>NC_136380.1:79262698-80591031 GCF_965140285.1 Lepidochelys kempii
CCAGCAAGTGACCTGTGCCTCATGCTGCAGAGGAAGGTGAAACCCCCCCAGGATCTCTGCCAATCTGACTCGAAGGAAAATTCCTTCCTGACCTCAAATATGGTGATCAATTAGACCCTGAGCATGTAGGCAAGGCCCCCTAGCCAGACATCTATGAAAGAATTCTCTATAGTAACTAAGAGCACTCCCCCCCTAGTGTTCCATCTCTGGTCGTTAGAGATATTTGCTAATAGCAGTCACAGATGGCCATATGCCAATGTAGACAATCTCATGACACAATCCCCTCCATAAACATATCAAGCTCTGTCTTGAAACAAATTAGGTATTTTCCCCCACTGCACCCCTTAGATGGCTGTTCCAGAAAATCACTCCTCTGATGAATAGAAACCTTCATCTAATTTGAAGCCTAAAGTTGTTGATGGCCAGTTTATATCCATTTGTTCTTGTATCAGCATTGGCCCTTCACTTAAATAACTCCTCCTCCTCTGTGGTGTTTAGCTCTCTGTTGTATTTATATAGGACAATCATATATCCCCATATCTTTTGTTTTGTTAGACTAAACAAGCCAAACTTCTGAAGTCTCCTCGCATCAGGAAGGTTCTCCTTTTGTCTGATCATCCTAGTAGCCCTTCTCTGCACCTGTTCCAGTTTGAATGCATCCTTCTTAAACATGGGAGACCAAAACTGCACACAGTATTTCAGATGAGATATCACCAGTGTCTTGTATAAAGGTAATAACACTTCTCTGTCTCTCCTGGCTATACCTCACCTGATGCATCCTAGGATTGCATTAGCCTTTTTCACAGCCATATCACATTGGCAGCTCATAGTCATCCTGTGATTGACCAAAACACTTGGGTCTTTCTCCTCCTCTGTCATTTCCAACTGATACTTCCCCAGCATATAGCAAGAATTCCTGTTGTTATTGCCTAAGTGCATGACCTTACTCTTTGCACTATTAAATTTCATCCTATTTCTATTATTCCAGTTTTCAAGGTCATCCAAATTTTCTTGTATGAGATTCCAGTCCTCCTCTGTATTGGCAATATCTCCAACTTTGTGTCATTCACAAATTTTATTTGTGAACTCCCACTTTTTGTGCCAAGGTTATTAATGGAAATGTTAAATAAGACTGGTCCCAAAACCAGTCCTTGAGGAACTCCTCTAGTAACCTCCCTTCATCCTGAGAGTTTACTTTTCTGCATGACCTGTTGTAGGCTCCCAGTTAACTAGTTTCTTACCCACCTTTTTATTCTTGTATTAATCCCATTTTCTCCAATTTAACTAATATTTTCCATGTAGAATAATATCAAATGCTTTACTGAAATCCAGATAGATTAAATCTATTTTGTTTCCTTTGTTTTCTCAAAGAAAGAGATCAGATATCACCAGACGAATCTATCTTTTGTACAGCCATGTTGTAAAACCATTTTATTCCAGTTTCCATTATCCTTTAGGTCCCTATGTACTCTCTCTTACAAAATTTGTTCTAAAAACTTGCATACAATGGAGGTCAAATTAAGAGGCCTGTGGTTTCCTGGATCACTTTTGCCCCTTTCTTAGATATAGGTGCTCTATTAGCTATTCTCCAGTCATAGGGAATGCCCCCCTGAGTTTATGGATTCATTAAAAATCCTTCCTATTGGTCTTGTAAATTCATGTGCCAATTCCTTTAATATTCTTGGATTGAGATTATCCAGGCCCCCTGATTTGATCTGGGCCCAGGAATTTGATCCCATTAAGCTGTTTGAGTTTGACTTCCACCTCAGATGTGAAAAGAAAAGGAGTACTTATGGCACCTTAGAGACTAACAAATTTATTTGAGCATAAGCTTTTGTGAGCTACAGCTCACTTCATCGGATGCATTCAGTGTATCCGATGAAGTGAGCTGTAGCTCACGAAAGCTTATGCTCAAATAAATTTGTTAAGTCTCCAAGGTGCCACAAGTACTCCTTTTCTTTTTGCGAATACAGACTAACACGGCTGCTACTCTGAAACCTCAGATGTGGTAATTTCTACTTCCATTGTTCCCATTAGCGACTCTGCCACTATCCCCAAGCACTTCATTACCCACATTAAAAACTGAGGTAAAGTAGTGATTTAGGTGTTGGTCCATAAATAGATTATGTTTAATCTCCACCCCAATATCAGTGTTTAACAGTTCCATTTCTTCTTTCCTTGTTTTCTTTCTACTTATATGTCTAATGAGCCTTTTACTATTGCTTTTAATTTCCTTTCCTTGGCTTGGGGTAGTTCTCGCTTTATCTCTACACTTTCTGACTTCCAAGAGGATGCTTTCCTTGCTGATCTATCCTGTCTACCATTCCTTGTAGGCTGTCCGCTTTCTCTTAATAACCTGTTTGAGATGCTTGTTCATCCAGTTTGGGCTGCAACCCTTCCCTATGATCCCCCCCACACCCTTAGTTGGGATGCAGTCTTCAAATAGTGTGTGTTACTTTGACTTGAAGTAATTCCAAGCATCCTCCACTTCCTTGAGTTCTTCAGTCCAAACCACTTCCCTAATTAATTCCATTAATTTTTTAGTGTTTGCCCTTTGGAAATCAAAGACCCTAGTTGCAGACCTATTTTTGTTTATCCTTCCATTTAGTTTAAAATGAATTAACTCATGACCACTCAAACCAAGGTTGTCCTCTACATCCAGTTCTTCTTACTAATACCAAATCTAAAATGGCATTACTTCTTGTTGGTTTGGTGACTATTTGGTGAAGAAATCTATCAGCTATCTATTTATCTATCTAGGAATATCGGGGCTCTGCCATTATTAGTAGCATTTGTCCTCCAACCTATATCTGGAAAATTAAAGTCTTCCTTAATTACACAATTCCCAGTAGCATTTATTTCATAAAAAATATTACAGTGATCTCTAGCCATATCCAAATTGGACCTTGGGGGTCTACAGCAGACCCCAAGCACTATCCTAGTGGAACCTCTATTATATTTCTTCCCCAATATTATATTAACTCAAACAGATTTTGTTTGATCCATTCCATCATTTCTCATTTCTACACAGTCTACCTCATCATTAATATACAATGCTATTCCACCAGCTTTACCTTTATTTCTGTCTTTCCTGAACAGAACATTATTACCTGTATTCCAACATGTTTCTATTATCGCAATAATATCTGGTTTCATTTCCTGCACCAGTAGTTCTTGTTCCTCCATTTTGTTACCCAGACTCTTTGCATTGGTGTATAGATATCTTAGTTGGTTCTGCTTGGTTTCACTCAGATTCCATGCCCAATCAGGTAGTCATTTTACTGCCAGTTTCTCCTACCTGACTGTTACTGTCAGTGGTATTGGAACTATCTTTCTTCTTGTTGCCCATTCTCCTACCCTCTGTTGTTTCTTTCTCCATTGCTGTACCCTCTTTTACTTGATTTTCCTCTTGCTGAATATTAGAATCAGGCATGGAGATTACATGAGCATCTCCTAACCGTCTTCCCCAAATTCCTAGTTTAAAACTGTTTTAATCAGTTGTGCCAACTTCATCCCAGAAGTCTATTTCCTTCTCTGCTCAGGTGGAGAACAGTCCTCTGTGGATGCCTTCCAGTGATTGAACATTCCGAAGTCCTCCTCATAGCACCATTGCCAGAGCCATCTGTTGATTGATCATCTCGGGACAAGTAGAGCCTCCATGCATCCTAGCAAGAATGACTGGATTCTTTCCTGCTCCCATTAGGATCCTCTTCAGCCTCAGGTACACATCCCATATCATAGCTCCCAGCAGAGAGAACACCCTTCTGTTTTCTGGATCATCCTGCTGTGATTGTACCTGAGCTCATGCGTAAGAGATTAGCTGTGAGGAATTTTTAGGATATAAATTATAATCTGCACCTGATCTCTATATCCCTTAATGGTGAGGAGAAATCTCGGAAACAGAAGCATCCTGATTTCTGCATGAAGAGGATGCATGCCAACTGAGATTCCTCAGCAACTGCAGAGGCGCTGACAGTCTGGATTCAGCTCTGAGCACAATGTTCCTTTGCAGATTTGTAAGTGCACTATCTTTTACTTGGACAGTCAGGGAAATTGTTTGGGAGACCCCCTATTCCCTGAACTGTGTTCTCAAGCCATGGGGTAGGGATTTGGGGACTTATTACTTACTGGCTATTAAATCTGTGAAGGGACATCTTGTCCCACATGTGAGTCTTTTGGGGATCTACTGAACCATGCTTATTATTGCTATAGAAGATATGATTTTCACAGGTCATCAAGGTCCCCCACAGAGTATGCATACGACCAGGGGATTTTAATTTTGTTCTTGGTATATCAGATTAAGTAACTGGGGAGTTTTAGGGAAATCCATTATCAACAGGAGGAGGGCACCAGTAACCCAGAGTATATTGATTTACCCTGTTATGTTATATTCATTTCCTGTTTAAAACAATTATTCTGTTGAATATATTGTGTGTATTTGTGTTATTCCTTGGGAGTCCTACTATCTGGCAAGTAAGAGGGGATTATACCATGGTTACAATTTTCCTTCCAAGCTACCCTGGAGGAGCAAAGAGGGTGGAGGTACTGCCAAATTAATTAGCTATGATGAGAATAAGGAAGTTACACCCTGCTGAGCTGGAGGTGGGATCCAGATGAACCCAGGCCTGTCCATCAAAGTCCATAAGGAGACTGACATTATCAGAGATAACTGAGTGGATATGGCACTGCAGATTTGATAAAACTATTGATACAAATGTGAAAACTTCTTTGGCCTTCACTAAAAATTAAAGATAACAACAGAGCATATACCTAGGAGTTTACACTTTCATTTTTTCATATGAAAATACATTACCAAAAAGGTAGTTCTGCTGTTGAACTAACTCTCCATGTCTTTTCCCTGCCTCATCCCAAGACGTGCGCCTAAGTCTAGGGACTGTTTTGGGGAATCTGTACTCTGACCAAGCATAACTGATGAAATAGCTGCAGATTTTCAGCCCAATTCTCTTTGTGAAATACAGAGGCTGCAGATGTGTGAAATAAGGAGAAGACTAAAAGAAATAGATTAGTTTAACAACAAAGTCAGGATTTATTTGACAGAAAAGGGCAACATATGAGATAGTGTATAGGGACATTCTAGGCTAAATTCATCCTGCTGGTACAAGGAGTCCCCTCTTCATGTCAGCAGGGCCAGCTACTTCCTGGGGGATTTAACTATGGGAGAAGTCATGTGGTGTTTCTATTGCTGCCCTTCCTTAGCATTTAGTTCAGGTTAGGGTTAACCTAGTCAGCTCTGGCTGCAGGCATCTCCCCTGCCTCTCTGGCCCATATGGAGCTATCAAGGGATCCCCATAGCTGAAGCTTTCCCCAGGACCATCAATGATCTTTCTCTGAATAATTTCTCTGTATCGCTCCAGGCTTCTCCCTGCCCTTCCCACTTCTCCTCCCCAATCCTCCCAGTCACCATCATATTCTCCTAGTAATCAACTCTTGGAGCATGCACTGCAGAATTAGAGGGGAGTGGGGTAGTCATCAGAGATGGTTGTGCCCCTCTTTCATGCAGAAAGGGAGAGAGCCACATGCAGATGTTCCCTTCTGTTCATGGTTCTAGGGAGTGTTAGATGGGTCAGTATTATTAATTTTATTTACTGTTTGTAGTGAGGTGCTAGGCTGTGTTCACTTAATAGACTCAATCCTGAACAGAGTTAATATGTCCTTTACTTAAATTAAGCATGTGACTAGTCTCATTGAACTTAAATGACTTAGGATATGTCTCCACAGTGGCAGGGAGTGACCCTCCCACCCAGGGTAGACAGACTTGGGCTTGCTTGGCTTGAGCTAGCGTGCTAAAAATAGCAGTGTGGATGTTGCAGCTTGAGTAGCAGCTCGGGCTCTCAAGCCCACCTGACCCTCCTCTGGGTCTCAGCTCAGGTGGCCAGCCTGAGTCTTCACTGGAGCCACAACATCCACACTGCTACTTTTAGCATGCTAAGCTTGAGCCAAGACTTAGTGCTAGTCTGTCTCCCTGATCTGAGAGGCTCAATCCCAGCTGAGGTGTAGACATACGTTTAAAGTACAAGCATTTACAGGATTGGCGCCATATTTAAAGAGATGGTCTTTCCACCAAATAGCCCACCATCTAAGGTGTCAATCAAATGATCGACTCAATGTGCCTTTGCCTTCCTGGATCTGGGCAAGACAGACAAACAAGCAAGATACTTGAAGCGATGTAAGGTCCGCAGGTTATTTTTGCTTTTTTAAAAAATCTTTTCTAAATCACCACTTTCTTATTTAATAATTAGCTTAATTATTTTAAAATCTTGTCTAGTTAGGTTTTGTTTTATCCCACTTTAAATCTTTCTAAATTTATTTTTTACATTAAAAATAAAATAAGCTATGTTAAATTAGTCTTGCTCTTAGCCATTTTCTATTTTCCTTGCCTTTTAGCTGTTTCTTAATATGTATAATCTCTTTTTTCTTCAGTTTTAAACCATTGCCTGATTCTCTGATTTTTTTATTTTTGAATTTAATTATTGTCCTGCATTATTTTTTCTGTTTTAGCTTTATCAATACTTGGCTACCCATAACTGTATAATTGTGCTCTTAAAAAAATGTGTCTTTTGCAATTGTAGATCATAACAATCTGTCACATTCCTCTTCCCAAGACAACACCTTAGCCCGTCAGAAGTTATAGGCCTGAAGCAAAATTACTTGGTGAAATTCTGTATGTCATTCCGGAGGTCAGACTAGGTGATCACAATGGTCCCTTTTGACCTTAAAGATCTATGAATGTGTATCCTCACCCTTTTCCCACACTGCCTTCCAAAAGACCTTACTTCCCTGCTGTAATGAGATCCAGAAAAACTTGGATGATGGAACCATGTATCCGGGTTTGGGAAGGCTAGAGTTGATAGAAAAATGACAGCAAATGCTCATGAATTTTTTTAAAGTAATTTTTGTCAACATTTTGATAATTTTCAACCAGTTCTAGGGGAAAGCCTTTTGCTGCTCCTTGGGGCTTTAAAAAGGTTCTTTAAAATTTATATGTACCCAGAGTTTACTGATGAGGTGTGCATTTAAAAAATAAATTACCTGATTTTGCTACCCTTTATCAGGCTCAGTTAGTCCCTTATTTCGCATATACTTTCTATCGCTTACACATGGAGTAAATAACTACTCAGCATGGGTAAAGATGATAGAATCAGGCCAAAAACAAACTAGGAGGTACAAGGCTTTATGCCCCAAATTAATCTCTCGATTAATCGCTCCAACTAAATTTAAATGTATGGCAAAACAATATCAATTTCGTGATATGCAGAGTTGTCAAGCCCAAAATTAACAAGAATTGATCAGCCCTATCCAGCAAACCTTTGATAATGCCAGTACTCCTTCATAAGGGTAGTCTTACTGAAGTCAATGAGACTGCTTTACATGAGTGGGCACATTAGACCTGAGGTGCAGATTGGTTGAAATTTTTTCATGAAACTTTGTTATAAAATATGGCTTTTTGACCAAAATGAAAAATTTCATTTTGATAGAAAATTTCCAGCTTTTTGTTGGAAAACTGGAAATCGAAACTAGCCATTTTTTCAATTTTATCTTTTTTAGGTTTCAGTAAAAATTAACCCAACTTTTTTATTTGAAAAATTTGATTTTTAACTTGAAGAAATAAAACAAAGTTGCAATTTTGAAAAAAAATTCTCATGAAATATCACAGCCATTTCTTCACCCACGTGTAATGCAGATTTGCAGGATTGCACTCTTCATTTTCAAAGTAACTAGCCTTATTGTTGTAGGGCGGTCGCTTCTATTTGCTAGTACGTGGTGCTGGGCACATGCACATTATGCAGCTGTGAGAGGAGCATTCCCATATAAGCGGATGTGAAGGCATAATACTTGCAGCCAGTGCTGTGATGCTATTCGAAAGTTGTCTGCTTGTGGAGCAAAGTCTCCCAATTCAAACAGATTAATATTTAATTAAAAATGCTTGGTGCTCTAGCATACTTTAGATGGATGGATAGAAACTCTTGCCCCTCCTGCTTAGTTGCCAGTGCCTACCCCTTCCTGTAATAAGCAACAGTAGCAGCATCTCCTCCAAGTGGTAAGAGACTAGACCTGGTTGGAAATTCTCTGTTTTGTTAGAGAAAATGCTGGTTCATCAGCCTTGAAATGTCTTGCAAAAGTGATTTGTAATTGATGAACTTTCACTAACTCACAGGCTGGGTTCTGAAACTGAACAAAACCAAAATTTCAGAAAGGCCAAATTTCTTGCGGACTAGAAATCCCACGCTTCAGCCAGCTGTCCAACAGACAGGAGGGGATTCTCTTGCCCCTGATGGAAAGCTAATGGGAAGAAGGGGGTTACAATAGGAGCAGCGGTAGTTGCTCATAGCTCACCATGCGTGTGCAGAGTACCATGCTTCAGGACAATATATAAATAGTATAGAATAATACAGAAAAGCTAGATGCAATATTGTGTTTTTTGTACTCTGATTCTTGGCAACAAAACAATTTAAAAATCATTACAGAATATGTACAATGCATTATCCAGACAGTATGTAGTCCCAGACAATTCAGCTACTTGTTTCTGCACCCGTAATTTAGCTGAATGCCAGTTCAACTTGCCAAGTTTTTTAAATAAGAAGCAAAAATACCACAGCCTGCTTGTTAGAACCCTTTCAGGTATCCTAGCCTTTGTATAAGTTCTAGAATGTTTCTTCATCACACACGGTACAGCTTACCAGGGTCAGAATTTGTTTTCATTGCACAAGACACATACTGTTCTTTATCTGCAGGAACCTCATTCTTCCCTGCAGAGAAAAACATACCTCTGTATTTTACCCATGTGACAAACCTTCACAAAAGGAGGATGTCCAAAATAGACTCTTCGTCCCCCACTCCCTGAAGGAAATTCCTATCTAAATAATCTTGTCTTAACAGGTGTTGAGACAAGAAGTTCTCAAATGAAAAAGGGAAAATGAAATAATGACAAACCAGCTTAGCTGAGAAATACCGCATGCTACCCTTATAAAACTACAAAAGGAAATGTGTGTTTCATTCCCTCTCTAAACACAGGGTTTAAATGTGAATACAGCAACAATACATTTAGAGTTATTCATCATCGCTTAAGTCCTAAGATTTAGGATATTTGTGTGCTTGAATGTCTGCCTAGTAGAAACTTCAGACTGCTATTAAAATGCAAAATTCCTTTCCTTAGTATGCACAAGCATAACAGACTAATCCTTTATCTCTGGCAAAGCTGTTAGCTTTTTGCCCTTTGGCATGTTCGATGTATACAGTATCTGTAGCTATTGCCTAATATATCTACCGCAGGAGTTCAGATACCATGATGATGGAGGCCATATACATGCCTAGATAGGCATATAGATAAACAGAAGTTTTCTTACTGACTTGCCAGCTCTTTGATCCAACCAGTGGAACTCGATTTTCCAGATTATTTAAGCAACAAGGCTCAAACCCATCTGCTGTATAAATCCTGGAACCTGGCAAGTGATCAAGACCCTGCAACCCCACCCCACCACCACCATGTGCAAATTAAAGATAAACATTGAACAGTTCTCATTTAAATATGTAGCGTCTGACACAGCCTTGATTTTTGCTGTTGCAGGAGAATAAAAACAACAGTTGAAGGAACTGCACTCAGTAAAAGGTTTCCCTGGTAGTGAGGCCAAACTAAATAATGAAGCAAAAACATGCTTCACTGAAACTAAACTTTAGTCAATTCACTCTCCTGAAACAAAGGATTTTTTGTGATTTCAAAAGTGCACATTGTACTTTATTCTGGCAGCCATTTGTGTGTTTTTGAATGATCTGGTTATGTATAAACCCCAATTTGGCAAGCCTTTCAGCACCTAAATCCTAGTAGTGATCTGAAAATATTAATGACATTTTCTAGTTACTGTAGCTGCCCTTTTCTTCCTCATGACCGTTTTAAAGTACAAGCTTCAGGGAAAATGTCTTCATGTACCTTGTTTGTTGATTGGTATTTTCTTCCCTTTTATTTTATTATTTTGTCAATATTTATAAAACATCCAAAATCGATTTCAAGTTCTTGTGGCAAAGTGATTATTTTTGCCTTCCTTCCTCTCCTTTTATTCCCAGGATTGCTGAGCTTTAGTGCATTCTTTAAATCAATAGATAGAGCCAGTATTCTTTAGACCTGCAGCTGTTAACATAGAAGGAAATTTAAGGTGAGATGGCATCAGATTAGTGCAAGGTTGCTCACTGAACAACAAACTCTCCAAGTTTGCTGTGCAGAGTCTGAGCAATCATGCTTTTGCAGGGCGTTTGCAGAATCATCTCAGCCTGGGCTGTGGAACACTGATGCTGCATTCGCAGCTGTGCTCTTTGTCTACTCCTTACATGGAACAATCTGTAAAACACTACTGATTTGGTAGCATTTTTCATCTGCTTTGCATTTGTGCAAAGGAAGTGAGAATCAGGCCCTGGCGTGCTTGAATGTTGGAAGGGCGATTGCAACTCTTTAGCTTTGAACTGGTCTCTCTTGTAGGGCTTGAAGCATCAAAGCCCAGCATTAAAGAATGGAACCCAAAGGAGATGATTTGTGGTTAAGATGTGTGTGACTGGGAAATCTGGGTTTGGTCAACTCCTTCCCACTGTCAAAATATATATAGTGTTTTTGGTTGGTTGGCTGGTTGTTTTGTGGGTGGGTGGCAAATGGGAGTTTGGTTGCACACCTAAAATACTTTTTAAAAAGTGGTATGCCTTATAAGGCTAGGTAGGAAAATCAGTGTGGATTCTTTCTTTGACTAGAGCACCTGAAACCTGAGATACCCTATAACTTTTCCTTGAAGCTAGTATGTTTTTCCTTACTTTTTCTAGAGCTGATTAGAAATGCCCATTGTCCACTTATGCCCTCAAATTATTTGTACAGGTGAGGTAAACTAATCCAGAGTAATATGGGTTAGAAGTTCAGTGTCCCAGATATTTAGGATAGGAGAAGTTATGGAGAAAAAAAATAACGAGGAATTGGGGAAAGACTTCAAAAAATATAATGCCACTACAATCACTGTACAAACCAATATGGTAAACTGAACTTCCTTCTGACCAGTTGCCTTACTGTCATTGGGCATGATCCGGAGCCTGGTGAAGTCAATAGAAAGACTCCCAAGACTTCAGTGGGCTGAGGATCAAGCCAAATCCTGTTCCCACTGAAATCAGTGGGTAGAATTCTGTGCCTCAGTCTCCACAGCCTTGCTCCTTGTTCAGTCATTTACACCTGTAGGGTGGGCGTGTAAAATGCTTCTTGCATTTCTGCCTGATTCATCCCAATGCACATTTAAAATAGAGCTTGTATAATTGTAATTCAAGGTTGACAAGAAGGGTGATCTGCCACTTCCTCTCTGCTATGAACTATAAATTCTTGTGCTGCTCTTCACTAATGTTCATTTGCTTTGCAGGGTTACAATGGGTTGCTGAGATGACTGCTCCAACTTTCTCTACAGTCATTAGTCCTGATGCCACTCTCAGCTATGTCAGTGTAAATCTGGAGTAACTCCAGATGTTGATGGAGTGTGGATGTGAGAGAGTGAGGTCACTGGAGTTATTCCAGAATAACACAGGTAATTTGAGATCAGATGAAGGCCCACTAGTTCCATGTGGCATTAGGAACTACATAGTTCAAAACGAAAAGGAGAACTTGTGGCACCTTAGAGACTAACAAATTTATCTGAGCATAAGCTTTCATGAGCTAGAGCTCACTTCATCAGATAGTTCAAAACATACTTCTGTTGTCAGTATCTCAGTTTTGTCTAACTTTTCTTCAGTGCTAGGGCTCCTGTCACTTCCTGGAAGATAATAAATCTTCTTATTCCTTTATTCTGCCCTTCTGAGTTATTGAATTTTAAATGCTCTTTCCAGAAACACAGACACAAGCTTGTGATTTAATTGTGATTTAACTGAATTCTACTTTGTTGTGTTTGTACTAACAGTAAATACAGCCAAGAGGAATTAGAAAGTTCATGTTTAAAAAGCTTAATTCAAGTAAATGGGCAGCACATGCTGTCAAAAATAGCAAGTAATCATTTGTTATCATAGAATCTCAGGGTTGGAAGGGACCTCCAGAGGTCATCTAGTCCAACCCCCTGCTCAAAGCAGGACCGATCCCCAATTTTTGCCCCCACATCCCTAAATCCCCACATCCCCCCCTCAAGGATGGAACTCACCACGCTGGGTTTAGCAGGCCAATGTTCAAACCACTGAGCTATCCCTCCTGCCTATTATGTAAGGCTTAATGTAAGGAACATGCAAGAATCATGCCTATTTAAGGACAGTCTTGCAGTTTTGCATTATGTATGCCCAACAGTGATCACAAGGGCAGGGTACTGTGACCTAACGAATTCTGAGAGCTGATTAATCATTTTAGGGTATAGATACACCACAGTCTTGCTTATGTTCAAAAAATATCAAACAGCCTTAGGAAGAACCTCAATCAAAACACCTGAGGTTACATGTGAAAATTCTATTTATCATAAGAACATCTTGTTTACCCAAGCAGTGGGTGTTTAGCATTTATATTTGTGCTCTGATAATAGTGAGGTTAGGATTATTTCATTTTGAAATGCAAATTACATAAATTGTTATTTGGCAAGGACATTGGAATTGGAGATTCTGGAGAGTTCTGAGGATGTTCTCTATTGGACAGCAGTCAGAGAAGAAGCCATTTCAGTGGGGAAAAATTCCCCTATGTATAAATTTCTTTTATTTTGTAATTTAGCCCACAAAATATTTAATATTGGGGACGATGTGGAAAGGAAAGAGCCCTGCATGAATTTGCAGGAATGGGAGTTAGAAAAACATATTTTTATTTATAAAGTAAGCAGATTTGAGCAGGAAATAGTGAGACACAAACACAGAAATCCACAAAACCATTTGTACAGAGTCACTTCACTTACACACATTAAAATTTCAGCCAGAATTCCATGATATGATTTATTTTCTCTTCAATACTCTCAGCAATACTGCCTCCCCATCTTTGACTTTGTTAAAAAGAAAGCAATCAACCAACCAAATATTCTTTGGCTTGAAAAGTCTGATGCTTTTGCCCACTGTCGGAAAACTGGATGCTGGGCTAGATGGACCTTTGATCTGACCCAGTATGGCCGTTCTTTTGTTCTTATGCGTAGTCTTAGACAGGGGTGAAAGTAACTTAGTGGACTTACTGGTATGCAGGGCGGCCGGGGTCCTGGGCAAGGTGTGTGTGTGGGGGTGGAGGGGGTGGCTCTTGGGCGGAAAGGGCAGGGCTGGGGCCAGACTCCCCCAACCAGCCCTTCAGCGCTGCACCGCCTGGGGCTCTGGCAGCAATTTAAAGGTTCCAGAACTCCAGCCACTGGTGTGGTAGACACAGTGGTGGCTGGGAGCCCCAGGCCCTTTAAATCACCGCCAGAGCCTTGGGGTAGCAGCAGCTGTGACTCTTGCGGCAATTTAAAGGGCCAGGGGCTCCAGCTGCTTCCAGGAGCCCCAGCCCTTTTAGATCTCTGGGCCACAGGGCGGCTGCCCCTGTTGCCCCCCAGCCCTCATCAGCGGCTCTGCCAGTACGGTCGGCTGTGTACCAGCGGCCACTTTCTTACCAGTACGCCGTAACGGCCCATACTGACTTACTTTCACCTCTGGTCTTAGAATACTTTTGGGAACTATATGCTAAGTAATTTTTGAGTTGCACACTAGAGAAGTGAATATTTAACATGTCTTTGACTTTTAGAAAAACAGCTCACTTTTTTGACTACTCAACCTAATCAGTTTGATTGTACAAGTTCAAACTTCTCCTTCACTAACGCCTTCCAACTAGTGCATAGGTGAGTGATTAAAAGAATTGGCCCAGGAATAAAAAATACGGTATTAGGGTTTTTGTTACTAACTTAGCAGTTAAACACCAGAGGCACAGAATGAAATATTTCACTGATGATTTAGGGGCCTGATCAGAATCTCTTACTCGGGCAAAGCTCTCATTGACTTGAGCACACAAGGATGTTTGTTTGACTAAGGAGTTAGTAAGG
This sequence comes from Lepidochelys kempii, assembly GCF_965140285.1. Lineage (NCBI taxonomy): Eukaryota > Metazoa > Chordata > Testudines > Cheloniidae > Lepidochelys > Lepidochelys kempii. Next base: position 79,276,693 of record NC_136380.1, read on the forward strand.
TGTACTGAATAGGACCCTTTGTTGTCAGTGACAATCTAAACTCTAATTACAACATTTGCAAAACTTGGTTGCCTAAAGTTAGGCACTTATATTTTTAGGCACCTAAGTAAATGCGATCTAATTTTCAAAGGTGCTATGCATCCACCCTTGCCACTGGGTAGCACACAAAAACCCCAAGCACTATCAGCATCTCATTGGCCTAAGCACTGTACAGACCCATAGGAATAGACCATCTTTACCCTGAACTCAACTTTTTTTGTGCTTTTTAATATCTATGTTAATGTAATGAAAAGGCTCTAATGCCTTAATGTTACTAAATGATAATATACACGTGAATATTGAACCTCAAATTCATATGATTCCCAAAGCACTATACAAATTTACAGCTAGACATGGGGATTTCTTTTCCACAACTATGGAACTTGGTTATCAATTAAACAACACTTTGAGATAAAGCAATTTGAGATAAAGAAGCTTATTTCTTCCCACACATTCTAAGGTAATTTGCTTGAGGGTCTGACCCACACAACTGGCTTGCAATACAGTTATCAATATACTAGTATGCACAGGAACTCTGTCAGTAGTGCTGATCCACAAAATTATAAAATGTTCTCACACAGTTACCATGTGCATTTCACACTGCATATTTTAAATGACAGTGTAATTCTCATCCCTACGTTGAGATGAAATAGAAAGACATGGAGTTGTCCTGAAAATGTCATTTTTGAAAATATCATATAATAGTTTCCATTTAAAATATTTTCCCTTTTTGGTAGAACTGTGAGAAAAAATATCTATGTCTTATATTCCTAAAGCTCATGCTTCAGGGTTTCAGACACCCATCAGCAGGGATCAGGAAGGGATTTCCTCCCTACCCTGCATGTATTCTGGGAAGGTTTGTTATATCTTCTTCCTCTGAATGATTAGGGATGGCCACTGCTGGAGATGGAACACTGGATGGGGTGGGCTGGGGCTCTGAGAAGGCACCAAGAATTCTCTCTCAGATGCTTGGCCAGCTGGTTCTTGCTTACATGCTCAGGGTTTAACTGATCACCATACGTGGGGATGGGAAGGAATTTTCTCTAGGTCTGATTGGCAGTGACCTTGTGGGGTTTTTGCCTTCCTCTGCTGTGTGGGTATGCAGGTCATTTGCCAGGATTATCTGGGTATATATCACATGATCATTTCCCTACCACTACAGGGGCCTTGAGCACTGGTGCACCTCATTCCCTCCTATTTTCTTTCTATGACACATAATAGTCTAGTCTCCAGTGGGTTGTAATGGTTAGGTCACACTTAGCTTGTTGGATTTAGTGTGCCAAGTGCAGGGTGGCATTAGTGGCCTGTGAAATGCAGAAGGTCAGATTACATTATTAGGACTCCGTGTCTGTCATGGAGGTTGTGGAAGTCGGGGATTCTGTGACGTGACGTGACCTCCATGACTTCTGCAGCGGCCAGTGTGGCTGACTCTAGGGCTGCCCAACCAGCTGGCCCTGGAGCCAGTTGCTCAGGCGGCCCTGGGAACAGCCACTCCAGCCACTGCTGTAACAGTCCCACAGCCAGCCACACTGGCCCCTGCGGAAGCTGTAAAAAAAAAAAAAATCAAATAGGCTTAAAATCAGGAGGTTTTTTTAATAACACATTTTAGATATTTTTTTTTATTTGTCATCTGGTTTTTGAGCCTCACTGTTAGGTTATAAAAAGTTACATTTTGCTTGGTCAGATCTTTCCGCATTCTATAGATTCCAAGGCCTGAAGGGACTATTGTGATCATCTGGCCTGACCTCCTGTATAGTGCAGGCCATAGAACTTCCCCAAAATAATTTCTAGAGTGTGTCTTTTAGAAAAACATCCAATCTAGATTTGGTAAATTGTTCTAATGGCTAATTACTTTCACTTAAAAATGTACACCTTATTTCCAGTCTGAATTTGTTTAGATACAACTTCAAGCCATTGGATCCTGTTAGTAGATATAGGAAAACTTTTATCATTGTTAACATTTAACTGACAATCAGATGAGGATTAATAATTGTAGACATAATTAAACTATTTTTTCAATAATTGTTTATCTTGAAGTTTGAAGAACTTAGTCAATTTAAAGATAGACAAATACGCAAACAACACACACTTTTTTTTTTAGCATGATCCAATGCCAAGAATATATTGAAAACCAAGGGTAATTTATATGACACATCCATATATTGACTAAAATCTCTAAAACCTGTCTGAGAAATATGGCTTAAAAGTTTTAAGTAACTATCTTTTCTAAAATGTACCAGTTGCCTCTAAAATTATGGTAATGTATATTACGTATTGATGTTTAATAGAATGCACATGAAGTAAACAGCACCTAAAGATAAAGTATTAAACAGGGCACAATTCTGAGCCTCTGTGTGGAAGGCTATTATACTGACACAAGGCCGACGGCTCCAGTGAGCCTCTGAAGACAATGGCCCATGGCATTCGTTCCTGCTTCTTTACAAAAGGAACAGACCACTTCTCCCCAGTGCCCTCTGTCAAATCAGATGCACAGAACAACCCAGACAAGCCTCCATGTCCCTTTGTAACTGTGGAGCACTGGTGGGCATGTGAGTCAATGCCCAAGTGAATGGGAGCCTAAGTGGCTGTCCTTGTCATCTTTCCTCTAGCACTTCCATGAAACTCAGACCAAGATTTTTCCAAAGAGTTCTATAATAATTATTGCAAATGACAATTACAGTAGAGATTTACACATGGAAATTACTGCTCACACATTAAATAACTAGGTTATTAAATAACTAGTGTAGTTGTAGCCATGTTGGTCCCGGGATAGGAGAGAGACCAGTGGGTGATGAGGTAATACTTTTTATTGGGCCAACTTCAGAGAGACAAACTTTTGAGCCCCACAGAGCTCTTCTTCAGGTGTGTGTGTGTCTCAAAACTTGTCTCTCTCACCAACAGAAGGTGGTCCAATAAAATATATTACCTCACCCACCTTGTCTAGGTTAATTTATGTTTGACAGTGCGTTCAACATGTAAAGCACTATATTAATTGTTATTCTTGTTCTTTATCTATTAATGTAACTAATACAACTGCTAGCATAAATAAAGTGATATAGGGCCAGATTCTGCTTGGAATTTGTACCTTGTGGGGAAGGAGCAAGGACCATGTAGGGACCAGACAGCTCAGGAGAGAATGGCCTGCTCCATTTCTACTTGCCTGGGGGAGCCTACAGTCCCAAAAGGGGTGGGGAGAATGTTCCATCATGCATCCCCCGCACACTGACTCACAGAGCAGGACTAGGGCACAGTGATGTCATGCTAATAAAGATGTTTAGGGGTCTGGAACAATAAAAATGATTAGGGGTCTGGAACACATGAGTTATGAGGAGAGGCTGAGGGAGCTGGGATTGTTTAGCCTGCAGAAGAGAAGAATGAGGGGGGATTTGATAGCTGCTTTCAACTACCTGAAAGGGGGTTCCAAAGAGGATGGCTCTAGACTGTTCTCAATGGTAGCAGATGACAGAACGAGGAGTAATGGTCTCAAGTTGCAGTGGGGGAGGTTTAGATTGGATATTAGGAAAAACTTTTTCACTAAGAGGGCGGTGAAACACTGGAATGCGTTACCTAGGGAGGTGGTAGAATCTCCTTCCTTAGAGGTTTTTAAGGTCAGGCTTGACAAAGCCCTGGCTGGGATGATTTAACTGGGAATTGGTCCTGCTTTGAGCAGGGGGTTGGACTAGATGACCTTCAGGGGTCCCTTCCAACCCTGATATTCTATGATTCTATGTACAGTAGCAGGCACACTGTCCTTGCATATGGTGGAGCTCTGGAAGGCATTTATTGCCCCCCAGTGTTCCTCACTGTGACAGTGCAGCTCCATACTGACCCTTACGAAGGGCTGTGCCTCAAAAGCAGGATTCATCGTGTTGTTTTTTATTACCTCGTCTAGTTGAATTTGATGGATTATGGAGTTCCAAATAAGTTATCTGCAGCAGAGCAAGAACAAAACAGATGGAATTACCTTTGACTTGCTCAACCAGCCAAGTCAATCTAGTTCCTCCAGGTTATTGATTTTGTTTATTTCATCGTTGCCTATGCTTTGTCTCAAACGCTAAGCATAATGCAAAATTTCAAAAGCACAACATTTTCTGAAAAAAAAAAAAAGTGAATCTAGAAGCAGGGCCCCTCAGAAGATCATTCCCTGCTTTAGGGCCATTGTGCATAGCATAAGATTCACAACACAGAACAACTTCATAGCACAGCCACCACTAAAAAGTCCATTACACTCGCCAGATAAGTCTGTCATCAATCCATCATTTACTCCCCGCTCTCCCTCTCCCCCTCCTCCCTCCGGTAAAGCATGGGAAAATAAGTGCATCTTCCAGTCAGTCCTAAAGGTCACCCAATCTTGGTTGTAATAGCCTAGTTACACAGAAGGCTGTTTCTGAAATCTAAGGTTAACATTACAGCTCCATAGTTATGAATTCTGCTGATGTAATTCTGGACAGCAGTTTGTATCCTTTGTGAAGTATGAGCAGCCCTAGAACCAAAGTAGAAGACTGAAAGAAGGCACAAGTTCTATTCAGCACGTCCTGGCATTTGGTGTGATGATCTGCTGTTGTGACTGTGCAAAGGGTAGCCTTAGGCTTAATGTGGCTGGGAATTGCTGGTATTTCGTCATCATTGGTCTCACATTTTTCAAGGAGGTAGCCATATGGAGGAATTCCCATTGCCTGCAGCTAGTCTCTGCTCTTAGGTCAGAAGAGATAAAGAAATTCCATTCCGTTAAGTGCAATCTTTCTGGTTTTCCATACGTTCCCAGCACATTCTCTCCAGTATGAATTATTTCAGCACTTGTGACATTATTTCTCAAGGCCTGCTGCTGCTGCTCCTGCTCCTGCTCCAGCACATGAGCAGTGAGCTCATTCTGTTCACAGGAAGTGTGGAAAAGCAGGGGACTTTCTTCTGTGCTCTGTCACAGCAACCCCATCCACTGGAAGGACCCTGATCCCACCATGCCAGCAGCAAACTCTCAACAGTCATGAGTGAAGCCACAATCAACCATCAGATTGGCTTAAAAATCATAAGATTTAAAAAGTTGGGTTCTTTTTATTTACTGCTGTTTTTTGAGCCTTTAGATCATACTCAGGTCACATTTTAAAGCTTTTCACCCTAACCATGAAAGCTAGAAACTTACCTTTCTTAAAAAAAATGGAAGCTGCCATTCTCATGCAATCACTTGCCTCTGGAGAAAAAAGAAAAGGAGTACTTGTGGCACCTTAGAGACTAACCAATTTATTTGAGCATAAAGCTTTCGTGAGCTACAGCTCACTTCATCGGATGCATACTGTAGCTCCCGAAAGCTTATGCTCAAATAAATTGGTTAGTCTCTAAGGTGCCACAAGTACTCCTTTTCTTTTTGCGAATACAGACTAACACGGCTGTTACTCTGAAACTTGCCTCTGGAGCTGAGGCTTTAAATAAAGCATCAAAATGCATGAGACTTGTGATAAAATCGTGTGAATTAGCAACAGTGATTTTATTAAATATTCTTGCCTTACATAGTTGCTGATTTTTTTTTTTTTGTAACACTTGGTATCCTTTTTTAGTTGCAGCTGATGGAGGTTTCTACCATGCCTTCTCCACCTTCTCCTCTATTTCTTTTATTTGCTTATTAAAATTTTCATTCATATTGTTCAGTTTAATATATCTTTTTAGTTCATGTCTAATTTTATCATTGCCTCCTTTCAGCTCCATTGTGATTATATGCAGTTCGTGTCTCATGGTTGTTTTGCTGACCTGTGAATTTGGGCTAAGTGGACTGCTGAATTTGTGCTTGGAGTACAGCCATGGTAAAAAAACAAAACAAAACTATGTTCCTTCCTTTTTAAAATCATTTTATCCTTAGAAGATGACTTTCCCCCATAACCACTTAAAAAGAACATTTATGGAGCAAATCTGCTAAAGTCTCTGGAGGAAATTTATAGCAAATATAGGAGAGGGATTTTAGCCCATCTTCTCCTTCTACACTTTATCTATGGATGAGCTCATTCAGTTGTAAGCAGGGGAATGGCTATGCTATTATGGAGAATTTTTCTGACTTCTCTACTACCCGGGTGAAAAGATGGTGAAAAGATCTCAGTCCCCAGTCCAACTCCCTTTACCCAGATGCCCTGACCTCAAGGACTCTCCACCTGTGCAGCACAGTCCTCGTAACCCCAACAAGGCTGTGCCCAGGATCCCTGCAGGGCTTAACCCCCAGTTTTGTCATGGGTCACTGAGGAGAGGGCTAGGGTGTTCCCACACTGCGATACTTTCTCCTTACCAGCCACTTCTCTGACCCAGTGATCACTACACTGAGTTTAAACCACATACAATTTATTAAACAGCAACTTTAAATGAATAAGGGAAAAACCGGAAAGGCTAAATGATCCATGAAGCCCACACTGTGGGCATGGGGAGCACCGTAAACAATAGTATCTGGAACTCTAGGAATAGGCTGTGACTTTTCCTAACACATCCCAGGCTGCCTTCCCAGGGCCTGGATGCACTGTGGTGATATGGTAGGTAAGCCACTTGCTCTGGTGGTGGCTACACACGTTCAGGCTCTAGGTGGTTGTGGGACCCTTCTGCTGTGAAGTTAGAGGGGGGACACAAAGTCCATCCTTCATGGCCCTCTAGTCTGGTGACATTCCCCTCCATTGGGCCCTCTCTGTCCAAGGTGCACACTTTTCATAGAAACATAGGACTAGAGGGGACCCCGGGATGTCATCGAGTCCAGTCTACTGCCCTCATGGTAGGACTGAGTATTATCTAGACCGGGGTCTCAAACTCAATGTATCTTAGGGCCAGTGCCAGTCCTCAAATCCTCCCAGTGGGCCAATAATGTTACTAAAGATAGTGTTCAGAGAAGAAAATGTTTATATTGTATTTTTTATTTTGAATTTCTTAGAAATAATAAAACTGTCATACAACTTTATACAATTCTTCGCATCCCACAGAGTTTTTAGTGTTGGCCAGCCACCTGGCAACACTTCAGTTCTGTCAGTTTGTTGATGTTTAGCCTCAGTGTCTGAACAGTTGAAACCTTCAGGATTGCAGCAAGGTGTGCATCAGATAGTTGTGTTCCATATTTTGACTTGTATTCATTGTGGGGAAAAAAGTGATGCTGCTTCTGTGGCAGACTCCGCCTGGCAATTAGTGATGGTATCGCTACCCCTCTCCCCCAGCCAATGGGAGCTGCGGGGGGGAGGGGTGCCTGTAGTTGAGATTGCCGGTAGCATGTGCCTGCATCTCTCCTCTGTCTCTCCTCCACAGGCTGCAGTGGGGAGGTTCTCAGGCCGCAGATGGCCCACAGGCCGGGACTTTGAGACCCCGATCCCATCCCTGACGAGTGTTTGTCTAACCTGCTCTTAAAAATCTCCAATGACGGAGATTCCAAAACCTCGCTAGGCAATTTATTCCAGTGCTTAACCACCCTGACAGTCAGGAAGTTTTTCCTAATGTCCAACCTAAACTGTCCTTGCTGCAATTTAAGCCCATTGTTTCTTCTCCTGTCCTCAGAGGTTAAGGAGAACAATTTTTTCCTCCCTCCTCCTTGTAACAACCTTTTATGTACTTGAAGACTGTTATGTCCCCTCTCAGTTGTCTCTTCTCCAGACTAAACACATCCAATTATTTTCAATCTTACCTCGTAGGTCATTTTTTCTAGACCTTTAATTTTTTTTTTTTTTTTTTTTGCTCTTCTCCGGACTTCCTCCAATTTGTCCACATCTTTCCTGAAATGTGGCACCCAGAACTGGACACAATATGCACAGTAGAGTGGAAGAATTATTTCTTGTGTCTTGCTTACAACACTCCTGCTAATACATCCCAGAATGGTGTTTGCTTTTTTTTTTTTGCGCAACAGTGTTACACTGTTGACGCATATTTAGCTTGTGGACGATTCTGATCCCCAGATCCTTTTCTGCAGTACTTCTTCCTAGGCAGTCATTTCCCATTTTGTATGTGTGCAACTGAATGTTCCTTCCTAAGTGGAGTACTTTGCATTTGTCCTTATTGAATTTCATCCTACTTACGTCAAACTATTTCTCCAGTTTGTCCACATCATTTTGAATTTTAATCCTATTCTCCAAAACACTTGCAACCTTTGCCAGCTTGGCATCATCCACAAACTTTATAAGTGTACTCTCTATGCCATTAGCTATGCCATTCTCCCTCTCACCATTCTTGGCTCCAGTTTACTTGCAGAATGGACCGACTTTCTGCTATCCTGGTTCTGGTCTCACAGCTCCCCATGTGATAACTTCGTTCTGGCTCATCGTGAGCGCAGATGTTCTCTGCTGCTCCAGCCCCTCTGGCTCTGGACTGCTGCTCTGGCTCCATTCTGTGCAGGGCTGGCCTTACCATGAGGCGAACTGAGGCGGCCGCCTCAGGTGCCAGACTGTGGGGGGACGCCACTAGGCCCCAGAGTGTAGAAAATTGTGTCTGCTGCTGGTGCAAATGTATTCTCTCTGCTCTAGATGCATAGAGATGATGGAGTGCTGTGCTGGAGGAAGGAGGGCACAAGAGACATAACAGGCAGGCAGGAGAAAAGGTGAGGGGGAATAACAGAAAGCAGCAGGAGCTGCAGGGAGTGAGAGGAGAAGGAGCCTCTTATGTACCTCTCTAGCACTCCCAGGAACCTGGACTGATTAACACCAGCTTCTCAGGGCGCTTCCTATTTCCTGCTGCTTCCCTGAACCCACTTGAAGAGAACAGGCAGTCAACTGAAGTAGTAGGAGCCAGTTAGGCCCTTAAGATGCTGATGTCTTCCCTCACTCAGGCCCTGCTACCAGCCTGCTTATTTGTCCCCTTCAACTGAGTGTTGAGAGCCACTATAGCTGGCACAGAACAGCTGTCATGAGTGAAAGAAGAAAATGCCCCTCTGGGGCAGCATTCAGAAAAAGAAAGAAAGCAAAGGAAGCTTTTCTATCTAAGCAGGAAGGAGCTCTCCTGAGATACATACACACAAATGCTCACGATGAGCCTTCCAGCCCCAGTGAGGATGTGAGTGGTGAGGAGATGCCTGATCTTCCAGTTAGTCAGAGTGCAGGTGACCTGGCAGCTACTGCAGCATCCATATCTTGATCTCAAATGGATGTAACCATGCACATTCCTGAAGAAATGTGTAAATCAGAGAAGAGTATGATGGAGGCGCAAGAAACAGCTGCTGCTGAGTTTAGTTTCTTAAGTCTAGATGATACAGGACTATGGACCCACTTGAGCGGTAGCCTGAGGGACTTTCTTGTACTGCATAGGCCACAGCAAGTGAAAAACTTCATGTTCTCCAAAGACAATGTAAACAGAAGTTTCCATCCAACACACTACTGGCGTGAAATCCCCAATGGTGACAAAGTGGAGAGGCCATGGCTTTTGTACTCAAAAACCCAGAATGCTGCATACTGTTTTTGTTGCAAACTCTTCCAGTCTAATGTTCCAGCCACACTGGGTTCTACAGGAACAAAGAACTGGAAAAATCTGGCTAGAAATCTGGCATGCCATAAGAAGGCAGAAAATCACCAGAGAGCATTCCAAAGATGGAAACAGCTTGAGATGAGACTAAGGTTAAAGGGCAGCATAGACAATCAGCATCAAGAGAAGATTGCATCAGAGTCTCTTTACTGGCAAAATGCTCTGAAAAGGCTCATTGCCTTCATGAGAATGCTTGCTACCCAAAACCTAGCACAGCATGGCACTTCAAATCAGCTGTACGTGCCAAACGATGGAAACTTCCTTAAAATTGTGGAGCTGATAGCGGAGTTTGATGCTGTACTCCAGGAGCATCTAAGAAGAGTCACCATCCCAGAAATGTACACACACCACTACCTTGGAAAAACAATTCAAAATGATATCATACAGTTACTTGCAACAAAAAAGTCAAACAGAAGATTGTGGCAGTTCTGAAGTCAGCAAGATATTACTCTGTTATTCTGGACTGCATACCTGACATCAGCCATACGGAGCAAATGACTCTAATGGTGTGTTTTGTAAAAACAGAACCTAGTGAAAATGTCCCTGTAATGGTGATTGTCAGAGAGCATTTTCTAGACTTTATTGACATTGATGATACTACAGGTGTTGGTATGACAAATGTGCTTCTTAAAAAGCTGGAAGATACGGTCAGGGCTATGATAATGGTGCCAACATGAGAGGAAAGAACAGAGGAGTGCAGTCATGGATCCGAGAGTTAAATCCTCGAGCTTTTTTTGTCACATGCAGTTCTCATTCACTGAACTTGGTGTCAGTGATGCAGCATCAGCTTCTAGTGAGGCTGCTGAAATTTTTAATATAATTCAAAGCATCTATGTATTTTTCTCTGCATCAACTCATCAATGGCAAATTTTGAAGCAACATCTGGGAACATCCTCTCTGACACTGAAACCACTGAGTGCCACATGATGGGAAAGTCAAGTGGAGGCGATAAAGCCTATCAAACACCAAATTGGGAAGATAGATGATGCCATAGTTGCCATTATGGAGGATAATGCTATGACAGGAACTGTTTGTGGGAGAACAGTGGGAGAGGGAAATGGAATCACCAGAAACATACATAACTTCAAATTTCTGTGTGTCTTAGTGTTGTGGCATGACATACTGTTTGAAATACATGTTGTAAGCAAAAGACTCCAAGGTGTTGACCTTGATATATCTGGAGCAATGGAACAGCCGGATAAAGCAAAGTCATACTTACATTCTTACTGGTCAGATGTGGGATTTCAAAACATTCTGAAGAGTGCACAGAAGTTGGCAGAGGAGCTTCACACTGAAGCTATTTTCCCACCCATTCAAGAATACAAGCGTCACCGAAGAAGAAGATATTCTGATTACGAGGCATGGGATAATCCCATAAGAGACCCCAAACAACACTTCAAAGTTGAATTCTTTAACCAGAGGCTAGATTGTGCAATACAGTCAGTTGAAGAACGTTTCATGCAGCTCAAGGAACACAGTAGTATATTTGGGATGTTGTATGATATTCCAAAACTCCTCACTATACCTGAAGAAGACCTACACCAGTAATGCAGGGCACTAGAGACAGTGTTGACACATGATGACATGTGCGATATTGATGCGAGTGATTTAGGTGATGAACTGAAAGACCTTTCAAGATACATTTCACCAGGATCAACTCCAAAGGATGTTCTCGAATATATGTGCACAAATAAGATGACCACCCTCTTACCAAATGCTTTTATTGCTCTGTGCATACTTCTAACACTTCCTGTAAAAGTTGCCAGTGGACAACGCAGCTTCTCCAAGCTGAAGTTAACAAAAACATATCTACACTCCACTATGACACAGGAGAGGCTGGTCGGCCTTGCAACCATCTCAATAGAGCATGAGCTGGCCCAGACTATGGACCTTCGGCAGGAAGCAGTTCAAATCTTTGCAACCAAGAAGTCATGGAAGGCACCACTTTGATTATTCAAATAAAAATGCCAGTGTTTACTATGCAGACAAGAAAAAAAGTTAACTTTCAAATGCCTGAACAGCAAATGTAAGTGTTACTTAACATTTTTGAACAAGGCATTTTAAGTTGTTAGTTCTCCTTTATTGGGGTAGGTAGCAGAGCAGTACCATGAGAGGAGTAGAACAAGAAGAAGGCAGAATTGAGACCTTTCAAAGTGTTGGCCCAAGCCTCTGGTGCCAAAATGTTGTCGGTCAGCCCTGGTTCTGTGCGGCTGCACTCTTCTTATTGGCCCTGGGGACTTACCAGTCTCAGAATCCTGAATCCTCTTTGACCGTTCCCCTTTCTCCTGGTATTGGGAAAGGGCCAATCAAAAAACCCCACTACATTTTGTTAAAGGGTCAACAGACCACTTACATAACTCCCATTCATTTCAGGGACTAAGTACCAAGGTGCTATTGAAAAATACCACTAGGTGGCTATCTGCATCCTTAGGCCTGGTCTACGCTACGGGGTTAGGTCAAATTTAGCCGCATTAGGTCAATTTTTAAATGAGTGTGTCCACAAAACCATCCCTGTTCAGTCAACCTAAAGGGCTCTTAAAATCAACTTCTGTACTCCTCCCTGATGAGGGGAGTAACACTAAAATCGACCTTTCTGGGTCAAATTTGGGGTAGTGTGGATGCAAATCGATGGTATTGGCCTCCGGGAGCTATCCCAGAGTGCTCCATTGTGACCGCTCTGGACAGCACTTTGAACTCCGATGCACTAGCCAGGTACACAGGAAAAGCCCTGGGAACTTTTGAATTTCATTTCCTGTTTGATCAGCATGGTGAACTCAGCAGCACTCAGCAGCACAGGTGACCATGCTGTCACCCCAGAATTGTAGAGCGTAGAATGTTTCTACACTCCCCCTATCATCTCCGTCCCTGAGGTTATCGCCAATTAGAAGGAGAAAAAAATGCACTTGCGATGACATGTTTTCCGAGTTCATGCAGTCCTCCTGCACTGATAGGACACAGCTTAATGCATAGAGGCATTCAGAGGCAAGGAAAGAATTAAGTGACCATGAAGAACAGAGGCAGGACACAATGCTGAGGCTAATGGGGGAGCAAATGGACATGATGAAGCGTCTGTTGGGGGAGCAAACAGACATGATGAAGCATCTGTTGGAGCTGCAGGAAAGCCAACAAGAGCACAGACCCCCACTGCATCCACAGACCCCCACTGTTTAACCACCTACCCTCCTCCCTATGTTCCATAGCCTCCTCACCCAGACACCCAAAAGCACAGGCAGAGGGAAGGCTTCAGGCACCCAGCCACTCCACTCTAGAGGATGGCCCAAGGCTGTCATTCAAACAGTTTGATTTTTAGCATGGCTACAATAAGCAATGTGGCCTTGTCCTTCCCTCCTCCCCCACCCCACCCGGGCTACCTTGTCTGTTATCTCTTTTTTTTTTAATTAAGAAAGAATGCATGGTTTCAAAACAATAGTTACTTTATTTGAAGCGGGGAGGGTGGTTGGCTTACAGGGAATTAAAATCAACAAAGGGGTCGGGTTTGCATCAAGTAGAAACACACACAACTGTCACACTGAAGTCTTGCCAGTCATTAAACTAGTTTTCAAAGCTTCTCTGATGTGCAGCATGCCTTGCTGTGCTCTTCTAATTGCCCTGGTGTTTGGCTGCTCAAAACTGGATGCCAGGTGATTTGCCTCAATCTCCCACCCCGCCATCAACGTCTCCCCCTTACTCTCACAGATATTATGGAGTACACAGCAAGCAGCAATAACAATGGGAATTTTGGTTGCGCTGAGGTCTGACCTAGTGAGCAAACAGCGCCAGCGAGCTTTTAAACGTCCAAAGGCACATTCTACCACCATTCTGCACTTGCTCAGCCTATAGTTGAATGGCTCCTTACTACTGTCCAGGCTTCATGAGCCATGGGAGCAAAGTGTAGGCTAGGGTAGATGCGACCGCGCGGTGCTGCCGGCTGGGAGAGCAGCCTGAGGCAGAGGCATCCAGCTTGCATGATATTCCAGGCAGGACTGAATCTCCATGAGTTGAAGTTTAAAGAAGAGAATGACCTGGAGTCTTTGGCTCCCATTCGGTGCTCTAAGAGGAAGACAGCCATGTCTGTCCAGACGCCCGTGATCGACCTCACTGAGGTCTTCCAGGAGCACCCAGGAGACAAACGATGGCTATCAGTCCTACTGCACCTTCTGCTGTGAAGGCAAGGAGCTGCTGCTGTGCAGCAATGCAGTACCACGTCTGCCAGCGGCACCTAGGAGACGTACAGTGATAGTGAGCTGAGCGGGTTCCATGCTTGCCGTGGTATGGCGTCTGCATGGGTAACCCAGGAAAAAAGGTGTGAAACAATTGTCTGCCGTGCTGTGGCAATTCAAGGCAGCACTTTAGCTCATAGGGCACCCTGAAGAGATTACTATAATTTAGGCCCAGAGAGCTGTTTAAATTATATCACCAATCACACTTCCAGAGCATCCTAGAACTGGGAAGACACAAATGTGGTTTAAAGCCACCTTAGGCTTTGCTTCTTAATACTTTACAGCACAGAATCTCACCTGCAGTTCTTCCACAAGGCCTTTGACTTCCCTCCTCATAGTATCATAAAATAAAGAATTTTTAATTTTTTAAAAAAGTATCCAGAAGCAATTCTGACAGTTATAGCCCCGTAAGCCTAACTTCAATACCCAGGAAATTGGTTGAAACTATAGTAAAGAATAGAATTATTAGACACATAGATGAACACGATTTGTTGGAAAAGGGTCAAGGGAAATCATGCCTGACCAATCTGTTAGATTTTTTTGAGGGGGTCAAACAAACATATGCACAAGGGTCATTCAGTGAATATAGCGTACTTGGACTTTCAAAAAGCCTATGACAAGGTCCCACACCAAAGGTTCTTAAGCAAAGTAAGCAGTCATGGGATAAAAGGGAAGGTCCTCTTCAGAAACTGGTTAAGAGACAGGAGACAAAGGCTAGGAATAAAGTCGGTTTTCAGAATGGAGAGAGGTAAATAGAGGAGTTCCCCAGGGATCTGCATTGGACCCACCGCTGTTCAATATATTCATATATGATTTAGAAAAAGCAGTAAACAGTGAGGTGCAAAATTTGCTGGTGATATAAAATTACTCGAGATAGTTAAGTCCAAAGGGGACTGTGAGAGTTACAAAGGAATCTCATAAAACTCTGTGACTGAGCAATAGAATGGGAGATGAAATTCAATGTTGACAAATGCAAAGTGATGCACATTAGAAAACATAATCCCAACTGAACTGTACATACAAAACGATGGGCTCTGGATTAGCTGTTACCGCTCAAGAAAGAGATCTTGGAGTCATTGTGGATAGTTCTCTGAGAGCATCCACTCAATGTGCAGCAACCTTCAAAAGAGCTAACAGAATGCTAGGAATTAGGAAAGGGATAGATAATAAGACAGTACATATCACAATGCCACTATATAAATCCATGATACACCCGCACCTTGAATATGGTGTGCAGTTCTGGTCGTCCCATCTTAAAAAGATACAGAGAAGAGCAACAAAAATGACTAAGGGTATAGAACAGATTCCATAAGAGGAAAGATTAATAAGACCATAAAATAATGAATGGGTCAGGAGAAAGTGAATAAGGAAGTGTGATTTACCCTTTCACATAACACAAGAACCAGGGGTCACCCAATAAAATTAATAGGCAGTAGGTTTAAAACCAAGTGTTTCTTCACACGACACGCAGTCAAACTGTGGAACTCTTTGCCAGGGGGATATTCCGAAGTCCAAAATTATAACTGGGTTCAAAAAAGAACTAGATAAGTTCATGGAGAATAAGTCCATCAATGGCTATTAGCCAAAATGGTCAGGGATGCAACCCTATGCTCTGTATGTCCCTAGCCTCTGACGGTCAGAAGCTGGGAGTGGATGACAGGGGATGGATCACGTGATGATTGCCTGTTCTGTTCATTCCCTCTGAACCACCTAGCATGGGGCACTGTCAGAAGACAGGGTACTGGACTAGATGGACCATTGGTCTGACCCAATACAGCTGTTCTTAAATGGACTGAAATATTTTAATTAATAAAATGTCAAGATCGCTGCATTACTAACCAAAGCAACCACACAACATTAGTGTTGTGAGCTTAGTCTTCCCTCCATATCCTCCAAGTTCTCATTCCTTTATCACTCATTTTTCTATCTTAGTCTCACACTTTTTCTGTGCTACAGGGATTTCTGGTTTTCTGTATCAGTTTTACACTCGGCAAGAAAAAAAAGCATACATAATGCATAATAAATCCTGACTTCTTTTGCAATATCTAATAAATGGAGCCTTTAACCTTATGGGCAGGATTCCAGTTTTTTCTTTTCTTTTTTTTTTTATGACAGTCTTTTAGTTATTCACAACTCTTTTAATCCAACCTATTCATACACTTTTTACATGTTCTATTGTACATTAAAGTTGTTCTAGGATAGTAATTACTGATCATGAGTTCACACAGTACTGTACATTATGTGGGTAAGTAGATAAATGCATAATCGCTCAATAATAGGAAAAGATTCTAACTGAAGGACCAAAGGAACTTGTCATTTTACTCCACCCCTTGTGAGTCAGTAAAATGGATTCAATTATATACCAGAACCAGCACTTCACTGTGATGAAACCCATCATAAAAAACCCCCAAAAGTGCCACTACATGTTGGCAGTTTATAAAATGAGATTAACTAGCTTATCCATTGGTATTAACATGTCTTTAATAATGGCAACATTCTTTGTAAATTAAATAGCTATTAATTAAAAAACCTGTCCAGATATGCTTATACAATGATGCCTGTCCAGATACGCGTATGCCTACTAACAGTAAGTTGTGTTGTACTAACACAACTAAGGAAACAGTCCATTTCTACATTTTCAGTGGGTGGTCACATGACCTTCAATCATGTGGCTCCCATTCAGTACAATGGGCCAGATCTTTGGTCCCACTCAGTACACTTTGCTGATCCATGGTGCAAGTGGGACTTAAGTCTATCCTAAAACGTTGTGGAGGAATGCTTGGCTGCGTAGCTAGTCCTTTGCCTCCTCTTCCTGGGCCCCACCCCAGCATAGGGAGTAGATGGAGCATTCTGTGCTTTGGTGATCTCTTCTGATGTAATAGCTTCTAGGAGGCTATTGCAAGCCAATGCAATCTACAGCAGTCATGAAGTTGCTCTAAGTTGCACAAGATGTTGAATGCGCCCTCAGGACTGGGAGTGGGACAGCAATCTGATGTACCAACCATAGCTCAGATGCACCTGAGAGCGTAACCCAAACAGAATAATGTAAACTCATGCTTTGATTTATAAATGTGAATTATACATTTATATAGGAAATCCTAGCCAAAGAGAAAACCTTTAAGGATCCCTTAGCTTGCCATACCTACCCTCCAGAGACCTGCTGATTCAAATCCTGAAATAATGTACCCAGGTGTTCAGAGCTATATAAGTTGAGCTCTGTGCAGTATACTGGATACGGGTCTTTAATAATTGAGGTCATATGTATTCTTTGAATATATTAAAGCTTCAGCTTCACCAAAATGCTCCTCCAATACTTTATTACAGTGTGCTGTTTGCTTGTTAGTTTCCATCCTCCACCCAGAGGTGGTTGCATTTCCCTATATGGTTTGTCAGGTGCTTTAGAATGAAGGGTGCAATGTAAGATTTCAATCTTGTGAGGTACTGCACATCTATTAAATATTATTCACGTGAGTAAATATTTTTACGAACAGATTCTCAACTGGATTGACAACTCAGAATAGACACAAAATAAACCAGATGACCAAATATTAGGCACATCTTGAAGTTTGCATGCAGTGTGTGTGTGTGTGTGTGTGTGTGTGTGAGAGAGAGAGAGAAACACACTTTCTTATTCATAGATTAACAGTGTATTTGGAACAAGTCTGTCTGGATGAAGACAAAGTGGTTGTTTTGTGCACACAGGTCCTGATATCTATGGCAGTATTTCCAATGACTTCACTGGGTTTTGGGTCAGGCCCTAAGAAAAGTAGGGAGTTGTGTTTTGTAGGCAGAAACAAGAGATAATGTTTGTGGGCAGGTTGAGAAGAGTGTCAGGGTCTGGGAGAGTATTAGAAGGCAATGTGGTACATCCCAGATAGGTATCAGAATTATATTACTGAACACCTCCAGGCATCATTGCAGAGTCCAAAAGAACAGTTGATGCCCTAGAAAGAGGAAGTGGTATTATAAATTTCTCTATTTATGATAAAGATAAGAGCACATATTGCAACATGTAATTAACTTTAGATTGATTTAGACTGAATTAGAGAATTCTTAATCCATCTAAGAAAAATGAACAAAGCCCAAGAAACCATACCCTTAAATCAGGCTTTGTCATTGTATCTGCATACACATCGGTCAGCGATGTGTATTAAACAGGATATCATAAATCAACAAAGTCTGTCAAATAAGTAGCCAGGCATATAAAGGCCTTATATTGATGGAACTCTGTACACATATTGCTAAATTTAAGTTGTCAAATTTTAAGCTGTGCTTTGATCATTAAAGAACAGCTCCTCTTGTTCTATTCACAGTGTGCCTTAAATTACAGACCCACAGACTAATATGTGGGAAATATATGTTTTGTACTGTTCATTTTCAGTGTTGTTGTTGTCATGATTGTCCCAAGATATCAGAGAGACAAGGTGGGTGAGGTAAAATTTTTTATTGGAACAATTTGAAAAGGACCAACCTGTCTTGTCTCTTTCACCAACAAAAGTTGATCCAATAAAAGATATTACCTAGCCCACCTGGCACTGTTCATAACATCCAGAGGGAAGCTTCAAAAGTGTTAATTCCCAGTCTCTTCCTTATTCAGTACAAAGCATATACCTGAGATCACTCTGTGCTAAGATTTCACATCCTTTGCATATTATGCCTTACTCTTTCTCTGATTAAGAACAAAAGAAAATTATAGTTTTATTCATCTCTCACATATATTTGCTCTATGACAGAGCCAGAAATTGAAATTAGATATTCAAGGTTACACCATAGTGAGGCAAAACTTACTGGCTTGTCTTGAAATTGAAACAAGGAGCAGAATCTATTAAACGCTCTCTGGCTTGTCATAACTAACAGCTCTACCTACCTAAATAGTTTTATGGCCCTCATATGAAAGCTTCCCTTAATATCAGAAATCTACCCATAATGGATATGTTATGGTAACATGTTAAGATTGAATTCCCTGGACATAGAATGCAGTTAAGAGATCGTATGAAATAAATGCAATACCTAACCTATTTCCAAAGGCCAAAGAAAGGAAACTAGAAAATAAAACTGTTTCTACAGAAATCATATTATTACAAAACAAGTAGACTGGTAGTGCTAGCACAAATTCTCTGCTACAAAAGAAAGTATTTATGAAGATATGCCTATAAAGGAAACACAATACATTTTCAATCTACTCTGAGATCTCACATACGTGAGACATCTTTATATCTCAAGAAGCTATAGCATCTAGAGTCCCTGTCTCTGTCAGCTTCCAAATTTGTACTCTCACAATTTACCTCCTCCTTTTTGGTCAGGTCTCTCTCTGTTAGGCTTTCCCAACTGGTGAATTTAACTAACTTTACCTTGGGTTCCACCCTATTGACATTAGAGCAGAGAAAATGTCATTTATTTGGATTAAAAGCCTTTTCATTCCTACTAGGATTTATGCATTTATGGGCTAAATTCAAACCCATATAAACAGCTGCAATACAGTTATACCCCTTTAATCCATGACTAGATTTGTCTCAGTATGGTCAGAGGGTTACTATTATTTCTTTATTCAAGTTTCAGAAATTGTACTACGCAATTCAAAAGCTCTCATTTTTGTCATTTCAGTTTCAGTGACAGCAACAGTTCAATTTTATGCAAGAGGCTATTTATATCCTCTTAGAGACATGTAGAAATATGATTGTCCAAAATAAGTGATTTAAGAGAAACTGAACTATTTGAGGCAACATGGGCCAACGGGGATAGAGAGATAAAAGTAATTGCTATAAAACTTATATAATAATTCAACAAACTGATGTACCGTGTGTTACAAGAAGCAAATACTGGATGTACAACAGACATTACTCTCCTCAAAACTCCCCTCCGCATCCCAATCGAGAAAGGCATAAAGCAAGGAGATACGATTTCACTGAAACCATTGACCGCCTGCCTCAAAATGGTTATGAACAAGATCAATTGGAGGAGTGGTGTCAACATAAATGGAGAACAATTATCCCATCTCAGATTCTTGGACGACATCGTACTAATTGCCGAAAGTACCAACCAAGTGTAGAGCATGCTACGAAGACTCGACAAGAAAAGCAGTCAGGTTGGCCTGAAAATGAACCGCTGCAAAACGAAATACATGTGATCAGACGTCTTATGAAAAACCCGAATAACGGTAACAGGAGAAGAAATCAAAGAAGTGGAACAGTACATATATTTGGGCCAAGAAGACCTGATCGGAGAACTGTCGTGAAGGGTTCGAGCAGGATGGTGTGCATTTAATTCCATCAAGGACATCCTCAAAGGAAAAATCAACAAGACCACACGTACAAATATCGTCAATTCAACAGTGCTGCCAGCCATGCTGTATGGCAGTGAAACGTGGGCACTGATGAAGAGAGAACAGCGGCTGTAGGTAGCTGAAAGAGTAATGGAATGAGCTATGTTGGGAATTTCCCTTCTGGATCGCATCCCAAATGAAATGATCAGAGAATGCAGAGGTGTGAAAGATATTGTTGTGGAAAGCAGACATAACAAGATGCGATGGGTGGGCCACA
Organism: Lepidochelys kempii; assembly: GCF_965140285.1. Lineage (NCBI taxonomy): Eukaryota > Metazoa > Chordata > Testudines > Cheloniidae > Lepidochelys > Lepidochelys kempii. The sequence continues at coordinate 79,296,947 of NC_136380.1, forward strand.
CAGCACGGCTCACAGACAATAGGTGGACCACGATCATTGTTGAGTGGTACCCGCGAGAACAGAAAAGACCACCGGGTTGGCCTCCAAGAAGATGGGAAGATGACATTGTTAAACGTTTCGGACGAACATGAAGATGAAAGGTAAGAGTGGGAGAAGAATGGCGGGTGTGTTGTGATCAGCACAGTCTTAACAACAGCTGAAGACCGATCAATCCAGGTGAGCCAGGTGATAATAATGTATGTATTTACTACATATTCTATACTGCGTCAGGTCTGTGTTTGCTTACACTTTATATCTATCATGCTTGCTGTTTAATACTTTTGTCATGCAAAAGGTTCACAGTTAACAATTCTATTTATTTTTAATTAAAAAAATTAGTAACAGAAAATAACTGTCCATGACCAGTTGTAATCATGCAATGCTATTGTCACAGTATGGTGAAACCAATGTTAATATTTTTGCAGGTTTGTTTAAAATTGGTATGGATTTTAGCTCATATGAATTACTGAGGTATAAGGTGCTTAAGTCATTGTGAACAATTTCAAAGACAGCTCTGCCAGGTCACATCAATACTGACTGGAAACACACCTGTTATTCCAGTTCTGAACCCCTACCGAGCACAGAATTCCACCTAGCCAAAATATCTTATGGTTGAGTTCTAAGTCAAATCTCCAGAGGCAAAAAGGATAGTGCATTAATCCGATATATCAATGTATTTCTCCCATCCATTTTGTACTATTATGAAACTAATATGCTGTAGGGACCTGAAGCAAAGTCTAATGAAATCTTTAATGAGCTTTGGAGCAGGCCCCAGGTGCTTAAACTATGGACCTGATTCAGGAATGCATTTCAACATGTGCCTAAATTAGGTCTTGTATAGGAATGCTTGCCTGAACTGGGGCCTAAAGTTGGTTTCAAGAGAATAAAGTGAATGTTCACAGGGTAAAACATTTAGCACAAATTATTCACCAGTTAATGTAAAGCAATGTGCTGTGGCCTTCAGACACAAACATTTGACTTACCTTATTAATATTAGTATCTAGCTAGGATTCTCTCGCTCACCCCGCTTAACAAAGTTCTTACACATTCACTGTTTGTTATTGCTATGCCATGGCATGCTGCGTTTCTTTATCACACAGTGCTGTCTCCTCTTGTACATGTCATTGGCAAAAGCTTGTATTTAAACAATAATGCTAGTCAATAAGGCAGAATTTGAAGAGACTTCAGGAAGGGACCAAAAGGTGTTACAGACGCTAGGCTGGGTCCTCAGTATCTCATTTTTATTTAGATTCATGGCAATATGTAAAAAGGGTCTGGCCTGTCTGGGCTCAACCTTCGTAAGTGCCGAGAGGATTTGGAGCATCTTCAACTCCCAATGAAGTCACAAAGATTGAGAATGCTCAGCACATCGCAGAGGTTTTCACCACTAGATAAGTTTACGGAGGATAGGTCCATCAGTGGGTATTAGCCGGGATGGGCAGAGAGGGTGTCACTAGCTTCGGTTTACCAGAAGCTGGGGATGTACAACAGGGGACAGATCACAGTGATGACTGTCCTAGAAATAGCTACACAGTTAAATTAGCAGGCACATAGGTAGGCAGATAGAGATAACAGCAAGCTCCAAACAGCTAAAACCGTAGATCATGTTTTCTTCAATTATGGAAGTTTCTCACAACAACAATTAGAGTATCAAAGGGTTATCTCCTTAACTGTATGTGCATAAAACAGGATCAACAGCAGATTCTTCTGTCTGCAATCAATAAACATTAGCTCAGATGTGATCTTTTGTCTGCATAGGATGTAATAGGATAGCATTATTTGGTCAGCCCATCTGACTAGAGCCTAGGTGCCAAGGATCATGAGTTTAGATGAGCAGCCTGCTCCAAGAAGCAGTGGGATTCAGTGCGTTGGGCACTGCAGTAGAAGCCAGGACATGCGGGTTCTTTTCCTAGCTCTGCAATTGACCCAGGCAAGTCACTTCAGTTCTCTGCACCTCTGCTTCCTCATCCACCCTTTGCTTTTTTGTTTATTTAGATTATGGGGATTGTCTCGTACTATGTGTTTGTTTAGGGCCTAGCACAATGGAGACTCAGTCTTAGCTGGCGCCTTAGTGGCATTACAGTAATACAAATAGTAAATAGCAACAAGAATACCGCAATTGCCATTTCTCCTGAAGGAAGTTCATACCTTGCTGCAGTTTCTAACACAGTGATGCCTTCTAGCACCGTCCCTTGATGCCAGACATCCTTGAGCAAACTATGCAATATTTGTGCAATACATATTGAAGACAGAACATAGAGCCTGATTTATTGTCAAGTAGCTTGTAAAAACCAGCCTATAAATAGCTGTGCAATAGCTGATTGTACAACAGAGGTGGGAAAACTACGGTCCGCGGGCCACATCCAGCCTGCAGAACCCTCCTGCCTGGCCCCTGAGCTCCTGGCCCGGGAGGCTAGCCCCCAGCCCCTCTCTTGCTGTTCCCCCTCCCCCACAGCCTCAGTGCTCCACGCCGCCAGCGCAATGCTCTGGGCGACCAGGCAGTGCAGATGCACAGCCGCGGCCTGACCCGGTGCTCTGGGCGGCGCAGCTGCAGCGCCACTAGCCACCGGTGCTCCAGGCAGCGCGGTCAGGGAGCAGTGGGGGTGGGATAGAGGTCAGGGGCCGCGGGTGTGGATAGGGGTCAGGGCGGTCAGCGGGCGGGGAACAGGGAGGTTGGATGGGGCAGGGGTCCTGGGGGGCAAGTCAGGAATGAGGGGGGCGTTGGATGGGGCGGCAGGGGGCAGTCAGGGGTGGGGGGGTCCCGGAGTGGGCAGGGGACAGGGAGCAGGGGGTGGTGGATGGGGTAAGAATTCTGGGGGGGCCGGGCCACGCCTGGCTGTTTGGGGAGACACAACCTTCCCTAACCAGCCCTCCATACAATTTTGGAAACCCAATGTGGCCCTCAGGCCAAAAAGTTTGCCCGCCCCTGTTGTACAAGATAAGCAGTGATACATACAGTGCATCTGAAATCAGACTGATCCAATGTTGTTCGTGATCCAAGAACCTGTGTCTACCTGAAAAGCTGAGATTATTATACAAAGTATCCAGGAAATTCATAAAGATAACCAGGACTGTCAGCTTTATTTAGTCAAGTGCTTTGCTATAGGCAAGCACATAACTTTGTTGGTTGGAGGCTAGGGTTAGGAAGTGTTCCTTCAAAATGGGTTAATTCATCTTTACTTAATTTCTGTCGCAGAAGTAAGACTGTTCATAATCTAAAGGAAGAGGGGAGATTTTTAGAAGCAATTTAACCCCTTGGATCTGAAAGGCTCTCTTGCAGATACTGGCTTTCAGCATAGACCTGTCCTAGTAGTCTAATGTTCCGTTCTGGCCTTAAATGCTGTAACAGTAGGTAGCCTGTTTCCTCTTGTTTTTTCCTACCCCCTCCCCCCCCCCGATGTTCTGGTTTAACTTGGATTTAAACTTGAAGAGTGGTCAGTTTGGATGAGCTATTACCAGCAGGAGAGTGAGTTTGTGTGTGTATGGGGGTGGGGGGGGATGTGAGAAAACCTGGATTTGTGCAGGAAATAGCCCAACTTGATTGTCATGCACATTGTGTAAAGAGTTGTCACTTTGGATGGGCTATCACCAGCAGGAGAGTGAATTTGTGTGGGGGGGTGGAGGGTGAGAAAACCTGGATTTGTGCTGGAAATGGCCCACCTGATGATCACTTTAGATAAGCTATTACCAGCAGGACAGTGGGGTGGGAGGAGGTATTGTTTCATATTCTCTGTGTATATATAAAGCCTGCTGCAGTTTCCACGATATGCATCTGAGGAAGTGAGCTGTAGCTCACGAAAGCTTATGCTCTAATAAATTGGTTAGTCTCTAAGGTGCCACAAGTACTCCTTTTCTTTTTGCGAATACAGACTAACACGGCTGTTACTCTGAAACCTGTAACAGTAGAGTTAACCTAAGAGCAAACAAAAGTAATTTTCATAGTTTTCTTTGCAAATTAAAAACCAAACTGCTGTTAAATGTCTAAATTCCACTGTCAGACATTTTCAGTATGCTTAATGTGTCACCTACTGAAAAGTGCATTAAGTAGGTTGTTTGCAAAGTAGCACCATACAGCTGCTGTACTTCCTTCCACCATAAAAACAGATCTTCAAAACCTCACATTAGATAGGAAGAGACAATTGAAAAAGCTTTTCAGCTCAAGTATCCCAGAGAACTCTGAATCTGTTTCATATTCAGAGAGATCTGGACATTGGGCTGGACTTGGAACATTTGCTACTGAACAAAGTCTGGTTTATGAATTCATGTAACTCTGATTCTTTTAACCTAATTAGAGCCAAATGGTCTTTAGAAAGAAAAGGCATCTCCCATATTTATTGCTTGTATCTCATGGGACATTTTTCCTTTCTCTCTTTGCCATTTCTGGCCTTTCCCCCTCCTACTCAAGATTCTGGAGAAGGGGGACTAATCTCTCAGTAGGTTTCTGAAACTCTTCGGCCACATTCTCGTGCGGAATACAACATATTACAGTGTCAGCTTTAGTAGGGCTGCACTGGCGTAACTGACAGCAGAATTTGGGCTAGATTGTGAATGCCTCACTCACAATGAGTTAGGACCTTACTCCACAAGGAATAAGATGCTACTCACAGTGAATAAATGTATCAGAATCTGACCCTAAAGAGAAATAATATTGGTAATGACAGGCTAATGCAGTTCAAGATTTTATTTGAGACACAAAATGAAGCTTGGAAAATTGGAGAACCTCAGTGGTTTCAGATACTTAGCAGGTCTAAACAGATTTGTGTAGTAGTCATGGGCATTTTAAATTAGAAATCATGGTTTATTTAAATCCTAATAAATATCTTCTGCTGAACTATGTCAAAACAAAGTGCCAAATACCTTTACTGGATTCTTTAAACAAATAACATTAAACTTACTTAAATAATGCCCTCCAGGTATTGTACTGAAACACCTGTTTTCTTGAGCAACATCTACTCCCATGGGAAATAAGTTCAAAGCAAGTATGGTAACATGCGAAGTGTTTTTGCCAAGATACAACTGGAAGCCAAATCCCAGAGTCAGTACTGCAAATGAGGGGGAAATGCCACACTCACTTTTTCCTTAATAACTCAAGGTCAGTTATACAATATGGCGACTTTTGTTTCCAAAGAAAGATCATCAGCTGGAACTTTGAACTTTAACCTGATTTTTTAAAGGACTGAATTTAAAATAAAGAAAGAAAAACAAGCAAACCCTCATCCAGATATTTAAAAATGTTTAATGTGAATTGAGACAGGAATATATATATCTTTGGTATTCAGTAAGAATTTGACCCAAAGCCCATTGAAGTCAATGAAAATATTCCCACTGTCTGCTCCTTCTCCCACTGATTTATATGATGCAGGATCTGGCTCCACCGAAAGAAACACTCCTCATTCTGATCTGTACCTCAAATGTAATGCCACACAAATCAAGAGTAGGTGTAAAACTGACGAAGGTGCGATTATATTCAAGTTGTGTTAATTCATTATCACTATTACTTCAGAATTATATTTTCATTTACAATGTGCATTAGTCCTGGGACAGGAGGAAGTAAGACCTTGTCTACACTGGAATGTTTCTGCACAGTAAAGCAGCTTTCTGCATTGTAACTCCCGAAACGTACACACTGCTAAGCCACTTAGTGCACAGAAACTGCACAGTTGCAGCGCTGGAAAAAAAAAAACAAAAAAAAAACCGCCCCGACAAGACGTGTACAGCTTTCTGGACCTGCTGGACCTCATCAGCATTTGAGGAGAGGAGGCTGTCCAGTCCCAGCTGTGCTCCAGCCATAGGAATTATGATACCTATGGACAGATGTCACAATGCATGACAGAAAGAGGCCATGACCGAGACCCACTGCAGTGCAGGATCAAAGTGAAGGAGCTGCAGAACGCCTACCACAAGGTGCAGGAGGCAAACCGCTGCTCCGGTGCTGTGCCCACGAGCTGCTGGTTCTACAAAGAGCTGGATGCGATACTCTGTGGTGACCCCACCTCCACTGCGAAGGCCACTGTGGATACTTCAGTGGCTCACATGCCAGTCGAGGGTGGACCAAGCCAGAAGGAAGAAATCTTGGATGAGGATGTGGAGGGGGACCCAGAGGCCGAGGATGACTCAGAGGCCAGAGATGCAAGCAGCCAGGAGTTCTTCTCTACCCCGGAGGAGTCTAGCCAGTCACAGCTGTTGGGGCTTGGCAAAGCGCAAACAGGAGAGGAGGCCCCTGATAAGTGCCTTTAATTCTGGGAATCATTGCAGCGAGTTGTTGGGGGCAGGAGGGTTGCAGAAAACATGCTTGCGTCTGTATGATGCACGTACCATCACATGCCTAGTCTGAGTGGTGGAACAGGGTGTTGATTGATTCCCCCACTTCACAGGAATCTGCCTCAGAGATCTCCACAAAACTGCCCACGATACTGCCCTTGATACTGGGCAATCTGCTGCCACAGGTTCTTTGGCAGAGCTGCTTTGTTTCTTGCCCCATTAAGGGTAACTTTCCCTCGCCAATCTGCTGTCATGGGGGGAGGGAACCATTGCTGCACAGAGGCGAGCTGCATAAGGGCCAGGGCAGAAGCCGCAGTCTTAGAGAAGACCCTCCCTCGATTCCCTGATCACCCTCAGCAGCGAGGTATCTTCCAGAATGAACACAGCCTGTGGAAAATGTGGGAACAGTAATGATTATAAGGCCCCCGCTACAGTGCCGGCTCTCCCAAGACCCACATGTCCAGTGTACTGTACAGTCCTGGAACACTGATTTCCCCTGCCCCTGTGGTTACTCACCATTTTGGGGGTCTTGTGGCTCATGACATCTGTAGTATGCAAGGTCTTGGAAAAATTTTGAAGGAGAAGGTAGTTAAGGACATTGAAGTCAATGGTAAATGGGACAAAATACAACATGGTTTTACAAAAGGTAGATCGTGCCAAACCAACCTGATCTCCTTCTTTGAGAAAGTAACAGATTTTTTAGACAAAGGAAACGCAGTTCATCTAATTTACCTAGATTTTAGTAAGGCATTTGATACCGTGCCACATGGGGAATTATTAGTTAAATTGGATAAGATGGGGATCAATAGGAAAATTGAAAGGTGGACAAGGAATTGGTTAAAGGGGAGACTACAACGGGTCCTACTGAAAGTTGAATTGTCAGGCTGGAGGGAGGTTACTAGTGGAGTTCCTCAAGGATCGGTTTTGGGACCAATCTTATTTTATCTTTTTATTACTGACCTTGGCACAAAAAGTGGGAGTGTGCTAATAAAGTTTGCGGATGATACAAAGCTGGGAGGTATTGCCAATTTAGAGAAGGACAGGGATACCCTACAGGAGGATCCGGATGACCTTGTAAACTGGAGTAATAGGATGAAATTTAATAGTGAGAAGTGTAAGGTCATGCATTTAGGGATTAATAACAAGAATTTTAGTTATAAGCTAGGGACGCATCAATTAGAAGTAACGGAGGAGGAAAGGGACCTTGGAGTATTGGTTGATCATAGGATGACTATGAGCCGCCAATGTGATATGGCTGTGAAAAAAGCTAATGCAGTCTTGGGATGCATCAGGAGAGGTATTTCCAGTAGGGATAAGGAGGTTTTAGTACCGTTATACAAGGCACTGGTGAGACCTCACCTGGAATACTGTGTGCAGTTCTGGTCTCCCATGTTTAAGAAGGAGGAATTCAAACTGGAACAGATACAGAGAAGGGCTACTAGGATGATCCGAGCAATGGAAAACTTGTCTTATGAAAGGAGACTCAGGGAGCTTGGTTTGTTTAGCCTAACTAAAAGAAGGTTGAGGGGAGATATGATTGCTCTCTATAAATATATCAGAGGGATAAATACCAGAGAGGGAGAGGAATTATTTAAGCTCAGTACCAATGTGGACACAAGAACAAATGGATAAAAACTGGCCACTAGGAAATTTAGACTAGAAATCAGATGAAGGTTTTTAACCATCAGAGGAGTGAAGTTTTGGAATAGCCTTCCAAGGGAAGCAGTGGGGGCAAAAGATCTATATGGTTTTAAGATTAAACTTGATAAGTTTATGGAGGAGATGGTATGATGGGATAACATCGTTTTGGTAATTAAATATTCATGGTAAATAGGCCCAATGGCCTGTGATGGGCTATTAGATGGGGTGAGATCCGAGTTACTCAGGAAAGAATTTTCTGTGGTATCTGGCTGATGAATCTTGCCCATATGCTCAGGGTTTAGCTGATCGCCATATTTGGGGTCGGGAAGGAATTTTCCTCCAGGGCAGATTGGAAGAGGCCCTGGAGGTTTTTCGCCTTCCTCTGTAGCATGGGGCACGGGTCACTTGCTGGAGGATTCTCTGCTCCTTGAAGTCTTTAAACTACGATTTGAGGACTTCAATAGCACAGATATAGGTGTGAGGGTTTTTTTGTAGGAGTAGTGGGTGAAATTCTGTGGCCTGCGTTGTGCAGGAGGTCGGACTAGATGATCATAATGGTCCCTTCTGACCTAAATATCTATGAATCTATGAATCATGTGTGCTTGCCTGGGGTCGGCCAGTTAGTGGCTATGTGAATAGCGGCTGTGTTCTAAATCACTGAATCAGTGGTCTCTGTCTTGCAAACAATACTGCTTTTGTAAATTGTTGCATGTTGTCTTCTCGATATAACCTTGGAAGCTCAGCCTTCCTCTTCGTTATCACTGGCTGAATAGCTGCGCAGAATTAGAAAGCGGCCACGAAGAACTAAAGAGGACTTTCTGCGTGAAGTCATGACGCACTCCGCAGCTGAAAAACAAGAACTGAAGGAGTGGCGGGACAGCGAGAAGAGGGACCGAAAGGAGAACGCGGCACCCCAGAATGAAGCCACGGAGCGGCTCTTAAACGTTATGGAGAGCCAAGTGGATACGCTCCAGGTGTTACTAGCACTGCGAACCAAGCAGCTCCGCGCCTGCCCTCCCCTGCAGCTGCTGTCGCAAAACACTTTCTCATGAACCCCCCCAGACACTGCCAACACACTCTTATCAACTTCCTGGGTCCAGTCTGTACCCACTGCATTCCAATTCTCCCTCATCACAGTCCAGCCCTGCGGACTCCCAGTACCCACTGCACTCAACACACATCCCTCTGCAGTTTAGCCCTGCTGAAGTACAGTACCCAGGGCACTGTACTCCAAAGGAGAAGGTTAGATAGGATACCTGGCCATACACAAATATTTACACCTCTTCCTGGCACCCTCCCTTCCCCCATCCCACTCGGTGCTGATGTGTTTTTTTGTTTGTCTCTCTCCTCCAGTTGTTGTTTTTTAATAAAATAATTGTTTTGGTTTGAAAGGGATCTTCATTCTATTAATTGAAAGCTAAATGAGCCCTGCAAAGCAACAGGCAATTTTCTTAAACTTTCATACTGCATTGTCTACACCAATCACAATCACCTCCTAGCATTACAAGCACTGCGCTCCCAAGCATAGCAACAAATATTCGTGGCTTTCTGCTTCATATTTCTTCCTCAAGGCATCCCTGATTCTTATGGCCCCCTGCTGCACACCTCTAATAGCCCTGGTCTCTGGCTGTTCAAATTCAGCCTCCAGGTGCTGAGCCTCAGCAGTCCAGCCCTGAGTGAAGCTTTCACCCTTCCCTTCACAAATATTATGGAGTGCACAGCATGCGGCTATAAGCATAGGAATATTATCATCAGCCAGGTCCAGCCTCCCATCTAGGCAACTCCAGCAGGGCTTTAAATGGCAAAAAGCACACAGTCATTCTGCACTTGCTCAGCCTGTTGTTGAACCACTCCTTGCTGCTGTCAAGTTGCTCCATGTATGGCTTCATAAGCCATGGTATTAAGGGGTAGGCAGGGTCTCCCAGGATCACAATGGTCATTTCGACTTCCCCTAGGGTGATCTTCTGGTCCATGAAGAAAGTCCCTGCTTGCAGCTTCCTGATCAGGCCAGTGTTCTGAAAGATGCATGTGTCATGCACCTTTCCAGACCAGCCAGCGTTAATGTCTGTGAAACGCCCCTGGTGATCCACATGCACCTGGAGAACCACTGAGAAATTCCCCTTGCAATTAATGTACTCTGTGGCTAGGTGGTCTGATCCCAGAATTGGACTATGCGTCCCATCTATCGCCCCTCCGCAGTTAGGGAAGCCCATTTGTGCAAAGCCATCCACAATGTCACTCACATTGCCCAGAGTCACGGTATTTCGGAGCAGGATGTGATTAATGGCCCTGCACACTTCCATCAACATGAGTCCAATGATTGACTTTCCCACTCCAAACTGGTTAGTGACTGATTGGTAGCAGCCTGGAGTAGCCAGCTTCCACAGTGCAATCGCCACCATAGCTGCCGACTCCATGGGTGCTCCGGGGCTGGAGCACCCACAGGGAAAAATTAGCAGGTGCTTTGCACCCACTGGCAGCCAAGTTCCCCCCACCCTCACCCCCTCCTCACCTCCTCCTCCCCCTTGAGTGCACCGCGTCCCTGCTCCTCCCCCTCCCTTCCAGTGCTTCCCACCCCCCACTGCCTAACAGCTGTTTGGCAGCACTTAGGACTTTCCGGGAGGGAGGGGGAGGAGTGGGGACATGGCGCACTCAGGGGAGGAGGCGGAGAAGAGGTAGGGCAGGGGTGTGGACTTGGGGGAAGGGGGTGGAATGGGGTCAGAAAGGCAGCAGGGCTGGGGTGGGAAAAGGCAGAGTGGGGCGGGGACTTTGAGGAAGGGGTGGAATAGGAGTGGGGTAAGGGCGGTGCAGGGGCAGGAAGAGGCAGTGCAGGGCCGGGGGGGGGGGTTGAGCAGCCACCGGGCAGAGAGGAAGTCGGTGCCTATGATGGCCATGCACTTATCCAATGGCATGGCAGCTCTCATTCTCGTGTCCTTGCGCCACAGGGTGGGGGCGAGCTCACCACACAGTCCCATGAATGTGATTTTCCTCATCTGAAAGTTCTGCAGCCACTGCTCATCATCCTAGACATGCATGGTGATGTGATCCCACCACTCAGTGCTTGTTTCCCGAGCCCAAAAGTGGCATTCCACTGTGGTCAGCACCTCTGTAAATACCATAAGCAATCTCGTGTCATAGCTACTACGCATGGTGAGATCAATATTGAACTCCTCTTGACTTTATAGTTTAGGGAATTACTCCACTACCACTCGTGACGTGTTAGTGAAAGCGAGCAGCATATTGGTCAACAGTGCGGGATCCATTCCAGCAGATCGTAGAGGTAGAGCACGCAGTACACAAACTGTTGAAAGATGGTGCCAAATGTGGACAGAAGCACTGGGATTGCTGGGATGCAAAACAATGCATCACTGGGCACTGGGACAGGACACAGGATGCCCCGCGACCCCCTCTGCCTTCCCACAACTCTTAGCAGCAGAAGAGATAGAGCTGCTCTGTGGGCTAGCTGCCCAGAATGCACCGCTCCGAATACCTCTGCAAGTGCCACAACTGTGACCATGCTATTGCACAGGCAGCTGGCAGTGTGATCACACAACAGCAGTTTCCCTTCAGCGCTCTCTGAGCGGTGCTTGTAACTGCCGGCGCTGTAACTCTGCCAGTGTAGACATATCCTAAGAGAAAAAGGTAATTGGGGCCAGGGAAAGATATGTGGCATATTTAAATTTATGCCCTTTAGGTGAAATCCTTATCTTATTAAAGTCAATGACAAAGCACCTTTAGTTTGTGCTTCATCTTGAGAATATTACAGTCAGCCCTCTGAGCACCTAAGAAAGCACAGTGCACATTCAAGGAGGACACATTTTATTATGCTGGGGAAAGACTACTTAATTAGCCCAGATTTTTCATCTTCAGTGGGAGTTAGATTAAGTCCTTTGTGAACACGGCAACCTCCTGAGGGCTAAGTGATAACATTTCCAGCATTAATGGCAGAGTACAGGTTTGCAAAACCACTATACTCACAAAAGACAATTTCCTAGTAAAGTATGTAATCTGACTTTTGCAAAATAACCTAATCACTAATTACATTTTACAGCCAACTGGAAAAAAGCAGCCTAAGTTTCGGAACATCCTTTAAAAAGAAATCCCCCTACATTCTAAGCAAAGAGTCTTTCCTCCTCCAGGAATGAGTCTTGCTTGGTAGCTATCAGTTCAATTTGCATTTCTCCAAAAACAGGATGGAATGGGAATGTGCACGTTTGACTGTAGATGATGATCTCACAGGAACTAAATTGTGAAATGCAACCATAAGCACAACAGCAGCAAAGAAGTGAAATCTCTTGCCTGGCTGACTTTGACATAAAGAAAAGCAAATTGTCAGAAGAGGGCAGCCATTTTTAAAGGACAATCTCTCAAGCTTCCTACTGACCAGGGCTTTCACTTTCAATACAAGTGAGAGAAGTGACTGTTTGGGATGGGGTTTGGATCTCTGTTGACAGCAATTTATGGCCCAATACCTGTCACCCCATTTGAGAGTGGAGCTGGCGAAGGAGGACACCAGTCCCCTTCCAGAAGGGAGACTGCCAGAAGAGACATATGCCTCTGGGGTCCTATGTTCACTTTATTGCTTGTGGCTAAAACTATGGAAAACCCAGGGGTTTTTTGCCTGCCATGCTACAGGGTAGGCCCAAAGGAACTGAAACATTCCGGGTGCACCTACACTGCAATAAAAGACCCACAGCATGGCAGTGGCTGCATTGAATGTTTCGGTTCATTTGGGCCTACCCTGAAGAGTGGCAGCCCTGGGCTCTGAGACTCAGTGCTGCAGGTTGTTTTTAATCACAGTGTAGATATACCCTTAAAGTAAACCTCAGCTGAAACTAGCGAGTTTCACCTGGGTTTCCAATGAAACCACAGAAAATGATTGGTTCCATACAGCACACACTAGAGCTTGATTGTCACAGCCATTACTGAAGTGCACAGTGGGGTAAGTATGACTCCCCCCCCCCATATTTTGACTGGTTGTGGTGGGGAGAATGAAGGCAACACACTGACTCTGCCTGCCCCTGTTCTCGTCCTGCTAAATGGAGTAACTGGCTCAGTGCACAGGAAGGATAAATCTCTCCTTTAAATGAAGTGAAATAACTTATACCTTCCCAGGGCAAGTGGGAAGCAGAAGAATTGTGATTCTCAGATGAGTTAGCATTCATCCTTTTGGTCTGTACCTAGGGTGAAGAAAGGCAATAAGCTGAACTTGACTCAGGACAGACTGTGAAGTTACAATCTAGACAGAGGAGTCTTTATTTCTGCAATTTAAAGAAGTCAGAGAGAATCCTTACACCAGTTAGTAGCATAACATGATGAGTATGTTTCTTGTGAGTTTGAGGAAAGGCTGAAAACTTGATAGCATCCAGACTCAAAGAATACAGATGGAAAAAGAAAATAGAATTGGGGGGGAGCAGGAGGAGGAGGATAGCTCCAGCCAGCCCTACAGCAGTTTGACCCCAAGATAGCCCTAGAAGCAGTTCCAGAGCCACCAATGCAGCTGTTGGTAGAGTCTTCAATAGCCAGATGTTGTTGCTGAAAATTACATTCCAGCATTCATCCATGTAACTTATAGTCCTGACCCCGTTTAACCAAGGGAGCTGGTCTGTTGCTAAAACAGGTAAAAGAGAACAAAGCAGAATGTCAAACTATGGAATGATATGGTATTTTACTACCAAGAATGTACTATCTGGACATATAGATCTGCCCATTTACTTTGTAACAGCAACTTTCTAAAAAGCATTAGGAGTGGTGTGCTACACAACAAGCCAATCTTATGCCCCAAACAATGGGCAGCATTCGTATCTTTTCACATTGTCTCAGCATTATACTAATTTGCAGACTTGCCCCTTTAAAATTCCCTGTCCTGTGAGAAATTACTTGCCCTGCTGGGTGAGTTCTGTAGGAGAACTGTACAAATTTTTCTGTATAAAAATATACACTCAGTTTCTGCAGGATAAGAGGAATTTTAAAGGGCTGGGAATATACTTGCTCCAAAGCCACCCACAGGATAAGTGGCAAAATTAAATACATCTGTCCTGTTACAGTACATTCTGTCATATCCACTGATGTGATCCAGTGCATTACTGAGTATGCAAGACTCTCAGAAATTTAAAAGAAGCTATTGACTTATAGTATTATTTTTATTTTTGGCATAAGAATGTATTGCATTTTGAAATGGGCAAATAACTGCCCCTAAAATGCTGAGTATTTTCTCTGCTTGTTGTGCGTAAAATAAAGTTTTATTACTGGCTGTCTTGACCCCAGTTTTCCTGCAAAACTAGTCTTGGTTACTTGCTGCTACCACCAAGATTCATTCTTGGAAATTTTACCTCAGGGCACCCCTCTCTGCTCCCTTGTTAAAATGACCTTGGCCCCAGGAGTGGGCGTCCTTTGATAGGTATGGTAAGTGATTTTGATGGATGCTCCAGAAATCCCTATTTATCACAGCTCCATTCCGAATTGAATTAACTAACTTGTAATTTATTTTTGAAAATTAAAAGCTATGAATGAACTCCATTGCCAATCATCTGATCGCTGTCCTTTTCGAGCCTCAGACAATCTTATTTCCTGCCCCAGTTCAGGCTTCTTTTTCATAAGCCCCAGAGTCTGATGTTCTATCTAGTCTCATGCTACCCTTTCTGCAGCCCAGGCTTCTATCAACCCCTGATGGACCAGTCTCTGGAGAGACCTTTTTTAGCAACTTCAGCCAACCCCGGCCAAACCAACTCCAACTGGCAAGTCTCCGGACTCCCTCTCCCAAGGGTCTTTCTCCCACTGCTGATTTTTAAGTAAACATTCCAGGGTGGCTCTTAGCAACCCAATGGGTTGTCACTGAGTCCTTAGGTTTCAAACCTCAATCTCACTTCTACCCATATCGGTCTCCCTCAGACTGAACATAACAGAGACACAACACATACCCTCAGATTCTCCACACTGGGACTTAGTTTTCAATGCTTTGAATATGCTCATAGGCACTTGAAGTTACAGTGGTTTGTAGAACTACCCCCTCTTATTCGATTCTGAACCAATACCTCAGAATAACAATAGGGGACCTGTGCCTATAATGTATGCTGTCTTTTGGATAAGCCATAAAAATGAGACCCCTACTACTTGCTAGCATTAAAAAATCAGTAGTAAATTTTACTAATAGGGTTGTTCATCCAATGTCACCTCTGATTTCCAACACAGGTAATTATAATCTATGAAAACTCCCCACCCTGTTTCAGTTAGATAAGACAGTATTCTTCAATGCCTGTTTTAAGCTGTTGGATAGCATTGTTGTGGGCTGTTAATAAAATAATAGCTCTTATACAGCACTTATCAGTATATCTGAAAGTACTTTACAAAGGCAGATAGAATCATCATCCCCCCTTTTATACATGGGGAAACAAAGGCACAGAACGTTGAAGTAGCTTTTCTAAGATCATCCTGCAGTCTAGTAGCAGAGCCGGGAATAAAACCTAGTTCTCCTGAATCCCAGTCCAGTGCTCTGTTCTCTAGGCATGTTAAACATTTGCCATCTTCTACCTCAGCAGTGGCTGTACTGTGGCGATGGCCAAAGTGATTCCCACATAGCATCTACATTTTATAGTTTTTAACAGCATTTGTAAAGCACCAGAAGATTCATTTAGATGAAAGGTGATAACATCAAGAGAATCTTTTAAGGAGCAATACGGCAAAGAATCAGATTTGCATTTTCTAATTACTTACAGAAAACGTTTTCCATTATCTAGGACATCTGATAAGATCAAGTGTTAAGTAAAGAGAAGAGGAACGGTAAGTAGGAGAAAGAAGAAAATTGTTCTATGTCATGGAAAATTACTTTCTCTCATTGCATAATGCAGATATTCTTCACAAGAAACACCTCTTTTTTGACTGACTGTATCTAGTTATTATTAGCAGTAATCATTTCACCAGTTGTTCATTGAGAGAACAAACAAACAAATTTATGAATCATCCAGCCTAAAAAGAACTTTCATTTGACTCTGCAATTAGTTCCAAGAGCTAATTCTGGACCTATATATTTTTCACATTTTGAAAATATACTGTAGATGAAATATGTACTGCTTGCAACGTCTTTGAAATTCAACAAGCTCTGTCTAAATCAAATGGCCAGGAGTAAGGCTGGGAACTGGAAAGGTGGGTTTTCTGGAGACAATATTGTTTTAAAAAAAGAGAACTGTGATGGCTCTGTATTTTTTTCGTAGACTTTGCTTACCTTGCAGAATTCTGTATGACAGTTAGGGACTGAGTTTGTGAAATTACCTGTCCATATAAGATCTCCTCTACATATCTGAGGTGAACAACATGCAGGGGGCATCAGCCATTATAGGAACCCACAGTTACATAGGTATAAACATGTGCAGGACTGTTAAAATTGCATTTGAAAAGATATTTGTTGGAAATGGTGGATTACTGGATTTAAAAAGTAATCATTTAGTACTATGGGACTCTATAGCAGAAAAGGGATTGAAGTTAGTGGGAGTTCACAGTGCTGGGCACCCATCAACAGTGGACAGATAGAATTCAATCCTAATAGATTAATAATTACTTTTCATCATGTATGCAAGCAGAACTGTTGCTGTATTGGACAGCTAGACTTCTGCTTGGGATAGGAATGGCAAGATTGCTAAACCAGGAGCTTAACACATGTTAATGGACAGTAACCAGATTTCTTCTCAAGAAAAAAATTTTATTTTATAAAATTATTGAAGCCACTTATTTTAATATATGTTCTCTTGGGAATGAAGCAAACACACAGCTACCTTCCAACTTTTGGGCAGCATGAGAATTCATACCCAGTTCTAGATCTAAATTTCATAGCTGACCCTTCTTTATATGATGGGCCAGCAAAAAAACACTGGATAGGAGCATTCCCATCACGGGTGTCATTTTAGGAAGGGATGGGGGGCAGCAGAGAGCCATACTTCCCCAACTTTCAGATGGGACAACAGGGAAACAACATGTCCCATCCCACCCCCTCCTCCACACTCAACTTTCAGCCCCCACCTGGGGGGAGTGGGAAGACAACAAAGTGAGCAGGAAATGGTGTATATGGAGTGAAGAAAGATGTACCGTGCAGACAGCATAGTTGCTGCATGAGTGCTACCTACTGAACTTATATTTCTATAAGGGTGTTAGAATATAATAGCAACTGCTCTCTATCTCTCCCCACCATGCTGAGTTGTGCCTTACTGAACTCACATTTGTATAATGTAAGATATAAATAATATTATTCAGATTATCCTCTCTTCTTTTGCCCCTTGCTCAGCATAGGGATTGCCATGATTTTCTTTGTCTGTTTTTTTCTTACTTCACACGTTTAATTATTTTCAGAAATGAAAAAAATAAAACAGTAACATGGGAGAGGGAATCTAATGCAGCTACTATAGTACAATGAATATATGTATGAATGAGGTAGGAAGGAAGGAAATCAAAATAAATTCACAAGCAACCATGGAACCTATTGATGTACATTGAGAGGGGAAAAAAGTACTTGAAACAAAGAGAAGCAGTCATGTTCATCAAGTATCCTGACTGATTCCTTACTCTTTAGTTCATAATCTAAGAAGGGAAACCACACCATCTGGAAGTCACTTGGGTGCTTTAAAATTATTTTCAATAATACATGTATCCTTCTAAACATGTCTCTATCAAAGAAAATCACTACACTATCGTGTTCTAATGACACAACATTCCTACTATTTTAAGTAGTTCTAATGCTCGTTGGAAGGAGCATGGAAGAAAAGGTATGTTTTTGCACAGCTGGCAAGAATTCTGGTTTATCTTAGATTTCATTTTTGAACTTATAGAAGCCAAACGGTCCTTAGACCTTTTGCTGATACTTTTAGACTATGCCACGAAAGGAGCCTACCAGCTGAAAAATTCAGGCCTTTTTCTCATCTTGCTGCCACCAGGATATAGGGGCAACCCAAAATTCATTTTCTCTCTCTCTCTAGATACTTATACAGTCTTCCATCACCATAGTATTCTGCCATCTTGAGACATTTCTGCCAGATGTGCTAAAAGCTACGTCTTCCTCCAACCTCCACCATGCATCTGAAGTACTTATAAAACCTGCTAACTATGGAAAAGATATGATTGTCTATCTCAACCACTTAGCTCTTTGGTGAATGGACTCTGATTTTGTTTTGTTTGTATAGTGCCTAATGGAATGGAATTTGCTCTATGACTAGAGTTCCCAAGCACTGCAATAATGCAAATAAATAAATAAAAGAATAAAAACAAGTGTCTAGCTAGAAGCAGGAATCTGTGGTGAAATCCTATGGCCTGTGTTATACAGCTCAAACTAGAGGATCATAAGGGCCCTTTCTGATCTTAAAAAAAAAATCTGTTCAATCATTGAAAAATAATAGTACGTGAGAGAGGAAGGGAGGTACCCCTGGAACAATATCTTTGATGTAGGCATCCAAATGGTTATCTGATCAGGCACTATACAAAAATCGAGGGACATTCTCTTTGTCTGGTCCTCAGGGGCAGAGAGCAACTTTGTTCTCCCTGATTTTTTTTATTTTTAGCTTTTTTATGAACATCGATACAGGGGTGAGGCTTTATTAAAAAGTGTGTTTTACATCTTGACCATAAGGCTTTCAGGGTTGGCTCCTTTTACTTCTCTGATGGTTAGAAACCTTCATCAAATTTCAAGCCTAAACTTGTTGATGGCCAGTTTGTATCCTTTTGTACTTGTGCCAACACTGGCCCTTAATGTAAATAACTCCTCTTTCTCCATGATATTTAGCCCTCTGGTGTATTTATATGTAACCCTTCTGCCAGTCAGCGTTGGCAGGAACAACGGCCAGGTTCAGTATCTAGGAGTTCCTTTTCAACTATACAACACAAAACCGGTTCAAGGCCCCACCCAGTGACCTGGGACAATTACACACCACCCCTCAGTCACCTCTAAGAGGCAATACTTCCCCTCTCCCAAGCACAGAATCTGAGTGTAGCAAAGAACTTTTATTAAAAGAGGGAAGTAACCCGAAATTAATTTGAGAAAACGCCACAAACAGGATTCTCAAACATAAACCACGAGCAAAAGACCCACCCCCAAATAAGTTGGGAAGTGTCCTTTTCCCTCAGGTTCTTGAAGTCCAGCAACCAAAAGTCCCTTTAATGTGCCCATCCCTTCTCTGCACCACACTCACAGCTGTTGTCCATAGTCTGTGCGGACCCAGAGTTCAGAGGTGCAGCTGCAGAGTTCACCTCTCACCCTGGGTGGAGGGGGGGTAAGAAGGCACCTTACTCATTTCACTGCCCAGGCTTCTCACTCCACTCTGCCAGCCGATTGCCGATCCACCAGGATGTCTTCAGGTCCCACCACTCAACACAGCTCTCAGTGATTTCAGCTGTTAGTGGGAGAGTCTCACCGCTGGTGCACACTGGGCAGTCTCTTGCATCAGAGCAGATCTTGTCCCAAAGCAGGGCTAATGCTTCGACCTAAGTATCAGTGATTTCAGCTCTGCAGTGTGTAACAAGACTCTCAGTTGAGTCTAAATTAGCTCTTTTATTACACAGTGGAAAAAGGAAGGGTCAAATGGTGTCTAAGACCCTTAAGCAGGGCCCAGATACGATGATATGTCCTCAGATTATAGCAAAAATTCTTGTTGTCAGTCCCTAAGTGCATGACCTTACACCTTGCACTATTAAATTTAATCTAATTTAAGACCATAAGAATGGCCCTACTGGGTCAGACCAAAGGTCCATCTAGCCCAGTATCCTGTCTGCTGACAGTGACCAATGCCAGGTGCCCCAAAGGGAATGAACAGAACAGGTAATCATCAAGTGATCCATCCCTTGTCGCTCATTCCCAGCTTCTGGCAAACAGTGGCTAGGGACACCATTCCTGCCCATCCTGGGTAACAGCCATTGATGGACCTATCCTCCATGAATTTATCTAGTTATTTTTTTGAACCCTGTTATGGTCTTGATCTTCACAACATCTTCTGCCAAGGAGTTCCACAGTTGACTGTGCATCGTGTGAAGAAATAGTTCCTTTTATTTGTTTTAAACCTGCTGCCTATTAATTTCATTTGGTGTCCCCTAGTTCTTGTGTTACGAGAAGTAGTAAACAACACTTCCTTATCTATTTTCTCTACACCAGTCATGATTTTATAGACCTCTATCATATCCCCCCTTAGATGTTTCCTTTCCAAGCTGAAAAGTCCCAGTCTTATTAATCTCTCCTCAAACGGAAGCCATTCCATACCCTAATCATTTTTGTTGCCCTTTTCTCTTTCTATTATTCCAGTTTTCAAGGTCCTCCAAATCTTCTTATATCACATTCTGGTCCTCCCCTCTATTGGCAATAGCTCCCAACTTTGTGTCATCCAGAATTATTATTAGCACACTCCCACTTTTTGTGCCAAGATCATTAAGGTAAAATATTAAATAAGATTGGCCCCAAGACTGATCCTTGAGGAACTCCACAAGTAACCTCCCTCCAGCCTGACAGTTCACCTTTCAGCATGACCCTGTTGTAGTCTCCCCTTTTACCAGGTCCTTATCAACCTTTTGATTCTCAAATTAATTGCCATCTGATCCAATTTAACAAATTTTCCATATGAAACCAAATGGTTTACTGAAATTCAACTAGATTATCTCAACTACATTCGCAAAAAGAAAAGGAGTACTTGTGGCACCTTAGAGACTAACCAATTTATTTGAGCTTATGCTCAAAGTAAGGTGCCACAAGTACTTCTTTTCTTTTTTTGTGAATACAGACTAACACGGCTGTTACTCTGAAACCTGTCAACTACATTGACTGAAAATTGATCATCTTCTCAAAGACAGAGATCAGGTTTGTCTGGCACAATCTACCTTTTGTGAACTGTACTGTATTTTATCCCATCACTTAATGGGTTTTGCTCATTTCCTACACAGAGCATGAGCACATTGAATAGTGTTCAGATCCACATCCAGATCAAGGCAAACTAACAACTGGGATCTGGGTTCAGGTTTGACAGCTTGGAAATCTTGGGGGCAGATTTGTTGGGAGATATTTGCCATGTGGGACTGAAGTTTCATGAGGACAGATGTAGCCCTGAGGTTCTGGGATCATTCAAAACAGAACTGGAAAACAGGACCCTGCTGGTTTTGAATCCAGTCTGGAACCAAAACAAAAATTTATGATGCCAGTGTCGGTTCATTTATTGTCCTCCACTACAAAGTAGTATATACATAAAACAAACAACAACATATCATATATACTAAGGATGCTAGGTATCTCACAACAGTCTTAATATTTGGATATCACTTCTACTAATTTTTGGAGAGAGAAAAACCTCGAAGGCTAGCTAGTTCACCTGAAAGCAACCTAGAAAAGGATACTTTATTATGTGATAGCTTCAATAGCACTGACACACTTTGAATAAACTCCGGCACAATGAAAACACATGTAAGTGTCATTCATTGTATTGCAAACCATCTCCCCAGCAAAATGTACAAATTCGTCTCCCAGAAGATTGTGCTCTTATGGCAAAGAGGAACTGGTTTTCCATCCTTTTCAGACTGAAAGTGTACTCCTCAGTCTTCCCCTTTCATCCCCTGCCCCTAGTACTTTTTGTAGTCTTGAAAAAAATGATGAGCAACCCTTTGCACTGAAAATTCCTGCACAACGTTGAAATGCAAAACAAGAGAACTTTTCTCTGAACAAATATAAACACATTCCACTTGAAGGTACAATTATAAAATAGCAAAGATGTGATTAAAGAATTCCACAGGGATTCATTACAAGCTTTCATTTCTGGTAAACTAATAAATGTTTCCAGCTCATTTAAAAAAAATCTCCCAACATTAAAGAAAATATTACTGTTTGGGTCTCTGCTAGGATATCACCAGAGAGGCAAACTATCATCTATGCCAGATATGCAAGCCAATGCAGTAGAGAAACCCATAAAGTATATCAAGTCCAGGCAAAAATATAACAAGGAAAAGAAGAAAATCACTTGAACTATAGCAAACCAATGGTACACCCATAAATATAACTGCTGTGCTACAAGCCAAGGCAAAAACCTCAAACACATTTTCAGAGATCTACTATTAAGATTGAAAAAAAAGAAAAGAAAATTAACAATAAACCAGAAAACTTTTTACAGAACCCTAATGAAGAAAGAAAAAAAAAAAAAGAACAGAAGGGCACAGTAAAAAGTCAGATGAGGTAACACTGTAATTTTAAAAAATGGGCAGAATCATCCCTGGTGCAATTCAATATATAGTATAAAAATATCTAATGTACATATTTCACCAATCTTTAAGAGAATATTAACCATTGTGTGTGTGTGCACACGCGTCTGAGGGAGAGGGAGAGAGATTGCCTCTAACAAAAAAGCCTTGCACCTGTCCAGGACACTTGAATTTGTCCATTACACTCTGATGCTGTGTTTCAGTATGTGACAGGATAAGGAAGTGCTTTTGTTGGTTGAGAATTTCCATAACTATTTAGAAAAGGGAACCAATTCCCATCATACTGTGTGAATTTGTAATTGTTGATGTTGTGGGAGCATATTGCAATTATGGATACTTTATATGCAGGTATAGCATATGTAGATTTCAGTAATTTAACTAATTTAATGCACAGGTCTTAATCTCAAAGAAGACGCAAGGTAGCATTTCAGGGAATGCATTTGAAACTCCTGAGATGTGTTAAGTTATGAGTGTCCAAAAAGTTGCTTTTGAAATCAGTGCCTTCTATATTATGATTATTTTTGCTCCTATTTGCATTAATAGGGCAGGACTGAACCTTTAAGATTAAAAGACAAAAAACAAAGGGTTCCCAGAGCAGTAGAAGAAAAGCATCTTTTTCTATGGGTTTATTTTCAAGTAAGTCAGAAGTCTGGAAGCCACTGGAGGAGTGTTTATATTTGGGGGGGATTTTTAGGTTACAGCTCTGCCTTTTGTCTCACCATTCTAAGAGGAAAATTATATCATGTTCACCAGGATGAACGCAAGGCCATTCAGTGACATCCCAGCCCCGAGAGCATGGTGGCTCTCTGCTCACTTGTAAAATTGTCCCTGGCATAATTCTTGGCATGTTGGCTACTATGTGTTTTTCTTGTTTTCTTCCATTGCAAGTTACAACTTTGATTCCTAAGGTTTTTGAAATGTGCATTGTTAAAATTAGTACCAGAAAAATAAATGGTTTTAAGCTTCTCTTTGTACTATTTTCCTTGTTTCCCTCCTTTAGGGTCTGTAACGAGGTGCACTCACCTCTCCTGATCACCCCGTCTCAGTGCATGTGCTTGCACTCTCTCTCTGTTTGTGGTGGGTCTTTGCTGATTCCGGCCAAGTCACACACAGTCTGTCTGTGAGGTAAAAGCAAAGTGAACCCCTTTCGGGGTACAAGTCCAACAGGCGCCTCTCTCAGTGCCCTCTGTAACAGCTCTCTCAAGCTGTCCCTGCTCTGATATAGAGCGGTGTCTCAGGACTCCCTCCCTGGAGGCAACATCTTCGCCTTCTCAGGGCCTTTCTGGCCACAGCTCTGCCTCTGGGCTACTACAGTTCAGTTCCCCTTCTGGGGTGCCTCAACTTCCAGGCCACTTTCCCAGGGGCTGGTGCAGGGGACCCAAGCCCACCCTCTACTCCAGGTTCCAACCCAGGGACCCTATAGATAACAGCCATCTGCCATGTCCCTTTAAATAAATGGTGTTACTGCTACAAATTCCCTGGGCCACTTCCCTGTGGCTCCAGCACATTCTTTACTCTTATCTCAGGGCCTTGTCCTGGTGGAGCCCAAGCAGGCAGCCTGGAGTTCCCTCACATTCCCAGCAATGCAATAGCTAAGGTCTTGTAGGTCGCTCAACTAGCCAAGCTCACCCTCCAAGCTCCTCCAAGTCTAGCAAGGAACTGAACTCACTCTGGCCTGCAGTTCTTCTTATACTAGCCTGCTGATTGGCCACTTCCCATATAGCCACTCTAGGCAGCTTGGAGGACCTCTCTACTGCCCTTTTCTATAGTGGTGTGTGGCAGGGCTATGAGGCCTCCAGCAGGGGGCCTCCTGACCTAGTCCACCCTGTCACAGGGCCTTTGACTCTTATTATTCTCCACAGTGGGTCTAAAGGAGATAGATTCAGTTGGTGGGACACTGGATAATAAAATATTACACAATACACTGTAATTTTGTGGAGAAACCATTGGGGATAAGGCACTTCGTGGTAATAACACTGAAAGATTCAACTTTGTAGGAAGAGAGTTATGTTTGTAGCCTTTGTAATCCTAGTAGAGTGGTTGGCAACCTGCGGCAGACCGTGGCCACTGGGAGTTGTGGAGGGGCGTGCCTGCGGATGATCAACGGCAGCAAAATGTCTCGCGGCCTGCAATCAGATTATCCTGATGGGCCGCAGGTTGCCCACCACTGTCTTAGAATGTTCCCTAGTCTCTGAAGTTTCCAGCTGTCATCTTCCTTCACACTTGTTTTTTGCTTTGTTTATTCTTCCATATGATATGGGTAGGGGATACATTCTGATATGCTGTAATGCTATGCAGCTGATGTTTGTGTTGTTTTAAAATCCCACGTAATCTACTGCCCAATTTGAATTGGTGTGTATGTCATTCCACTGCCCTAAGTGTACACACTTCCTGTTCTTGAGTATGCACTAGAGCAAAGCTCATTCAACACACAACCCTGTCCCAAATTAAAATAGGAGTTGTGCTGAGAGATCCTTGGTCATTAGGGTTCTCCTCAGAACTGCTTCTCCCTTTCTGAGATTGAGAAAATAGAGGCTGCTCAAGGTGCCTTCATTTCCTGTGGCTAGGAGTCAGTCTAATATGGGCCATCAGATTCATTATTGAAGTCAACTCTCTGCTGTTAGTATAGGGAAGGAGAGCTGGGCTATCAGAGGCTCACTCTGAGTAACTTAATACCACTCTAAGAGGGTTTGGGCAAAGGAGGGTGCTTGAAACTGTTTCACCCTCATTGCAGATGATGGGTGGGACGATGGAATGCTGCCTTTGGATGATCTTGCCACCAGTGGGGGAAAAGTCATAGATTTTAAGGACAGAAGGGACCACTTTTGTCTGATCGCCTGTATAACACAGGCCAAAGAATTCCACCCAAACAGAGTTGCAGAAAAACAAAGAGACTTGCCCAAAGTTGAACAGTAGATTAGTTGCCCAGCCAGGACTAGGTCACAGGTCTTATGAGTTCTAGTCCACTGGACTATGTAGCTGTCACAGCTGATAAAATGTATCTGTTTATGTCTTGTGTTGGACTAAACTTTAATTCTGGTTCCTAACTTTAAACACCCAAATGTGAAAATGTTAGTCTGTGTTGATTAATTTGGGAATATTTAGGGATGAGATTCTGGTTTGGTTCCATTGCTGTTTATGAAAATTGACATACATTCCAGCAGCCTTGCGCTCATGCACCAGCTGACAAGTCTGTGTGGAGATAGGAAAACATCCATCTCCATTTTTCAAGGATTCATTTTTTATACACAAGAACACAGATTTTTGTAAGTTAAGGAAATACCATTTACTGTGTCACATCTGAATTTACTTTTGCCTCAAGATGTAAGAAAATAAATACTCCTTAAAAAGTAAATGCTACAACACACCCTTATGGCCATCCTGGAAAACATGCTGATAGATGGAACTTTAATCAATCTACTTAAAGACCAACCCCCAGTAACTACAATGACTGCAATTCCAGCTATGAGTGTTTTTTCTTTAGGACATTCTCCACTGTTTTCATATCTATTTGCTTAACAGACACATCTCTCATTTCACTTCCTGGAACATATCTGATAGATTGATGTACACTTTCATAGAGAGAAACTCTGCTTTCCTCCTGTTGACTTAGTCTCTGATGAAAAACAATATGAAGGTGCAGATATGCGACATGACACCAGTGAAGGATATGGCCCAAACTGAAGACCATTTTAAAGATGGTATTGAATTTTTCTGTACTATTTTTAGTTCAGTGTCCTGTATCATGCTATTAAAAATTATCTAGATAGTCAGAGCTGGGTAAATATTGCCAAAAATATATTCTGCAAATATGTAAAACAAAATGTAAATTTTAATCTGCGTCCATGCCCCTTTCTGCAAATATTCTAGTGAATGAATTTACTGAAAGAAGTGGTCAACAAAACAGTACATTTTCAGTGATCTTGAAGAATATTAATGGAAAGTGAATTTTGAATTCATAAATGTGAATAACTGCTGGCAATCTCTTATGATCATCCAAACAGTCCACAGAAATTTACCATGTGAAATAGCCAATGAAAACTAACGAGCACTGTCCACAAATTGACTATTTAATGTGCATAATCACATTTTTTGTATGAATTGACAGATTTTCAAAGAGGCAGAGCACATGCCGTTCCAACTGACTTGGGCTGGGGCTGGAGAAGATCAGCACCTTTTGCTATCAGGCTGTTATACTGCAAAAATCTCTGGTCAAATAATTTTGCTTAAATGAATACATTTGAGAAAATCGTAAATTGCTCATGAACAATTTGAATAAAAGAAAAAGAGGCAACATTCATTGGTTAAATTATTCAGAGGAAATTATTTGGTTAGTCTATAGGTAAGGTACAAGCACAGAAGCTTTATTAGAAGGAAAACCATATTCTCCCGAAATTTATACATTCACTCCTTTCTTCACTGCAAAGCTTCTTACCCTGGAACATTACTTAGTATGACCCCTGTTTGGTTTCCTGATACAAGTGTAAAGAAACAGTACGCATGCTTACAGCCATCTCAACAGACGTTGGGTTGAGGAGTTGTGGTAAGATTATATGCTGGCATAATAGGGGAAGATTATATGTCTAAACTTAGTATGATAACTGAGAGGAAAGAAACAGTTATGGGAGTAAATCAGTGGGAGGGTTTATAATGGTTGAGGAAATAGGTGCTGTAAAAATACATAAATAAAAGTAGAAATCAGGACAGCATAAAAAAGTGAAGAGGAGTTAAGATAGCTTGTTCCTACCATCACCCTAACTGCCTGACTTGTATGTTTTATTCCTTTCCCCCGTCATTTGTGTGTATTTATCTGTTAGGTCAATATCCCGCATTGGCTTCAATGGGGCTCAGCAAGGGCAAAAAATTCTGCATGAGCAGACCACAGTTCAGATCAGGGACTTAGATTGTAAATGCTGTGAGTCAAGATCCATGTTTTAGTGTTCAGGCTCCATGTTCTGTGTGTACATTTTCAGCACGAGTGCAATCTAAAATAATAATACTAAGAATTATAATAATAGGCAGATCATTGTTGGGGAAATTAAAAACCTTATTCACCATTAAGAAATTGACAAAAATGACTATGTTCCGAATGAATTGTCTGCATCTGTGGAGGTAGGACAGTATGAGAAGGGTGATGGACAGCGGCACGAAACCTTGATATGCACTCTGCTAGATTTTCTACCCAGATAGAGTAGTAATTAAAAACACTGGAGGCCGAAAATCGCAGTCACTGCTCTTAATACCTTCTCTTTTGCTAAATGTATGCGCTTTAGGCCATATCTATGCTGATAAGATGTATCATGTTAGCAAACACATTAACTAGCACAACCACTTAGCAATGAGCGTAGAAAGGGCAAATTTGTTTTCTAAAAATGCATCATAGTCAAACATCATATTAGATAGAAACCATGTTAATTAATATACGGTCATAAAGCAGTTTCCCTAGTTTAAACACGGTTTTAGAGAAAAAGTGTGTTCCCCTTATGATGTGGTCTCAGATGAGTTCGGATAGATGAGAGGCTGTTGCTGAAGGGCCAGAGGTCTCAGGTCATTGTGTAAGAGTGCTGATCCAAAAACATGCCCAGAAGAGTAGAGGAAATTAGATTGCACCTGAAATCTGAAGGAGTTTTAGCAATTCAAGAATGGCTCTATAAATCTATAAATATAAGGTGGATGAGGTAATATCTTTTACTGGACCAACTTCTGTTGGTGAGAGAGACAAGCTTTTGAACCACACAGAGCTCTTCTTCAGGTGTTCTTCAAAAGCTTGCCTCAATCACCAACAGAAGTTGGTTCACTAAAAGATATTTACTCTACCACTTTGTCGAACAGATAATCCCCATCCTTTCTATTAGTAACCAGGCTACATTACAACCGGGTACTATAATCTACAGCATATTGCAGCTGCATGAACAACTTTTGACCCAAAAGAGAGATTAATGATCAAATGCACAGTCTTGCATTGCCAGGAGACCTGGGTTAGATGACCTAGTAGAGCTCTCCTGTCTTTAACCTTTATGATAATTATAATATTTAATATTAATAGAGTTACATAAATGCAGCAAACTTGGTGTGGTCCAGTGCAAAACCAAAAAACCAAAAAACCAAATTCTGAGTTAGATCCTTCACCCTTTTTAAGTGAGCTTCATGTTACTCCAGCAGCTGTAGAGTCCCCGTGGAGCACAAAGGATCTTCTCCAGGCTGCTGCTTCTGTTTGTTTTTGATCCATTTGTAGTCAAGATCTACTGAGTGTCCAACCACTGGCGTCATCCTCTGTCAAAGACGCATGAAACTAATTAAATAGTGAGGCTGACTTTCTACCTGCAAATGTAAAGACAAATTACCTGGGGCTTCAAAACAAGTGAATCTATCTAATTAGTCAATCATGGGTTTTTTAAAGTCATCTCATGCCTTGGTATCTAAGGGCTAAATTACTATTAAAACAATGCTTTTAAAAATGACAAAGATTGGTCATTAGCAAGGTATTTAAGCACCTGCCTAACTTTAGGCCATTCCATTGAAGTCACATGCTTAAATACCTTGCTTGATTGAGGCTTTACTCACTCTGAACCTCTCTTTTATGAGTAATAAGATTGGGGAGTATAGCAGCTCCTTAGACGCAAGGAAAAATTAGGGTGCCTATCAAGAAAATATGTTTATGGAAAGAGAAATCAGGCTCCCCAAAGACTGCCATTACAGAAGGAGCTTTAATAGACCACAAAGGGAAAAATCCTTTTTTGACATGTGGGTGGAAAACATGGCCGAATACAGTAGATCTTTTTCATCTCTAATGTTAGCAATTCTGTGCCCTCCTTAGGAAGCAGTATTTCTAGGAATGGCATTGCAGCTGTACTACTGTAATGGCATTTCCAGATGCATTCTTTTCTGGAGGGGTACTTTTCAGGAATGACATCTGAGAACATGACAGCACCCACCATGGATGCAAAAGCCGGCATATCGAATGACCCCGAACTGCTAGTCAACAGCTAAGCAGTTGCCCCAGGGTTCACAGGTGTCCAAATATTTACAGGATTAAGTGCACCTATTGTCTGAAAGCATCAGGACACTGTAATAGGAGTGATTAGATATGCAGAGCACACTTGCACATTTTACATAAAGGTTCTTAACCAATTGTTTTGACGGGTGCAGAACCTTGTTATGACCTGGAGCACCCTTTGCTTCCTGGAAGTCAGTGCACTCTGATTACAGGCCTGTGTAAATAATAACCAGGCTCTTCTATGGTTCTTTTAATCTGTAGCTCTCAAAGAGCTTTACAAAGGGGTGTAAGTATCATTATCTACAGCAGGGACATTACTTGCCCCAGGTAATCAGCAGGCCTGTGGTAGAGGTGGGAATACAATCCAGTTCTCCCAAATCCCAGTCCAGTGAGCTATGCATTAGGGACTAAATCCACAAAGGTACTTTGGTGTTGTATCACCTAATCCCTTGGAATCCTGCCATCTAGTGGAATTCTCAGCCCTGAGGAGAGATTAATAAAACTGGGACTTTTCAGTTTGGAAAAGAGATGACTAAGGGGGGATATGATAGAAGCCTATAAAATCATGTGGAGAAAGTAAACAAGGAAGTGTTATTTACTCCTTCTCATAACACAAGAACTAAGGGTAACCAAATGAAATTAATAGGCAGCAGGTTTAAAACAAATAAAAGGAAGTATTTTTTCACACAACACATAGTCAACCTGTGGAACTATTTGCCAGAGAATGCTGTGAAGGCCAAGACTATAACAGGGTTAAAAAAAGAACTAGATTAGTTCATGGAGGATAGGTCCACCAATGGCTATTAGACAGAATGGGCAAGGATGGTGTTCCTATTCTCTGTTTGCCAGAAACTGGGAATGGGTGACAGGGGATGGATCACTTGATGCGTACCTGTTCTGCTCATTCCTTTTGAAGCACCTGGCACTGGCCACTGTCAGAAGACAGGATACTGGACTAGATCGCCCTTTGGTCTGACCCAATATGGTCGTTCTGATGTTCTTATGAGTTAGGCACTAGCTGTGGAGTGTTTCTGAGTGAGTCTTATTGGTGCCTAACTGTTGGATTTAGGAACCTAAGTACCTGTGTGAATCTAGTCCTCGGTCACATATACTTCAAGACAATTCTAGTTTATGGTCTGGAATATCGAAAGCAACTCTTCAGTAAGACTGCTACCTGAGATTTTAGGAGGGATGTTAATGAAGTAGTGCAGCAAACAGATGCTATGGTGAAGTCATCCATATAAATCTGGAGGGAGAGAAAAAGTTAGAGAAAGAACAAACAGGTTTGGGCATTCCAAACGCAAGGGGAATGGAAGGAGGAAGAGGATAGAAGGCGAGAGAGAAGCTGAAAGTCACAGGCCTGGATGGGAAGCAGAATAGTTATGTTACCTGTTCATCCACCCATCACCATAGTACCTGAGCATCTTAATACAGACTTAAGGTAGGGAAGAGGTTTTGGGAGGAGTGAGGGCAAGCTCTAGTTTGGCCATGTGGAGTCTGAGATGCTGTTCTTCTATTAACCTCTTTACAGTTTCTCTTCAGGCCAGAGCATGTTTCTGGAGAATAGCCAGATGTACAATTATCAATGTAAACAGGAGAGTAAATATGGCAGTTCCAGCTAACCCAAAGAAAGATAAAATTTGTGATTCATCCTAATAATCATAGTGTCTTGGAAAATATTTTATAAAGAAATATATTCAGCACTTTGGAAATAAATATATTGCATGCATTTTCATTTTTTAAGCTGCCATGGAATGCTAACGGTGACAAAATATTTGTGTTATACAGCCAATATGTGAATACAAATATTTTCTTAGTGACCTTATACAGTTTTATGGTGTTTGGGAACTTTTACATGAAATTAAATATATGTTTAGTTCTGGTCTTCAGAAATCCTAATAAAAAGTGTTTTCTGAAATGGAAAAATCAAAACACACTAATTCTAAAAGATCATTTTGACACGTAAACATTGCTGAATAAGCACATTTTGCACTCTACTGATGTTGAAAAGTGAAATATAGTAAAGCACATGTGAGTTCAGAAGAATTTTGCTTACCCAGTCAAGCAAGAAGCCCTCTGGTGAATTTGGTATCCTTTTTATGAAACATTTACATATAAAGGTACAATTTTACACCAATGTAATAATGATACTGTGATGATTTAAAAAAAAACCCTAAAAAGATGTTGGCTAAAAACAACAACCTCCTACTTGGTCCTTTTCATCCTAATGTATCCCAAAACACCTTACAAAGGTAGGACCCAATCCTACGAACACTTACACCTGGGTGTAATTTTGCTCATGGGATTATTTCCATTTAATTTAATGGGACTACTCATACAGGTAAAATTGCATAAGTATGTAAGTATTGGCAGGATCAAGAACTTCTAGCAGAGACTCTGTACAGGTGTAGAACCTGATAGAAGACTGGAACATTAACTGTTAAGTAGACGAGAGATCGCTTCGGCCCAGAACTTCAAAGGCACATAAGCACCTATCTCCCATTGATTTCAGTTTTTTACAACTAAGCCTAATTTCCTGCCCACACACAATTTTTCACCTGCAATTAAATACAGGCACAGTTTTGTACTCTCAGATAATTGCCAGTGAAAATATTACCTTTTAGTCATCTAACCAATCAGGAAGTGAGATATTTAAATGCCATCATTTACACCCACAGTTATTTGAACCTGCAGAATTAAAGGTACAAAATTGGAAGCCGGTTTGATGATCCTTTTTAAAATTATCCCTTAATGTCCTAAAACAGTCAGAGCTTTGCTTTTTAAATTAGATGCAAAACCAACACATTATCATAGATCTATTTGTTATATTATTTCTGCTTTGTATTTGTGCTGTATGCTATCTGGGTTGGTTTGTTTGCATCAGTTGTCACTGAGGTCAGAATTTTTAAGAGCAATGAATTGATTTTACAATGTAGTGGACATTTGATTTGAAGAGGTTCACATATTTTGACAAAAATAAATGCACTTTATGTTGGTGTTTGAGAAAGATTTGAAAATCTCAAGCCCTTGCACACGTCATTAGTGTCCATCTAGGAGCTATGGAGAATTTCCACCTCCTGATTTTTTGTGGGGGTTGCAGCCCTTCTGCTAAATGTTGTGGTTCATCACTTTGACAAGGAGTTATACTTTGAGCAGTGGAAAAACGGTGTTCCAATATCTAGTAAAGGCCTCTGACAGAAAACTACCGTGTGTGTGTGGTGGGGACGGGTGGAGGAATCCTTCTCAAATCATAGAATCTCAGGGTTGGAAGGGACCTCAGGAGGTCATCTAGGCCAACCCCCTGCTCAAGGCAGGACCAATCCCCAACTAAATCATCCCAGACAGGGCTTTGTCAAGCCGAGCCTTAAAAACCTCAAAGGAAGGAGATTCCACCACCTCCCTAGGTAACCCATTCCAGTGTTTCCCCACCCTCCTAGTGAAAAAGTTTTTCCTAATATCCAGCCTAAACCTCCCACACTGCAACTTGAGACCATTACTCCTCGTTCTGTCATCTGCTACCACTGAGAACAGTCTAGATCCATCCTCTTTGGAACCCCCTTTCAGGTAGTTAAAAGCAGCTTTCAAATCCCCCCTCATTCTTCTTCTTTTCTGCAGACTAAACAATCCCAGTTCCCTCAGCCTCTCCTCCTAAGTCATGTGTTCCAGTCTCCTAATCATTTTTGTTGCCCTCCGCTGGACTCTTTCCAATTTTTTCACATCCTTCTTGTAGTGTGGGGCCCAAAACTGGACACAGAACTCCAGATGAGGCCTCACCAATGTTGAATAGAGGGGAACGATTACATCCCTCGATCTGCTGGCAATGCCCCTACTTATACAGCCCAAAATGCCATTGGCCTTCTTGGCTACAAGGGCACACTGTTGACTCATATCCAGCTTCTTGTCCACTGTAACTCCTAGGTCCTTTTCTGCAGAACTGCTGCTGAGCCATTCAGTCCCTAGTCTGTAGCAGCGCATGGGATTCTTCTGTCTTAAGTGCAGGACTATGCACTTGTCCTTGTTGAACCTCATCAGATTTCTTTTGGCCCAATCCTCTAATTTGTCTAGGTCCCTCTATATCCTGTCCCTACCCTCCAGCGTATCTACCTCTCCTCCCAGTTTAGTGTCATCTGCAAACTTGCTGAGGGTGCAATCGATGGGAGCCAAGGTGTATTCATAACCAGGGCCAGGCTTAGGGGGCAGATGATCAAGGCAGGTGCCTTCACATTAATACAGGGACAGGGAAACTTTTTGGCTTGAGGGCCACATCGGATTTCTAAAATTGTATGGAGAGCCTGTTAGGGGAGGCTGTGTCTCCCCAAACAGCCAGGCGTGGCCCTGCCCCTGCCTCCTATCTGAACCCCCGCCCCCCCGCTTCTCGCCCCCTGGCAGCTCCCCTGGGACTCCTGCCCCATCCAACTCACCTGTCCCCTGACGGCCCCCTGCCACCCCATCCAACCCCCCCCATTCCTGACTTGACCCCTGGGACCCATGGTCTATCCAACCTCCCTGTTCCCCACCCTCTGACCGCTCCGACCCCTATCCACACCCCCGGCCCCTGACCTCTATCCAAACCCCCCTGCTCTCTGCCCCCTTACCGCGCTGCCTGGAGCACTGGGTCATGCCATGGCTCTGCAACTGCGCTGCCTGGTCACCCAGAGCATTGCGCCGGTGGCGCGGTGTGCTGAGGCTGCGGGGGAGGGGGAACAGCAGAGGAGAGGCCAGGGCTTAGCCTCCTGGGCCAGGAGCTCAGGGGCTGGGCAGGGGGGTCCTGTGGGCCGGATATGGCCCGTGTGCCATAGTTTGCCCACCTCTGCACACAAACCCATTGCATCCATGGGTGCTAAATTGCTCCCCAGTTTTTTGCTTGCACCTTTTGTGGGGATGGGAGTGGGAAGAGGAGGATGTTTTCCATCCTGGCTGACAAAACTCCAAGTGCTGGCCCTGTCCATAACACTTAAGGCCTCTGGGTATCTCGCAGTTTCAAAAACCTATGATGTTTCACACTTGTATCTACACCAGGGATGATATGATTGACCATTCTACATATGTGCTTGGAGCATACAGCACCAAGGAATTAGTTATATGAATACTGTTGGGTGAATCTGAAAAGGATCTATTTAGATAAGCATCTTAAAATCCTTTGGCCAGAGCCTCAGAAGGTATACACTGGTGCAGCTCCATGGACTTCAGGAGAACTTCTCTGTCACAGTAGCTGTGGATCTGCCCCTTGATTCTTTTCTGACTGCTTTGCTGTGGAAATTTGGCTGAAAGCATCACAAGTACAGATTTTGTAAAAAGAGATTTCCAGTACTTCAGGATGTCAGTGAAACAGCTTCTTACCTAGGGTCACAGAGAAAATTAGATAAATTCTAAATACTAGAAGGGCCTGTACTAAAATCTCTGATCTGAATTCATGTAAATTTTGGTATGTTTGATCTCTGTGTCTCAATTTCACAGAACTTGCCCATCTCTAATAATAGCTAACAACAGAAGTGTATGTAGTTTAAACAATACAGCATTTAGATGTGC
Source organism: Lepidochelys kempii (assembly GCF_965140285.1). Taxonomy (NCBI): domain Eukaryota; kingdom Metazoa; phylum Chordata; order Testudines; family Cheloniidae; genus Lepidochelys; species Lepidochelys kempii. The sequence continues at coordinate 79,331,619 of NC_136380.1, forward strand.
CAGGAGGAGAGGAAAGAAATTAAAGTATGAGGAATTCAGGGAATAGATTCTTTGGGCTTGTGGAATGGGTAATCAAGTTGCAAATGATAACCTTCTGATTGCAAGAATGATTCAGACCTACTCAGGTGTATGAAGTGGGTGAGATAAACTAATGCTGACATACGGGTCATGCAGTATAGCATGACAAATGGAGTATTAGCCTTCAGTCATGATTAGTAATGTTTAACCATTACACAGAGACTTACATCACAATCCCTGGTGAGCCAAAATATTCAAAATGACACAACGTATTTATCAAAGTGACACCCAGGGGATTCCAACAGCAGTAGCTTGAATTCAGATTATTTGACCCTCCAAAAACTGTAATTGAAATGGCTAACTTTAAAAATATATATATTTCAATAGGCTCTTACACTTAAGAAGCAGCTTTGCATTCTGGCAGTTATGTCAGGTTGCTCCTGTTTTCTGCAGCTTTCCTTAAACAAGGAAGCCTTTATGGAAAAAGTCCTATAAAATGTAATAGAGATAAATCCAAAAGTTATAAAGAAATTAATCTCTCAGTCCAGGGAGTTTAACAGAGAATGATACTCTTTCTATGGGTTTTCTGAATCCTACAATAAAATTTAATAAAAAGGATACAATTCTCTATACAATGGTTCAAAATATACCTGTAGAAAAATGATCATTTTCTATTAAATTCCATAGGAACTTTCCGATAAAGGAGACTGCAGAACTGGGGCCAAATTGAGCACATTCATTGGCCTCACTCTATTTCCCAGGGTAAAACTGAATAAGGGAGCTGCATGAGATAGCTTAATATGGAAAACACAAATGCAGTAATCTGATATTTCCTGGTTAATCTTATTTACTTTCATCAGGCCTTTTCTAGAAAATCCCCATTTAAATGCTCAATCAGAAACACTATATAGCACTAGAGCTGCGCAAAACTATTCTGACTGCCAGTGAGTGGGTGTTGTCTTCCAGTTGACACATTAAATTAAGGTCCCTTCTTCCCAATCTCATGTGGCTGATGAGCTGAACATCAAAGATCCCATGGCCCATTTTAAGCGAACAGCGGATAATTTCATGGTTCTGACAACTATTCCCCCTCTCAATAAAATGGATCAAATGTACAGAGTTGGGGGTGAGCTACTGTGGGATGGAAAAATGAGACTTCTGCAGTTACCTATGTAGTCAATGCGTGACCAGTTAGGGAAGAACAAACTGCTTTGGAACAATTAAGAAGCAGTCCATTCTTTTGGCCAGTACTTGAACAAAACCTTTATTGACATTAAAAGAATATAATAATACACTATATAACAATCACAGAGTCCAATACTGCAAACTCTTAACCCTTTTATAACATCAGGAAGCCTTACTCACACAGGTGGTCCCACTGGAAATCAGTAAGACTCTTTGTATGGCAAAGGTCTACTCACAGAAACAAGAGTTTGCAGGCTCAATGCCCTCATTTAATATACCAACTTTAATTACAAAAATTATGCACCAAAATACTTCAAAGCACTTGGCTGCTTTGTTTAAACAAAAATTGGCCCACATTAGGTGCACTACCCTTGCTTCCTGGTCTTGGATAAAATATCTGGAAAAGGAGCAATCTTGTGTGATTTTTGACCTGGATTAAACCAGGAAGTGCTGGAAATGTCAGGGAAAAACAAGTTAATGTACTTTAGCAAAGGACACTTATTCAAATCTCTAATTATTATAATTAATAATAGGGCTATTGACAAAAGGCTTTTTTCTGGCAAGTGCTTGGGGCATTCATCAGGTAATTAAAACAAATCACAATAATTACATAGGAAAAACAGATGAAACGATGCAGTCTCAGTGAAATCTTAGTTGGAGGATAGCTATTATAGCTATCCTGCTTCCACCATCACAGGGTTGTCATGTTAATTAAAAATTCACCTTGAAATATCTGGGAATCAGTTTTAAACTGCTAAAACTGCTAAACCTGTTGGCTGCCTGGACCACAGTCTGAGGGTTGGTCCAGGAGGCCAGACTTTTATAGACTCTTCTGTAGTTCAGTAAAACTGCTTCGATTGCTATTTTTCCTGTTGCATTTGCTCCCTAGCCAGTGGTCCCGTACAAGGGATAGAATTTTGCCTACTGTGTTGCAAAATGTTGAATCTTTATATTATCTAGCATACTTATTTTAACGTGTAATTAGACAAACCTTTAGATTTTCTCACTTCAGCTCCTGGCAAGTTGTCTGAATGAACCATCAGTACAGACCATTTATCTAAATATGACATTTTCTAATTTCATAGACATTTTATAAGTGATGATCTTTTGGCCAAATTCTCCTTCCATTTACAGTGGCGCAAAGTCACTGAAGTGACCAGGGTAGTGACGGTATAACTAGGAAGAGAATATGGCCATTCTAAGCAGTCAGTTCCCAGTAGTCAGGAAAGAGAGGCAGGCAGTGGAATTCTCTGGTAGGTTGAATGCCAATAGCAGACTGCAGGCTGGATCCAGCTAATGTGGAAGAAGGTGAAGGAATAGAAGTCTGCTCCAAATGTCTTTCAAAAGAGGTTTCTTTCTTCTCTGTCCCCTCCCAACATTGGCATAGTTCACCTCTACTGCACAGATAATTCTCATAAAACCTTTCAATCCCCAGAGCACAGTTCTGAATCACTTCCAGAGCACAGTTCTGAATCACTTCCAGTTTGTTTGATTTGGAAGGTACCACAGAGGCCCAATTTGCTGATGGGCATAAGCTTATGTGTCACTTTAGTTGGTTCTTGTTTTTGTTGTCTTGTTAAAAAACATCTCACTATGCCACAAGTCTTCTCCAGAAACTCTGTGTGAGTGTGCGTCACTTCCATCAGACATTCAGCTTTCGACTGCCAAATCCTTAAGATCCTTTCTCCATTCCTGTACTTGTACAGTCATGCAATATCCTCTGTCAAAAAGAGAGAGAATAGGATTCAACTACAACCATCATAGGAGCTGATATTGATCTAAGCTGACTACAAAGGAAAGTGATTAAAAGCCTATTTATTGCTCCACTCATGCAATTATTAATCACCAGCACAATAAATTCTCCACCCTGATTATATGTCTACATTCAAATAAATGAACTTCAGAGGCTTTTGGAGTTGTTTAGTTCTGAGTTTCATGCAGCATAAAGCTTTTGAATGAGCTCATGTGTGTAAGGTTTGTAAGAACCAGTTTGTAAGGTTTTTGCTTTTGCAATTTTTGCCCTTATTCATGATGTTTGTCCTGCCCGCTGCAGCGGCTCACAAACTAAAAAAACCAACACACTATTCAAATCACTCTCACAGGTAAAGAAGTGAATGCAGCACCACAAGATAAATTGCAGAAACAACTTTCAATCATTTTCCATTAAGATTCCGGACAGAAAAAAGTCAGTACTTAAAACAGGACATATTTAAAGATCTTCTGATTTTAACATAATGCAGTGTGATTATTTTAATTCCAGTTATAGAGAATTGGCCTACTTCTGCTTCCACCGAAATCAACGGTGAAACTCCAACTGACTTTAATGGAAGCATTTAGGTCAACCATGAGCACTTCTGAAAATCCCACTCTAAATATCCTATCACACGTTTTCTATGAGTAGTGATTTACTCGCTACACAACCATAACCCCACAACAGTTCCTCTCCACACACTGACAAACAGCAGGCTGTAATTCAGTTATTTCCTCTGTCTGCTGCATTTCGATAGTGCTGGAATCATCCCAATCCTACACATAAGCATCTACACATATGGCGGACTTTAAACACACATGTAGTCCCCATTCAATGGATCACCAACATGCTTAAGATTACATATGGGCTTAAAGTTACACACATGCCAAGTGCTTTGCTGAATCAGGGCCGTGCTTTGTCAAACATGCTATAAATGTAAGATATTGTTATTGTTAAAAAGTGAAGATTTTATCTAAGTTTTTAACACCAGGAACTGAATTAAAGTTATGTGCAAATCTCTGCTTTATTTTCACTCCTTTCTTACGACAGTGTTATTGCACATACCTGTAAAAGATTTTTAAAAATACAAATAAGCTATAAGAAAATTACTATGTAAGTATATTGACAGGTTTCAGAGGAACAGCCGTGTTAGTCTGTATTCGCAAAAAGAAAAGGAGTACTTGTGGCACCTTAGAGACTAACCAATTTATTTGAGCATGAGCTTTCGTGAGCTACAGCTCACTTCATCAGATGTTTACCGTGGAAACTGCAGCAGACTTTATATACACACAGAAATCATGAAACAATACCTCCTCCCACCCCACTGTCCTGCTGGTAATAGCTTATCTAAAGTGATCAACAGGTGGGACATTTCCAGCACAAATCCAGGTTTTCTCATCCTCCACCCCCCCACACAAATTCACTCTCCTGCTGGTGCTAGAGTGAATTTGTGTGGGGGGGTGGAGGATGAGAAAACCTGGATTTGTGCTGGAAATGTCCCACCTGTTGATCACTTTAGATAAGCTATTACCAGCAGGACAGTGGGGTGGGAGGAGGTATTGTTTCATGATTTCTGTGTGTATATAAAGTCTGCTGCAGTTTCCACGGTAAACATCTGATGAAGTGAGCTGTAGCTCACGAAAGCTCATGCTCAAATAAATTGGTTAGTCTCTAAGGTGCCACAAGTACTCCTTTTCTTTTTATGTAAGTATATGAATTCTTATAGCTACTTTACATCACACCTGAGGGCCTCCGTAGAGTTTTACTGGCTCTGAGACATGATAGCACCATACTGCTTTGGTTATACATGGTGACCAGTGCAATTTACTGTACATATTGTAACCTGCCTCAGGACTCCTTCCTATAAAATAGTTCCATGTAAAAGACAACCTCCCCCCCAAAACTGCCAAAATCTAACACTCCTGGCCACAGCATTTTATAATATGCGTCAAATTGTTACCTGGGGTTCTTTCAACCCAAAGCTCTTGGTCACTTTTACTCTGTGCCAGGTGGTGTCAGGAAATAAATCAGGGGAGACACGGCCGTCCGACCGATAGATGGCTGGCACAAACAGGACAACGCAAAAGTGCTTTCACTTAAAGCTAAACTTTACTTAGTCTCAAGCACTTACACACATCCGCAAAAGGTTAGTAAAACACCCCCAACCCTTGATAATTACCAAAGTTGAGTAGGGCTCTCGAGTGGCACAGCGGCAGGCTTCCGGTGGCCAAATCTTCCGTCTGCCGGTGGGGACTGCAAGATGTATCCAGAGGGAGAGTCCAAAAGGAGTCCAACTACCCCAGACTTTTCCCCCTTATTTATATATTAGACATGTCCCTTAAAGAAAGCTTGTTACAAGCAGTTTCAGTGATCCAGCAAAATGTTCCTTCTGATTATTGATTAACCAGGCATGGGTGTTTCCAGAGTTTGCAGCCTTGAGGCCCCCAATCGACATTCCTAGGGCACATCCTGCTCTTCTAAAATGCATGTATCAGCCACTTCAACACAATTCTTAACAGGAAGGACGTGGGGTCAAGCTGCCCTCTCTGTGGCACCCAAAGACCCCCCTTCCCCTCCTGCCCTGGTTAAGCTAAGCCTGCTGACTGGGCTAATTTACAGCCTGGTGACTTGGCTGCTTTTAGCAAGAAGCCATAGTGGTTTCAGGCACTTTACTTGTTTGCCAAAGTCTCCCCGTACAAAATCCCAGACACCGAGATGAAACATTGAGCCAAAGTTTCCTTATTATTTGCTTCATATTTGTTTTTAAATTGATTCCAAATCAGAATGAGGCTGACAGTGAGAGGCCTGTCCTATGATGTGGAAAGAAGAAAGTCCTGTCAGGAGAGTGATCTGGAAGGTTCTGTTACTAATGTGTGTATGGAGGGACAGGGAGAAAGAGTTAGTGGGTCACAAATCACCTCCTCTCATTAGAAATCCTGCTGGCTTTGGAAAGAGAAGTGGATTGTCATAAGGTTCGTCTCACAATGCCTGTACTCATACCAGTCTTTTTTTTTTTACTGTAACACTTTCTCACCTCTTTTCCCAATTGCAGCATCTTGCAACCCTATACCTCTGTACATTTCCCTCCTTAAAATCTAACTCGTGAAGAAATACTTCCAAACTTCCTCAAGTCAATAACCCCACAACTATCTTCTCCTGAATTCAGTCCTGGCTTTGCCTCGTTCTATTTAAAACATAAACTCTCCAGGCCAGGGAATTTTGCAAAGCCCTGTATAAATTAGCAGTATAATTTTAATAATAATTAGCTCTTGCATCTGTGGAGGTTAAGCTAGCTACAGCAACCTTCTCCCAAAGGTTTCATGACTGTCTTGCACTTGAAGTTACATTTTTGTGATACTCTAAAGACAAATCTTCATGGTCTATTACATTTAGCTATCCTGTAGTAAAATGGATTTAGATGTTTGTAGGATAATGGAATTTCCAGTATTGGATGCTCAGATGCTATGGTGATTAGTGCCTGTTATCTGCTTTGAAGTGTTATTTTGCCATTCATCACTGTAGTTTCTGAGGGCAGGGGGCATGAGATGATGCCATCATATATGGCCTTACAAGGTCTTTTTCATAGCAAGTGAGCTGTTCTTGAGGCAGAGAGTTTTGTGGGAATTGTGCTGCGCTAAGTGTTGTGCTAAGATCCCTGAAAGAAGGATGTATGCTGTTTGTGAACACCTCTGTTCTGGGAGTGATAAAGAAAACAAGTTACTCTCAAAATATACCCAGATTCTGCATCACTGATTTCTCCTCCAAAGGGAAGCTGACATACAAGGTCCCAATCTCTGTTACTTCTTGTCGGAGGAGCAATAATATCTAAAATAATAAGTCTGGGAAAGAAGCTAGGTCAATAAGCAAGGACACGTCTTACAGCTATTTTAGCTCCTTGGAAAAATGTTGAAAAACAGTGCAAGGTGGAAATGGTAGGATTTACAGTTAGCTTTGAAACCCTCAGTTTTTAGTCCTGTATGCTCACACACAACAAGGCCTCACATTAACTTTATCACAAACAACTTCTATTATTTCATAACTTTACATTAAGTCATGTGTGAAGACTCAAATAGCAGTGAAGAGCCTTTTGGCAAAAAAAAAAAAAACCCTTAAAGTGTTTACCTACTCATAATTAATGGTTTCGGATTGTTCCTTACTAAGCTAGGCAGCCAATTAAAGCACAATTAAAAGAGTCTTGACATTTGCTATGAGTTCCAATTCACCTTTACTAATGGATACAGTTCAGTCTCCTTTTTGTGTCTTACAATGCCACAAATGCAGTTCAGAATAATGAAGACTTCCAAGAGTAGACATGGAATAATTACACAAAAGGTCAAAAGCCTCTTGCTCTGCAATAAGTACCATTTCTGATGGACCTGCTAGTTTGTTTAGAAAGACTGTTGCTACCTAAAGGCTGTAGGAAAAGATTCTTCTCCCAGACCCTGAGAGAGTTATGTCCACACAAAATGTAGACACCCTCACAAAGGAAAATATGTTGTATATCTCAGCTGTTTTATTTCCCAACGTAAATTATCCTTCAAAAGCTCATACAAATGTTCACCATAAGATATAGGGCCCTTTGAGTCATAGGCACACCTCCAGATGAAGTCATTGGGAGTTGCACCCCTGCATCCAAAAGCAGAATCCAAAGTATTGTAGCACTCGCTATAATCCTTGCAGTTCAACAATAGGCTCAAAGCCAGGCTTAGGGCAAGCAGGTTGCATGGCACAGCAGTGAATTCAACTAGACTTGTATACGTAAAGAGTGATCCATTTGTAAATGAAGCAGTAGGACTGGCCAGGCAGAAGCACAGACTCTTTTCCTGCCATTGCCCTAGAGAGAAAGGAGGGGAAATGGAATGCTGAGTAGAGCTGGGCAAACAATACAGACTGTGATTCTTTTGTGTGTACACACTGGCCCCCTCCAGTTTGTTGGTTCATTAAGATACAGAAAACCTAGACCCCTACATTCCCCCAATAGCATCTTTCAGTGGCATATTACTACCAGTCTGTCCAGACAGGGCTGTATTAACCTCATTATATGGACAGGTAATAGCTTTTGAACCAGAACCAAGAGCATAATTAAATGTTTACTTAATTCCAAGAAAAGCTGGAGAGTCGGTACCAGTTTAGTGTGAACATACACCTGGATTCTCCTACAGGACCCTCTAGGGCTGATACCAGGCCTGAACAGAGCCTTGTTGCAGGACAAGGGCCTTAGAGCTTTATGCCACATAATGCGGATGAGTACTAAACACCTAGGGTATTGAGGTGTCTGGGAGAGAAGTTTTGGACAAAAGCAACTTTTCTCAACACAGTGAGTGGCATTTCTATTCCCTTATATTAGGCACCAGTCACCATAGTATCTGGGAATACTTCACATAGCTTACATTAAAAGCAGTATAATTCCCAGATTCAGGAAATAAGTACCCCATTAACTTCTGCAGCACTGTACCTTTAAAGAAACCACATAAGGAAAACGTTGCCAATATGCTGTATACGACGAAAGTGTTAAGTATTACGTTTACTATTAGTTGTTATTATCAGAGCTGGAAGTTGGCAAAAAGCCTCGACAATGGGCTGGGTCTACAGAGCTTTCTGAACGTATCAAGGCTCGGGCTTAGATATATTTCTAGCAGGAGTGAGAATTCCAGAGGTGAAGACCTGCCACCAAAAACACCCACACCACAGGCTCTCTTACACCTTGTCCAGTTCAGCAGTCTAGATGAATACTGATGGCATAGCAGATCTAAAAGGGAGGGGCGATCCCTGGAGTAGCTGGGCCATAGGCCATATTACAGCACCTTAAATTTCACCTGGCAGTGGACTGGCAGCTAGAGCAGAGTGTGGAACACTGTTAAATATGCTCTCATTGCTCCTCTGTGCTCAGAAGACAGCTAGTCACTGGCCAGAGCGTCCAGCGACTTTGATGTTTAGTCCCAGATGGAGCATGTAAAAGTCGTCCTACCAAGAGATAAAGACTTGGATGGCAGTGGTTATATCTGTACATGAGTGGTTAGATCTGCACAACCTCTCGATCACGAGACCAGATCCACACCAACAAGATATTCTTCCATTCTTCCATGTGTCATATCTGTGAACTGTGTAGCCTGAGAATCAACAGGTTTGGTCTTGTCTGTATCTATTCATGAGCAGTCTGCTGAAAGGCTGTCAAAACTTCCTCCACCTCTTTTGTCCACAATGGATTATGAGGAAGTTTCTACACTTTTATTTGCTCCTTAAAGTGGCCTTTTAAAGATCATAAATGCCTTTTGTACATTAGGTAAATAAGGAGTTTTCCTTTCGATTCTCACAAACTATGAACTGTTTCCTGGCATGCATGCTGTATATGTATGATCTATCAGACACGGGCTGAAGTGGTAGTGTTCAGATCCTGATCTGACCAGGGTTCAGCATTTGCATACAATACCAAATCAGAGCTAGGGTTTAGTTTGGATCTAATGATGCTGGACTTTTAAAATACTGTTCTCAGTAAGTTTTGGCCCCACATGCTAGAAATCTTACCAAATCAACTGTTCTTGTCATTCTGTCCACTTTGGAACTAGAACGAGAACCAGAAAATAGGCCCTTTTCAGTTTTGGATCCAACACAGAACCGAAATCTTAAAGGTGGGTAGATAGTTACCAGGCATATCTAGGGACAGGTGGGATCTTCCCTCTTCAGAAGAAACCCTTACTTACTGTAACTGGTTCTTTGAGATGTGATGCAGAGGTGTATTCCACTTACGAGTGTGCACACCCAGTGCACAGGAGCTGGAGAAATTTGCCTAATAGTACCTGTAGAGGGGCAGTGTTTGTGCTTTGTGGCCATAACCCCTCACTTTGCCACCCCAATCCTCCTAAGTTCCTTCACACTGAACACTCTGAAATGAGACTCAGATGCAGAGGGGGTGGAGGGTGGATTGTGGAGTATGTGTCTGTGTCTCATCTCAAAGAACCACAGTTACTGTAAGTAACCATTTTTCTTCTTCAAGGACTCCAGCTGAGAAACCACTTTATGGCCCCATACAGAATTTTGGTCTAAAGTTATTTTGTCTTTGGAGACTTGTGTAGGAGGAGAATCTGCCAACAGAGCCCGCAACTCACACACTCTCCTTGAAGATATTATCACTACAAAGAATGTGGTTTTCTGAGACAAAAGTACAAAGGGACAAGATGCCAGGGTCTCAGAGATCCCATAAGGGCTGATAGACTGCTTTAAGGTCCCACAGGGGAACCAGCTCTCAGACCGGAGGATGCACACATAAGAACATAAGAACAGCCATACTCGGTCAGACCAAAGGTCCATCTAGCCCAGTATTCTGTCTTCCAACAGTGGCCAATGCCAGGTGCTTCAGAGGGAATGAACAGAACAGGTAATCATCAAGTGATCTTCTCCCTGTTGTCCATTCCCAGCTTCTGGAAAACGGAGGCTAGGGACATTCAGAGTATGGTACTGCATCCCTGCCCATCGTGGCTAATAGCCATTGATGGACCTATCCTCCAGGAACTTACCTAGTTCTTTTTTTAACCCTGTTATAGTGTTGCCCTTCACAACATTCCCTGGCAAAGAGTTCTACCGGTTGACTGTGCATTGGGTGAAGAAGTACTTCCATTTGTTTGTTTTAAACCCGCTGCCTATTAATTTCATTGGGTGACCCCTGGTTCTTGTGTTATGTGAAGGAATAAATAACACTTTCCTATTACCTGTCTCCACACCAGTCAATATTTTATAGATCTCTATCATATCCCCCTTACTCATCTCTTTTCCAAGCTGAAAAGTCTTTTTAATCTCTCCTCATACAGAAGCTGTTCTATATCCCTAATCATTTTGTTGTCCTTTGTACCTTTTCCAATTTGTATATATCTTTTTTGAGATGGGGCAACCCTATCTGCATATGGTATTGAGGATGTGGGCATACCATGTATTTAGATAGCGGCATTATGATAGTTTCAGTCTTACTATCTATCCCCTTCCTAATGGTTCCTAACATTCTCTTAGCTTTTTTGACTGCCATTGTACATTGAGTGTATGTTTTCAGAGAACTATTACAATGACTCCAACATCTCTTTCTTGAGCAGTAATAGCTAATTTAAACCCCAACATTTTGTATGTATAGTTGGGATTATGTTTTCCAATCTGCATTCCTTTGCATTTATCAACACTGAAATTCATATGCCATTTTATTGCCCACTCACCCAGTTTGCTACCATGGGATTGGAGAAGACTGATTTCCTGGTGCAAGTGCTGGAGGAACCAACTAGGGGCAAAGCTCTTCTTGACCTGCTGCTCACAAACCGGGAAGAATTAGCAGGGGAAGCAAAAGTGGATGGGAACCTGGGAGGCAGTGACCATGAGATGGTCGAGTTCAGAATTCTGACACAAGGAGGAAAGGAAAGCAGCAGAATACAGACCCTGGACTTCAGAAAAGCAGACTTTGACTCCCTTAGGGAACTGATGGGCAAGATCCCCTGGGAGAATAACATGAGGGGGAAAGGAGTCCAGGAGAGCTGGCTTTATTTTAAAGAATAAAGCCAAGCTGGTCGCCTGCCATATTTACTATTCTTTCTACACATAGGGACCATCCCTATGTGTAGAAAGAATAGTAAATATGGCAGGCGACCAGCTTGGCTTAACAGTGAAATCCTTGCTGATCTTAAACACAAAAAAGAAGCTTACAAGAAGTGGAAGATTGGACAAATGACCAGTGATGAGTATAAAAATATTGCTCTGGCATGCAGGAGTGAAATCAGGAAGGCCAAATCATATCTGGAGTTGCAGCTAGCAAGAGACGTTAAGAGTAACAAGAAGTGTTTCTTCAGGTATGTTGGCAATAAGAAGAAACTCAAGGAAAGTGTGGGCCCCTTACTGAATGAGGGAGGCAACCTAGTGACAGAGGATGTGGAAAAAGTGAATTTACTCAATACTTTTTTTGCCTCTGTCTTCACGAACAAGGTCAGCTCCCAGACTACTGCACTGGGCACCACAGCATGGGGAGGAGGTGGCCAGCCCTCTGTGGAGAAAGAAGTGGTTCGGGACTATTTAGAAAAGCTGGACGTGCACAAGTCCATGGGGCCAGATGCGTTGCATCCAAGAGTGCTAAAGGAGTTGGCGGATGTGATTGCAGAGCCATTGTCCATTATCTTCGAAAACTCATGGCGATCCGGGGAAGTCCCGGACAACTAGAAAAAGGATAATGTAGTGCCCATCTTTAAAAAAGGGAAGAAGGAGGATCCTGAGAACTACAGACCAGTCAACCTCACCTCAGTCCCTGGAAAAATCATGGAGCAGGTCCTCAAGGAATCAATTCTGAAGCACTTAGAGGAGAGGAAAGTGATCAGGAACAGTCAGCATGGATTCACCAAGGGCAAGTCATGCCTGACTAATCTAATTGCCTTCTATGATGAGATAACTGGTTCTGTGGATGAAGGGAAAGCAGTGGACGTGTTGTTCCTTGACTTTAGCAAAGCTTTTGACACCGTCTCCCACAGTATTCTCGTCAGCAAGTTAAAGAAGTATGGGCTGGATGAATGCACTATAAGGTGGGTAGAAAGTTGGCTAGATTATCGGGCTCAACGGGTAGTGATCAATGGCTCCATGTCTAGTCGGCAGCCAGTATCAAGCAGAGTGCCCCAAGTGTCGGTCCTGGGGCCGGTTTTGTTCAATATCTTCATAAATGATCTGGAGGATGGTGTGGATTGCACCCTCAGCAAGTTTGCAGACGACACTAAACTGGGAGGAGAGGTAGATATGCTGGAGGGTAGGGATAGGATACAGAGGGACCTAGACAAATTGGAGGATTGGGCCAAAAGAAATCTGATGAGGTTCAACAAGGACAAGTGCAGAGTCCTGCACTTAGGATGGAAGAATCCAATGCACCGCTACAGACTATGGACTGAATGGCTAGGCAGCAGTGCTGCTGAAAAGGACCTAGACGTGACAGTGGACGAGAAGCTGGATATGAGTCAACAATGTGCCCTTGTTGTCAAGAAGACCAATGGCATTTTGGAATGTATAAGTAGGGGCATTGCCGGCAGATTGAGGGATGTGATCGTTCCCCTCTATTCAACATTGGTGAGGCCTCATCTGGAGTACTGTGTCCAGTTTTGGGCCCCACACTACAAGAAGGATGTGGAAAAATTGGAGAGAGTCCAGCGGAGGGCAACAAAAATGATTAGGGGTCTGGAACATAACTTAGGAGGAGAGGCTGAGGGAACTGGGATTGTTTAGTCTGTAGAAAAGAAGAATGAGGGGGGATTTGATAGCTGCTTTCAACTACCTGAAAGGTGGTTCCAAAGAGGATGGATCTAGACTATTCTCAGTGGTAGCAGATGACAGGACAAGGAGTAATGGTCTCAGTTGCAGTGGGGGAGGTTTAGGTTGGATATTAGGAAAAACTTTTTCACTAGGAGGGTGGGGAAACACTGGAATGGGTTACCTAGGGAGGTGGTGGAATCTCCTTCCTTAGAAGTTTTTAAGGTCAGGCTTCACAAAGCCCTGGCTGGGATGATTTAATTGGGGATCGGTCCTGCTTTGAGCAGGGGGTTGGACTAGATGACCTCCTGAAGTCCCTTCCAACCCTGATATTCTATGATTCTATGATATTCTGTGATTCTATGATTTTCTCCGAATGGGAATGTGACAGGGTGCAACTCACCACACTAGCGCATCCTGCTGGTCATCTTGCAGATCATCTCCACAGGTCAGTACGCCCACTCTCGGTGGTGTCTTGCCTGCTGTCACTTCTACCCCTTGGCTCATGCCATTCCAAGGACCGCAGCATCCTCTTCAGGACACAGCCCTCTGGCTGTGCCACACTCTGTGCTCCCCCATTCTGGGGGACAGTATTACAGTCCAATGGCCCAGCCACTTCCTCAGTGGTAAGTGGCGGGGGGTGGAGGGAAACCAGAGCCCACCCACTAATATGGGTCCCAGCCCAGGGACCCTGTAGATGGCAACCCCGTGCTGCGTCCCTTCCAAACTCTCAGTCTAAATCCTTGGGCCACTGCCCTGCCGCTTCAGTACCTTCTTCGCCCTTGCCTCAGAGCCTCAGCCTTGCTTCAGAGCCTCAGCCATGCCTCAGAGCCTCAGCCACTATCCAGGAGCTCTTCCCTAGCTCCCCTGGTTCCCACTAGTATCACTGCTCTGGTCCGGAGTGCCAGCTTTCTTCCACCTGCAAGGCAGCCAGTTCTCCCTCCTTGAGCTCCAGGGAGCAACTGAACCTGCTCTGCCCTGCAGCTCTTCTTATATGGGCCTGCCAGGCCCTGACTGCTCCTCGCAGCCCTTCTCCTATTGGCTGCTTTCTGCACAACCTCCCAAGGGCTCAATTAATCCCTTAGAGGCCAATATGAAGCAGACACCCCATCACAGGGGGGATGAAATGCCAATATAGCTGCCAGATGCACTTTCAATGAACTAAATGAAGCCCCAGCTACTGAAGGTGCATCAGGTACTTCAAAATGTCCTGGGTTGTATTCCACGGGCTACACCAAAAATTGCTTCCATTTTGCTGAATAGGCCATACTAGTGGAAGGTTTTCTACTGTTTGTGACAAAGTTCCTGCTCTACCTTGGTGGGTCTTGGGCTTATTGGCGGATTTGCTCACCTTGGAGCTTCACAGCAGCCCTCAGCTTGGCCATTTTTCTGAATTCACAGTCCAGATCAACTCCTGTCTCTGACCAGGAGCTGGGATTATTTGGGGGGAACCCAGGCCCGCCCTCTACTCCGGGTTCCAGCCCAGGGCCCTGTGGAATGCAGCTGTCTAGAGTGCCTCTGGAACAGCTGTGCGACAGTTACAACTCCCTGGGCTATTTCCCCATGGCCTCCTCCCAACACCTTCTTTATCCTCACCATAGGACCTTCCTCCTGGTGTCTGATAATGCTTGTACACCTCAGTCCTCGAACAGTATGCGTTCTCACTCTCAGCTCCTAGTGTCTCTTGCTCCCAGCTCCTCACACGCACACCACAAACTGAAGTGAGCTCCTTTTTAAAAAACAGGTGCCCTGCTTAGCCTGCCTTAATTGATTCTAGCAGCTTCTTGATTGTCTGCAGGTGTTCTTATCAGCCTGTCTTAATTGTCTCCAGAAGGTTCCTGATTGTTCTGGAACCTTCCCTGTTACCTTATCCAGGGAAAAGGGACCTACTTAGCCTGGGGCTAATATACCTGCCTTCCATTACTCTCCTATAGCCATCTGGCCCGACCCTGTCACATGTTAAAGAGGACTTGTTGGACAGCCATTGAACACTGCTCTTCCTCCTCATTCAGCCATGCAGCAACCACACCCTGAGATGCATGGAGCTGAGCACAGGATGCAAGGTGTGGTCTTGGTTCTGAGTAAGTCAGGATAGGGAGGCAGCAGTATGGGAGGCTGAATAGACTGTAAGAGAAGGTCAGAGAACCAGCACTGTCTTGGCCATGCCAAGAATGAGCCTATCCACCTTGAGCTTGAGGATGAGCTGAAGGATGATTGGGATCGGGGGGGGGGGCAATCTCCAATCCAAGAAGGGCCTCGGTGCCAAAGCAGGCCACATGGCCTGTACGAGAAGCTGCTGTTTCAGGTGACGGTCCTGACCCACTTGAGTCCATTTCTCAATGATCTGCAGATCACACAACACTCTTTAATATGGACGTCACCAATATAGAGCATGAACTGCATGTGGGGATCACTGTTGCGACTCCCTCCTCCACATGAAACCTAGGGGAAGGCATCACCAAGGAAAGTAAACTAATACAACTAACATGACTCTAACTAACACTAAGGGTACTGCTAACTATATACAATAAGAGAAAAACTAAACTACTTGGGGGGTTGTGAGGTTAAGACCACACAGAGCTCTGACTCCAGCCACTGGCGGTCAGAAGGAACTGAGGGAGAATCAAGGTCGTGCAGCCTCATGTAGCCAAAGGAGGGGCTCTGGCAACGAGCTGTGAACATTGCCTGCTAGGCAAACTTCTCTGGCTCTAGTGTGCTGGGCGCGCACACACTTAAGTGGAATACATGGCTGCATCTAGTCAAAGATGTCGTACACAAACTACTATACTGTACGTCAAACAAATATGTCAAACCCTTTTAGCACACTTCTAGTGCTACAATGCAGTGGCCTTTGTACTAAATAGGAGACAAAATAGATGCCCCTTTATTATGGTGTTTTATTTAGTGGGTGTTTAGGTGGGCTGGGTGTGCATCTGCTTAGAGGGCAAGATTTTGTTTCGGTTCTGCTCCAGTTTTAATATTTAATTACATACTAAGGCATTGCTATCGATTTTTGCAATATTTGTTTTTTTGTTATATGTGTAGGCTCTCGGAAGCCCTTGGCTATGTGGCACTTTGTCAGTACTATTCTGTATTATTACTAAGAAGAATGCTCCATCAGTCTGTGAACTGTAAATAGCAAATATGTGTCAGTCAAGCATACATTAGTAGGGAAATAGTTATAGTTATTCCTTGAATGTTTGTTTTATAAAATCCAACTACTGGAAAACCAAATACTCTTTGTCATTACAGTGTATACATTGTAAAAATCAAGAAAAAGAACACGGAATAAGTACATTGTCATACAACTGACTTATGTGAGTGCAATTTTTACCACTGTCATAAACAGTTATCTGGATAGAGTCATAAGAGAAATATTTACAGAAATCGCTCTCAGTAACATGTTAACATACAGACTGAAAACGGAACAAATTAGAACAATGTAAGAATGCAAACTAACTCACACATCCCATGTAGCCCTTTACATATTGCATTGTACTAATGTTTCTGGATTTGGGGTCAGGAAGGAATTTCCCCCCAGGTCAGATTGGCAGAAGGGAGATTTTTCACTTTCCACTGTAGCATAAGACATGGGTCACTTGCAAGTTTAAACTAGAGTAAATTGTGGATTCTCTATAATTTGAAGTCTTTAAATCATGATTTGAGGACTTCAGTAACTTAGTCAGAGGTTATCGGTCTATTACAGGAGTGGGTGGATGAGGTTCTGTAGCTGCAATGTGCAGGAGGTCAGACTAGATGATTGTGATGGTCCCTTCTGGCCTTAAAGTCTCCAAGTCTATGAGAAGCTGCAGGAGAAAATGTATTTAATACAGTTTGAAGAAGAAACTGTAAACTTCTGGCCCAGCTAGGCCTTAATCTCTGTGTAATATGTGCACAGAAGTCCTATTAGCATTAATGGAAGATGATCTGTGGAAGTAAATATCTTCTCTAATGTAAAGGATAGAAATCATAGCTGCTTTAGTATGTCATTTAACAAGGCATTCACTGTTCTCCCATCTCATATAATCATGGAAATATCATTGCCTCCCTCTGGATTTTTCCCCTTTACATGCTTATGCAGACAGTTTGCTTGGCTTTACTCACTAATGTGGTTAAATTTGTAGCCTTCTTGATGACTGCCACTGTTACAGAGCACATCTCTTTCAATGTGTTCCTTTTTCCTGGCAATAATACAATGTCTCTGATTCAGAGACTGCAGGATAGTGGTTGTAAAGTTGCTGGAGCTTACTGCCTCTTGGCACGAGAGATCAAGTTCAGCCACCATGTAAGCATCGCTATTGAGGAGAACACACCAAACTTCGATTTGGCCCTCGGGGTCTAGGTCCTCTCACTATTTTTCTCTTTCACTACATTTCAGGGCTAGAAGAAAAATGCAAGTGTTTCCGTATCACACTGTATAATTTAACAGAAGCAGGAAGACTAATATTTTGCCTAGCAGGTTTTGTAGCTTGTATAGATGGATTTTTTATCCCCACTCTCCTCCCACTCCCTCCGTTACTGCAATGTGGAACGTTTTGAAAAGCCAGGATTACAGGCCCTTTTGCTACAGGGACACTGCTAATCTTTTATAAATTAGAGCTGGATGAATCCTGCCAAGATCTTCTCTAAACATTCATCCCTTGTTTTCACTATAAAGCAAATATGATTCAATTCAGTTTTCAACCTTTTTGTGTTCACTAAGGCTGGCTGAATATTTTCTCTTGAAACTGATTTTCAGGGGGAAATTTGTTCTTTTGACTAAATACCATCTTTTGTGAAAAGGGTCTGGTTTATGCAGAAAATTTTGACTTTTCATCAAAAAATACAAACAACTAAAAGAACTTTTTTTTTCAGTTTTCAGTCAAAAATTCTGCTGTGGTGCCTCATTCCCCAGATTTTATCGGTGGGCTGGGTTCCATAGCCTGATTACAGCTCTCCTCATGTGCCATGGCCGGGGAGTCCCATGATGCTTTGCAGCAGTTTGGCAAGAGGAGAGACTGTGTTGGCTCATGGGAGATGTAGTTCAGCCAGGGAGCCAGGCTCATAGATGAGAATGAGCCTACAAGGTTCCCAAATTACAATTCCTATGAGATACTGCAGTGGCATTTCAAATAGCAATGTTCAGTTTCTGGCCAAAAGATTTTGGTTTATTAAATGTTGCTGAAATTTCAATTTTTTGTGTGGAAAATTTCAATGAATACTTAATTTTTTTCTTTTCCTAAGAAATGTCCGTGGGAAAAAAAACTCCACTTTCTAACCAGCTTTAGGGTTCACATTACAATGAACAAGCCTATTGGCTGGAAAGTTCACAGAAAAGATGTATTTTAAGTGAATATGGAAGAATCTGAGCATTCATACTAGAAATTTGCTTCTAGGAATTCTGCTAATCAAATCAATGAACAGACACATACCATGTGGCCTGTGTGTTTTTTAAAACTTTAGCAGCAGAGCTCCAATTTTGAATACTGAATACTTGCAGCTAATTGCTATAGCACAATCTACAGAATTAACTTGGTTTTGCCATACAGTACCATAATCCTATTGGTTTTAAAGTCATATTCAGATTATGGTCCCTTTGTTTCTATGCCATTGCCAAAGCTTCCATTGGCTTAAAATATCAGATGGGAATGAAAATGGTGCTGCCATGGGACAGATGTTTAATATGTGTACTGCACTGTTCTGTTCTTACCTCTTTGTGTTTATCACTGCATTATTTTTTTTCTGTTGTGCCGGTGTATGTAAAAGAAATGCACAAATTATCACATGTGAGCTCCATAATATAATTATTTTTCATTGGCTGGCAGTTGGTCATATCCTTTAAATAAGGAATGCATGGCAGTTAGCTATGAATTACAAGGGTGAAATGCCCCGATGGGTTTTAGTGGTGACATTATAAACCCTAAGATGCTTCTATTGGCCCGGATGCAGAAACTACCATGTACTATTGCCAGTACTGTGCTGGCAGCATTGATGGCACAATGGCACAAACCAAAATGTCTCTCTTGGCATGATGCCATATAAACTAAAGTCACTGTGAAATAAAACATCAGTTATGTAAATTTCAATTCAGTTTAAAATACAGGAATAAAATCTGTTTGTTAAAGGGGGGAAATATGCCTATATAAAAAAAGAAGAGATTTTTTCATACACATAAAGTGCATTGCAAACCACAATCAGTTGAATGAAAGCTAAAGGATAAAAAATATTTTTAAAGGGCTTGGCAATGTCTTTTTAATTATTTCATCTTGGATAAAAAGATTATGAAGGAGCATTGGGCCAGAACCTAAACTCAGAGAACCCCTCACAGTGGGATGAAGGTCTTCATGACAGCTGCTCCTCCCAAGTTCAGCAGAGGGTATTCTGGGATGTGCTGGAAACATGGTGTATCAGGCTGACAGCGCATAAGCGGTTGCTCCATGAGGTGCACTGGCTGCCTATGAGTGTCAGGATGTAATTCAAAGTGGGTGATACTCTACATAGCAAAAGAACTGGCACATTCTACACTAGCCTGAATTTTCTTTTAGAATGTAGCCCCATCTGCAGCACATTGCACTAGTCTAGTGTGGATGTGACAGAGACACTGATAAGCATAGCATGGGCTGGATCCAAAATAAAACGTTGCACACTCACCTTGTCAGGCATAGGTTGAATAAACCTTTGAGAGTCACAGTTGCCATTTGAGCATCCATCAGAAACCTTAGCTCTAATCAAACTCATTCTGAACCTAAATTGCTAAGGACAGTGAATGCCCTCAGTCAGAGCCGCCACCACCATGACATTGACTTAAAAGTCATGCAATTAAAAAAAAATTAAGTGAATGTTATTTTAATTTCTCTTCTGGGTTCTGAGCCTTTAGGATTCAAGTTTTCACATGTTTCTCTGCAACCACGAGGGCTGGAAACTTACCTTTTTTTTTTTCAAATGAAAGTTAAGATTCTCCCACAATCACGTAACTCCAGGAGCTGTGGCTTTAAAAAAACACCCAAATATCATGAGACTCACAAAAAAAAATCCCTTCCATTTACAAAACACAGTCACTATTCAAGTCTCTGTATATAAAATAAGCTTTATACTGTATTTGCAAGAAATACATCTGTGCATTGTAACCAGGTACAGTTTTGACTTCCTTATTCTGTAATATGCTATAATTATGCCAGCTAGTGTGGTTTTCATATAATTTACATGAAAATATATAACTTATGCATCTGACATTCTGACCTATATCCCAGGAAATGTAATGCCTAATCCTACCTGTACTAAGTGTACTACGTATATTTGTATTTACTTCAAGCTTGCTGGGACCTTTCATCACTTCCATTTTTCTTAGCTGGCAAAGCACAGATCTGATATTTGTGAATGTTGCCAAATCACTCAGGGGGCTGGGGTGTCTGGATTTGATGCATAATTCAAACATTAAAACATTCAAGCTCTTTGAAGTAGTAGCAGGATTTGTAGTCCAGAATTAACATAATTCATGTATTAATTTATGTCAGTAGTTGAGCCTACTTTATACATCCTGTCACTGAAAGTATATTTATACCTTTAGCGATTTACAAATACCCTTGCTGGAACTGATCAAACAAGACAAGATTCCTTTTGGCTATTGCCTCTGAAATGAACTACACAACACAAATATTCCTTTTCATAGTGGAAATTGCATTTCTTCTCAATTAAATAATAAACCTTCTGTTCCTCTGCCACTGACAGAGGTAAATATTCCGAGGAATCTTTTCATCTGCCTGAAATACCAGATGGGTTTCAAAATCATGGTGCCAAGAGGCAATGCATTGGATTGGATTGGATTGCATTGCTCTTCTTACTGCTTTATATTTAGATTATCAGTGAACTAACCTCACTGGTCTTCCATAAGTTAAAAGTAGATCACCCTTTCTTTTATTTCTGATCCCAACAGATAAAAGATCTGAAATAAACTGATGGAAGCTTGAACCTTTTGCATAAACATAGTATGCCAAATTCAGACCTGAAATAAACCCATCAAGTCAACAGAATTCCTCCAGCAATGAATTTGGTCTACAGTGTATTGGCTAGCAAACAAGTCAAAGCTAATGTCAGTTAGGGGAATCATTTAACCTGCTTAGATTAAGCCTTATTACAAAACCTTCTTTGCATATTGCAAAGAGCACATGCAGCTCCAGGTATGGAGTGCATTTGTGGTCATAATAAAATCATGGCGAATTGAACGGAAAAATATGTGTTTGAGCACTTAAAGCTAGACTTGTAGACCACAAAACAGACTTCACAAGTAGAGGTCAAGGTGGCACTAATTGAGACAAGATTATACTTAATGGAGAGTCACCTGGATTGAATTAAGTGCATTTTCTTGGACACAGCAGGCTGAAATCAGGATAAACAAACTATTCCAGAATTCCTAGGTGACCTCCTACTAATTATGACCAAATTTGAATTTTAAGCCTTCAGAACCCCAAAATTAGATGTTATATAACAGTGCTCATTGCTACTCGGGAGGTCTGTTTGTTATGATGAACAGAACATAAAGTAAATCCCTCACACACAATACTGCAGGTGGAGACTGCATTAGCAATTTCTCCACCCAATACAGCTAATGAGCCTCCACCGTAAAAACATTTCTGTGACTCTCCGTTTTTAGATGTTCTTCTCTTGTGAAGAATTTCATACCAAAAGAAGCCTAACTGCCTTGTTTTCAGTTCCATAAACTGCTGACATGCCACTAGTGCTTTGGTTAGCCACATATGGTAAGTCCACTCGTGAGTTCATTCCCACTCTGCACGTAAACTTTTGGGGCCACCAATTTTGTTTTCCTTGTAAACTTTCTTTTCATTGCATTTTAACCATGAAAGTATATCTCTGCCTGAAAATACTGTCTAAGCTACTGACGAAGGTGTGCGCACAGCTCACTGTCTATAGCTCCATCTAGAGTGTAGAATGTATGCCCTGTATGCTGGGGTGATATCCAAGAGATAAATTAATAGTCATGTAATAAATTTCATTTAATCTTGCACAGTTGACTGTCTCTACTGAACTACAATTTCTAATTATTTTTCCTCAGGACTTTGTCTGAGATTCCAACTCTCTCAGCAGCTTTGAACAGCTGCCATTTAAAAATAATCAGCCTGCCAGTATTTACCTTTATTTCACTGGGTGCTGGAACAGGCCCTTAAAATCCAATATTTCACAATATAGCCTAGTAGGGCTAGACATAGATATTTCATGCCACTAAAAATGGGAGAATCTAGATTTTCAGTGGGACACAAAACACTTGCTTTATAGGTCTGGTAAATTCTGAAATACTGTACCTGCTATTATTCTGGATAAAAGTATTTTAGGTAAGTTTGAAACGTTTCTAAAATGTTAATTATATTTTTCCTTTCCCTCCCAGGCTTGTGCAGTTGGACTTGTGAGACTAAGAGATGCACAAACTCAATCACACAAAAGGAAAGAGTGCCAGCCAGGGTATTATTGGCATACTAATAAATAAGCATACTAATACTTTGCTTTTCTGGAGTGCCTTCTAGCCAAGGATCTCCAAGTGCTTTACACACATTAATTAAACCTTACAACATCCCACCCAGCTGGCAGTGAGTACATTTACATGCCGATATCACATCAGATAGAGGATACACAGAGAAAGCACAGCCCACCGTGGGGCCCTCTAAACACAGTTTGGCTGCTGGCATGAATGGGGCCAAATTGTGTTTAGCACTTGATGCTTGAAGTGGACTGATCCTTTTAGAGTGAGGAGCGGAGCTCACTTTCAGCGGGAGGTTCTTAAGACAAGTTGGTCCTATTTATGTCAGCAGACAAACCTGAGTGTTCAGCCATGATTGATGGAGCAGGTGGGCAGGTATGTTTGATATTGGGCATCCTTTGTTTAATTTAATGCTAGTACTGACTAGCATTTAGAGTATACATCTGTATATAGAGTATACATTGTATACAGTCTGCCCATGCTATCTCTTCCTTTGCACACACGTAATCTTCTCTGCAAGGAATAAAGGCTTGATCTTACACGATTGAAATCAATGGGAGCTTTGATATAGTCTTCAATGAGAGCAGGAGCAGGCCTCAGAAGAGACACACTCAACATGGGCAGCGCGTGAGCCCCCACTTCAGGGAGGCTAGCTCCGTGGACCTGCCCCTTCTGCCCGAGGCCCCGCCCCTACCATCCCGCCCTCGTCCACTGGAGACCTGAGCACCCCTCGTCCACAGCCAGAGGACCCCTATTTGAACTGCTCCGGGTTGCCCAGCCCCAGCGCCAGCCCCAATGCCGGGCCGCCTGCCAACCCCAATGCTGGCCTGCAGATCACTGCATCCTTCCTTCCCCCTCCCCGCTCTGCCCAGACCCCCCTTTCCTCTACACTTCCTTTCCCCTGAGCCAAGCACTCCCCACACCCGTTGCAGAACTTGAACAAGTAAAAAAAACTTGGGGGGAGCATTCGCTACCCTCCAGGTACCTCTAATTGCTGCTGAACGGCTGCTTACCTGGGTGGAGTGCTGGAGAGCGGCAGCCAGGCAGGGGCGGGTGGAGGACACTGAGCTTTTATATGCACCATGCAGGTTCCCAGGTGGCTGAGGAGGCAGTAACTGCTATTCAGCTTCCCAGGCTCATCAGTAATCTCCCTGGGAAGTCCAAGGGACCTGGGAAGCTGAACAGTGGATCTCACATCTTCAGCTGCCTGGGAACCTGGATGGCACAGAAATAATAAGCTAAGACTTCTGACGGAAGCTCACTACCAGCAGGGAGGGGAAGAAAATGGGGCCACCATGTTCCAGCCATCTGGTGGAGGGTTGGCAGCAGCGGCGCTGGGAAGGCTTAACTTCTCCTGGCCTATTATACCCACTGCCCATGGTGCCCAAGTTCCATATTAGTTTTAAAGCTGTGGTCAAAAACAGAAAGAGAAAAGAAATGGCAAAGAGAGGCATCATTTTTATTATTGACTCTTTGGTGCTGTTTCTAAGGCTGCCAGAGAAGTGGAGAGAAGACAACAGCAAAGATAGAAAATACAGTTCCAGTCTTTGCTTTTGCCCCCATTTGCAGTCTCACCACTGAGAAAACATAGGCAGAGCACATGGTCTTATCAGCCACTTTGAGACATGGCAAACTTGTATCAGCACTCGGCAGATTAGGACATTACTTTTAGCTGCCTTCTTTTGGTCACAGGCTCACAGCAGTGTTGCAAAATATACAAGCCAGACTCGTATTAAACAGAAGGCAAAAGGAGAGAGATAGGAAAGAAAAGAAATAAGGCAGTGAAGGAACAGAACACTCAAAGAGGGGGTGAGTGACAAAGTCTTACATCCCAGGTAGTGGTTGGTATTCAGCTGGATCCAGTGGAGGAGATGATGTCATCTGCGTCCCTCTCTTGTTCTGGTCTGGTGAGGATCTCTCAGCATCACGACAATAAGGGCCCCATGATGTTACGAGGTCCTAAGAGATGGTGGGGGTGGCAGCCATGACAGTGAAGCTTGCTCCTTCCTCTTCTTTGAGTCTGCCAGTGACCACTTGTCTCTGTAGACCTTTCTTTTAAGGCTTCCAGAAGGGAGTGATAGGTGGAATTCTCTCATTGTTTTGTCCACCAATTAGGCTTAGTCACCGACATACTAATTTTGGTTCATTGATTGAACCACCCACTGCCGCGGTTCACCGTTCCAGGCCAATGGGGGCTGTGGGAAGCGGCGCGGGCCGAGAGATGTGCTGGCCACTGCTTCCCACAGCCCCCATTGGCCTGGAACAGCAAACTGTGGCCAGTGGGAGCTGCAATTGGCCGAACCTGCAGATGCTTCAGATAAACAAACCATCCCGGCCCGCCAGTGGATTTCCCTGTTGGGCCACGTGCCAAAGGTTGCCGATCCCTTTTATAGGTTATTGTGACATTTAATCAACTTTCACTCACTTTTTACAAGTAAGCTTACAATTAGGATAAATTTGTTGGCCCTAATTATTACAACAGTTCCCAACTGGTAAATTTACTTACAATTAGATTTTTCCCTAAAACATCAATGTAGCAACTCCAGCCCCCATTTTACTGTTTATTAATTGATTTTAATATGAAGTAACAGTGTCTGAGTTGCATTCATCTTTCAAAAATGTTTTGTAGATGATGGAAACTCAAGAAATCAGACTTTCCTCATTTGCGAACTAAATGGCAAACCAAATTTTGAGCCCCGGGCTCCCATTGTACCTTTCTTGTAGTTGCAGTACTGCCTTTGGATAAATGGCAGATTTCAGATTTACACCTAGTGTGGTACAAGACTGAGCATTTTGTTTGGGGAGTGGCCAAAGCTGGAGGCCAGAAACTTGTATCTCATATACACATGCAATGCCCCATGTATTTTGTTTAACTAAAACAAAGGTACTAAGACTTTGATTTGCAGACATCAAATAAAACTAAAAACAGAGCAGCTTTAGAGAAAGAAAACAGCTGGCTCCCTACATTGCTGACTATTAGGGCTTGTCTACACTTGAAATGCTACAGCTGTGCTACTGTAGTGCTTCAGTGTAGACACTACCTTAAACTGATGGTAGTGGTCCTCCTGTTGCTGTAGATAATCTACCTCCAATGATTTTCTAGGTGCCTAAAAGTTAGGTGTAGTGAGATCGAACATCCCTATGCCTCAGTTCCTTTGTGAATTTAGCCCAAAGTGATTTGTCCAAGTGGGATTCATAAAAGTGAAATCAATGGGAGTTAGGTATCTAAGTACCTTGGTGGGATTCACAAAGGTGAAGTCAATTGGAGGACCTAAGTATCTGAGTGAGGATCACAAAGTTATTTAGGCACCTAACTTCCATTGATTTCAATGGGGAGTTAGACACCAAAACATCTTTGTGAATCCCACCGGGCCAAGCTCACACAGAAGTCTGTGGTGGAGAAGAGAATTGAACCTAGTTTGCAACTTAGCCACTGGACAATCATTCCTCTCAAAGGTCAAGCAGTAAGTCTGAAGCTGGAAACGTATGCCATTTCTCAGCTCCAGACATGCGATGATTTAGTGCGAGGACTGTACCAATGGCCCTTACTGACGCAGACAGCATGCAGCTTGATATTTCTGAGCTGCATGGGACTCCGGGTGCCTATGACATAGAACCATATAGACTCGTAGGATGGAAGAAACCTCAAGAGGTCCAGTCCCCTGCACTGGTGGTAGGACATGGTTCTCATTTTGCAATGTAATGGTGTATTTTATGAAAACTTTCCTCAGAAAGAGGAAAATTAAGACAGAAAAGACAAGAAATCATTTTAACTCTTAGATTGCCCTATAGTTGTGCAATCTATAGCCTGCAAAATGACATCTGAATGCCCCAACTCACATAATTAGAGCCCTGCACAAATATAAAATGTGTATCTGCATCCGACCTATGATCCGCAGACATGGTACATGGATATGAAGGAGATATTCACAATTTGCAGGACTCTGCACATAACCCGTTTATCCTCCTCTTCCTTTCAGATAAAGGGGGAACAATGGCAACAGCATTCCCCCACTGTGCAATGGGACTGTGCATTACAAAGTAAAAGGTGTTTTATCCTCCACCAGCACACTATTTACAACATATTAAACATGGGCAAAGATGGGGAGAAATTGAGTTATCCACCTACCCTCCTCTGGTTCCAGCTCCAGTCACAGGGAGCAGTGATGTTTGCAACAGAGTGCATGAGAGTGGGGCTGTTTGCAACAGAGTGCATGGGAGTGGGGCACACTAAGCAGGGATCAGTGGTTGTATGGGACCCTGCATGAAAAACAGCGGCAATATAAGGTAAGTGAACATTAGAATTGGGCTGAAATGTCCTTTAATCTGTTTTTTTTTGGGAGGGTGGGGGGGCGGCACTCAGCTCTCAACCATTTTATAAAGTGATGTTAAAAATATCATATGCTAATTACATTTAAGGGCATCTCCACAAAATAGTGTTCAACCATCCCAAGACCCCAGTGTGGCATTGGAACCCAAAATTACAATTTACTAGCCGTGAAGGAAGCATCAAATAATTTGAGAATAAGTTTTCTAAGCAAGGGTAACATTGGGTCTGACTTCCTAACAAATGAGATCCATCCACCTCAATAGGTTCTGCAGTGCTCAGCACCTCTTAGAGTCAGGCCCATTGCCTGACCCAGTATTTTTAATGTACATAATTGACAGTAAGCAGAGAGAGAGAGAACAACAAATTAGTATCGGACAGAGCTCAGTCTGTGTCTAAAATGTGGCCTGTCCCAAATTAAGGGGAACAATCCCGGTTCCTAGCATCTAAGTACTGGGCTGGCCTCTGGCTATCTTTTCACAGGGATGGGTGTAAAAGGAACTTCTCCTACCAGGCCAAGGAATAGCTATGGAGCAGTTCCACAGGCTATATCAGCCCAATGGCTGATGTCTCCTTCTGTGACTCCACCGTGTTCCCTCCATGAGGTAGAGGTAAGAGTGGAGGATGTGCTGCTGATGGATCCTCTGGCCTGACCTTTGTAGGTATGAGGTGAGTCCTGAGCACTCCTTGCAGAGGTACCCTGGCCTCTCAACCAGGGAACTCTCTGTTGCTGCAGGGCTGAGGTCTGGATTTGCCTCAGTTAGAATAAACCAATATAAGAACCGCTGTAGGATATTTAACGCTGTCTAGTGGAAGAGGCTGTTAATGCTGGTGTGGAAGGTTAACGTTGTTCCGGTTCAAAACACAGCACACCCAATGGATTGATTTTCCATAGTAGCACATATGAGCTTATGTTCTTCAATGTGCATTTTAGGGATGCGGTGTAATTTCTACAGTAACTTTTAGGGTTGACATATTTCACCAAAACCTTGTCTCCTAGTGACATGGGTGGCCAGGGGGGAAAAGAGCACACTTCTTTGGAGATGCAAATCTCCTATTTGTCACTTGAGACAAAGTATTTCAGAAAATACAACACATACACAGCCTGTCAACCAGTGGCAGACGCCACTTGTCAACTGTTGCATACATCCATTAAACTGAACATGACACATTTATGAACTGGTTGATCAAGAGCTAGATGGAAACATAATGACTCCTTCCATTCAGTGTAGGAGAATCCCATACCCACATAGCATTTATGAGAAACACATAGTGCAGATGACAATAAATGTTACAAGAGGAAATGCATTTAATTGATAAGAAACGGAGCAGATGACAAGTCACAAAAGCCCCCAGTGAGCTTCACAGAAGTAGATGTACCTGATTATAAAGATTAAACATGAAACCTATGTTTAGCAGAGATTTGTAGAGCTTTGCAAATACCTTGGTTTCACTATTTGCATTTGTATCCATTTCTGCACTTTATTGTTAGTTTCTGTCTGTTAACATTTTGTACAGACACAGAAACATACACAATAAAAAATCATCCCAGAAAAAGGTGGTTATTTGAAATGTTTACAGGGGATTTTATATATCAATCTCCCCAGGGACCCAGAAAGGTAACTAAGAAAGGGCACAGTAAAGCCACATATGGGGCTATGCAAAATTTAGAAACAAAAACATGAAGGATCAAAAACATTGATGTATTTGAGCTTATTGGCCAAATCTGGTTACTCATTACTTTGTAAGTGGCAGCCCTGACTATTGTGGGCTGGATATCCATGCTAAGACAAATATGTGAGACAATAAATGCCTTTGTTAGTCTGCCTCAAGAGCAAGGATAGGGGTTACTGCTGTAATCCAGGGCCCTCTAGGCCTCTCGGGGAAAGTATCCAACAGGAGAATACATGGTCAGCAACTGAGTGGGTAAAAGCTTTAAGTGATGGAAGCCACGCAGACTAATGGCTTAAGCAGGCGAATGGAGGCCCAGAAATTTTAGGTTTAATTTCCAGCTTTACTGTTGTCTCTTTGTGTCAAGTTAAGACCACTCACACTTCTGTTAATTGTCTTTATTTCTTCATATATAAAATGGGTAAAATACCTGACGCGGGTGTTCTGAGGGTTGGTTAACAAGGGAAAAAATGATTTTCCAGTGCAGAGCCTGAGTATCTGGACAATACACTGGGAATTCCACCGTGGGTGGGGAAGGAATCCTACCTATCAAGGAGCAGTGCACTCTGTGGCTCTAACTTCCTAGCTTTGTGGGGGGACAAAGGCTCGTAGATATGCAGAGAGGTAGATGTAGTAACCCTGCTCTATTACTTCCCAGACCGCTACCACTTGCTCCACAGCAACAGTGCATTGGGAGAGCATGCACCCTGGCTCAGTTTTCTCAAATCTACCCTGTACAATGGAACCAGACCACACATCCACAAATACAGGTTTGAGTGAACAGACCTCTAGTTGTGATGTGTAATGAATCACAAGGATCAAGGATGCTGCCTTTCGAATCTATCGTCAGATAACAAATGGCTCACAGTTTCTGATTAAGTTTCTATATGATCAAAGATGATGGTGGCTGCTAGTGCATGTTGCTGATCACTTTGCAGGAATATACTAATTAGTATAAACAGACTCAGCACTTCAAATAACACGTTGAGCCAAAAAAACAAAAGGGAAAAGTAGATGACAATTAGCCTATTGTTCATGCAAATGGAAGAAATAACTTCAGAATCAGACAATAGGTCAAGAGAGTGTATTGTGTAGGCGTTCATTGGAGAACAGACTAAACAGGAAGTGATGTATTTTATACTTATAGCTCTGTTGGGAGAGAAAGATATTAAATCCAGGCAGAGCACTAAAAGGGAACAAACAATATATTGTGTGGGAGACAACAGTAATAACTTTGAGCAGGGGGAGATACAGGACTATATGGTTCAAAATACGTCAGTGGTTTAAGAGACTGTAATTATGTTTTACTGGGTATGGCTTTGGTTTATGCACATTTTTTGATAAAGCCCAGAGGTCTCCAAATCTAAAGCACATTGTTTATTTGTTTCTGTGCCTTAATCATGTAAAGCTCTGGTTTCAATTAGAAAAATAATTATACCAGTTAAAAGTGAACAAATGGAAATGTGAAGGAAAGGGAAACGTTCATATTTAGGAACAAATTTCACCAAAGAATACTGAGTCCAGTTCAAGTCTCTGTCCTGTATTCACAATCATCCTTGGGACTGGCCCAAATTGCCGTAGAACTTGCCTGTCCCTTGTGATCATGATCTCCCAGTGTTCCACTGGAACCATGGAAAAGCCAGGCACTAGAGAGAGAGACTCATGAGTCCAGGAGACAGAACTTTCTCAGGGCCAGGCCCTGGACTATGGAATGATGCTGAAAACCACCAATTTCTAAACTAAATACAAAACCTAATTTTTTTGACTTACCACAGCTTTCCTTCAAGAATTGATTCTCTTTCCCCCACTCATGTCTGTGCACCCCTCTCCCCATACACACAATGCATCCATTCACATAGATACCTGTCACACACACACCTTTATTCAAAGAAACTATAAATCAGTCTATAAGCTATTTCCTCTACAGGCTAGAAGGGGAGAGACAGAGAGAGAGAGAGACTGATATATTTGCATTTTTAAATACTTAGTAGGCACTCAGATACCATACAGTAGTGGTAACCCAGGAATAGATAGAAGATATTACGCTAACCTTTTTAAAGAAAAGTATTCAACTTGTTTTCATAGAATCATAGCATATCAGGGTTGGAAGGGACCTCAGAAGGTCATCTAGTCCAACCCCCTGCTCAAAGCAGAACCAATCCCCAATTTTTGCCCTGATCCCTAAATGGCCCCCTCAAGGATTGAACTCAGAACCCTGGGTTTTAGCAGGCCAAGGCTCAAACCACTGAGCTATCCCTCCCAACCCCAAGAACATTACTGGAAATGTGTGGAAAATTTAGCCTTAAATAATCAAATTTAAGCAAATTATTTTTATCATCCTAGGACTTTCCCATTTATATCAGAGTGCTACTCTGATTTGCCCCCGCATGTTACATAGATGCAAACATGTCTATATTTTGTATGGTAGCTTTTAGAGAAGCAAATAAAATCCATTTCTTAACAAATCTATTAAAAATCACTATATGTTTACAGAAAAGATTTTTATAACAAAGGTTTAATTTAAAAAGTGAATAACTGTATTTCAGAAGATCTGAGTCACCCATAGTAAGAATTAGGGCGTTTGTTCTATACAAAATGCTTTATTTAACCTTCATGCCTCCATTCAGATAATTATACAAATGCATACATTTAAAGGTTTAAACTCTATTTCAGTTCACAGCTCAATTCATAGGAAAGTTGAATACAGAAAAGCAATGCACCAACAGAATATGTCTGAGACACCATTAAAAACAATAACACTTCTTCATTTAAATCTTTGAGAATAGACTGGAATAGTCATCCTCTGACAGAATTTCATGAGGGGACTCCCTTTACATTATCATAGGGCAAAAATCACCATTTTACAGTAAGAGGAAAAAAGCTCTGAGTATATTTACAGTACATACACTATACATAAATACAAGAACAACACTTACATAATATTAATAAACTTATAACATAGGTGTTGCCTAAACACTACATAGTATATAAATGCAGAGGAAGCTATTGGGAAATTAGGTCTTTAGATGATTTTTTTTAAAGAAATATTTTTCAGTTAAAACCCTTTGAAAAGAAAGCAAAAGAAAGATTTAATACATCAGCTTGCTAGCACTGGTAATTTTAATTCTTTTCAGTACAGGACTTTCTATGGACACAGTTATCTCTGTCGGGTTATGGACTAGTGACCCTTTCACATCATATTCTAGGAAAGAGAATCAGATACTGTATGTACTATTCCACTGCTGTGAAGCTTCAGTCCCGAATCTGTAGTTTTGTAAATTAGGGATGTTTTTGTATTTTTACACAAGAGGATCATACAAACAATTACTGGCACTTACAAAAATAATGACCTAACTGAAGGGAAAAATATGGGGCCAAATTCAACCCTGGCCTCAATGTTACACCTAATATCATGGTGGAATTTGCTCCATCCATGTTTGGCTTGGCCAAGAATGATATTTTTTATTATTCTTTTGTTTCTTCACAAACACAGCTGACAGAACACTTCAAGTTAATATTATTTTTTACCTCACATGTAGATAGTGTCTCAAATCTTCAGTCACTTTGAGAGATTTTTTGTGTGTGTGTGTGTGTGTGTGTGTGTGTGTGTGTGGAGGGTGGTGGTGGGGTGTGTTGAAGACCTGATGTCTGAAGTTT
This sequence comes from Lepidochelys kempii, assembly GCF_965140285.1. Lineage (NCBI taxonomy): Eukaryota > Metazoa > Chordata > Testudines > Cheloniidae > Lepidochelys > Lepidochelys kempii. Next base: position 79,363,950 of record NC_136380.1, read on the forward strand.
AATCAATTTAGCCATTTATAACTGTGTATGTTCTCTTGTGGATGCAAATGGAAGATATAATTTTTCAGGAACAGACAACAGGTAAAGAGAATGTGTTGTGTGGGTGTTCGTTGGAGAGCTTACACTAAACAAGAAGTGAATTTATACTTACAGAACTATTGGGAGAGAAAGAAGTTGTCTTTAAAAGTATATATATATGGCAATTAGAAATGGGCTTGAATCAGAACCAAAGATACAACCTAGTCTGAATTTTGGACAAGTTCAGACACAATCGAAAGACTGTGTCTCAGACCTGTTTCTTTGATAAGGCCAACCTCAAATCTGACAGGCATGGATTTAGAGAATGTTGGTACCTAAATCTGGTTCCAAACTGCATGGCTCATGTCTTTATCTCAATACAGTCCATAAAAATCACATCACATACCAGTGTGATGCAATGCTGAACACTATATATGTTTGTAAATGTATTTTAAACATACAAAGATATATCTCATGAAACAAATCAATGTGTCCAACAATACACAAAGATCAAGCATTTTTACAGTCACTAGTATTTCAGCTTGCTAAATTTTTTTGACAGACTAAACTCTGGAAAACATTGAAGATCATGAATTCACACAACAGTGCCCCAGAGAATCCCTACCAGTAGGAGCTCAATCTTGTATTCTTATAGTAGCCAGAATTCCCACTGAATTTTTGCCTGTGCTGAGGAGCAAGAGTGTGTCCATAATATCCTACAATGATGCTACAAGGCTAATATAGTTTATTTCATAATCCAACATCAATGAAAACAACAACTATTACAGAGATATGCTGGCCATCAGTTCAACTAAAAGCACGTATGTGTGTGTGTGTATTGCAGAATGAAGCAAGAAGAACTGCACATTTTTGCATAATGAAAACTATACTGCCTTTCTTATGAATGGCCAACTGACACATACTGCTGCAGCAAACCAATACCCCTAAAGGAGTTTTCTCTGGGGGCCAGTTTCCAGCAGTGTTCCATCAGGAAACACACACACACACACACACACACACACAAAAACAAAACAGGAGCCATTCAGCCTTCTGTTGACATAGTCTGTGATGCTCTACTACCATCCCCAGTGTGCCCTGAGATCTTTTATGTGCTTAATGTCTGGACATTAAATTCAGGACGACACAGAGTAAATATGTGCATGTCCTGATGTGATTATATCCACTAACGGCTGATATGATTTAAAAAACATGTGTTACTAAACTAGTGGTACTGAAACATGTTTAACTGACACGCACGAATGTCTGCAGTAGTTTTTGCACACATAGGCCCCTATTTTCAAAAGCAGTATCTACATTTGCACCTGCTGTTTTTCTCTGAACAACTATTTTTGCGTACACAGAATCCTGCCTCCGTTTGCGCAAATCAAGCAGATGATATACCATTCAAACAGCACACACAAATGTGGATTTTTGCATACACAAAGTGTAGTATGGACAAAACTGCAGTTACAAATTGAGAAGCTATTTTTAAAATATGCTCTGCATTGTATTCTTTAAGCATAGAAGGCAATGTTCTTCAGTTTAAATTCTAATCTTCAGGAGGTTCGTTTTAAGAAGCAGAAAAAGCCTGAGAAATGACACCACTGAGATATTTTAAAAGTCCATTAGTGCATCAATTAATCAACTTTCTGTCAGAAACATATAAGATTATATGTAAAAAGAGAGACAGCGTGAAAAGGCCCTGGTTGTCATGGCTGGCCATTTTCTATAATAAAATCAATTCGTTTATTAATGTAATTGTCAAGGACAGTTGATTTAGTAAGATCATTTAACATAAAAAACTCTCTCTAGAGCATTTAAAAAATATCTGCAAATGTTATTTAAATATGCTCCAGGCTCCCATCCGCTTATCACAAAATGTAAAAAAGGGAGTGACCCATTCTTTGCCGACTGTTAAACTATTTCAGCAAGTTCCCTGGTGATTCTAAATTTTTCATAAAAGGGTTATTACACAAGAGGTCAAAAAGGAGAGAGAAGTAATGTGTGAAATCTAAGTTTCAAGAGTTGAAAGCCGATGGAGAGGATTTTCAAAGGAATTTCCATTGAAAAACAATGCATTGCATTATTCTTCTAGAAATAGTTGCTAGGGTTAGACTGGTTTTATTGCTGTTTTCTGGATTATTTCATTTGGCAATACCGTGGATGCCCAGATGATTCTCAAGCAAATTGGACATAAATGAACCCCCAAAACAGTGCTGTGCAATGACCTCCACCTATAATTTAGACTAGGTGTGTGTGTGTCTGATTCACCTGTAAATTAGAATCCATTTCCTTCCTGCAGACTTGTGAAAAGACCAGACCAGAGAAGGAAGATAAAAGCTCTAGCACATCATCTCAGTAAATGAAGAAACAAATGGCACTTTGTGTTTGTTTCTGTGTTGCATCATTGTAGTCCAAGTGTAATTTTATTTTTGTTTTATTGACAACAGGCTCCTAGTTATTGCTGTGTAAAAGTATAAGAACATCCCATCAGTTCTAATATTCATGAACAGGCACTTTCAGTTTCTGTTTCATGTCTGTAAATGGACTTTGGCTGGTCCTTGTTACAAGCATATGTACACTAGAAATGTCATAATCTTCCTATAGCGCTTCATCTTGACATGCAACTGTACCTAAAAGACTAAATTCCCTGGAATCAGCAAAGAGTTGACCATCTGTTTTAGATGTGCAGTATTTCATTCAAAATGCATTTTTGTAGGGGAAGATAAGCACAACAAATACATTAAATGATAGTCTGTTGCTACTGTATCTTTCATCCATTTTAGTGACTAGAAAAAAAGCACCAATGCAGTTGCTCTTGTTTTTTGTTTGTTTTTCACCTTGTTCAGACGAAGGCATGTTGAGTTTGGACTTTTTCAGCTTCCAAGGACTCAAAATGGCTTAATTGCCTCTAACACTGTTGGCAATAAACCAAGACAAATGGCCACTCCATTTTTGCACAGACTGAACATGCTCTGACAAAGTGTAACAATTTAGTTCCTATACTTTAACTGTGTGTACGTTTTACAAGGCATATCTGAGCAGGTTTTATTTTTATTTTTTGTGATGAAAACTAAAAGTTTTTTTTAAACATACTTCATTTAAACTATTTACAACCTGTGTAAAATTGTAAGTTTGAAAATACTTTTCGACTATCACATATATTACAGAATATTTAAACTGTTACAAGTACAGTAAAATACCTTGATTCTATTATTTTTAAAGATGCAGTATCCTTATAGTTAGGTTTCATACTAAAAACTGAATTGCTACTGAAATTGATTAGGATTTTACATATTTAAAAGTACCAATGGGCATGACTTGCTAAGCATACATTGCACAGTTACTGTTACTCTGTAATGAAACTGTGAAAATATAGCAGTTTTGAAATTTCTTTATGTACATCTTCAGTTATAAAACACAGGCAAAGGCATAATACAGTAATACAAGCTGGTTTCTTAATAAGGTGAAGGTATTTTCTTTTACAGTACGAAACATTTCCAATTCTTCATCTGGTTTTGAAATCATGGTTAAATCTGTGTTTCCGATTACATATGTGATGAGGTATGTGAACCTGTGAGTGTTTGTATGCAGGTGTGGATGTGTGCGTGTATTGGGGCAGAGAGGACATGTTGAATGCTCTCTATTTTTGTATGCTGTAGAAGATGCACTTTACCTCACTGACCTCTTTAAAAAAAAGATTTTAATGGTGGTAAACTCATTTCCATATTGAGGCAGCCACCCTCTATAAAGCAGAAAGAGAATTTTTCCATTAAAGAACATTTATTATCAGAAGATACATTTATCAATGACAACCTGGGGTACTTTTTCTATGCAGTTAATGGAAAATGAGACGTGTGGTTGTTATTATTCCATTATTATTTCTGGGGTGTTGCCCAGCTATTTGTCCATTCTCTGCATAGTGAATTTACCCCAAATACCGATATTACTGATGGCATTTTTAACACTGTTAATTTCATTATACATTATTTCAGCAAACAATTTCACACGCACCTTGTTTAAACCTATTTTACTTTTAATGGTGCTAAGTATAAGAAAGTGGAGAATAAGGAATACTGCATCTTCATGACCTTTATAAACTGCCATTGCAATGAGCTGATTTCAAAGTGCTGGATCGTACAGGTGTTTAAAAAAAGTAATGAAAATGTAAAGTTTAAAAAATCCTGTATCAAAGAGAACACTTGTTCAATATGTTTTCAGATACTATTGATGACTGGGCTTTAAGGTCCAGACCAAAAGCAGCCTTTTAAAATCACTTGGAGCGTAGCACTTTGTAGCATAGGTGCACATGCAAGCTGTAACGCATACAGTGTACTTCCTGTCTACTATTTATTCACACTGAGGAGGATAAAAATTTGCTCTTATTGCAAGAATGGGATGGTTCACATTTGTGTTTTACAACTGCATGTGTACAGATCTAGTGTGTTGTGCAAAGATGACACCAGATATTGCTGCATGCTGTTTATATTGTAAGCCATTCAAGTTGCACATTTGCAACAGAACTTGGCATTTTAGAGGAAATTATAATAGGGAATATCAGACTTTACATGAATGCAAAAGATTGGAGGTAGCTCTGAACCAAAACCTTTGGTTTGAGAACACCGTTGGAGTCAGAGGAAGTTCAGGTCTGGATCTGAACATTGTGGGTTGCCGACATTCTCTCTTCAAAGATAACTTCTCTTAAATCATTTCAGACCAAGAACAGAAGCATTAAAAATGGTCTCACTAAACATATTGAGCCAAATTCTGTGCGCTCAAATACACATGTGAAGCTCCCCATTAATTTCAATGGGCGCCTACAAACGCCAAAAGATGACATAGCTGATTGGAGAGGTTGTCTGGATAGAATAGCAATATGAAAGCTCTTTCACACACACATGTTTTATTTTAATCTTCCTAACTGGAGAATGCGTCAAGAAGGATTGTTTAAAAACTCCAGTATTTGATACTTCTGTCTCTGGACCTGTTTCTGATGTCCCTTACGCTAGCTTTACGCTGGTGTAACTCCACTGAATTTAATGGCTTTACCCATTTCACATTGCTCTAATCCACAGTACAACCAGGCCCTTTCTGTTATCTGCTGCAGTGTTTTTAATATGTAAATGAATAGGTAATCAGATGAGAGAAATGATGACATCCCTTACTGCTGTTCCTGAAAACTACCCAGACTGGTTTATCAATCTCCTTCTGGACAATAAACTTTGTTTTCTAAAGACAAACTAGCTCCAAAAAAAAGAAAGAAAGAAAAGAAAAAGAAAAGAAGAGACACCACATTATTTGCTGAAGGGAATTTTTCTGTGCACCAGTAAAGACCAGCCAAAAAAAAATTCTGGTTCCTTATGTTTAATTACTGCTACTTGAGTAATTGCTGATTGTGCATTAAAGGAAATCTCATACATTGACTTGTGCTTGAACCCTGTTCCTAAGTTTTTAGAAGGAGTGGTATATTTAAGAGGACACTGAAGTTAATATAGGTGGGTCCAAAATGTAACCTACAGACAATGCTAATGATATCTCACATACACTGAAAAATCAATCCTTTATATGAGGGATGCAACACTGGTAGTAAAATCTCAGCTGTATAGTCAGGAGACCCCATGACAACCCACCCACCTATTGTGTGCTCTAGGTTTGTTTCAGCCTGTTACACTGTCCCTTTCACTCTCAATGCTGGGGTCTCCAGTGCTGGTTACGAGAAGGCTAGATATTGAAATTTTATTTTTTATTTGGATGACGTACCTGATCATGAGGATAGGACAGGAAACGAGACATGGAAGAGGCAAGCTCATGAAGTGACAACAAAGACTTTTTTTTGGTGCTGCTCTTTTAGTTGGGGAGCTGGAGTTAAACACTCTTGAAGCCCTTATTTGGGAGAGCTGATCAATTGTTCAGTATCAGGAGAACATTTACAAATATATTTCGGGATGATCAAAGTTTGGGCCTGTCAATCTTTATACAGTTATTCTTCAATTATTTGCACTTGTTTTAGTGTTTACAGTTATGCCTTCCTCAGCTATTGGTTGAACTTTTCTTAAAGATTGTTTTGATTTAAGAAGCCCTGTAGCATAATAATTGTTATTTCAGGAATCAGAAGTTAATTCAGACTGGTCAAACATCACGGCATCAAGTGGCATCATGAATTTAATTTGTGCCGTTCCTGGAACCAAATGTTCATAATGAAATGTACTGCAGAAGATGTTAGGTGTCTTTTGTCTTTTATGTGTTATGTATCTTTTTGTCTTTTTGTCTCTAAACTATAAACGTCTCAACAAACACAACATCTCACCAAGCCTCTTTGTCACTTTGACCTGAATAACAGATCCTCACGAAGAAGAAAAAAAACCTGTTCTGTTTTAAAGAACAATTGCTTGCTAAGAGTTCCTCCTCTCTTTACCATGTAATTTAATTAATACAAATTGGTTCACAATTATAGGGCTGCATGGGAATGATAAACAATTTGCTTTCATGTAAACTAAGGAGGTTTGGGTGGAACCTGCAGTGGCAACCTCTGGATCCCATGTGAAGGGCTATTTATAGCATACTGGAGGGTTGACTAATGTCTCCTTATCCTGTATTTCCAAGTGAGGAAACTAGCACCCTGTTGATCATCTCTTTTAGAGAACATCTCTTCTACTTTATTAACCCATTAACAGTGGGGGTTTCCTAACACCCTTACCTATCTCACCTTTCCAGCCACAAAATAACTATTACATTTGATGGGAATGAAAATATTTAACTGTGGTACCTAGCAGGTCAACAAACATTGGAAAGAATAGTTTAAGCTGTCAACATAACACAAAAAATCCAATGTGCTATTTCTTTATGACCACCTTAGTTGGTACAAAGATTGGGTTTTGGAAGTCCCCAATATGTTTTTGTCTGGAAAGCCATTTAATTCATTATTGCTTTCATCTGTTCGAGATTCGGCTGTTTCTTTTCTGCTTTTCCTCACTAGCAGTGGTACATTCAATTCCATTTCATGGACGGCCACGCCACTAACCTTGGTGCAAGTGGATATAAGATTTGTTTCACTGTTTCCTTGTAATCAGATACATGGATGTAGAAGGGGAGGATGCCTGGGTGACAAAAAACTGCACTTTGAGAACAGGGCAGTAGCTTGTAGATGGGGTCTTTCTATACAAACTGTTCTAAACAAATCCACAGCAGAGCACAGATGCTTATACTGTACTTCAGCTGAAATGCTGCTACCCCATTTCGTTTTACAGACTTCAACAACAAAAAAATCTAAGAAAAAGAAAAGGTTACATGTCCTTTAGGTCATAATGACAAACTGTGGTGAAATAGTAAAACACCACCATCATTATTGCAAAAGTTTGCTTAAGTGCCCCTACACTTCAGATAGCGGAACCTCTCCAGCAAAATCTTCTCGCTGACGTTCATGCAGCTTGTTTGTAGCACAGATGAGGGATATTTTATATACTGATTAGACGGTACTCAAAAAAAAGGGGAGACAATGGAATACTAAAGGTCTAGAGGTCTTGTTCTTGTCATTGGTTTGTGTTATCTGATCATCAAAATAGCAATAATTGTCAAGAATAAAATGTCCAACAGCTGAGAACATGTACAGGCCATAAATGTTGTTAAAGGACACAGTATGGAAAATAATGCCCATTTTTGTAGCATTTAGGTTGCTATCACCCAGGTGAACATGACGACATTTTGGGGGATTGCCATGCTGGGGGGCTTTAACTTCAGATGGAAAGGAGAAGAGTGGCACTTCTTTTCCTGCTTTTTTGTGTGGACATCATGGAATGTCCTTTGTGTTAACACTGTAGAAGAGGATTCAGCCCTGCTGAATGCACGTAGTTAAGAGACCCAGCTCTTATATTCTGCTTGCCAAGTAGCGTTTCTCACACCAGCATGTGCCTACGGCGGTGCAGCGCCAAGTGATCTGAACGGGAAAAGCTGCGGTCACAGTCTGCACACTTGAATGGCTTCACTCCTGTGTGCTTGCGATAGTGCCTTGTCAGTTCATCTGAGCGAGCAAACTTCCAGGTGCACCCTTCCCAGGTACATTTGTATGGTTTTTCTCCTAGAATAGACAAGAGAGAGAAAAACACACATAGTGACTTTCTATTCACTTGATCCCAGCCACTTCAAGCCCATGCGTCCCACTCCCATGACCTCTGGGCGGTCTAAGGAAAATTTTCAAAATTTGTACTTTCTGAATCTGTACCAAAAGACAAAATATTTTGGTCCAGATTTCGTTAGTCCTAGAGGAGTCACATGACCAAGAGAATCAACCGGATTAAGGCAACAGCACTCTGAGGACAGAGCTTTGTGCAAGCACTGCCATTATAACAGTGCAATCCTTTTAGCCTGCACTTCCTCAGTCCACGCCTGCTCTCAAAATAGCAGACTCTCCTCAGTTTCCATTCAAAGGCAGACTGCTAAAGGGAAGTCTCTCGTTAGAAAGGCTCCATCATTTTTACAAACCACACAACTGAACATTTACTAGCACATTATAAAGTCTATAAAAATAAAATATATTTCTCAAAAGAAACAGAAAAAGAGGGAGGCTCGAGGCTCCTTCCATGTTCTTGTTCAGTTAGGGTGAATTCAATGAGATCCGAGTGAGACCAATTCTGAATGCTCTGGAAAATGTTGTACTTAAAAAAGTAAAGTTGCACTGCATAATACAGGTTCTATATAAGTCAATACAATACCAGCAGAATAATTCAAAACAACCCTATTTTATTCATTTACAAATTAATAATTTTGTTATGCAAACCCATTTCTATTCCTCTTATAGGCCACAAAGTTAGGTAATTTCATCACCACCCCAGCACTCTGTGGTGACATGTTAACTGCTCTTGGGTATCTCCCATATTCAGCAGTCTAGTGTGCATCAAAAACTGATAAAGAAATCCATCTTGGGTGGTTTTGTACACATAAATGTGTGCTTTAAGGAACTCCACTGGCAAATTGAATTAGAATTTTGAAACTCATCAGGTATACTGTGGTTGCAGTTGCTAAATCAGCCAGCCACAAGCAGTGTTATGAGGAAAAAAGCATCTCTACCTCAATGATTTCTTTATTAGAAACCATCTGCCACTCTTGTTCTGGTTCATATTTAGGCTCCCTGGAATCCTGAGCAAAATGAGTAGCAAAATACTACTTCAATTACATAAAACAGTGACAGAACGCTTACCTTGGCCCCCTACACCACCTCCCTGCAGGTGTCTCTCCAAAAGTCAACAACACTTGCTGAGCACATTATAATTTCAAAGGAAAAATCTCACTGATTTCCCAGTTTAGAATATTGTTGCCATGTTTTAGAGGGATAAGACCTGAAACCTCTAGATGAAATGGCAGCATGTGACTTTATAAAGAATTCATATGCTGCACACATATATACGTATAGCAGTAGCAACATTTGAGCTAATTAGAGTTTACCTATTGCAAACCATCTAGGATATACTATACCTATATGCCAGCTAACACACGACAATTTCACTGCTTCTGACGACTGATGGTGAAGTAAAACAATTACTGCAAAGACAATCCAGTATTCTGCGTTTTGACTTGGTTACAATACATAGCTGGAGGCAACAATGAGGATACGAACTTTGTCAATCTAATTCTGTGATCCTCCATTGCATGCAAAATGCTGAATATTTACTGTCTTCTGGATGTCCATGGCATCTGGCTCTGGAAATTCTGCACCAAAACGAGGTGTATGAGCATGAGCTAAATGACAGATGGCTGGCTACTTGTTCTTGCCAATGACAAAGTGCTACAAAACGTACTCAGATTTGCCACGGAATTCTCTTAAACCCCCTTACCACAAACAGTTGGTGTGGAATGCTGTACAAATGTACAATATTCCATCTGACTTGGCAGATCTATACCTCATGTCATATGAATGATTTCTAACTACAGCATGTGTCACTCCATCACTGTGCCCCCATCCTCAACACATTGTACATCTCTTTTCATTCAGACTAACTGAAACAGACCTTTTTGGTTCCCGTGGTAGTAGAGGCTTCCAAGGCAAAGTGGGGATACAGTAGTCTAAGTGCAGTACATTAAGCCAGAGTGTGGGTGATTTTCTGAATCATATCCAGATTACCTGAAGCTCCTGAGAGCTCTGTAAGACTCAGGGCCTTCCCCCATCACAGCCTCCCTCCCACAAAAAGGCCCCAATGTCTCTTGACTTGGACGAAGGAGGAAGGCCAGGGGAAGTGGCTTCTGCCCTCAACTAGGAAGGAGACATACCAGAGACAAGTAGTGAACCACTCCAACTGGGGCATTCCCTAAGGTGACAACCCTGCAGGTAAGAAGTATGTGGAAGATGTGGAAGGAGGAGTACTCCGGCTGCAGCAGCCAGTCTTCCTTCCCGTTAAATTTGGCCTGCTCAGCCCTGGAAAAACAGGTACTGGGAATGAGCCTGGAATCACCCCGTTCCTCTTTGACTAACTATGGGTAGGAATGGAAGAAAAAAGAGAGGATAGGAAAAGGAGGAAGAAACCTGAGCCACAGAGGGTATGTTGGTGCAACCCTGTGAATCAATGGAGTTTAAAAAAACCAATGAAGCTGCAAAATTTTTCCCCTACTGGGCTGGGATGACCTGGCTCCTAATGTCCTGTTCCACCTTCGGGCTTCCTGGTTTTTGTATTGAAATCTGATAGGTAAGAAAATATGAGCAAAAGTAAGGCACCTCAATGAGAGTGCACTTTTAGTCCTAGAGAAGTGGCTGGTGGAGTTCTGCAGCATGACTACTATCGTGCAATGTATGGTTTAAATGGATTAGGCAGCACTGAAAAAGGACCATTGTGGGAGGAGAAGCCTCTAGTCAGTAATGTCAATTTTCTTGTCCAAAATAACTCTACTATTGTTTGGAAAGGTTAATTATGTTTAATAAGTTGCGGGTATGACTCAAATCCAAAATGGAACTAGTCATTTCTACTTTCTATTAATAACACAAATATTTTTAATATCTGTCCAAAACATCCCTTGCCCTAGCCCAGATGCTACCCTCCCAAGTATCTTAATTATTGTTATTAAATGATTTATCTCCCCACCCATCTTACTCTCAGAGCAAAGCACTTCAGAACATACTTAACGTTAAGCACATGCTTAAGTCCCACTGACTTCATGTTAAGCATGTACTGAATAAGGACCACAATGCTCAATCAATTAGCCAAAATCTAGCTTTTACCTTTTCACAACCTATCTCCTATGCTCAGCTATTTCCCAGCCCCCGGAATTCCTAAACAATCACTTTCCTCCCATCTAACCTGACCACTTCCATAAGATCAATCACCTAAGGAAAGTGCTCCCCCACTCTCCCCATTCACAGACACTCAGATACCCTAAAATAGCTATTTCATGAAATTCTGTGAACAGGGGAGAGCCCCTGGCATCAAAATGGATCTCTTTGTCATACGGACTCTCCCCTGCAATACTGATGTGATTTTCTACTGAAGCTTTTCCCAGGAACAGGGATTGCTGTCAAATGTTTCAATTCCCCTGTAGACAATTATGGAATAACCTGCCTTTGGGGAAATTTCTTTCTACCCTCAGGCAGTTAGTGGTTGGCTTATGTCCTGTAAAAAGAGGTTTTATGTATTTTAATTGTGACTGTTCTAATAATCCATATGAATTTATATATATTAGGGCTGTCAATTGATCGCCTGTGATTAACTGAAAACAAAATTAACGTGTTAATTTTTTTAGCACATTAATCGCATACCTCTGGGTGGGGAGGGAGGCATCGGCGGCAAGGGGGCTAAAGCTCCAGCCCAGAGCTCCAAAGGTGGTGGTGTTGGTGGAGGGGACATTGAAGTCCCAGCCCAGAGCTCCGTGGGCAGCCTGAAGCCCCAGCATGCAGCTCCAGAGGCAGCAGGGAGGCTGAAGCCCAAAGCCCAGAGCTCCATGGGCAGCAGGGGGCCTGAAGTCCTAGCTCTGGAGGTGGTAGGAGGAGTGAAGCCCCAGCCCGGAGCGCCATGAGGAGCTGAAGGCCCAGCCCAGAGCTCTGTGGGAAGCAGGGGGACTGAAGCCTCAACAGCTTTGTAGGTGGTAGGAGGGCTGAAACCCCAGCCTGGAGTGCCGCGGGCGGTGTGGGGGCTGAAGACTGGAGGCTGGTGCCATGTGGGAGGCTGAAACCCCGAGCAAGTCTGAAGCCCAGAACCCCCAGTCCCGAGCTTATATTTGAAAATACAGAAAACGTCAAAAATATTTAAGTAAATAGCATTCTATTATTATTTAACAATGAGATTAAAACTGTGATTAATCAAAATTAATTTTTTAAATCACTTGATAGCCCTAATATATCAATTTCCTGTGCTTTTTGAATCAATGATAAACTGCGTCAATGAGTTCTACAGAGTAATTCCATTGTGGGGGGGAAAAGTCCCAATTTTCAATTTAAACATGTTGCCTTTCAGTGTCATTGGATTTCCTTTGTTCTTATATGATAAGAAAGGATAAGCCAGGATTCCTGGATGGACTTCTCTATCCTATTCATCGTTTTATACACTGGTGTCATGTCCTGTCTTATTTGCCTCTCTACAATAAACAGCCCCAATTTTTTCAATCTCTTGTTGCATGGAAATCTTCCCATGCTTCTCATCCTTTTCACCTTTCTTCTGTGGACACTTCTTACAACAGTAGTCATAATTTTGAAAGACTGATGATAGTGTACATTTTAAAAATTAGACTGAATGCACTAGAAAATATGCTGTAGGGAATAATATGAATTGGCAGTAAGATGGGCTGCATCACCTAGGTCTTTTCCACCTCTAACTTTTATGATTTGTGAAATAGCCAAATGATAAAATTCTGTTTTTGATAAGAAAAAAATACATAATCAAAACACCTGAAAATTGAGTCTGATTTGAAAGAGAAGAGTTTTAAAACAGGGGACTAAATGCTGCCCTCTTATACCCACGTAACCTAACTGGCTTGAGTAGAGTTGCACAGATTTAACTGAGGCCTAAATTTACCCCAGAGAACATAATCTGTTGTGTAGAATAATGCAACTGAAGTAGGTCTAGAACCAATTTACCTCAGAAGTAGTGGCAGAATCTCCACATGCCCAGCCCCACTAAACTAGAGCAATCGCTTGGAATATTTATGCCGTTCTTACTCAGGCAGTACTTTAACTGCTATGAGTGGGAGTATTCCCTGAGTAAGAACCTAAGGATCTAGGCCCTAGAAAGTTAAAAAAAGACCCAGACAAACATGGACCTAGGTCCTACAAACATGCATATCCGTAACATTGCTGATCTATATATGCATGTTCTATATGATGTATTCACTTTGCTGTCATCATTTGTACAAATTGTTCGTCATTTACTTGACCATCATCATCTATGTCCGCTTCCCTAATTATCTCATCATCTGCTAGCTTCTCTCCAAAATTTGTCAACACTTGATGAAGTTTTGCAGCGGTAATATAAGCATTGACATCCTTATCAAACACACAGAATGCTTCTCTAATGTCTTCTTCACACGCTGTATCTTTCATTTTTCTTGCCTTCATTGTCAGAAATTCTGGAACATCAATTGTTGCATTGCCATCAGGGCATCTAATTCTAGGATCATATCCTGTAATTCAGCTTCTGTTGGGTTTTGACCAAATGACCACATCACTGCCACCAATTCCTTTGCTGTTATAGCACTATTGCCATTTTTGTCAAACAGTGAAAAGGCTTCTTTGAATGCTCAATCTGCTCTTCTGTCAGTTGATCAGCAAGCCCACAGGCCTCAGCTGAGACAGCATCAAACATACGACTGCAGGAAGATTCCTCTTGGGAATGGTGAGAAGGGGCCAAACGCAGGAGTGTTTCCCCTGGCTTACTCATGTGAATAAAGTTACACGTGTGTAAGTGTTTGCAGGATTGGGGCCATATTGAAAATCCATGGCAAAGGCTTACAATTACTTCTCACTGTTTAGGAAGTTATTGCTGCAGTGTAATTGTAACAAAATGCCCAGTGTGGAGTACCTGTGTCATCCAGCAGCAGTGCTTATATCACCATCAAATTAATTCCAAAAGGGAGAGTACAGTCCCACCACACCCACACTGACACAGCGGTTGGGCTGGGATTCACAAATTGACAGTGACAACAGATGACTAAGTTTGGGAGTGACCCCAACAAATGTAAAGTGTTTGAACAGTTCAAGAATCTCTTTACAACAAAATGGCCATTGTAGAATTTGCTGCCTTAGGCACTCCCAGAGGAAGACAACAGATTGTAGAAGCAGTATAAAGGCAAAAAAATGACATCGTTTAAGTTTTATTCAAATTAATTTTAAACAGTAGCGTCAAAAAGTTTTGAATTTTTAATGAAAAGCAACAGCACTTAAAGCATTTTCCCTCTTCAAAGTGCTTTATAAACCTATTTTTAAAAATGATTATTGCTTTACAATAATCAGGCTTCATCACAGACCGGGGAGGTCAGTATTATTAAGTGAGTAAGTATTATCTTTATTTTGCAGATAAGAAAACTGAGGCAGAGAGTGACTTTCTCAAGGCCCTAGAAAGAAAGAGTGAATGGTAGAATTAAACTTACAGATCTCAGATCCTGATTCCCTGTGCTCAGATCTTCACTCACGTACTCACTTTGATAAGGATTGGTAAGATCTAGGGTACCAATCTAGGGTAAGTGTCTGGTATCCTGCGACTGGAAGCAACCTGACCATTGTTTCAGAGTAGCAGCCATGTTAGTCTGTATCCGCAAAAAGAAAAGGAGTACTTGTGGCACCTTAGAGATTAACCAATTTATTTGAGCATAAGCTTTCGTGAGCTACAGCTCACTTCATCGGATGCATTCAGTGGAAAATACAGTGGAGAGATTTTATATACACAGAGAACATGAAACAATGGGTGTTACCATACACACTGTAACGAGAGTGATCAGGTAAGGTGAGGTATTACCAGCAGGAGAGAAAAAACAACAACATCTTTTGTAGTGATAATCAAGGTGGGCCACGCTGGTAGATGATATATGCCATCATGTGCCAGCAATGCCCCTCTGCCATGTACACTGGCCAAACCGGACAGTCTCTACATAAAAGAATAAATGGACACAAATCAGACGTCAAGAATTATAACATTCAAAAACCAGTCAGAGAACACTTCAATCTCTCTGGTCACTTGATTACTGACCTAAAAGTGGCAATTCTTCAACAAAAAAACTTTAAAAACAGACTCCAATGAGAGACTGTTGAATTGGAATTAATTTGCAAATTGGACACCATTAAATTAGGCTTGAATAAAGATTGGGAGTGGATGTGTCATTACACAAAGTCAAACTATTTCCCCATGTTTATTTCCGCCACCTACTATTCCTCACACGTTCTTATCAACTGCTGGAAATGGCCTATTTTAATTATCATTACAAAAGGTTGTTTTTTTTTTCTCTCTCCTGCTGGTAATAGCTCACCTTACCTGATCACTCTTGTTACAGTGTGTATGGTAACACTCATTGTTTCATGTTCTCTGTGTATATAAAATCTCCCCCCTGTATTTTCCACTGCATGCATCCGATGAAGTGAGCTATAGCTCACGAAAGCTTATGCTTAAATAAATTTGTTAGTTTCTAAGGTGCCACAAGTACTCCTTTTCTTTTTCCTGACCACTGTGTGATTTCAGAGTAAATAACCATTTATCACGAAGTCCGGTTTGTCCTGGTGGTAAGATAGACTGGAGAGTCTAAGGGGACTGTCTGTGACTTCATGATAGGATGGTTATAGTGATTCAGGAGTTCACATTTTTTACTGGCTTGGTGAAATCTAATTACAGAACACACCACTAGTTTGGGGTATCTGTCCTGTTTTTGACAGTCTGCCCTGAGGTAGACACTCATGGTTGTGAGCCACTCCAGACAGCATGACAACAGCATCTCTCTTGGACAAGGGGCGTGTGTTTTATATCAGCTGAGCAAGTTTGGGAAACTAAATTATAAGACTGAGATGGAGCATAATCTACCATAATTGATTGGGGCATACGACTTAGTATTCAGGGTTCTATTCCTTGTTCTGACACTAACTCAGTGTGTGACCTTGGGAAAGGGAATCAGTTTCTCCATGTGCAAATTGGGATAAAACAGTTTCCCCAAATTAAAAGTAAGTATAAAATCTACATCCAATAGAACAGAGGGAATTTCATGATGCTTTTGACAATTCTTAATGCTATTATTTATATTTTCAGTCACTGATAATTCAATTCAAAGTCAATTACTTTTATGTTTCCTTATCTTTACATGTTCCCTCTACATATAGCTCTTGCTCTCACCTGTATTACTCTGCCCCGGTCTATAGCATGGCTTTTACTTGTTATTATATCCACTGTGTCCCCTCCACTTCACAATCATTCATATTTATTGCCTCCTGTCTTTGTGCATAGTTTCACACTATCCTCTATGCATACAATGACCAGCTTGTTCTCATTTGCCAACTCACCACCCTTCTCTCCTTCAAACTGTCCTAAAACATCTCTTCTTCTGCCTTGCCCACAAGAAGCCATTCATAATGTGGGGAAATAAATGCACAAAGTTATACCCAACTTACTGTGTCTGTATCAGAAGAATGGAGAGGAGAATAAAACCAAAACCCTGCACCATCACTGCTTTATTTTGACTCTTCAGGTTTTTGACTCACTATGTTGATAGGACCTATATAATACTCTAAGACAGACAGATAGACTTAACTCTTTGGGACAGGGATTTTTTATCTTTTACCTATTGCACAGTGCCAATCACATTGCTGATGCTTAACACATAGTAAACACTAATGTGAGTGACAATAATTATTAAATCAAAGGTAATAATAAAGTTATAAAGGTTTCAAAAGTTTTGCAGAAGAAAATACACTTTTCTAGAGAATTCAAGGTGTTCACAGAATGGAAGTGACAGGTTTCCTTACACATTGTAAGGAGAGTGGTCACTTTAGATAAGCTATTACCAGCAGGAGAGTGAGTTTGTGTGTGTGGTTTTTGGAGGGGGGTGAGAAAACCTGGATTTGTGCTGGAAATGGCCCAACTTGATTATCATACACATTGCAAGGAGAGTGGTCACTTTAGATAAGCTATTACCAGCAGGAGAGTGAGTTTGTGTGTGGGGGGGGGGGGAGGGGGTGAGAAAACCTGGATTTGTGCTGGAAATGGCCCAACTTGATTATCATAAACATTGTAAGGAGAGTGATCACTTTAGATAAGCTATTACCAGCAGGAGAGTGGGGTGGGAGGAGGTATTTTTTCATGCTTTGTGTGTATATAAGATCTTCTAAACTTTCCACAGTATGCATCCGATGAAGTGAGCTGTAGCTCACGAAAGCTTATGCTCAAATAAATTGGTTAGTTGCTAAGGTGCCACAAGTACTCCTTTTCTTTTTGAGAATGGAAGTGGTACTTCTGCCTGGCAATAAATGCAATCTTCTAAAATTTACAAGGGCTTGATCTTGCAACACTCCCAGTAGCATTTGCAGGATCAGATCCCGGCCAGGCAAGTCTCTTCAAGATGTTAAACTACAATACTTATTATATATGTTGTGGTAGCACCTAGGAGCTCTAGCCATGGATCAGGACCCCACTTTGCTAGGTGCTGTACAAACACAGAACAATGAGATGGGCGCTGTCCCAAGTTATTCACAGTCTCATTAAATAGGCCAGTGGCAGACACCACCAATTTGAATGACTAAGTGTACTCACTCTACACACATGCACATCATGCATCGTTTGAAAGCTTATTATATCTACTTCAAGATGAGGAATCATGTGGAGCTGTCAAGTGGTGCCATTACCTTAGAAATGGGAATAAACAATGACACCACTAACACATTAAAATGACTACTTTGAAATATTTGCATTCATTTGTTATTTAATGACCCTATCTATTATTTCAAGACATAAAATTTAATTTCTCTGTGACCTCCATGCACCACAACAACAAACTCTAATAATAAATTTGTACAGGTATTACTGAAATGTAACAGCACTGGTGACATTTCCAGTCAACATCATTATCATCACCGTGTTCATCTTTATGATCTCTGTTGAGAGTTACCGCAGTCTTCATTGCCTTGGATGCACACTGTGTGCAGGGAAGATTGTTCCAACTACAGACTCAGTTTCTTGTGCAGTGACACCTACTGGTATAGGCCCAAATATGATCTTGTAGAAGTTAAGGTACCATTGGACCCTAAAGGAACACAGGCGGTAATTCATCATCCACATTTTGCCATCCATATTGCAATGGTGATCCCGTATCTGGTTCACCTGTGTGCAAAGGCATTTAAATCTTGGCTTGCTCATGATGCTCTTTGGACATGTTCTTCAACTGTCATCACATGGGGGGAGTTTGGCCAGTGACGTGTCCCTTTTGATGGCGAGATTGAAAGGCAAGCGATTCTGGCCTCTGTGGGTCTCCTTTTCTTTCTCGGTCTTGTCATACAGCATGGCTACCAATTTCCTTGCTGCAGAAATTGCAGTTTGTCCATCACTCTCTCCCAATTTTGCAAGATCTCTGAAGTGGTAAGATACCTTTGCTTTGACAACATTAAACACACATTCCTTTCCCCTGCCCCCAAAATCCAATAGGGATGACACAGAGTCATATCCTGTTAATGTGTGTACAGCAGGAAGTGTGCTGCTGAAGTCACGAGTGCGTACATCACAAATTGCACACACAGATATAAAGCGACCCTTGTCAGTTGTGCTGGTAATACCGGTGCCTGTTTCAATCCACATACTACCTATGTGTTCCATTTTTGGAAAGTAGTGAACAGCAAGGACCAAAATATCTCTATCAGGTGACCTAATTACTATGATTCCTTTGACACCAAAAGACCCAAAAGCCAGGCTGCACATACAACATTCAGAAGCATCCTTGTGTCCACTTCCTCCTGAGTACTATGCAAGTCTTGGGCTTCTTCAGCACCTCTACTGGTGATGGACTTTGCTATTTCCCCATTGGAAAAGCCTCCAGCAAGGAGTGTTTGTGTTGGGTGTGTTCCTACACTCTCAGGTGCATTTGGAATGATATATTCACAGAGGAATTTTACAAGTGACTTCTTGTTGGACACCACGTTTAGAAACTTTTTCCATGGAGGCACAAGGGCATCCACCAATCATCTAGTATTTCTTGCATCCAACCTTATATCCTGTCCAGCATTGTCTTTCTGCAGTTTTCACAGAGTTACTATTCTCATATCTGTCAAAGACTTCACTTACAGAATTAGCTTTATCAGGTCCTTTCAGGACCTGCCCCTAGTACATCAGAGGTTTGGAATTTGTCTCCAACCATCATTTGTATGACAGCCATGGCATCTCTGATGTACACTGTATGAGGGGGAAGGGTCCCAGAGCCCAGGCTCCAGCTGGAGCTCAAATGTCTACATCACAATTAAACAGCCCTGTAGCCCAAGCCCAGCGAGCCAGAGTCAGCAGACATGTGTCAGCAGCAAGTGTTTAATTATAGTGTAGACATACCCATGGGTGTGTGTAAGAGTGGAGGGGTTTTACTGTCCTTTATGCTGCTTTGTGGCTGTGCATCCTGGACTACAATCTGGCCATGAGAATTTGTAAGAACTGTAGTTCTGGAAGGTAAAATATTAAGTGATAAATTAGAGAAGATTTTATTCTGCATAACAAAAATCAGTATTTCCTTGTGCCATGCACAGACAAAACCCCTATGCATTTCATATTTACAAAGTCAAGAGGCATTGCTGCAAATATTTTTCATAACCTAGAGACAAGAGCAATCACAGATAAAATTAGACTCACTTTCCTACATCATTCCCAACAAAGTGCTTTGGAGTAAGTGTGGGCACTTTTCCATGTTGGCCCCATATCAGACTTACAATGCAGAATAATTATTCCCTTGCCTTGTGTGTGCTTAAGGTGAATTTAGTGCTCACAAACACCTCCAGATTAATGAAATAATTTAATTGTCTGCAGAGAGGTTGTATGATGAGAATTGGAAGTACTAGCTTTTTGTGATGTGGACTGCTGCCCATGAGGAACTGGACTAAGAGATCCATCTCATTACACCCAGGCTATGGGTGTGTCTACGCTTCAGTAAAAGACCTACAGATGGCCTGGGTCAGCTGACTCAAGTTTGCGGGGCTCAGGCTGCAGGGCTATAAAGCTGCAGTGAAGATGTTCAGACTTGGGCTGAGCCCAGGTTCTGAGACCCTGCGTGGGGGGGAGGGTCCCAAAGCTGGAGTTCCCGCCCGAGCCTGAATGTCTATAGTGCAATTTCATAGCCCAGCAGCCTGAGCCTTATCAGTCCAAGTCAGCTGACCTGGGCCAGCCGTGGCTGTCACATGAGTCTTTTATCGCAGAGTAGATGTACCCTATCAGGCTATTAGATGCTAACCACCCGGGATGCAGTAGAACTGGGAAGTCAGTCCCCATAGCCCATTGTCAATTTCATGAGTTATCTGATGCCTAATTTTTAAATATTATGGGCCCTATCCTATGACAGTGAAGCCACTGACTCCCATAGGAACAGGATCAGGCTCTAGGAGCCCAGTTCAATAAAAGAATTTGGCTATCTTCCATGCTGCAGCAGCCTGAAGAAAGAACCAGAAGCCTACAAGTGGGGACTTCCATAAGATGCACTGGTTTCCACAGTGAAAAACTCTACTGTTTATTGAATTTGCACTAAATTTTAGAAAGTCTTTCTTAAAAAATAAAAGTGAACCCAAGACAAATATAACTTCCTATTTTATTTAAAATACAGTAATTTATAAATTGGTTTTGTTTATTTAAATTTCCAGTTTTCTAGCCCAGGATATGGGCCTGGTCTTGCAGCCCTTTAAACCCATTGGTATATTCACATGAAGGGCTGCAGGACTGGAGCTAAGGGAGCAGGCAAGACATGCATGGGGGAGGGAGTGGGAAAAGAGATGTGTTAATTTTAGACTAGGCCAAAACCCTACAAAACTAAAACCAAATCCAAACGGATTATCTAAAGGATAATGCTTCCTCTTAATATTTGTCTAAAGAAGGGATTACAAGCCAATAAATATATTTCTGTCATGTACAGCTGGCAAAAGGCATTTACAATTCTTAAAAAAAAAAAAAAACCAGATAGTAAATGGAGTTTTAAAACCTACAGAGCAAAAATAACTTTTTTGGTACCTCCTATTTCTTAAGTCTGCTCTGAAACGCTGAAAGGAAAATCTGAACAAAGACTAATGACAGGTGTCCTTTCATATTAAAATAATATATGGAGCAACAGTGAGTGAGAGGAATGCAAAGTTTGAAAAAGCACAGACTAAACAAAACACCCATGTATTCACTAGCCCTCTCTCTACTTGGCTGGCATTTCAAACCAGCTGAAAAGGAACAACTTCTGTCATAGGAAATATAGGCACTTTCTCAGGTACACAAATGCATAGCTGAAAAGTTTAGTGTCTCCACATAACACTGGTGAAGAGCCCAACACTGAAAAATGGCCTTCATTATGTCTAAGGCTATAAGTATTTACTCTCAAATCTGAGTGATGCTATTGATCAATGACACAACCTCACCCCCACCCTCCAAGGTTCAGACACCTATTTGACCTTATTGCTCATTGCTATTATATTAATGAAAAATAAAAAAAATAAAAAATCTGTAAAGTTAAATATTAACCAGTGTAAATTGAAAATTTCTCCATCAAAGTACTATAAGATTTACCTGAAATGAAGGCAAAAATTATGAGCACAGTGTCTCTGACCCAGTGACTTCTTGATGACAACTGACAGAGGGCACAGAGGGTGCACAGGATTTTACAGAGGTCCCCTGTGTCAGATATATGTGTAATAATTCATGAAAGGGTGACTTGTGAGATCTCTGCCAAGAGCCAGTAGCCTATTGCTCCTCACAGTCATTGTGAAATGTATGTACTGATAATATTTAATATTTATTTGTCTGTACTGATAATTATGTTCTTAAGGCAGGTAACCAGGAAGTGACATACCTTGGACAGGTTCCTTTCAAGCAGGGGGTAACAGACGCTTATCTCCCTCTTATAGTCTTATTTGCATAGCGAGCCAGCTGCTGACTGAGAGACTGAAATCTACAAGAAAGGAGTACTCAGGAAAAAACAACCAGCAGGGGGATGTCTTGCTTATGAATAAGGACAATGGATTGTTCTGATATATCTGGGGATGCAAAGACACCCGGGATCTTTCATCAAGGAGGCAAGCTGACATGAATGTCTCATGAATGGATCACAGCCAAGCCGGGCTGTAAATGGCTGGAAGAACTTTGGGTGAGCAGGGCTCTATAAAACAGGAAAGCATCTAGTTAAGTCAGTCTAGGTTCTAGAATGTGTGTTCTGATTTTATTTTATATGTAACCATTTGTTTCCAATACTTCTACTTGCTGTCACTTGTCTCTCTAAACTTGGTTAAATAAACTTTTACTTGCTTTCACTAGAAACATATCTAAATGCTGTGTGTCAAGCAGAACGGTGATCTGATGTGAAACTGTAAGCTGGGAGTACTGCTCCTTTGTAAGCAGCAAAGCTTTGTCCAGTAGACCTGAGGCTGGACACTCCAGGTCAACAGTCAGAGGGCTCAGGGTCTGGAGTGTGCCTATCGCTAACCTGTATAGAGAGTGGGGCCTGAACAGGCCTAGAAGGGAGTGCTCGTGTTGCCCGGGACTAGTGGACCCACAGCAGACACAGACAAGACTTCCTTGCGCTAAGGGCCAGTGGTAGCAAGGTGCCTCATAGGGTGACCAGGTGTCCGGTTTTCAACCAGAACACACGGTTGAAAAGGGATCCTGGCAGTTCTGGTCAGCAACTGGGCCGTTGACTGTCTGCTTGAGGTAAGCGCCGCTGAGAGCCTGCACCCCACTCCAATCCCCTGCCCCAGCCCTAATCCCCCTCCCATCCTCCGAACCCCTTGGTCCCAGCCCGGAGCATCCTCCCGCACCCCTGACCTCTCATACCCAGCCCGAGCCCTCACACCCCCCACACCTCAACCCCCTGCCCCAGCCCAGTGCCCCCTCCTGAAGTCTGAACCCCTCATTTCTGGCCCCACCCCGGAACCCACACCCTCAGACCAGAGCCCACCCCTCCCACCCCCCAACCCGCTGCCTCCCATACTCTGAACTCCTCATTTCTGGCCCCACCCCAGAGCCTGTACCCCTAGCTGGAGCCTCACCCCCTCCAGCACCCCAGCCCCAGGAGCCAGCCCTGTGACAATGAGCGAGTGAGGGTTGGGAGAGCGAGCAATGGGGGGAGGAACAGAGTGAGCAGGGGGTGGGGCCTTGGTGAAAGGGCAGCGTATGGGCAGGGCCTTGGAGGAGGGGCAGGGCATGGGTGTTCTGTTTTGTGCAAGTAGAAAGTTGGCAACCCTAGTGCCTCACAACCCTGGGTACTCTCAGGAAGCATCGAAGGGCCACGCCTAAGACCTTACTTTGTGGGAAAAACTCACCAGCTCTGCATGGCTCACACCACATTATTCCTTGGTGTGTGGGGTGGGAAGCTGTGGGCATAAGCCGTGCTTTCCCTGGAACAGATGAGCCAAAGAATCATGGAAAAATCCAGTTTGAATCCTGTATTTTCTGGGCCATGTGTGCAAAAATCAGCTCCATTTCCTGAGCCGTTAGCACCTGTATCAACCTTGCTACCATTGGCTCCTCAGTGCACTGCTCCATATCCTGATTTTCACATGTACCTTCACATTTGGCCCATTTTGAGTCCTGAGGATTATTTGGGTTTTAAATTAAAAAAATATATGAGATTTACATTCTCTCTCACTCTCTCTGTTTAATCAATGTTGCCTGTGAAAATTATAGGCCCTAATAAGCAAAGACCAACTTTGATATAGGTGGAGTGGCTGTTTAAATCAAGATGGAACATTGTATGCTGGCAAGTGTAGTTTTTACAGATCACACCTCTCAGTTACAGGGGAGAGAAGTTGCCAGCCACATTGTAAACAGCAGTACACAAACTTTGTCCACATTTGAGATAAAGACTCTACCAGTGCAGAAAGGCTGCTAAAGCACATTAGATTTCCAAAGATGCCAATATACAGGATTGCTCCCCTAGACTAGCACAACAACCAACCAGGAAAACCTGCAGTAATACGAACAGTGACTCTTTTGATATTCCTATATTTCATTATTTATTTCATGCATATAAAACAAAGTTAAGTGAAGCTGCTGTGGGTGAAAAAGAACCTCAGTGTTTCTTCATCTCACAACTCTCTCCATCCCAAAGGCCCCAATACATGTAACATCTCCTCTGCCATGCTATGGCAGCTAGCCTAAACAACCCTGAAGATACTTACATACTTATTTAAATTTGTAAATGGAGGATAATTTGAAGTCTTGGATTTGTCCTGAGAAAAAGAACCCTACCCAAGTATATAGCTTTTGTCTTAACACTTTAAAAATATCAGCTTCATGTTCCTTGGGGCACAGCTAGATTTTAGTTAGAGTTGTTTGGAAAAAAATGTGAAGACGGATGATACACTCTGAACATTTTTGCAATATTTTCCTGCTTTTCTCTGAAATTTCAAAATTTCCATCCTTCTACAGAGGAGATAAAAACATACTCACACAAAAGTGAAAAACTTTGCACAACTCCCCCCTCACACACAATTTTTTTGGTCAAAAATTTGTAACATTTGACATTTGCGCCCCATTCTAGTTACAGAGAAAGATCTAAAAACTAGGGCTGACTGGAAATTGAAGCAAAATTTTCCGGAAAATACGTTTTTTCCCCATTGAAATGTTGATGAAAAATTTCATCAACATTCTAATTTTGAAATGTCTAACCAACTCTGCGGAAAACTTTGAAGAAGTAAAGGAAATTTAATTCTGTAGGACCTATTAAAACGTTTTAAAAATAATGACTTCCTCCCCTCCCCCTTTCCTCATATCAAGTTACTTTCTATCGCCAGGTGTTTGCCTCCTTAGGAGGTTCTAATAAAATAACACCACTACTGCCACCACACAGTTAACCACCCCTCACAACTTTACGCAATTAAATTCCACGGTAGGTATGAATGATGCTGCTCAGTTATTGCATGGATTAGGACCATAAAAGTACATAGGTAGAATGCAATGAATACATACTTTGGGTATGAATACAGTAGAGTTCTTTCACCCTTCTGATCTACAAAGATTACTCATTTGAAGAGTCACATATTACCAGTTTTCTGTGAGTTCAGTGAGACAGAAACTAGCCTGAGAAAACCCAGGTCATCTGATTTCTCATAGTTTCTTCTTCTTCTTAAGGGAGATGATAAATCTGAGCACACGCTGACTGCAAGCCCTTCAGGCTCCCATCATACCTGATATTTTCTAACCTTTTTAGATGATTTGGCAAAATAATAATAAAAACCTGATACTGAAAAGATAAATTTGATAGCTGGTACTGGTGACTTATGAAATGTTCTAATTTAATAGCGAGATCAGTTTGAATGTTTTGTGATTTTCTAATTGCAGAAACAATTTCTTATTCAAGCTCACCACCTAGTGGATTCAATAGCCATGAATGAGAGTTAATTGTTTACACTAGCATTTGAAGTAACATTGGTGAACAGTACTTGCTACTGATGGCATCTTCAAGTATCCAGGTCACACAGGTAAAAGATGATATGATATTACTGTCTACAGTTCCTTTTTAAAAATTAAATTGAAAAGAACTATAGTTTAATGTCAAAATTCCTTAATAAAATATTTTTAAAAGTTTACTGTATCAAAATGATTATGTATCTATTTCATTTGCTGTAAAGATATATCAACAGTACAAATAAATATTAAGGAGCTTTCACACCAATTCTGCTCAGCTAAATTATTTGTAGCAAGATCAAATGGCGCAACACATACAGCATGAAAAATTAAAATTATACAATGCCAAGTTTCTGTGATCTTTTATCAAAAAGAACTTGCTCACCCTTGTGTGCATGGCTGTAAGAATTCATTTATACCTGTCCAATACTGCACACTAATTGCTATGGGTCATACATAAATAATTGACTCAGCTTGCCTGAGGCAAAGGTAAAAACTAAGATATAAATGCAAGATGAGATTAATACCTACTGTAAATTCACAGTCAATGCTGCATTTAAGGAAGACTATGTGAACTTCTCACAGAGACCGGAAAGGTGTTTTGTAAACCTGTTCAGTTTTAACAACACATTGCAGAATTTCTTATCTGATAAACTAGTTGCCTAAATTTGATACTCACCTTCTTTCTGTTTAATTTTTATTGTGTAAATGGAAGCACAGATAGAAGCATAACAGCATAAAGTAGTCAACATGTGTACATGCTGTGAGTTTTTTTGTGGTACTTTTCTTTGAGATATTTTCAGAAGGAACCAGCAAAAAAGATCACTACAAGATTCCCCAAAGCAGTTGTCATGTGGTACAGGTACAAAGACTCCTTTACGCCCTAAACGCTACTGAAAAGTAATTCTAGATACTAATGCCATTTTCAAACTTAGGGGCCTAGCTTTAGGTCCCTAAATATGTGACCAGCCTGACTTTCAGAGGTGCTGGCCACCTCCATCAACTTGGAATCAGATTGAAGGGGGATCAGAGTATGTGTGTATGTGCGGAGGGGAGGAGGGAGCGGAATTAAGAGAGGACAGCAAACAAGAGTAAACTGAGAGGGAGGACAGTCAAACAAAATATAAGGAATGCGGCTAGGGATGGGCAGTTACAGGAAGCGGAGAAGAGCACAGCCTGCCTAGAAGAAAAGCTGATTACAATTAACAGGCCACTGGAGCTTTTCTTCCATTTTGGGAGGGGATTCTTTCCTTAAGAAGTATTTTTTAGTAGGGGGGATAAGGATGGAGACTGATTCAGTATTGCTTTCAACAAAAGGTGGCAATCCCACCCACCAAATAGACCTATTGGGAAAACTGATGCAGACGTGTTAATGATTTCACTTCTCTAACAAGTTTGAACTGGTCCCCAGATTTTACTTGGAAAATGGAAATTTGTTATTCTTTTCCACAATACATTTTTCCAACACATACAAATGCTGAGATAGTTTGTGCCAGATACATCAAGTCTAAATTAATACAAGACTTTTCCATGTCAAAAGTGTACTGTAGTGTCATCTTATCATTAGATCATAACTTCCCATTTCCCAACTAGCTGCATCTGTCACAAGATGAACTGAAAGAAATATAAGTACTGAAAGTGGACATGGTCTAGTCGTCTGATCATGGGACTGTGAGCCAGAGATTCATAAGCTCTAACTAAGGAGTTGTATTTACTGCTAATTTAAGTAGTTATAATAACTTTATAACAACTCCTTGGCCCCTGAGCTCCTGGCCTGGGAAGCTTGCCCCCAGCCCCTCCCCTGCTGTTCCCCGCAGCCACACCACTGTGCAGGCAGCAGGGCTGCAAGCTCCTGCTGCTCTGAGCGGCACGGTAAAGGGGTGGCGGTGGCGCGTGTGGCGGTGGAGGGGTTGGGTAAGGGGTTCCGGGGGGCAGTCAGGGGACAGGGGGTGGTTGGATGGGGCAGTCAGGGGTTGGGGAACAGGGGGGTTTGGATAGGCGTGGGAGTCCCGGGGGGCCTGTTAGGGGGCAGGGGTGTGGATGGGGTCGGGGCAGTCAGGGGACAGGGGGGGTTGGATAGGGAGTGGGATCCTGGAGGGGGCGGTTTGGGGAGGGGGGTCCCAGGAGGGGGCGGTCAGGGGACAAGGAGCAGGGGGGGTTGGATGGGTCAGGGGTTCTGATGGGGACAGTCAGGGGGCAGGAAGTGGGAGGGGGAGGATAGGGGGCTGGGGCCAGGTTGTTTGGGGGGCACAGCCTTCCCTACCCAGCCCTCCATACAGTTTTGCACACCAATGTGGCCCTCAGGCCAAAAAGTTTGCCCACCCCTGCCCTAGACACACTGAGAGATTAAACAGAAAAGAGCAGATGCTTTGGCAGTCAACTTCGTTTTAATGCTTAGATCTGAAGTTATAAGACATTAAAAATGTTGCTGAAAAAATTCTATCCCGAGTTCTTTAGTATCACAACATTCAGCTTTGACACTGACTACCTCCATGGCCTTTGCAAAGTCATTTCATTATTATTGTTATTACTGTATATTATGTTTTATCTGTATTAAAGTAATGCCTACAACCCTCGACTGACATTGATGCCTCCCTGTACAAACACAGAGTAAAAGACACTCCCTACTCCTGAGAGCCTATAATCTGAAGAGACAAAAAAACCCCCAAAGGGTAGAAGGGAAACAAAGGCAGAGTCGCGTGCCCACTGGCAGAGCTGGGAACAGAAATCAGGTCTCCTGACTCCTAGCCTAATGCCCTATTCAACAGTCAACACTTCCCCTCTGTTTCTGTCTCTGGCCACTTCAGCAACCTGTTTCTGAGTGTACCTGCCCGTAAAATTATAACCTTCACTTACTTCAAACTATTACATTCACTTACTGGTAGTGTATCTCCCCTCACAACACTGTCATGAGGAACTCTGTAAAGAGTTCTGAGGATATAAAATGCTGTATAAGTACTAAGCATTATTATTATATTCTCAGCAAAGTACTACCTGTGTGTGTCCGCCGGTGAGCCTTCAGATGAGAACTTTTTGTGTATACTTTGTTGCATCCTTCAAAATCACACCTATGGATGCGCCGTTTCCTGGAGTCTGGGGACTCAGACCTTCTCTGGCGCCTTGTGCTCTCAATACTGAATGGTGAAATTGAACTGTAAAATACAACAGAAGCAAAAAATTAAGACAAAGGAATATCATGCAACTTAGACACAAACTTATGAAATCGCAGAATACAATAGTTTGATATGCAATTTGGTTTGCTACTGACATGTAATTACAGGTCATAGAAAAGGAAATCAAATTCATTTATAAAAAGAAACCATCAAGAATATTTTGGAACTTAAGGAACCTGAAGTACTAAAAAAGGAATTGTTATGATCTGTAGTCATTCTCCACCAGAGTACCATTAAGACTACCTTTGAAAATCTTGTTACATAATATATAATAGGATAATAATATACAGAACAAGTATCATTTTTATTTCAACGGGTGTGGTGATACTAGCACTTCCGAAACAAAGCATTTTTAGGGGTTTTAGAAATGTGGCTGTAAATAGTCTGGGTTAAAACTATGCATAAAATTTTTCAGTCCATGATCATACTTTTATGGCTGTCCTAAACTGGGATTTTACCAGTTTTAAAGAGTTCTTTTTGTTTAAATATTATTTTTAAGCATTATCATAATTTAGAGTTTCCCAGTGTGTGTGTGACCTGCATCCATATTCTAGGGAGTTTGTGAAAATGGACAGAGTCCTTGAAATCAAAACTGAGTAACTATAAAACAATTCCTAGGAGAATACTGTCCATCAGTTACTGGATTATGTGACATGAATAGAAACAAATCTAGCTGGCAAGAAAATGGTTTAGGAATTGCATTTTGGTATCTGCAGCAGGTTAGAGAGTTGGGCTATGTAATTCATGGAGATAAATCATACTACCCCAGAAACTATTTTAAAAAAAATCCCAACAGCAAAGATAAAAGCTGAATGTGTAAAAAACAAAAACAAACCCAATCAAACACAAACCCCTAAAACCTAAACATTATATGTACAGAAGATACTCTGAGCAAAAGCCACAAGACCAGATAATCTTGATCTTGAATGAAGCATTCAAGTTGCAGATAGTACAGCTTGTTTAAATGTCTGGTCGATGGAAGGAGGATCAAGCCCATTATACAGTTATGATGTCTTAACAGTGAGAAAAATGAGTGGCAAGCATAATCAGCAGGTACCATTAAGTCATTTGTTATGTCACGTGCAGACCAGTGACCTCAGTGCTACAAGCTGCCCTGTGTTTATAGCAACATTCATATAGGGGAGAAAGAAAGTGAAACGGTATTGCAACTGTGGCAGAGGACCTGATCCTGGTGCCCCACTGAAATACTCAGTAGCTTCAATGGGGTGAGAATCAGGCCCACACATCCAAAGCTAGAAACAGCAGTTGAGAAATGATGCAGTCACGATGCCTTGCCTTTTTGTGTTAGTAGGGAATCACACACAAGTAATAAATATTGTCATTCTGTTGAGCAGAATGGTGGAGGTGTCAAAATAATGCTAAGCACGAATCACAAGTATCAATCCAAACTATTCTCTTTACTTCAGCAACATGAATTAAATAATCCACTAACCAACCCAAAAGCCACATAACACAGCTATTAACTAACTTCCCAGTAGGAGGTGATCTTCCTCTGTCCTTCACTTACTTGGTGGTGTAAGTTATTGCAACTCATATAGATCCTGCAGTACTATGGCAGGAATTGGCTCAATTTTCTATAAGAAGGACCTCAGAGTAATGACCATTGTTCACCCTGAGACCTAAAATATGGAGGTACCAAAGTAACAGTTAAAGACAGCATAAGGTCACATTACTGAGGGTCCTCTGATAGAGGCCACTCCTGTATTAATTTTAAATTCAGCTGTAAATGTGCTTTGAATCAGACCCTTCTAGGTGAACGGACAACACAACGTTCTGTTTACTTGAGCAAGTTATATACAATATCCCACTAACCAGCCTATGAAGAAATTACGAAGTAACTTACTCAAAACCTCTTTTTAGGGCCATAAAGGTCTCACTGTCTGGCTCTGCTCAGCTCTAATGCTCCAGGAGAAGCATAGTTTAGGGGTAACACATCATCCAAGGAAGCCCTGTTGCAGAAGGAAGCCAACTGGGTATTCATGTAAGTGGTATATTTTTTTTATGTAGAAAAGATTCAATTTTTTTTTAAACTAAGATTTGATAATCACTGTCAAGTTTCCTTCCCCACTCTGAACTCTAGGGTACAGATGTGGGGACCTGCATGAAAACCTCCTAAGCTTACTTTTACCAGCTTAGGTTAAAACTTCCCCAAGGTACAAACTATTTTACCCTTTGCCCTTGGACTTCCACTTCTTTGTCCTTTGCCCCCATTTCCATCCGCATGAGTTCTATCTGTCTTTCATGTTCCTTTTGTTTTTCCTCAGCCTCAAATCTGGCTAATTCCAGCTTTTGTTGAGCCGTGGACTCTGTCATCCTAACCTCTCTGTTTTTAACTAACTTTACACCCGAGAGTTAGACAGAAAACCAAAAGAAACAAAAAAAAAGACTTGGTTTGTAAAATTTTGCTGTGCTGAATATGATACCTATATTCCCTGACAGTGATTGTCAGCCTACAGAGAAATCCTAAAAAAACCCAAACAACCCATAACACCTTTGTCTCCAGGCAAATAGGAAGAAAACCCCTCAAGTTACTTTCAGGTAAAAAAAAAACTTCAGGTCTGTGAAGACTTGTGAATTTCCTTGCAGGAGTTTAACTACTCTGCCTTTAGGTAGAGAAAACTGCAATTCACAAAAGATAATTCCCTTTTGTCTCTGCTCTGGCCCCAAAGCAAAGCAAAAAAAACCTTCCAGCTATTTCCAGTTGGAGACCTGCTTTCTAGCAGCCCAAAGGATTTTAAAAATTTCCTTTTAAAATCTGTTTTTCTGGTTCAAAAAATCTCAAATTGATCTCAAAATGATTTTAAGTTAATCCCACAGCTCTGCCACCATGTCAAAGTTCCTTCCCCGCTCTGAACTCTAGGGTACAGATGTGGAGACCTGCATGAAAACCTCCTAAACTTACTTTTACCAGCTTAGGTTAAAACTTCAGGCAGAACACCACCAAGCGGCTGCTCACAGGAAAGCTATGGAGGCAAAGGAAAGAGAACTGGAGGCAAGGGTCAAAGAACTGGAGAAGGAAAAAGAGAGGAAGCATGAACTGGAGATGGAGAAGGCAAGGGCTCAGCAGAATATACCAACAAACCCTAGCAATCCTTCTCCAGGTACCACTTCCCATCCCAGAAAGTTCCCCACCTACAAGGCAGGCGATGATACCGAGGCCTTCTTAGAAAACTTCGAAAGGGCCTGCCTTGGGTACAGCATCTCTACAGACCAATACATGGTAGAGCTGAGGCCGCAGCTCAGTGGACCCTTAGCTGCACTCACCTGTAAAGGGTTAAGAAGCTAGGATAACCTCGCTGGTACCTGACCAAAATGACCAATGAGTAGACAAGATACTTTAAAAAGCTGGGGGGAAAGAAAAACAAAGGGTCTGTCTGTGTGATGCTTTTGCCAGGGACAGAACAGGAATGGAGTCTTAGAACTTAGTAAGTAAGCTAGCTAGATATGCGTTAGATTATGATTTCTTTAAATGGCTGAGAGAATAAGTTGCGCTGAATGGAGTGGATATTCCGGTTTTTTTGTCTTTTTGTAACTTAAGGTTTTGCCTAGAGGGATTCTCTATGTTTTGAGATGTTCTAATGTTCTAATTACCCTGTAAGGTATTTACCATCCTGATTTTACAGAGGTGATTCTTTTTATTGTTACTTCTTTTTTACTGTTACTTCCATTAAAATTCTTCTTTTCAAGAACTGAATGCTTTTTTCATTGTTCTTAAGATCCAAGGGTTTGGGTCTGTGGTCACCTATGCAAAATGGTGAGGATTTTTATCAAACCTTCCCCAGGAAGTGGGGTGCAAGGGTTGATAGGATTTTGGGGGGAAAGATGTTTCCAAACAACGCTTTCCTAATAAAATAAACCCAGATAAACGTTTGGTGGTGGCAGTGGAAGTCCAATGGCAAAGGATAAAATAGTTTGTACCTTGGGAAAGTTTTAACCTAAGCTGGTAAAAGTAAGCTTAGGAGGTTTTCATGCAGGTCCCCACATCTGTACCCTAGAGTTCAGAGTGGGGAAGGAACCTTGACAGTGACGTAAAATGACTTTTTTTTTTGGATGTTTGAGAACTGTGCCATATTCTAAAAACGTGCCAGTCATGACTCCCTTCCCCAAAATAGTACAGCAGTTTGCTTGGTAGCAGTGATGGCTTAGAATGGGGAGCATGTGTGAACCAGGAAGGGGTTAAACCCCTTTCCCAGGCAACAAGGAGAAAGCTGACTCTTACCTAAACTGCCAGACCTGGAGATTAAAACTGGTAGCTGTGACTTGTTAGGCTGCTAGAAGGGACAGCTGTGAGTGTGTTGCTCCAGGTCTATCAGCTCAGTCAGTCTTTAAGTGTCATCTTCCTCCGTTCTACCTAGTGAAGGGATTTAACTCCTTCCTGTTTCACACCAGGATGGGCACATACAACCCACCACAGATGGATTCTGGAGGAGCCCAGCTGAGCCAACCTGGCCTGTCCAGTGCGAACCCAACAGAGTTATCCCATATTCAACCCTGTTTAAGAGCAGAATTTGGCTCTCACTGTCAATTTGACACATGCTTAATTTTAATTAATTATATTAACAGCTGTGTAATTTGTGTAAAAGTTATTTTACTGCTGTTCTTCTCAGATAAGCAGCAACAATAACTATATTCATTATTGCTTAATGAAACTTGAGGTAAAACAAACACAATCATTGTTTACACTTAAATGTTTTGAATAGTCTATAAACCTTCAGCCACAAAGTGACTTGAATGGCTAAAATCCACGTCCAGAATCCTGAACATTTCTCTCTTATACTAAAGGCAAAAAAAGACCTTTGCAATACAATGAAAATTTAGACTCAACCAGCAGATGGCCTTCTTGTTCTCTAAAATGGCCCATGCGCTTCAGCTCTCATTACAAAGGCATTAGAACAGCACCGCTAGTGCAATATTATCTTTTCTTTGCTGCCAAAGTACCTATTTTAATTCCCATGTGTTTTGCTTCCCACTCTTTGCATACACTGAAAAACAGTTCTGCTTTTGGTCCATGCAGCAACAGACAACTTCAGACTATTAAGGACAAGCGTCATCTTACAGTAGCTACTTTATGTATTTGGTCTTCAGTTTTCTTTTTAAATAGGCAGAACTTAGGTGGTTGGAAATACAATTCACAGGAGCTGGACCTACACTGTGGAATTCACTATATAGTCAAAGGCCTCAACACATTCAGAATCAAATGTAAAACCCAAATCTTTAACGTAGCTTTTCCTCAACAAGTCTTTTCTACCCGTGTTTCTACCTTCTCTCTCACACAACAAAATATATATAGGTAGACAGACAGATATCACAGATCCCATGCTGGTGAGTGAGCATGTGGAAATTCAGCTATTAAACACTGTGCTGCTTTTTAGAGGAAAGGAAATGGTTTTAAATCTTCTCATTATTAACAAAAGGAAACAATTATAAAATGATAAATCTATTACTGTAATTATAGCATGTTTCTGGGTGCTACATAGAAGGAATGGCACATGAATTTAGCAATGAGAATATGTAATTTATGAAAAATGTACACCTCGGCCAAATTCTCCCTTGTACGTGCACAAAAGTGCACACATATGAAATAAAAGCAGAACATTCTGACATAATAAGCCTGCATTTAGGATTCTAAATTACAGAAACTGAGAATGTGCAGTTGAAGAAAATCCTTGGGTCTCTGGAATACCTTCCTAGTTCAAAGTGATACCCGGCCCCAGAGACATAGCTGCTTATGGGCGCTTAGCATTTATGAAAATCAGGCCAAGTACTTAACTGTCTAAATATAGATTTCAAATCCGAACTTTCAGTTTTTTGTTTTTTAAATCTTGGCCTTCGGGTCCAGTGATAAGTGACACCTCCAGAGCAAACTAACTCAGCATGACAGGACTGGAGGCCCTGTCCTCCCCTCACTATGGTTCATGACTTCAACAAAGGGTCAGCCCAGAGTGGAGAAAAAGTGGACCCACCATACATGCTGATTTATTCTAGTTTGTTTCTGAAGAAGTTCTGCCCGTGAGGATGTAATGTTTTTGCTGGTTTGTGAACTCAGCACTGATGGAGTTGGCCTGTGAGCATACCACGCATACTGCTCCAAAGATGAAAGACCCTTTCTCTTTTTGTGCTCCGAGGAGCCACAGATTACAGATTGATATAGGCATCCACTGGTTTTTCCTGCAGGGTGAACTGAAGTGTGCTTCCAGGTCTGAAAATATGCTCCTTTTCAATAAAACTTCACACACAGTCAAAATTTGGCCCCCTGAAAACAAAAGTATTTTTTCTACCCCTCTGATATATTGTTCTTAGCATGCTCTCATTTAGAGTAATGTCTAAAAGTACTCTAGTACACACCATACATTCAACTGCAACAATGAACGGTTATATAAGCTATGTATTAAATGTATTTCATTATAATTTATGTTACTTACAAAACTCTAACCATTGTCATATGGAGCCACCAAACTACTCATTGTACAGTAATGCAATGATTTTGATACCTTCAATTTGTTTTACAGGTTAGATTCAATCTCCTCTTTTAATTTAAAGTAAAACCTATAACTCTTATTTCTATTTTCTAGAATCTTCTTAACAGTATCTTATTCATAGTGTGTATATATACATTATTATATTTCCCTCCTGAGTCTTATCTATTAGGTACTGTTTTGTGCATGGTTAATATAAATGTTAGGAATATTAGATCCTAAAACATGTCAAACATGGTTTAAGATAATCAGAAAAGGAAGATGTGCATTACTCATTTTATTAGTGGTAATTACTGTAATTAATACATTTTAAGGTGATTTTACACTGGGAATTTAAGAAGAGAAAATTTTTCAACAGAGAAAGAAGGCATCTGGCTGTATACACAAATGAAGCAAAAACTACATACATGCAGTATAGTACACAGAGATATGGATGATTTGATTACATTCATTGTAGCCAGCAAACAAAAGAACCTGCACATTTGTGACTATGGCTTTATCCATAACACTTTCTATTGGCAGAGACAAAATGCAGCTGACTTGAATTGTTGATTTGCCCTGTTGGAACATAGTGAATTACATAATTTTTCATGCTGTGATGTAACTGAACGTGCAACGATGTGCAAAACAAACTTTTTCCTGTTAGCTGGAAGGAAACTGGGTTCAGAAGGGAAGAGAGTGCAGTGTGACAATGTACAAGAACCATAAGATATGTCTTATCAAAACTACCATAAACTACATTATTAGACACATTTTATACATGTATGAGAACAATACAGTTAGTTAATGACACTGTATGTTCC
This sequence comes from Lepidochelys kempii, assembly GCF_965140285.1. NCBI lineage: Eukaryota > Metazoa > Chordata > Testudines > Cheloniidae > Lepidochelys > Lepidochelys kempii. Next base: position 79,399,946 of record NC_136380.1, read on the forward strand.
CCCTAACTCAAGCATATAATGAAAGACCTTCAACTATTTTATGCTGATCATTAACCAGGAAGATTTTGCATTAGAGACTTGTTTTGTTAAAGAGCACAGAAATTTTATCAGTTAACTATCTTGCACTTAAGCATTGCATGAATTATTGAAATGCTTATACCTGGTTTAGGGAAACAATAACTTTAATGGAGCTATGACAATTTACATCAGCCAAGGATCTGGCCCCAGGAATCTATATCTGGATCAGCAGAGAAATGTTTCTTTTTTTAAAACTATATGTGGAAATCCTGCCTCCCCCCCCCCCCCCCCAAAAAAAAAAAATTATACCACACCCCAACCCAGGATGGGCAATAATCAGTCCTGGAACAGTGACAGATTTAAAATCCAGCACTAGTGAACCATCAGAATAGGACTGTCGTACAACTGGAAAGGGCAGATTCCAATGGAATATACAGCATGTGCTTCTATCCCTGGGAGGTTCCAAAATATCAGACTTCACAATCATGACATTCTTATGTATAAAAAAGGTATCTTTAAGGCATTTGTACATGTTTTTAAAAATTCTGTACTTCTAATTCTCCTTCCTACCCACCTAACCCCCATTCTCCATGACCTGTGCAGCTGGACTCTTTGTAGCTAAGGCAGCTGGCGTCAAAGGTTGAGGGATATGACAAACAATTCCACTATAACGTTTTAAAACTCTGAAAACATTTCTAAAATAGTTTCTCTCTAATATATGTGCCCTATATAAAATGCATGACCGAGTGGTGTGATATAAACTCTTCGTTGGCATTCATTTAGAATGACTTGTATAACTCCTTCCTTGCTCTGCCACCCTGAGTACTGCAGGTCAGTCCAAACTCATGCAGTATAAACACTTATATTACATCACACTACCATGAAATCTCTTTCTAAATAGTGCAGATACAGACTTTTGATTATATATACTTCACAATTCAAAACAAGAAAGTGATCAGAAACCAATACGAGCTTGAATTAAATTTTTCTTTTCTCTTCTTTTTTGAATTAACTTAGTTCACTTCAAGCAATGAAGTTCTTGCCTAATGTGTGTTAAAGAGTAAAATCCATGGAGAAAAGGAAACCTCTGCTAACTAACTTCATCACAATGAACTCATGCTTGCAGAAAAGTACATGAAGGCATTTCTTTAGAACTGAACTAAAGATAAGCAATTGAATGTTTTCCCAATGGCAAGGAGTAGCTCCTGACATACATCATCTCATCCTCATCTGACCTTTGCTGGCTCAGCTATAATGAATGCACACAGCATGTGGTCCAGAAGAGGAAGTACAGCTACGTCATCTCTTCATTGGGCTGGTGGAAGAAGAGCAGGGCTCAAGCACAGGGCACTAGGTTTACTAAAAGCACTGAGATCCCCTGCAAAAGGAGATCAATGCTGGATTAGTTTTTTTTCCTTTTGTGTTTCCTTCTAAATGGAACACAAAAAACTGGAAAAGTTAACCAATGTGCCTCAAACTCTACTTTGAGAGGCTGAGAATCTTCTCTTCATCGCCCCTGTTATCATAGAAGAATAGAAATGTAGGGCTACAATCAGTCCCCTATGCTGAGGCAGGATCAAGCACACTTAGCCCATCTCTGACAGGTGATCTAACCTGTTCTTAAAAACCTCTAATGTTGGGGATTCCATAACCTCCCTTGGAAGCCTATTCCAATGCTTAACTACCCTTATAGTTAGAAAGTTTTTCTTCATACCTAACCTAAATCTTCCTTGCTGCAGATTAAGGCAATTATTTCTTGTCCTACCTTGAAGAACAACTGATCACTGTCCTCTTTGCAACACCCCTTAGTATATTTGAAGACTATCTGATCCCACCTCAGCCTCCTTTTCTCAGACTAACTGTCACCAGATTTTTTGACCTTTCCTCATTCATCAAGTTTTCTAAACCTTTTATCATTTTTGTTACTGTCCTCTGGAGACTGTCTAATTTGTCCACATATTTCTTAAAGGCTACATCTAAACTATGAGCTAGGGGTGTGATCCCCCTGTTTGTGTACACATACTCATGGTATCATGGGTAGCAGCAGTGGAAGAATGGCTTAGCCCTGCTGAGTACAAACCCGCCTGAAACCAGTGGGCATGAACTCAGCATGGCTAATCTGTGCCTTCACTGCTGCTACCCGTGCTACACTGCCATTGGAAACCCCCCCCAGATCCTTTTCAGCAGTATTTCCCCATTTTGTAGCTGTGCTTTTGATTTTTCCTTCTTAAGTGTAGTGCATTTCTCTTTATTGAATTTCATCTTGCTGATTTCAGACCAGTTCTCCATTTTGTCAAGGTCGTTTTGAATTCTAATCCTGTCCTTCAAAATGCTACCAACCCCCATCCACCAGTTTGGTGTCATCTGCAAATTTTATAAGTATACTCTCCACTCCATTATGCAAGTCATAAACGAAAATATTGAATATTACAGGATCCAGGACAGACCCCTGCAGGACCCCAGTAGCTATGTCCTCCCAGTTGACAGCTAACTACTGATAACTACTCTTTGAATAAAAAGAAAAGGAGTACTAGTGGCACCTTAGAGATTAACCAATTTATTTGAGCATGCATCCGATGAAGTGAGCTGTAGCTCACAAAAGCTTATGCTCAAATAAATTGGTTAGTCTCTAAGGTGCCACTAGTACTCCTTTTCTTTTTGCGAATACAGACTAACACGGCTGCTACTCTGAAACCTACTCTTTGAGTAGGGTCTTTCAGCCAGTTCTGCACCCACTGAATAGTAATTTCATCTAGATCACATTTCTCTAGTTTGCTTATGAGAATGTCATGTGTGACTGTGTCAAAAGCCTTACTAAAATCAAGACTTACGATGTCTACAGCTTCCCTCCGATACACTTGGCCAGTAACACTGTCAAAGAAGGAAATAAGATTGGTTTGGCATGATTTGTTCTTGACAAATCCATGCTGGCTATTCCTTATAATCCTATTATCCACTAGGTGCTTAGAAACTAATTGTTTAATAATTTGTTCCAATATCTTTCCAGGTGTCAAAGCTAGGCAGGCTGATCTATAATTCCTCATGTACCCTTTTGTTCCTCCTTTTAAAGACAGGTGCTATATTTACCCTTTTCTAGTCTTCTGGGACTTCACCTATCCTCTCTGAACTCTCAAAGATAATCACTAACAGTTCCAAGATTGCTTCAGCTAGTTCCTTAAAATACCCTGTGGTGAATTTCAGCAGGCTCTGCTGACTTGAATATATCTAATTTATCTAAATATTCTTTAACCTGTTCTTTCCCTATTCTGTCTCATGTTCTTTTTTCCTTGTTGTTAATGTTAGTTGTGTTAAGCATCTGGTCTCAATTTACTTTTTTAGTGAAGATATAAGCAAAATAGCTATTAAATACCTCAGTCTTCTTGATGCCATCCATTTTTAGCTCTACTTCCCCCTAAGTAGTGGACATACACCTTCCATCGTTCTTCTTGCTCCTAATATATTTCTAGAACCTCTTCTTATTGCCTTTTATGTCATTGGCTAGTTGTTACTTGTCTTGTGCTTTAACCTTTCCGGTTTTGTCCCTACATGCTTGCTATTCCGTTGTACTCCTTATCAATTTGTCCACGTTTCCATTTTTTGTAGATTCCTTTTTATTTTCAGGTCATTAAAGTGCTTCTGGTGGAGGAGCTATATTGGCCTCCTATTATTCTTCCTATCTTTCCTTTACATCAGGATAGTTTGCTGTTCCACCTTTAATATTGTCTTTCAGAAACTGCTAGCTCTCCTGAACTCCTTTATCCCCTAGACTTCCCATAGAACCTTACCTACCAGTTCTCTGAGATGGTTGCAGTCTGCTTTTTGAAGTCCTGTTTCTCATTCTTCTGCTCTCACTCCTTCCCTTCCTAAGAATCAAGAGATCTATTGCTGTATATATTCATTTCATTTCTTATTTATTCATATTAATTTCTAATTCATATTTTCCTGGCATGCTAGTTGAGTCATCGTGGCAACATATATGAAAATAAATCATAGCTAGATCAGTACTCTCAAGGGTACAAATGAAGGGCAAAGAACAGATGCATCTGAGATGTGAGCTTATGCGAGAATCTCAACGTGAAAATGAGGTGGTTAGCTACCTTATGCCTGACCTTACTATCTGATCTTACTCCTGCTGCTAGGAGGGTTATGAAATAGCACTCTTGTAAAAGAAGGGTCAAGGTCCCCTGCCCTCTGTGTTCTGCTCATGACATTGTGCTTATGCATCCAACACTTTGCACCCGTGAAAGTGTGAGACTCAGTCCAGATGCCTCATGGAATGGTAAAATGTTCAATTGTGCAGTCACTTAAATCTATCACTCAGTCCTTCCTTTCATTGTTTAGAACAGCAGAGATGTGGCATTGGACCCTTGGATCCTTACTGGTCATTCCAAAACACCTCCTAACACTAGTTATTTAAGACAAACTAACTTTTCATCTGAGGCTGTATATGTTAAGGTGACAATACTTTGTCACAATGTCTGGCTAGGTCAGGAACATTACTTTAGGCCACTGTCTCCACAGACACTGAAGTTCACAAGAATGACCCTTTCTTCGTTCCTGCTCAGAGGATTTATCATCAATATGCTAAATATTTGATTGCTTTAGATACCTATGTATAATGCAATTCTTGGTGGCCATCTGTCATACTTTGTGTTGTCAATCAGATTTTGATAACAGGCTAAACAGTCACTTATACCAGTTTCAATATGAATCTGCACTTCTCCCCCAATAGAGTCTGTTTCCTCAAAATATACCTCATAATCACCACAGGCCCCACACAATGCCGCAGTCTGTGAGTGTATATACTGCAAAGAGTACATCTACTACTGTTACGAACTAATGGCCATATCCATTTGGCCTGTAAATGAACAAGGGATTAAATGTTTTTCTTGTTCTACTTTGAGTACATTTCATCCCTTATTCATTTTAAAGGAAAGTACTTACTGAAGAAGACCGTACAGAATTGATTTTTTGAAATTCTCTCTCCAACACTCTTATCTAATCAGTAAAGTTTCAGTTTTTTTCTCTGCCTTCGTCTCTCCCATTGAAAGGAAGTTCTTATCGTTAAAGAATAAATCATAAAGCTGATATATTAATAAACCTAAGAAGTCAATATAAATACTGCTAAATTGTATTCATTATCAAGTAATGCTAGAAAATCCTGACATGTTTATGTTTGATCAGAATCTGGCCTTTGTTTTTTGTGTGGTAATTTTTATTTAGCTCTACATATTTTCAGTCTGATCATAGAATCATAGAATATCAGGGTTGGAAGGGACCTCAGGATGTCATCTAGTCCAACTCCCTGCTCAAAGCAGGACCAATCCCCAATTTCTGCCCCAGATCCCTAAATTTCCCCCTCAAGGATTGAACTCATAACCCTGAGTTTAACAGGCCAATGCTCAAACCACTGAGCTATCCTTCCCCACCTTGAGTATTTCTTTACTCAGATTGTATTACTTAGATTGTAAGCTCTAAGGGAAAAGGACCATCTGTGTGTTCTGTGTTTCTACAATGAGATTCTGGACCATGACTAGGACTCCTAGATGCTATCACAATACAAATAAATAATAATACTTCAACTCTCCCCCCGACTTTCTCTAGATATTTATGCATCCAGCTTTTGCCATCTGGTAAGATGAATGTGTATATACATTTTAAATTGTAGTTTACTATCTGAAATATTCCTAACAGCCTGATTTGTGTACCCTTTAAAATTTGTGAGCCAGATGCAACTTCAAACTTAAAAGGACCATTCATAGGGCAATGCACAGATAAAAAACAACAGCTTTGAATAATGCTTGAATATGACCAGTGGCACAGGGGCCAGCAGAGCTGAAAACAGGCGGAGTCTGAGTGGGAGTTTGATGGAGGGTGTGCGTAGTGTTTTTGTTTTGTTTTTGTTTCCTTCTTGATAGGCACTTAGGAGGGATGGCTGTGACAGCTACAAAGGCAGTAGTATGGAAGAATGGAAGAGACAATGAAGACGACTGGATGCAGAAGCTGTGGGATGTATTCTGGAGAGGATACCTAAAAGATGCTTCATTTGTATGAAGTGCTGCCTGATAGATCTGATCATACTGCCTCATATTGAGAAAGAGGGACGATCAGCGAGTTATCTTAAGTGCCTATACACAAATGCACGAAGCCTGGGAAACAAGGAGGGAGAACTGGAAATCATGGCACAGTCAAGGAATTATGATGTGATTGGAACAACAGAGACTTGGTGGGATAACTCGCATGACTGGAGTACTGTCATGGATGGATATAAACTGTTCAGGAAGGACAGGCAGGGCAGAAAAGGTGGGGGAGTTGCATTGTATGTAAGGGAGCAGTATGACTGCTCATAGCTCTGGTATGAAATTGCAGAAAAACCTGAGAGTCTCTGGATTAAGTTTAGAAGTGTGAGGAACAAGGGTGATGTCATGATGGGAGTCTGCTACAGATCACCAGACCCGGGGGATGAGGTGGACAAGGCTTTCTTCCGGCAACTAACAGAAGTTACAAGATCACAGACCCTGGTTCTCACGGGAGACTTCAATCACCCTGATATCTGCTGGGAGAGCAAGACAGCAGTGCACAGACAATCCAGGAAGTTTTTGGCAAGTGTAGGGGACAATTTCCTGGTGCAAGTGCTGGAGGAACCAACTAGGGGCAGAGCTCTTCTTGACCTGCTGCTCACAAACCGGGAAGAATTAGTAGGGGAAGCAAAAGTGGATGGGAACCTGGGAGGCAGTGACCATGAAATGGTCAAGTTCAGGATCCTGACACAAGGAAGAAAGGAAAGCAGCAGAATACAGACCCTGGACTTCAGAAAAGCAGACTTTGACTCCGTCAGGGAACTGATGAGCAGGATCCCCTGGGAGAATAACATGAGGGGGAAAGGAGTCCAGGAGAGCTGGCTGTATTTTAAAGAATCCTTATTGAGGTTGCAGGAACAAACCATCCCGATGTGTAGAAAGAATAGTAAATATGGCAGGCGACCAGTCTGGCTTAACAGTGAAATCCTTGCTGATCTTAAACACAAAAAAGAAGCTTACAAGAAGTGGAAGATTGGACAAATGACCAGGGAAGAGTATAAAAATATTGCTCGGGCATGCAGGAGCGAAATCAGGAAGGCCAAATCACACTTGGAGTTGCAGCTAGCAAGAGATGTTAGGAGTAACAAGAAGGGTTTCTTCAGGTATGTTAGCAACAAGAAGAAAGTCAAGGAAAGTGTGGGCCCCTTACTGAATGAGGGAGGCAACTTAGTGACAGAGGATGTGGAAAAAGCTAATGTACTCAATGTTTTTTTTGCCTCTGTCTTCACAAACAAGGTCAGCTCCCAGACTGCTGCACTAGGCAGCACAGCATAGGGAGGAGGTGACCAGCCCTCTGTGGAGAAAGAAGTGGTTCGGGACTATTTAGAAAAGCTGGATGAGCACAAGTCCATGGGACCGGATGCAGTGCATCGAGGGTGCTAAAGGAGTTAGCGGATGTGATTACAGAGCCACTGGCCATTATCTTTGAAAACTCATGGCGATCGGGGGAGGTCCCGGAAGACTGGAAAAAGGCTAAAGTAGTGCCCCTCTTTTAAAAAGGGAAGGAGGAGGATCCGGGCCAGTCAGCCTCACCTCAGTCCCTGGAAAAATCATGGAGCAGGTCCTCAAGGAATCAATTCTGAAGCACTTAGAGGAGAGGAAAGTGATCAGAAACAGTCAGCATGGATTCACCAAGGGCAAGTCATGCCTGACTAATCTAATTGCCTTCTATGATCAGATAACTGGCTCTGTGGATGAGAGGAAAGCAGTGGATGTGTTATTCCTTGACTTTAGCAAAGCTTTTGATACCGTCCCCCACAGTATTCTTGTCAGCAAGTTAAAGAAACATGGGCTGGATGAATGGACTATACGGTGGATAGAAAGTTGGCTAGATCGTCGCGCTCAACGGGTAGTGATCAATGGCTCCATGTTTAGTTGGCAACCGGTATCAAGTGGAGTGCCCCAAGGGTCAGTCCTGGGGCCAGTTTTGTTTAATATCTTCATTAATGATCTGGAAGATGGCGTGGACTGCACCCTCAGCAAGTTTGCAGATGACACTAAACTGGGAGGAGTGGTAGATACACTGGAGGGTAGGGATAGGATACAGAGGGACCTAGACAAATTAGAGGATTGGGCTAAAAGAAAACTGATGAGGTTCAACAATGACAAGTGCAGAGTCCTGCAGTTAGGACGGAAGAATCCCATGCACTTTTACAGACTAGGGACCGAATGGCTAGGTAGCAGTTCTGCAGAAAAGGACCTAGGGGTTACAGTGGATGAGAAGTTGGATATGAGTTAACAGCGTGCCCTTGTTGCCAAGAAGGCTAACGGCATTTTGGGCTGTATAAGTAGGGGCATTGCCAGCAGATCAAAGGACGTGATCATTCCCCTCTATTCGGCATTGGAGAGGCCTCATCTGGAGTACTGTGTCTAGTTTTGGACCCCACACTACAAGAAGGAAGTGGAAAAATTAGAAAGAGTCCAGCGGAGGGCAACAAAAATGATTAGGGGGCTGGAGCACATGACTTATGAGGAGTGTCTGAGGGAACTGGGATTGTTTAGTCTGCAGAAGAGAAGAATGAGGGGGGATTTGATAGTTGCTTTCAACTACCTGAAGGGGGGTTCCAAAGAGGATGGATCTAGACTGTTCTCAGTGATACCAGGAGGGTGTTCTCAGTGGTACCAGGAGGTACTAGGAGGGTGTTGAAGCACTGGAATGGGTTACCTAGGGAGGTGGTGGAATCTACTTCCTTTTGAGGTTTTCAAGGTCAGGCTTGACAAAGCCCTGGCTGGGATGATTTAGTTGGGGATTGGTTCAGTTTCAAAGATGATTTCAGCAGATGATGGAGCAGAGGAGATGGTAGGGAAATCTCAAAACTTCCAGATGCAAGACCCAAGAACTGTGAGGGTAGACTGCTGGATGAAGAAAGTGGCCAGTGGAAGCATGTGACTATGAGGAGAAGGTGGAGGAAAAGATCAGCTAGTGAAGGAGAAACAGAGCTGAGCAACAGGTTTGCTGAGTTGGAAATGGAGGGGGAGAGGCAGACAGTAAGAGAAGATGGGAGAGCAGGGGAGAAGAAGAGCAGCTAGTCCTACAACAAGAGGGGAAGAGACAATGGAGATTGAGTTTGGAGCAACAGGAGGACAGAGGATGACTCACAGAAGATTGAAAGGAAGAACAGAAGATGAGAACACTTGCAGCCAGAAAGAACAGAATTGCACCAACACCAGGGAAAGGCAAGCCTACATGATTGGAAATGCTCTACTATGAAGAACAGACAGGTCTATCATCAGAGCTGATCTGGAGGACAGAAGGGTGTTCGATCTGCTGGGAGCTAAGATACAGGATGTGGACATGAGGCTCAAGAGGATACTAATGTGAGCAGGAAAGAATCCACCCATTGTCCTTCACGTGGGAACAAATGATACTGCTAGATTCTCACTGGGATGCATCAAGGAAGACTATGCCAGGCTGGGGAAGACACTTAAAGAAATGGAGGCTCAAGGTTCTGTGGCCTGCGATGTGCAGGAGGTTGTCTGAGATAATTATGATGGTCTCTCAGGCCTCAAAGTCTAGAAGTCTATGAACGTGCTTTACAATTTCAAAACAAAAGAAAATAATGCGACACATCCACATTCCTATTCAGGCAAAGATCCCATCTAAAAAAATTCTAAGGTGAAAACCTGGCCTCATGAAGTGAAGAAGAGCTTTGACATTGGCTTCAATGGGGCCCTAGTTTACACCATGCTTCTGGAGACAAAAACTGAGTAAGGATCCAGGATTTGCCTCATTGCATTAACTATGATTTTCCAAGTGAGTTTATAAGTAGGTTCCCATGAGATGAGTTAATAAGATTCCCTCTTTATCTGCCTTGTTGAAATATAATGCAATGTGTTTTCACGATAAGCAGTTTCCCTCTAGCTCTAGAGCATATGTCTCCCTTTTGGACATGAACCATTCAGTTATTTGACTTATATTGTTCAACTATTTCCAACTGACACTGAGTACTTTGTGCAGAAAGAGGCAAAAATGTACCAAGTCCTGAAATCTTCATTTTAGTCCAAGCAAGCCAAACACTAAATGCTAGCAAAATATTATATTTATAAGCTTCTGGAAGTATTTTTTTTTTGAAGATTTAACTCACAAGAATTAATTAGAGAAAATATTTAAAGGTAATGCTGCACTAAGGTGGCATTATATTCAGATAATTTAGTCTTTGATATATTGCTGTAGTACATGAACACCGTATTTCACAGCAGGGTTTAATAGTCATAGTTACGAGATTAGTGCACTTTCTTCTTTGATTTGAAAGTGTCAGGAAGAAAAAAAATCCATTTCTATAAACGCAGAAATGTAACCTGTTCCTAAACTGGATTCCCTTCTAGTGTTGCCTTTTGTCCTTAGAAATGAATATCAGGGTTTTCTTTTCTCCACACCTGTCATGCAATTAGTCCTCTCTTCAGAGTTAAAATACAGGATTTGTATGGCCTGGCTATTATTTTAGTGTTTATTCTTGCAACATCATTGCTAGTGTTCCTTTTCAAATATTCCACTACATAAGAATAATACAAAGAAGGATGTAAAAAAAAAGAAAAAAAGAGAAATCTCTATTTATCCATCCTACAGCATCCTTTTTTGTACCTGAGCTCCTATGATTCTATCCGAGGATCAAAGAAGGTAGAGATATTGCACAGAACTATTTGATCATCTAGCTTTTCTCCTTGCTAGTTTAGGACTGTTGCCTTTAGTACATTTTCTAGCGCAGTTTTAATTATTCCAAGTGGTGGGCTGAGGACGGGTGTGATTCAGAGTGTTTTTGATGCTGAAAGCATCTTAATATTGTGGTTTCAGGGCACTGGATTGTGACGCAGAGGATCCTCACTGTGCCGCAGATATTCCATGTAACTTTGGGCAAATAACTTAATCTCTCTCAATTCCCCATTTGCAAAGTGGGGATAACAACACTCACAGGGGTATAGTGCAGACAAAATCCATTAATGATTGCAAAATGCTCAGATACTACGGTGATGAGAGCCAGCTAAGTACTTAGAGACTAATTGGGTGAAGTAATATCTTTTATTAGACCACCTTCTGTTGGTGAGAGATACAAGCTTTTGAGTTTACATAGAGCTCTTGTTCAGGTCTGGGAAACATACTCAGGCCATGTCTACAATTACCAGGTATCGACACTGCTGCGATCAGTGCTGAGGGGGTTGATTTAGCAGGTCTAGTGAAGACCTGCTAAAATCAACTGCAGAGCACTCTTCAGTTGACTCCGGTACTTCACCAGAACGGGACGATTAAGGTAACTCAATGGGAGAGCATCTCCCATTTATGCAGCGCAGTGTAGACACCGCAGTAAGTTGACCTAAGCTACATCGACTCCAGATATGTTATTCGCGAAGCTGGAGTAGCGTAACTTAGGCTGACTTACCCCGGTAGTATAGACAAGGTCTCAGAGTAAAAGGCGGAACAGATTGTTTAGCATAAGCAGTTAACACATATTCCAAGGAACCGTTTAAGGGGAAGTAGCCAGTTAACACCCCTCCAGTCATGGGGGAGGAAGTGAAATTGGGGAAGGAGGAAGGCAAGTGTGGGGATGGGATTGTTTGTGGGTTATAGATGTTGTAATAAGCCACAAATCCAATGTTTCTATTCAGTCAATGATTTTTAGTGTATAGCAAAGTTATAAATTTAAGTTCCCAGGCTTGTGTTTTGAAAGTGTTGTGCAGGTTTCCTTTGAGGATGAGGACCAATAGGTCAGATATAGAGTGATCGCTTTGTGAAAAGTCCCACAGGTTATAGGGTGTTTTTGTCTTTTATCACTTCCTGTGTGAGTTCATTTGAGAATGCAGTGATTGTCTGGTTTCACCCACACAGTCGTCATTGTTGTTGGGGCATTTAGTACACTGGAGGAGATATACCACATGTTGTGATAGGTATGTGTAGGATCCATGGATCTTGAAAGGTGTGTTGTGGGGGGGTGTTGATCATAGTAGCAGTGGAGACATGTCTGCAGGTTTTGCATCTGTCATTTTGGAAGGGTCTGGTGCTGCTTTGAGTTGGTGTGTCCTGGTCTGTTGGGAGTTTGCATCTGATGATGAACTTGGAGAGGTTGGGGGGTTGTTTGAAGGCCAGAAGAGGGGGTTCACAAAACATTCTTTAAGGATAAGGTACCCATCTAGTACGGGTTGAAGGTGTTTGATTATACCCAGTGCATAGATGGACTCTCAAGTACATAGATGGACATTATCCCTCACATCACTACACAGAAGCAATGCTGAGATTAAGGTATTTGTTGGCCTGCATTAGGGTAAAGAAGGAAGGAGATGATGATTGTTTGCCTGAACTGGAGGATAAGGAGGTAAGAGGCCTGAAATAAAAATGATTTGTGCTGAGAGAGGGTATAGGGTAAGGCAGTGTGAACTGGGCAGAATATGTCATGTGGAAAAAAAGGTCAATGGAGTTTAATGGGGAGATCTATTCTGTGGAAGTGGGTGGTTGGGTATCTGCAATAATGGGGAGGACGAGGAGGAGACATATACTGTGTGGTATCTGTGCTTGTAGCAAAAGAACCTTGATCAGTCTACTTCTACCACCTCCCTTAAAAGTTTGTGCCACCGCCCAACAGACCTACTGACCGGATGTTTTCCCTGACAGCTTAAATTTCTATCTCATAATTTCATCAGATTCTCAGATTTATACTCCCTTTACATGTAACAACTATGGCCCTTGCTACTGGGAAATGTACTACAAAATTGAAGCGTTGACTAAAGAACCACCCAAAAAGGCCTGTAACACAGCATTCTGCCATGCAGAGAAAACAGTGAGTGGGTCTTTTTATCATCAATATCAGACTTAAAACTTTTTGAAAAATAACTTTTCCAGTGAATCACAACAGGTACTTTAATAGTTGTACTCCTCTTCAAGATAACCATCATATCCCATAGGATAGATCAACACATTTCCTCTTCATTCCACCATAACGTTTACTTGCTTACTGTCTGGAATTTTACAAACTGTACCAGTCATTGACTACAGCAATCACTACTGCCACCAATGTATTTTTTCAAGAGCAGATACACATATCGACAACAGCTTTTCTAATGCACCCATATTTCTCCACTAATTATAGCATACAATCCTATATTTTTAAACACACACACACACATACACGATGGGGAACTGAGGAGAAAAGGAATGTACTGGACCTTAAAAGATGAGAAAATATATCATTTTGTAACATTTTGGGGCCTTAACACAGTACAAAAGCACATAGTTACAGTTACCAAAGCACACTGGTGTCTGGGTAGATCACTGCAACGGTGCATGGAAACAAAACCTTCAGCTGTGCAATACCACAGTAACTACAGTAAAAATGAAGGAAAATATTCAAAGTCAGGGGAGTCATGTGAAGAAATCAGTCATACATTTCAAGGTCAAAAGGGACCATTATGATCATCTGGTGTGATCTCCTGCATAACACAGGCTACAAATTTAATGTGATGACAGCTGCAACCCACGTATGAAATAGTGCACATCATGTAGAAAGTCATCCAATCTTGATTTAAACACTCTTGTTAAACGGCTTTCTCCAAGTGAGGATCAAACTCTCCACTAAATTTTTTTAATGGATCCTGTCATACTACTCTTAACTATTTCTTCCACAGCAGTGTTTTCTGACTCTGTTATTTGCTAAGAGGATTTTATTTGTGTACACTATAAAGCTTCAAGCAGGTTTGGCATAGGTTGCTATTTAGAATGAGTGAAATTCTTCCAGGTGTGGAAGGTCTACTCAGGGTACTTTGAATCTGCTAAGCCTTGGAGAAGGACTGCGTTTGGGGGCTTCCACACCTTCTGCAGACTGCAGAATGGGTCTCCATGCAGGCTCCTAACAGGATAGAGTGAAAAGGCTGTTGGCTGCAGAATGGCTGAAGCTATAAAGCCATAAAATCCACAAGTAGGGGTGTGGTAGCTATTCCAATTCCTTAAACTGAAGCAGCAGCTGGAGAGTGTCTACAACTTGCTTAATGTTGCAGAGGGTGAGGGCTCCATCAGCTGCCCAGACAAAGTTCAATTACTCTGGCTTTGTGTGGAGAGAAGAGACTTTCACGCATTTGACTTTTTGCTTCATGGTAGAAGAATTATTCCTAAAACAGCATGAGGAAAAGAGACGCATCAGGAGTGCAGTGAGGACTACTACCTCCAACTGTTTGCAGTACACTGAGAATGGGCTAACATACCCTTAAATAACTTTAAGGGCACTAAAAGAAAAGGAGTACTTGTGGTTAGTCTCTAAGGTGCCACAAGTACTCCTTTTCTTTTTGCGAATACAGAATAACATGGGTGCTACTCTGAAACCTATCTTTAATGGCACTATACTGAAATTGTATTTATTAAAGTAGTTGTCTTGTCTTATGATCTGAGGATCAAATCTCAGTCTCAGTGAAATCAATGACAAAAATTCCCATTGACTTTGATGCCATCACCAATTGGATCTAAGGAGAACTTCATATTTTAATATATGGCTTGCCAGGAGTTCAGTTCTTTTAGGAGTGCTTGCACACTTCAAACATTTCTCATACTACTACTTAGAAGCTCTGATTTCCAGTTCTAACATCTCCCCTAACATAAGAACAGCAGATGAAGTATTTTATGTCACTGCTTTTACCACTGCTGCAGTAACCTGGGTATCCTGTCTTTGTTATACTTTTGAAAATAAATTAAATCAAGTATCTCAGTTCTAAGTACCATGGATAGCATCTTCTCCTCCTCAAGAAAAGCTCTCCCTTATTTGAGCCTCAGACCTTGGCTGCTCAAACATAGGGTGGTACTTGTTACAGAAAGGAAATGAAAGAAAACTTGAATATTGATATCATGGATTTTTTTGTAAAAAGATTAATTAAATGTCATGTAGAACTGTCATGTGGCCCGGTGAAGTCCCACTCCTGACATAATGGAGGTACAGCATATGAAGAGGGCCATCCAATAATATAGGTGTCAGACTGCAGAAAGAATTGAATAAGCATAGACTGCTTCTGACACTGTATTCATTACAATCAGTGTCAAAAGACTGGGTTCTTGCTCCTGTTACAATCTTTCCTACAAAAATGAGATGTCAGAATTTCAGTGTCCCTTATACACAGTAAATTATAGTTGTTTTCAGTACATCGTTGACCTTTTCGGTGTTCTGTAGCTTGAGTGACAGACCATTCCCATTCCTTCATGTTAAAAGCCTGACTAACCTGTTTTGGAAAAGGTGCAGCAGGAAGATTATTGGTACCAAAGATCATAGAATACCAGTAAGGATAAAGAGGCCCAACATAGTATTCTACCCTTTATCCGACATATGAGGATTAAATTCTGCTATTTCATTTTTGTGAAAAAGATTCAAGTCAAAACAGAAAATGGCCCAACATTAATCTACTTCAGCAACGAATTGCTTTAGCTTCAGCCTCTGTTGTTCAAAGGGAAAAATATTGATTCTGCATGTCCTGATATTCTTTATGCACTTTTGATTGGGCTCTTTTTTGATATGCCACAGCCTAGCTCTTCCCTACCAACAAGTGCTGCATTTAAGATCCATTTAAAAATATAGTACTACTTAGCAGATACAAATCAAGGGCAGCAAACACATTGAATTACAAAGCCTCATAGTATCTCAGATTCATCATAATACAATAAAACAAAAATGGGTGTTAGGAATGTTACTTAAATAAAACACACAATTTAATGACATGTTAAGGTTGCATATTCAGTCACCACAAAAAGTCAGGGAAGGGTAGTCCTGTGGTTAAGACACTGGCTTGGAACTCAAGAGATCTGGGTCAGTTCCTGTATCTGCTAAGGACTTCCTATATGGCCTTGGGTAAATCACTTAATCTCTCTGTGCCTCAGTTCTTTAATTCTAAAACAGGGATACTACTCCATCCTCTCTCCTACTTTTTGTCTACCTAGATTATAAACTTGTGTAGTGATTAAGGGCAGGTCTACACTAAGAGTGCTACACTGGCACTGCTGTGCCACTGTAGTGTGTCTGGTGAAGGTGCTGCATGTCGACAGGACAGCGCTCTCCCACTGGCACTCTGCGAGAGGCAGAAGCTATGTCAGCGGGAAAGCGTCTCCCGCCAACATAGCGCTGGTGTGGACAGCCCTTAGGTCGCCGTAACTTGTGTTACGGGGGGTTGTAGTGTCTTTTTCACATCCCTGAGCGACGTCAATTAGATCAACTTAAGCAGTAGTGTAGACCTGCCCTGACTCTTACTATATTACTTGTATACTACCTAGTTCTATGAGGCTCCAATCTCATGTGGGACACCTAGGCATTAAAATAACACAAAAGCTTAGGCCCCAAAAGCAAAGCTAAATCTCACCTCTAAGCCCTGCATGTTCTCACAAGATGTGTACCACAGAACATGCAGAATATACCAGGCCAAGTTACACCTGGTAATGGAACTTGAAAATACGGCCAACTTATACACACTTATGTAGCTGGTAAGTGCTAGTGACCTAGACATTAGTGAATGCTACATGTTGCCTACAATAAGGTTTAGAGACAGATTTCATCTTTGCGTTAGATGCATGTTTTCGGGTTTGCCATAGATTAATTTTTTAAAAAGTTTGAATTCCTTAATTGTGAGAGATGGTGAATTGATAGAGTGGAGACTGATGTCCTCACTTTATCCACTGAACAGGAACAGCATGGGCAGTGCTTCTGAAAGTTTCCCCACATTGCTCTGCCAATGCTCATCCAGATGTTAGAGGGCAGTTCAAGCACTGGGTGAAATCCTCACCCCACCGCAGGTAACTGCAAAACTCCCACAAATGTCAATGGGGCCAGGATTTCACCTTTGTTCTTTGGGCGGAGACTGCCAGAAAGGTGACGTTCAGTGCCAAATATGAGATTTTTTTTGTGAAGTGGACATCCACCTGTCCGGTGGGACCTCGGCTGAGACCAGCAAGCTCATTTCATATTTGCCACTGAAAAAGCAGTGTAGCATATGTAGGCTCTGCAGGTCTGTGCTTGGCCCCATATCCTGCTGTTTTGCTTAGTAAAAAGCACACAATTGCAGATCCACTTCTCAGAGGTACAGAATCCAGTGTATTTCCTTCTGAAATCTCAATATGGTCAGGGAGAAACTCCTACTTATCCTATTACAGGGTCAGGGCTATAGTCTTGTTGCATGTTTTATATAAGCACATACCCTTCCTTCATGTCATAATCAAAGAGCTCCAGCAAGATGTTATGAATTTTATTTATTATTATACAAAGGAAAAATAATAACAATAATAATAATCCTTGAGTAGAACAAGTGTGCAGTCAGGGTCTGCTTGAATACTACTGGCAGACCTACTAGCCACTAGAGGCCCCTAAACCTGGAACAAGGAAACCATTATTGACCAAGACTAGTAGGAAAGCCAAGCCTCTATTTTATATTCTGGCAAATATCCCTGCAAAAGGTGGTACTGTGATTTAAATGCCATTCATCGTTGTTTTCAAGACATCCACTGAGCTGAAGAAGAGCGATTACAATACATCAAGCACATGTCAAATCCCATCTAAATCAATTGGGGCTGCAAACACATCATTTGCTTGACATACAGTAATTGATATGTCATATTATATTTGACATTTCAAGGACAATAGCGGCCATTTAAATGGAGACATGCTAAATAAATAGTTTCTCCTGAGCTGAGCGAAACCAAGCAGGAATGCAACCATGAGATTTTCAATGGCTATCAGAAAGGAATAAAACTTTGCAAAAGAAAAAAACTTCTTCTGCACACAAATATTAAAAGCAACAGAAGAGTCAACTCAATAAAGGGATAGATCTGCTAACCCGAAAAGAAGCGTGGTGTGAAATCCTGACCCCACTGATGTCAATAACCAAACTCCCATTCAGGTCAATGGGGTCAGGATTTCACCCTCAGAGTAAAAACATTTATGTAGCAAATTACAGTATACTTCCTAAGCAGAAAGCATGATCTTAATTTGATATGTGCAAAAGAAAGACAAGTATTAAGAGGCGAATAGTACAAGATTAACTATGAGAAGTCTTATTGTGTGTATTGTAACTTTTTAGGAATAAAATGACAACAACTTTGGCCTGGTAAGGACTCTCCTAGTGCAGAGCTGCCTGCTTCGAAGGAAAAGTAGGGAAATTATGTCTCTGTGAACCATCCTCTCCCCCCTTGGGACCACCTCTGCAGAACTGAGTGGGGTTAGGGATAACACAGGATAGCAACATTAAGGAGTCTTAGAAATATGACAGGCAGACAGATACATACAAACAGCTTAGAAGACAGAATATGGGTAGGAGTGAGCACACCAGGGGTCATACCACTTTCCCCACACGGAAATCCAGTAACAAATAGAGTCCTACAGGGCAGCTTCAGAGGGATCCAGCCAACAACAACAAGGGTCCTGCAAAAACCATGCTGCCAGGAGGAAGGAAAAGCTAGTGTAGCCGCAGAGGAGCAGTAGCCTATGCAGGCTGCTCCTGCCTTGACTGAACTTCAAGGAGGGGCTGGGATGCCTCAATGCCAGCAAAGGCAGCTCACCAAATTCCAGAATACACAGCCCCACCCTCATGACAGCTGTGTTCTCCTGGCCCCACCCACAGGAGGAAGAATCTGACACTTCTTATTTTATGTGCATTTTAAATATGTTAACAGATTTTTCCTCTGTGCATTGTGGTGTGGGGGAGAGAGCAGGCTGGCAGAGTCTGTAAATGTAGGATCTGAGAGGCAACCCTAATCAAAACCATTTTCTTCTTGTGTTTCTAATTTCTACATCCATGCACGCTCCCAAATTATCCCTTCTTTGCCATCGTTGGTGCCTGTACATTTCAAATATTTATATGCTGTTATATGCCCCTTAATTGTTGCTTTGCCAGGCTATACATATTTAACTCTGAATCTTTCCTTGTAGTCAATTCTTCCAGCCATCTATACAGTTTGTTACTCTTCTTGGAACTTTGCAAATTTGTAAATACCTTATTGGCACTGAAGTGCCCTGATCTAAATCTAATATTCCAAGGTTTGGTCACATGAGAGGCATATACAGCAGTGTTTTCAAGAATCTAAGAATAAGTTATAGCATTTAGATATAATGGTGATAAAAACCTAAGATATATAGGACAGATTGCCTTTATCCCAAGGAAATGAACTAGGAATTCAGAAAGTTATTGGCATAATACATTTCTTTGGTATAAAATGTTTTTTCCACCTGTGCTTCATTGTGAAAGCCCCTCTTTAAAGGATGCTGTGAAATTATTAATGATCAAGAGTTTCATCCAGCAAACATTTACACACATTACTGATGGTTAAGAACATGAAAGCACCACTGTATTTTTTGAAAATTTGGTTAACCGAGTTCTATACTTTACTACTGCAAAATTATTAGAGTACAAATGAGTGAAACTACCTTATTCTCAGAACTATGCTGATATATCTGAAATGCTGTGTTTGTTTCTAGCTTGTTAAACCAGAGGGAAAAATAAGGACATGAAAGTAGTAATCATATTAGACCAGCAGGCAGAGAATATTAATCCTCCAAAATCCCAAAAAGTTGTAGGTGACCCCTTCAATTGGAATAACTACAAAGAAAAATAATATGGATGAGCTTTCAAGAGCCCCAGTCTATCCTTGGTACGATGGAAAATTGAACAAGGTTGAAAAAGAGATATGGCATCAGGGTTTTATTTTAAACCTCAAAATTAAATAGAGAGATCAAGTAAATCAAAGGAAATGAAGGAAAAAAGAACTCAGGTAAAGGTGTGAATTTAGGTACTTAATAGCTCAGTCTGGACTGCAAGGACGAGAAGGGAGCGTAGGTGAAAAACAGGGAAAAGAACAATATTGCTAACGAATGTGAAGTTATTTTTAAGGTTCCAACAGAATAATGCAAACCACAAAGAACAAAAAGAAAGATTAAAACTATAAAGCACGTCTTTGACGGCATTCTTTTAAAAATATGGCTGAGCAGATTTTGTCAAAATGTATAAAATATTTTGATCCTGGGCTGAGATTTCCATGAAAATAGAACAGTGTTCCTCAGTTCTTTGAGAAGAAAGAGACATAGCAGAGCAACAGAAAGGGGTGAAGAAAACCATGCACCATTAAACAGAGAGGCCTGCGTGCGCGTGCACAAATGTATGTACGTACGTGCATATGATGGAATTCACAGACTTGAACAATTTGTATCCATTTATTTCAGCATTTGACAAAGATGTTTTGGCAGCTCAGAATTAAACAGCATTTTGGTTGTTTTGTTTTTTAAAAAGTATATTGGAAATGCTGCCAGATATGTGAATGAAAAGATGTGAAACCTGCCACTACAATTAATAATTTTCATATTCAAAATGATAATATTGCCAAATCACTAACATTGCTGCAGGGAAGAGCCTAAAAATAGCAGCTATATAACATGTTTTGCAAGTAAGTGAATTATTATTTCCAGATTTTGGAGGTAAATGTTCACACTCAGCATTAACAGGAGCAACACCCACATAGTGAGTGTGAGAATACCTATACGTATCATATATTTGTCTGAATTCAAGATGATAGATTTTGTCCAACTTTGAGAAAAAAGCAGAGGGCGCTCCTCCATACCCTATCCTACAAGCACATATGCATATTCCTGAATCAGAATGAATATTTTCACTGAAATCAACGTGGCTACTTGCAAGGTATAGCTATGCATAAGTTCAAGTGTTTTCAAAATTGGAGTTCAAGTTTGTGAACATGCCAGAAACTTGGTGAAAGATGCACGTTTAACCACAAAATATGTAATTAGTCAATGAATTGATTTTTGTGATGTACAAAATAAGTACACTTGGAAGGTATATCAAAGGACATTGTCAAGTTCAGAAAGCATATTTAAAAACACCATCTCCCTCCATGACTGGAATTGAGAATTTTAAAATATAATTTATTTTTACTCAATTTGCAATTTGTTTCCTTTTCTGCATTTTTCTCAGGTTCAAGCAATAAAACCAATGGTTTCATTTTTGATTATACAGCTTCTAAACAACTATATTTTCAGGTTGCCTGTTGTGCTGCAATGTTTGTGTTTCAATACATTAATATTTTTAAAAGGACATTGAGAGGGCAAATTTGGTTCCTTGGTAATATTATGTTAAAAGGAAGATTTTATAAGACCAATTCAGTAAGTTGTTTCTTTAAATTCAGGTAAAAGCAGTTTTGAAAAATGTATAGACATTGCAGTGTTTCAACTGCAACACTGCAAAGAATGTCTACTTTTCATTCAATATCTATTATGAATAGCCAGCTTTGTTACAATTTTTATTATTATCTGAATATGACTACTTATTTGTACATCATTTTCTTTGTATTCTAGTTTTTTGTATTTCAATTTCATATTTACTTCTGTATGATTGGAATACTAGCTTCTGTTTGCTATTTATCCATGAGAATATTGTATTTAAAATACCAGAATGACCTTCACCAACTGTTCCCATTGGAATTAAAAACATCATGAAAGCATTTCTGTTAGGTTAAGATTCTGTCTGATACTGTTTTCACAATACATTGATTTGGAGCCAAATATCCCACTTTAAAATATGACTAATATCAGTTCTTGACTCTAGATGGCAGCATCCACCTTTAGTTCTTTTATGAATTTTAACCTGCCTTTCCAGGTCTTTGTTCTTTAACCCTCCAGATAATTCCATACTTCCTTCTTTCCCCCCAAAATAAAGACTTCACCTGCCCTGTACAGTTTGGTGAAGATTACTGCAAGGCATTTTCACTAGAAGAAATCAGAGCATTCCTGTAGTTAAGCTACAGGGTTCTTCAACGAGTACAAAATAATTGAGGTCTGAAGTAAACATTAAGACAGAAAGGTGATTTTTTTTCCTGTTCCATATCAGTCAATTACAAGTGTTAGAGAAATGGTTCTTTTCCTCTAAAGACTCTCCCTCCCAAATAAAAAAAGAGGGGCAAAGACTATAGGAAGAAGCGTGACAGAGGAAAAAGAATAGAAAGGATCCATTTCATAATGGAGGGAACAAATTTCATAATGATTTTGGTGTTAAAAACAATATCTTTCTTTAAAGAATATGGGTTTAAAGCACTGCACAGTTTTAAAATTCTCTCTTTAGGCATTGTGCACTGATAATACATTGTTTAGATTTATTAAATTATACATAACTACTTTATACGTATTGTTAAACTTAACAACACAGAAAGGAAATTTAAAGTTCAGGCTGAAATATTTTATTTGGGTTTCCAGACCTATTTTTCAAAATTTTTACATTTAGGTTCATTAATCTCTCACCATTGTTTGGCTCAGATCCTTGCGTTCTGATATTTTTGTTTCTTTCCTTTCCCCTTTGTATTCTCCCCACAAGCATCTCTTTATGTTGCTCTACGCTGCCTCCCTTACACCTGAAATCTCCTCCATCGTCATGTTCACCATACATACTCCCTTACCTCCTCCAAATTCACTACTTAAGAACATAAGAACAGCTATACTGGGTCAGACCAGAGGTCCATCTAGCCCAGTATCCTGTTTTCTGACAGTGGCCAATGCCAGGTGCCCCAGAAGGAATGAACAGAACCAAGTGATCCATCCCCTATCACCCATTTCCTGCTTCTGGCAAACAGAGGCTAGAGATACCATCCCTGCCCATCCTGGTTAATAGCCATTGATGGACCTATCCTCCATGAATTTATCTAGCTCTTTTTTTAACCCTGTGATAGTCTTGGTCTTCACCCTCTGGCAATGAGTTCCACAGGTTGACTGTGTGTTGTGTGAAGAAATACTTCCTTTTATTTGTTTAAAACCTGCTGCCAATTAATTTCATTTGGTGACCCCTAGTTCTTGTGTTATGAGAAGAAGTAAATAATACTTCCTTATTTACTTTCTGCACACCAGTCTGATTTTATAGATCTTTGTCATATCCCCCCTTAGTCATCTCTTTTCCAAGCTGAAAAGTCCCAATCTTTTTAATCTCTCCTCATACTGAAGCTGTTTCTTTCCCTTAATCATTTTTGTTGCCCTTCCTGAACCTTTTTCCAATTCCAATATACCTTTTTTTGAGATGGGACGGCCACATCTACATGCAGTATTCAAGATGTGGCCATACCATGGATTTATATAGAGGAGATATGATATTTTCTGTCTTATTATCTATCCCAGGGGTGGGCAAACTTTTTGGCCTGAGGGCCACATCGGGGTTCCGAAACTGTATGGAGGGCGGGGTAGGGAAGGCTGTGCCTCCCCAAACAGCCTGGCCCCTACCCCCTATCGGCCCCCTCCCACTTCGTACCCCCTAACAGCCCCCTTCAGAACCCACTACCCATCCAACCCTCCCTGCTCCTTGTCCCCTGACTGCCCCCTCCCGGGACCCCTTGCCCCTAACCGCCACCCTGGGACCCCACTCCCAATCCAACCCCCCTTGATCCCTGTCCCCTGACTGCCCTGACCCCTATCCACACCCCTGCCCCCTGACAGGCCTCCTGGGACTCCCACGCCTATCCAAACCCCCCTGTTCCCTGTCCCCTGACCACCCCCGAACCTCCGCCATATCCAACCACCCCATGTTCCCTGACTGCCCCCCAGGACCCTCTGCCCCTTATCCAACCCCCCTGCTCCCAGCTCCCTTACCATGCCACTCAGAGCAGCAGGACTGGCTGCCGCGCCGCCTGGCCAGAGCCAGCCACACTGCCACGCTGGCCGGCAGGAGCTCACCTCCCCACCACCCAGAACGTTGGCAGCACGGCGAGCTGAGGCTGCGGAGGAGGGGGGACAATGGGGGAGGGGCCAGGGGCTAGCCTCCCTGTCCGGGAGCTCAAGGGCTGGGCAGGACGGACCCACAGGCCGTAGTTTGCCCACCTCTGATCTACCCCTTTCTTAGGTTTCAGAGTAACAGCCGTGTTAGTCGGTCTTTGCAAAAAGAAAAGGAGGACTTGTGGCACCTTAGAGACTAACCAATTTATTTGAGCATGAGCTTTCGTGAGCTACAGCTCACTTCATCAGATGCATACCGTGGAAACTGCAGTAGACAGTATATACACACAGAGACCATGAAACAATACCCCCTCTCACCCCACTGTCCTGCTGGTGATAGCTTATCTAAAGTGATCATCAAGTTGGGCCATTTCCAGCACAAATCCAGGTTTTCTCACCCTCCGCCCCCTCCCCCCCCCACAAACTCACTCTCCTGCTGGTAATAGCCCATCCAAAGTGACCACTCTTTTCACAATGTGTATGATAATCAAGGTGGGCCATTTCCTGCACAAATCCAGGTTCTCTCACCCCCCTCCAAAAACCACACACACAAACTCAGTCTCCTGCTGGTAATAGCTTATCCGAAGTGACCACTCTCCAAGTTTAAATCCAAGTTTAACCAGAACGTTTGGGGGGGGGGGCAATAGGAAAAAGCAAGGGGAAATAGGCTACTTTGCATTCTGTTAGCTTTTTTCACTGCTGCTGCAAATTGAGTGGATGTTTTCAGATAACTATCCACAATGACTCCAAGATCTCTTTTGAGTGGTAACAGCTAATTTAGACCACATCATTTTATATGTATAGTTGGGATTATGTTTTCCAATGTGCATTACTTTGCATTTATCAACACTGAATTTCATCTGCCATTTTATTGCCCAGGCGCACAGTTTTGTGAGATCCCTTTATAGCTCTTTGCAGTCTGCTTTGGACTTAACTATCTGCAGTAGTTTAGTATCATCTGCAAATTTTGCCCCCTCACCGTTTACTCCTTTTTCCAGATCATTTATGAATATGCTGAATAGTACTGGTCCCAATACAGACCCCTGGGGGACGCCACTATTTACCTCTCTCCATTCTGAAAACTGACCATTTATTCCTACCCTTTGTTTCCTATCTTTTAACCTGTTACTGATCCATGAGAGGACCTTCCTTCTTATCCCATGACAGCTTACTTTGCTTAAGAGCCTTTGGTGAGGGACCTTTTCATAGCCCCTTCAACACCCACCCCTCTTACACCAAACCAATTAAATGGAAACACACAAATATCTTTTCACAGAATCATAGAAAACTGTAGGACTGGAAGGGACCTCAACAGATCATTTAGTCCAGTCCCCTACACTCAAGGCAGGGCTAGACCATCCCTGACAGGTGATTGTCTAACCTGCTCTTAAAAACCTCCTATGATGGGGATTCCACAACCTCCTTAGGTAATTTGTTCCAGTGCTTAACTACCCTGACTGTTACTATGTCCCCCCTCAGTCTTATTTTCTTCAGACTAAACAAACCCAGTTTTTCTTCATATAGTAGAACCTCAGAGTTATGAACACCAGAGTTACGAACTGACCGGTCAACCGCACACCTCATTTGGAACCAGAAGTACACAATCAGGCAGCAGCAGCACCCCCCTCCCAAAATATAGTACAGTACTGTATTAAACATAAACTACGAAAAAATTAATAGGAAGGTTTAAAAAAAGATTTGACAAGGTAAGGAAGCAGTTTCTGAGCTTGTTTTGTTTAAATTACGAATGTTAAAAGAAGCATTTTTCTTCTGCATAGTAAACTTTCAAAGCTGTATTAAGTCAATGCTCAGTTGTAAACTTTTGAAAGAACAATCACAACATTTTCTGTGGAGTTATCAACATTTCAGAATTATGAAAAACCTCCATTCCTGAGGTGTTTGTAACTCTGAGGTTCTACTGCAGATCATGTTTTCTAGACCTTTAATATTTTTTGTTGCTGTCCCTCTGGACTTTCTCCCATTTGTCCACATCTTTCCTGAAATGTGGTGCCCAGAACTGGACACAATACTCCAGTGGAGGCCTTATCAGCATGGAGTAGAGTGGAAGAATTACTGCTTGTGTCTTGCTTACAACACTCCTGCTAATACATCCCAGAACGATGTTTGCTTTTTTGCCACAGTGTTACACTGTTGACTCATATTTAGTTTGTGATCCACTATAACCTCCAGATCCCCTTCCGCAGTACTCCTTCTTGGGAAGTCATTTCTCTCTGTGTGTGTGTGCGCACACAATTGATTCTTCCTTCCTAAGTAGAGTACTTTGCATTTGTCCTTATTAAATTTCATCCTATTTACTTCAGACCATTGCTCCAGTTTGTCCAGATAACTTTGAATTTTCATCCTGTCCTCCAAAGCACTTGCAACCCTTCCCAGCTTGGTATCATCTGCAAACTTTATAACTGTACTCTCAATGCCATTATCTAAATCATTTATAAAGAAATTAAACATAATTGGACCCAGGACCAACTGGTGTGGGACAGGACCCCACTCATTATGCCCTTCCAGCTTGATTGTGAACCACTGATAACTATTCTCTGGGAACAGTTTTCCAACCAGTTATGCACCCACCTTATAGTAGCTCTAGCTAGGCTACATTTCCCTAGTTAGTTTACGAGAAAACAAAACAGAAACAAAACAAAAAAACAAACAGACATAATGCAGGCTTTATAACCCCACAAACTTATTTTGTCCATGCCTGCAAATAGATCCTGATTCTCTGAGCACCTATACACGTCACTACCTTTATCCAGGTTCATAGTACCAACACTAAGAAATGGCTGTGTGAAGTAGCTCACATATGTGTTTTGGGCCTCAGATTGTAAGCACAAACAAACAGCAACACTATCTTTGATTTTTCTGGGCATATATATCTGTATGGCTCTGGTAAATAATAGATAAGGATATCGAGGCACAGTGGGACCCACTTCAGTATATAAGAACAACATACTGTCCTAAGGTATTTAAAGGCAGGATTGTATTCTTGGAACATGTCACTCTTATAGCATTCCACCATTAGTGTCACAACTGTGCTGACTTAGCGCTTTATGGGTTTACTCAATCTCCTTCCCCAGCTGAGGGAGGAAACTTATATTCCTGCTCTGGCAGTTTGGGGATCCACAGATTGTAAGGCTGGTCAGGCTGATGGTAAGGCCTATCTAAGCCTATGAAGCACAATTCAGTATCTAGTTGTGCAGTATATACATGATCTCCCGAAAAGATGTAGGGAATAAAAACACAGATGGTCATTATAGGTCTCTTTCATCGTGGACTCTGCTCCTACTGTGAACAGAAAGTGTGTTTTGCGCATGCACAAGGTGCAAACTGATTATCTGTGGGCTAGCTCTATATGCAGCATGGTGGCTAGAGAATGGACTGTGACAGCCTGTCACAAGTGTATAGTGAATTTCGCATTTCAATCTGGAATTTCTTCTTTCGTGGGCTATTTTAGATCAGAGGAAAACTGAATTGCTTAAGAGTTTGGAATACAGAGTTCACCATTAGTTTGAATCTAGTCCAGGCCACTAGCTACTACATGTTCTGACCACATGAGAGCTTCAAGTGCATTCTGATAAATTAACTATCAGGCAGTCCCTAGTGAATGGATGTCCACCTTATCAAAATCGTTAATCACATCTAGCACTCAGATATGCAGCTTTGACAGACAGGAAAGAACTAGGACCAAAATTTCCAAAAGTGATTAATGTTGGGTGTCTCCATTTTTGGGTGTCTAACTTCAGGCAGAATAGACACAATTGAAAAATTTGGCCTTTGTGTGCATTGCAACTGAACTGCCTTTCCCCCCCTAGAACTGGTCTCCTGTCAGAGCTGAGGCATACTGGAGGGGGTGCTATTAGTAGTACTGTGTTGCCACTGCAGAGATGTCATTCAAGAAAGGGGCCTGGAGACCCAACATTCTTGCCTGTAGCTATGGTCTCTATGGTGTGCCTGGTGGTAGACTAGTGGCTGCCAACTCAATTCACAAGTGTATAAAACAGAAGTCTATACAGTACATGATGTAAAGTGCTCTCACAAATATTGTAGTTGCTGAAACGATCTCAGGTGAATCCTGTTAGATATCCTGACAGCTCAGATTCATAGATTCCAAGGTCAGGAGAGAGGAGAGACTGTGATACAGGAGAGACTGTGATAATCTAGTCTGCCCTCCTGTAAAACACAGGCCTTAGAACTTCCCAAAATTATTCCTAGGGCATATCTTTTACAAAAACATCCAATCTTGATTTAAAATTGTCAGTGATGGATGACCCTTAGTAAATTGTTCCAATGGTTAATTATCCTCACGGTTAAAAAATAAAAAAGACCCCTTGTTTCCAGTTTGAATTTGTTCTGCTTAAACTTCTAGCCATTGGATCAGATTATATCTTTTTTTTGCTAAATTGAAGAGCCCATTATTATATATTTGTTTCCCGTGTAGATACTTAAATATTTTAATGAAGTAACCTTTTAACCTACTCTTTGTTTGGCTAAACAGACTGAGCTCTTTGAGTCTATCACTATAAGGCATATTTTCTAACCCTTTAATCATTCTTATAGATATTCTATGAACCCTCTCTAATTTATCAACATCCTTCTTGAGTTTTGGCGTCAGAACTGGATAGAGAATTCCAGCAGCTGTCCCACCAGTGCCAAATACAGAGGTAAAATAACCTCTAGTCCAACACAAGATTCCCCTGTTTATGCATCCCAGATCTCACCAGCTCTTTTGGCCATATCACACTGGGAGCTTGGGTTCCGTTGTTTATCCACCACAACCCCCAAATCTTTGTCAGAGTCACTGCTTTCCAGGATAGGGTCCCTCATCTGTAAGTATGGATGAAACATTATTTGTTTCTAGATGTACACATTTACATTTAACTATATTCAAATACATATTGTTTGCTTGTGCCTAGTTTACCAAGCGATCTAGATCGCTCTAAATCAGTAACCTGTCCTTTTCATTATTTACCATTCCCCAAAGTTTTATGTCATCTGCAAACTATATCAGTGATGATTTTATGCTTTCTTACAGGTCATTGATAAAAATGCTAAATAGCATAGAGCCAAGAAGTCATCCCTGAATGACCCCACTGGAAACACACCTGCTCGATGACGATTCCCTAAATTTTGAGAACTATCAATTAGCCAGGTTTTAATCCATTTAATATGTGCCATGATAATTTTATATTATTCTAGATTTTTAGTCAAAATGTGATGCAGTGCCATGTGATGCATGTGATCTCCTGAGATGTGATGTGATGCATGTGATGCAGTGATCTCCTGAGATCAGCTGAACTTTGGGTATGTCTACACTGCAATCAGGAGGTGCGATAGCAGCATGTGTAAGCACATCCAAACTAGCTTTCTTTGAGCTAGCTTGCTAAACATAGCAGTGCAGCTGCATCAGCACAGATGGGATTGTACTTGGGCACCTAGCCATGTCACCCCTGTGCCAATACATCTACACTGCCATTTTTAGCTTGATCAAAGCTAGCTTGGGTATACCTACATGTGCTGCAATCACACCTCCTGATTGCTAAGTGAACATACCCTAAAAACTAAATTCTGTACTGGATCCATGTTGGATTGTTGGACCTGTATCTGCATAAAACCCTACTGACATTACTAGAGTTATTGTTCATGCTACTAGACAGTGCAAAAAACAGAGTATCTGAAACAGTAAGCCGTTTTGCCCTTCTTTCCCCTGTCTCCTCAAATATTACCACCTGGATTTATCATTTATAGGCTTTACTATGAGGCTCAGCACAGTATCCGAGCAGAGTACAGATTAATTAATTTATCCTCATAATACCCCTAGAAGGTTGGTAGGTAGTACTATTACCATTTTACAGACAAGGAATGACACATAGAGTAAACAGACTAATTTTTACAAGAGCTCTTAACTGCAATGGAAATTGTGAGTACTCAACACTTCTAGAAACCAGGCTGTAAGTGACTTGTCCAAGGTAAGACAGGATGTCTGTGGCATAGCCAGGAACAGAACCAGAATCCAGGACCAGTGTCCCTCAGTTACAAAACCTATGCTGCCCAGTTTCCTCTCTTCCCCACCTGCCAGTAAAAAACCTCAAAAACTGCTCAACTGTTTTTCTCACAACTTAGAAATATCCACATCTTTGCATCTTGCATACCAAATTTCAAGCCAGAAGGAACTTTTCTCCACTGTGTTATCCTTCTCTCACCCTGCCCTCTGCACTTGGAATGGCTTCCCTTCCTGTATAACATTCAACCTTCTTCTCCTTCACAGCCATTCTCAGAGCCTATGGTTCCTCAGACCCTTGCCAATAATAACCCACACTGTCACCCCAAACCCAGGAAGATCTAAAGACAAAAATAAATACACGGAATTCACATTGTGTAATGTAAGCAACCCTACAATCATATTTGGTAAATTGTATCTACTGTAGGCCTGGATCCTGCAAAGGTTTATGCAAGTGCTTAATGTGAAGCACAGGTAGCCCCACTGAGCTCAACGGGGCTACACATGTTCTTAGTATTAAGGATGTTCTTAAGCGTTTGTAAGATCAGAGCCTTAGACTGTAAACTCCTCAGACCAGGTACCATGTTTGAAGCTCTCTGTTCAGCGTATATATATCTCTATGGCCCTATACACAAATGTGAGTCTGCAAAATGAGGGGTAAAATGGGAAAAAGCAACGGAACCTTTTCTACCTAAGAGATAAAGAGGAGCAGACTCAGGAGATAAGGTAAATGACGGAGAAAAACAATTCGAGTTTTAGCTGTGTTGGTCCCATGGTATTAGAGAAACAAGGTGGGTGAGGTTATATGTTCTACTAGACCAAGTTCCGCTGGTGAGAGAGACCAAGCTCTCAAGCCACACAGAGATGAGCTATAAGATATTACCTCATCCACCTTGTCTCCCTAGAGAAAAACCAGGCTTCCGCTTTTACAGATTGATTATTCAACTCTCCTCTGCTGGTTTTGTTATCTAATACATCCTCATGTTGATAAAACTGCAGTCTGAGTAAGGGACCAAGCAGGATGTCTAGAGACAACAAAGAGCATGTTGATACACCCTGGATATCAGACATGCCATGAGGAACTAATTTGGTTCAAAGTAGTAGTTTGGCAGAAACAACATACTTATAGACTATTAATAGAGAAAATTTTCACAGAAGCTGTGACCTTTATGCCTCGTCCTGGGCTTATAGCCCTGTCTCTGTTACATTTAAGCAAATCATTGCAGCAAGAGATCTTATTTGTATCTTTTTTAAAAAAATCACAATTATAAGGCTTGAACTCCTACTACAGAGCTATTGTCTATTACAAATATTGATGTAGCACAGAGGTCTACCATTGAAACATGACAGGGAAAAAGGCAGCCTTTATGGACAACTAAACCACAATGTCCCCCTGGCTCCACCACAAATATTCAGTCAACCTTAACAACCACTGATTTTAGCTGCAGGCCTCAGGTAGATTTGGGGAAAGTCGGCACTCTAGATGTTATAAGGTGTAAATGTGACCTGATAGGTATGAAGTAATTAATAGCAGAGAGACACACAAAACAAAGGAGGGGGTTAAAAACCCCAAACCAAAGGATTTTAGGATCTCTATGCTGCTTGGATTCTGGGGGCAAGGATTTTCTGAGCATAATCAAGAGATTCCCAGCAGATTAGCCTGAATTAGCCCTATAAAACATACAGAACTTGCTTATTATAGGAACTTCTATTATCTTTTGAAACTTAAGACTGTAACTGATTTGTGGATATATGTTTACCTGCTTTGACCTGGTAATAACTCTTGTTTCCTTTTTCTATGCAATAAATCTTCATATAGTTTATTATATGATTGACTACAAGCATTGTCTTTGGTGCCAGATCTAAGGTGCAGCTGACCCGGGGTAAGTGACTGGTTCTTTGGGACTGGGAGTAAACTGAATATTGCTGTGATTCTTGGAGTAAAGGACCATCTAACACAAAGGTACGCTTACCTGGATGGCCAAACAGACCAGAGTCGCCAAGGAAATTGTCTGTGACTCCATGTTTAGGCTGTTACACTGTCTGAAGAATTTACACTTAATAAATGGTTGGTGAAATCTAAGTATAGAATTCACAGCTAATTCCGGCTTTGTGCTCTGGTTCCTAACACTATGCCCTGAGGTTTGTATTCATGCTCTTCAGTCACTGCAGGCAGTGTTACCCAGAGAAATCCAGAGGTGAAGATAATTTATGTTTACAATATTTGACAGTATAATCCCATTCTTTTTGACACTGGAGAATTAAGTTCATCTCAAGCAGAACCACCAATTTGGATCATTTTGTGAGACTTCAGTTCAGTGTAACTCTGGGCTGACCTTTCAAAAAATTAGTCTTCTTACAAATTAGAAGCAACCATTGCATGTATGAAAGTCCATAGTATTTCAGCATGTCTGTGCTTCCAAAATGTTTGCACTGTGAAATAGTGATGTGCTGAATTTAAAATATGATAAACGGATTACATGTTTGAATAGAATGCAGTTAGTCTTAATGATGGGTGTCCTGCTGTCTGGAGTGGCTCATGACCATCATTGCCTATCCCAGGGCAGACTGTCAAAAATCGGGTAGAAACCCCAAACTGGTGGTATGTTCTATAATTATATTTTCCCAAGACAGTAAGAAATGTGAACTCCTGGATCACTATACATTGAATCACAGCCAGTCCTCTTAGACTCTCCTGTCAATCTTGCCACCCAGACAAACCGGACTTAGTGATAAATGGTCACTTATATCAAAACCACATTCAGGTTGCTCCCAGTCCCAGTCACGTATCCCAGATCAACTGGTACCCTAGATCTTGCACCAAAGACAACACCTGTATCCAATCCTGTAATAAACCATCTAAAGGTTTATTAACCAGGAACTAGAAATAAAATAGTTATTTACAGGTTACAGCAAGCAAACATAGACACAAATGAATTATCATCTACGTTCTAAGAGTGACAGAGTTATAGTGACCTGTCAATTCGAAGTGTCTTTCAGGGTGGACCCAGGAGTAACCCCTAGGGATCTCTGTCTCAGTTTAGAGTCTCTGGCTCTGTCAGAGTAAAAACAGCAAAGAGAGAGATGGGGAAATTTTACCGTAACTTTCCCCAGATCTACACTATAAACTTACATCAATATAATTATGTCACTCAGGAGTGTGAAAAACCCACACCACTGAGCGACACAGTTATCCTGATCTAACCCCCAGTGCAGATAGCATTATGTCGATGGGAGGCCTTCTCCCATCGAAATAGCTATTGCTTCTCATGGATGTGGATGGGAGAAGCTCTCTCGTTGGTGTACTAGTGTCTTCACTGGAGTGCTATCGAGGTGCAGGTGCACCGCTGCAGCATTGTTTTATTTCCTTCATTCAGCTTCCAAGTCCACAGGATGAGGTTCCTTAAATATAGCATTTTCAAGGTGTGATAGGGTCATTAACCAATCCTTTGCGTTGTGATGCTCCTTAATGGCTCATGCAATTTTGATCATTCTGGATGGGTGGGAAGAGGGGACAATTCCTGTGCCTCGGTTCACAAGTTCAAAGCAAACATTTTCAAAGTTATAAAGCAAAACTTAAATATTTCCTTATAGCATGGAATACAGACATTACAAATGAGATTAATGCATGGAGCAACTTACAAATAGAGTGTAAACATTAAATACATTCTTATAAGACTAATACCTATTTTGAGCAAAATTAACATACAGGTGAACTGGTCTGGTGTCCAGCTATGAGTTTGTCAGTTCTTAGAAAATGCCTGCAGCCTAGGCAAGAGCTGGCATCTGGCCTGCCAGCATCACAATAGGTTGGTATTAATGGACTCCTTGCCCACAAAAAAAGGGCAGAGTTACAGAACCCCTGGAAAATTATTAAATGACCATCCTTGACAGTTGACCCTTGAAGATATGACCCTGATGATTCCATATTTGTTTCTGCTTTTAGATCATTTGTTGTTTCAGTGAAATATACACATTTACATGTACAAACATATGCGTGCCACAAAGTAAACCAACTGGTATAGGTGTGCTGTCTTCTACAACAGTATAGCTGTAGCTCACGAAAGCTTATGCTCTAATAAATTGGTTAGTCTCTAAGGTGCCACAAGTACTCCTTTTCTTTTTGCGAATACAGACTAACACGGCTGTTACTCTGAAATTGGTGTACTGTATTTCAGACATTTAAAAATATATTGCATGTCATAAGAAAGGACAGCTTTAAAGTGCAAAATTAATAAATCACAGACATTAGAAAAGGAAACATCCTTTTGCGTCCTTTAGGCCATCTCCCTAACAATGTACAGCGTTCTCTGCAATATATTCCCCGGTGTCTTGTTGAGTCCTATCTTAAATGGCTAGATAGTGGGGTTATTGCTACTTCCTGTTGGAGACCATTCTCTAGCTGCATAGATCTCATGGTTAGGACATTATTCCTGAAAAACTCTTCACTTCACATTGTGTCACCTAGTAATAACCCTTTGTAATCATCATTGCCCCTGGTGGTGGAAGTTACATGGAGCCTATTTTATTTTAACTTCCATCATTGGCTTAAGCTCTAACTGCTTATGCCAATGGAGGATCAGGCATAGTGCTCATCTCCACCACACCTTCTATCATCCCTGCCCTACCCATACCATGCCACCTTGACCCTCTTAGACTAAGGCTGGGACACCGCTATCATAAAACCATCTCCACCAAAACCCCTGGCCAGTCATTTATGTGACATGAAAAAGAATTCATACAATAGCTTTACAAAAAAGCAGAATTACAGAATTATTGGCACTGTAACATAATGTAGAAAATATAAGCTAATATATATACTTAGATGACCAGTAATGTCATAGCTTGTGGAAGGCAGTAGCAACTAAAAGCGAAATACTATAATGATTGTAAAAAGAAAAGGAGGACTTGTGGCACCTTAGAGACTAACCAATTTATTTGAGCATAAGCTTTCGTGAGCTACAGCTCACTTCTTCAGATGCATATCGTGGAAACTGCAGCAGGCTTTATATATACACAGAGAATATGAAACAATACCTATTCCCACCCCACTGTCCTGCTGGTAATAGCTTATCTAAAGTGATTTCCAGCACAAATCCAGGTTTTGGGTGGGAATAGGTATTGTTTCATATTCTCTGTGTATATATAAAGCCTGCTGCAGTTTCCACGATATGCATCTGAAGAAGTGAGCTGTAGCTCACGAAAGCTTATGCTCTAATAAACAGCAGGACAGTGGGGTGGGAATAGGTATTGTTTCATATTCTCTGTGTATATATAAAGCCTGCTGCAGTTTCCACGATATGCATCTGAAGAAGTGAGCTGTAGCTCACGAAAGCTTATGCTCTAATAAATTGGTTAGTCTCTAAGGTGCCACAAGTCCTCCTTTTCTTTTTGCGAATACAGACTAACACGGCTGTTACTCTGAAACCTATAATGATTGTGAAATTAAATTATTTTTAAATTTACATTTAACGCCCCCATACACAATCCCATATCTAGTGCTATCTGTAAAAGGTAGGGAAATTCCCAATGCTGTCTTGGATGGATATAAAACAAAACCAAGGAGCATGATCTGAACATGACCAGACTGTCAATGTATTTCTGAACTACTGTATACAACCTCAATATTCAGTGGTCTGCTAGAGAATTAAAGCCAGTTTTCACTTCCCTCAAGTTACTTCTGGTTCCAGTAAGGTTTCTTCCTCTAATGGTCATAACAGCCAATCAATTTTCTTTGCATTGCCTTATGTACCTTTCAAACACTAGAGCCGGATGGCTGTCTATTGCCACATTTATCGTGGAGAAACAAGTGAAAAGTTAAACAACATTGAATTAACAATGAAAATGATGATCAGTGTAATGAGATCATATAATTACTTGGTGATGTAAGCAATGTAGGCTTATTGTTACTAACCTCTGATGATTCTGAGCATAAGTGAAATGTACAATCCTAGAAAAAGCATATGTGTATTAAAAGTCACATGTTATTTATGTGCATAGTCATAAATAATCAATTTACATTTCTTCTTTCCCTGCCTCAGTTGGTCTACTTTATGGCTATGTCATAAATATAAAGGGAAGGGTAAACACCTTTAAAATCCCTTCTGGCCAGAGGAAAAACCCTTTCACCTGTAAAGGGTTAAGAAGCTAGGATAACCTCGCTGGCACCTGACCACAATGATCAATGAGGAGACAAGATACTTTCAAAGCTGGAGGGGGGGAAAAACAAAGGGTCTGTCTGGGTGATGCTTTTGCCGGGGACAGAACAGGAATGGAGTCTTAGAAGTTAGTAAGTAATCTAATTAGATATGCGTTAGATTATGATTTCTTTAAATGGCTGAGGAAATAAGCTGTGCTGAAAGGAATGGATATTCCTGTCTTTGTGTCTTTTTGTAACTTAAGGTTTTGCCTTGAGGGATTCTCTATGTTTTGAATCTAATTACCCTGTAAGGTATTTACCATCCTGATTTTACAGAGGTGATTCTTTTTACTTCTATTAAAATTCTTCTTTTCAGAAACTGAATGCTTTTTCATTGTTCTTAAGATCCAAGGGTTTGGGTCTGTGGTCACCTATGCAGATTGGTGAGGATTTTTACCAAACCTTCCCCAGGAAGTGGGGTGCAAGGGTTGGGAGGATTTTGGGGGGAAAGACGTTTCCAAATGGCTCTTTCCCAATCATATACCCGGTTAGACGTTTGGTGGTGGCAACGAAAGTCCAAGGCAAAGTGTAAAATAGTTTGTACCTTGGGGAAGTTTTACCCTAAGCTGATAAAAGTAAGCTTAGGAGGCTTTCATGCAGGTCCCCACATCTGTACCCTAGAGCTCAGAGTGGGGAAGGAACCTTGACAGGCTCAGTTATCAACATTTAGCAATCATCTTTATTTTGTGTCTGTGTACCAAAAGCAAGCAAACACAAAGTTTGACATAGTGCACATGCCAAATTATTAATATTATCATTTTTATAGTACCTGAAGGGGAACTGGTGCTTTACAGAACAATTATAAAGACAAATTCTGTGCTCCAATGAGCCTGTCTAGTGTGAGACAAGTCAACTAGTGGGGATTAATAAAAAACAGCAAGGAGGTTACAGAGAGAGAAAGAACATGGGTTATGGCAATAAGATTAGGCAATTACTCAGTTTAGGCATGTATACTTGTTGAGGCTTTAATTAAAGTTATCTATTGTTATTATTATTAACTGACTTTTTCAAATGAAGCTCAGTGAGTATGGACATTCAGTAAGTATGCTTTCAGAAGCATAGTTTACTTGTACTCTAAAGGATATCTTATTTCACTTACTTTTTGCAGCCTACAGACAGAAGATATATTTGAAGGACTTGCAGATTCCAAAGTAAATATGACTATGAAGGATTTACAGTTCAGCAAATAACAGCCACAGATTTTGAAGCTTTCATTGATTTCACAATGATGGAATGATAAAATCTGTGACTGAGCCAAGATATACCACACTAAACAGCCTACCTCACTGTACTGAATGTAAAGCAGCATGGATAAGTAATACAGTGGCTCCCTGTTAAGATCACCTTTTATAACATTATGATAGTGAACTCGCTTTCAGCTGAGGTAGGAGAAGGTGTGATAGACTTGTTTCCCTTACTGACCCTTTTTTTCAATGGATTCATTATTCAGAAACTGAATAGCCTTCTCTTGTTAGTGTAGGCAACATGGTCTAGTGGACAGGGACTAGACTCAGAGCGAGGACTGGGAGTAGGTCCCAGCTCCCACACAATCTCTGACATTACTTCCTTTTCCTGTGCTGAAGGGATTATGAATAGGGCCCTACCAATTTCATGGCCCTGAAAAACATGCGACGAACTGTGAAATAAGTCCTTCCCTGTGAAATATGATCTCCCCAAAATCAGCTGGGATGGGGAAGGACAGGACTTGTTCTTCCCCTGCACAGCTGTTATAGGGGGAGATCACACCCACCTCCACAGGCAGCGCAGAAACTCTCAGGGCACACAGGCTTGGTGCTGCCGCCCTCCCCCTGTGGCTCCTGCCCAGGTTCGGGGAACCCTAGTGCCAGGACTTCTACCCACTGCTGCCACCCCCCTGCTGCCACCCCCCACAGCTCCTGCCAGGGCTCAGGGCTGCTGATGCCCCCACCCCTTGCAGCTCCTGACTGGGGGCTGCCATCCCCCATAGCTCCAGCCTCTGCAGCTCCTGCCTGGCTCGGGGCTGGGGGTGCCTGGCTCGGGGCTGCCCCGCCTTGACTCCTGCCCTGGCTCAGGACACCCAAGCTCCAGGGCTGCTGCTGCCCTCCCTTGCAGTTCCTGCTCAGGTTCTGGGCACTCGAGCTCCGGGGATTCTGTTCTCTTGCCCCTGTGGCTCCTGTCTGGGCTCTGGGCACCCAGCTCGGGGTTGCTGCCCCTGCCCCCCATGGCTCCAGCTGAGACTTGGGGCTTCCACCCCCTGTGACTCCTGCCAAGGGCTCAATGGACCTGGGCTGGGAGCTGCCAACCCCCTCATAGCTCCAGCCAGGACAGGACATTCCACCCCGCCCCCTTCCCCCCCAGCTCCTGCCTGAACTCCAGGCTCCCCTCCCACCGTGGCTCCAATGAGGGCTCAGGGTGCCCAGCTCAGGGCTGCTGCTCCCCACGACTCCTGCCCGGGCTGCCCAGGCTCGGGGCTTCTGCCTCTCCTCCTGGCTCCTGCCTGGGCTTGGGGAGCCTGAGCACAACCGGTTGTGGAGTATTGCTACAGTTACTGATCACCTTTTAACTTTAGAAAGAAAAGGCGGACTTGTGGCACCTTAGAAACTAACCAATTTATTAGAGCGTAAGTTTCGTGAGCTACAGCTCACTTGATAGGATGCATACAGTGGAAAATATAGTGGGGAGATTTTATATACACAGAGAACATGAAACAATGGGTGTTACCATACAGACTGTAACAAGAGTGATGAGGAAAGGTGAAATATTACCAGCAAGAGAGCAGGGGGGCGGGGACCTTTTCTACTGATAATCAAGGTGAGCCATTTCCAGAAGTTTACGAGAACAGTAGGAGGGGAAATAAACATGGGGAAATAGTTTGACTTTGTGTAATGACACATCCACTCCCAGTCTTTATTCAAGCCTAAGTTAATTGTATCCAGTTTGCAAATTAATTCCAATTCAGCAGTCTCTCGTTGGAGTCTGTTTTTGAAGTTTTTTTGTTGAAGAATTGCCACTTTTAGGTCTGTAATCGAGTGACCAGAGAAATTGAAGTGTTCTCCGACTGGTTTTTGAATGTTAAAATTCTTGACATCTGATTTGTGTCCATTTATTCTTTTATGTAGAGACTGTCCCATTTGGCCAATGTACATGGCAGAGGGCATTGATGGCGCATGATGGCATATATCACATTGGTAGATGTGTAGGTGAACGAGCCTTTGATGGTGTGGCTGATGTGATTTAGGCCCTATGATGGTGTCCCCTGAATAGATATGTGGACACAGTTGGCAATAGGCTTTGTTGCAAGGATAGGTTCCTGGGTTAATGTTTTTGTTGTGTGGTTGCTGGTGAGTATTTGCTTCAGGTTGGGGGTCGTCCCCCTCCCTTCCCCCCCCCCCCCCCCCGGCTCTCCTGCTGGTAATAGCTCACCTTTCCTGATCACTCGTGTTACAGTCTGTATGGTAACACCCATTGTTTCATGTTTTCGGTTTATATAAAATCTCCCCACTATATTTTCCACTGTATGCATCCTATCAAGTGAGCTGTAGCTCACAAAACTTATGCTCTAATAAATTTGTTAGTCTCTAAGGTGCCACAAGTACTCCTTTTCTTTTTACGGATACAGACTAACACGGCTGCTACTCTGAAACCTTTTAACTTTAGGGGTCTCCAGTTGCCTGACAAACTACAGAACTACATACCTTTCACAGACAGATGGAGTTCCAAACTCCTGGCTTAGTTAATGAGGCTAGAGCCTGCTAAGCTGCACAATCATTACTAAATATGTTAATGTATCACATTCCACTTTACTCTCTTTACTATGTGCATTCTTGGTTTGCGTACAGCAAGAGAATGTTCAGCCATTACAAATGCTTTGTTTGTGCAGATCTGTTGCAACATTTCATTTCTACCGCATGAATTGATAATGGCTTCCCAGTCAATTTCTTCAGACAGCCAACTCTTGTTGGTGTGTGTTGCAAGGCTACATTTCTGTCACAGAGTCCAGTTTTCAACAAAAGGTTAAATGGAAAAATCTACCTTCCAGTCACATTAGTTGTCAAACTGGCAGCCTAGAGCCCCCAAGTCCAACCTGTACCTCATTGTGGTACGGGGTGTAACATCTGAAGTAGGGGATTGCTTGTGAGACCTATGCCATCAATGATGAAGGCTGGTCCAAAATATCACTTTGGGCATTATGCAAGGTGAACAGGTCCAGTGAGAACCCTGAAAATGACTGCTAATACAGGTAGGGAAGATGCAGGGCACAAGCCGCACCTAGCTCTCTGAGGTGAAGGAAATTGCTGAGAAAGACTCAACAGCTTGGGTCGCATTGTGTGAAACCAGTACTGGTAGATCAGGAAAAGGTTTTCATTACTGGGCCTCCGTCTCAATATCTGGGGCGAGGTATTCTTTAGGACAATCGTTCACTATTGGTTTTGATCAGCATGAGTAACTCAGCACTCAGTACCAGGGTTAAAACCACTGCTCTACTCTCAGCTGCTAATGCCCTGTCGATGCCATCTTCCCCTAGTGCACTTGTGATGGGCTTGCAACAAAGCCCCCTTGGGGACATGTCCTGTGATGTCAGCAGGCGCATCTGCAGTATACCGTGACAACGTATTCAATTGTAGCTGGGATCGCCACCAATCCATCAAAATTGCAATCTGGAATATTGCAATTCTTTACAGGTGTGGTCATCAGGTCATTATCTCATGCAAAATGGACCATCTTGGCATATCAACTGCAGGCCTAACAGAAGCAAGGCTGATAGATCATGGGCACCACAAGGTGCGAGATTCATTAATTCTGTATTTTGGTGGTCCTAACCACTTACATGGGGTAGCATTACTACTGTGAGGCAAGGCCAAGTCCTCCTTGATAACGTGGATGCTCATGTCTTCTCAACTACTTATTGTACTACTTATTGCACATCTTAAACATTGGCATGGTCACTTCACTGTCATAGTAACCCATACGTGGTTTAGTCAGAGATCACTTCTATGAACAATTGGAATCTCCAGTACGTACTGCCCCTCCACATGATAATCTCATGATCCTGAGCGACCTAAATGCAGTTACTGGCACCCTCTGAATTGGGTTTGAATAGGTTATTGGCCATTAAGGTTCAGGTATACCCAACGATAACTCCTGCCACTTGCTCACGTTCTGTGCCTCCCAGAGTCTTTCCATTCTTGGGTCATGGTTCAAGTGGCAATGCATATACCGGATGTCCTGGATCTCGCATGGCGGCATCACTCAGAAGAAGTTGCACCGCATCATCACACGTCACAGGTGCTCTTCACCTCTTGCAGAGTATATTGCGGTGTGGAATGTGCCGTGAACACGGATCACCACCTATGGTTGCCCGCATGGTGTCGCTGCTGTTTCAATGAGCAAATACGTCCTCTGCAATGATGAAGAAGTTTGACTTCGATGCACTTCTCCACGTGCTGGGTTTAGCCAACAGGTTTTTTATTGACATCAACAATAGA
Organism: Lepidochelys kempii; assembly: GCF_965140285.1. Classification (NCBI taxonomy): domain Eukaryota; kingdom Metazoa; phylum Chordata; order Testudines; family Cheloniidae; genus Lepidochelys; species Lepidochelys kempii. Next base: position 79,441,417 of record NC_136380.1, read on the forward strand.
CTCTCAGTCCTAGCTGACCTGCCAGACAACGTCGAGGTCGCCTGTTCTCTTCCATCCTCGACCAATCTGCCAAGCAGATAATCGGCTACAGGAGCCCAACACATCAACTATGGCCATCAAAGGAGCCTTGCAGACAATTAAATTGAAGGCAACTGCCCTCCAGCGTGGCGATAAGTGCACCCATAATCAGCTGAAGTGAACGTTCAACACCCTGGCACTTCATGATCATGAAGAATATTAAAACCAAGTAGCAGATGATGTTGAACTCAGAATAGCCAGGAGATACTTAAAGGCAGCATTCTGCACAATCCGCAGTCTCAGCAATCAAATAGTAGTTGCTATGAATGCCATCTTGAACGACAGACCATGTTTTGTGGTCAAAGACAAAGCTGCAAAATCTAGGATCAGGTCCACCCACAACCCTAATCTCTTTGAATAATGAAACTGTCAAAGAAGTGCCAGATTTTGCTATTTGGGTTTTATACTCACCAGTTCCTCCAACTCTCACATAGAGGGTCTCCACCAGATTGCCATCGCAGCATCTGCCATGGGTTGTTGACAACAGTGGTTCTCAAAGGTGGTCCGCCGCTTGTTCAGGGAAAGCCCCTGGCGCGCCAGACCGGTTTGTTTACCTGCCGCGTCTGCAGGTTCGGCTGATCGTGGCTCCCACTGGATGAGGTTCACTGCTCCAGGCCAATGGGGGCTGTGGGAAGCAGTGCGGGCCAAGGGATGTGCTGGCCGCCCTTCCCACAGCCCCCTTTGGCCTGGAGTGGTGAACAGCGGTCAGTGGGAGCCGTGATCGGCCGAACCTGTGGGCGTGGCAGGTAAACAAACCAGTCCGGCGCGCCAAGGGCTTTCCCTGAACAAGCGGCGGACGAGCTTTGAGAACCACTGGTTTACAACAGATATGGAATCATCATCATCTTGGCATGACAACTAAATTCAAGATCTATTCAAGCTGTGCCCTGTCCATACTGCTGTTCAATTGTGAAACATGGATACTATGCCGCTCAGACTGGGCAAACCTGGAGGCTTTCCACACAAAATGCCAACGTTATATATTGGACATAAAGTGAAATGACTTCATTTTGCATATGTTTACTGTCACTCTGGTCTACAGTCTCCTGTGGCCATTGTTTGTAGACGGCATCTTATGCTTTTCAGACATATAGCGAGAATGCTACAAGACATTCCAGTGAACGCCGTTCTCTGGGTGGCTTGTAACATCTGGGATAAAATTTCACTGACTGAGGGGTGGAGGCAGCTCAGAGGCAGACCCCATATTACATGGATGAATCAAGTCTGTTCCGAAATTGGACTCTCGGTCTTTTGCAGCTGCATGGGAATGGATCAAATGGCGAACGCTTGCTACGGCCAACTGTTTGGCTAAGCACTGAAGAAGAGAAGAAGAAGAGCACAGAGTCTGTTGTCCATGAGAGGCAAGGTAGCTTCCATTTTTAAAAAGCACAAATGGAGTTTGGCATATCGTCAGTTTTGTAAAGGATTAAGGTTATCAAGTACCTAAACCAAGGACTCAGGCTGCACCCTAACATGCAGTTAGGGTTTCTGAGAACACAACATGTCACAATAATGTGATATGCTGACAGGTATTAAGGGGTTAATCTAAGTCCTGGACGTAATGATTTGAAACTGTCTTCCTTAAGCCATTGTGGTCTTTTAAATACAGCTTAGTTTACATTAAAATATCTTTTTAAATTTGCCTCCTCCATTGAAACCTTTTTGAGGATTCCTGGAAGGTTTGTGTGTCTTCTAAAACTGCTTCTGCAATCATCTGCTCAGGCTGCACCTCTTGCTGCAATAGCTAGTTATGACAGTATTTTGCCTTGCTGCTGCAGCATCCGCCCCTTGTTCCAGAACTCAAGATGATCCTAGTTCAAGGGAGCCACGTTACTTTCAGTCTGGCTGAGTACACCACTCTTTATGTCACAAATAAGCCCCTTATTTTAAAGAAAAAAGTTGAAATGAATTGCTATATTGCTGTAAACTAATCTTTAAGTATAAGAGACTTAGTGTGTTAGGTCAGCAATTTACGTAAATCCCTATTTTCCACAATGTTTAGACTGGATATTATTTTATAGCAGATAGTATAATTTTGTTATAGCTCCTTAAAAGGACCAACCACAGTCTCCCTTTAAGACCAAAGTGTACCTTTGCACTTGTGCAGCCTGTATTCTTCTTGGACCCTTTATTAACATTCTTCCCCTTATATGCTGTTCAATGGCTGCCAGAGCTGAGCTGTTCTGCACAGATTTTCAGCTCAGATGGGGGGAGGGTGTGTTAATTACAAAGAAAGATGGAGACAGGCCAGACAGCCCCTCTGGTGAACTGTCTCATACATGCGCAGCTTACTTCCTGCTGTTTTGCAGCTACAAAGATCACCTGTTGGTGTTGGCATTCACCCAAGCTGGGGCCTAGCGGAAATGACAGAATCAGCTAGAAATGAGAGCCAGCTCATATTCCAGCTACCCAAATGAGGGAAATACAAAAACAGATGATTGCAATATGACCTAGCTGCTTCATATAGGAGCCAAGAGGGGAAAATGTAGAAAACAATCATTTAAAAGAAAGCTCTGCTTATACTGGGTCTCTGACTGCTGCTATTTTCTCTCTACATCCACAACAGAAAAACACATCTCCACAGAGAACTTACTCTCTCCCTTCTGCCCCTGCTTGAGATGTTGGATGCTCCCAACCCTAAATAAAATATTATAAACAAAGATCCATATATTTTACTTAAATAATCAGCCAACTCCACTGGTCACACATGCTTATTTAAAGAAAGGATACAAAATCGAGTCTGGAAAAACAATATGCAAACCTACCTCTGACTGAAATTCATACCTGTATAGGAGAAAGACTATGCACCATTTAAGTTTCATTTCATCATTCTAGTCAGAAAGGCAGATTAACAGTAATTAAATCAAAAAGATAATTGATATAGGCTGTTTTTTTAAATATAGGAATGTTGCCTTTTAAATGATAAAATACTTCTATCCAAGATTCTGGTCATATACTATACTTCCAGAAGATACAGACTTCAAATGAGGCATTGCAAGCTATTTACAATCTGTATTTACCCAAAGCAGCAACATTCGTGACATTCAAAATGTTTAGTGGAATATCTCTGACCATGAGTTCAAACATGTTTTGACATAATAAATACACATTCTCTAGTATGGCTTAACTGTCTTTAAAAGAGTTTCAAAGAGGTTCTTTTTTTGCCCAGTAATTCTTTTTTTAAAAAAGTGAATATTAATTTTTGACAAGGCAGGTTTTTCTTGTCCAAGCAATGGAATGAGCCCTTGCTGAGAAAACACTTCATGAATACTCAAGGCATATTTCAGTTCCTCAATAAGCACCAATTCTTCAAACCCTCAGAGTATCAGGCAGCTTTTGTGACTTTGGCCTTTCAACTGTGACACTTCCTGCCACACCCTCCTCTATTTTCACACATAGCTTCTGGCAGCTAGACAGGTAACCAGAAACCAAACCCTAGTAGTGAGAGCAAGCATGGCCTAATTTGCACATTATGAATTATTCAGGACTTCCTGATTCCTGCACCTGCACAGAGGCAGGAAACTTGCAAGGAATGAGCATTACTGTTCTCTTGGGTATACACAAGTTCAGTTACTGCTCAGCCACTTTGTTCTGTAACTAAGGGTTTTGAGTCTTGTACTAATCAATGAAAATGGAAAAAAAATTCTCACAGAGTCAAAAAACAGGGCAATCATTCAACTCTGTGAGAATTTTTTTTTCCATTTTCATTGGTTAGTACAAGACCCAAAACCAACTTGTCTTTGGTCTGAGATCTGAGGTACAAATTGACTTGGGGTAAGTGACTGGTCTCTTGGGCCTGGGAGCAGCCTGAATCTTTTGTGATCTTTGGTGTAAGTGACCATTTATCACTTAGTCCAAACACACAGACGAAAAAGCATTAAGTCAATGCTAAGCAAAAACTTCTATACTGCATCTCCTGTTCCTACTCCCATTGCATCTCTCTGGGTTTTGTTCTTTAATGCACCATCACCAACAGATTTCAGAGTAACAGCCGTGTTAGTCTGTATTCGCAAAAAGAAAAGGAGTACTTGTGGCACCTTAGAGACTAACCAATTTATTTGAGCATAAGCTTTCGTGAGCTACATCGGATGCATCCAATGAAGTGAGCTGTAGCTCACGAAAGCTTATGCTCAAATAAATTGGTTAGTCTCTAAGGTGCCACAAGTACTCCTTTTCTTATCACCAACAGAGTCGTCAGTTAAAAGCTGTGCTCATTAATCACAGGCAGCTAAGCATCCTGCTTTGACTGGTTCAGTAAAAGAGATCTGCAGCAACTGATAACACAACCTTTTTAATCCTCTGTTTCAATGGAACAAGTCTAACAGAAGTGTTAAGTATTCAGGAAGGTACAGTCAATCTTTTCAAACCTTCACTCTTCTTCTTTCAGTGCCTAAATAAGTTAATTTAGACTTCTTTCAATGCAGAATGCATGATTGGTCCTACATTGCCACTATCTCATTCCTAGCCAATAACAGGTTCTCTGGGTCTTTTAAAAGTTATTTTAATTAGGCATGTAAACACGTTGCAGTCTTTGATACTCTTTCATTCAGCATCATTAATCCCCAGCATGAAATCAATAGACTTAAAACATTTAATCATGTAGAAATGCAACCTACAAATCCACAAATGACTTTCATTCATCACGTGCATGGACAAATACCCTATAAGTTAGAGGCTATGCCTTCTTTTGCTGCCTTGGGGATCAGGCTAGTCTCTCATAGAAATAAATAAAAGGAGTACTTGTGGCACCTTAGAGACTAACCAATTTATTTGAGCATAAGCTTTCGTGAGCTACAGCTTCCAATGAAGTGAGCTGTAGCTCACGAAAGCTTATGCTCAAATAAATTGGTTAGTCTCTAAGGTGCCACAAGTACTCCTTTTCTTTTTGCGAATACAGACTAACACGGATATTACTCTGAAACCTGTCATAGAAATAAATAGATCCTCTCTTTGTAGATATCTGTCAATAAGAAAGAATAGTCATTAATGAGAGGAAAACGTGATTGTTTGCTAAGTCATCATATCCCCTGTCCTAGAGTCACGTTGATCTGATGAGACGGTCCCCTACTTATACTAATGTAGATATTTTTTTAAAACTTTTTTTGTGGTAACTAGGTCACAGAGTCTACTACATGTGCAGTAAAGGACAGTATCTTCCTTCCTACAGTGATTTAACCCTTAGCACATCACTAATTATACACATAAAAACAACACATATGGACAACAAGAACCGCTATTTTTGTTTTGTTTTATTAAAAGAGAATTTGCCCTCAGGTCATTCCCGCGAACATGTGAAGTCCAGGGGCAAAGGTGCATTTTGCTGGGAGAATTTTGCCAATGTCTCAACGTGTACTGCAACACAAAGAAGCCTTTAGAGGATTTCCTATGCGTAAGATCCTCCGAACCCATCAGGCTATAGAGAGCAACTAAAAATCTCACCAACAAGGCAGAAACCTCTGGCTAGAGTGTAAACACGAAGAGCCATTGATTTCTATCTGTGGGGGATTAAAAGGGATGGAAGACGTAAACAGGGAAGAAGGATAAAAGTAAGAGTAGTTGAATTTGGTCATATTAATCACAATTAAAAGATTAACATGAATAAGGTTTTTTAAAAAGAGCAGTATGAGACAGGCAGTGAGATGAATATCCTATGTCTCCAATGTAGTAAAACCCATTCTCCTACTGTAAGTGACTGAAGGAATGAAAACTTTATAACGAGTATGACTAATCTGTACTTTACTGTAGGTATTTTGAGCCTTAGTGAGCATTCTTGATTGGTTCTTTTGCAGTTATTCCCACTGACAATAAGGTTTATGTGCTGAGCAGCATGGAGGGAAAGGCATAGTTTAGGGAATTACTTCAAATGCCTTGGCTGTCCCTAGCTGCATTAATTTTTCATTGCCTCATTTAGGCTAAAAAAATGAGCTAAGTCTAAACTATGTAATGAGGGCATTCAAAATTGGGCAAAAAGAAGATCAAGCATTTTCTTGTGGAGGCGCTTCAAATTATTATCAGTAGCACCCTGTATTGCTGTTTATTAACATTAGAAGGAACTATTTAAAAACTTTTTTAAAACACATGGTTCAGGCTAACTGAAAAAAAGTATCACTTTTCTACTTGACAGAGGCTGGGGCGGACTCTTGATTCAAAATGACAATTCAGATCCAGACATAGGGTCAGGTTTTCAAAAAGGGGGGCTCTGCCTTGAAGCTGAGCAGCAGGAGCAATCTGAGTCCTTGCACTTCTAACTACCTAACAGCGTGAGTTAGGGGTGCAACAATATATCTCAAAACGCTGAATTTAATTAAAATCTGCTAGCTTATCACAATCACTGCTTTCAGTTAGCTCTGTAAATAGCTGAAACAAAAAAGAAAAGTGCAAGTTTTTGTCTTTGAATAGTCTATGAGTCAAAGCAAATCAAGGTGAAAATAGTGTCCAGCAGGATAATTCAGACCAAGGAAATCATCCAGCTCCACAGCAGTTTGACCCTAGCTTGGCCCCAGAGGCAGCTCTACAGCTGCCAGCTAGAGATCCTGCCAAGAAGCTAGCAGAGGTGCAAGCCAAAAAGCCAGCAACAAACCCACATGCCAGTACAGGAAAGCTATATTCCAGAATTTGGCATCTGGGTCCTGCAGCTGCCAACCACTTCCCATCTGACCAAAGCTGTGCAGTGTGCTCCTAATAGAACAGCAAGCGTGAACTGTACAGGAGCAAAGAAGTACTGTCTGTAGCACACAGAGGATGAAGGAGCATCCTGTACCTACCAACCTCTGAAGTATACAAATAATGCTGCTGTATCACCAATATAATAACCTGGACCGGGAGACATATTTTCAAGGATACAGTGGGAAGTGATAAATGTTTTGCTGGAAAAGAAGCAGGAGCAACACTGTGGGTATTCACGTCAATGGGAGTTTTGTTACTGACTTCCCTAGGTACAGAATTTTTGTGTTACTAAATCTGAATAAATCCATCTTTTACATTGAAAGGCCAAATAAATTTGCCTGTGTTTGACTGCAGAACCAGTGGATTGATTTGAGCACGAATGGCCCTCAGCAGATTTCCTGAGCATGATAAGCCAGAAAAGCTTCAAGGGGCACACAGAAAATGCTTTTCCTGTGCTCCCTGAGCTATTCTGCATGACTCTCCCTACACAGAGCTCTTCTGCAAACCCACTACAGCACTGTAACCATCCCACCTGTGCTCCTCATAGGAATGAACCCACAATTTATCCCTGTGTTTCAAAATTACAAAGACACAGTACACAGAGGGGAAAAATCTTGATCCCATTGAAATCAGTGGTAAAGATTCTCTTGGCTTGTATGGGGCCAGAATTTTACTGGAAATATTTAGAAATCAGATGCTCTTTAATTAGTCGTCATGAGTTTAGTTCAGGGTTCTGGGCTTCCTCAGTGACAACTGACGATGGTACCACTTAGTCTTAAATGTAAAGAATGCATCTCCCTGAACAATCTTAAAATAAATAATACAGTGACTTTCAGTATTTAAAAGACAATGCCTCAGATATCAAAATACAAAACTTGAGCATCACAGAAAAGAAAGGCTCCATATTTTTAAATGATGGTGATGTTGTTTAAAAAAGAAATGAGATGAGATTTTAAAAAATGCATAAGAGTAAATGCTTAGCTGTCATTGAAACTGAACAGGTAGGTAGAGCTCTTGGGAACTTTTAAAAAACTTCATCCGTTGCCCCTAATTTATATTGTGCAACCCCACTATTTTGAAGTGGTTCTACCCTACTGGGCTTCATTAATCCTTATGACTTAAATGAAAGTGCAGAATGAAATGAGAGTCAGGAAGTAGAAAATAACTGTGGAATGATTGCCTATAAGAAAACAAGGGAGTACTTTTTAAAAGCCACCTTAGACAGAAGCCACATTAAGCTCCATCTTAAGAGTTAATGCTGGGAAACCCTGAAGTGATACGGCATGATTTCTGTCTCAAGTTACACATCTGTAAAATAATAATAATAATACAAATTACTTAAAAAGGGATGTTTGTTATATTACTTTACAGCTGTACAAAATTTTGTAAGCCCAAAACTTAATAGTAAGAGCAAGAATGTACTTTTATATTAAAAATAATGAATATATTACAATTTTAAACATGATATGATGCAAATATACCAATTTCCCTGAAATTTCATGAAAAAAGCATAATTTCAGTGACATGAAATTGTCCAAAACAAAACAAACTTCTTGAATGAAATTTCATGAAAATAAATTATTTATACAAATAGTTGCATTTAATTTATAATAAAATTCACTGTTTCTGAAGACTGTTGGTATCCTGTTATTTTCCCTAACTGCAATAATCCATAACTCCAGTAAGCAAATTAAACCAACTGTGATGAGTTTTCCTTGCAGTATGTTGAAGATTTAAGTGAACTGTAGGAGTTAACAATTTCATATGATATATTGAGATTATCCCATTATCCCGAATTATACCTTGGGTTACATCTGTGCAACCACACTGATGATTCCCCATTGCTTAAGTGAGGTTGCATAGATGTAACTGAGGGGCACAATTCAGCCCATTATGTTTAAAATATTCAGAAGAGCCTATAAATCATTTCCTATGTTTTCTAGCTGTGTTAGGTTTTATTTGACTCGCTAAAATACTGGACTTTATTCTCATCTGACACTAGTGTAAATCAGGAGTAATTCCACTGAGTCAATAGAGTTACAATGGAGAACAACTGGTGTCAGAATAGAATAAGGCGCATTAAGTCTCCAGATGGTCTACCCATGCACTCTAAGGAATCTTACTAAGGTTAACTTGTATGCATTATTGAAGACATAAAGCTAGTATTCATAAACTGTAAATAGCATATTCATAGTGTGTAGATGTTTGAAATCCCCTAACTTTCCTGACTCAGGGATCACACAGTAACACAAAATCTGCATAGACCACCCCCAAAGAAAAGAAAATGAAAAACAGAATAAAGAAGATGAGCTGCTGAGAAAAAAATAAGTGTGGGAGCTATGTTTGAAGTGCTGAGGAAACCCCTGTTTCATGGTCAGCTGCTCAAACATATCTTATTCTGACATTATGTGAAAGTTAAGTGGGACATTTTAGTCTTACGAAAATCCTAGAAAAATGAAAATGCTATTAAGAAGTGTCATAATTTACAAATCAAAGCCCTTCTTTTAGGGTAAAATTGAGAGATTGCCATCCCCACTGGGGATCAAAAGGAGCATGTATCCAAAATGGTAACAGAAATGTTCAAATATACATTCCTTAAGAAACACAACATTTTAGGACAGTAATGGGCTCTCTCTCCAACAAGGAACAATTTCCAAAATTGTGGTTGCTCTTTCAACTGGCTCGAAGAAAGGTATTAGGGTTGGGGTTTTCATATGAGAGCAGATATGCCAGCGATCACTGATCAGGTTCAAATACTTACTTAAAATCAATGAGTTTATATAATTCTTTTCTTCCCAAGCAATTTTAGTGCCTTGAGCTGGCCTGAGAAGGTGAGTTACCATTGCCATTTTGTAAATGTTGGAGAAATGGGAGTTTGAAGTTTCTGTAATATAAATTTCTTTAACTGTATATTAATGGATTAGGAGAATCATTTATCTATTTGACTGTTAATTTATGAATGACAAAATATAATTTCTTTCAAATGTTCTCCCTCTCTTAATTTACTGATGAAACTGAGGTCTAATTATAAATTTGAGGAATGAGATTTTTCTATAACATATTTGTTTACACTAAACATATACTGCTATGATCTAAAATAATCTAGGACATTTCATTGTATATGTTTTAAAATTTGATAAAACAAAAACAAACCAACACAAACAGTTAATCCCCATGAACATGTTATACACAATATCAATGTCATATGCATATTGGACTGCACATATGTAAATGCTCTTTGTGCAAGCCAGACATTTACTGGAGCTCCCAATGACTTCACAGCACTTGCTGGAATATCCCACATTTTACTTCAGTGGGAATATCTAGGAGCTCAGCACTTGAAAAAGCAGGGTATTTATGTAGAGGCCAATATATGGAATTAGGAACCTAAGTTTAAACACACATTTTTGATCATTTTAGCCTCACTTCCGCCTCCCTCCCCTGGAAAAGGTATGTTGCTCTTTTGTAACAGTTGTTCTATCACACTATAACCTTGTGAACCTTGGGATCACTGGCAGGGATTAAAACCTACGTTGACAAATTTCAATTGTGGAACCTTGTGTAAAATGACGTTGTTATTAATTTCAAAGAGTTTACTTTGGCTGTACTCTATATCTTATCAAGCATCAGAAGAGCCATGATTGTTTGTTCTATTTTCATATTTTATTTACCAGGAGTTGAAAATACTCAAACTTAACCCTTTCCCAATCCAAAACCTCTGTATCTAATGACTTGGCACAGCCCCACATGCTGTCTCTTACAAGAGCCAGCCAAAGAAAGACAGAAAGAAAGCTTAACATGAACTGCCACTAAACTTTGTCAAACACACAGAACATTATATAATACACAATAAAATACTTCATACCTGGAGTTGAAAAAACGAAAAGTGTTAACAGCTGACCTGGCACAGCCCCACATGCTCTCTCTGGAAATTGAACACAGACAATTAGGAATTTTAAGACACCCCAAACATTTCATGGGGCCTAGACAAACTGGAGGAATACCTACTGCAAAGGCAGATGGCTCAGAAATGGAAGGGAATTATAATTTTTCCCAAAACTCACTTAATACTTCTAAAAAGTCAAATGGGAGTTTTGCCATTGACTTAAATGGGAGCAGAGGCCAGCTTTAAGGTCCCAAATCTCAACAACTGATCATTCTTGTTCACTTTGAGTATTTTCTCATTAAACAAGCAATCATCCGCAAAAGAATACAATGTTAATATGAATTTACATGAGGAAACCATTGCAAAAAGAGGGAGAGAAATTGGAAGTGAATTTCCACTTCCAGAATTCTTGCTGCTAAAGTAATATAGTTCTCAATATGCCAAAAAGAAAATCTAGCTGTTAACCCTTTTTTATGAAAACTCTAACTCCAGGGACAATACATCATTTTCTACAATATTATTTGAAATTTAGCACCACTTATATATAATAACTATATAAATTCTTATGCTGTAATTTGTAACGCATGGAATATTCCTTTATACCAGAAGTGGGCAAACTACGGCCCGTGGGACCCTCCTGCCCGGCCCCTGAGCTCCTGGCCCGGGAGGCTTGCTCCCGGCCCCTCCCCTGCTGTTCCCTCTCCCCCTTAGCCTCAGCGGACCGCACCATGCTCTGGGTGGCCGGGCAGCACAGCTGCAGAGCCACAGCCTAAACCGGTGCTCTGGGCGGCGCGGCTATAGCGCTGCCAGCCACCGGTGCTCCAGGCAGCGCGGTCAGGGGGTAGGGGGGTTGGACAGAGGGCAGAAGAATTCGGAAGGGTGGTCAGGGGTTGGGGGTGTGGATTGGGGTCGGGGGGTCAGAGGGCAGGGAACAGGGGGTTTTGATGGGGCCTGGGTCCTGGGGGGACAGTCAGGAATGAGTGGAGGGGTTGGATGGGGCAGCAGGAGGCAGTCAGGGGTGGGAGGTCCAGAGGTTGTCAGGGGACAGAGAGCAGGGGGTGGTGGATGGGGCAGGAGTCCCGGGGGTGGGGGTTGGGGGCTGGCAGGGGACAGGGAACAGGGGAGGGTTGGATGGGGCAGGAGTCCCAGGAAGCCATCAGGGGGCGAGAAGCGGGGGGAGGGGGGGTCGGATAGGACGCAGGGGCCGGGCCACACCTGGCTGTTTGGGAAGATACAGCCACCCCTAACTGGCCCTCCATACAATCTTGGAAACCCGATGTTTGCCTGCCCCTGCTTTACACTAATGAATTCTGATCTATTACATATGCTTGAAGAAGGAGCACTATACAGCTGGCTTTCTGAAACAGTTTCACCACATAAAAAAAAAGAATCTAAGGAAAGCAAAGTCCATGAATAACTCTCTTCAGTCTTGCTACCTGTGGTTCAGACCTCAAATGTTCCATGAAACTTGTCTGAGACCAACACCCAAAGAACTAGCAAAAATTAAGAAAAAAACCTTATTTCTCTAGCACACTAATAATTGAACAAAATTTCATTGGAAGCCTTAGAATGGGCCAGGCTACTGGAGGAGCTCCTTTATACAGTTGTCATTGATAACATTAACATGTCCAGTGGGAGATTTTCAAAAGACACAGAGAGACACCTCCCATTGATTGTCATCATTTTCACCCCACTGATGTCCTTTTAGGCCTTTGAAAATCTCTCTCTTATTTCACACTTTAATATTTCCAAAATTGGAAAAAAAATCCAAAATATAAAAACCTCAAACATTTTTTTTCTGAGATATTGCAACACTCCTTTAAATTATCCTTAATTTGTTTGTCATAAGCACATAACAAACATTATTTATCTTTGCTATTGCATGTTTCTTTGGTTTTGCCTTAATCAAGTAATAAAGATTTAATAACAAGAAAAAATCTGCTAGAGTGATGAGACAGAAAAGAATGTAATGAATTTTAAGCACAAGTAAAAGTCATTAGTTCCAATGTGCCTGCCATATTGGCTTTATCTTAATGACATCTACCTATTTTCTACCATAAATCCTCTTCTCCAATCCTTTTCTTCTACAGTAAACATCTCCTGATCTTATTAGTTGCTTATCAGGCACAAAGTGATGCATAATTTTTCTCAGAGTTGAATCAGCATATAATCAAAAGGCATTGGGATAAATACTCCTCTCAGAGGTACTCAAGTGGCTTTCATTTGAAATCCATGGAAGCTGCACACAAGCCTCCTACAGCAGAAACTGGATTCTAGTTTGCACTGGCAAAATGAAACCTGGAAGTTATAATACAGAATGACACTCTCAAGCTGCACTCACCTTCCCATCTTATGCTTCACCCTGTTTCACCATTTCGGCCCAGATAACAGAAAAATAACTACTCATTAAAGATAATACAACAACGCAGGCAAAAAACAGGTTTGTGAGAAAGGAAAATATTTGTCATATTGAATTTTACACAAACACAAAAGGCAGTTTTTGCATGCAGCTAAAAACTACTATTTTCTCTCTCAAAAACATTTTTGCTGTGAAAATGGTGAATTTCCACTAGTGACTAATTCAATTAAAACAAAAAACAACCCCACAATTCTGCACAACATTGTGAAATTTGCCATTTTTATTGGAAAATGCTATCATTCTCTGACAGAAATGACATCATTTTGCCATGAGTTTAAATCTTAGAAATATGAGTATGTGCATATGAATATTCACTAAGTGGTACTTTTACCCTGCACCAGCAATTTAAATGAAGGCAGCTGGTACTAAGATACCACCTCCAGCTGCAGATAATGGAAACTCCACAAAGAACCAGCTAACAATGTTCTAGCCACTCAGCTCAATGAATTGGCTAAAAATTCGACCACCATCTTTAATCAAAATGGAGGGATAGGATATTTACTTGCTGTGTAACAGCCACAGAATTATCACTGTGCTGATGGGGTATTTAAATAGCTCAACATTTTGACCAATGTTGACAAAATTTCAAATGTAAATTTCCTTGCCTTTAGTCTTTCCTTGCCTTTAGTCATTTTTTTGCTCTTGCTGAAGTTAAATAGGTGATAGCACTTCAGTTCAAAGAATCCATCTGCTGTATGCATAACACAATAGTGGATTTACTCATAAGTACTATTCATTTTACAAAATGTTTCACAAATTACAAAAGAGCTGAGAGCACATTTCTAAGACAATATGGTTTGACTCCTTATGTTTATATCCATGCTCAGAGGTCCAAATTGTGGTCTTAAACTGTAGTATAGGAAATATGATGATGGCATACAGAGACACTACACAATACGTTGGTGTGCTTATTCTGTATGGAAATTGCATATACATAGAACTTTATAAGCAATGTTACTAAGATTAAAATACATACTGTGGCAAGGGGAATACCACATTCTATTTTGAATAGTAAAGGCTTAGAAAGCCAATGAATATATGTTGTAAACCAGGTAGCAATTGCAGGATATGAAAACTGCTTGGTAAAGAGGACAATCTCTGTCTCAATGAAGTGAACGATTGAGAACAGATAATTTATTTGACAATAGCCTGTTTATTTTTCTGATGCTGGAATGTTCATGAGGAGATTGCGATTTTCTTGAATTTATTCACTTTTCTAATTTTCTCTATGGATTTTGAAACAAAGTTTAACACTATGGATTGATCAGGTACAGTTCGGACTCAGTGGTGAGGCTGCACACAGCCCTGACACAGCACAAGGCCTGGGCCTGCCCCAGAAACACCCTGGGACCCTGCCCCTCTATGCCAGGCGCACCAGGTGTGGGGCAGGCAGGCTCAACCAGGCAGGATACAAATGTGGAGGGGCTTAGTGTGGAGGGATCCAGGTGTGGGGTGAGAGGATTCTGTGTGGGACAATCTGGGTGCTGGCAGCTCAGTCAACGGTCTAGGTGTGGGGGGATCTGGATGCACAGAGGCTCATTGGGGGGGATCCAAGTGCAGGGGCAATGGGTCTCTGCGGGGGCTACCAGATGAAAACGGTTGGGGCTCAGTAGAGGGGTCTCGGTGTGGGTGTCTCAGCGGGGGGGGTCTGGGTACTAGGGGAGTGGGGCTTTGTGGGGTGGGGATCTGGGTGCAGCTAGTTGGGGGTCAGTGGCATGGGAGGCTGGATGTCAGGGGCTCAGGGTGGTGCAGGGATGTGGGCCTCATCAGGGTGGGGGTTTCACTGCGGGGGTTCAGTGGGGGTTGGTCTGGGCGCAGGGGTGGGGTTCCAGAGGCAGGGGTTATGGGTGCAGGGGGGCTCCAGATGCAGGGGTTGAGGTCCAGTGGGGTGGGGTTTGGGTATGGAGGGTTAAGAGCTAAGGGTATGTGGGGTGAGGCTTGGTGGGGGTGTCTGGGTAGGGGAGGTCCAGATGCCCAGGGGTTGGGCGGATGGGGCAGCAGCTCCTTGTACAGTAACCCCTACCCCCACAGCTGAGGAGTGATGGGGGCAGGAAGCAGAGGAGGATGCTGAGCTTCCTGCAGCTGGGGGAGGTTTCTGGGGGTGAGCTGACACAGCCCCTGCCACTCCTTGCAGGAGAAGAGGAAGTCCCATCCTCTCCTGCCTCCAGCCCAGCCAGGACTAGCAGCTGATTCTGGCTCAGGGTAGGAGCCACTGGTTGGGGTGTCCCAGCCCTAAAGTGATTTTCCTCTCCAGTGGCTGCTCCTGGTGCCTGAAAGGATGTACCTGTGCAGCTAGGGAGTGGTGTGTGAGTGCTCTTGCAGCTTCCCTGTCAGAAAGTCATTTTTTTTGCAGGGAAGCAAAGAAATCTGCGGGGGACATGAATTCTATGCACACACAATGGCGCTGAATTCCCCCAGGAGTAGCTTTAGCCAAAACTTCAATCTTGACTCACCTATTTGTTCTTACTATAGAGATTCAGGTATTCAGTTTGACTCCAAAATCTTTGACTATTATCATCAGCCACATCTCTACTATTAGTCACTTTCTTAAACACTGCTCTGCTAAAATTCTTATTTCAGTCTTCAGCTCCTTTCATCATGACTATTGTAATTTCCTCCTGTGTGGTTTCTTTAAACACCAACTAGCCATATTTTAATGTGTCCAAAATTCTAATGTTTCACTCCACAGCCACACACCTCATCATCTTCTTGCAGGTTCACAACCATATGTATCATCATCAGCCTGAGACAGGGTGACCATATTTCCGTATGCTGAATACGGGACATGAGTAAAATTACTCGTATTCAAGCAAGTTCAACAGCAATCAAGCTGAACTATGCAGTACAAACGTTCAAATTAACATCAAGTTGACTGAGCCCTAGGTTAAATATAAATTCTGTGTAGCTGGATTATTTTTATTTACCTTCTTATGTTTAAGGCTTTAGGGTTCACATGGCGAAGGGTGATACACACACCCCTACTCCCCCCACATACACACACAGGCAGACCTGACACACACCCACACTCACATACACACTGACCAACCCTCCCCTCTCTGCCCTGCCCTCTCTGCCCTCCATGCCTGGCTGGGCCCCTGGGATGGACCTGCCTCTCCTGGTACCTGGCGCCGTGTCCTCCCAAGGCAACACGGGTGGGTGCACGCAGGGTCACATGCCCCTCCCCCCCAATTTCTGCCAAGGAACCTGACTGCAGAGACTTCAGCGAACCAAGCCAGAGAGGTAGCTCAGCAGGGGAGGGTGCCTAGGGGAAGAATCATAGAATATCAGGGTTGGAAGGGACCTCAGGGGTCATCTAGTCCAATCCCCTGCTCAAAGCAGGACCAATCCCCAACTAAATCATCCCCGTGCTCCCTGGGGGCAGGACCCAGGGTGGGGTGGGGTAGGTTGGGAGAAGAGGGTGCTAAGCCCCTACCCCTGGGGCTGCTGTGTACCCTGCAGGTTCAGGGTGTGAACAGTCTGGAAATTGCTCCCTTCCCCCACCATTCCAGAGCTTAGCTGAGGGGCAGAGAGGGCTGTGCCAGGGCTGTGTAGGGCTTTGGCACATGCTGGGCTTGGCTCCTCCTGGCCAGCACCCTGCTCTGGAGGATCTTGGGCTTTCCTGGGCTGCCAGAGGCAGCGGGAGCGGGGGAAGGAAGGAACCTGCCAGCCAGGCTGTTGGTGAGCTGAGCTCTCCCACCGGGGCTGGCTCTCCGCACAGCGCTGGGAGTGGGACGCACCCCGCCAGGGGGAATATGGAGGAGCAGTGCGGCTGAGCGGGGTGGGGTGAAGGGGCTAAGCAGGGAGAGGATAGCAGGAGGGGGAGCACATAAAGGGCTGATGGGTGGGCAGCAGAGGTGTCATAAATATAAAGGGAAGGGTAAACCCCTTTGAAATCCCTCCTGGCCAGGGGAAAGCTCCTCTCACCTGTAAAGGGTTAAGAAGCTAAAGGTAACCTCGCTGGCACCTGACCAAAATGACCAATGAGGAGACAAGATACTTTCAAAAGCTGGGAGGAGGGAGAGAAACAAAGGGTCTGGGTCTGTCTGTATGCTGGTTTCTGCCAGGGATAGACCAGGAATGGAGTCTTAGAACTTTTAGTAAGTAATCTAGCTAGGTATGTGTTAGATTATGATTTCTTTAAATGGCTGAGAAAAGAATTGTGCTGAATAGAATAACTATTTCTGTCTTGTGTATCTTTTTTGTAACTTAAGGTTTTGCCTAGAGGGGTTCTCTATGTTTTTGAATCTAATTACCCTGTAAGATATCTACCATCCTGATTTTACAGGGGGAATTTCTTTATTTCTATTTACTTCTATTTTTTATTAAAAGTCTTCTTGTAAAACACTGAATGCTTTTTCATTGTTCTCAGATCCAAGGGTTTGGGTCTGTGGTCACCTATGCAAATTGGTGAGGCTTTTTATCCAACATTTCCCAGGAAAGGGGGGTGCAAGTGTTGGGAGGATTGTTCATTGTTCTTAAGATCCAAGGGTCTGGGTCTGTAGTCACCTAAGCAAATTGGTGAGGCTTTTTACCAAACCTTGTCCAGGAAGTGGGGTGCAAGGTTTTGGGAAGTATTTTGGGGGGAAGGACGCGTCCAAACAGCTCTTCCCCAGTAACCAGTATTAGTTTGGTGGTGGTAGCGGCCAGTCCAAGGATAACGGGTGTAATATTTTGTACCTTGGGGAAGTTTTGACCTAAGCTGGTAAAGATAAGCTTAAGAGGTTTTTCATGCAGGTCCCCACATCTGTACCCTAGAGTTCAGAGTGGGGGAGGAACCTTGACAAGAGGCGACACGTAACTGCCCACCACCTGCCCACACTCACCAGCCACCGCAGCTCGCAGCACACAGCCAGTGACCGGTGGAAAAAGGATGGGGATTGGGGCCCTGCTGGCCAAGACCCGGCATGCAGCAGGGGCTGCGCTGATGGACCACCGTGGGGAGTGGCTGGCCCCACCCGCTGCATCTTCACCCCACACCAGCCTTGCACACCCATCCCTATTGTCGGTCACTGGACCCCACCCCCCTCAACGCTGGTGGTGCGGGCGGCTGGTGAGCCGGGATTGGCCAGCAGCAGGACCCACCAGTACTGATGGGGGGGAAGATAGAAAATATGGGACAATTTGCCCATTTTAAGAAAAAGTCAGGACACCTGTAGGAGGGCTTAAATATGGGACTGTCCCTTTAAAAACGGGAGGTCTGGTCACCCTAGCCTGAGACTCCAGTTGGTAGGAACAGAAGCAGCCAAAGCCTGGATGGTTGCACTGGGGTTGAGCAGGTAAAATGGGGCCCAGCCAAGGCCACACCTCCCCCTAGCATCTTCCCTAGATCCAGTACTGTGGGAGGGGAGTCCACCCTCGCTCTGGAGGCATTAAGACCCAGGTGGTCCCCACCTCCCATCACATGGGCTTGGGAGAATACTGCAAAGAGGAACTAGCCAGACCCCAGCCAGTAGAAGGGACCTTTGGTCCTTTGAACATCCAGAGAACTTTCCACAGTTTTGATTGGACTTTCTCTGACTTGTGCTGATTGACTGTTTGCTCGAGCTCTTCAAGTTCCGGCTGCTCTTTCTAACAATTTCTTCACCTCATTTTCACTCCACACCATCCTTCCTTGTGCTGTTCCACTCATCCTCTTCCTTTCAGCTTACTCCTTCCTAGCTACCCCTCCCACAAAACATGTCGTTTGGTGCCATCACACTGTTCACTCTGCTTGTGTGCTGGCTCTCTTTCCCGATTCTGTGTCTGTCTTGTCTATGCTTATCTAAGCTCTTTGGGGCAGGGACTTTCTACTGCTTTGTTCAGGGGTAGAAGACAGGCATTTCTGATTCCAGCTCTTCTCTGGTTTGTTCTGTGGCCTTGGGCAAGTCACTAACCTGAGGATAACAAGTCTTATTTTCCTACCACACCAGAGACCTATAAGCTTTAATTAGTTAAAGTTTGAAAATCACTTTGAAGAGGAAAACTGCTATGTAAATGCCTATCATATAAATTAATAAGCTACAAAATCAGTAGTGTGCAATAGTTTAAAAAAATGCAAATTTAGGTAAACATCTTTAGGAATATAAAATCCCAATATGCTATAGTTTAATAACTAACATAAAGTAACAGGCAATGCTTAGATCAAAACTAAAACCTTACAGGAGACAATTAAATGGTGACCAAAATGTAGAACTTTATAGAGTCTAGGAAACAGGATCTTTAAAAGTTATTTTGTTTGTGGCGGGTGGAAGATATGAAAGGGAGTGAGACATACACACAGAGAATCCTCATTAACTACACAGTATTTCTGCAGATTCTCTAAAAGTTGTTGTTCTTTTGTAAACATCCAAACTTTGATTAAAGTTTTGTGGTTGAATCCTGGCCCCAATAAATTCAGTGGCAAAACTTCCGTGGGCTTCAAGAGGCACAGGATTTAACCTATAATGGTTTTATTAAACTCAGTTCTTTCTCCCAGCTTATTTAGCACACAATTTAAATATTTTCCTTTTAAAGAAAATATTACTACTTGTAATGGTATGGTATAAATATGTACTCAAGCTTAATGTCTAGCATTTGAAAGTGATGCAGAAGCAGAGAATACACACCTTAACGTCACTGTTCTTTGCTACATCCTAATTTATTCAACAGTTATGCGTCACTAATCCTTGTAGTGGAGACAGGAGAAAATAATTTATTGTAGATCAAGCTAAAAGGGTGTTTTTGTTTGTTTGTTTTTTCAAATTAGCTTTCTTCCAGGAACAATTTGACAGTATCTCAGTTTCCTAATATATCATCATTTAAACAATACTATATCCTTTCAAAACAGACAGTTATGTCAATTTTGCATGAACTTGCTTTTGATTTATAGCTTCAGTCAACCTGGCACTTGTTCAAGGAAATCACTGACTGATGTGAAATCTGTTATCCTGGCAAGAGGTTCTTTCAGATACACTAGCAAATTTCCACACCAATGCCCCGAACCGATGTGCATGCGCCAAACAATACTGTTTGATTGTACTGACCAACCTTGCAAATTAAACTAATTTTTTTGTTTTGCACAAATTGTCCAAAACCATTGCAACGTGCAAGAGGTACTTTATCACCTTTATAAAGAGAACAGATGGGGTTAAAATAATCAAGAAATCTATTCTTAAACAGCAGGCATGGTCATTTAGCATTGCTATAGCCTATGAAGCATACCAAGTACACTAAGAGCTGTTCTATAAATATGTACAGGCCCTGAAAGTTCTGATGCTGTTGTGTTAGGATCCTTTAATATAGCTTTAGGAACACATATGATTATGAGAATACAATTCTATGATCTATTATGTGTTGTAAATGGCCACAGTAAATTTACTGAATGGAATTAAATGACAGGCATATTAAATGCATATTAAATGATGAACAATCTTGTTCAGAGAAAGAATGGTCCAGAGTTAGGACACCAGCCTAAGATGTGAGAGACCCAGGGTCAGTTCCCTGCTCTGCTACAGACTTACTGTGTGAACCTAGATAAGTCACTTAGCCTCTCTATGCTTCACTTCCCCAACTATAAAATCATCCCATCAAATCTATGCAAATTTTCAAAGTGAGCAGCAACAAGTGGTTATGGTTTCATAGAGGATAGATGTACTGTCTGAGGAAGCAATGCTCCTGCAAATGTTGAAAAACACCTTCATTTACAGAGCCTGGAGACTCAAGACAAAGCCCTTTGTAACCAGAGCAACAAACTGAAGTGAAAGATCTCTAATATGCACAGGGCAGAAGTAGTAATGGCATTGGCTGAAGCAGGGAAAGAGACAGTACAAGTGTGAAAAATGAATGGATGACGGGAACACAACTGTAAATCTCAGAATTAAAAAACATCCATATGTTTATTTAAGTTAGGGGGGTATAAGGAGACTCTGATCTGAACTTTACATACTATGTCTAACAGTGCTACACATACAGTATTACTGGTCCCATACCCAAGCTGCCTATTAGGTCTGCAGTGGTATTCCTTTCCCATTGATATATTATTAGAAATACAGTGTGCATTGCAATCATAAACATTCAACAAAGCAGGATCATCATAATGATGTGACCCATCCAGAGAAGAATCTATAGTAGAGACAGTGCCCCTATACTCAGCCTCATACATCTGAACACCTAACAGCATCCAGCCCAATGCATCAAGGTCCCGCTATCTGGATAATCAGTATGATACGATATCCCAAATGAATCTCCTATTAAATTCACCACTGGTACATCCACAGGTATCCAGAGTCTCCTCCACCCCAAAGGCTCCACATCAGCACCAAAATTTTCTGTGACCCTAAGAGCCAGAAGGCAAAGGTGAAACGCTTCCTTGTGCAGCATTACTTTGCTTACCTCTCCACTTCTTAATTTTTTTTAAAAAATTCCTCCCTCTATGGTGATCTCTCACCTTAAACTCATTAAGCCAAGGGGATCAGCCACATGGGGCAGGAATCTCACACCTACACAAACACCTTGGGGGTGTGGTCAGATAGGCTCTCCCACCTCTTGGGACCCAGACATGGCCTCAGCTGCCTAAACTTCCCATAAAAGACCAAAGAGATGGTATAGGGGAAAAATTCAAATTCCAGTTTGCTTTTCCAAAATTTACAATTTTAACACTGCACTAACACAGACTTTGTACTAAGGACAAATCTGGCCTCCAACTTGTGCAGCAAAACCACTGTAATTTCACTGGAAAGGGGACGCAGGATTCCAGCACCTCATGCAATGATCTGCACCCCATGCACCATAGTAACCAATTCTTGGGAGCCACATGGGCATAAGCTGGTTGGGCCAGGGAAAGAGACCAGGCTGAGGGAGAGGGATGACATGCTGCATGAAATGGGGGGAGGGGAACAGTGGGCAATGCACTGTATCTTTAGGTGCTCTACTGCTTTTCTGTGGCCTGGTGCATGAGTCTTACCACAGGCCTCACAGAGATCCCTAGTGCACATCTAATATCCAGCTCTTAATAGAGGTTGCTGTCCTATGAAGCTCAGTGCTAAGCTATCAATGGTGATAAGATTCAGTGTCAAACTTCCTCTTTCTTATTAGAAATATTTATACATCAGTACTAGGGCCCGACCAAATTCAAGGTCCATTTTGGTCAATTCCATGGTCACAGGATTTAAAAAAACGTAAATTTCATGATTTCAGCCATTTCAATCTGACATTTCACGGTGTTGTAATTGTAGGGATCCTGTCCCAAAAAGGAGCTGTGGGGGGTCACAAAGTTAGTGTGTGGGGGTTGAGGAACTGCTACCCTTACTTCTGCGCTGCTGCTGGTGGCGGCCTTGACTTCAGAGCTGGGCAGCTGGAGAGCGGTGGCTGCTGGCCAGGATCCCAGCTGTGAAGGCAGAGCCACCGCCAGCAGCAGCACAGTAGTAAGGGTGGCCTGATATGGTATTGCCACTCTTACTTCTGCACTGCTGACTGGGCCCTCAGCCAGCAGCTGCCACTCTCTGGCCACCCAGCTCTGAAGGCAGCGCAGAAATAAGGGTGGCAGTACCGTGACCCCCCTCTAAAATAACCTTGTGACCTTCCTGCAACTCCCTTTTGGGAAGGACCCTCAATCTGGGAAACACTGGTCTCCTCTGTGAAATCTGTATAGTATAGGGTAAAAGCACACAAAAGACCAGATTTCACAGGGGGACACCAGATTTCACGGTTCGTGATGCATTATTCATAGCCAAGAATTTGGTAGGGTCCTAATCAATACAAATATGCATGGGACTCTACCAACATAGATGTGACATGTTGCTCACAACCTAGAGACCTCTCTCATCTACACGCTTAAGGCAACTAAGCCCAACAACTGTTAGCAGCTGGAACAAATCTTCAAATTACACTGCCTTAATTTTGTAATATATATTATAACTATTGCCATAGGGCAGCAGAGACTAACATTAGAACCTTGTATACAGAAAACTCCTAAAATACCGCAGTGTATTCTGTCAAATAATACACTGTACCTTTAGAGCTAGGCTATTTGGATTAGCTTTGCTGAATTAAACAATGGCTATGAAAAGTAGTCAAAATAAGAGTGCCAAAAAGTTTCAACCTGTCTGTTTTTCAAACAAAACAGGCAGGCAGAAAAACAAGTTTTCCGGCAAAATTAACTACTTGACTGTTTTTAAAATATTATAAAAGAACTCAGGGTGCTACATAATAGCAAACAAGTAGTTTTTAGCATTTAGATTAATACCTGGTTTTTGGATGGTCATTTTTTATTTTAGGATTAATATGGACATGGAACATAGCATCCACACAGGAAGATTAAGTGCAGTATTTAATTAGTGGACAGATGAAGAACAAGGCTTTCATACAGACCTTCCAAATAGTTATGGAAGAGTAATTTCCAAAGATAACAATCTAAAAACACAGCTATTTGTAAAAAATACTCATTTAATTCATAGATCATCAAAATGAAAGTCTAATATAAAGCAAAGCCCCTTCTTACACATACTGTTTCTTTAGCTAGTGAATTTCCTTTCAAACTTTCATTGAATTTCCCCATAGTTAACTCCACCTGGTAGATTTAGTTACTCCAGGTGAGTTGGCAGCCATTCATTTCACGTCACTTGGGGTTAACATAGAGGATGGCTGTTTTCTATAATTCACTGTTTCATCAAAATTAATTCATGCTAAACAAATGTTTTGAGCAAATATGTTAAACTAAGCAACCATATTTTGCATACAAACTCACCAGCGATCACAATGAAAGACAAATTATGGTAGATATAGCAGCGAAAGACATATATATTCCTTATAAAGTTTAATTTCTGAAAGTGGAGTAGGCAAAGGCCCATTTCTGTCTAGCACCACATACTATTCATAGTACCTGCTGGCCAATTTTTCATTTCTTTAAAAAGTCACGATAGCACAATATCAGACCCATAAAGCATAAAAAAATGTCATTGGCATGCAGATCCCACCATGCCTTTGGGGGTGTGGTCTGTCCTCTCAGTGCCTGTCCCACAATCTGGCACTTACAGGCATGGCAGGATCCCCTTACTGCTTTAGTCAAACACAAGTTATTGGCCTTGAAACATGGGAAATTGGGTGAAATTTAAGGGACTGTGACAGACTGGAGATCAGACTAGATGACCTAATATTCCCTTCTGGCCTGAAACTCTATGACTATCTTAAATATTACGTTAATTCTCTATTTAATTTTCAGAAGAAACTTAATATCTCACTTGTGAAACAACATGTTCTACAAGACCTATGGCACCAGGCAATCACCTGTATATCCAAGGATGGAAACAGATTGATTGAGATAGGTACAATATACTGACACTTCTTTCTAGATTTGTAGAATCTGCATATATGGTGTATATGACAAGAGATATATGAAGGAAATATGATAAATTTACAAATCACAGTCAAATTAGATTTCCTTAGTGTGGCTTTTGACGCAAACTAACAGATTACTATTTAAATAAAAACTGTAGCAAGAATGTGTTGATTTTAGGTAACTGAATGTCTTAATTCAATTCTTAATCTTGAGATCTGGTCAAACAATATTCAACACATTTCTCCCCTACATCCCCAAAAATAAATCATGGAATACATTATTAGCAAAAAAAAAAAAAAAAAAAAAAGCTTTTCATTGTTTGACCAGTTTTACAGATGTTCAAATAACATTAATCAATTAAAATAACTAACATTTGCCTGCCAATCACACATTAAAATATTTGCAATCCAGCCTCTCTTCCATCGGCACTATTTAGCACAAAATAGATTCATTTTGGGTTACTTTTATTTTTCTGTCTTATTACATGTTCTAGAGACTGAAAGGCGCTTCTGGTGCTGGGCTTTGTAACCATTAAATCCAGAATGTTGTGCTAAATCATCAAGCAACCAGAGCCATCAACAGTGAGACATCTTTCCCCCACCTTGCCCTGCTGAGAACTTCCTCAGCATATTGAAAGAGGCCAATTAAAGCAACAGAGAGAACACAATGTCCTCTCCATAATTTAATCCCTCTTTGCCTGAGTGGGATATAAATTGGTGCTTGGTTGTTATTGTGGTTGACTAGAATCTGAGTGAATCAAAATCTTTCTCTCCACAATGAGCTAGGGGTGTGATTTCCCTGCTTGTGGACACATACTTGTGCTAGCTCTCATCAAGCTAGTGTGAATATCAATACCAGTGTAGCCACCACAAAGGCATGGCACGTACAGGTTTCAGGTAGGTTTGTACTCAGCACGGCTCTCCGGTGCTTCTGCTGACAGTGCTACTGGGGCTGTGCTGCTATCTACACTCGGAATAGCTAGAAGGGAGCTAGCTTGATATGTGTATGCTAGCCGATGAATCACAATGCTAACTCATAGTGTAAACATAGCCAAAGCCTCATTGGTGAATCCCATGCTGGGTTATTCAGTTCTGAGAGGCAGGCCCGCCCTGGGATGTGATGACTTATGAGGTTAGCCATATCCTCACACACTATCAGCCATCAATTCTCCATGCAGGATAATCTATCCTGCCAATGCACAGACTCTCTTTTTTGGGTGGTATCGGGGACATAAAGTTAAAAAAAAAAATTCTGGTTGGATCCGATGCACCCCACCTGCCCAAATTATGCAAAAAATGCATTCACCCAATATGTAACGCCTCAGACTTGTTTGAGCAAATAACGTATCACTTTGCAACAACCAACTTTTTGGCTGATTCTAGTAAGTAAAAAAAGTCAGAGTTATCTAATTGTTCTAGTGCCTTTAAACCCAAAGTGAAGTTTCTCGATGCATTCACGACAAGCATTGTTTAGTATTTTAATCTCACTTCCAAAACTTCCATCCTTTGATTTATTCAGCTGAAAGAATATATTAATTTGCAAGCCTGGAGACTCAAATTCTATTTCTGGCTCTGCTTCAGATTTCCAGCTTGATCTTTATACTTTATCTCATTTTCCTCACCTATAAAATGGGGCTGGTAATACTTATTTACCTCACAGTGGGTTACCTTCTAGTTGCCTTGGTGATGGAGCAAGCTCATGCATCAATAAATTTAATAAATACAATTCAAGCAAACTTTTTATGAAAAAAAAACCACAATAACAAAAGAAAAATTGAATTAAAGAGTTATAATTTGCCTAAAAATAAACAGAAAAATAAAAGTAATGGAAAAACCTGACTGGAGTCTTTACTAATTTTCTTTCATGTAAGATCTTCCTTCAGAAAACTGTAGATAGTTCTCTCTAGAAAGCAACCGTGAGAGACCTCTCAAATCTGCCATGAGCCAAGGAAATTTTTTTAGACAAACCGAATAATTTAACAAGGTATCCCCCTTAAACAAAAACACCAAAACTTTGCAGTTGTATAAAGGAGAAGAAAGAATTTCACTCTGAAATTTGTTCAACCAATGATTCAGGACCACAAAAAAAAAAAATTTAAAAAAAGAGAGAGACACAACAATCTCCTCCTGAAGGGACTGAAGCTGAACAGAAAGATGCTGCCATGTATGCTGGCTCAGAGCTTGGATGACATATCTGCAGAAAAGCTGATGACTGGTGTTTCCGTTAGCCATTGAACACCTTGGCAATACTTATCTCATCCTGAGAACGTGATACTTACTCTTGTACAGCTCTGGCTATGGAGAGGGCTGTGGATCCAGTTTCATTAACACTATCTAAGGTCACATTTGGCAGGTCATCATCGTCACTGTCACTTTTAATTTGCCTGGGAGATACGCCTCGGGGGTCCATTTGTGCTGGAAAAGAGACATATAATGGATTAAAGTTAGTGTGATGAAACGAATCTTGTCCCAGAACAACATTAGGGTGTACCACACTTCCATACTGTATATAGCACCTTTCTCCTTTAGCTTCACAAGTCAGATGATGAATATATGAAATCAGGTAATGTATCTATAGCTTCTGTTAGCTACAGATACACACAAACATATTTGTAAATGCATATAATCATAGAATCGTAGAATCTCAGGGTTGGAAGGGACCCCAGGAGGTCATCTAGTCCAACCCCCTGCTCGAAGCAGGACCTAATCCCCAATGTCAATATATGTATTTTATATATATGGATACTGGATACCCAAGAACCATTAAAATGAAATAAAATTGCACACATATTACTCTTTAAACATGCATTTTACCTTTAAGTCATTAATTGTTGCTGTCTTTTGGGGATGTTTTTTGGCTTTGTTTGTATGACTCTTCCAGATGGAGATTTAGGGTAAAAATTTAGTGGTCACTTTTGCCAGTCTTGAGACATCTAAGACCTGATTTTTCAAAAAAGCAGAGCACTTTGCAGCTAGGGTGACCAGATGTCCCGATTTTTGGGTCTTTTTCTTATATAGGCTCCTATTACCCTCCACCCCATATCCCGATTTTTCACATTTGCTGTCTGGTCACCCTACTTGTAGCTTTCACTCAAAATCAAACAGTGATCTCTCAAGTGCTCCTTGGAGAGGAAGAACGGCCCAGTGGTTAGGGTGCTATCCTGGGTCTGTGTAGAGACCCAAGTCCAATTCCCTGCTCTATTGCAGATTGCACATGTGACCCTGTATTTCAGTTCCCAACTTTAAAATGGGGACATAGTCCTTTACTACTTCACAATGGTATTATGATACATTAAAGACTGCGAGGCATTCAGATATTCCTGTGATATGGGCCCCATAAATAGATCGAATTCCCAAGAATCAGTTGCCACTTGAGAACGTCGGTCTTAATGTTTAATTTATCAATGCACTGTGCACAGCCTTTGGGCACAGTTGTCATTTCTATTTTTTTTGTTAAAGATCTTAATAAAGACGATATTTTAAAAAAACCATTCAGTAGGCTAACATAGTAAGTCAGATATTTACATATCAAGAAATACAGTAGTGGGTGCTCTTACAGAGGGATTGTTGACACTGACAGCGATAAAATCTATTCCATATAACTGCACTGAGACATATATTGACTGTATTTCAATTTTTGAAAAGTCATTGGTAACATGCTTCATTGCTCCAAAACTACAAGCACCATATTCTAGTCACACATTGCATACTATAGTATACAACGTGTGTTTAAACATCAGTTGCCAACATAAGCTGGCAACTTGATTTAAAAGTTATTGATTGCTCATCACAGCTGATTTTACCAGAGAGAAAATCAATCAGAAAGAAATGTGATGTTTGAGAATTCCTGATCGCCAAATGGCTACGGGGTATTAGAAGCAATTGTAAAATGTGAAATAATTACCATCAACATTAACTATTTTTGCTAATTTTTAAAAGTGAAACTTGTTGCTTGTTACACTAGTTATATAATTATAAGAAGCAGATAGTTACATGTTGTTACATGTGTGAAAAATAAATATGTGAAGTTAATGAAGTTTAAATTAAAAAGAACAAAACATATTGCACTTGCAATTTTCAGCTAACAGCAGCTTAGTCTTTCTCCCCTGTAACATGAAGGCCAAATCAGAAGCCTCCTGGCTGTTTACACTCAAATGTAGCTTTGTGAAAGATGTTTAACAGTTAGTTTATGATGCAACTGCCATTATATATTAATTTTGTACATTTAACTTTGCTTATTCTTAAATAAAAGGAGCTGGGTTAAATAAAGAAGAAAACCGTCTTAGGTATGTTTATTCATTACACAACATGCCGTCTACTCATTTTATGATATGGTATTGCCGACTCTTGAGATTTTGTCACGTCTCAATATTTGATGTTTTTTCTTAAAGCACCAGGTACTTGAGGCATGTGATGAGGTGAAAATCTCATTTAATTTTAAAAACTAAGTTTCTAGCCCTTATGGTTGCAGAAAAATGCTTGAAAATGTGACCCAAGTGTCCCTAAAGACTCAAATACCAGAAAGCAAATAAAAGAATCAAAATGTATTATCTTTCAAAAATCTCGTTGTTTTAAAGCCAATTTCATGATTTTGAGACTTGAATCGTGATTTTTTTTTTAATGTTTGTGGTTGGCAATACTGATTATGTTGCATACTTAATAGGACAAATGCTCCTCCATGTTATGCTGCTGCAGCCTTCTGAAGTTAAAGGGATTGCATTGTGGTAATAGAGCATAATTTGGCCCACTGAGCACAGCTTGCATAACTGCGAGTCTATGATCATGACAACACCTGGTGTCTTGAGTTGCGTATTCTCTGCAAAGTGTAGGATCTTCCACGCTTTCAAAATAGTGGAAATCAAAATGCTGCAGTGGGGGAATTCAGAACTGGTAGCACAGAGGAGTGATTTTTCAATCTAATTTATGGTGATGGCTAATTGGATTGATGCCAAATTGTATAAAATCCACACTTTAGCATTAAGGAATTTATTTCTATTCCCTCTCATTTTTTTCTAATCTGTCAGACCCTATCATCTCAGCCCATACCCATCATCTCAGCATTCTTCTTAGTTCCCCCTCTCCATATGTGGCCTCTGCTCCTCCCCGTTACCACATAACTGCAGTTCTCTTATGTCTCCTTATAGCGGTCATCCCCTTTTTTGCTCTTCTCTCTCCCTTTGTGCCCACTTTCCTATTCCTAAACAGACGTGCAGCCACTAGGATGGCTTTCACAAATCTCTGGAGAGGAAGCTGGCTCCTTGCCTTGTAAACTGTCACACAATGGCCTAATGTTTTCAAAGAACTCAGTGAGGCTCTCAGCAGGGTGGATTCTACCCCTCTTCTTCAGGTTTTATTACAGACAAGTTGGTGACAATTGGTTGAGAGCATGGTGAGCCCAGAAGGCTGAGCTCCGACTTTTCCATCCCATTGTTTCTCAGAGCAGCTGCAACTGATGCGGGGAAATGCAGCAACTAAATCTATTCTTCTCCCCATAAGACCCTTACAGGTAACTGATTAGTTGACACCCATATAGAGAGATCTCCTGCTCACCTGTGACTACAGTGTCCAAGCTGCACAGCAGAATTCTTCTGCTTGGGGCTGTGGGTGGGAAGTAGATATGCAAGAGTACCTGCAAAGCGGCTCCACAGCCTGTGAATTTGGAATCCCATAAAACAATAAAATGTTTGGCTCCAATCCAGCAATTAACTGCTGGGGTACAGTTAATTGCGGATTAAGGCCTTTTTCTTTATAGTTTCTTCCACATAAACTGTAACCAAAAATATTTTGCAGAGTTAAGAATACAGGCCAAATTGTTCAAATTCAGATGGCCTACAGTTAAATTTCAAAATCTGTATTTTGGAAAAAGTGGCCTGATTTTCAGTTGATGAGCATGTCTCACTGAAGTCAGCAGTGTTGAAAATAAGTCTGAAAATAAGGCCACTTTCATTTAGAATTCTAAATATAGTTTTAAGAGATTTTTGCTTCCAGGTTTGTATATGCTGGCCACAGTTATTAAATAACTATTTGTAGTTATTATTGGAATAACAAACAACAGAATGTGAGAGAGAATAAAAAGATTTAGACAAGGGAGAAAAGATATGTTAGCAAATGGGATATGAAAAGCGATGAAGAGCCAGTGATGAAACTGGCAGACAACATGCAGCTTTACCCACACAGTGCATCTTAACCTTAACTTGTGTTGCACCTTTCCAGATCTCGCCCTCCTTTGAGCAGAGACTCTCGGTTGTGCTGAGCTATCTGGTGGTTTTGTGAAGTCCGAAGGAGGCTGGTGCTAGGCAGAGGGAATGAGTGAGTGTTAAGGGGACAACGTAAATGCTGAGGGTGAGTGTTGAGGGGACAACGTATATGCTGAGGGTGAGTGTTGAGGGGACAACATATATGCTGGTAAAGATCCAAGGAGAGTTATAAAAATAAGCATTTTGTACTGGAAGGGGAGGCAAGAGAAGAATTATGTGCCCCCATTACCAAAATTAATCAAAAAAGTGCTTCCTTTTAGAAGCCAATCTTTCAACAGAAGAACAACCCAGCAAAAGCCTGTTCCCACCACTCCAGCACTAGGGCTATTACTTCAAAACCACAATTCCAATATTTTGACCTTTCATTTAAAATATACAATTAAAACAATGGCACTGTAATCAAATAAAATTAAACATATAGACAAAATTAATTGTTATATGTTTGCTCATATTAGAACAGCTATTGAAGTTTCATTTTCATAAAGACTCATACATACCACCATTCTCCCCATTTGTAGGAAAAGAATACAATCATCAAGTTTAACATACGTTCCATTAATAAAAAATATAAATAATTAAACATTTAGAATAATATATGTTGACTAATATATATTACATGAAATTATATAGACAATTTTTAACCATGATCTTAAAAACATTTTATCGCTGTGCCGTTGGACAATCACTGACATTTAACCATTCTACCTCTCTGCACTAAATAGCATGCCCCACATTCCAATTATGATAAAAAGAGACTAGGTGAGTTTGATATTCAGGAAACTGAAGGATTAACATCATTGCCTTGGAATCACATCATAGTGCAGGAACTGGCAGACATTATGCAAGCTTACTCAGTGCAGCTCTGCCAATGCACCTCAACCTTGACTCAT
This sequence comes from Lepidochelys kempii, assembly GCF_965140285.1. Lineage (NCBI taxonomy): Eukaryota > Metazoa > Chordata > Testudines > Cheloniidae > Lepidochelys > Lepidochelys kempii. The sequence continues at coordinate 79,472,905 of NC_136380.1, forward strand.
GCTATACATTGCTTTTCAAGTCTTCGCCCTGCACAGAGATGAGACTCTTAATTGTGCTGAGCTGTCCAGTGGTTTAGTGATGTGCACAAACATAGGATGAGCCCACCAGACTCACTATGACCTAATATAAGATATGCAGAAAATCTTTAGAGAGGAAAAGTATGGTACACCAATGCACTGCTATTGCTCCTGACACTTTCCAATTATAACCTGATTTTTATTTTCTGATCAAGTTTTCTGGAAGCTGATGCGACAGACAGTCATCCCACCAATAGGAAGGCTGAGACCCACAAGAAGTAATTTCACATAAATACACTATCTTAGATTTAAATCAAATCCTGGCCCTGGAGGTTTAAGATGAATGCAATATTTAAGAGCAGTAGAAAGCTAGGTAATCATCAGGAGTTTTACCTCCCTTATTAGTTAAGCCATACAGAGTTAGCTAAGGCTTAAATGACTTATTAGGGGACCAATGCTTGCCGGTGTGAAAATAAAGAGACAAAACAGAATATCAGCATTCTGAAATACTGAGGACTGTGGTACTGTATGTTTAACCTCAATACTTGTCTTCTGAATTAAATAATCTCTTTGCTAATAGCCTTGAAAATATGTATATACACAGACATATACTGAAGTATCATGATATAATGCTAACTAAATCATGATTTTAGTTGCACTCTTAGAATGATTAAAAATCAATTTCTGCCTTCTGAATGAGCGTACGATATTAGCAGACAGTTTATTTTTGTTTCATATGTGAACCTTCACACTGTGTTTTCTATGATGAATGTACAGTATCCTGCATGCTAATTTAACAAATAGAATCACTTTTCAATATAAAGGTTTCAGAGTAACAGCCGTGTTAGTCTGTATTCGCAAAAAGAAAAGGAGTACTTGTGGCACCTTAGAGACTAACCAATTTATTTGAGCATAAGCTTTCGTGAGCTACAGCTCACTTCACGAAAGCTTATGCTCAAATAAATTGGTTAGTCTCTAAGGTGCCACAAGTACTCCTTTTCTTTTTTCAATATAAAGTGATTGCTTTTAACAGGCATTGAAAATGTACCAGATACCTACTAGCCGTAGCATCGAGCCTGCCAGCCAGAAAAATGAAGCTCTCTGCCCTTCCCTCATCAGTGAGATCCAGGAAAATGCACTGAGTGAGAAGTTTGATGCAGGAATCAGTGAATGAAATCCTATGGCCTCCTACACAGGAGGGTACTGGGATCTCTGTTAGTGTGCTGTCCAGAGTCCCTGCTTGGAGATCCATTTTTTACATCAGTCTCTGGCCTGTAGATTAATAAATTTGAAATTTCAACCCACTATAGCTACCATAAGGGAGAAGCTTTGCTTCTGTTGCTTTCCTTGCAAATTTAATATGTAAAAAGTTAAATATCAGCTAACAGAAAATTATTTCTAGTAGTAAACATTATTTTTGCAGCCAGGAATCTCTTCCAGGAATAGGAAAACAATTCCCCTGAATACCAATGATTTTCACATTCACAAGACTCTCAACAATACTGTTATTATTCTGGATGTGGGCTTGCTGCACTAACAATAAAGTACTGGAAAATATAATTTAATAAATTATTCAGCCTATAGGTCTTTGGATCAATGTTTTATGACTTGCCAGGGCACAGAAACATTGTCAGAACCTGCTCAAATACTAACAGGATCAGTGAACTGGTAAGCTCAGGTCCTGGACCATGTTAAAAAAAGAATATGCATTCCTGAATCCCCAAAACTCTACCTACACAGCAGCACCACCAACGTGCACACCTCATCCAATAGCCACAGGCCGCCACAACCCCTCATTTTATTACCCATTTGCCTGGGGACTAGAAGCATCAACTAATGTTCACATATGTCTGCCTTGGGAGGAGAAAGAGTATAGTTGTCTTCCTCCCACAAGGTGGAGAAGAATGTGGGTGTCTGCCTGCACTAGCATTAATGGCTGCCAATGTTTCAAAAACCCCTGAATAATCCCAAATCCAGGAAATTCAAATACTAAATAGAGGGACTTGTGCTCATCTCCCCACGAAGTTAATGCCAGGAAATAGGTTAGAATTACAAGTGTCTGGTCACATGCCATAACTTGAAGTCTATTCCCAGAGTGAGGGTGGGCGTGACCGCTATATCAATACTGGGCATTTCCTTTGAAGTTATGTCCCTCAAAGGCCTAGAGATCGTGGCTTAGAGATAGCCAAGTGACACACTGGATGTTGGTCTCTAAAGCTCAGTGAACTCCACCTTGACATATTTTTTATTATGCCTGGGCACACCATTGTCATAGAACTGGGTGCCGTCAGTTGTGGACACTGCAGAATGCTAGAGGGCAGGTTGCCCTGCTGCAACATCCTGTCTTAGCTGAGAGGATCAAGCTCACCACCATGAATAATGACAGGAAGGGAAAAGTAAGCAAATATCAATATTGCTCTTTGTGATGAGAGTTATCTATTAGATTTCCAGCCACATAAGGTAAAAAGAGTGTCTATCTATAATCCACACCTAACAATTTGATACTAACCATTTCTGAATATTGCCATCCATGACAGGTTTAGGAATCCAGCAGCCAGTCACTAGGGAGGGAAATACTGGAGCAGAATGTCATATATCCTGCTACGTATTTCCAACAATGGAAGCAGCACCTCCAGATACAGATGCACATGAAGCATTTCAAAGAAAACCCTTTGAGACTGGATACTGTGCTCTAATTTATGTAATATACTTTTGGACAGCTGTGTTGGGAAACCAAATCCTTGCTTTACAGACATAACAAATGTACTCATTGTGGGAAAGATGTCATTTACTTTCCCCCGCCCCCCCCCCCCTCACAAGCAGATAACTACTACATGGAACACATATCAGATATTTTCCCTCCTATTTAACGTTCATTATCTTCATTTTTTGCTTTTGAAAATACTCCGAGAACACTAATCAGATTTTAAATCAAAACAGCTTGCTGTCTGGTAGGGCCAACAGAACTGGTCGATGTATTTAATAAAACTTTATGTACAAAGCAGCAGTATCCATGAACTTAATGGTCAGAATATAGAGTCTACAGGGGTAATTTTTATTACAATTTATAGCGAGATTACCCATACTCTACAGTTTTCAGATTTTATTGAGATTTTTATGAGTCTATGTGGCTGCAGCAGTTAACTGCACTAGGCATAGCAATGGTTCATGGTGAATGGGAACTGGCATCCTCATACATATTATGTTACTAATCTACCATAAGATATTAATTGTCATTGTCCAATCTAAGGCATTATTTAAAATCATTTCACAAGTAAAATAATTTGCTGTAGCTTAATAGCGGTGTGTATATACAACTATGGATGGATGTAATGTATGCACATATTTATGTATCTCCGTCCATCTGTGTGTACATATATAAACATGAACATTGATTTTTCTTTAAACAACGGACTTCTTTTCACTTTAAACTGTCTGAATGTCATAAAACTCTCTTTCATGTATATGAAACCGAACTACTGAAGCTATTAAAATCTAAATCACACCAATCATCTAATATACAAATACTCCATCACCAACATAAAACAAACCAGGGAAAACAACAAGAAAAAATATATTCAGGGAATAACTTGAACAACATATGGCAGAGGAACTATAAGGCAGTAAGAGATTCAAGTTTACAACTAACACACTTCAAGAATCCATCGGTATTTAAGTTACTTTGGCCCCCCCCGAAAATTTTCAGTAATTTGGCCCAAATGACACTAAAATTTAGAGGTGTATCAAACAAATAGGAGCTTAAGGGAGCAGAAGGCAGATCAATTGTACCAGGGCCCTCAGTCTGTAACATCTGTGTAAATAAAGTGAAATGGGAGAGGGTGGGACTCCAGCAAACATGAGGCACTGGGCCCCCAAATTTCTCTTGATGGGCCTGGTTACATATATGTTTTGTTCATATCCTAAACTGTATCACTTATATCAAAACAACAGCTTTGGGGCTCAGTTCTAGCTTTTTTTACTATGATGTGCGCTGATGGGGATGCAAAGTTGTAGTAATTCTTTATGCACAAAGCAGGCAATGGCCATATGCCTCAGGGCATACTCAGCAGCCCTCCTTATACTTGCTACAAAAAGATTTAGAGCAGAGATGGGCAAACTACAGCGGGCCAGATCCTCCTGCCCAGCCCCTGAGCTCCTGGCCCAGGAGGCTAGCCCCCGGCCCCTCCCCTACTGTTCCCCCTCCCCCGCAGCCTCAGCTCACTGCCTCGGCGCAATGCTCTGGGCAGCAGGGCTATGAACTCCTGGGGCAGCGCAGCTGCAGAGCCCAGCCTGATCCAGTGCTCTGCGCTGCGCGGTGGCGTGGCTGGCTCCAGCCGGGCGGCGCGGCTGTAGCGCTGCCAGCCACCGGTGCTCCAGGTAGCGCGGTCAGGGGGAAGGGGGTTTGGATAGAGGGCAGGGCAGTTCAAGAGGGTGGTCGGGGGGCGGGGGTGTGGCTAGGGGGCGGGGCGGTCAGAGAGTGGGGAACAGGGGGCTTGAGTGGGGACAGGGGTCCCGGGGGGACAGTCAGGAAGGAGAGGGGGCATTGGAAGGGGCGGCGGGGGACAGTCAGGGGCAGGGGTTCCGGGGGGTGGTCAGGGGACAGAGAGCAATGGATGGGCAGGAGTCTCGAGGGGGGGGCATCAGGGGACAGGGAGCAGAAGGGGGTGGATGTGGCAGAGGTCCCGGGGGGCTGTCAGAGGGCGAGAAGCAGGGGGGGTTGGATAGGGGTCGGGGGCTGGGCCACGCCTGGCTGTTTGGGGAGGCACAACTTCCCCTAACTGGTCCTCCATACAATTTTGGAAACCCGATGTGGCCCTCAGGCCAAAAAGTTTGCCCGTCCCTGATTTAGAGTGTATCCCTCCCTGCCAACCCCCCCAAAACAACAACAACAAACTATCTCCAGGTGCTAGCAAATATGGTATAGGAAGGAATGAGATGTAGACATGCCTCCTCTCTTTCAGACATGTGAGGAAGAACTGGAAAGCCAGGTGGGCTCAAGTAGGGAGAAGCATCCAGCATCTTCACTCCTCCTACTGAGATCTGTGTGTGGAGTGAACATTCTGGTGCCAGCCTCCCTACAGGACCGGTGCAGCACCAAACGCTCTATTGGTCCCAAACAAACAATACATTTAAGAATGAAATATAGTCTTTTAAGAGGTCAAAATGTTTTGAACAAATGAATCAGTAGTTCCAGATGGGACAAAACTGAATTAGACATTGGCAAGTCTTTAGTATTTATTTTAAAATTAAAATAAAAGTCTTGTTCTGTAGGAGGAGTCATACATAAGCACTATTATTTTATTCTGCTTTCCTTAAAACAGCCTCTGTCTCAAATGCATGATAAAACATATTTTATCCTACCAATGTTTTAATTCCTTCATTCCAGAAGAATTGCTATTTCCCCAGATTCTTAAATAAATGAAGCGTCTACAGTAATGTGAATTCCACCCTAGGACGTAAGTCTCTTCTCTTTCTGTTTCACTCTGTGGCTACTCACTGCCATTCATTTGCTCATTTCCCAGAACCACTGATGGTTCTGCAAAACAAAGCAGCGGGTGTATTCAGCTTGCAAATGTTTTAGATATCCAGTGAATGCATAGGAGGAAGCTTGGGTGGAGTGTGTTCAGCCTCAATGGATTTTTGTGCACACCCAAAAGAAAAAAAAATAGCAGAGAAACTCCACAGGTCAAAACTAACAGTGAATGGAGATGCAGAGGGATGGAAAAATCAACCTTTCCACATAAAACAACAAACACAGTTTATACAGACCCATATTACCAGACCTTTAGAGTCATGGTACAAATTGAATAGTCCTTATTGTTGAGTTTCTAACTTTATAGTATAAACTGCTACTTAAGACAAATGGTCTCCTATGGAGTGCATCCTTAACAGCTAAAAAGACTCTATTACCAACTTACCAGGGAGTAAAAATAGTCTAGTAATGGGGTATTTCCTACTGTAAATATCAGGAATACCTACCCAAACTAGTAATGTTTTTCTTACTGATTAATATCTTAGCTACTGGAGAACATATAAAAGAACTTTTTAAATATATGTGGAATATGATGTAATAGGATGCAACAGAGGTACTCCTGAGATGGGCCTAAAATACACTATACACACACACAATTACATAAAAACAAGTATGTGATCATATGCTAAAGTGGGCTGAATTAAGGTTACATGAGCAACCTTAATTCAGGTATTTCCCAACTTTTGAGTGCTTAACTTTGTTACCTTAATGTTTTCTAAACATTGTTTTTTTGGGATGAAATTTCCTAAGTTTTAAAAAACTTTAAACACTGAAAAAACAAATATATCATTGTGTGAAACACCACCTCCCCACCACCACTTGAGTAATGGAGTGAGTGGTAGCATTAGAAGGCTGTTATCTTCCATGGGGACCTGCCACTAGAGGTGCATGGAGAGCCATAATTTGTCAGTGGGTTTCACATGTATTTTCTGACAGTAAATGAATGGTGATACAAATAATGGGATCAGTTTCAGGTTCTGTGAGGGAATGGTGCTCTGCTGGTTACCAACCCTTCTGCCCCACTCTCCCGGAGCTTCTCCTCTGTCTTCTTCTGCTGCTGTCACCATCTCCTGTATGTCTCCTCTCTTCTTCCCCCCCCCGCCCCAAGCCAGACTCCTTCTTCCTTCCCATCCCCAGCTCTTATCCTCTCCAGTTCTTCTCCTGCACCTCCTGCTCCTGTCCAAAGCTCTTGCTTCTATCCTCCCCCTTCCCTGCCCCTTTACACTCCTCCCCACTTCCCACCTTGCATCTCTTCCCCTTCTCCCACCCTCCATCCTTCCCTCCTCACACATCTGGATTTAAGCCAGGCTGTTTCCTCCTTTCCCTTTCATATTGCCTAGTTACCAGCAGGGGGATCATTGAGAGCAGAGGAGGAAGTCTCCCTATCCTGAGTTCTTGGGCTCAGCACCAGTTTCCCACCACAGCCAGGAAAAGCATTTTCAGAGAAAATCCTCCTTGATGCCTGCAGTCCCAGATGGAGCATGCTCAGTTGCTCTGCCGGGATGCTGTGCACCAATCAGTTGACGTGTAGGAGCTAGGAGGGGTTGAAGCTCAGTGCAGTTGGAATCTTCCGTGAATTTAGCTGTCTGACTATAACATGACCATCTATTTGAGCATGCGTGAACTGAGATTTTTTTCAGAGACTCATAAGTTGGCTACATTTGTTCAAATTTCCACAGGGAGGGCAAAAGGCACATCCCTGATGAAAGGGTGACACCTTCAGCCACACTTCAAGTTCCTGAGCCAGGGTGGAGGTGCTAGAACTTCTCAACAAAACAGCTGTACAATTTTTTTAACATTACAAATCAATGTTTTTTCCCTTAATCTTGCTTTCCTAAACTGCTGAACTGTTTTAGCTGAAACTCCCAAACCCCCAAATCAGCCTGAAGCAAACATCTGGCATGGAAAATTTCAGCCCTAATGGTTAAAGTCTGACAAAGTTATGAGCAAGTGAATAAAATATCAGGCAAACTTAAGTATAGGTGAACTACAGGTGCTACCTGCACCTTTACTTATCCCTTATAGCAGGGGTGCCCAAACTTCCTGTCACAAGCCCCCTCACCGGTTACGGAATCTGTCTACGCCCCCACTCCATTACTGCACAGTTGGCTCAGCAGAGGAATTTTGGCTGAAGGCAGAGCTGGGGGCTACCCTGGGGATGGGGGAGGAGCTTGGGCTAGAGTCAGAGCTGGGTTGGGGGTGGAGAGGGAATGAGGGAGGAACTGGGCTGAGGCGGAGCAAGGGTGGAGTGGAGCTGGGGCTGGAGCTGGGTTGGGGGCGGAGTGGAGCTGGGGTTAGGGGGCACTCCACCTCTGCTCTCTGTGGGGGCTGTCCCAGGCACCTCCACATAATCCCCCGAATGTTCCTCCTCTGTGCTCCTTAAGGGGTGTGCTCCACAGTTTGGGGACAACTGCCTTATATCGACGGTCATCATTGCTGAACAGAAATATTTTACTCAAGTCTCTCAGGAGTCTTTAACACGTTGGAATGCTTTATATACTCCTGAGGGAATTCTGCGTTAAAAAATTAAAAGTTCACCACCAAAATAATAACAATTCTGCACACAATATTTACAATTTTACAACATTCTGCAAATTTTATTTGTCAATAAATAAATATGGAGGCTCCAGCATGGCAGTGGGGAGCACAGGCCACTGGCTGCATGGAGGAGGGAGATCACCCTGCAGCCCCCTACCCCAGGATACAGACTTGATGGTGAGGCTGCACCTGACCCTGACATAGTGCAAGGGCTAAGCCTGCCCCAAAAACACCCTGGGCCCGTGCCCCTCCGTGCTAGGTGCACCAGATGTGGGCAGACAGGTTTAGTCTGGCAGGATCCATGTGTGGAGGGGCTTAGTGTGGGGGGGATCCAGGTGTGTGGTGAGAGGGTTCCGTGTGGGGCAATCTGGGTGCAAGTGGCTCAGTGGGGGATCTGGGGTGTGGGGGTGATCTGGATGCACAGGGGCTTATTCTGGGGGAGTTCCAGGTGCTGGAGCAATGGGACTCTGCAGGGGGGTTCAGGTGAAGGTGACTGGGGCTCAGCAGAGGGGCCTGGGTGCCGGGTGGGGGTCCAGATGCAAGGAGTGGAGCTCGGCAGGGGATCCAGATAAAGGAGGATGGGGATCCGTGTGGGGAGTCCAGGTGTGGGGAGTCCAGCGGGTGACTCCAGGTGTGTACAGGGTGGGGCTTATCTGGATGGGGTTCAAGTGCGGGAGGCTCAGTGGGGGGTGGTCTGGGTGCAGGGGTGGAGGTCTGGATGCAGGAGGGAGGGGCTTGGCAGGGGTCCGGATGCAGGGGCAGTGGGGCTCGGCAAGGTGGCGGTTTGGGTGCGGGGAGGTTGACGGGGGCATCTGGGTATGCGGGGCTCTGGATGCACAGGGGTTGGGCAAATGGGGGAGCAGCTCCCTGAGGCTGAGGAGTGATCAGGGAGGGAAGTAGAGGAGGGGGTGTGGAGCAAATGGGGGAGTGGCTCCCCATGGCTGAGGAGTGATGGGGGCTCGGCAGGGTGGAGGGCTTAGGTGTGGGGCACTCGGTGGGGAGGGGTTCTGGGTGGAGGGGTGAGGCACATCGAGGGGTCTGGGTATGTGGGGAGTCCAGATACACTGGGGTTGGGTGGATGGGGGGTGGATCTGATCCTGCACCATCTGGGGCATTGCCAGTCTCGCCCCCGCCGCCCCAGCAGTGCTTTACCTCTCCATTGGCTACTCCAGATGTCCGAAATCTCATACCCATGCTACTGGGGAGGGGCACGTGACTGCTCTTGCGGCTTCCCTTTGCTCCCCCCATCATTTTCTGCAGGAAAGCAAAGAAATCTGGGGGCGGGGGTGGGCGGGGGAAGAGGATGACATGAATTCTGCAAGAGCAGCGGTGCAGAATTCCCCCAGGAGTATTTATTGCAGTAACCAGTAATAGTGGTCACCACTTACCACACAAAAAGCATTTCCCAAAGCTGTTGATAAACCACAATGTAGTTGTCCTAATCCTGCAGCGCTTACTGCGGTAAAACACCAGTTGAAGTAAAGGGGAGCTTTGCCTGAGAAAGGACTGTGGGGTAGGACCCATTGGAAATAATATTCCTAACTCTGTGTCTATACCTTCTTTTACTATATATAGAAAAACAGAAGTAAATTATTCAGACCTTTTAGCCAGGCCACTTCACTGTGAGTGGTCCCTTGAAATATGTGTTATGCTAAACAGTCTGTTCCACCTTGTATTTAGCTGTGACACTCCGAGTAAGTTTTCTTGACCTGAAAAAGAGCTCTGTGTAGCTCAAAAGCTTATCTCTCACCAGCAGAAGCTGGTTCAATAAAAGATATTACCTCACCCACCTTGTCTTTCCCTGCATTAACATTGGAAGGTCACTCCTTACCCCTCAGTTTATCCAGGTTCCATCAAATATTTTTATGCATCCTTATTAAGCCAACATTTTTGTTAAATAAGATTTTTTTTCTGAAACTACCTATAATAGTGTCGTTCCGTAACAGTCTGCAAAGTCCCATTGATGCCAACGGCAGGTGTGGATGCACAGCATGACTGGGTCTAAGTCAGTGTGGGTTTGATGGTGCTGACCAGCCTCAACTCCCACTGACTGCAGTAAGAGCTCAGGGCTCTAAGCACCTCTCAGGCTCAGGCTCTGCTTGCAGACTGGGACTTTTCTTCTTTGTTATAGGTAATTACTCCATGTCCCCCACCCCCGCCAAAAGCATGTAAATGCATAAGATAAGAGCTGAAAGTTTAAAGGAGATATAGTCCTAAAATGCTATATTAACACTTTCGGTGTGACAGTCAGAATACAGCAGACACAGAAATGAGAATGTAACTTTGTTTGTATACTGTATACATTTTCAAATTTCTGTGTACTGGCCAGTAACCAGTAAAATGAATAAGTGTTGGGGCAGCTCCTGTATAATGAAAACGTAAAAAAAGTTTGAATTTTAAAATTGTTTTTCAAAGGGGAATTCATGAGTTTTGTACACACATACACACGTGTGTGCACTCCCGCTCATTAAGTCTGTGGACAAACTATGTTTCTTTGCATTCACACCTGGCACTCAGTTTTGGAGAAAGAGTTTGAGATAATGGAGGAACATGCAAATGGGGCATTTCAGACATGAGTTGAGACGGAAGATAGTGAAGATGACACTCAAAGAGTAATCAGCAAGATAAGGAGGAGAATCAGGACAGCAAATAAGAGGAATAAAGCAGAGGAGGAGATCCTGAAGGTATTGAAGGGAAAAGAGAATTCAAGCAGAATAAGAACAGAGAAGTGTCCTGTTGACTTAGCTAGAAGGCAGCAATTAGGGATCAGGGCAGTTTTGTTGGAGAGAAGAGAATCCAGATTGTATGGTTCAAGGAAAGAGATAGGGGAAGAAATGTAGGCGGTAGGAGCAGAGAGCACATTTCAGTGCTTGGGCAAAAGGATCGTTTGGAGATGAGATTTTAGAGATCAAGGGAATGTTTTCTTAATATATGTTTTTAGTCAAAACAAAAGTAGCTGGATGGATGGCTGGGCAAGCAGACAGAAGAAGAGGAAAACACACTCAACAATAAAACCTATGGCACTGATAGAGAAAAGTATTTATTCTGCAAAGCACTTAAACAAGTGCTTAACTTTAAGCATATGTTTAAGTGTCAATGAAGTCAACAGGACTTAAGCATGTGCTTAAGCACTTTCCTGAATTGGGCCTACTAACACAAATACTACTTTTGACTTGGATAAAAGCAAGGCACAAAGAATGCACAGATTAAGAGCTAAATTCTGCCATTGACAATTGCTCATGTTAACTGAAGGCAGAACTGGTCTCTAAACATTTCTTTTTACATTTATATAAATTGTCAACCATCAGGTGAAAGTTGAAGGCACACACAGATTTTAGATAGTTCTGAATCTGCATGTGTCATTCATTTGACTGGAGGATATTGGCACCAGTTTAAACTTCAGAGCAATGCCCTTTTATTATCCGTATATATTTATTACTTACGGTATGTTAACCAAAAAAGCTCATCATTGAATTTAAACTGTGATGTGCATATATGAAATTAAGGTTTAGCTCTTAATTTATGCAAAATATTTGGTTTATTGCCTTTCTTATTTGTATTGGTTTACATAACAAAGAAAGAAAACACATGCCAGAAAGAGCTAACAAAGGATGGCTACCTATTGTGGATTGTTACCAGTATCAGGGGGTAGCCGTGTTAGTCTGTATCCACAGTTTTTGTGGATTGTTACCATTATCCTTTTATTATAATTATTCAAATTAACTTGTACATTTCTATCAGAAGTATCAGTGACAGCAGACAGGGTGCAGCTGAAGAGAAAAAATTAAAGGACAGCTTAATCCCTTCTTTTTCTCTAGCTGTACATTTAAGAGGTGCAGTGGTGCTGGGTAACGATCTCTGCCAATAATAGCACAAAGGAGAGGTTGTTTGGGTAGCTCAGTATGTCTGCATCTGAAGCTTGTGGGCTGAAATCCCTACAGTACACTAAATTCTGGAATTTTGCTGGTGAACGGGGGTAGTGAGTTTCCACTCTCACAAACTGGGAAAGTACTGACTACAGATGTAGTTGTAACCATTGCCAGTTATCACCTTTGAAAAGTAAGCCAACAGTTTCTGTACCTTAGGACAATACTTGTCAAGCTCAAGGTCAGATTCAGCTCAATCCCAATGCAAAACTCCAAAACCAAACATCAAGTCAAGATTATTTATTTTACAACTGTTTGACAGTATGTTGCACCATGCTGCTTTCATTTATCATGTTTTACATAATGGCATAGGGCCCTAAAATTATGTCATTGTGTAAAGCGTAATAAAATGTCCTAAACCATCATCATTTCCAGTCTCAGAACAAAAAACAGATATATTCTGAGTTAGTTTTGCATGTTCTGAGCCTATAAAGAGGATAAGTTCCATTTTTAGAAGAGGCTTGGCTAGTTGACTTCCATACTAAAGCTAGGGGACTGAGGCAATGGGAGGGGAAAAGCAAAGATTTATGTACAACATGATGCTACTAAAAAACATAAAACCCCACTATTAACATCAAACATAATAATATTACACCAGAAATAGACAGAAGAGTCAAAAGACACAATCCTTTGGGATTGACTGCATGAATCTCTTAATTAAGCAATAAGAAACTCTAGGGATATTACAAAGCATAATGCTAAATGCTTTTCCGTCTCATGAGCCCTAAAAGTGAGATTAAAATATTAATACTCTCCCCTTCAGCTTGGAGCAACAGCTCATTTGGGTGTGGGGGGGGGGGTGCGGAAATGTGTCCATGTTCTACTTAGCAACATTCATTGATCCTTGATTCTAGCCTCCCTCATGTTCCCACCATTACCACTAATATCTTATGAAGCACCAAACACCACAGTATCTAGACCAGAGGTGGCCAACCTGTGGTCCGCATGCAGCCCATCAGGGTAATCGGATTCCAGGCCGTGAGACATCTTGCTGACATTGACCGTAGTTCCCAGTGGCCGCGGTTCGCCGTTCCTGGCCAATGGGAGCTGTGAGAAGCAGCAGCCAGCACTCCCCTGCAGCCTGCGCTGCTTCCCAAAGCTCCCGTTGGCCAGGAACAGTGAACCACGGCCACTGGGAGCTGCGGGGGGGGGCCATGCCTGAGGACAGTAAACGTCAGCAAAATGATTCACGGCCTGAAAACATATTACCCTGATGGGCCACCCTTCTCCTGTCTCCCTTCCTCCCCACATCTCATCAAAACTACTCCTCTTCTGCTCTCCCAATTCCTTATATTTCCACTTCACCTATAACTTCCATGTCATTTTCTTGCTCTCTCCCTTTGCCTTTACAAATCTTCAGCTCTTCTCCACTCTCATTTTCCTCCTCTTTGGAGATCTTTCTCAATGCAAGCCCATTGTTCAGCCCGCACTCTCCTCATGCATTCTCTCTTACTTTCATACATGCATCTTGGGTTCTATTTCCGTAAAACTGATTTGCACTATTCACATTCTCTGTTTTCTCCTTCCATTCTACTGTTCATTCTAACAGAAACAACCTGAGGCAGGGTGTCCCACTGGCCCTCCTTAAGCTGAATGAAACCTGGCTCTATACCTTCCACTCCGCATCTGTCACTGGTTTTTGCTTTGGAGGCCTTTCCTTCTCATACTCCTGCAAAAGGGCTGTTCTGAAATTGAACCTCTCTTTGCCTCACTCCTTTGGTCCATTCCAACTATCTGTTTTCTCCCTGTCCTTCTGAGTGGCTTTTTACTACTTTCCCATCCTCCTATTTCCTAATTTCAGTGCCAGGCACTCAAATACCAAAGTGATGATTATTAGTCATGATGGAAAAAATGTCTCTCTGGTGCCACTCTATTGACTCCAATTAAGTTACACCAGGGATGAATCTGGCCCCATCTGTTCTTTAGTTTTAAGGTTTTTTAAATTTTGTGGTAAAATAAGCTTCAGCAGATGAAAAAAATAGGTTTATAAAGTTAACAATGTTTTCAAAAACAATATTATTCAGCTCCCACAGGTTAATTTATGCTTTACAATGTTGACCAGCCAACTTTACAGCTCCTGATATGCAAGTGGTTTCAAATGAGCCTGGAATATGCAAATCCAGCTTGTCTTACCTTTAACATGGCTTCTCCCATCCTCCAACAGCGGTACCACTATAGTGTTATTCATATTTCCCGGTGATCTCACAGCTGTGTAGACTACAGGTACCGATTGCACCACCACTGGAATGCGGTGCACGTGACTCATTTTGTTGGACTGTAAATTCATGGGGCTTGAAGGTGGTACTGGATGGATTATGTGCAAAAACTGCTGGCCTCCAACACCAGATGCAGAGGCCACAAGAGGGCCTGGAGTTAATACTGATGGCACAGATGCCGCTGAAGATACTGATGTTATTACCGTAGGGGAGGAAGCTGGCCGACTAGAAGAAGAAGAAGTTGAAGTAGAAGAAGGAGAGGAGGCTGATGCTGTCATGGAAACCGGTGAAGATGAGGTTGCTGTAGGGGATGACCTGGCTTTGTTTATTGACAAGTCCACTGGTTCAGTTTGTGTCTGGAAATGGTCTGTAGATAATGAATCCTCTGGGGGATCTGCCTTCATGTTATTGAGCAACAAGGGTACAGCTTCCATGTCTGGATAGTTGTGGACGTTTGGAGACTGCGGGGGGAAAAAAAAGAAACGTTTATATTTTTAGTCGCCGATATTAAATATTTGGCTAAGACAATTTAAACATTTAATTGACAATGCACATTTAACATGCAGTTCACACTTGGTTCTTAAGGCCACTGGAGTTTTGTTTCTGTTCAATGTGGCAGCTCATGGCTGAAGGGGCAAAACATCAAAGTATATGGTGAAAAATATGTGTACTTCATCAGCAATATAAAATCCAACTAATATTTCCACATCATTGAATCGGAACAACATTTCTCTACTGGCTTACCATTAATAGTAGACAGGATTTGATTCCAGATTGCAACACTGCAAAATAACCTGTAAAAAGCAATTGCTGGGCTTTTTCAGACCTCAGTTAATCTAATAAAACTCTTTCATACAAAGATACAATTAGTAGCCTTTCTGTGTGTTTCTTCTACATCTAGGCAGCTCAGAATATAGCCTCATAATCTCTAGAATGCTAGATATCTCAGAATATCATTGCTGATGAGCTAATAAGAAATGCCCAAAATCCATTGCTTCAGACACACTAACTAAGCCATTTTTGGCTGTGACATATGTTTCTTGTTTGATTTTAACTTAGCCTCTAGGTGCCTGAATTCCCCATCCATAAAATGGGGATAACAATTCTTTTTTTTTTTTTTTTTGCCCTCCCCATGCTCCCTTCACATATTTTTAAATGGTAAGATCTTTGGGTCAGGGATAGTCTCTCTCTATATGTATGAATGATATGTACCTATGTATAAATGTACACCCATCTCTGTTGGGGCCTCCACATGCTATTGTAGTACAAATAATCAAAACAATATTATATGGATAATGAGAATAATGCACACTTCAATTCTACACACACATACAGGATAGAAAATACCATGCTTCAGGGCATACACCAATCACTGACTAACGTGGTTATAAAGAAATATTCTTAATGAGAAAATTATTCCATAATTGTCCACTATGTACTCTTGTGCCTTCCTTTGAAGCATCATCTGAACTATGTGGACCACTGGTCTGGGAATTTCTATGTTGATGTTGCGGTAAAGTGGTAAGTAGTTATAAGAATGGGACAGAGGAACATGTATTTTTTTGACCATACAATTTACCACATTGAATCACAGACTCATAGATCTTAAGGTCAGAAGGGACCATCACGATCATCTAGTCTGAACTCCTGTACATTGCAGGCCACAGAACCTCACCCATTCCTGACAGTGAACACTTTTTAGCTCTTTTACTTTAAAAAAAAAATTAAAATTACATACATGATGTAGCGCAGATTGGTTGCTACCACAATCATGTCACACAATTTGACAAGGTTAATCTCAGAACAGGGCTCTATATTTTATTGTGGTAGTTCTGACTAGTGTTTTGAAATAGCTGGCATGCTGAGACCCCTGCCTATCATATTGACCAGTACTGTCTCATTGTACTACCCCACTTGTCTCCACCTGTTATTTCTTGTCTTATACTTAGTTTGTAAATGTCTTTGGGCAGGTATTGTCCTTTTGTTCTGTGTTTATACAGTGCCTTGCACTAATGGGGTCCTAGTTCCTGTTTTTGTCTCCTAATGCTACAGTAATACAAATAAGAAGTAACAATAGTAACAACAATAATTTCCACACAATTATACTGAACTAGGCTTCAACTGTGAAACTGCATTTGAAAACTTAACAAACCCCACAAGAATTTCCTAAAACAGAAATGAAAATCCTCACAAATCAAGAGGGTTTAACGACGTCTGTACTTCAGTAAATTCAGGATTCCAATAATTCGTTTTAGCATTCATTGTAAGAGACAGCAGGATGCAT
Organism: Lepidochelys kempii; assembly: GCF_965140285.1. Lineage (NCBI taxonomy): Eukaryota > Metazoa > Chordata > Testudines > Cheloniidae > Lepidochelys > Lepidochelys kempii. The sequence goes on from NC_136380.1 coordinate 79,489,420, forward strand.
TTGAAGCCACTGATGCTTTGGAAATCTTGTACGTAAAATAAAAATGGTACAGTCTCAAAAAGTACCCCCTATTTTGTTCGGGTGGATGGGAGCACATAGTTCTGCACCACTGCTCCCTGCTTGACATTGACCTACTCCAGAAAGAATCTGCCATTTTGTATGGATCTCTGTCTGCCATCGAGGACACTAACTGAGGTTGCAAAAAGCTCATATATCAATTGTGTTTGAATTCAAATTCTAAACATTAGATCATCATTATTTTCTGGAAATGTATAGTATGAACAAACATTTTCCACCAAGAAGTACTATTCTAGCCTTAAAAAAGCAGGAACTCTTTGAATGAGAAAATATATTAACCCACATTCTTACACAAGGTGGGAGGATAGCTGAATTCTCAGCATGTTATTTTTTAGCATCGCCCTAGAAATATAATTAACTATTGCCTTCCTGTCACTGAACAATGACTTTTACAGTTAAATTTAATTAATCTACCCACTTTTTATTCAGTAATGCAAACCGGAAAGGTCAGAATACCATCGCTAAAGGGATCAGAGAAAAATATAGTTTTAGCTGTCCATTCAGCTTATGAAGAATGTTGAATGAAAAGCCAATGGGGCTCTGTTCCAGCCCTGCCCTTAGTCACCTTTATCACATGAGATGGTGATGTTGGGACCTAGCACTGAAAAACTGTTTGACATCTGGAAAGGACTTTTGCCATATGGCTACACTGCCAAATTGCTGGGTGGATTTTTTCACCTCTCATCAGGCATCCAGGGAGGTCTGGTTGGAGGGAGCGGGGAGCGTTCACTTAATGGTCACAACTTTGGCAGGTTCCAGAGCAGTCGGTGGGCTAAAAAAGGGTCTGATTACAGATCACTGTAACTCAGTGGGCTGCCTGGGTCTGACCCAGAGTACAACATGACATGGTGATGGGTGTGCCTCTTTGTCTCACACACAGCATTTGGCTGCGCTTATCTCATAGTTCCAGCCTCCAACATGGGGGTTCTTGGGTATGCCTCATGGTGTAGAACAGGCATTTCTTTCATACTCACCATCAGCGTTTGTAGAGCTTGGGGCCTTGGTGCTCAGTTAACACTGGCACTGGAACAGTCCAGTTGGGTAGTTTGAGAAGTGGGTCCACATTGGTTAAGGGTTTTTACTAAAGTTACTGCCTCTGCATTTAACAATATTCTAGCGTACGTCTCGTCTCCCTTTTAAAACTTGAAATCAATACTTCCTATAGTGCTCTGCTTATAAATTTGCCAGTAACAAATACTACCAGGATCTTTATATGTATCAGCCCACTGCTACTAGATTGGAAAAGAAAGTGAATCTGACACATCATAAAAACAAAACAAACAAAAACACCCAAAAATAAAAAACATTATTGTGCATTTCAAGACTATTGTATAAATATGCTGGATGACACCTCATATCATGCTTTTCAAGCCTATCTACACAGAGTTCTACTTTGTCACCTTCCCACTGTTTCCCTGAATTTCATCTTTCCTTGCCATACTTTAGTCTATATTCTAAAGCTGTCTCCCATGTCTATTCCAATCATGTCGCCACTCCTTTGAATCTTTTCCTTGGTTCTTGTCTATATCTAAATGATGTAGGGCTTATAATTTCTGCACACCAAAGACACCTAACAGATCTGGGGAACCAGCAGAGGCTAAAAACTCTGCAGGACCAGAGAGATTCTTGGCTTCAGCAACACTTCTGGTGCTATACAACTTACAAGCTTCACAGGTTACTCAGCCCCAGTAAGACTGTCTACTCTTGTGGAGTTTTTTTGCCCTGCCTGATGGAATTTATAAACTCCAGCAAAGAGCTGTCAGAATCTAAATTCCTCTTGCTCCCTGGCAATGTTCTCACCAGGACAAACGCGTTGTTATAATCTGCATCAAAAGTCCTTGATGAGGACAATGGAATAAACTAAGTTTAGAATTCACACACTGGCTTTGAGACAGGAAGTTAAAAACAAAAACAAGTCAGAAAACCTCCAATTATTTGAATTATCACATATCACACACACCTTGTCTGATTACCATCAAACTGTCCCATGTTATTTTCCACATGCAGTGGAACTTAGCAGTTTCAGATAAAATTACTTTGTTTTGGCAAAATTAAAGGAGAGTAAAAATCAAACTTGTCCTGAAAAACAAGCCACAATCAACCACAATTGCTCCCTCAAAATGGGGCTCAGCCCTCTGTGCTGTCAGAATTAGGGTGGGCTTAAGTGCCATAGCTTTCACCTCTGATTTTCATGCTTGGTGAGCAAGATTTAAATGACCAAGAATATTTTACTAAGGTTTTCCTAATGCTTCACTTTCAAAAGAAAAACATACTAGATTCCAAATAATGAAAATTACTTAGCATAGCACAAATAATTCTGCTTTAAGTAACACAATGATATACTTGGAACTCTTGTACAAGAAAAAAATGCATGTAGAAAGATTGGATTTAAGGATGTTTAATCTGATAGCTCCGTTTTCCCTCATTAAAATGGAAATTTTTCCTACTTCTTCATACCTTTGGCAACAGCTCAGACTTGGAAATGGGAGAAGGGGTTTAAAAAGAAAAGAGATCCCTTTCCAAATAGCATTAATATTTAAACACAAGTTTAACAGTGGACACAAATACATTTCATTTTCAAATCACTTATGTTTAAACAATGTAGTTCCAAAGACTGAGTAAGCATTAAAGTTAGTTGTTAATTCCACCTCCATTCCCAAGACTCACAGAACAAGTACCAAAGGACTTCTCCACTGGCACTGAAGGAAGGCTGGTGACTACTTCTTTTGAAAGCCAATGTTATTTAGGGCTTGGCTACACTTGCAAGTTAGAGCGCATTAAAGCAGCCTCAGACGCCCTAACTCCCGATGTGTCCACATTGGCAAGGTACAGAGAGCGCCTGGACTCTGCAGCTGGAGCGCTCCTGGTAATCCACCTCCACGAGAAGCATAAAGCTTGCTGTGCCCCAGTGAATAAGGTGTTGCATTACAGTGCTGTGATTGGCCTCTGGAAACGTCCCATAATCCCCTGAAGTCAAGTGCCCACTCTTCTCATTGTTTTGAAATTGGCTACATGAATGTGAATATCCCCTTTCAAAGCTCCGTTTCTGACAGCCGGCATGCTTATCTGCTCCAGGACAAAGCAGCCATTAGCGCGGAATGCTGCTGTTGTGAGAGGGTGGGTGGGTGGGTGTGTGCGGGGTGGGAGGGGGGAAGGGAGGTCTGCTACTGTCTGAACTTACAAGACAGCATGCTGACATGCTCTCAGCTCCCCAAAACACACTCCCTGTCACATTCCACCCCACCCCCATTTGAAAAGCATGTTGCAGCCACTTGGACACTGGGATAGCTACCACAATGCACTGCTCTTTGTGGCGTTGCAAGAGCTGCTAATGTGGCCATGCCATGCGCTTGCAGCTAACAGTGTAAACACACGGCAGCGCTTTCCCTGCTGCAGTCTCCGAAGACAGGTTTAACTCCCAGCGCTGTACATCTGCAAGTGTAGCCAGACCCTTAGACTAGGGGTTCTCAAACTGGGAGTCAGGACCCCTCAGGGGGTCACGAGGTTATTACATGGGGGGGGGGTTTGCAAGCTGTCAGCCTCCACTCAAAACCCCGCTTTGCTTTCAGCGTTTATAATGGTGTTAAATATATAAAAAAATTTTTTTTAATTTATAAGGGGGGGTCACACTCAGAGACTTGCTATGTGAAAGGGCTCACCAGTACAAAAGTTTGAGAACCACTGCCTTAGACCATGGGCTGTCTGGCAGATGAAAGGCAAAAGTGATACATTTCTTGAATGTGAAGCCTAATTCTCTTTGGCATTACTAAGGTCATATCTACACTAGCAAGCTTACAGTGGCACAGCTGTACTGATGCAGCTGTGCTGCTGTAAAATCGCTTGTGTAGCTGCTCTATGCTGACTGGAGAGAGCTCTTCTGTCAATACACTGAAACCACCCCCAACGAGCTATGGTAGCTATGTCAGTGGGAGAACTCTTCCGCTGACATAGCACTGTCCACACTGGCGCTTCTGTCACTGTATCTTATGTGGCTTAAAGGAGTGTTTTTTTCACACCCCTGAGTGACACAAGTTTTATACTGAGAAAAGTGCTAGTGTAGACATAGCCTAACTCTACCTGCTGTCATTAATCCTTCCCCCCAAACCTGAATCAATAATGTATTCAAAAAACTAGATGTTCAGCATAGATGTATCATTTATATTTTAGTAGCATTATTAGATTGCTCCATTAAAGGGAGAAACTGAGAGAAATTCAATGCATGGTACAGTAATTTAGAGGTAGGGAACAAGGCAATACTTCAAGAGAAACAAGAATCTACAAAAAGCATAAAACAATAATGGTGTTTGGCCTAGACTAGAATATTGTTTATCTACAGTACACAAAGCATATTTATAATATATTTCTGGACCCTGTACCTATACTTCAGTTTCAGGACAAAAGATAAAAACTTATAAATAAATGGCAGAAAATATCATAGAATCATACCAATTACTTCAGTGGGATTATTTGTGTAAGTAAGTACTACTGACATGAATGAAAGCTGCAAGGCTGGACAGTTAGTTCTTTTAATATTTCCTCATTACTCAATGCCTCCAGCTTCTGATCACTTTTGTTGTTCTTTTCTGAACTTCCTCGAACCTGTCTAGATCTGTATAGTACTGCAGTGCCCACAAATGACAATAATATTCAATGTGAAGTTTTAGTTGTGCTATATAGAGGGAGAACAATTACCTCTTGCTCTATTTTGTAAAGACTCTGTAGGTAGTCCAAAACTTTGGGTTGTGGGGTTTGTTTTGTTTTCTGTACCACTGGAAACTCATGTGTTCCAGTCCATTTCCACCCCAACATCTCTTTCAGCATTACTGGTTTTCAAGTTTCTCTTTCCAATTATATATATTGATGTTTCAATTTATTTTCCAACAGGTGTATTCATTTTCCCAAGCTTAATCTGAGCCTATAATTTACTGCCCTTAATTCTAAACTCTCCAAATTCCTTTTTATTTTTCGGACCTTAATGATATTTGCAAAACCTCCCAATTTAGAACATTTCTGAAACTCAAAATGTTGTTTATCTTCTGAGAAAGAACTGCAATAAATATGTTAGATAGTAGTGGACCTAATATTGATCCTTGGGCCACCTCACCAGAACCTCCCACAGTATCATACAGTGTCATTTATTGTTACCTTTATTTGAAATTTCCAGATATTTTTCAGTCCACATGAAAATGTTCCTAGACCAACCAATTCAAATTAATTCTGATGGCAAGATTTCATGATGCCTTCTATCAAATGGCATACTAAACTCCAAACAGTTTGCATCTACTACATTTTATCATCCACTACGTACAGGCAGGGTTGGTTGCAGCCCCTACTATGAAGGTTGTTCAACATTTCCCATTATATTATTATTTATTATTTGTGTTACTGTAAAACCTAGAAGCTCCAGTCCTGGACCAGGACCCCATTAAATCTGGCTGAAATTTTCCAGGCTGCATTGTCTACCTCTGGCTGAATTTTATGGGAAAATTTCATCCAAAATTGGTGAGTCATTTCTGAGAATGAGGCTACTGAAAAATATCTTGTTCTCTCTATTACAAAATTCTGGAAACCTTTACTTTGAGACGCTCTGGTACTTCCATTATTTGGAGCAGGGACTTGAAATTTGGCAGAATGATAGCCTTTGTGTCAAGCATGTGCCTTTTGACCTCCCCATGAAAATCTACCCAGTTCTGGGAAACAAGCAATATCTTGTGGTTGAACTACACAGAAGGGTTTTAAAAAACTCTGTTGTATTTCATATAATACAACCAGTTCATTGTGTGACCTGAGAAAAGTCTCTTTGCCTCAGTTTTCAGTCAGCAAAACAGTATCACTAATATTCATCTACATTAAACATTACATGATTAATCCACATGAATCCCGTTTTATGTAGGTAAAGGCATATTCACCCCATTTCACAGATAGGCAAAGAATTTTAAGGAGTTTTCCCAAGATCACAAAGGGGATAAGTGTCAGAGCCAGAATCAGAACACCTTAATTCTTTGCTCTGTGCTCTTGTCATAAGACCATGCTTCTATTCTCTATTTTTTCCAGTTTTTATTTTTAAATATTGAGTTAAATAAAAACAATCGAAAACAAAATCAATCAACACTCATAATAAATATTTTAATATTAGAATCTGATTTTACATAATTGTAATCTAATTTTGATTGTATGAAAATATCGCATTTATAATCTATGGTAGTCAGCAGTGAGTTCTTATTTCTTATCATTTTCACTGCAAACTATGATATCCAGCTAAGCAACGGAACTAAAATTATCCTAAATATACATGTTTTAAAATATATGTTTAAAATATCCATTTATATTACTGGGCGTATTACAAAAGAGAGGACTAAAGTGGCTTGGGTCATTTATCTGTTTTGCTTCGAACAGAGTAGCAGGGAACTCAAATAATCACCATAATGCTAGTCATGGATGAGTTTTGTTTCAGAGGATTGCTTTTAAGACAGGAAACATCACTTTATAAGAAGCTCTTCTTAATATCAACAACAGTTCAATAACTTCTCATTTCCTAACCCTACCTTAGCCCACTAACCAGCTTCAAAGTAAATCAAATTTCCTAAAATTAATTTAAACTTCACCAAAGAACTTGTCACTAACAAAGCATTACACAAAATAACAGATAAGCTATCCAAAATTGTAAGGGATATAAGATGATTGTCTGATTGTATTCTGCGGTGTGCAAGTGTTAATTTAGTAGTTAGTTCTTTTATACTCCCCCATGGTAATATGCCAGACTATTGCTAAGTCATATACAGTAAGGTATCACTATCTGTCCCAAAGCTGAATATGCATAGGGTTACCAGATAGCAACTGTGAAAAAACGGGACAGGGGGTGGGGGGTAATAGGCGCCTATATAAGAAAAGGTCCCAAAAAACGGGACTGTCCCTTTAAAAACAGGACATCTGGTCACCCTAAACATGCACATAGGCCCTGATTCAGCAAGGTACTTAATCACATATCTAACTTTAAGCATGAGTAATCCAGTGGGAATAAGCACATGGTTAACTTCCATGTAGATGCCAATCAGGAACATAGCACCTGATCCAAAGTGCATTGAAGATGGGAAAGGCTTTGGATCAGGCCCACAGACATCTTCTGCAAACATGGGGATATTGAAAGAAAAAGAGTTTATACTTTGCTTTTGATCTTCAATAAATATTCTATAAAGTATTTATTTAGTTATTTAATAAAATATTTGACAAATAGATCCTATATTCTGAGACATGCATATATATGTAATGCCCATATATAGTGCTAGGGCACAGTGAAATACAGGTAAATAGTTTTGCTTGCATGATTAGTATCTTGAGCTATTTACTAACTAGTGCACATAGAAAAGAAGTTCTGCAGCTTTACTGAAGTCATTCACCACACCCTAACCAAAATACTTTGCAGTATCATGTAATAGGTCAGAGAAAATGGGGCCTTTTATTCAGTGTTTATGCCATTTCTAGGAAACTAGGGCCAGATGGTCACAAGAGCCAAAGTTCCCACGTATGCATCAGCTGCAGCTCCCATTAGGGCCCTAAATGTGAGCAGCTGAAGTCTTTCAAAAGTTTGGCCCTTAAATATTTAAGGAACATTCAAGTATCAGATGTAAGAGTTGGTCCAAACTCGCAGCTCTGCTGTTTTACTTACCTGTCTTGAGAGGAGTTCTGTGTTATGCTAAAAGCCTTTATATGTTTGTTTAGTATTCTTGAGTATAACGTAGCTTCAAAAGAAGCAGAAAAGGCCAGTAAGTTATTATTATTATTTTAATTAATTATTAATAAATTATTATTATTATAAGGACAAAAAATCAAGACAAGCACATCAAATACATCGGTCTCTGGACAGATTTATGGGTGGTTCCCCTGAGATACAGCTGCTGCTAGTCTTCTTGTTGACCTGTGGTTCCTGTTCCTAAGCTACTTTACAGCATTAATTAGTATAGGAAAATCAGACTATATTACATATTAAATGGTAGAATTCATGCTTAGTTCTGCCCCCACTCTGAGCTAAAAATAATATCTTTAGTTTTAGTATATATGTAACCTTGAAGTCTGAATGTGAAAACTAAAGGCTGTGGATTACAGCTGTTTTACAAACGATTTGCTGTCTCATGAATTTGATTCAATAAGTCGAGCTCTTTACATTCTAATGAAAAAGAGTAAGACTGTTGCTGACAAAAAACAATGTGTGAAAGCAGGCAAGGCTATGACTCCCCAGTGTTGCCACCTGGGGCAGGGCCACATGCAGATTGTGTCTATTAGGTCTTGCATTCATTTGAGAATTCTGATGTGATAATCACCCTTTGTTCCCTCTATCTTGTCTGTAACACACCTCACAACCATACGCAAATGTGCTCCCAATGGTGCACAGGTGTTATGACTGTTTGGATTACACTTGATTTCAAACAAGACTAATCACCATCTCCCTCCCTGTAAATTACTATCAGCACAACAACAATGTGGATAGGAATTGCTCCTCAATGGTGCAAATAATCCTCCTAATATCATTCCACAGCACGGCTTGCTGCTTAGATGGTTCATTTGATCTACTTTCTGCACTCCACTGCACAGGGGCAAATTCAATAGGTGCCGCTTATCTGCACAAACAGTGGTGGGCACAGTGAGGAGCTCATTTGTGTTATTTCCCAAGCAATCAATTTAGGAACACAGGAACTGCCACACCAGCAAAGAGCAGTGGTACATTATTTAGTATTCTGTCTCCAACAGTGACCAGTACCAGATGTTTCAGAGAAAGGTCAAAGTAACCACAAAATGGACAATTATGGTATAATCTGACTGTACGGGAAGTTTCATCCTAATCCCATTAGTTAGAAATTGGCTTTTACTCTGAGGCATGGAGGGTCTGTCTCCTCTTAATTTGAGGACTTTTTTAAAAAAAAAAAAGTAACTGTGGATGCTCTCAATCATATGAATATCATATCTTCTTGAATCCTGGCAAGCTCTTGGCTTCAATAACATGTAGCAACGAATTCCAGGGGCTAATTGTGCATGGTTGAACAAAAAAGTATTTTCTTCTGTTTTGCTGCCTTTCACTTTCCTTTAATATCCCCTTATTATTGTAGTATGAGAAAAAGAAAACATGAATACTCTATCAAGCTTTTATTATTTTGTACACCTCTGTCACATCCCTTCTTACTCATCTCCTCTCTCTCTAAACAATACAGATCTTCTCCAGGTCACTTCAGAGCGAAGCCTTTCCATGTCTCCAATCATTTTCATCACCTATCTCTATATTTTTTTATGAGATACAATGGTCAGCTTACAGACCTGGGTCTCTGAGCTTACAGACCTGGGTCTCTGAGCCTCTATTGTTTGAGCTAATACGTCTAAAGCCAGGGATATGGGGTTCATTCCTCCCTGCTGACAGTCCAACAAGTGACCACAACTTCATACTGTTTCAGGTGGTAGCATGTCTCAGAGGAGACCGCCCTATGAGTGAAGTTCCAACTGGACTGAGGCAGATGTGCTGGTGAACATGAGCCTGGTCCTGCATCTACTGAAGCCAGTGGATAAATTCCCATTTTCTTCAGTGCATACAAGATGCGGCCCCATCTGAGGAGAGGAGGAGGTCTAGGCCCAACTGAATTCAGTCAGAAGGATCACTTGAATATAACCAAGTGACCAAGTATCTAGCTGAAATGGAGCGACAAGCTGTGAAAAGATTGTTTGTAATCCCCTAACAAGACCTTAAATAGAATGGTTCATAGTTTATATATACTCTGGTGGTTTTCGCAGACAGAAGATGTACGTCATCCTATTACATGGTAACAAGGTATTTGAAATACAAAGGCCTTTTCTTGGACTTCAATAAGTGGTTCTGAAAAAAACTTATTCCAGCTCAAACCAAATGATTTTGCAGCTTTAAACTGTAATTTATATTCAACTAATAACTAACTCATGAAATATAATAGATAGCTTTAGATTAGAATGTGATGGTGGGTTTATCACAATTCTCCTTCCATCCGTATTAATAAAATGACTTTGCCACATACAACATAGAACAATGGTGCCATTTTATTGGCCAAGGTCTATACCTTAGCTGGACATTACTATTTTATTATATTTAAAATCAGTTAACATTCATATAAAAATATCATTATCTGGACTCTACAAATCTAGTAACTGAATTCAGTGCTGGCCTAAGTGGATGCAACTCTAGTAAAGTAAATGGAAATGCACCCTCTTTGGTCGTAGTCAATTTTACACAGTGGAGTCTAACTTCATGAAGTGAGAGTGTAACATTTTCTATAATTTGCTTATATTTTTTAATGAACACTTAAGGCCATATTCTCCAGGCTACCTGAGCTCAATGAAAGATCGAAGGGAGTGGTAATGGGGGAGGGGGGGAGGGTGGAAAATGCCTAAAAAGCTGTTCTAATGTGTGCTACTGTCCTCAGCCCCCAGGGGTTATCAGCCAAGTTTAGGTGTGACCTTGCCACATCCCCTGCAACACGTGCTGAGAGAGATATTGCCGAGACATTATGGTGGCTCACTGGCACGTGATGACTCCCTACACAGGGAATGGATCTTCAAATAGTTGGTTAAGACAAAGCTGCCCCCTAATAAAAAGCTGTTCTAAGAGAATTGACAGCTGAAATAGTGGGACAGTTTGAAGTTGTCAAAGATTACTGCACATATGAAATCTGGTGATGAATGGTTAGATTTTTGTCTCATAGGAAGTGCAAACAAAGGAAGATTATTTGTTTAAACCAAACTTTGCACCTTACACTAATTACCTATCACTGAAAACATTGTATGCAGGTATTTTATAAGCTACATAAACCTTAATTTGAAATAACAAGCAACTTGCATAACGTAAGACATACATTTAGGAGAAACCACAAATTTGGTATGTAAAACATAACTTGTGCTTTGCTTTCAGTTTACTTGAGTTCAAAGGGTTCACAGTGTATGTAACCATATTAATATTGTGATCATGGAAATACTGATTATACACTCAAAGCATGACATCTGCAATCATATCACATGCATTCCAAAGGAACAGAATGATCGTCAAAGATGGACATGTTTATCATTGTGAGACTAAGCCAGTTATCCAGGGTATATGGGTTCACTCTATAGCTCTTCAAAGATATAGAATATGTCTCAAGAAATAAATGCAGGGCTTGCTATAGCAATCGTGTATCAAAATGACAACAAATATGGTGACAGGGTCTTCTTGAAGTGGTGCTGTTAAGTTCAGTAAGCCTGTTGCTTGAAAGGTTATGAATGATGTGAGATTTTTCCAGTAAAGCCCTTTCCATATTAGTCCTTTCTAGTAAAAGAGCTAGCTCAGCAATTCTCAGACAGTGGGCCAGAGCTCTTTGGGGATGGGTGTCTGTGACAATTGTTCTGGAGTCTGCAAATAACATGTTCTTATGTGGCAAAAAGGGCTAATGTAATCCTTGGATGTATAAACTAGTGAATAGTGAGTAGGAGTAGGGAGTGATTTTACCTTTGTACATGGCATTCATGAGACCAATACTCGAGTACTGCATACAGTCCTGGTGTCTGCATTTTAAGAGAGGATGCTGAAAAGTAGGAGAGAGTGCAGAAAAGAACCACAAATATTACTCAAGGCTGAAGGAAATGCCTTACGGTGAGAGACAAAGAGCTCAATCTTTGTAGTTTATGACAAGGAATATTGAGAGGTGACTTGATTACAGTCTAAAAGCACCTTCACAGGGAGAAAACACCAGGTATTAAAGGGCTCTTTAATGTAGCAGAGAAAGGCTTCAGAAGAACCAATGCATAGAATTGGAATCCAGACAAATTCAAATCAGAAAATCAGACACAAATTTTTAAAAGCGAGGATGATTGGATCAAACTATTAATGGAAGCAGTGATTTTCTATCTCTTGAAGTCTTCGAATTGTGACTGGATGCCTTTCCAGAAGATATGTTTTAGCCAAATACAAATTATGCTATAGTTAAACACAAATTATTGAGCTCAGTACAGGGGTAACTGGGTAAAATTTAATGGCTTATGATATGCAGGAGGTCAGATTAGACGCAGGGGGAGGGATAGCTCAGTGGTTTGAGCCTTGGCCTGCTAAACCCAGGGTTGTGAGTTCAATCCTTGAGGGGGCCATTTAGGGATCTGGGGCAAATATTGGGGCTTGGTCCTGCTTTGAGCAGGGGGTTGAACTAGATGACCTCCTGAGGTCCCTTCCAACCCTGATATTCTATGATCTACTGGTCCCTTCTGGCCTTAAACTCTATGTATCTATATATTTCTCCAAACAAAAATATTTATGTAAATAAACTCACAATAACAAGAAAGAACACAAAAGCCTAAAAGTCTTTATATGTCTGTGTTGCTCATCTGTTCGAAGTGCCATGAAACTATGGTATGTTACTATTATTTATTATCTATGAAATCAACACAGGCAAAAATAAAACCTGACTGAATTGAAAAGTGGCTAGTTTTAGAGCCACTTGACTCATGTCTTTCTACAAGACGGGTCAATGTGTTTCTGAATAATTATTGTGAGGTTTGAGAGAAGCCCTCAGTTTAACCTAGTCTCATGTGGGATGCTCACAAATAAATAGGATAAAATACTACATCTGAAGCCACTGGACCATAATAGATGGTACTGTGCATATAAAACAAATCAGCCAGAAAATATACTGATCAGGAAAGGGCTATAGCTGTCAATATATTTATTTTAATAAATCAAAATAAATAAAATAGAAATAAAGGTTCCTGTCCCAGCCTCTAAGCAGTTTTGGCAATTATTTAACAAAAAGCACAAATATGACAACAAATCATCCAGAAGCTTTTCCATACACTGGCTGTAACTAGCCAATTAGTAAGAAAAAACCCACACAGCCTACCCTCAAACAACAACCCTTCTTCAAAAGCCCTGGTGGGTTTGGCAAGGTTTCCTGAAGGTGAACAAGCTATTTCCAACACAAATAGAGGTGAGCTCCAAAGCTGATGGGCTCTCACTGAGAATGCCCTACCAGCAGCCTCCTCTCTCATGCACAGAGAGGTCCAGTGGCTGGGCTTACAGCTCTGGCTTTATTGAACTGAGAGAAAAAAAGACCATCACTGTGGTAGGCAGGTGCCCAGCTATGTAGGTTTATAGGTCAAAATCAAAACAACTTACGTTCTACCTGGAAACCTACAAGCAACCAACACAAATCATAGAACCCTTGTATCATTTACTTGCAGTGAGATACCTCATTGAACTTGTAGGCTGTCATATTCTGCATCAGTCTCCGAAAGGATCGAAGTATACGCCCAGCGTATAAGCACACCGAAGTGGACTAATCTTGAGGCACCAACGGCATACATGATGGAAGTGAAGTCAGCATCGCATAAGAAATAGCCACAATCTCCCAACCACACATAAAGAAAGAAGGGCATCCTTGTTACTGCTGAAACCTGATCATCCAGCAATTGAGTTCTAACTCACCTAACTCATAATCTGCACCACAAATAACAAATGAGGAGTGGGCAAACACCCTCAGTCAGCGGGACAGGCATAATCTTTGTCATATCTTTTGTTTGCTTCCCTAAATCCACCAGCATCATCACCATTTTGGTTGGATTAAGCTTCAGCCAACAGTGCAGAAAAGCAACTCAGAATATGGGTTTAGTAAAAAGATAAAGAAGGAGGGGGAAATTGCATGATCCTATCATTTAAAAGAGAGTAAGAACACACACCAAATGAAGGAATAGTAATTTAACAAGGCACTACTTAGGAGCTTTTACAAGGCTCTAGAGTTAGAGCATATCAGGAATGCTGAATTTGAGCTTTAACTTGCTTTTTGCAGGAAAGATATATGGAGGTTACTTTGTGACCCTAAGAGCACCCAATCCCAGATGACAAAGTGTTTCCTTGTATGTAACAGTAAAACTCAGCTGACCTGACCTCACACACAATACACCTCACACACTGTTGTCATAGCTATTTAAAAGGAATCTTGTAATGTATCATCTAAAAACTGGTAACACTAGGGTTATTAATATCACTGTGAAATGTACATTACAATCCTGTATGTGAAATTAGGGATATTCTCTGGTATGTTTTTGAGAGGGTTAAAAAAGGAGGCAAAAGAGTTTTTTCCAGACAAAGAGGAACACAAAAACCTCTTTGGCTCAATGGCAAACTAAGCCAGGTGTAACCATAGACAAGGAAAACAGGCTATTCATTTGCATCAGAGATTGCAGAAGATCATTTGCACTGTAAAATCATAGGAGACTGCAATATTAACATGACATCAGCTCCCTGGTGGACACAGCAAGCTCAGCTGAGCTGAGCCGAGCCCCCAGGAGGGCTTCCTGACTTTGAAGTCAAAGACAAACTTTGGGACTATGAGGAATTGTGAAAAAATGTTGAGGTATCCACCTCCCAAGGGAACAAAGAAACCAGCACTTTGCTTCTGTGAGAGTTGGATCCTGGCCTAAGTCCTTAAGAACTGTACATGAGGACTCACCCCGACTTGGACTAGTCGGAGAGGGATCTTTCTTCAGGGAGTATATTTTGAAGAGGATCTTGTGTTTGTGAGTGTCTCTTTTATTCTCACAAGAAGCCCTGGAAAAGAAACCTTTAGGCTCAAATGTTGTAGCCTTGGCTCCTGAGCTTGTGCTCAGAAAGGTTCTGCCCATCAACTGAACTCATTTTATAAGGGGTGATAAATGAAGTGGGAGGAACAACAGCATCCACTCCCAGTCTCTATTCAAGCCTAAGTTAATTGTATCCAGTTTGCAAATCACATCAGCCACACTAACAGAGGCTCATTCACCTGCACATGTACCAATGTGATATATGCCATCATGTGCCAGCAATCCCCTCTGCCATGTCCCTGGAAAAATCATGGAGCAGGTCCTCAAGGAATCAATTCTGAAGCACTTAGAGAAGAGGAAAGTGATCAGGAACAGTCGGCATGGATTCACCAAGGGCAAGTCATGCCTGACTAATCTAATTGCCTTCTATGACGAGATAACTGGCTCTGTGGATGAGGGGAAAGCAGTGGACGTGTTATTCCTTGACTTTAGCAAAGCTTTTGACATGGTCTCCCACAGTATTCTTCCCAGCAAGTTAAAGAAGTATGGGCTGGATGAATGGACTATAAGGTGGATAGAAAGTTGGCTAGATCGTTGGGCTCAAGGGGTAGTGATCAATGGCTTCATGTCTAGTTGGCAGCCGGTATCAGGTGGAGTGCCCCAAGGGTCGGTCCTGGGGCCGGTTTTGTTCAATATCTTCATAAATGATCTGGAGGATGGTGTGGATTGCACTCTCAGCAAGTTTGCAGATGACACTAAACTGGGAGGAGAGGTACATATGCTGGAGTGTAGGGATAGAATACAGAGGGACCTAGACAAATTAGAGGATTGGGCCAAAAGAAATCTGATGAGGTTCAATAAGGACAAGTGCAGAATTCTGCACTTAGGACGGAAGAATCCCATGCACTGCTACAGACTAGGGACCGAATGGCTCGGCAGCAGTTCTGCAGAAAAGCACCTATGGGTTACAGTGGACGAGAAGCTGAAAATGAGTCAACAGTGTGCCCTTGTTGCCAAGAAGGCCAATGGCATTTTGGGATGTATATGTAGGGGCATTGCCAGCAGATCGAGGGACGTGATCGTTCCCCTCTATTTGACATTGGTGAGACCTCATCTGGAGTGCTGTGTCCAGTTTTGGGCCCCACACTACAAGAAGGATGTGGAAAAATTGGAAAGAGTCCAGCGGAGGGCAACAAAAATGATTAGGGGACTGGAACACATGACTTATGAGGAGAGGCTGAGGGAACTGGGATTGTTTAGTCTGCGGAAGAGAAGAATGAGGGGGGATTTGATAGCGGCTTTCAACTACCTGAAAGGGGGTTCCAAAGAGGATGGCTCTAGACTGTTCTCAATGGTAGCTGATGACAGAACAAGGAGTAATGGTCTCAAGTTGCAGTGGGGGAGGTTTAGGTTGGATATTAGGAAAAACTTTTTCACTAGGAGGGTGATGAAACACTGGAATGTGTTACCTAGGGACGTGGTGGAATCTCCTTCCTTCGAAGTTTTTAAGGTCAGGCTTGACAAAGCCCTGGCTGGGATGATTTAGCTCGGGATTGGTCCTGCTTTGAGCAGGGGGTTGGACTAGATGACCTCCTGAGGTCCCTTCCAATCCTGATATTCTATGATTCTATGTACATTGGTCAAACTGGACAGTCTCTACGAAAAAGAATAAATGGACACAAATCAGACGTCAAGAATTATAACATTCAAAAACCAGTCGGAGAACACTTCAATCTCTTCGGTCACTCGATTACAGACCTAAAAGTTGCAATTCTTCAACAACAAAAAATTCAAAAACAGGCTCCAACGAGAGACTGCTGACTTGGAATTAATTTGTAAACTGGATATAATTAACTTAGGCTTGAATAGAGACTGGGAGTGGATGGGTCATTACACAAAGTAAAACTATTTCTCCATGTTTATTCCACCCCCCCACCGTTCCTCAGACGTTCTTGTCAACTGCTGGAAATGGCCCACCTTGATTATCACTACAAAAGGTTCATCCCACCCCAGCTCTCCTGCTGGTAATATCTCACCTTAAGTGATCACTCTCATTACAGTGAGTATGGTAACACCCATTGTTTCATGTTCGCGATGTATATAAATCTCCCCACTGTATTTTCCACTGAATGCATCTGATGAAGTGAGCTGTAGCTCATGAAAACGTATGCTCAAATAAATTTATAAGTCTCTAAGGTGCCACAAGTACTCCTTTTCTTTTTGCCAAGTATTGTATTCTATTCTGTTTTTATGTCTCGCCCATCATTGTGGAATCTCAGAGCCTTCCAAAAGTGTGTTTAATGATGTGATTAACATCTGACATATGTGGTTATTTCTCCCTTCCCTCTTCCTGAAGGGAAATTGTGATAGCAGACCTCAAAAAAAAAAAAAAAAAACTATGCTATTTGTCCATGAAGGAACTAAGTCATAAAAAAGGAAAAATATGTAATTCATAATGTAACCCCAAGCCAGAATTGGGTGCTATCATCATATAAACAACAAAAAACTGAGAAAAACAACAACATTGGCATGGTTATGAAGTGAGCAGAGTGGATAATGTAATAATTCACAAAAATGGGATTGAGTGCAATGCAAAGGAAAAATGTATTGAGTCAAACATTAATTCCTGAACAATTCCTTATTTATGCATTATATTACATACATATTAAGGGCCAAATTCTGTTTTCAGTTACTTGTGCTTAAATTCATGCCAAGTTAAAACAAAAACTGAGAGCAGAATATGTCCCTAGGAAAGTATCACCACAACTTTATGGACATGATGGTGGTGCGTGTGTGTTTTCTTATTTAAGAGAACGTTACAGCTAATATACTTACGTGTTGCTTGCAGAGCTGCCCATGACATTATGAAAAAGTGAAGTTCTTTTCAGGAAAAACCTTCAAAAATGTTTAAATATGAAATGTAACAAAATATCCTTATTCCATAAAACACTATGGTTTTGCTCAATAACTGCTATTCATTTTAAATTGCAACATTAGAAAGGTTATCTGATCCATCTTTAATCCATGCAAAGTATGGCTAGAATCTACAATGATGCGGGCCCTGGAATTGTGTGTGATAAGACCAAACCAGTTAGCCGGGTTTTCTGTTTGTTTTGTGAATGCTCTGCCACAAAATGATCTCACGCTGTGTTTTGCCATTTAATTATGCTATGACCCATTGTTTAGTAATTGTTACTTACTGTACATTCAGTAAGATTATTTGCCCCCAAAGCCTTTGTGGTACCACACTATAATTTTTAGTTTATTCATTCATTTCCATATACTGTTGGCACTTGAAATATTAA
Source organism: Lepidochelys kempii (assembly GCF_965140285.1). Lineage (NCBI taxonomy): Eukaryota > Metazoa > Chordata > Testudines > Cheloniidae > Lepidochelys > Lepidochelys kempii. Next base: position 79,507,356 of record NC_136380.1, read on the forward strand.
CTTCAGAGGTTCTTGCAGGGTTTTAGCAATTCTACTGAAACCATTAACAGTGAACTATGTACATAAGTGTTGATTCTGTGTCATAGATTTTCTAGTAGAGAGTTCAAGTAGGACATTGTGCCCTATAACTTCTTCCTCCCTATATCTTCCCCCCCTCCCCGCCTTCAAAATGACTGGGTGGTGTTTTGCCCTCTTTATCCTCACCCTACATCATGATGCTGCAAGAAAAGAATGATAATATGGCCCCCTGTCTGGAGCTACCTCATCCCTGGTCAGAGGGGTATGCCACTTAACCACTGCAATGATTAACTCATCTCCTCTTTCTCTTGACACCAGCTGCTTTTTGAAGAGTGAGGGAAGCAGCAAATGCTTAATATGGGAGAAAACTCATGACTCAGTATTTGGCAGTTACAATAAGCACAGTACTTATGTGAATGATGAGTCACCACTTTTCATCCCTGCCACATAGTGCTGGTACATTCACTTTGCAGAAAATCTCTTTTCCAGATGGCACTGGTGGCAGGACAACAAACATCCTTTCTGCCTGAATCAAGTCAAGAGATTATTACAACTAAACTTGAAAATATTACAATAGAGGTGGGTGGCTCATGGTCATCCATGGGTGCACAGCATATAGTAAGAAGTATAGTATATAATATTCACATATTCAATAGTAAGAAGAATACTTAGCATATATATAGTGCTTTTCATCTGGAGATCTCTAAGTGTTTGATAATGATCTGTATTTATCATTACTTCTATTTTACAGAGGGTGAAATTGAGAGACAGAGGTCCAGGGAACTGCCCAAAGTTATACCATGTGTCAATGATAGAACTGCAAGTGGAAACCAGGTCTATCAAATACCAGTCCAGTCCCTTTCCCATTAGACCACACTGCCTCCCTTAGGGCTCCTCTTGATTACATCTTTTCTTCCTAGTTATGGTGCTATTCTGTAAGTACACAACAGTACAGTATGGTGGCTGCTGACCCCACATTTCCTTTCCCACGTGTTATTCTGATCAAAGGATAGATTCCAAGCTCATTCAAAAGCTTAAATGAACCATCCACTATTGCTTAAAAAAAAATCAAATGTGTATGTTGTACAGACTATTTGGAGACTTGAATAAGCAAAAAGACATGTATACATACTTATGTAACCCATTTGAGCTTCAGCTGTCCATGACTTTCTTTGCACTTCCACAGGATACTATTTGAATGAGACAGGACTATGGGAGGTTACAGTACCAGAATGCGCTATATGCTACCATATATAAAACTTTTATTCAGATTAGCACCAGAGTCCAACAGAAAAGTTTCCATGGCTGCAGGCCACGCAGTTTTAGCGATAAAAGTAAGAGAGCTTTTCGGTGGCGCTGGAGATTATTAGATTTTTCCTCCCTGTTCTTAAAAGTTCTGGTTTGTTTCAGAATCTAGGATTAGTTTAAGGTTTCAGCTAGCTCTTATTCGAGTCAATCTGAAAACAGATTTTTATTGCAGAGGTACCCACCATAAGAGCTACAGTATAGTTATATGCAGGCCAGTAACTCTTTCCCATAGTATTTTATCTGTGTCACAAATGATATCCCAGTAAAACAGTAACAGTTCCACTGATATTTTATCTTGATCTTTAGAACTGCAAAAATGTCAATGGACACATCCTATACACTTTAGATCCTACTTGACTTTGCATTCAGTTTGAATGAACCAAGGATCCCATTCAAGGTCAATGGAAGATTCCCCTTCACCATGCCAAAAGAGACATCTCATATTTCAAACACCTGCTTTGAATCAGAACTGAACTGTTACAGTAACAATCAATTCAATATTTTCTTTTTCATTCTTCCTTTAAATGGGACACTAACAAGGTTAGTTTTAACTTCAGTCAACAGTGGTCCCATCTATACAGGAATATCTTTAGCATAGGTTACATGTATTTCCAGCCTAAACCATTCATTCTAGGCTGCAAGGAATATTGAAGAAAAGTCCCTTTAGACCAGTGGTTCTTAACCTGGGGTGCATGCACCCCTGGGAGGTGTGAGATGCTCTTTCTGGGGGTGCGAGACATGCCAGATTTTTTGAGAAGGTAAATCACTGAAAACACAAATTAAGCACAGGCATGTAAGTACAACTACTTCATTTAATCAAACCTATGTATTTATTAACATTATACATTTTGTAACAATTACTGTAATATACAAACAAAAAATATATCTAGGTTTAAAGAACTGACCTACTTCAGCGATTTGTGATAAGGGGTGCGAGAATATATTTTGATTTTTGATAAGGGGTCCAAGAACATATTTTGAGAACCAAAGGGGTGCAGGCTGCAGTAAAGGTTAAGAACCACTGATTTAGACTAACAGTAAATAAACAAATAGCGCACATGACCCTGCTGTCAGGCTGCCATTGGGAGTCCCGTTGTTACTTGCAACCATGTGACCTCTGCATTGGAGTACATTAGGAGCGCAGGACATTTAATTTTCATTCTTGAACTTATGGATAGCCTGGGGATAGCCAAAGAACTAGAAATGATACTTCATATCATGTGTGGTACAAAGATTAAGTAAGCTCTACGCGGCGGGAACTATCCTTTAGTATACGTTTGTATAGCATTAAGTACAATGGGGCCACAAGCTGGTTGCCTCTAGAGGTGTGTCTACATTGCAGCTGAGAAGTGTGATTCCCAACATGGGTAGACGGACTCACGCTAGTTCCTACAAATATCAGTGTGGATGTTGTGGCACAAGGGGCAGTTTGGGCTAGCCACCTGAGCTTGGATTCACAGCATCTGGAGGGCTTCGACCCAGGTGGCTAGCCCAAGCTGCCACCCAGGCCGCAATGTCACACTGCTGTTTTTAGCATACTAGCTTAAATTGAGGTAGCGCAAATCTGTCTACCTGCATTAGGAATCACACCTCCCAACTTCAATGTAGACTTACCTAGGGAAACTGTAATATAAAGATTAAAGCACAATGATGCCTCAAAGTCCCCCCCCCTTTTAAAACTAACTCTTCCTCTTACATTTTCAAAATGGTAGAAAAAGATTTAGTCACGGAACTCCTATTAAAATCCCCTCATCCCTTTCAAAATCTCTAATTGAAGAAGTTCCACTGCTTTCTTCTTGTCCTAGCTGGCAGCTCGGTTTTGAATCAGAGTAACTATTCTGTTGGTTTACTGGCTTTTGGAACTATCAGAAGAAACCAGTGGAAATTCTAATGGAATCAACGGGACTTTCCAGTAGCATTTCAAGCAATGCTTTCAATTTTACCTCTTAAGATAATTAAAATGCATTTCTGTGTGCCTATATACTGCATGTAGTATATTTTATTTTTGATTTACTTATGATTACCCTTACTTTTCATACCTTCTCTAGAAATTCAATAACTCATCACGGTCTACAAAACATTCAGTACTTATCATTCTTTATAGTTTATATTCAACATTCTGAAGTCATCATTGAGACAGTATTTGTGACTTGAAAAAATGTCTAATCCAATAATGTCTACGCAGTTGCTGATTTTAACTTGAAGCCCTTCAGTACTCAAAGCATATGTAAAGCCAGAAAACTATTTCTACACTTCTTTTTCATCACCACCTCCAGAGCACGATTGTAATTGATCATTAATTCATGCATTATTTAAAGGATGCCTCAGCATTGTGCCACATATCACTCCTCTGTAAAGTAATCATGTCTGCATAGAACTCTGTTTTTCAATTATAATGAGCCTGCATTAAAGCTGTATTCTTATTTTTCAATTTATCACAGATAACAGTAGTAAATTTTTGTTTTCCAAAGAAATGAATAATGGGTTTTCCATGATGTCATGAGATGCATTGTTTTCTAGAGTAAACTACTATAGAATATCTTTACTTCAGACAGTATAAATAAGAAATGTCAGGTATCCCATACCGAAAACAATTGCTTAAACAACATAATATCACTTTCTGACAAAAGAACTTAATCAATATTCTTTTGCCACATTTTATTATTAGAGCAAGACAGTCACAATTAAAGTTGCATTATGGTGATGTATCAAGAGCCCTGAACAGGATTCAGCAGTCTTGCATATAAGTATAACACCGTAGAAAACTTCTACAGTACTTAATAGGGATGAAACTAACCCTATGTTAAATACTAAAGGACTTTTCTGTAAGTGTTGTAATTTTGCTTAGGGTAATTGATTTAAAATTAACATATATGTTCATCCTTGAGTACATCACACTTAACTTACTATTTATTTATTTATTTTTTACAAACCTTGCACACAAACCTGAAGGGTACTGGGCACCCTCAAATCTGGTTGGTAGGAATGATACCAACGTTGAAGGTGTTCAGCAACTTGTCCACTCAGCCTCAAGAACTTTTAAAAGAAGAGCAGGGCATAAGGTTAATGTTGGCTAAACTGCAAGATTTGTTAATATAAAAAAATGCTGCCAGAAACAGCAGATTCTAAGTCTATTTCCATGAAGAAGAGTTTTTCCTTCACATTCTATCCATTTTTTTTTTCTGTTCTTTCCCCCTACTTCTTTGCCCTCAGCTGTTATGATTGAACCAAAAGTGATCACTCCTCTGCAGATCTGATCATTTCTCAAACAACTCACCAAAAGCAACATTACACTAGAGCTGATTAATCAAATGCACTCCCTTTGAAATGTACACACTGGTATATTATCTACCATGGCAAATTAGCAAATTCAAAAAATCAGGTCCATTTGCAAATCACAGATTGCAATATTATATGATTCAATTCAATATTATATGACAATTCAATATTATATGACACTTGGTCAGCTGACAGATTGTAAATTAACAGTTTATCTTCTGTTGTACCCTTCTTGTCATAGTAATTACTATAGGAACTCTAATCAGCAAAGTCATAAAATAACTAAGACTGATGTCTTGTAATACACATTATATTCCCAGCTGTAAAAAAAAATATCTCAGGATTTGCTCAGCTTCCAAAAGCTACCAAGGCAGGAAACTTTCTTATATTCAAACAGTGATCAGCTATCCAAATTCCTTACTGATTCTTTGCTTCTTACTATTATTAAACTGGAGTAATCAACGTGCTTTATATTTACATACAATTGTAAGTGTTTTGTTAAAATGATCTCTGAAATACCTGCAGATGACCTTAAAAAGAAAGACACTTTCTGGTAATATCATTTTCCACAATGTTCCATGCTGTATTTTCTGCAGGGCTTATAATTAAGAATGAGTTTGATTGTGAAAGTGGGCCTGTGTTGTGTTGAGTGTAAGGGGACTGTTGCCCCCTTAGTAACATTCAGTGGGGGTGTTTTGGTTGGCGAGCTCCCAGTACTAAAAGGGAAAGAGTCTACGGGAAACCAGGACCCTGAGACTGATAGTCCCCAGGAACAATGGGGAGAGGCCAATGCTCCAGGTCAGCCTGAATGACAGGGCGAGCAGGCTAATCAGGCAGTCAGGAGGTCAGGGAGGTCACACATCCTCCGTGTGAGCTTGATTTTGCCTGGGTCAGACAGAGTGGGGCCGAGCTAAGGAGAAAGCAGGGGCCCAAGGTAAGCTGGAGAGCAGAGCTGGGCCAGATCCAGAGAGAGCAGACCTTGTCCTGGGAGCAGAGCTGCAGCCCCAAAGCCAGAGGCACAGCCCAGAGAGAGCAGACTTGCCCTGGGAGCAGAGCTGCAGCAACCAGAGTCAGAGGGGCCAGAAAAGCAGCCCACGAAGCAGGTCAGTGCTGGGAGCAGAGTCACAGAAGCAGCCTGCAGAGCAGACCTGCCTGTCCTGGAGCAGAGCTGTAGCAACCAGACCCAGAGGGGCCAAAGAAGCAGCCCAGGGAGCTGGAGGCAGAGCAGCAGTGGTGAAGCTGGGGCTGGAGCAGTCCGGAGCTGGGTGTGGTGAGCAGCTGGGGAGAGCGAGGGGGACCCTGGGCAGTGGGCCCAGCACAGGGAGACACCTCAGCCAAGAGGCTCTGCAGGCCAGGCTTGGATTGTAACCCCGACAGGGCAGGGGGCGATACTGGGAAGAAGGGTAGACGAGAAGTGGACGAGAAGCTGGATATGAGCCAGCAGTGTGCCCTTGTTGCCAAGAAGGCCAATGGCATTTTGGGATGTATAAGTAGGGGCATAGCGAGCAGATCGAGGGACGTGATCGTTCCCCTCTATTCGACATTGGTGAGGCCTCATCTGGGGTACTGTGTCCAGTTTTGGGCCCCACACTACAAGAAGGATGTGGATAAATTGGAGAGAGTCCAGCGAAGGGCAACAAAAATGATTAGGGGTCTGGAACACATGACTTATGAGGAGAGGCTGAGGGAACTGGAATTGTTTAGTCTGCAGAAGAGAAGAATGAGGGGGGATTTTATAGCTGCTTTCAACTACCTGAGAGGTGGTTCCAGAGAGGATGGTTCTAGACTATTCTCAGTGGTAGAAGAGGACAGGACAAGGAGTAATGGTCTCAAGTTGCAGTGGGGGAGGTTTAGGTTGGATATTAGGAAAAACTTTTTCACTAGGAGGGTGGTGAAACACTGGAATGCGTTACCTAGGGAGGTGGTAGAATCTCCTTCCTTAGAAGTTTTTAAGGTCAGGCTTGACAAAGCCCTGGCTGGGATGATTTAATTGGGGATTGGTCCTGCTTTGAGCAGGGGGTTGGACTAGATGACCTCCTGAGGTCCCTTCCAACCCTGATATTCTATGATCCTACCACTTAGAGCCTGAGAGCGTGTGGCCACGACCAGAGCAAGTATCCAACCCACAGCATCCCTACAGCAAAGCCAGGGCCTGAGAAGAAGGCCTGGGACTTACAAGGAACAGACGGTGAACTGCCCTAACATTCCAGAGACACTGTTTGTGATGTTCCCTGCCAGAGAGCGGGCTGATGTGTTTCCTTTAACCTTTCCCATTTTTCCTTTTTAAAATTAATTGTTCATTAAATAACTTACATTTGCTTTAACTTGTATGTAATGGTCAGTGGGTCAGAGAAGTGCCCAGTCCAAAGAGAGTACCCTGGAGTGGTGACCACAGCAGGGTTGGGGGTTGAGCCCCCCCAGGAATCCTGGGCCCAGCCTTGTTGGGGTTACAAGGACTCTGCCAGACAGGAGAGTGGAAGGGGAGTCCTCAAGGGCAGGGAGGACTCTGGGTAAAGGAAGTGGGAGTGAGGACTCAGATCCTTTCGCTAGCCCACTTCACTGGGGTAGTGCAGAAGCCAGGAAAGTTCCCCACAATAGCGGGACTATTCCCCCGCTTACATGAGTTAAGCTGCCAATGAATACATCTACTGGATCAGGCCCCATGGGCAAGATAGGAACAGGAGCACTTATCTACCCCTGGTTTTGGATAGCACTGGGGCATAGCATGAACTGGGTGTCTAGGTGCCTAGACTGAGGCAGCTGTACGCATACCCAGAGACAGAAACTTGGGCACCTAGAGAGCTTTTATAGTGCAAGATTAGGTGCTCAGAGAGTTAGACTACAGCTGAGATATAGTCTACTTTTATTATCTGTATATTTCCCTCCATGGTCCAATTTGCTTTTAAAAGCTGCCATATAGAAGTGGCTGCCATATTTAATTTATTTTGAGGGAAGGTACATGAGGGTTCTGGAGAGAACATTGCCCCTGTCTTCTTATCAGAGACAAGTCAAATTTGTGTGAGTGACAGCTTGGTTGTTGGTTGTGAGTTAAAAGAGAGGCTGCAGTTTCTGCTCATAGGAGATGCCACAGAACATATAATAAGACAGTGTGTGCTTAGAGAGCAAAGTGACCTGGAGGTAACCAGTAATGTGTTATGTATGATTTAAAATGACAGTAAATGGAGACGGTCATATTTAACAGGATCATTTTGCTTTTACCATGCAGTTTTGAACACCAGTTCTTAACATGGATACACTACAGAATGTACAATGGTTCATAGAAAGGCCGGCTCTAATCTTATAGATGTAAGTCAGATAACCAGATAAGGATGTTGTCCCAAAAGGCCATTCTCATGCACTAAACATTATCTTTTGCCTCCCACAGAGATCATGGGAGAATGGCCTTCCCAAGCTCTACTTTGGGCAGCATAACAGAGATCACCACAAAAAAAAGCACCCTCAAAATATACAAAAAACATACAACAAAAACCCACCCTGAGTTATAGTTATTATAGAATGTCTTCTTGCTTGCTTTGACGTTCTGCCGAGTAACACCAAACAGTCCATCGACTAGAACTACAGGAAGAGATTAAATTTGATATCAGAATTTCTCCACAAAGCAGAAGTCCTTTCTCTAAATTAGGGGTTGCTTTTTAATCACTACCAACACTCTGTGAGCAGAATGGTTTTAGTCTGATCTTAGCTACATTCCTGGCTAGGAAAAAGAATGATCAGTTCACTAGAAAGCGGGTCTTTAAAAAAACTAAAAGTGATATGCATTCTTCATGTTTTCTTTCTATCCCTCACCTAATGTTCTCTCCTCACACCACGAACAGGGCTACAGCTAATAATTTTACACGTTAACACCTGTATTTATGCAATGTAAGTACTGAAGATGCAAGCACGAACAACTTCAGACTTGCCAACTTGTGGATGATCTGACCAAGTTTACACACCGACAATCCAGATGTTTGATAGAAAAGACATCAAGTGAAGACAAAGATTTTCTTGGGCTATTTTTGGTGTTTAGTTTCTCACAATTTTGTCAGGGACATTGTGTGCTGAAAAAGAGGTAGAGATAGTTCATGCAACAGGAAGTGCAAGGGAATGGAACGGTTTAAAAACAGCCCACTTAAAAAGAAGGAGGACATAAAAAATCATGCATGCTATACCAAGTGATGTGTCTTTCAAAACCCAAACATTGTAACATCACTTGCCCCTCTAGTTGCAGGACATCAGCTAATTTTTGCACATGGTGTAAAGCAGTAAGGGAGTGCAAGATCAAACAGAGGATTCTACTTTAATTGCTGTATATGCCTATAATATTAATAAAAAGCACAGGAGTACTTGTGGCACCTTAGAGACTAACACATTTATTTGAGCATAAGCTTTTGTGGGCTACAGCCCACTTCATTGGATGCACAGAATGGAACATATAGTAAGAAGATATATATAGATATAGATATATATACACCCACACATACAGATAAGTTGGAAGTTGCCATACAAACTATGAGAGGCTAATTAGTTAAGATGAGCTATCATCAGCAGGAGAAAAAAAACTTTTGTAGTGATAACCAAGATGGTCCATTTACATAGTTGACAAGAAGGTGCGAGAATACTTAACTTAGGGAAATAGATTCAATATGTGTAATGACCCAGCCACTCCCAGTCTCTATTCAAACCCAAGTTAATGGTATCTAGTTTGCATATTAATTCAAGCTCAGCAGTTTCTCCTTGGAGTATGTTTTTGAAGCTTTTCTGTTCCAAAATTGCCACCCTTAAATCTTTTACTGAGTGGCCAGAGAGGTTGAAGTGTTCTCCTACCGGTTTTTGAATGTTATGATTCCTGAGGTCAGATTTGTGTCCATTTATTCTTTTGCTAAGCATGCCACTGATTTTTTTCTAGACTTCACACAACCACTATTGCTAGAACAGCTCTCTCTTTAACAAGTGGGATAGGGAAAGTTTACTCATCCTCAGCATTCTCTGTGGAGGACTGCTGACTACCTAACAGTAGGTGTGACCACTGTACCTAGGACAGGTTGCATTTTAGCACTCTGTTTTCCATCACTCGTAACTTTCTGAAATTTGCATCTTTCAGAACAAAATTTGCCTAGATTGGTCTCTGCCCAATGGTGAGTGTCTCTGGACAGCTTGAGCAAACATAGTTTGACAGTTTTGAGAATAAAAGAATTAAAAACAAGCAAACCAACCCCCATGCTCTCCCAAACAATAATTTCTTTCAAAGGGCAACTCCAGAGTTGAAATGATTATGCTTTGGGTCTTTTTATGTGTTTGTATTGGAGCCTAGCACAAGGGGGTTCTATTCTATGATGAAGTCCCTCTATCTTAACACAGTAGAAATCTCAGACCCAAACAGACATAGCTAAGGAAAGCTGAGTGTGCACACAGCTAAGAAAATCCAGACGGCAATTATGCCTGGCTATACTTACCTGCACAGTGAAATACTGGAGGTTTAACTGGAATCTTTCATCTACTTTATCTTGTAAAGAGAACACTGACTGAGGCAAGGGCTCTCTTTCCTCATTCCCTGTATAGTTTAAAAGAAAAAATGCCTGTGAAAAATTGGAAGGCCATTCAATAGCTAGGGAAAAGGTGAAATATACTGTACGTGGAATACTGCTAAATAAATGAGAACCTTAATTCTTCACCCAATTCTGACACTGATTTGCTATGTGCCATGAACCGGTAACTTTGAACTTCTGTTTCTTCCATTTGTGTAACAGGACAACAATATTTGCCTAATTTATACTGAAGGGTTTTGAAATGCCTATTTAAACAACCTTTGTAAATTGCCATATAAATGTAAAGCATTATTAAGGTTTAGACACTGGCATACGTGAAATCAGACTCCAAAGCTCAAAGGAGTGAAAACAGGAGCACTATTGGTGTCAATGCCACCACCTTTCTTTGGCTTTTAGGAACTCTACATCGTCCAGATTTTCTGAACCACGCATAACTACCTCATGCCTTTACAAATGGTGCACAGTGCTTACACGCTAACTGCATGCATAAATTATTCCAAAAGTCTGCACAAATTGGCATGTGCTGTTTGGACATTTGTGGGACTCAGAATGTACACAGACATGCTGTGACACTGCCAGACCAGGTGCTGCCTGCTCTTACCAAGGCTGCAGGTGTCAGTTGAGCACAGACAAATGTATAGCTTGAAACCAGACCAGCTCACCTGTATGTTAGTATTGTTCAAGGTAGGTATTAGACTTATAACAATGTGTTAGGGTTTAGACATTATGAAATTCTTGTAAGTTGCAACCATGTATTAATCCCACTTAGAATGTCCGTATCCCATGCTATACAGTAAAACTTAAGTGTTTGCTTTATAACTGTAAAAATGCTTGTTCTGAACCTGTGAACCCAGTCAGAAGGAATGGTCTCCTGACCATCAGGAAGGACTCTAAAAACTAAATGGGCCATTGTGGAATATCACAATACAAAGACTTGGTTAATGGCCCTCTCACATGGAGGTGCTACATGCAAGAAAGCTCATACCATCAGCTTGAATTCTGGAAGAAGGAAATAAAGATAGCCGACATGAAATTTTCTTCATTTCTTTTGCTATTGGGAGTCTCACAGGGCCGGAACTAGGAAACAGAATGAGAGATCCCCAGGATCAACCTGGGTTAGTTAAAAGACATTCAGTGCCGACAGATTACAACAACTCTGTCACCTTTTGCAACCACAGACTGTAACTCATTTGTGTATTTATGTTGCTTGCTTTAAACCTGTACATAACTCAGGACTGGTCTACAGTACACAGTTAGGTTGATGTAAGGCAGCTGATTGCGGAGCCTGCTATTGCAGAGCCATTGGCCATTATCTTTGAAAACTCATAGTGATCGCGGGAGGTTCCGGGTGACTGGAAAAAGGCTAATGTAGTGCCCATCTTTTAAAAAGGGAAGAAGGAAGATCTGGGGAACTACAGGCCAGTCAGCCTCACCTCAGTCCCTGGAAAAATCATGGAGCAGGTCCTCAAGGAATCAATTCTGAAGCACTTAGAGGAGAGGAAAGTGATCAGGAACAGTCGGCATGGATTCACCAAGGACAAGTCATGCCTGACTAATCTAATTGCCTTCTATGATGAGATAACTGGCTCTGTGGATGAGGGGAAAGCAGTGGACGTGTTATTCCTTGACTTTAGCAAAGCTTTTGATATGATCTCCCACAGTATTCTTCCCAGCAAGTTAAAGAAGTATGGGCTGGATGAATGGACTATAAGGTGGATAGAAAGCTGGCTAGATCATCGGGCTCAACGGGTAGTGATCAATGGCTCCATGTCTAGTTGGCAGATGGTATCAAGCGGAGTGCCCCAAGGGTCGGTCCTGGGGCCAGTGTTGTTCAATATCTTCATTAATAATCTGGAGGATGGCGTGGAGTGCACACTCAGCAAGTTTGCAGATGACACTAAACTGAGAGGAGTGGTAGATACGCTGAAGGGTAGGGATAGGATACTGAGGGACCTAGACAAATTAGAGGATTGGGCCACAAGAAATCTGATGAGGTTCAACAATGACAAGTGCAGAGTCCTGCACTTAGGATGGAAGAATCCCATGCACTGCTACAGACTAGGGACCGAATGCCCAGGCAGCAGTTCTGCGGAAAAGGACCTAGGGGTTACAGTGGACGAGAAGCTGGATATGAGTCAACAGTGTGCCCTTTTTGCAAAGAAGGCTAGCAGCATTTATAAGTAGGAGCATTGCCAGCAGATCAAGGGACGTATCATTCCCCTCTATTTGGCATTGGTGAGGCCTCATCTGGAGTACTGTGTCCAGTTTTGGGCCCCACACTACAAGAAGGATGTGGAAAAATTGGAAAGCGTCCAGCAGAGAGCAACAAAAATGATTAGGGGACTGGAACACATGAGTTATGAGGAGAGGCTGAGGGAACTGGGATTGTTTAGTCTGCAGAAGAGAAGAATTGGGGGGTGATTTGATAGCTGCTTTCTACTACCTGAAAGGGGGTTCCAAAGAGGATGGATCTAGACTGTTCTCAGTGGTAGCAGATGACAGAACAAGGAGTAATGGTCTCAAGTTGCAGTGGGGGAGGTTTAGGTTGGATATTAGGAAAAACTTTTTCACTAGGAGGGTGCTGAAGCACTAGAATCAGTTACCTAGGGGTGGTGGTGGAATCTCCTTCCTTAGAGGTTTTTAAGGTCAGGCTTGACAAAGCCCTGGCTGGGATGATTTAGTTGGGGACTCATCCTGCTTTGGGCAGGGGGTTGGACTAGGTGACCTCCTGAGGTCCCTTCCAACCCTGATATTCTATGATTCTATGAACCTATGTCAGGGGTTCCCAAACTTGGTTCGTGGCTTATTCAGGGTAAGCCCCTAGTGCGCCATGAGATGCTTTGTTTACCTGAGCGTGGAGCTGAGAGCGGTTGTACCTGCAGATGCTCAGGTAAACAGAGTGTCTCGCAGCCCACCAGGGGCCTACCCTGAACAAGCCCTGAACCAAGTTGGGAACCCCTGACTTATGTCAGTGTACACACTACAGCAGTGATGGGCAACCTGCGGCCCATCAGGGTAAGCTGATTGTGGGCCCGAGACATTTTACAGACATTAACCATCCACAGGCTCGGCCTCCTGCAGCTCCCAGTGGCCGTGGTTTGCCTGCACAGCTGTCTCCCCCCTGCTCCCAGCCAGGAGGTGAGAAGCCCAGGTGGCTGCCCTCCCTCTGGGATCAGGGAGCTGAGAGCCCCGGGGGATGGGGGGGCAGTTGGGCTCCTGGCAGGGAGTTGAGAGCCCGGGCTCTCAGCCCCCAGACTGCCCCTCTTCAGTCAGTGGAAGCCCTCCTGGTGAGGACGCACAACACCGACAGAAGGAGGTAGCATGGACATCAGCCATGCAGTAATTACTGCTGTGGCTGTAAGTCGATGTAACATAGGTCAACTTAGGGCTGTAGTGTAGACATGCCCTCACTCATTTCTTTTCCTAATTAATAACTATCTAGTTAGTTTACTATAGGACTGGCTACAAGCATTGTCTTTGATATGAGATCTGAGGTACAAACTGACCTGGGGTAAGAGACTGGTCTTTTGGGACTGGAAGCAATCTGGATATTTTGTGATCTTTGGTGCATGGCAACCAACTTTCACTAAGTCCAGCTTTACTGGGTGGCAATATAACTGGAGTGCCCAAAGGAACAGTCTGTGACTCCATGGTCAGACTGTTCTTGTGCTTCAAGTGTTCACATTTGTTACTGGGTTGGTGAAATCTAATCACAGAACATATACATAGTTTGGGGTGTCTGTCCTGCTTTTTGACAGTCTGTCCTGAGATTGGCACTAATGCTCATAAACCATTCCGGACAGCATGATACATGCCTCAGAACTAAGGGATGCATTCTAAAAGGAGTAAACAATGAGGTGGCAAAATTTGCAGATGATACAAAACTACTCAAGATAGTTAAGTCCCAGGCAGACTGCAAAGGGCTACAAAAGGATCTCTCAAAACTGGGTGACTGGGCAACAAAATGGCAGATGAAATTCAATGTTGATAAATGCAAAGTAATGCACATTGGAAAACATAATCCCAACTATACATATAGAACGATGGGGTCTAAATTAGCTATTATCACTCAAGAAAGATTTTGGCATCATTTTGGATAGTTCTCTGAAAACATCCACTCAATGTGCAGTGGCAGTCAAAAAGAGTGATCAGAATGTTGGGCATCATTAAGGGATAGATAATAAGACAGAAAATATCATATTTCCTCTATATAAATCCATGATATGCCCACATCTTGAATACTGCGTGCAGCTGTGGTTGCCCCATCTCAAAAAAGATATATTGGAACTGGAAAAGGTTCAGAAAAGGGCAACAAAAATGATTAAAGGTATGGAATGGCTTCCATATGAGGAGAGATTAATAAGACTGGGACTGCTCAGCTTGGAAAAGAGATGACTAAGGAGGGGTATGATAGCTGTCTATAAAATCATGACTGGTGTGGATAAAGTAAATAAGGAAGTGTATTCCTTCTCATAACACAAGAACTAGGGGTCACCAAATGAAATTAATAGGCAGCAGGTTTAAAACAAACAAAAGAAGTATTTCCGCACACAACGCACAGTCAACCTGTGGAACTCTTTGCCAGAGGATGTTGTGAAGGCCAAGGTGATAACAGGATTCAAAAAATAACTATATAAATTCATGGAGGATAGGTCCATCAATGGCTCTTAGCCAGGCTGGGCAGGGATGGTGTCCTTAGCTTTTGTTTGCCAGAAGCTGAGAATGAGCAACAGGGAATGGATCACTGGATGATTACCTGTTCTGTTCATTCCCTCTGAGGCACCTGGCATTGGCCACTGTCAGAAGACAGGACACTGGGCTAGATGGACCTTTGATCAGACCCAGTATGGCCGTTCTTATGTTCTCCTAGCGTTAATCACACTAAACAGTACCATACTCTCCAATCTATTTTAGGATTTTATACTGCTGCCTATCTCTGTAGTATCTGAGCACCTTTCACATGAAATTGATAGCAATAATTAAGTTCCTAGGAGAGTCTTTGGCTCTCATCCCTCTCTGGGGTAAAAACTCAGACTTTGTTGTTGTTGTTCTTGGTTTGTCAATTGTATGGTTTGTTTAAAAAAATTCTAGGGGTATTACGATGGACAGGGAATCAATGTTGTGAGTGTCAAAGTGAGTGGAAAGGATTTCTCAAAAAGACAGTAAAACTGCTTGTACATTAAAGTGCTGCTCAGTGTGAATAAGTTGATCTGATCTCTAGTAATTCCATCAGATAGTACAGTTACTCAAATCTAGAAAATGTCCCAGTCTACAGCAGGAACAACAGATTAAACCACGTGACACTTCTACAGTAAGTCATTGTAAATTGGGATGTTTAAAAAAAATCAGGAAAACATTCAAGAGAGATTAGCTCACTTTGTAAAACCTTCCTGTTCCCTCCTAAACACATTTTCAGACATAACACATTCTAAAAAAATTCTACCATGGCTTAAAATCACATGTGTAATGATTGAGGCAGTTTGGCTATTTTTTGTCAAAGTTCTGAGAAAAGAGTTTAAAAAACTGGATTATAAGTGAAGGCTTGTTTTCTCTCAGCATATGGTACAGAGTAATACCTCTGACACTTCCTGGAGATATCCTGGGTTGTGAAGCACCTGACTACTACCTGGTCTTAGTGTCAGCTCCCTTAGTGGTCTTAGTGTCAGCTCCCTAACTCCTCCAGCCACAGGCAACACAAACACTCCCATGTAGGCCTACGCAGGGCTTGCTCTCTCTCTCTCTCTCTCTCCAGGTTAGCAAAAGGCATACTCCAACCCCTGAGCCTTCTGAGCATCTCCCTGGAGTGTTTAGCCCCTGGTCTACTGGACACTCATAGTATTTACAGATTCACTACTTCCAAGTATTTCAAGTATTTCAAGGAATCCCTGTTGAGGTTACAGGGACAAACCATCCCGATGAGTCGAAAGAATAGTAAATATGGCAGGCGACCAGCTTGGCTTAATGGTGAAATCCTAGCGGATCTTAAACATAAAAAAGAAGCTTACAAGAAGTGGAAGGTTGGACATATGACCAGGGAAGAGTATAAGAATATTGCTCGGGCATGTAGGAATGTTATCAGGAGGGCCAAATCGCACCTGGAGCTGCAGCTAGCCAGAGATGTCAAGAGTAACAAGAAGGGTTTCTTCAGGTATGTTGGCAACAAGAAGAAAGCCAAGGAATGTGTGGGCCCCTTACTGAATGAGGGAGGCAACCTAGTGACAGAGGATGTGGAAAAAGCTAATGTACTCAATGCTTTTTTTGCCTCTGTTTTCACTAACAAGGTCAGCTCCCAGACTGCTGCGCTGGGCATCACAAAATGCGGAAGAGATGGCCAGCCCTCTGTGGAGATAGAGGCGGTTAGGGACTATTTAGAAAAGCTGGACGTGCACAAGTCCATGGGGCCGGACGAGTTGCATCCGAGAGTGCTGAAGGAATTGGCGGCTGTGATTGCAGAGCCACTGGCCATTATCTTTGAAAACTCGTGGCGAACCGGGGAAGTCCCGGATGACTGGAAAAAGGCTAATGTAGTGCCAATCTTTAAAAAAGGGAAGAAGGAAGATCCTGGGAACTACAGGCCAGTCAGCCTCACCTCAGTCCCTGGAAAAATCATGGAGCAGGTCCTCAAAGAATCAATCCTGAAGCACTTGCATGAGAGGAAAGTGATCAGGAACAGCCAGCATGGATTCACCAAGGGAAGGTCATGCCTGACTAATCTAATCGCCTTTTACGATGAGATTACTGGTTCTGTGGATGAAGGGAAAGCAGTGGATGTATTGTTTCTTGACTTTAGCAAAGCTTTTGACACGGTCTCCCATAGTATTCTTGTCAGCAAGTTAAGGAAGTATGGGCTGGATGAATGCACTATAAGGTGGGTAGAAAGCTGGCTAGATTGTCGGGCTCAACGGGTAGTGATCAATGGCTCCATGTCTAGTTGGCAGCCGGTATCAAGTGGAGTGCCCCAAGGGTCGGTCCTGGGGCCGGTTTTATTCAATATCTTCATAAATGATCTGGAGGATGGTGTGGATTGCACTCTCAGCAAATTTGCGGATGATACTAAACTGGGAGGAGTGGTAGATACGCTGGAGGGGAGGGATAGGATACAGAAGGACCTAGACCAATTGGAAGATTGGGCCAAAAGGAATCTGATGAGGTTCAATAAGGATAAGTGCAGGGTCCTGCACTCAGGATGGAAGAACCCAATGCACAGCTACAGACTAGGGACCGAATGGCTCGGCAGCAGTTCTGCGGAAAAGGACCTAGGGGTGACAGTGGACGAGAAGCTGGATATGAGTCAGCAGTGTGCCCTTGTTGCCAAGAAGGCCAATGGCATTTTGGGATGTATAAGTAGGGGTATAGCGAGCAGATCGAGGGACGTGATCGTTCCCCTCTATTCGACATTGGTGAGGCCTCATCTGGAGTACTGTGTCCAGTTTTGGGCCCCACACTTCAAGAAGGATGTGGATAAATTGGAGAGAGTCCAGCGAAGGGCAACAAAAATGATTAGGGGACTGGAACACATGACTTATGAGGAGAGGCTGAGGGAGCTGGGATTGTTTAGTCTGCAGAAGAGAAGAATGAGGGGGGATTTGATAGCTGCTTTCAACTACCTGAAAGGGGGTTCCAAAGAGGATGGCTCTAGACTGTTCTCAATGGTAGCAGATGACAGAACGAGGAGTAATGGTCTCAAGTTGCAGTGGGGGAGGTTTAGATTGGATATTAGGAAAAACTTTTTCACTAAGAGGGTGGTGAAACACTGGAATGCGTTACCTAGGGAGGTGGTAGAATCTCCTTCCTTAGAGGTTTTTAAGGTCAGGCTTGACAAAGCCCTGGCTGGGATTATTTAACTGGGAATTGGTCCTGCTTTGAGCAGGAGGTTGGACTAGATGACCTTCTGGGGTCCCTTCCAACCCTGATATTCTATGATTCTATGATTCAAAGAAGAAGTACACACCAGCTCACTAGTTTTACCTCAGATCACCACTCTGCTTGACTCACACCACTTATTTATTAATAGTAATATATATTTATAGTGAAAACAAGTAAAAGTAAAGTATAGAGTAAGTACAAGTATAGGAAACAAATCATTACATATAAAATAAAATCAGACCATCCATGAAAGGAACCTGCCTATGACATGTTATCTCCTGGTTATCTCCCGTGAGAATGTAATTTTCAGTATAGACATAGCTCCTTAAACATTATCTGTACACACATTTCACAGTGATGATGATGGCCAGTGGGCTACTGGCTCTTGGTAAAGACTTCACATGCCACCCCTTAGTGAATTATTTTGCATATACTCAACCCAGGAGATCCTTGTAAAATCTTATGCAGCCCCTGTGTCCTCTGCCAGTAGGCAATAAGTGGTCCCTGGGTCACAACATCTCTTCATAATAACATTTTTATTAGACTCTCCATTATTAGGCTAATGTAGCCTGGCTCTTGTTTCAACGGAGATCATGTACAATGCTGTAACATGCAAAATGCTTAACTTCCAATATCAGCTTAACAAAAAAGGAGCACTGTACCATATTATTCATACAATATGTTATAAAGACATTATTTTCCAAATTCATTTGCCACATTTCTCTTCTACTCTTGCTAGTTGTTTGTTTAGCTGACAAAATCACTAAATTTCAAATGAATAAGTGGACTTAAATATGAACTAACATCTTCTGACTGAACTACAATTTGAAATGTCAGTTCCAGACAAATAAACAAGTAAAGCTCATAAGGGCATAATTTATTAACACTGCCAAATTCATTACTCCTGAATTTCTTCTTCTAATAATGACATAGAGTTGATCCTCAAAAGCTTAGACTAATCAGACACATACACTACTAAGAACAGAAGGATCACTCAAGCTCTGCCGACTGATTCTAGTTTTCACATCTGTTCTGAATTTGCTGCTGAAAGCCTAGTAAAACCTTGGAGAAACTGAAATCCTATTGGTTTAGACTGTAATAAGCACAAGACTAAGGTAAAAAGAAAAGGAGTACTTGTGGCACCTTAGAGACTAACAAACTTATTTAAGCATAAGCTTTCGTGAGTTACAGCTCACTTCATCGGATGCATGCATGCAGATCATATCCTCAGAGAGATTCACAGGACCTCCCTTTCTCCTAACATGGAAAAGAGGAGCTTTCTGTCAGGTCTTGGAGAGTTATGCTGAAATTATTTGAAAACAAATATTTTCCCCCACATTGTTGATGAGACATTTCACTCTTATTAGGCCACCAGTCTAGAATTAGAAGTAGATTCACCTATGGAGAGGAACAGCAACATGATCTCGGTTTCTTAATATTCCTTTGAAATTATATTTCAAAGCTGTGCTAAACAAATCAGTCAGCGAGCATCATCCAAGAAGTACACCCACGTTCACAACCTTCTTTACCTAATGATAATTACAGACTGACTACAGACAGCCTTTAATAAACACCATCAAGTTTAGAAGAAAGACAGCTGTAGGGACCATTCTGTTGCCATGGAAATATCTTCAAGCCACACTGTCCTCTGCTCTAAACATTACCTTCACATTAACCTATTATTACGCTTTTCTGTGTATATTAGTACAAATTATGGGCTAACTCACCCCAATCGGATTGTTGTAAATGGCATTGAATCCCAGGCTATAAAACATTCCAAAAAACAGTGAACACATATTTTACAATAGCACTAGCTATTGACTAACACACTTTCCATAATCCCAGCTCAGCTGAGTTCTTCCCTCAATGTAGTATATGGGCTTGATTCTGCAAGCTGCTGCATGCTCTCAAATTCATTGGCATCAATGCTCTCAGCACCACACAGGATTAAGTCCCAGAAAGATTGTTTCAGAACTCTCCACCTGCATTTCCTTCAAGATTAGTGAGCAATTTACTAAACACAAACAAACAAACAAACAAAACACCCAATTCATTCAGTGCACAGGATAAATGGCGATCAATGAATGAGACAGTGGTTCAATATTTAGATATATTATCTTCACTGCTCAGTGCCTGATCCTGTTTCATTCATTACACATCATACAACTACTTCACAGAATGAGGCTTGGGTGTGTGAAATCTCTAACTCATTCACAACCTACACACGGAGGAGCAGATGCTCAGCTGGTGTAAATTGGCATAGCTCCACTGAAGTCCATAACTCAGCATAGCACTATGGATGTCAATGGACCTATGCTGACTGACACCAACTGAGGATTCGGCCCTGAGTGAAGTAGCAGTTATCTGGGCTAAAAACATCAGGGGCACACTATATTGAGGCAGCCTGAACTCCATTTCCATTCCCTGCCAGGAGAGCTAAATGGAATTGCACTGCTATGGCTTATCCTTCTGGGACCTGGCCCTAGAAACTCTCCTTTCCTATGAAAGTTCCACATCCTGGGGCTCCATGGAAAAAACTTTACAAAGACAAAGTCTGGATTACCAAATTAGCAAATTCTACAATAATCTGAGAGACACCAAACCCCACTCTAACCCTGTCCTCTTCTCAGAAGTTTGCACCAGCAGACTGAATATAGAAGAAAGTCAGTTACAAAGTTTAATTGAAGTGTAAATTTGCTCAGCATCACTACCTAACAGTGATACCTGATAAGCAGCAGAAACAAGACGGTGAGGGGAGCTGTACACTAAAATATTATTTCTGAATTTAAAAAGAACAACAAAGTGCTCTCAATATCCCAACTTCAATCTAGTTAATTAACATCAATCTGATAAATGAAAAGAAACAATCCAGCAGCATCTGAATGTACCTCTGGTTGCATTTTTGGCCATCTCAAACTTAAATTGTATTTTGCCAAGAACAATGAACCTATTTAAGAAAACAACCATAGTTCCACTAGCACTATACATATGAAAAATATCCCTCTGATTTGTTAGGGTTTTTTATTTTAAAGTACACACAGAAGCAGAGTTTTAAAACAATATATTTTCCATGTAATCAAACCTTGAGGCAATGAAAAACTTTGTAAATGGATAATGGCCAAAACAATAAATGTATAAAAATAATACACTTCCTAGGCTTGAGGGCTTCACATTCAGCATCTTACCACTGAAACAAAACTTGCTGCGTGACATGCAATAAATGCATAACAAGGAAGACTTGTATTGATTATATAAAGATGGTGATTATAGACAATGCCTGTCATTTGATACCTAAAATTCTTGGATCTTTGTTTTTAAAACATCTAGCATTTAAAATGTTTAAAAAATATTTAAAAAATCAGATTTTTTTCTGCTGTCCTTCCATGCTTTCTTGTCTATCTGTAATACAAGCACATAAGCTAACTTCAATTACGATCCACACAGACAACTTTAGAGCCACAAACCGCTCTACTTGCACAGTATCTTTCTCTGTACACCAAATGAGAAAAGCGTCAGTTCAGATATTCTGTCACACTGAGGATCATATCACATTAATATTACACCTGGGAATAAGGTACACATTCCATTCCAGCACAAATCTAGTTAATAGACTGTATAAATATTAGAATGTTCATGTTTCAAGAGCTGGTTTGATCAAAGAAAGAAGAACATTTTTTGCTTTTATGCAAGTTTATATTTTTTTCTGATCAAAACAAAAGTTCTGCTCATCTTTGCTCCCATCAGGTAGGGGTTGGGCTTTGTACATTTTGTCAGCCCTCAACGATCATTACGCATCACCATCAGTATTAACAATATGCAGGTCATCCTCTCACTCCCACCTGTTCAGCCTCACAGTCTACAGATGAGGTAATTAGTTACATCTATACAACTTGAAGACCATTCCAAATACTTTGGCAGTAACCTGGGATTGTTCAAACTGATGATGATACTTGAAGAGAAGGCTTGCACAAGTGTGAGGGCAAAAGGGGCATCCACAATCTTTATAACTTGACATGATGTGTTAAAATGAAAGAAATGTAGTCTAGGTTGAATGCACAGGGTTCATGGTTAACAACTGAACATATTTCATTTGTAGATTGAACAAGTTTGGTATGACGTCAGTAAGGCACTATAAATACGCATAATGCCATATTTAGTCACTTTTCAGAGCAGAACTGTATTAAGTCCACTTAAACTTCAGCTAGCGCAGCATGTGTCTTCCAGTTTATTTAACAGTTTCTCACAGGGAGCAAACACATGTCTGTGCTTTGTACAATGGACTGACTTCTAATTCAGTTCTGGGTGCAATTTAAAGTGGTGTTTTCACTCTATACATTCTTCAATGAGTGGATGACTGGTTACTTTAGACAAACACTCTCCTCATGTTCTTCCAGGACAGTTAAGACCAGATAAGGTTCCCAGGCTAAAAACTGACCGGGTGACTGCTTGTGGCAGCGTATTTCGGAGAAGGATCCTTTCACTGGTTAATAGAGCCCAAGATTTTTAGCCTTCAGGGCATGATGCAAAATTCTTCTATTTACTCAAACTTTTTTCCTGAGGTGGTGGGTTTGTGAGAATTTTAAGATTTATTTGGGAGGAGTATAGAGGCTTCTAAATTAGATGAATCTCTTTAACTGAGTGGTCTTATTTGTTGTTCACTGCCTTTTGTACTGTAAATCTAACGTGCTGTGTAGCTAGTCCAGCCTGTATATCACTCTGCCAGAGTCTCTTGCAAATGATGGAAGGGCAGTTTCGTTCTAGACCAGGAGTTCACCAACCTCAAACCTGGGCCAACAAAATTCCTGATGGCCAGCATCTAGTTTGTCTCCCTAGAGTCAAGAAGGAAAGCCCAAAAGGTGAATCATAAGATGAAAATACAGACTTACGAGTTGCTACTCTCTCTGTGTCACCCTTAATAGGAAATAAGGAATGGAGTTGGAAGAGATAATAGTCCAAGGAAATATCAATATAGTCTGTGTGCATAAAAACATAAAACTGGCCTTATTGGGTCACACCAATGGTCCTTCCAACCCAGTATCATGACTTCCAACAGTGGCCAATGCCAGAAGCTTTAGAGGGAATGAACAGAACAGGATAATTAACAGTGATCTATCCCCTGTCCTCCAGTCCCACCATCTGGTTTAGGGACATCCTGAACTTGCGGTTGCACCGTCTTGGCTAATAAGTCATTGATGGACCTATCTTCCATGAACTTATCTAATTCTTTTTAGAACCCAGTTATATCTAGGGTCTTTTTGTTTGTTTTAAACCTGCCCCCTATTAATTTCATTGGGTAACCCTTGGTTCTTGCGTAATGTGAAGGGGCAAATAACAATTCCTCATTCACTTTCTTCGCATCATTTGTGTGACCTCTGCCATATCCCCCCTTAGTCTCTTTTCCAAGCTTTTTAATTTCTCCTCATGTGGAAGCTATTCCATACCCCTAATCATTTTTGTTGCCCTTCTCTATTGCTTCTCCAATTCTAATATATCTTTTTTTAGTTGGGGTGAACAGAAATGCACACAGCATTCAAACTGCGGGCATACCATGGCTTTATATGGGGACATTATGATATTTTCTGTATTATTATCTGTCCCTTTCCTTTTAGACTTTTGACTGCCGCTGCACACCGAGCAGATGTTTTCAGAGAATTCTCCACAATGACTCCAAGACCTCTTTCTTGAGTGGTAACAGCTAATTTAAACCCCATTATTTTATATGTATAGTTAGGATTATGTTTTCCAATGTGCATTACTCTGCATTTATCACCAATGATTTTCATCTGCCATTTTACTGCCCTGTCACCAAGTTTTGTGATATCCCTTTGTAAATCTTCACAGTCAGCTTTGTATTTAACTATCTTGAGTCATTTTGTGTCATCTGGAAACTTTGCCGCCTCACTGCTTACTTCTTTTTCCAGATCATTGCTGAATATGTTGAAGAGCACTAGTCCCAGTACAGATCCCTGGGGCACCTCATTATTTACCTCTCTCCACTGTGAAAACTGATTCCTACCCTTTGCGTCCTGTCTTTTAATCAGTCACTGAACCATGAGAGGACCTCCCCTCTTATCCCATGACTCCTCACTTTGCTTAAGAGCCTTTAATGAGGGACCTTGTCAAAGATTTTCTGAATGTCCAAGTACACTATATCCACTGAAGCACCCTTGTTCACACACGTGTTGACCCCCTCAAAGAATTCTAATAGACTGATGAGGCATGATTTCCCTTTAAAAAAGCCATGTTGACTCTTCCCCAACAAATCATGTTCATCTATGTGTCTAATAATTCTGTTCTTTACTGTAGTTTCAACCAATTTTCTTGGTACTGAAGTTAAGCTTACCGGCCTAAATTGCCAGGATAACCTCTGTAGCATTTTTAAAAATCGGCATTACATTAGCGATCCTCCAGTCACCTAGTACAGAGACTGACTGAAGTGATAGATTACATACCATATTTAGTAGTTCTGCAATTTCATACCTAAGTTCCTTCAGAACTGTTGAGTGAATGCCATCTGGTCCTGCTAACTTATTGCTGTTTAGTTTATCAATTTGTTTCAAATCCTCCTCTATCGACACCTCAATTTGGGAAAATGCCTCAGATTTGTCACCTAAAAAGGATGGGTCAGGTGTAGGAATCTCTCTCTGATCCTCTTCAGTGAAGACTGATGCAAAGTATTCACATAGCTTCTCCACAACAGCCTTGTCTTCCTTGAGTGCTCTTTTAGCACCTCAGAAAGAAAAGGAGTACTTTTGGCACCTTAGAGACTAACCAATTTATTTGAGCATAAGCTTTCGTGAGCTACAGCTCACTTCATCGGATGCATACTGTGGAAAGTGTAGAAGATCTTTTTATACACACAAAGCATGAAAAGATACCTCCCCCCACCCCACTCTCCTGCTGGTAACAGCTTATCTAAAGTGATCACACTCCTTACAATGTGTATGATAATCAAGTTGGGCCATTTCCAGCACAAATCCAGGTTTTCTCCCCCCCCCCCCACCCCATCCCACAAACCCACTCTCCTATTGGTAATAGCTTATCTAAAGTGACCACTCTCCTTACAAAGTGTATGATAATCAAGGTGGGCCATTTCCAGCACAAATCCAGGGTTTAACAAGAACGTCGGGGGGGGGGGGGGGGGAAGGGGAAATAGGTTAATTTGCATAATGAGTAATGACTTAGCCACTCCCAGTCTCTATTCAAGCCTAAGTTAATTGTATCCAATTTGCAAATGAACTCCAATTCAGCAGTCTCTCACTGGACTCTGGTTTTGAAGTTTTTCTGTTGTAATATCGCAACTTTCATGTCTGTAATCGCGTGACCAGAGAGATTGAAGTGTTCTCCGACTGGTTTATGAATGTTATAATTCTTGACATCTGATTTGTGTCCATTTATTCTTTTACGTAGAGACTGTCCAGTTTGACCAATGTACATGGCAGAGGGGCATTGCTGGCACATGATGGCATATATCACATTGGTAGATGTGCAGGTGAACGAGCCTCTGATAGTGTGGCTGATGTGATTAGGCCCTGTGATGGTGTCCCCTGAATAGATATGTGGGCACAGTTGGCAATGGGCTTTGTTGCAAGGATAGGTTCCTGGGTTAGTGGTTCTGTTGTGTGGTATGTGGTTGCTGGTGAGTATTTGCTTCAGGTTGGGGGGCTGTCTGTAGGCAAGGACTGGCCTGTCTCCCAAGATTTGAGAGTGTGTTGGGTCATCTTTCAGGATAGGTTGTAGATCTTTAATAATGCGTTGGAGAGGTTTTAGTTGGGGGCTGAAGGTGACGGCTAGTGGCGTTCTGTTATTTTCTTTGTTAGGCCTGTCCTGTAATAGGTGACTTCTGGGAACTCTTCTGGCTCTATCAATCTGTTTCTTCACTTCCGCAGGTGGGTACTGTAGTTGTAAGAATGCTTGATAGAGATCTTGTAGGTGTTTGTCTCTGTCTGAGGGGTTGGAGCAAATGCAGTTGTATCGCAGAGCTTGGCTGTAGACAATGGATCATGTGGTGTGGTCAGGGTGAAAGCTGGAGGCATGTAGGTAGGAATAGCGGTCAGTAGGTTTCCGGTATAAAAGGGTGGTGTTTATGTGACCATCATTTATTAGCACTGTAGTGTCCAGCAAGTGGATCTCTTGTGTGGACTGGACCAGGCTTAGGTTGATGGTGGGATGGAAATTGTTGAAATCATGGTGGAATTCCTCAAGGGCTTCTTTTCCATGGGTCCAGATGATGAAGATGTCATCAATATAGCGCAAGTAGAGTAGGGGTGTTAGGGGACGAGAGCTGAGGAAGCGTTGTTCTAAGTCAGCCATAAAAATGTTGGCATACTGTGGGGCCTTGCGGGTACCCATAGCAGTGCCGCTGACTTGAAGGTATACATTGTCCCCAAATGTAAAATAGTTATGGGTAAGGACAAAGTCACAAAGTTCAGCCACCAGGTTAGCCGTGACATTATCGGGGATAGTGTTCTTGACGGCTTGTAGTCCATCTTTGTGTGGAATGTTGGTGTAGAGGGCTTCTACATCCATAGTGGCCAGGATGTAGAAGGAGAAAACCTGGATTTGTGCTGGAAATGGCCCAACTTGATTACCATACACATTGTAAGGAGAGTGATCACTTTAGATAAGCTATTACCAGCAGGAGAGTGGGGTGGGGGGAGGTATTGTTTCATGCTTTGTGTGTATAAAAAGATCTTCTACACTTTCCACAGTATGCATCCGATGAAGTGAGCTGTAGCTCACGAAAGCTTATGCTCAAATAAATTGGTTAGTCTCTAAGGTGCCACAAGTACTCCTTTTCTTTTTGCAAATACAGAGTAACACGGCTGTTACTCTGAAACCTTTAGTACCTCAATCATCCAGTCGCCCAACTGATTGTTTGGCAGATTTCCTGCTTCTAGTGCTGTTAGTTTTTGTAGCTTTTGCTAGTTGCTCTTCAAATTCTTTTTTGGCCTGCCTAATTATACTTTTACACTTAGCTTGCCAGAGTTTATGCTCCTTTCTATTTTATTCAGTAGGATTTGACTTCCAATTTTTAATGAATTCCTTTTTGCCTCTAACCTCCTCTTTTATTCTGTTGTTTAGCCATGGTGGCACTTTTTTGGTCCGCTTACTACTTTTTTATTTTTGGGGTCTACATTAATTTGAGCCTCTATTATGGTGTTTTTAAAAAGTTTCCAGGGAACTTGCATGCATTTCACTCTTGTGACTGTTCCTTTTAACTTCTGTTTAATTAGCTTCCTCATTTTTGTATAGTTCCCTCTTTTCAAGTTAAATGCTACTGTGGTGGGCTTCTTTGGTATCCCCCCAACCCCACCCCCCAAGCGTGTAAAATTTATTTGCATTATGGTCACTATTACCAAGCAGTTCCACTATATTCACCTCTTGGACCAGATCCTGTGTGATACACAGGCCTAACTCAAGAATTGCCTCTCCCCTGGTTGGTTCCAGAACTAGCTGCTCCAAGAAGGTGTCCAGGAATTTTATATCTGCATCTCATCATGAGGTGACATGTACCCAAATCAATATGCATTATTTTTACTTTTGTTGTGATTTTTGTGTTTGTTTGTTTTTTGGTGTATCTGTGTAAGTGTTGGCCTAAAAGTTAGAGAATGTTAGGTATATCTGGTTCTCTTTCTCCCTCTCTAAACTCCCTCACAAAAAAAAAGTTACCTACCTTCTGTAACTGTTGTTCTTCGAGATGTGTTGCTCATGTCCATTCCCTTCTAGGAGTGTACACACCTAGAATGAAATAATATGAGCAAGCACTCGAGGAACTGCCCTGCCTGTTTGCTGCGCCTGTTCGCTAGTTCCTCTGGTTGCTTAGGAGCTGGCTTTTTCAAACCCTGTTCTTCCTGAGTAGCCCCGCCCCCTAGTTAAGGGCTCCTAAAGGGATTAGGAATCAAAGCCTCAATAAATATTTTTCAGCCTTGCCTACCAGGTGACTAGGCTCAGCACACATCCCTCCAAACATAGCAAATTATAAACTTCAATCAAGCAGGCACATGGCAAGCAGTAAACACACAACAAACTCACAGATAAACGCATGCCAAGGCTCACATAGTCGGTCTTTCTTCACCTGGAGAACTCCTCACAAAACAACCCTGCCTGTTTGCTGCTCATGTTGGCTAGCTCGAGACCTGATGCTGAGGAAATGCAGCCAGAGGACCAGGTCTGTGCTGTGCACTGTACTATGCAGGTGCTAATGGAAGGAGAAATGGGGTAGGAGTGATGGTTTATGAAAAACTGAATAAAAGTGTTTGGGAAGTCATCAGGGTGAATCACTATTTAATGGCTGTCCGAACACAAGTGAAGGAGTCAGTTATTTCTGTTATCAGTATATAACCCAAAACAAGGTTGCATTGCGGAACAGAAGGAAGATGTCAGGCAGCACCTGAACAACCTAGCAGATATGGTTAGAGCAGAGAAATTACTGCTCATCCTGGGAGATTTCAATGCTCATTTAGGCTCAAGTCGATCAGGCTATAAGCACATGCTGGGATAGTATATACTGGGATCGCAGAACACAGAAGGTGCTGCATTGTTTAATTAGTGGGTGATTGCCAAAACTTGGTTTAAGAAAAGAGAAAATAATCTTTATTCATATCAAAGCAGCAGAGTAAGCATGCAAATAGATTTCTTGCTAACCTGAATGAACCAGAGGAAAATGGTTACAGATTGTAATGTTATCCTGAGAGAAACAGTTGCACCCCAACACACGCCATTTGTGGTGATGTCATGATTGGCAAATGGACCCAGAGTGAGCTTTGCTCCAACAAGACATGCATCAGGATGTGGCGACTGCTTGGCATGACTGCAGACAAGTTTAGGGAGACAGTTGCAAGGTTTGAGCCAAAAGATATACAAACTGAAACAGCGGAAGAGGAGTGGTGTATCTTCATGAACATATTGATTTGAGAAGCTGAGATGCTATGTGAAAGTGCTAAGCTGGGTAGACATGATCTAGTGAAGAATGGTAGTGGAAGAAGGAGGTGCAGAAAGCAGTAAGAAATAAGAAACAAGATGGGGCAGTAAGAAACAAGCAGTAAGAAATAAGAAATGCCATTCATAAAGGATGCTGGGGGCAGACTGCTTGTGACAGAACACACGGTATGTAACCGATGGTAAGAATACTATGAGAGTCTATTTAATGAGGAGAACTTTTATATACTACAGTACCGTCATATGAACCAATAATTACAAATGTTGATGAGCTTCCAAAGGCAGACATCGAGGCAGCACTGCTGAAGATGGCACCTGGAAAAGTAGCAGTTCTGAATGAAACCATAGCAGAAATCAGGGTAGATAAAAATCAATGATTTAAAAAAATGGAATTTTTTTTGAGGAAAAAACTTATCTAAAGATCATTTTAATTAAGATACGTTATAGCTCAAAGATATCTCATCATGGAATAGGGATTATAAATTCTAATTCTATAGTATGAGAATATATTCATGTAACGTTTAAGAAACATTTTGTAAATGAGTTCCAATAGTTCATGGATTACGGACCCAAGTTTATAGGGTTCCAGGGGCTTCTGTATAGATTATTTAGGTTAATCTTTCTATCTACCCAATAGGACTCAGTGCTCAGTCTAGAAGATACCATCAGAGATGCTTAGTTTTTCAGTTCTCAAACTGTGGATAAATGCTTGTTAAGAGCAAAAAATGTTTTTAAATTAATAAATAATAATAATAGAGAGAGCTGAGAAATAACAGACCTCAACCCTATTGTCCCTCTGAAAATTTGTGTACACACAGTCAGTCTCTTACCTCTCTCTAAAAGTGGAAAGTTTCAAAAAGTTCAATGAATAAAAGATTGTTGGAGGAGGAATAGATCTGGACAAGGAGAAGAAGTCTGGGGATAAATGTGAGAAGGGAGGGACAGGAAGTAGAAACAAAAGTGAAACTGCTGGAGCAGCATATTCCAGAAGTCTTGAGGTCTCTCTGAGTATAGCCTTCATTGATCTGAGATCTACCATACCATTCTCCCACTAGAAGGGAAAACCTATAATGGCAGCAGGCCGTAAAAGAGACCAAGTTTGGGAATATTTTAATTAAGTTCCTCTACCTGTGGGTAAGACAGGCATGCATGCAAAATGCAAACAGTGCAACAAAGAAATGCAAGGCCTGGTTGCCTGAATGAAACAACATCATGAGAAGTGTTCCTTCTCAGGAGGAAGATGATGAAAGGAACAAGTCTGAACATGCAGGATCTTCAGGTTGGTAAACT
Organism: Lepidochelys kempii; assembly: GCF_965140285.1. NCBI lineage: Eukaryota > Metazoa > Chordata > Testudines > Cheloniidae > Lepidochelys > Lepidochelys kempii. The sequence continues at coordinate 79,537,607 of NC_136380.1, forward strand.
TTTTTATTTCATACTGCTTTCTTAAGGACTGCCTGATTTCCTTCTGGACTATTCTTGAATTCTCATGTTTGAACAAAAAAATATAGTTGTTACTCTATGGTACTATCATTTTAGACGCAATTGTGATAAAAAATAAATAGCTAAAATAGGCAGATCTTCCTTTTACAATTTCATCTTTAAAATAGTATTGAGTGTCAGTGAATGCAATGAGTAATACTAAATGAGCAATATGGTAATAATAATTAAAAAACTGCATTGACTTATTTTGTTTAGGAGAATCCAGCCTCAACATACAGGATTCTGAAAACTATCCACCTTCAAGATCATCATTATTTTCTATAGTTTCAGAGTTATCTGACAATGATAGTGTTTCAGTCACATCGTGTATGTCACATAGCCACAGTATATCACCTGCAGCAAAAAGAAAAAAAAAATCCATCATCCAGAAACAACCAGGGATAAGTTTGTGATAAGAACCGGCAGACTACAAAAAGAGGTAATTGATGAAAATATTGCCCGGTTTGTTTATGCAAACAACTCTCCTTTCCGTATGATTGAGAACCCACACTTCCTTAACTTGGTTCAGTCATTAAGACCAGTATACAGTCCACCCAACAGAGCAGAGCAGATGTCACAGGCAAATTGCTGGATAAAGTGTATGAAAGAGAAACTGAGCAGTGTGCAAAAGGTCTAGAGGGTGAAATTGTTAACCTGAGTCTTGATCTGTGGAACAACGTCCACAATGATCTTGTTGTATGTGCTTGTGTGACAACAGAAGAAGGGAATGTCTTCCTTACAGAAACAATTGATACATCAGGAAATGCACACACAGCAGAATACTTACAAGAAGTAGCAGTAAAAGATATAATAAACTGAAAAAAAATTTCAAATGTCTAGTATGCAGCTTGGTCACAGACCATGCTGCAAATGTATCCAAGGTGAGAAGAAATTTAGAAGAGAGTCCCAAGCTAATAACATACGGTTGCAGTGCTCATTTGATGCACCTCCTAGCCAAAGACTTCAGTGTTACAGAAATAAAGGTTAATGTTGAAATTGCAAAATACTTCTGTAACAATCACTTTGCAGCAGCTGCTCTGAAAAAAGTGGGAGGAACCAAGCTAACTCTCCCACAAGATATGTGATGGAACTCAGTAGTGGACTGTTTTGAGCAGTATATCAAGAACTGGCCTAATCTGATGAGAGTTTGTGAACAAAATCATGAAAAAATAGATCTCAACATTGGGCTTAAGAGAAATGTTGAACACATGCTGAGTACCCTGAAGCCTGCTTCTGTAACCTTGAACAAAATGCAGAGAAATAGTTGTTTTATTGCTGACGCTGTTGAAATTTGGAAGGAACTGAGTGAGATCTTAAAAAAAGAAATATGCAATGACAGAGTTAAATTACAAGCATTAAAAAAAACGAATAGGACAAGCACTATCTCCAGCTCATTTTCTTGCAAATATTCTCAATACTCGGTACCAGGGTCAAACCTTAACTGCTGAAGAAGAGGAGTTGGCTATGACATGGACATCCAGCAATCATCCTTCCAAAATGCCAACTATAATAAACTTCAGAGCTAAGGGTGAACCATTCAAGAAATATGTTTGCTGATGATGTTTTGAAGAACGTCACACCAGTGAACTGGTGGAAGTCACTTAACCACTTGGATTCAGAGACTGTTGAAGTATAGAAAGAATATTTTCTTCCCTTGGACTAATTCATTCCAAATTGAGAAATCGTTTGGGACCCAAAAAACCAGGAAAGCTAGTTTTTCTTTTCCAGATCATGAACAAACAGGAAACTGATGGTGAACATGACTGAGTTAGCTGCAGAAGCCAATATTTTAAGTTTCTCATGTTGACCTGGCTGACATGGTCAATTTAATTTGCGTTTTTTAAAAAAAATATTTTATTTAACTATTTTAGTTAAAAACAATTTTAACAAAACCAAACCTGATTTTAAAAAACTTGAACGTTTAAATAAATTCAAAAATTCATATGGTTGTTTTGTTAAAATATTATATGTTTGCTGTTGAAGAAAAAAATCCTGAATATATAACGTTGTTGTTTTAGTTAAATAAAACCATTTAAATGTTTGTCTGGTGATGTTCTCCTCCTACTACAGCATGGCAAGAAAATCCTCCAAATATAAATGATTAACCTGTTGAATTGGAGATAGTTCACCTCCCAATGACTTCATAAATATCTGCTTCAGTTACCTTTGGTAAATGAAATAACCAAACAATCATTCATTTTCTGATATAGCTGTAAAACTAATCTGAAAAGTTTTCAAAATAAATCAATTTGATTTAAATCAAATCCACCCTGTCTATGGGTATTAATTAGTATTACTAACATGTTGCTACAATAAATGATCAAATATAATACATGTGACTATTTAGTTTATTGTTCATTTTTAGCCATATTCACTCATGGGCACCTAACTGTGACCCTCTCAACTTACTAAACTTCAAGCAGATAGCAGTAGCAGCCCGGTACAATTTCTAAGAGCCTAGAAAATAGAATAAAATGGGTTTTTGTTCCACATTTGAAATGAAAGGGGTCAGACTCTTTTCTTCAGCAACTTTACTCAAGGTCACAGTTATGTTTCATGTTAGAAAACAGAGTTCAACAACAAAAGCCAGGTGAAGATTTAAATCATTCCTACCTACAGGATCACACTCACTCACATCTGAACATGTACTTCCAAACCACAGAACATATCAAAGAGAGATGGATTCTTTTTAAGTTAAGTCCCATTCCCTGCCCCCAGCAACACTATATTTGAAACCATCTGAAAAAAAAAGATTATCCCCACTCCAAATGTTTCAGCTTACTGAAATTTCTAGAGATAATCAGTAGGGCATCAGAATAAATAATGTGCTCGTACATTGTTTTTGCTCAGTCATGCCAGGATGATCTTAACTGTTTCATGTGAGATAACGATGCAATAAATCTTAACAGATCTGTACCACTGAACTCTTTTTTTCCATGGCATACTCTGAGGTTTCTAACATACAGATATATCATCCTCATAAACAAAGGCCTTGGTCATGCAAGTCCTTATATAGCATAAAAGGTTGACATACTCCATCACAAGTGAGAGTGGAGGCTATCCATAGATAACACCAGTAAGGTTAAGGACTTGGTATAGTACTTCATGCTGTTCATGACCCTTAAGCCTTAAAAATAAAAAAAAGAGGCATGCTGTTGATAGAGCATCAGGGTATCTAAGAGGACATGGGTTTTAGAGCCATAGAATCATAAAATATCAGGGTTGGAAGAGACCTCAGGAACCCCCTGCTCAAAGCAGGACCAATCCCCACTTTTTGCCCCAGATCTCTAAATGGCCCCCCCAAGATTGAACTCGCAACCCTGCTCAAACCACTGAGCTATCCCTCCCCCCATCTTTATTATTAATGAGGTCCTTACTTTTGCAGGCTGCCCTTTGATCAGGCTTTACTATTAGACAAGAGTACCCTGTCAGACATGGCGCTTACAAATACAGGATTGGTTCCCTGTCCTGCTCACCAGTTTTTACCATTTTCAGATAATACCCCGTGGTGCACAATCAAGCCCAAAGAGTAACTATTTAATGTATGCAGTTTTACCAGGATGACTCCACAGTTACTGCACCTGATCTACTGCCTGACTCAGCTCCCACTGAAATTAATGGCAAGATTACCATTGACTATACTGAGAGGTGAATAAGGCCCTTAACAATCCTCAACATACCACATTCTCTACAAGCTCAGCATCTGAAATCATTATCCCACTACCTAAAGTTTCTCATTTATTCATCAGATGAAACAGAAATCCAGTATTTCAGATTAACAAAATGTTAATATTTTTTAAACCTAGAGCTTTTTATAGAGAATACCAAGCAAATAGTACACCTCTTACTTTCAGGGCTCTTTTGTAATGTGGGCTTTAAAAAGTGTTAAAACTGGTTTGCATTTTAAATCACTTCTTCTCAGAAACTTCTCATGTTGTACCACAACAGATACGAGAAAAAGAAAACACTGTAATAAATTATGTGTAGGAAATATTCAAAATATTATGGAATAAAGAATTTTGACCTTCTTTTTTTTTACTTTTCAGAGTAGCAGCCGTGTTAGTCTGTATTTGCAAAAAGAAAAGGAGGACTTGTGGCACCTTAGAGACTAACCAATTTATTTGAGCATGAGCTTTCGTGAGCTACAGCTCGCTTCATCGGATGCATAAAAGTGGAAAATGCAGTGAGCATGCTTTTATACACACAGACCGTGAAAAAATGGGTGTTTATCACTTCAAAAGGTTTTCTCCCCCCACCCCACTCTCCTGCTGGTAATAGCTTATCTAAAGTGATCACTCTCCTTACAATGTGTATGATAATCAAGGTGGGCCATTTCCAACACAAATCCAGGTTTTCTCTCCCCCAACCCCACTCTCCTGCTGGTACTCAGCAGCTCTCCAACACCACTTTCTACAAGCCATTACCCTCTGATCCAACTGAGGGTTACCAAAAGAAACTACAGAATTTGCTCAAGAAACTCCCTGAAAAAGCACAAGATCAAATCTGCACAGACACACCCCTGGAACCCCGACCTGGGATATTCTATCTACTACCCAAGATCCATAAACCTGGAAATCCTGGGCGCCCCATCATCTCAGGCATTGGCATCCTGACAGCAGGACTGTCTGGCTATGTAGACTCCCTCCTCAGGCCCTACGCTACCTGCACTCCCAGCTATCTTTGAGACACCACTGACGTCCTAAGGAAACTACAATCCATCCTGAAAATACCATCCTGACCACTATGGATGTAGAAGCGCTCTATACCAACATTCCACACAAAGATGGACTACAAGCCGTCAAGAACACTATCCCCGATAATGTCACAGCAAACCTGGTGGCTGAACTTTGTGACTTTGTCCTCACCCATAACTATTTTACATTTGGGGACAATGTATACCTTCAAATCAGCGGCACTGCTATGGGTACCCGCATGGCCCCACAGTATGCCAACATTTTTATGGCTGACTTAGAACAACGCTTCCTCAGCTCTCGTCCCCTAACGCCCCTACTCTACTTGCGCTATATTGATGACATCTTCATCATCTGGACCCATGGAAAAGAAGCCCTTGAGGAATTCCACCATGATTTCAACAATTTCCATCCCACCATCAACCTCAGCCTAGACCAGTCCACACGAGAATCCACTTCCTGGACACTACGGTGCTAATAAGCAATGGTCACATAAACACCACCCTTTTATACCGGAAACCTACTGACCACTATTCCTACCTACATGCCTCCAGCTTTCACCCAGACCATACCACACAGTCCATTGTCTACAGCCAAGCTCTACAATTCAACTGCATTTACTCCAACCCCTCAGACAGAGACAAACACCTACAAGATCTCTATCAAGCATTCTTACAACTACAATACCCACCTGATGAAGTGAAGAAACAGATTAACAGAGCCAGAAGAGTACCCAGAAGTCACCTACTATAGGACAGGCCTAACAAAGAAAATAACAGAACGCCACTAGCCGTCACCTTCAGCCCCCAACTAAAACCTCTCCAACGCATTATCAAGGATCTACAACCTATCCTGAAGGACGACCCATCACTCTCACAAATCTTGGGAGACAGGCCAGTCCTTGCCAACAGACAGCCCCCCAACCTGAAGCAAATACTCACCAGCAACCACACACCACACAACAGAACTAGTAACCCAGGAACCTATCCTTGCAACAAAGCCCATTGCCAACTGTGCCCACATATCTATTCAGGGGACACCATCACAGGGCCTAATCACATCAGCCACACTATCAGAGGCTCGTTCACCTGCACATCTACCAATGTGATATATGCCATCATGTGCCAGCAATGCCCCTCTGCCATGTACATTGGTCAAACTGGACAGTCTCTACGTAAAAGAATAAATGGACACAAATCAGATGTCAAAAAATATAACATTCATAAACCAGTCGGAGAACACTTCAATCTCTCTGGTCACGCGATTACAGACATTAAAGTTGTGATATTACAACAGAAAAACTTCAAAACCAGAGTCCAGCGAGAGACTGCTGAATTGGAATTCATTTGCAAATTGGATACAATTAACTTAGGCTTAAATAGAGACTGGGAGTGGCTAAGTCATTATGAAAGGTAACCTATTTCCCCTTGTTTTTTCCTACCCCCACCTCCGCTTCCCCCATTCCTCAGACATTCTTGTTAAACCCTGGATTTGTGCTGGAAATGGCTCACCTTGATCATCATACACATTGTAAGGAGAGTGATCACTTTAGATAAGCTATTACCAGCAGGAGAGTGGGGTGGGGGGAGAAAACCTTTTGAAGTGATAAACACCCATTTTTTCATGGTCTGTGTGTATAAAAACATCCTCACTGCATTTTCCACTTTTATGCATCCGATGAAGTGACCTGTAGCTCACAAAAGCTTATGCTCAAATACATTGGTTAGTCTCTAAAGTGCCACAATTACTCCTTTTCTTTTTTTTTCTTTCTCAATTGCTCCTTAATTTGTGGTGTCCTCAATTAATTTTCTGTAGCTTTCATACCAACCTGAGGATTTTATACTGGCAGCCATTACCATAGTATGGGAGCATGGCAAGCTTCTGTAATGGATTGCATGGAATATTCAGCTCCTACAGCAATATTCCAGGTTAACATATTCAAAGGGGAATGGTGAGAGTAGATTATTAAAAATAATGAATCATTTCATTTTTACTGCATATTTCCCTTTAAAATTCCACTCAGCAGTTCTTCATTGCAGATTTTGTCGTTAGAGAAATTACTTTGTTGCCATGGCAACATATTCCCACCCTGAAGTTCCATCCTGGTGCCTTTTCTTTCAGTTTCTGAAGACTGCAACTATCCCCATTCCCGTCCCACTTCTTCAAACTGCTACTGTCTGTACCTCATTATTCCACACAGGTTTTTAATTATTTTGCATCTGGTTTCAAACTTCAGTCATCTTGTTCTTAGGTGAAAGCATCCTGTGTTATAGTTTGGAACTAGTTGCACTTCACTGAGAACATGTTCACATAAAGACCTATACCACCAAATATAAGGGTTTATAGTCAATACTGTTAATAAATATTATTGAAAAATCAACAAAATATCCCAAGAATCTATGTTTGAAAAAATATATTTTTTACATATTTATGACAGTAAGGTAAATCTATCTACTGACATTGCAGAAGTGATAGCTAGGTCTGTTGCTTTTAATTATATTGGCAAAATTATTTTGGCATAATATGTGCTTAAATATAGTAGATCATCATCATAGATCTTCATCATAAACATCATTATAATTAGCATTCCTCTTTCTCTATCAGCACTAACTGTCTGAAAAGAAGAACATGCCTTCTCTCAGAGATTACTTAATTCAATAAAGAATTTAAATGGAACCAAGAAATACATTAATAAATATCCCCAACCCAATACATGCCCTCATAGTCCAGGAATGATTCTTAAAATCCCCCCCCACCCCAAAAATTTTTTTTCTTTTTTTGCCAATTTGTATGGAAAGACATTAGTTTTAATAATAGGTTTGAAACTATTTAACAGTATGGTGACCAGACATCCCAATATTAATGGGAACATCCCAATATTAGAGGCTTTGTCTTATATAGGCAACTATAGCCCCCAACATGGAAAAAAAAGTGACCCAATTTTTCACACTTGCTATCTGGTCACCCTATTTACAGGCAACCATCTTCTTAGACATGCATCACATTGCTTTTGTTTTGGGAAGTCATGAAGTTTAAACAATTGGAAAAACTTGACCAGTTTGGACAATTTTATACACCTTCATGGATCTCTCCCTCACTCTTGATTTTAGTACTCTTTTGCAGTTGATTTAGATTTAGTTCGGGTAAAATTTCATTCATTTACAATTCAATTGTGCGAACTGCTCTGGCCCCAATGCAAATGAAACTTGGATTTACTTCTTTGGGAGTTTAGGCCTTTGTGAGGACAGCAGGTAGGGTATTACAGTGCCATTATTTGGAAAGAAACAAGTTATTTTCTATAATCTACTTAGACTATCAAATTTCCAGAGAAACCAGCTGTTTTCGTCTTAAATCCTCTGGGAAATGTGTGATTGTTTACTCCCAAGATTAATGTCCTAATCCAACTGCCCTTGAAGGAGGCTCAAACCCTAAAAACTCTCTTGGGCTGGTTAGAAAAAAATTAGGTAAGTTTAAACCAGAAGTCATTGAACACTTAAAAGACTGAGTACTAACAGCATACATGTTTATTTTATGATTACAACTGTCTTAAATTACAGTCACTTATCACATCAGTAGTCTAAATGATTACTCAGAAATACTTTCGAGTGCATTTCATGCTCCAAACAAGTCAGATTAAATCCATTTTGAAAAAATAAATCTGTACAGAAAAAGCAGAAATATGAACTCCAGTTTCACTGAACCACAAACTATGAATTGCTTCTTTAAAGCAAAGATGAATAACACACAGTTAAATGATCAATTTTTAGTTTACAGTTTCACTTAAAGTAAAATTCTACAGCAATCCATCAATAATATATTTTTGGCTCTTAATGTCTCTCTAAATACTACTTTTGGGGTTTCCTGCCACAAGTATAAGTAGAACTTTTGGTGTCACATTACATACTTTATTATTAACGTGCTGATTGCAATTTTTGGATATGCAGCATTTGTTCAGTAATATGGCACCTGCATCGTAGATTCATGGCTATTCAAGTTCTAGTATGTTATCCGGTCCATCACTCTGCCTGTGCAGGATTTTTCCTAAATATATTTTCTAGTGCTTTGTCCCCGACATGGCTGCCCCCAATGCTCTATGGTGGAAACAGAACTATGGATATCCTCTTGCGGATCTAAACTACCAGTATCTCATCAATGAACTATGATGAGAGACATTACATATGAAAACACTATGATAGATATATGATAGTGTAAGTATTGCTATTCACCTATTTGAAAATGAGTAGGGGCAACAATAGTCAATGGTTAATCACTCTGGGCCTGAACCTGAAAAACTTTATTCATGAGTGGCTCTTCTCCAGCAGAGAAATCCTGTTGAAGTTAACTTTGTCAATTTTGATTTAGCAATACAAAAGAGCCACCTATGTTCAAACTCTAGGTGTCCTAACAATCATTAGATTCATGGCCACATAATGATATCACGCAGCACCATAACACAATAAAGATAATCATACTAGCCAATAAATACAGCAACAAAACATACTTCCGTTTCACTCTAACCAAAATTCCCCAGTTCGCTTTTGCAGTGCTCCCCAAAGGTCCATAAATCCAGGTTATTTTGGACTAAGCCAGGGGTCTCAAACACACGGCCTGCAGGCCTCCTGCGGCCCACCATAGGCTGTTTGGCGGCGCTTAGGACTTTCCAGGATGGAGCGGGGAGGTGCAGGGATGCAGCACACTCAGGGGAGGAGGCGGAGAAGAGGTGGGGCTGGGGCGGGGATTTAGGGAAGGGGTTGGAATAGGGGCAGGGAGTGGGCGGAGTTGGGGCAGGGACTTTGGGGAAAGATTGGAATGGGGGCAGGGAAGGGGTGGGAAGAGAGGGTGAGGTAAGGGAGGGGCCTCATGGAAGGGGTGGAGTGGGGGTGGAGGCAGAGGGATGGCTTTTGTATCTTGGTATGAAAAGGTTTCAGTGATGCGGCCCTCGGGCTAATGTACTAGTCCTTATGTGACCCTCGTGGTGATTTGAGTTTGAGATCCCTGGACTAAGGTGAGCAGGAATAAGTTTTGGAATTAAGGGGCCTCTACTCACTTCTTTTATAATGAGGGAAGTTGCCTCCTTCCATCTCAGTGCAGAACAGGGATCTGTCAAGTAGGCAAGTACCAGATAATTTAAGGTTCTATAAGTCAAAATTAACAAGTTAATTCTACCAGAAGACCAACAGACAACCAGTGCAGATCCCAGAGGACTGGGGCCATGTGTTCCCAGGGAGCTACACTGCTTACCAAGCTAGATGTGGTACTCTGCAAAAGTCTATGAATGGATTTAAAATGCAGTCTCATGTAGATTAATTTTGAAATTCCAAAGGCACATAACAGTAGCGATTTCAAGTACAAATGGAATAAAGCCATCCACAGCACTGGTGTAATATTAGCATCCAACAATAACTGGAAGTTCAAAACCACCCACAAGATGTGAACCTGAGTAACCAATTTTGTAGAATGGGTCAGTCTGATCACAGTTACATCAGTGTCAACCAGAAGAAACTGCATAGCCTTTAATAGAGTTCTGCTGGAGTGACTCTGAAATAACTGAAAACAGAATCAGGAATAGAAGAGGAAGAACCTAAAACAGCAGTAGCAGGAAGCAAAATTGTAATTTGTGTCACATTTCTTTTTCCTATCAGAGCAAGGTAAAATGCAAACATGTTTGGTAGTTTTTGAAAAGTCCATTGTTTAATTTAAGTAAAAGTTGCAGAATATTTCTAAGTCCCTTTGTTTTCAATTTAAGCAGATTTTTACCAAAAATTCCCATGTTTTACAAAAAGTATTATTTCTTAAACTCAGAGCTGTTTTGAGTTCTGTTTTAGCTTTGCAGCAAACCACACTGATGAACGGAAATCAAAGCATTAATCTACTGAATACCTTTCCCCCCGTCTTTCTGCCAACTAAAATAAATCCATCCCACCATCAACCTCAGCCTGGACCAGTCCACACAAGAGATCCACTTCCTGGACACTACCGTGCTAATAAGCGATAATCACATAAACACCACCCTATACCGGAAACCTACTGACCGCTATTCCTACCTACATGCCTCCAGCTTTCACCCTGACCACACCACATGATCCATTGTCTACAGCCAAGCTCTACAATTCAACCGCATTTGCTCCAACCCCTCAGACAGAGACAAACACCTACGAGATCTCTATCAAGCATTCTTACAACTACAATACCCACCTGATGAAGTGAAGAAACAGATGGACAGAGCCAGAAGAGTACCCAGAAGTTACCTACTACAGGACAGGCCCAACAAAGAAAATAAGAGAACGCCACTAGCCGTCACCTTCAGTCCCCAACTAAAACCTCTCCAATGCATCATCAAGGATCTACAACCTATCCTGAAGGATGACCCATCACTCTCACAGATCTTGGGAGACAGGCCAGTCCTTGCTTACAGACAGTCCCCCAACCTGAAGCAAATACTCACCAGCAACCACACACCACACAACAGAACAACTAACCCAGGAACCTATCCTTGCAACAAAGCCCATTGCCGACTGTGTCCACATATCTATTCAGGGGACACCATCATAGGGCCTAATCACATCAGCCACACTATCAGAGGCTCGTTCACCTGCACATTTACCAATGTGATATATGCCATCGTGTGCCAGCAATGCCCCTCTGCCATGTATATTGGTCAAACTGGACAGGCTCTACATAAAAGAATAAACGGACACAAATCAGACATCAAAACTTATAACATTCAAAAACCAGTCGGAGAACACTTCAATCTCTCTGGTCACTCGATTACAGACCTAAAAGTTGCAATTCTTCAACAAAAATCTTCAAAAACAGACTCCAACGAGAGACTGCTGAATTGGAATTAATTTGCAAACTGGATAGAATTAACTTAGGCTTGAATAGAGACTGGGAGCGGATGGGTTATTACACAAAGTAAAACTATTTCCCCATGTTTATTCGCCCCCCTCGCCCCCCACTGTTCCTCAGACGTTCTTGCTAACTGCTGGAAATGGCCCACCTTGATTATCACTACAAAAGGTTTTTTCCCCCTGTTCTCCTGCTGGTAATAGCTCACCTTAAGTGATCACTCTCGTTACACTGTGTATGGTAACACCCATTGTTTCATGTTCTCTATGTATATAAATCTCCCCACTGTATTTTCCACTGAATCCATCCGATGAAGTGAGCTCTAGCTCACGAAAGCTTATTCTCAAATAAATTTGTTAGTCTCCTAAGGTGCCACAAGTACTCCTTTTCTTTTTTTAAAATAAACCCTGATATTTACCAAGAAAAAATAATAGGTTTTTTGCACTGATTTTCACCTGTGTTTGTTGTGGTGATAATAAACACTGATAAATTCTTGGGGAAAAATAAAATAAAATAAAAACTGAAAACAAAGGGCCCTAAATATTTCAAATGCTAAAGCAACTTTTCGTAACACTATACTTTAAAGTTCTGTATTGGCAACTTTTTAAATGTTCCAAAAACTATTGCTATACAACCCTTTTATCATTATTTACATAAAATTAAATATAAAACGATAATTTGGAAAACTGCCAATATTGCAAATTATTGATATTTTTTGTACCCATTCCAACACTCCTCACCCACCATCACTGCAGTTTCTGGGTTCCCTGGACTGCGTTAGGGGTTCCTAACTGGGTTCGTCTTCCACCTCTTGACATTTGGTTAAGAATCAAGATACTATATTAACATTCTTGTAAGTGCTTTCCACCCGCGGAACTCATATGTTACTCTGCTGTGTTTAAAGAGGCTGTTTTCTCAATCATATACATCATGCATTCAGACCAGTTTCATCCTGGGCAAAAGTCTAAGAACATATCATTATAACTAATCTTATAATACAGGTATTTTAAGTAAAATGTATGGAGATGCATGCTCCATAATACAATCATATAACATTCCATGATCATATGAACAAGTCTAGCAGTGTAGATTCCCAGTCCTCTCACCATGCAGAAGAAAAAACACTACACCAGAATTCTCTGCTTCACAGTACTAAATAGAAACAATGTTCATATTAAGCTCTTATTAGTGCACATCTAAATAATCAGGCATTGTTTTTCAATACAAGAACAGCAAAACAATATCAGATAACCTAAAGGAAAGGCACAAGGGAAACATGTGGAGCCATTCAACCTATACTAACAATAGATATTACGACATTGTCAAGCCAAAGTGTGATGACACTGTGACAAAGCACAGGGCAGACAGCAAACAAATCAACTATCAAAAGCAATACAATGCAATGAACTCTCCAGAGAGGAAGAGGCAAGTGATCTCAAATGGTGACTCTGAAGTGAAAAATATCCAGGCCATTCATAATCCAAAGAACACTGGATAGTATGCTATCTTTTGGGAGAAAGGACAAATTTGGAAGAATGATAGGAAATTCTCAGTCATTGCAGTCTAGAACAATGACAAGAGTTCCATTTATATTCAGTAGATAAAATCAAGTATGAAGACTGAAGCTGAGGTCAATGTAGTCAGTTTTAGTTCTGATGTTTATCATGAACAGAGAAATTAGGAGATTGACGTTGGAGACCAGACAGTGAATGTAAGTGGTGTAGAGATGGGGGGTTTGGATTCATGTAAGAGTAAAACGCTTTCTAGAATGATGAAGTTGGTGACCACTAGAGGAAGTGGGAAACTATCAAACTCATGTGTTCAAAAAAGGCAAGGTTTGTTACAGATGGACTTGAATCTACTCTAGAGAATGATGTGCTAATGGGGGCGGGGGATAGTCAAAGGTCTTTTTACTTCTCTAGTGTCTATGAAATCTCAGCCAAACAACAAGATGTACAGAAGAATGAATGTGAAAGCAGACTTCTTTAAATAATAGTTCATTAAATACTCATCCTCACAGCATGAAATAAAGGAAAAAATCCAGTAAAGCAGAATCCTTAAAATAATTTACGAAAGCACTCATCTCCACAGAGAGAGAGAAGGAAAAATGCCTATAATGCTAACACACACACACACACACACACATATATATATATATACACACACATACAGAGAGAGAGAGAGACAGAGAGAAAGAGAGAGAGAGTACTTTCAGTACTTCCCAGCAGGATAGAAAGTAAAATATTCATTAAAAATACTATTTATAAAACCACCTCAGACAGGGAAAAGAGAACTAAAGAACAGTAATAAACAAGAGAAAAATAAAAATGATCCCTTTCCCATAATAAACCAACAAGATTAAAATAATCTTAGCACTACTGCAAGATGGTGGAGTTTATATCACACTGCTGAGACACACTATAGTGCTATAAATTACTATATTGTATTGCTTAACATTTGTTTTATTTCTGTTAAGCTGCACTGTATATAATAAAACAATTTGTATTTGTAGAGCACTTTTCATCTGAAGATCTCAAAACACTTTACAAAAGCAGGTAAGTATAATACCAGCAGTTTACAAAAGGTAAACAGACACAGAAACAAAAGAGTTTGTTTGTTTGTGACCACATTCACACAGCAAGTCAGTGGCAAGCATAGGAAAAGAACCACAATGATTTGATTCACTATTCAATGTTCTAACTGCACTGCCATGTTTTCCTGCTCAAAATACAAACCTTCTATCTGATTCGTAATGCAGTGACTACCCTGAAGCATGGAAAACTGAGGATTTCACTTAAGTGTGCATCTAATGTGCTTCCCCCAGTTTTCCCCCTTTCCTGGCTCTGCTTGTATCCCCAATTTCCTTAAGTATTAATCAACTTTTCCTCAGCCACTCCCCACCCAGCCCACTTATACACAATCTATTTTTATTGAACATAAAGTTAGTACTCAAGAAATGGGCCAGAACTGTAACCATGGAAAGTGAAGCTTTCAGTTTATCCACAGAACACATACAGCATGGGCAGTAGCTGTGCAAGCCTCAAGCTTCCTCACACTGCCTCCGATCAACTTGATCCAACTTGACAGAGAGACCTCAACAAAGTGTGAGAGATCAGTTCCACCCGAATCAGGTATGCTTGATTGTTGACATCTCCTGGACCAGTTAATGCTGTTTTGGGCATACAAATACTTACTCTATAGGAGATGCACTCAGTTTGAATAAATTTTATTTTAATTCACCTTGCTGTACACTGACCTAAAGTTGGGATGTCAACTGTAGCACAATACACACAACTAGGATGGTTTCAGAGTAGCAGCCGTGTTAGTCTGTATCTGCAAAAAGAAAAGGAGGACTTGTGGCACCTTAGAGACTAACAAATTTATTTGAGCATAAGCTTTCGTGAGCTACAGCTCACTTCATCGATGGAATGCATCCGATGAAGTGGGCTGTAGCTCACGAAAGCTTATGCTCAAATACATCTGTTAGTCTCTAAGGTGCCACAAGTCCTCCTTTTCTTTTTACAACTAGAATGGGTACCCAATTTTTAATTCCAATATGTAAAGGAATTATTGGCATCAAAAATTGGGAACTGCATTATATTATATCATGCCTGTGTTTACACTGAAGGTGGAACTGTAACAGATTATATTGCTATGTAGTAAGTTCAAATGGCTTAGTGAATGTATTACATTCATTATCGTATTATATAACCTCACATCACCTCACATCAAACAGATATCAAAGTTCAGAAATAGGTAGATGTCAGGGCTGATCGAAAATTTTCCATTTGAACTGTTTTGACAGAAAAGTCTTCAAATTAAATAATTTTTTTGGGAGGTGTCTGCTTGCCACAGAAAATTTTTACATTTCATACAAAAACCAGACACTCAAAAACCCAGAAGTTTTCAGCGAAAAACTGTGATTCAGAAATGCTGCCACAGTGCCCTATGGGAGTTGTAGTTTACATGCCTTATGCACCCATTCTCTTCTCTGGCTTGTGCTTCCCAGCCACACTACATCTCCCAGGATGCAATTTGGCAGCTCAGCAAGAAGGGAGACTGTGGTGCATCATGCAACATGTCGTCTGGTCAGGACTCAAGCCCAGAGAGGAGAACTGAGATTCAAGTCACTTGATCTGAAACTTCCATGAGGGACTGCACTGACATTTATTTTAGGAGGAAATGTTTCGGTTTGGGTTTTTTTCTGCCCATAAAGTCAAAATTAGTTCTAGTAGATGAGAATGCCACAGTCATTTTATGACAATATTGTGACACTAACCGGAAATCAACTGAACAGCTGTATAATGGCACCCTGAATGCGTGGAACAGCCCCCGCTCCCATGTATCAAACACTGTCCCTCTTCTCCTTCAAATCTATCCATAAAGCCCATTACTTATGACAACTCTTCCTCCATTGAACCCTTCTCCGTTGATGCCATTTTGCTTTCTTACATTTGTACTGGTCATTTTTACCTGTCACACTAGTCCACAAGTTAGACTGCAAGCTGCTTGGGGATCGGACCTTGCCTTTTTGTGTGTTTTATACTGTGCCATATATGCCTAGTGCACACAATAAAATAAAATAAAATAAAATAAATAAATATAATATTGCAGGTATTGGGAACAATCCCATCACAATGGCAGCTAAGCATACTTTTAGCCAGATAAAAACAGAACCAAACTCAATCACAGGAATGGAGATCAAGTTCTCCGCAATGCTTCACAACAGCTGATTCAGCTACCTTGGAAAGGTGAGCAATGGCAGATCCCAGGTCCTTCTGTTAGCTGAAATTCTGGACAGCATGATGCATCTTACAGCATACAATATCCCACCTGCTTTTTTTTTTTTTTTACCTGTAAACTTGGCTAACTTGACAAAGTGACTGTACAGTCATTGATATTATTGTCATTATAGACAGTTCAAACAGACCCATTCTACAATTAGGAAAGCAAAAATCTTATAATTAAAAGTTGTAAAAAGGCTGGACATGTTTGAATATTAGGGGCCTGCATTTGATCCCCGAGAAATTCATGTAAAATCCCATTGGCTTCAAGACGAACAGGATCTGGCCATAGGCGGGGGGACATATCCAGGCTTTTTAGGCCATCACTTTAATATTAGTCTTGAATACATCACTTTTATAGACTATATTAGGGCCTGAACCTGCAAACCCTTAATACAACTGCTGTCCCGGATCAGGTCCACAGTCTGACTGATTCCCACTGGAATCAGAAAAATGCTCAACAGTAAGGGTGTTCAGGTTCAGGATCAGGGTCAAGACCTTAAACGGGGGGAGAGATAGCTCAGTGGTTTGAGCATTGGCCTGCTAAACCCAGGGTTGTGAGTTCAATCCTTGAGGGGGCCATTTAGGGATCTGGAGCAAAAATTGGGGATTGATCCTGCTTTGAGCAGGGAGTTGGACTAGATGATCTCCTGAGGTCCCTTCCAACCCTGATATTCTATGAATGGCCTTTAGTGCAGGATTTGCTCTGTTTATGAGGGACCATGTAAATGTATCGTTCTGTATAAATTAATCATAATCATATCAGTATTTTAATAATACACAATAATATTTCCAGTATTTTAATGGTATTCCTGGAAGTACGGCAGAATGAAAATGACAAAGTAAATAGATGCAATTTTCTGTGCAGGATGGGAGGATACACACAACGCCAATATGTTGGTGGATCCCTATTTGTGAAGTAGCCATATCACCAAGCTAAACCTGCCATATCATTTCAAGAATAAAAAAGGAACACCATTCGCTATCTGGCTGGAGGAAAGAGTGACAAATTATAAATAAAAAGTAGCAGCAATTTTTTTTTCTGTTACCAACACAGAGAACTCACAAACACTACACTAAAATCAGCTACATGGTATTAAAAAAGCTTTACCATATAATCAACTAAAGGAAATTTGATTGGAAAGTCAAACAGGATATCACAGTATTCAGTCACTTTGAACCTACCAGGTTGCTATTTGCAATAATTAATATTTCAGTCTATTTTCCCTCACTTTCAATATTAGCTTACGTATATAGTTTACATGTTTTTGTTCCCAAAAGTCAGATATGCAGCAAAGGAAAAGACCCCACATGCTACTCCACCATCGGAATAAAGAGCTGGTGCTGCTATCAACTTTAAAATTTTGGAAATAAGATGGAATACCAGGCTGGTGTGGGTTGGGCTGGGTTATGAACAGATGGATTCCTCTTTTCTTTCTTTCTTTCTTAACAAGGGCAAGGGTCATGGTGGATTTTCCATCACTGACCATTTTTAAATCAAGATTTGATGTTTTCCTGAAAGATCTGCTCTAGGAATTTTTGAGAGGACGTTCTACAGCCTGTGGTATACAGAAGGACAGACTAGATCAGTGGTTCTCAAACTAGGGCTGCTGCTTGTTCAGGAAAAGCCCCTGGCGGGCTGAGCCGGTTTGTGTACCTGCCGCAGCCGCAGGTTCAGCCGATCGCTGCTCCCACTGGCCACAGTTCACCGCTCCAGGCCAATGGGGGCTGCAGGAAGGGCAGCCAGCACATCCCTCGGCCCGCGCCGCTTCCCGCAGCCCCCATTGGCCTGGAGCGGCGAACCGTGGCCAGTGGGAGTTGCGATCGGCCGAACCTGCGGACGTGGCAGGTAAACAAACCAGGGGCTTTCCCTGAACAAGCGGTGGCCCTAGTTTGAGAACCACAGGACTAGATGATAACAGGGCTCTCTTCTGGCCTTGGAATCTCTAAATCATATTAGAAGGCTAGATTGTAGGCTGCGTGATTCCCAAAGTAATCTAACAGCAGTCATTGCTATCAATACTATCCCGAACTATGATTCAATACACATTTTGGAGATGTATGAATTGAAAAGGGGCTGTTTTGTTTAAAGCATTATTGTCATCACAAAGGCCATGCCTCCAGAACTATATAGCACTTCAGTGAGGCAACTGTTGCAATTATCCTGGCAGTGGTAGAACTGTCATATTTGTTATTATGTATATAGCATCATAGCTGTGCATGATATTTTAGACACATAAGATGAGAAGATCATATGGAAAGAGGAGAAATAGACTTGGGAGAGCAATATTAGCCTTTTCGTAGGTTTTGTCATTGTAGTCATTCTTTTCAACATCCAGTCACTGTCAGCAAAGGGAATGGAAATGGATGAAGCAGAAACTATGGGGTGAATTGAGGATGACAGAAATGATCTTTGAAGAGAGATTTGACGAAAGAGAGTGAAGTGGTGAGAATGGAGGAGATTAAAAGATTTGAAAGTTGATGAAAATTGAGAGCACTTTATTCTGTCTCTCTGAAAAACACTGATGTGGCCCTCCTTTACAGCTACTCCAGTAAGAAAGGACAAATAACATTTTTTGCCCCCAATATTTTGCTTTGGGTTTTCAAATATACCCATATAAAACAGCTGCTATATGGGTACATGTGATACATATTACCAAAGTGATTCAGATCAATCAGATAATGATACATAGCTTTCAAGCATCATCTAATTTGCGATGCATTTGTTCCAATTTTGCATCTACAAATGCAAAAAAATAAAATCCTTTTAGCAAAACTAGGGCCTGCAAACACTTATGCAAATGTATAACTTAACTTATATGAATATAGTTATGCATGTTCTTAAATGTTTTCAGGATCTGAGCCTTATAAACCACAATTTGTATAGGGCTTTTATACTTCATATTCAAGCCACTTAACACATTACATTTTAGTCCATTGTTTAACATTACTTCTGTTAATGAATTTATTGGCAATGCTCTGTCACTGAAAGGTATTTAACTTTTGCATGTCTCTTTAGTGCAGGGTTTGGGTTTTTTAAAACTATTTCTTGGTACAGCATGAACATGAACATTTTTCCTGCTGAAATGCCTCATTTTCTCCTGTAAAGAAGCTGGGTTGCTTCTTATATGTTTCTTTCTGAAGCTGGGTACTGCCAGACAAAGATTTTACTGATGATCAAAAGATCTCAAACAGTAGGACACCAGAGAATATTAAATGATAAGCAAATTCAGATTTCTAAGGTAATTCTACCAAGTTATTAGTAATGCTAGCTCTTGTTCCACAGTAGGAGAGGTAATAATGAATCTTTGTTAAAGAGCAATGCAGTAGCTTTTATGTAATGCCTTTTCTTCACTTATGATAAAGTCATTAAAACAGCACTGTCTTCTTGAGACCTCAGACAATAGTCTGCACTAAATCTCCCATGCAAAATTAAGGATAGCATTTCACTGGAAAAATAAGTATCCACTCTCGCTAATGCTAATGCTTTCCAAAAATTATAAATTTACACTAAATCAGTAAAGCTTTTCAGAGAGCAACTGCTTCACATTTTTTCAAAGCAAATAGAAAATCCATTCCCCTTGCAACTCCTCTATTCCATATTTGTCTAGTGATCTCCATCTCCCAGGTCTTGTCTTCATTGCAGTGTTAGCTCGAGATATCACTCAAGTGTTGTCCTTAACCTAACTCCCATCCACACATTTAACTCAAGTTAAATAGTGCTTTAAACTCAAGTAAGCTGGCCTGTTGGAGAGGGCTGGGGTAGGTTGACTTCAAGTGTTGCTAGAGTTAGTAATACAGTGGGGATACGCAACTCTGTGAGGCTAACACAATCATTCTGTGCAGCTTGAGTGTTGTTTTGCAGTGTGACCACTCATGTGAACTATGGTAACTCAAGAGGAATTAATTCACATGTAAACAACTCGAGTTAACACTGCAATGAAGACAAGACCCCACAAAAACCTACTTCCAAAAGTGGAACTGAAGTCAAGATAGGAGTGGCAACTAAAATTGGGTGCATCTTAACTGATTCAAATATGATACATTTTCCAACACACAACTATCAGAAGGCACAGAAAATAATACATCACCAGAATTTTCCATGCTAATTTTGAGAGTCTTATGTGCTCAGGTAATCTGTATTATCATTGCAGCTGGTATACTGGGGGAGAAATTTTCAGATTTGTTTTGTGCAAGTCTATGGCAAGCAATATCTTCAACAAATATGATTACAGCCTTTTATGCCAACCAGTAGTCAGACACCATTATTTGATTCATGCAGTAATTCACAAATCTTGTTGTTGTTTAAAAAAAAAACCAACAATCTTCTGACTACGTCTGGAACCTATCCTTCAAAACCCAAAGCAGATTGGAAAACTCTAGTGACTCCGTTGCAGTTTAAATTTAAAGCCCTCCTCCTCCCCCCCAGCTCTGCCTTCTTCAAATCCTCCCATTCCTTCAACTTCTATTCATCCATAGTTCATACTTGTACCACCCCTTTTCCCACCAGTTTTAATTTCAGTTAATTATATTAATACGCTTCCTTTCATTATTTCCACTCACCAGCAATGCAGGATTGTTTTTTATTGGTACAGTTTTCAGTGGTGTGTCTAGTCTAATCTAGTTTTCAACAGAGTGATGGAATTTCCACCATTCTTTTAGGTGACTTAGATGGTAAACTCTTTGGGGTAGAGACCATGTCTTTCTATGTGTTTCTACAGCATCTAACACAATGGTGCCCTGATCCTGACTGGGGCCTCTGGACACTATCGCAATAGAAATTAATTAATTAAAACTATTTCACTGTGTAACAGATTCCACTCAGTATGTTTTTCCTACTATTCAGCCTAAATCATCACTTTCATGGCCTACTTATTGATTGCCCCTTAAAGATTCATAAAGGTGCTTTATTCTTCTGACTAGACACTACTTTCCTGCCTCAATTAGCAGTGAAGCACATAAACTTCCAAACTAAATTGTGGTCTTTGTCCAAAGCCTCAATCACTGGAAAAAGAGCAATGACATCATTTTCTGAACATACAGAAGTCCATAAAACCTTATTTATAAAAGAACCAAGGAAATTAGGAAATCAAATAAATTGTTAATTTCCTTCTAGTTTCTAAGACCCCAAGTAGGTCTCCCGGTATCCAGTCACACTTTAGTAAAGTATGGAACCTTTTTTATTTAGGGGGCATGCGGTACTTTGCATAACTATTTGCTTTTCTCTATTAAAACACATTTTACTATATTTTCTTTCTCGTCAGTATTAAGAAAGGTTCATGGTATACATGAGTTTCATGCCAACCCACCAGAAGATATTAGAAAGATTACCACTAAAGGATCAGTCTTTTCAGCACTATGGTTTATAAAAAGCGCCCAGTTTGGTTGCCTTCTCACGCTCCATACTTTATTGCATTATGCCATCTCCTTATGTGTGCTGAGGGTGCTCCTGTATCACCTTTAAGAAGTTGCACAGATGAATCAGAATTCCCTTAAATGGGGTCTTTCCTCTCAGAATGAAGCTGGGAGGACATTTTAGGCAACTGTTCTTCCACTTCAAAATCCTTCAAAGTGGGCCCCATAAAGCTCAGTCGTCTCCCCCATATTGTTCAAAATCTAAATGAAGCCATTGGGAGAAGAGCTGGAAAAACACAGGCTGAAGTGTTAGCAGCTAACAGTCATCTCTAAATCAACAAAATTACCCCTTCTATTATATCTGCTGCCTAATGAGGGCATCTGTCTACAGAAGGTTATGTTGTTTTGCAATATTTGAATCCTTTTGCACTCCTCAGTGCTACTGGATACTCATATAAGGACTGCCATAATAAGACAGTATCCTATCACCATCATCAGTGTCAAGCTAAACCCAAATAAGGATCCACATAGTTCCAAAAACTTTCAATATATCTTCTTAGAGTACAGATTGCTCTCCACTCCCAGTGGATGAGTTTGGCAGTTGACAGAGAACTAGCCTCAGGAAGACAACAGAGAGAAGAGCACACCATGCAGGGGAGAAGCTGTCAACTGGAAAGTCTGGAAACAATTACCAAGACACTGAAGAAGAAAGGGGGGATTTGTCTGGAAACCCCTACTTACCCCTTGTTCAGATTCCAACAATTCTGTTTTGACTCTGACTGCCGGCATCCCATCCAGCATTAACATTCTGTTCTCAAAGGCGTTGATGTCCTAAGGAAGGGGATAAAAAGAGAATCAAAGGTCAACTTAAATGAAAAAAATGTTTGGCTCAGTTCACCTACAATGCTGCTGATGCAGTACCAGTTAGCTGGTTTTTGCTATAAGTTTATTAAAATGAGAATGCTGGACCATCAATTTGCTAAATCCCACAAAAGTTTGGGAATTAATGTTATTTGGTACATAGTTACCATCAACTTGTTAATTATATTTAAAATACTGTCAACTCTCCTATCAATTACCTATATGTAAAGAAACTAAATCTCTGTGGTACAGCAGGTAATAATTTTCTGATTTCTTCATTTGAAGCAGATATATATGTATCATCTCTCATTCACTGCTAAACTATCAATGACCACCTCCAATCCACTACTCATGCCAGCCTCCCTCACCCACTTGTTACATTTTCAAACAAGCACCTTTGTGCTTTATCCCATGCTGTCCCACATGCTTGAGAGGAACTCCCCATAAATATCCACAAAACTAACTCATTATTCAGCTTCAAAAACCTCCTCAAAACTCTCTTTTGCGATGATGCCTACAAAAAAATTTGATAATAGTAAGGCTGTTGGGCTGAGACTACTGCCTATCATACTGACCAATACTGTCTCATTGTTTGCTTGTACTCCCCACCCGTCTGCCTGTACCCATCTGTTGTCTCTTGTCTTATACATTCCAAGGACCCTCTTTTTGTTCTGTGTTTATACAGCACCAAGCATAATGGGGCGCTGGTCATTAACTAGATCTCCTAGGCCAGGGGTTCCCAAACTTGGTTTGTGGCTTGTTCAGGGTAAGTCCCTGGCGGGCCGCGAGATGCTTTGTTTACCTGCATATCCGCAGGTAAGGCTGCTCGCAGCTCCCAGTGGCTGCAGTTCACCGTTCCCAGCCAATGAGAGCTGCGAGCGGCCATACCTGCGGACGCTCAGGTAAACAGAGCGTCTTGCGGCCCGCTAGGGGCTTACCCTGAAGAAGCCGTGAGACAAATTTGGAAATCCCTGTCCTAGGCACTTTAGTAACTCAAATAATTACTACATATATATATATATATTATATATATATTAATACACACACACACACACACTTCCTCTTTGCTAATATTGAAAACTTTAGGGTTAGAATTGGCAGCCTTGTGTCCACACACGGAAGAGCAATTATTCAGGAAGAGCAATTTCTGAATAGCTATTTCAGAATAACTTCATGTGTAGACAAGCCCTAGATTTGGGTGGGAGGGATAGCTCAGTGGTTTGAGCATTGGCCTGCTAAACCCAGGGTTGTGAGTTCAATCCTTGAGGGGGCCATTTAGGGATCTGGGGCAAAAATTGGGGATTGGTCCTGCTTCGAGCAGGGGGTTGGACTAGATGACCTCCTGAGGTCCCTTCCAACCCTGATATTCTATGATTCTATGATCTGATGGGAGGAGAGGGGGAGTCCACAAATAACTGAGTAACTGTATTCCCAAATACATTAAAAATAGCTTAGCATGAAAACAAGGTAACAAAATAAAATAATGGTGTTCTTTGGAGTGACAGGACAGCAACGTTAAGTTCAGGGACAAAACTTCACGAGTAATACTCTGCACTTTTCAAATGGGTATCTCAACTACTTTTACAAATAGGCACTACACTGGCCAGTGGGTAAAAAAAGCAGTGGGTAAAAAAAGCTGTACCAATGAATACAATGGGGTGGATGAAGGCAATTCTTCCATCCTCTTCTATATCACTGAGGGTTAGGTACAATCCATCTTAGCTACAGAAATATAAATATTGCTACAACTATTTTACCAAGTGGCCAACAAAGGCACACATAGGTGAAAAGTGACTTCTCAAGGTAACCCAACAAATAAGGGACAGACTCTGGAACAGAATCCTTAAGTCATGAATCCACACCCCTACTGTAACCACTAGTCTTCCTCCTCAGTAACGACAAGCTAATGGGAAGTCTTCCTTATATTATTCGGCAGGCAGCACATCAGTATAATACTCTCCAGTGCATTTATTTATTTTGAAAGCATGTGTTCACTACTATATTTCTTCACACAATTTCTTTTCATTTTACAAATTGAAAGGTGTGAAAATTGGTGCTAACCCAAGTACAGTGTCCCTCCAGGATGGGCGGGAGTGTCGACAACTCCAGAAAGGCACAGCTACTTTGATCACATGATTACCTTTGTGAAGTTTTTTGGGAAATGGACCTGACTAGGAAACTGATCTTAAGAGATCACTTATGAGCATGGAATTTGGTCAATTAAAAAAAAGCAAAAAATAAAAAACAGGAAAATATCTTTAAAAGCATTTTAAGGACTACACCTGCCCAAGAGTCTCAGTTTTCATGAGAATACTAGTAGTCAGGTCTTAAAAACATTTCTACCTCCCCTGTTGCTGCATAAATAACTCACAGTAAAAGAGGAAAACTCAGACTATCTGGTGAAGTGCTCTGTGCTGACGGGACAGCTCTCCTGCCGGCATAATAAAACCACCTCGGCAAAAGGCAGCAGCTATGTCATTATGCGAAGCTCCGTCTCTGACATAGCGCTGTCCACACTGGTGCTAAGGTCAGTATAACTTACATCATCATCGCTTGGGGGGGGTGGCTTATTCATACCCCTCAATGACATAAGCTACTCGACATAAGTGGTAATGTGTACAAGCCTGAAAACAGGAAAACTAACATCTCAGTTCTCAAGGTACTCCCCAAGGGCAGACCAATTAGCCCATTTAGGGCCATACTGTCTTAAGTGGGGCTCTGTGTGTAGCAGCTTGCAGAAAAAGGGTGGGGGGGGGCACTGAAATTGATTATACATAAAATGCTGCCATGTGTACCTGTCAATGTCCCTTCCCCACTCTGAACTCTAGGGTACAGATGTGGGGGCCTCCATGAAAGACTCCCTAAGCTTATTCTTACCAGCTTAGGTTAAAAACTTCCCCAAGGTACAAACTTTGCCTTGTCCTTGAACCCTATGCTGCCACCACCAAGCGTTTTAAACAAAGAACAGGGAAAGAGCCCACTTGGAGACGTCTTCCACCAAAATATCCCCCCAAGCCCTACACCCCCTTTCCTGGGGAAGGTTTGATAAGAATCCTCACCAATTGGTAAAGGTGAACACAGACCCAAACCCTTGGATCTTAAGAATAATAAAAAATCAATCAGGTTCTTAAAAGAAGAATTTTAATTAAAGAAAAAGTAAAAGAATCACCTCTGTAAAAACAGGACGGTAAATACCTTACAGGGTAATCAGATTCAAAACATAGAGAATCCCTCTAGGCAAAACCTTAAGTTACAAAAAGACACAAAAACAGGAATATACATTCCATCCAGCACAGCTTATTTAGCAGCCATTAAACAAAAGGAAATCTAACACATTTCTAGCTAGATTACTTACTAACTTAACAGGAGTTGTAAGGCTGCATTCCTCATCTGCTCCCTGCAAAAGCATCACACAGACAGTCAAACCCTTTGTTTCCCCCCACTCCAGACTGTATGCAGAAAGGTGGTTACCCTTCCGTTTATATTTATGACACGCCCCCAAAATCACAGATAGGGTGAAATACTGGCTGTGATTTCTTCCTGGAGCTCTAGGAGAAAACAGAGTTAATAAGATACATGCATCTCTAAATATACTACTGACTGTATAAAGACTAACAATATTTTCCACATCTCAAGGACAATTTTAACCGGTTGATTCTGGGAAACTTTCACGGGAGAGTGAATCAGCCACTTTGTTAGAAGCTCCTGAGATGTGTTGGATGTCGAAATGAAAATCTTGGAGAGCTAAACTCCACCGAATACGTTTTTTGTTATTTCCCTTGGCGGTATGAAGCCACTGTAGCGCAGCATGGTCGGTTTGCAGGTGGAAACGCCATCCCCAAACGTATGGGCATAGCTTTTCCAGAGCCTAGACAATGGCATAACATTCCTTTTCACTGATTGACCAGTGGCTTTCCTTCTCAGACGTGTTTCTCAGCAAGAAGCTGACAGGATGGAACTCTTGATCCGGTCCTTCCTGCATTAAGACTGCTCCCACACCACACTCGGATGCATCTGTGATTACTAGGAACGGTTTGTCAAAGTCTAGGGCCCTTAGCACAGGGTCAGACTTGAGTGTAGCTTTAAGCTGGTTAAAGGCCTTCTGACACTCTTCGGTCCACTGAACGGCATTTGGCTGTTTCTTTTTGGTTAGGTCTATCAGTGGGGCGGCGATTTGGCTGTATTGCGGTACAAATCGTCTGTAATATCTGTCCAAGCCGAAGAAGGATTGGACCTGTTTCTTTGACTTTGGGACAGGCTACTTTTAGATAGCATCCACTTTGGCCTGTAGGGGGTTGATAGTTCCTTGACCCACCTGGTGTCCAAGGTAAGTCACTCTGTTTAGGCCTATTTGACACTTCTTAGCCTTAATAGATAGTCCTGCCTCCTTTATGCGCTCAAAGACTTTTTTTAGATGTTCCAGGTGTTCTGCTCAGGAATCTGAAAATATGGCCACATCGTTAAGGTAGGAGACTATATATTCTCCTAATCCCCCTAGGAGACCATCTACAAGTCTTTGGAAGGTGGCGGGTGCATTCCGCAGCCCAAAAGGGAGTACATTAAATTCATACAGCCCGACATGTGTGGTGAAGGCTGACCTTTCCTTGGCGGATTCATCTAGCGGTACCTGCCAGTACCCCTTGGTTAAGTCCAAGGTAGAGATGAACTGGGACCGACCCAGTTTCTCCAATAGTTCATCTGTGCATGGCATTGGATAGTTGTTTGGGTGAGTTACAGCATTTAGCTTACGGTAGTCCACAAAAAAACGCATCTCCCCATCTGGTTTGGGAACTAGAACCACTGGAGATGTACAGGCACTCCCGGAGGAGTGGATTACACGCATCTGTAACATATCCAGGATCTCCCGTTCTACAGCAGTTTTAGCTTGAGGAGACACCCCGTAAGGTCGGGCTGTAATTGGGTGAACATTACCTGTGTCAATGGAGTAGTATGCCCGTTCAGTCAGTCCCGGGGTGGCTGAGAATGTTGACGTGTAGCTAGTGCACAACTCCTTGATCTGCTGTCGCTGCATACGCCCAAGGGTCATGGAGATGTTTACCTCTTCTACGCCACCATCACTTTTCCCTTCGTAGTAAACACCTTCAGGCCACTCAGCATCATTTCCTCCCTGGGCTGTAAACTGACAAACCTTTAATTCTCTGGAATAAAAGGGCTTAGGAAACTAATATGGTACACCTTAGGCTTTTGGTTGGAGGTGGGGAATGCTATGAGATACTTAACAGCTCCCAGGCGCTCTTGGACCGTGAATGGCCCTTCCCACGACGCTTCCATTATATGGGCCTGGAGCGCCTTTAAGACCATGACCTGGTCCCCTACTTTGAAGGAACGCTCTCTGGCATGTTTACCATACCAGGCTTTTTGCTCTTTTTGAGAATCCTGTAGGTTTTCATTAGCAAGGGCTAAAGAGATTCAGAGGGTGTTTTGTAGGTTGGTTACAAAGTCCAGAATGTTAGCTCCTGGAGAAGGTATAAACCCCTCCCATAGCTGCTTCATCAACTGTAATGGCCCCTTAACCTCACGGCCATATACAAGTTCAAATGGTGAAAACCCTAAACTAGGATATGGTACAGCTCTGTAGACAAAGAGTAACTGCTGCAACACTAGGTCTCAATCATTGGAGTGCTCATTTACAAATTTATGTATCATGGCCCCCAAAGTTCCATTAAACTTCTCCAGGCCATTTGTTTGATGATGGTAAGGGGTGGCAACCAAGTGGTTCACCCCATGAGCTTCCCAAAGACTTTCCATAGTTCCTGCCAGGAAATTAGTTCCTGCATCTGTGAGCATGTCAGAGGGTCAACCTACCCTGGCAAAAATGTCTCCTAGTGCCTGGCACACACTTTTAGCCCTGGTGTTGCTTAGAGCTACTGCTTCCGGCCATCGGGTGGCAAAATCCATGAAAGTCAGTATGTACTGCTTCCCTCTGGGTGTCTTTTTCGGAAAAGGATCCAGAATATCTACAGCTACTCGCTGAAATGGAACTTCAATGATGGGGAGTGGCTGGAGAGGGGCTTTGACCTGGTCTTGGGGTTTTCCCACTTTTTGGCATACCTCACAAGACCGGACATAGGTAGAAACATCCTTGCCCGTTCCCTCCCAGTGGAATGACCTCCCCAAATGGTCTTTGGTCCTGTTCACCCCCGCATGGCCACTAGGATGATCGTGGGCTAAGCTTAATAGCTTTACCCAGGACTTAGTTGGAACTACCAACTGTCTCTGAGGATGCCAGTCTACCTGGTGTCCACCAGAAAGTTTCCTTGTATAAAAGTCCTCTTTCTACAACAAACCCGGATCGATTAGAAGAGCTGAGAGGCGGTGGGTTGCTCCTTGCTGCCGTCCAAGCTCTCTGGAGGCTTTCATGTGCTTCCTGTTCGGTCTGGAACTGTTCACTTGATGCTGGAGACATCAGTTCCTCATTGGATTGTGGACCTGGGCTTGGTCCCTCTGGAAGTGATGCTGGTGATGGGGCTGTTTCCATTGACTGTGAACCGCTTTCCACTGGTGCACTATTTTGGGGTTCAGGTTCCGGCTGAGCCTCTTGTGTAGGGTTATCGGCTGCTGCCCGTGCTGGTTCAGTGGGGCCCTCTGTTGTTGGGGTTGCAAGTACTGGATTCAATGCTGGCAATGTTTCTGGTGCTGCTTGTTCCACCGGTGCAGGTTCTGAGACTGGCTCTGTCTGGGTCTCTGTGACTGGATCCACTACTGCTGTTGCAGACATTGGCATGTGGTCTGGTTCCATCACCTCTGACCGGGTCCTCGGAATACAGCTAGGTGTGACAGTTTCCTTAGCCTGGCTGCAGGTGACCATTTCCACCCTCTTGGCTAGCTTCACATGATTGGCCAAGTCTTCCCCCAGCAGCATGGGGATGGGATAATCATCATAGGCTGCAAAAGTCCACATTCCTGACCAGCCCTTGTACTGGACCAGCAACTTGGCTGTAGGCAAGTCAAAAGAGTTTGACTTGAAGGGTTGAATAGTCACTTGGATCTCTGGGTCAATTCAATTGGGGTCCACTAAGGAAGCATGGATAGCCGACACTTCTTGTCCCGTGTCCCTCCACATGATGACCTTCTTCCCGCCCACACTCACAGTTTCCCTCCACTCTGAGAGTATCTGGGAGGTATCTGGGCCTGAGGACCTCTGGTGTGATTCCAGTGCAATGAACTGTAATCTGTTGGGGTTCTTGGGGCAGTTGGCCTTCACATGCCCCAGCTCGTTACATTTAAAACATCGTCCAGCTGACGGGTCACTGGGGCGAGGTGGGTTGCTGGAAAATGGTGTGGCGGGACGATAAGGTGTCTGGAGTGTTCCTTGGGGTGTAGTGGGGCCTTGGGCTGCCCTCGGTAGTAGGGTGTGGTCTGAGGGTGTCCCTTCTGGTATCCGCTCCAAATGAGACCAGGGCTGTTCCTCTCTCCTCCTTCCACCCATTTTGTTCCAGTTTGCCCCGCCTCTCTGGCGGTCTGGGACTGCTCGTATTGATCACCATAAGAAAAAAGACTTTCTGCTGAGTCCATTTTCTTATCCCCAAAACACTGTTTTATTTCCTCCTTGGACTTGTTCAGGAATTGCTCCTGTATCATCAAATCACACATTCCTTCAAAACTAGTTACACCACTTCCTTTGACCCATTTATCTAACAGATCCTTCATCTGGTTTACATAAGCCACATTACTTAGTCAAGGCCCTCTCTTAACGGCTCTAAATTTTACTCTATAAGTTTCAGGTGTAACTTGAAATTGTTTAGAACCAAATTCTTAAGTTTACCATAGTCAGAAGCCTCCTCAATAGGCATCTTATTGAATATGTCCAGAGCTCTTCCAGTCAATTTTGCGAGCAATGTGGTCATCTTGTGAGCTTCAGGAATTTGATGGACTGTGCACAGTCTCTCAAAGGTGAGAAAATACTCAGCAATATCCTTGGATTCCTCATACTGTGAACATAGTCGCTCCCATTTGTGGATTGTTGGGGAAGGATTGTTAGGGTTATTCGGTATATTCTGCTGAGCCTTTGCCTTCTTCATCTCTAGTGCATGCTTCCTCTCTTTTTCCTTTGCCTCCATTTCTCTCCTGTGGGCAGCCTCCATTTCTTTTTCTTTGGCTACTTGTGCATCCATCTCCATCTGTCTGAGTTCTACCCATCTTTCATGTTCCTTTTGTTTTTCCTCAGTGTCAAATCTGGCTAATTCCAGCTTCTGTTGAACAGTGCAGTCTGTCATCCTAACTTCTCTGTTTTTAACTAACTCTCAGGTGTAAACCTGATACCTTTTTCTCTGATAGCTGTTCTCAGCATACAGAAAAATCCTTTTGTTATGCCTGCTGCTCAGTCCCACAGGCAGAGAGACAGAATCTTCAGCTGCAATCCCCTTTTACAAAACCCTTTAAAATCCTGCTGTGCTTCTGATTCAAAATGATCTCTGGTTCAGAATGATCCCACTGCTCTGCCACCATATCAACGTTCCTTCCCCACTCTGAACTCTAGGGTACAGATGTGTGGACCTGCACGAAAGACCCCCTAAGCTTATTCTTACCAGCTTAGGTTAAAAACTTCCCCAAGGTACAAACTTTGCCTTGTCCTTGAACCCTATGCTACCACCACCAAGTGTTTTAAACAAAGAACAGGGAAAGAGCCCACTTGGAGACGTCTTCCACCAAAATATCCCCCCAAGCCCTACACCCCCTTTCCTGGGGAAGGCTTGATAAGAATCCTCACCAATTTGTACAAGTGAACACCTACCCAAACCCTTGGATCTTAAGAATAATGAAAAATCAATCAGGTTCTTAAAAGAAGAATTTTAAGTAAAGAAAAGGTAAAAGAATTACCTCTCTAAAAACAGGATGGTAAATACCTTACAGGGTAATCAGATTCAAAACATAGAGAATCCCTCTAGGCAAAACCTTAAGTTACAAAAAGACACAAAAACAGGAATATACATTCCATCCAGCACAGCTTATTTAGCAGCTAGTAAATAAAAGGAAATCTAACGCATTTCTAGCTAGATTACTTACTAATTTAACAGGAGTTGTAAGGCTACATTCCTGATATGTTCCCAGCAAAAGCATCACAGACAGACAGACAAACCCTTTGTTCCACCCCCTCCAGATTTGAAAGTATCTTGTCCCCTCATTGGTCATTTTGGGTCAGGTGCCAGCGAGGTTATCTTAGCTTCTTAACCCTTTACAGGTGAAAGGATTTTGCCTCTGGCCAGGAGGGATTTTATAGCACTGTATACAGAATGGTGGTTACCCTTCCCTTTATATTTATGACAGCACCAAAGTCAACAAGCTGAACAAAACTTCCTCTAAACTTTTAATAATAATCTTAGATACTACAATAAATTACAGTTTCAGACAAAATAACTGACTTTTAAAAGGCAAGCTAAGTTGTTCAGCTGTTCCCTAGTAAAATCTCTCTCCATAGCGTGGCAAGCTTAAAAATACTGGATACAATGAAAGCAAAGAAAATTAAAAATATAATGCTTTAATTTAATTTCTTTTATTTGGATACCTTGATTTTTATCAGGGGTTGAGGGGAAGGGACTACCATACCAACAAAATAACTCAGTGAAATTGTTCCAGACTTAAAATTCCTCTTCCCAGCAAGGGTGGTGTATTGTTTACTTATCAGGAATTGATCTCATGTGCTAGGGCGTCACTAAACTTCAGTGGTTTGGATGTGGTTTAGGGTGGAGCAGCAAAGGCAGCCAGCATGGCATTCCAAGCTCTCTAATGCTTTTATTCCACTAGCTAGGAAGTCCCTTCCCTTTCATGATTTATAAGAAGCACAGTTTTGAGTTTTACAGCAAGATCAGGAATATAGCATAATAAAGCATCCCTTAGGCTGTTTAGTTTGTAGATAAAGAAGGATGAGATGATCCCTACTTCACATCCCTAAGGAGGTCTAACCCAAATGAAAAGGGGAAGAGACTTTCTTGTGCAGGAGGCACAAGCAGAAGGGGGTGAAAAAAACTGACAAAGAGCGATTCAGAAAAGGCAGGTTTAATGAACTGTTAGAATCTGATTAGAGGTTAATGTCCCTTTTAGTGCTTTGTACCAATTTACAGCTGATAGACTTTAACCATTTTTCCCACTGGCTGTGATAAACTCATTAGTTTTAAAAATACAAGCTAACCAGAGTCTTCAAAGTTTAAAACTGATAAATCATGGAAACCTGACTAGTTCATGTATCATTTAACACATTTACATTTAACTAAATTTTCATGACTCCCCCCTCCATTTGTTGCCTAAAATCATATTTCTTAAGATGTAAGTTCTCCCTTTTGAACTGTGGTGTGAAGAATGAGCATAGTGAACAGTTCTGGCTTTTGGATCATGTATAATTTGGACTGGGAATAATCACAGAAACAGACTTCTCCCAAATCATTTCTTTTTTCACTTAAAACTAACCGGTTAACTTGGGACATGGTCTGCTACCTCCCAAGCAGATCTAGTCTGTATATCATAAGTAAAAATGAAATGTTTAGCCCAATATTCACATATACAGCTGATCTTTCAAACTTATGCTCTCCTGCTCTAACAAGCATTAATTCTGCAGTATGTTCAAAACCATTCAGGAAATAGAATGTAATTGCCAAGGTTTGCATACAGTGTATAATCGTCTAAGGAGAATGGCCTTGATTCATTCCTACAGAGATAGGGGGTGCAAATCATATTCCCTTTTGTTTCTCCATGGACAACCATGCCAGGTGGAGCATTCACACCTGAGTACGCCAGGATGCTGTACTGCCAACACATGAGGAGGACAGCCTTAATTTATTATGGTCAGGTTCAATAAGACCCCAACAAGAGGTCACC
Organism: Lepidochelys kempii; assembly: GCF_965140285.1. NCBI lineage: Eukaryota > Metazoa > Chordata > Testudines > Cheloniidae > Lepidochelys > Lepidochelys kempii. The sequence goes on from NC_136380.1 coordinate 79,571,037, forward strand.
AAGGAGATGTACTGAACCAGCACATCTTTCAGGCCACACTCCTTCCCTGGCTGGCCTCACCCAGTTTGTGGGCTGTACCATCTGGCTTCAGTTCCTCCCCCACTCCCCACATAGCACAGACTGCAAGTGACATGAGCTAATCTAACACCCCTTTTTGCTTCCCCACTCTCCGAGATGGATTCAGATAATCTACCTAGCTAAAAATGTTAATTTCAAAATGCAGCAGACGTGTAGTCCTAAATAGGGGATACTGTCAAACCTGACCCTACATGTTCCTAATCAAAAGATCTGTTCTCTGGAATTGATAAACCAATTGATCCTAAAGAGAGACAGATTTATTTATCAGTGCCATCAGTTCAGGCCTCTCACTGCCCCTGTTTTGATGTTCACTGTGTGGACAGCTTCGCAAATAAACAACAGACCCAGAGTTGCATTCTGTGCAGCTTCTTTCATCTATAATAATAAATACTATTAACTACCACCTATCTTTTGTCTACTGATTTTCATCAGTAGATCTCAAAAGGCTTTACAAAGGAGGGAAGTATCATTATTCCCATTTTACAGATGTGGAAACTGAAGCACAGGGAGGATTGTGACTTGCGAACAGTCACCCAGCAGATCAGGGCAGAGGCAGGAATTGAACCCTGGTCTTCTGAGGCCCAGTCTAGCACCCTACAGTGGAAGCGAGCACTTTCATTGAGCAAAAATGTTGCAATTCAACATACACCGTCTTCTTCTTGTATGTGCAGTCACACATCACCTGCTAAAGCTTTTACCCCTCATGCTGAATTTTTTTATGTTTGATTTCCACACAAAGGTGACCTTTTTGTTGTTTAATCAAAATTTGCTTAACCATTTCTGAGCAAGAGAGAGAGAACAAATAAACAGAACACTTCTCTAAGTATAAAAAAAAATCTCTCATGACTATTTTTGAAACAGCTGTGGAAGGAAATTTGACTGTTGCTGAGAAGAACCTTTGAGGGTAAATTGGTTTTAAATTTGATCGAGCTATGGTGCATGCTTTTGAAAAATCATCCTCAATTTTTAACAACTAGAGCTGTAGACACGGTGAGTGTCGGGTCTTCTTTCCATGTATGAGTAATAATTTTCTTGCATATTCAAGAACAAATAGAAAAATTATAATAAAGCAACATATTTTATAGTCCTTAATGAAGCAGGGCCCTTTAGAAATAATACCTATTTCTTAGGTAGCATATTTTATTGGTAGATCTCAAAGCCCTTTACAAGGTGGTCACTATCTTTATTCTGACCTGAAACACAGAAAGGTGAAGTGACTTGTCCAGAGTAGCCCACCAGGCCAGTGGAAGAACTTAGGTCTCCCAAGTCCTGGTTCAGTGCTCTATCCCCGAGACCTCATTGCACTGAAGGTCTCTCATCTGCGATCTCCTTACTTGCATATTGGATGAGGCCAGATTCCATAGTCTTTATTTCACCATATTTGGAATATTGTATATACTTTTGAATGCCCTGATATAGGATTTTGACAAACTGGAGAGAATTGAGAACAGAATAAAAAGAATGAAAGGATTCAAGAGGAGTGACCAAGAAAAAACAAAAACCACAATGTACCTAAATATACATAGCTTGTGTGAAAAAACTTGAGGTGATTTGACAAACTTCAAATATCTGATTGGTTTTAAGAGTAAAACAAGGGAGGTGTTTATTGTAGTCCCATGAGAAATATGTGAAGAAAAGGTGATGAACATGAGCAAAAGAAAATATACACTGAACATAAGCAACATTTTTAACAATAAATTTGATTCAACTACGTAATGGTATCCTAAGGTAGAATCCTGGTCGTAAGAGTCACAGCTTGTCTAGACTACGGAGTCTTTGAAAGAATAGCTACACTGCTATAGCCACACCAACTAAAAGAGCCTTCTAGTGGAGATGCAGCGAAAGCCCACAGAAGGAGTTCTGTCTGTATAGCTAAACCACCTCCCCAAACATTATTATCTAAGCCAATGGTGCTCAAACTTTTCCTGTCGTTACCAGTAGTGGAATCAGTCCATGTCCCCATTCAATTACTGCACAGCTGGCTCAGCAGAGGAGCTTGGGCTGACTACAGAGCTGGGGACAGAACTGGGGATGCGGGAGGAGCTGGGACGAGAGGTGGAGCTGGCCTGGGGGTGGAGAGGAAATGAGGAAAGAGCTGGGCTGGTGGGGATGGAGCGCAGAATGGAGCTGTGACTGGGGCCCAAGCTGGGCTGGGGGCAGAACAGGGTCCAGGGCAGAGCTGTGGCTGGAACTGGGCTGGGGATGAAGCAGGGGGCAGAGCGGAGCTGTGGCTGGAGCTGGGCGGGGAGAGAGCAGAGCTCATTGGTCCTCTTTCTCTACCCTTCGTGGGAGCTGGCCCAGGGCCCAGTGCACCCCCCCCCAAAATGTTCCTCCAAGCCCAGTTAGGGGGGCATGCCCCACAGTTTGGAGACCACTGATCTAAGCCAACAAAAGCACTCTTATGTCTGTATAGTTGCATCGGCACCAGGGTTTTTGCTGGCATAGCTATGTTGGCCAGTGGTATGACTTTTTCCCACACACCTAGCCAGCACAGCTATTCTGGAAAAAACTTTGCAGTGTAGACTAAACCTTACTGAGAAGTAGACTGACTAAGATACTTGTGAATGTGACACAAGAAGAAATTTTGCTCTGGCAGGGAAACGTACATAAACGAATAGAGCTTTCCATCTATGATTTCTATTATTCTAATTTGACTTCATTAATAGATTCACCATTCCAACCTACACAAAGTGTTTTACCATTAAGGCGCATTCAGACTCCTACCCTAATCGCCTATACAGAAGCCAATAGCTAAACTCAACTCCCATGGACTTCAGGGGGTACAGGATTGGATCCTTATCCGAGAATTTTCTGTATATGTTGTAATAATATGGCTTCCTGTGAGAGCAAAGATCTTTTAGCACAAATGCATACTCAGCATGTGTGTTCGAGCCTCCCTTTGAACTATATATGAGAATACCAAAGGCACTGTTTCATGGATAAGTAACAACTGGGTTTTGAAATATCTTTATGAAAAGGGCAAAATGGGAGTGTATAAACTGAAAAGATAAAAGGATAAAATTTTCCCCCTAAAGATTTTCCTTCAAACCACAGCAACAAATATTCTACCTGCATAACACAGAGAAAGCTCTAATTGAGACAGCTGTTACAAAGTCCTAAAGTATGTAGGATATCTATTTACAATGACACATTTTAAAAAACCCACTTTTTAGTACTTGCATACAATTTAAAATTTTAAAAAATCACGTTATAAAATAGTACACTTCAGAGTGAACAGTCAAGTATATATATACATATTTTCATGTCTCAAAATTAAAGGAAAATAGAGACACCTCAGTTCCTTTTCATTGATTTCAATACTCTTTTCTCTTCCCATCCATTCAATTTTCCTGAAGAGCTCCAGCCAACCCCAGTAAAAGGTAAAGAATTTTTGATCAGACAGCAAGTCGTTGTCTAAACATATGCTTCAGTTTCTTCCTATCAGACTTAAATATCACATTACTAGTAATGCAGATCTGGTTTTTAAAATGCATATGGACTCTTCAGTTCTTAATTCATTGTTTGTGAGATATTTTAAAAATATTATTATGCTTAATGAAAAGGAGTACTTGTGGCACCTTAGAGACTAACCAATTTATTTGAGCATGAGCTTTCGTGAGCTACAGCTCACTTCATCAGATGTTTACCGTGGAAACTGCAGCAGACTTTATATACACACAGAAATCATGAAACAATACCTCCTCCCACCCCACTGTCCTGCTGGTAATAGCTTATCTAAAGTGATCAACAGGTGGGCCATTTCCAGCACAAATCCAGGTTTTCTCACCCTCCACCCCCCCCCACAAATTCACTCTCCTGCTGGTGCTAGCCCATCCAAAGTGACAACTCTTTACATAATCAAGTCGGGCTATTTCCTGCATAGATCAAGGTTTTCTCACATCCCCCCCACCCCCATACACACACAAACTCACTCTCCTGCTGGTAATAGCTCATCTAAACTGACCATTCTCCAGGTTTAAATCCAAGTTAAACCAGAACATCTGGGGGGGGGGGGTAGGAAAAAACAAGAGGACACAGGCTACCTTGCATAATGACTTAGCCACTCCCAGTCTCTATTTAAGCCTAAATTAATAGTATCCAATTTGCAAATGAATTCCAATTCAGCAGTTTCTCGCTGGAGTCTGGATTTGAAGTTTTTTTGTTTTAAGATAGCGACCTTCATGTCTGTGATTGCGTGACCAGAGAGATTGAAGTGTTCTCCGACTGGTTTATGAATGTTATAATTCTTGACATCTGATTTGTGTCCATTTATTCTTTTACGTAGAGACTGTCCAGTTTGACCAATGTACATGGCAGAGGGGCATTGCTGGCACATGATGGCATAGATCACATTGGTGGATGTGCAGGTGAACGAGCCTCTGATAGTGTGGCTGATGTTATTAGGCCCTGTGATGGTGTCCCCTGAATAGATATGTGGGCACAATTGGCAACGGGCTTTGTTGCAAGGATAAGTTCCTGGGTTAGTGGTTCTGTTGTGTGGTATGTGGTTGTTGGTGAGTATTTGCTTCAGGTTGCGGGGCTGTCTGTAGGCAAGGACTGGCCTGTCTCCCAAGACTTGTGAGAGTGTTGGGTCATCCTTTAGGATAGGTTGTAGATCCTTAATAATGCATTGGAGGGGTTTTAGTTGGGGGCTGAAGGTGACGGCTAGTGGCGTTCTGTTATTTTCTTTGTTAGGCCTGTCCTGTAGTAGGTAACTTCTGGGAACTCTTCTGGCTCTATCAATCTGTTTCTTTACTTCTGCAGGTGGGTATTGTAGTTGTAAGAAAGCTTGACAGAGATCTTGTAGGTGTTTGTCTCTGTCTGAGGGGTTGGAGCAAATGCGGTTGTATCGCAGAGCTTGGCTGTAGACGATGGATCGTGTGGTGTGGTCAGGGTGAAAGCTGGAGGCATGCAGGTAGGAATAGCGGTCAGTAGGTTTACGGTATAGGGTGGTGTTTATGTGGCCATTGTTTATTAGCACTGTAGTGTCCAGGAAGTGGATCTCTTGTGTGGACTGGACCAGGCTGAGGTTGGTGGTGGGATGGAAATTGTTGAAATCATGGTGGAATTCCTCAAGGGCTTCTTTTCCATGGGTCCAGATGATGAAGATGTCATCAATATAGCGCAAGTAGAGTAGGGGCTTTAGGGGACGAGAGCTGAGGAAGCGTTGTTCTAAATCAGCCATAAAAATGTTGGCATACTGTGGGGCCATGCGGGTACCCATAGCAGTGCCGCTGATCTGAAGGTATACATTGTCCCCAAATGTGAAATAGTTATGGGTAAGGACAAAGTCACAAAGTTCAGCCACCAGGTTAGCCGTGACATTATCGGGGATAGTGTTCTTGACGGCTTGTAGTCCATCTTTGTGTGGAATGTTGGTGTAGAGGGCTTCTACATCCATAGTAGCCAGGATGGTGTTATCAGGAAGATCACCGATGGATTGAAGTTTCCTCAGGAAGTCAGTGGTGTCTCGAAGGTAGCTGGGAGTGCTGGTAGTACGCTTCCTGAGGAAACTTCCTGAGGAAACTTCAATCCATCGGTGATCTTCCTGATAACACCATCCTGGCTACTATGGATGTAGAAGCCCTCTACACCAACATTCCACACAAAGATGGACTACAAGCCGTCAAGAACACTATCCCCGATAATGTCACGGCTAACCTGGTGGCTGAACTTTGTGACTTTGTCCTTACCCATAACTATTTCACATTTGGGGACAATGTATACCTTCAGATCAGCGGCACTGCTATGGGTACCCGCATGGCCCCACAGTATGCCAACATTTTTATGGCTGATTTAGAACAACGCTTCCTCAGCTCTCGTCCCCTAAAGCCCCTACTCTACTTGCGCTATATTGATGACATCTTCATCATCTGGACCCATGGAAAAGAAGCCCTTGAGGAATTCCACCATGATTTCAACAATTTCCATCCCACCACCAACCTCAGCCTGGTCCAGTCCACACAAGAGATCCACTTCCTGGACACTACAGTGCTAATAAACAATGGCCACATAAACACCACCCTATACCGTAAACCTACTGACCGCTATTCCTACCTGCATGCCTCCAGCTTTCACCCTGACCACACCACACGATCCATCGTCTACAGCCAAGCTCTGCGATACAACCGCATTTGCTCCAACCCCTCAGACAGAGACAAACACCTACAAGATCTCTGTCAAGCTTTCTTACAACTACAATACCCACCTGCAGAAGTAAAGAAACAGATTGATAGAGCCAGAAGAGTTCCCAGAAGTTACCTACTACAGGACAGGCCTAACAAAGAAAATAACAACGCCACTAGCCGTCACCTTCAGCCCCCAACTAAAACCCCTCCAATGCATTATTAAGGATCTACAACCTATCCTAAAGGATGACCCAACACTCTCACAAGTCTTGGGAGACAGGCCAGTCCTTGCCTACAGACAGCCCCGCAACCTGAAGCAAATACTCACCAACAACCACATACCACACAACAGAACCACTAACCCAGGAACTTATCCTTGCAACAAAGCCCGTTGCCAATTGTGCCCACATATCTATTCAGGGGACACCATCACAGGGCCTAATAACATCAGCCACACTATCAGAGGCTCGTTCACCTGCACATCCACCAATGTGATCTATGCCATCATGTGCCAGCAATGCCCCTCTGCCATGTACATTGGTCAAACTGGACAGTCTCTACGTAAAAGAATAAATGGACACAAATCAGATGTCAAGAATTATAACATTCATAAACCAGTCGGAGAACACTTCAATCTCTCTGGTCACGCAATCACAGACATGAAGGTCGCTATCTTAAAACAAAAAAACTTCAAATCCAGACTCCAGCGAGAAACTGCTGAATTGGAATTCATTTGCAAATTGGATACTATTAATTTAGGCTTAAATAGAGACTGGGAGTGGCTAAGTCATTATGCAAGGTAGCCTGTGTCCTCTTGTTTTTTCCTACCCCCCGCCCCCAGATGTTCTGGTTTAACTTGGATTTAAACCTGGAGAATGGTCAGTTTAGATGAGCTATTACCAGCAGGAGAGTGAGTTTGTGTGTGTATGGGGGTGGGGGGGATGTGAGAAAACCTTGATCTATGCAGGAAATAGCCCGACTTGATTATGTAAAGAGTTGTCACTTTGGATGGGCTAGCACCAGCAGGAGAGTGAATTTGTGGGGGGGGGGTGGAGGGTGAGAAAACCTGGATTTGTGCTGGAAATGGCCCACCTGTTGATCACTTTAGATAAGCTATTACCAGCAGGACAGTGGGGTGGGAGGAGGTATTGTTTCATGATTTCTGTGTGTATATAAAGTCTGCTGCAGTTTCCACGGTAAACATCTGATGAAGTGAGCTGTAGCTCACGAAAGCTCATGCTCAAATAAATTGGTTAGTCTCTAAGGTGCCACAAGTACTCCTTTTCTTTTTGCGAATACAGACTAACACGGCTGTTCCTCTGAAACCTGTCATTATGCTTAATGTTATTCTGAGTCCTGTATGCTCATGACTGATTGAAATCCAAAGAATCTGCAGTTGTCTTCAAACTTTTGCAGCAATCTCGTACCAAAAGGACAATGTGTTTAATTAATCTTCACAGATTCAGATATTTGTATTTTAAATATGCCACTGTTACATTTTTTTTAGCTTCATGGTACATTCTCCTTCTTTAAATGTTTTGCACTTAATCCCACAGACGGCCCAATGGTGCTATAGTAAGTGCGTAAACCCAAGTAATTAGTGCTGAGCACTCAGGACTCAATCTCAACTACCTTGCAACTTGTTTAGTCTTTTAGTATGGATTCAGCAAGGTATGCAAATATTTTCATTGAAATCAATGTATATACCCACATGCTTTAAGTCTGACACATAAATCATAGAATATCAGGGTTGGAAGGGACCTCAGAGATCATCTAGTCCAACCCCCTGCTCAAAGCAGGACCAATACCCAGTTAAATCATCCCAAACAGGGCTTTGTCAAGCCTGACCTTAAAAACCACAAAGGAAGGAGATTCCACCACCTCCCGAGGTAACACATTCCAGTGCTTCAACACCCTCCTAGTGAAAAAGTTTTTCCTAATATCCAACCTAAACCTCCCCCACTACAACTTGAGACCATTATTCCTTGTTCTGTCATCTGCTACCACTGAGAACAGTCTAGATCCATCCTCTTTGGAACCCCCTTTCAGGTAGTTGAAAGCAGTTATCAAATCCCCCCTCATTCTTCTCTTCTGCAGACTAAACAATCCCAGTTCCCTCAGCCTCTCCTCATAAGTCATGTGTTCCAGCCCCCTAATCATTTTTGTTGCCCTCTGCTGGATGCTTTCCAATTTTTCCACATCCTTCTTGTAGCCTGGGCCCAAAACTGGACACAGTACTCCAGATGAGGCCGCACCAACATCGAATAGAGGGGAACGATCACGTCCTTCAATCTGCTGGCAATGCTCCTACTTATACAGCCCGAAATGCTGTTAGACTTCTTGGCAACAAGGGCACACTGTTGACTCATATCCAGCTTCTCATCCACTGTAACCCCTAGGTCCTTTTCTGCAGAACTGCTGCTGAGCCATTCGGTCCCTAGTCTGTAGCAGTGCATGGGATTCTTCCGTCCTAACTGCAGGACTCTGCACTTGTCCTTGTTGAACTTCATCAGATTTCTTTTGGCCCAATCCTCTAATTTGTCTAGGTCCCTCTGTATCCTATCCCTACCCTCCAGCGTATCTACTACTCCTCCCAGTTTAGTGTCATCTGCAAACTTGCTGAGGGTTCAATCCACACCATCCTCCAGATCATTAATGAAGATATTGAAAAAAAACTGTCCCCAGGACCGACCCTTAGGGCACTCCGCTTGATATCGGCTGCCCACTAGACATGGAGCCATTGATCACTACCCGTTGAGCCCCATGATCTAGCCAGCTTTCTATCCACCTTATAGTCCATTCATCCAGCCCATACTTCTTTAACCTGCTGGCAAGAATACTGTGGGAGACCGTGTCAAAAGCTTTGCTAAAGTCAAGGAATAACACGTCCACGGCTTTCCCCTCATCCACAGAGCCAGTTATCTTGTCATAGAAGGCAATTAGATTAGTCAGGCATGACTTGCCCTTGGTGAATCCATGCTGACTGTTCCTGATCACTTTCCTCTCCTCTAAGTGCTTCAGAACTGATTCCTTGAGGACCTGCTCCATGATTTTTCCAGGGACTGAGGTGAGGCTGACTGGCCTGTAGTTCCCAGGATCCTCCTTCTTCCCTTTTTTAAAAATGGGCACTACATTAGCCTTTTTCCAGTCGTCCAGGACCTCCGCCAATCGCCATGAGTTTTCAAAGATAATGGCCAATGGCTCTGCAATCACATCCGCCAACTCCTTTAGCACTCTCGGATGCAGCGCATCAAGCCCCATGGACTTGTGCTCCTTCAGCTTTTCTAAATAGTCCCGAACTACTTCTTTCTCCACAGAGGGCTGGTCACCTCCTCTCCATGCTCTGCTGCCTAGTGCAGCAGTCTGGGAGCTGACCTTGTTTGTGAAGACAGAGGCAAAAAAAGCATTGAGTACATTAGCTTTTTCCACATCCTCTGTCACTAGGTTGCCTCCCTCATTCAGTAAGGGGCCCACACTTTCCTTGGCTTTCTTCTTGTTGCTAACATACCTGAAGAAACCCTTCTTGTTACTCTTAACATCTCTTACTAGCTGCAACTCCAAGTGTGATTTGGCCTTCCTGATTTCACTCCTGCATGCCTGAGCAATATTTTTATACTCCTCCCTGGTCTTTGTCCAATATTCCACTTCTTGTATGCTTCTTTTTTGTGCTTAAGATCAGCAAGGACTTCACTGTTAAGCCAAGCTGGTCGCCTGCCATATTTACTATTCTTTCTACACATCGGGATGGTTTGTTCCTGCAACCTCAATAAGGATTCTTTAAAATACAGCCAGCTCTCCTGGACTCCTTTCCCCCTCATGTTATTCTCCTAGGGGATCCTGCTCATCAATTCTCTGAGGGAGTCAAAGTCTGCTTTTCTGAAGTCCAGGGTCTGTATTCTGCTGCTTTCCTTTCTTCCTTGTGTCAGGATCCTGAACTCGACCATCTCATGGTCACTTTCTCCCAGGTTCCCATACACTTTCATTTCCCCTACTAATTCTTCCCAGTTGGTGAGCAGCAGGTGAAGAAGAGCTCTTCCCCTAGTTCTTTCCTCTAGCATTTGCATCAGGAAATTGCCCACTACACTTTCCAAAAACTTCTTGAATTGTCTGTGCACGGCTGTCTTGCTCTCCCAGCAGATATCAGGGTGATTGAAGTCTCCCATGAGAACCAGGGTCTGTGATCTAGTAACTTCTGTTAGTTGCCAAAAGAAAGCCTCGTCCACCTCATCCCCCTGATCTGGTGGTCTATAGCAGACTCCCACCACGACATCACCCTTGTTCCTCACACTTCTAAACTTAATCCAGAGACAAGTTTTTCTGCAGTTTCATACCGGAGCTCTGAGCAGTCATGCTCTCTTACATACAATGCAACTCCCCAACCTTGTCTGCCCTGCCTGTCCTTCCTGAACAGTTTATATCCATCCATGACAGTACTCCAGTCATGTGAGTTATCCCACCAAGTCTCTGTTATTCCAATCACATTATAATTCCTTAACTGTGCCAGGACTTCCAGGTTTCCCTGCTTGTTTCCCAGGCTTCTTGCATTTGTGTATAGGCACTTAAGATAACTCACTGATCATCCCACTTTCTCAATATGAGGCAGGAGCCCTCCCCTCTTGTGCTCTCCTGATCATGCTTCCTCCTGGTATCCCACTTCCCCACTTACCTCAGGGCTTTGGTCTCCTTCCCCCAGTGAACCTAGTTTAAAGCCCTCCTCACTAGGTTAGTCAGCCTGCTTGTGAAGATGCTCTTCCCTCTTTTCGTTAGGTGGAGCCCGTCTCTGCCTAGCACTCCTCCTTCTTGGAACACCATCCCATGGTCAAAGAATCCAAAGCCTTCTCTCTGACACCACCTGCATAGCCATTTGTTGACTTCCACAATTCAACAGTCTCTACCCTGGCCTTTTCCTTCCACAGGGCGGATAAAGGAGTTTGAGGCGCAAGTGGTGTTCTCGTCTAGAGGATGGACGAGAACACCACTTGCGCCTCAAACTCCTTTATCCTCCTTCCCAGAGTCACGTAGTCTGCAGTGATCCTCTCAAGGTCATTCCTGGCAGTATCATTGGTGCCCACGTGGAGAAGTAGGAAGGGGTAGCGATCTGAGGGCTTGATGAGTCTCGGCAGTCTCTGTCACATCGTGAATCCTGGCAAGCAGCAGACTTCTCGGTTTTCACTGTCAGGGCAGCAGATAGATGACTCAGCCCCTCTGAGGACCCTACTGGATTATAAAATGTTAGAAAATTCTTCAATTTTCACATTATAATGTAGGTTTAGATGTGGGATGAAAAACCACTCATGTTTCCATTTTTGAAAAATGAAGCATCAGTTACTTGGGGGAGGAACAACATGAAATGTGTCAGATTATTTGTATTTAAACCTAAAGAAATGAATAACTTTTAAGAGAAGTAATTTTGGAGGCCTAATCAGCTTTCATGTCTGCAGAGCTTGCTTCTCTATTCCAGTCACTTTTAAGCAAATTTTCAGTGAAATATTATAACTTCTTGATGCATTCTTTGATTCTTCATTTAATTCTTCTTTCAAAGTTTTCAATCATCTTGAAAATCTTGATCTTGTTCTTGAATATTCAAACTTATCTCCAGATGAAAATTTCAACAAAATTCCTTTTACAGTTTTCTGCCCTTCTTCTTTGATGCTCATATTACAGACATCATTAGTCTATTCATAGCTGGGCCGTTTTTCCTGTTGCACTGCAATCTTTTATCAATTTTTCCAGATACGTATATTTATTATCATACTGAAAAGATCAATGGAACTTTAATATAATGAGACTTTTATAGGTTTTCCACTATTACAGGAAATATTGCCACTCTTCCCTCTTCATTTTGTCTCTTTGGAATACTCTACTAATCATATGCTCCATGACATTTTTTGTCAGAATTTTGCTGTGACACAGACATGACCAAGCAGGTAATATTACACTTATGTCAGACCATCTTCTCAGTATGTCATCGACAGGGTCATGTGTGGTCTCTGCTGAAAGCAAAGTAGTAGCGGATTGTCATGGTTATTGCAAAATGTTTGTACAGGAAACTATTTTAGAGGTTTGTAAATTATAGCATATTATGTTCCAAGCCTGTTGAGAATAAAACCTATCACGTGAGGAGGCGGAGCTTAAGAGTCAACATAAGAACAATGAACATCTGTGGAAACAGCCTATGTTTACTGCCTGGAGATTTACAAAGACAAATGAACATCAGGAGAGTTCTCAGAAGAAGGGCTAAGAGACAATAGCTTGTGATTGTAAAAGAGCAGATGGCGGCCCAAGTGGTTATCCAACACAGAGGAGTGACTTGGCCAGTAGAAACTGTCTTGTGAATTGGTGTACATTGTGGATGTCCAGAAGATAGGGGACTGGGCAGTCAAGTGTAACAAAAGTGAGATAAATAAATTGCTAGCCTACAAAGAGAAAGAGCAGGCCTTGCGGAGCCCGTAGCAGAGTTCCTATGTTGCCAACCGTAGGCGGATGAGGAGAGTTTCTCATCATGGGCGCAGTCAGGGCTCCCTCCTGCTGTAATCAGGTGATAGTGATTCACCCTAGACACTGCAAAAAAGTATCACACTTGCACACCATGAAGTGAATATCACTTTTACTCATCTTCTGCTCCTTTGTAGCAATAAGGGGTTACTTCCAGCAGATATAAATTACATATCTATGTTGGGTATTTCTAAGACAGCTATCGCTGTTGTTTCAAAGCACTGTATAATATGTTGTGACACCCTGTATCCCATGTTCACCACTTTTATATGGTTACAATATATTTCGTACAAAGTATGCCTTTTGAAGTATCATTTGAAAACTCATAATATGCTGCATATTATTATCCTGTTGAGATCGTTGTATCAATATTATATGTGAAGTTATGAGATTCTACCATATGATTCCTACTGAAATATATTGTAAGTCTGGGTAACACCCACAAACCCAATTTTCAGAGACAAAAACACACTAGCAACTGCAGATAGGCATCAACAAAGTCAAGTGGGCTATCACTTACTTAAGCAGCCATTCTTCAGCAACAGAGAGGTTGAAAGGTGTAAAGAAGAAATTTACATTTCATCTCCAATACAGTTCAAATCTCATGTCCTCAAGGGACTGTTTGTATACATGCCAGTAGGGAGGCAATCCTCAAAGAAAGGAAGAGGGTATAAAAATAAGAGACAGTTTTGACGGGTTCGATCACAGAGACCCCCTTGGGACTGCCACCTGATGTGCTGAGATCACCTCTGAGCCCGTTTTCTCTGCCAGTTTGGGCTTCCAGAACCCTGCCTAGTTGAGCCAGACAGGCCAGTCTGCTTTAGACCCTGGTTCTGTACTGAACCATGCACCCCAAAGCTGCAGACTTAACTGAAAACAGCTTAGCAAGTGCTCCTGTCTCTAGCACCCAGACACCCAGCTCATAATGGGATCCAAACTCCAAATAAATCCATTTTACTCTGTATAAAGCTTATATAGGGTAAATGCATAAATTGTCTGCTCTCTATAACACTGATAGAGAGATTTGCACAGCTGTTCGCTTCCTTGGGTATTAATAACTTACTCTGTGTTAATTAATAAGCAAAATTGATTTTATTAATATAAAAGAGGGATTTAAGTGGTTCCAAGTAATAACAGACAGAACAAAGTAAGTTACCAAGCAAAATAAAACAACACACGCAAGTCTAAGGCTAATACATTAAGAAACTGATTACAGATGAAATCTCTCCCCCAGAGATGTTCCAATAAGCTTCTTTCACAAACTGGACTCCTTCCTAGTCTGGGTTCAGCAATCACTCACACCCCCGTAGTTACTGTCCTTTGTTCCAGTTTCTTTCAGGCATCTCTTTGGGGTGGAGAGGCCATCTCTTGAGCCAGCTGAAGACAAAATGGAGAGACTTCCAGGGTCTTTTATATTCTCTCTCTTGTGGGCAGAAACCCCTTTGTTCTTCTGTGCAAAGTCACAGTAACAAGATGGAGTTTGTAGCCACCTGGGCAAGTCACATGTCCATGAATGACTCAGCTTTTTGCAGGACGATGCCATTGTTTACATGTTAGTTTGAATGTTTCCAAGAAAGCTCAGAAGTGGATTGGCATCTCCCAATGTCCATGGTCAGTTAAGTGTTTCTTGATTGGGCTCTTACTGAGAATAGTCCTTTATCAAGAAGCTGACCAAATGCTTCACTGAGGCTACTTAGAAACAAACACATTGAGATAAAATTACATAGCCAATATTCATAACTTTAAATACAAAAATTATACACACATACAGACAGCATAATCATAAACAGCAAACTACAACCTTTCCATAGACACTCCACTTGACCTCCTCTGTACAAGACTTGGTGCAACCATAGGACCCTGGTTGCAACAATGTCAATAACGTCACAACAGTGACCTCCACATCACCTCTCTTCCTTTCATCTCTCAGCTCATGACTACAAGGACTCTCAAAGAACTGAACAAATGGAGAAGTGGTCCCAGGCTGGCAAGGTTCGCAGCCTGTGAAAAGTATTGCAGCTAACAGTGAGACAAATCTTTTGCATTTAAGGCTATTAGCTTGGTAAAGCTAGGAATTGGCTTGCATTTTTATCTTTTTTATTTCTTTTGTAACCTATCCTGACTTATATGCATATATACTTGTAATCACTTAAAATTTTTCTTTCTGTAGTTAATAAACTTATCTTACTGTTTTATCTTAAACAGTGTGTGTTTGTATTAAAGTGTGTGGGGAACATCTACCTGATAAACAAGGATGGCGCATAATTATTACCCAGTGTTGGAATGACGGACTTACTATGAGCTTACCCTGTCCCAGGACAATACTTAGGAGTACAAGACACACTTTTCCAGGGAAAGGATGGGACTGAGGATATGCAGGTATTGCCCTGTAAGTAATTTATGAGTGGCTAGCTAGTAGCTCTCAATACAGTGTAGCTGGGAGGAAGTTATACGCTGAAGGCTGTGTGTGTGTGTGTGTGTGTGTGTGTGTGTGTGTGTGTGTGAGTGAGTGTGAGCAGAACCTGGAGAGGTGGTTGTTCACTAGCAAAGCAGTGCAAGAGGCATTCAGGCTAGATTGTACCCTGGGGAATATCAAATATGGTAACTGCACCGAAATTAATGCTAACCCATTTGATGTTCAATTCTTTTCCTGCCACATCCAAATAGAGCCCAACTCTAGGAGGCACTGAGCATCGTCAGCTCTCAACAATTTTAATGAAAGTTGAAGCTGCCCAGAATCTTGTAGGAGCAAGCTAATATATTACTTATCAAACGGATGTACTGACAGTGCAATACATAAATTACTTTAGGGCTACTTAGATACTCATGATAGTTTTGCCAGTGTTGTACTAAAAGATCTAATGCAAATATTCTGGGCTTGATTCTGATTTCACAACATTTTTTGCTCCAGTGTATCTCAACTGGACCACCAGAACGCTCTAGATACAGTTCACCATTATAGCAACACAAAGCAGTTTTAAAAACAGCTTCTGGATGAAACTGGCCCAAAGACTTTAATGGAGTTACTCTTGATGTATATATGAGGGAGATCAGAATGAAGCCCTCTCTTTAACTTGTAAGGAATAAATGCCAATTTGTTCAAATTCAAGTTATAACCATGGCCCATAACCCTTGCTGGAAAATGAATCTGATACAAATAACTCAAGTAAGTGTCCCTGCAAAAAAATTCTACCTTAGAATCTAGTTTGAGATAATATTTAGAACTGTTTGTTTGGTGATAAAGAATAAATGACAAGCATTTACAACAGAATTTTTGAACTGTAATTATTGCAAAATATAATTTACTTTCTATGATGCTGGCAGAATAAAATTTCACTTTGTTTTAGTATATTTCCAAACATCAGCAGTGTAGTAGTACATATTATTCCTCTTTTTTCTGTAGATTCATACCTAAAATAACTTTGAATTAGAATATCCTACAGAAATACCTGTTTACATAGAGAAACTTTTTTTAAAATGGCCTTACAATTAACATACAATTTTACCCTTCAACATTTTGAAAGTACCTTAAGAAATTAAACAGATAATAAAGCAGTGATTTTACAACTGTATAAAATTCTTATTCAACTTTAATGAAACTTGGGAATATATAAACAGATGGAAAAATTAGGAAAAAGCATTTGTATTTTCAAGACTGAAGTAATATTTAGGGACCTAGAGAGAACAAGAATATGGACAGCCAAAATAAGATCCAACAAAAAGTACAAGTTAAGGCATATGGAAAAATACAATTAGAAAATCATAAATCTGAAAAGCTGTAATTCCCAAAGAGACTTGGAGGTGGTAGTGAACAACAAATTAGATATGAGTTTGCAATACTATACTGCATAAAAAACATGCAAGGCCAGTGTGCAAATATACAACTCTGATGAGTCTGCACCTGAAATATAAGATTTAGTAGTAGCCAACTTATTACTAGACAATTGAAGACAAAGTAGGAGAGTCCAGAAGCATGTGGATCAAGGATCTGGAAGAAGTGACTCATTGGGAAAGATTTTAAAATGTGAAATGTGTAACCTGGCTACATGAGGGCTTATGGAAGAAAAAAAACTCTATAAATATCTGATATCAAGAAAGAAAAAAAGAATTATTTAGTATGGAACAAGATGGCAGAATGAGGAGTAAGGAAGCTAAGAAATATTAAGCTAATTATCAGAAAAGCTTCCTGACACTGAGATCTGTAATTCTGTGGAACAATTTTCCAGAGAAAGTGGGAGAAGCCTCCTCACTGAAGCTAACTAAAATTACATTGGAAAAAGCAATAGCAAGCTTACTGAAAAAAAGGCAATTCTGCATCAGAAAAGGGGATGGACTAGATGACCTAATCATTTTATGATTCTATTTATAACTCTATATGCCATTCCCCTGTTAATGCAGTATTGTTCCTTCTAATCTATTCCAATGCAATTTGTCCAGTTCAGTCTAGTTTTAAATGGTACTTTTATAACTGGGTCATCATCCCAACAAGCATGGCAATACGTAACTAACCTTGAAAAGAAACTGCATTTATAATCTGTATTTATTGTGGGAAAATATGCAAGGTAAGTTACAGGAAGAAAAACAGACGTTGGATTCATTCCCATTTTCACTGGCAAGAAAATCTTGAACTCCTTTATATACTGTAATTAATCTCAATTTCTTGTAATCAATATATTGTTAATTACTCATATTACTTGTCTGTAAATATGTACAAGCTTAATTATAGAATAACAATCATAAAATCATAGAATATCAGGGTTGGAAGGGACCTCAGGAGGTCATTTAGTCCAAACCCCTGCTCAAAGCAGGACCAATCCCCAACTAAATCATCCCAGACAGGGCTTTGTCAAGCTTGACCTTAAAAACCACAAAGGAAGGAGATTCCACCACCTCCCGAGGTAACTCATTCCAGTGCTTCAACACCCTCCTAGTGAAAAAGCTTTTCCTAATATCCAACCTAAACCTCCCCCACTGCAACTTGACCCCATTACTCCTTGTTCTGTCATCTGCTACCACTGAGAACAGTCTAGAGCCATCCTCTTTGGAACCCCCTTTCAGGTAGTTGAAAGCAGCTATCAAATCCCCCCTCATTCTTCTTCTTTTCTGCAGACTAAACAATCCCAGTTCCCTCAGCCTCTCCTCATAAAGTCATGTGTTTCAGTCCCCTAATCATTTTTGTTGCCCTCCGCTGGACTCTTTTCAATTTTTCCACATCCTTCTTGTAGTGTGGGGCCCAAAACTGGACACAGTACTCCAGATGAGGCCTCACCAGTGTCAAATAGAGGGGAACGATCACTTCCCTTGATCTGCTGGCAATGTTCCTACTTATACAGCCCAAAATGCCATTGGCCTTCCTGTCAACAAGGGCACACTGTTGACTCATATCCAGCTTCTCATCCACTGTAACCCCTAGGTCCCTTTCTGCAGAACTGCTGCCTAGCCATTCGTTCCCTAGTCTGTAACAGTGCATGGGATTCTTTTGTCCTAAGTGCAGGACTCTGCACTTGTTTTTGTTGAACCTCATCAGATTTCTTTTGGCCCAATCCTCTAATTTGTCTAGGTCCCTCTGTATCTTACCCTATCGTATCATAGCCGTGGCAACAGAAAACAATCCGACAGGAAGAGACTTTCACCACTCTGAAACATATTAGACTAATATAACATCAATTTGCCATATACAAGTTTGCTTCGCTACATGTATTTAAAGTGGAAGGAACCCATTTGGGCGGAGTACAAACTCTATGAGTTTCCCAGACCCGATGAAGAGCTCTGTGTAAACTCAAAAGCTTGACTTTCTCCCAAAATAATTAATTGGTTGCTTAACCACTCCTCCAGATTCACAGAGCTGATGCCCAAATTCATACAGGTTATGTCCAAACAGCCCCCAAGGAAGGGGTTTTCAGAATTAGGAGAAAGGAGAGTGCATGCCTTAGATGAATGGTGGGCAACCTGTGGCCCACAGGCCACACGCGGCCCATCAGGGTAATCTGCTGGCTGGCCGCAAGACAGTGTTTACATTGACCATCTGCAGGCACGGCTGCCCACAGCTCCCAGTGGCCACGGTTCACCATACATATAAGGTAATTACCTAGTTTGAAAATGTTCTAGGAAAACAGGGTTAATAGCCCAAATTTTGCCAATAGATCTTAATCACATGTGGTTATGTCTATGGCTATGTGAAGTGTTGGTAACAAAACCCTAAACTATTCTAGTTTCAAGTTCTATTCCCAAACTGAAATTCAGATCAAGTTCACCAAACAAGAAAAAAAAAAAAAGACCACTTCAATTTATTAATGTTTTGAGTGAATGTGGACCATGTGTGAAATGCAAAGCTGCATCTTATTTTGATATGAAACTGTGTAGTTCTAGGTGAGTTTCACTTTGAGATTTTGGTTTCATTTCAAATCAAAACAAATCTCCAGGAGTGGGAATTTCATGGATCAGAAATGAATACAGTGTTCAGAAGAACCCAGGTGAACTAACAAACAACAAAACACAATCACATTATGTCTCATCTGAAAGGCAACACCTTCAAAACCACACTGACTCCTGGAACCACAAGTTCAGCAGATGACTCAGAGGAATTACTCACACAGTATCATTAACATCATTGGGGGCAAGGGATAGCTCAGTGGTTTGAGAATTGGTCTGCTAAACCCAAGGCTGTGAGTTTAATCCTTGAGGGGGGCCACTGTAGGGATCTGGGGCAAAAATTGGGGATTGGTCCTGCTTTGAGCAAGGGGTTGGACAAGATGACCTTCTGAGGTCCCTTCCAACCCTGATATTCTATGACCACCACACTTTTTGCAGTAGCCAAAATTTTCCTTATAGGTCTCTCATGCTAGCACTGACCATGCCATCTCCTGCTTGTGCTCCAAACTAAGCAACAACATAAGGATCTACAAATGATTTCAGGAGGGACCAAGTTGGGTGTGATATCAAGAGGCTTAGAAATGCAAGCAGAGGCCAAGCTGCTCCCTGTCAAACGGTAGAGCCTCAGAATGTACCTCTGTTTACGTAGCATACTTTAAGATCTCATTCCATCAACTCTGCCTGCCTGCCACATTACTTATTGCTGATGAAACCACACGTCTCTACAAGGGATTATTGATAATTACGGTAGTGGTTGCTTCAGATATGCTATGAGTTATTTGAATCACATTCATTGTAACACGGCAATAAAATCTAACAACAAAATTATTGTCTTTTGATTGCTTATATTCATATTCCGTATTCACTGAATAATACTAGATATTTGGTTGAAGACCAAAAAAGTATTTGCTACATATTTATGGAATTTCTCTGTTCCACATGCATGTACAAAGATTTGCTTAATAGAATGCTAACTATTTAGTAAAGGTTTGTATTTTTATGTATTTCTCTATCTACAACCTAAAAAGGCAGTTTGAGTTGAAATTAAAAATAAAACCTATTCACAAGATTTTATGGCTGCCCTTTATGGGTCTCTGAAGTAAAGGCAAAAAAAGGAAGATTGTTAACAAGCGGTTAGTCACTTTTGTTTCACAAGAAGAAAGTGATGACTGACCTAGATCTCCATCCTTCCTTGACTACAGTTGCAAGTCAAGTGCCTCTCAGTTTTTATTGAATTCTCTACTCTCTATACTCCTGAAGCAGTGTTCACATACCTTATTTCATTCTCCCTCAAGAAATATATCCCAAATGGGTTGGAAAGAAAGTGGAGTGGGGTGAAGTAAAAGTTTGTTCACGATTCTACAGATAGTATTCTACAGAAAGCATTCACTGAAGAGTCTGTTTGCTGCTTGGAAGTGTGACAAAAGATTATAACAGAGACTTTCAAATGTTATATGAAAAATGCTGTGTAAGCAATCCAATTCAGGTGATTCCTTTTCTTTAGCAGATAGCTGTTGCAGACAGGAAAGGAAGAGGTGTACAAATATGCCTCTCCCTCTATATAGGGTTGAAGTGACAAGTATTTTGGTTGCTTGTCTCCATCTGTGGGTAGGAGGACATAATATCCATAGGTTATAGGAAAAACTCTCTCTGACAAGCCATTCTCTGACGAAGATTATTTGAAACTATCACATGCACAGCCCTAATAGAGCTCCCCCTTTGGTGGGACACCCTCCAGGGCTGTTAACTCTGGATCCCTCCTCACCAGGCCCTTTGTATTTTCAGCCTCCTTTCCAGGCAATGCCCCTGGCTTGGGGTCTCTAGGCACATGTTTGGGGTGCAAATCCTCTTTCTAGCAGCCCTTTGAGAGCTGAGATCTTGCAGTCCAACTGCCGAGCCCCTGGGGTAGTACTGACAACTCAGGTTCTCCCCATAGTTTAAACACACCTGCTCCCACAATTCCAGATGTGTTGGTGCTCTAGGTCTACAATTTAACACTTCAGGAGCGTGTGGCAGGGAAACCAGAACAGACACAGACTTTGCACAGAATTCTAAACACAAATATTCTTTACTTAGCACGAGAAGTACACAGATCTAGACAAAATAATAAACATGATTATACATGTTTCCCTGCTTCAGTTTTCTCACCACTCTCAAGAGCTCTTTGGGCTTAGGCAGAGTGCTCTGGGGATGTCCAGGGTTCTTCCCTGCAGCTTCTGGCATCATGGCATCATCTCTTCAGAATCATGGAGCCTCTCCCCATCTCTAAGGCAGCTACCCTTCTCTGACCTTGGTTGATCCCACAGCTAAACCGAAGACCCTTGTCATGAAAGCTTGTCTGCCTCCTCTTCACTCCTGCCAAAAGCTTCCTGTTTCTTGCTTTGCAAGTCCCTCAGGTTTATACTCATTACGCCTCTGGCATTTAGGGCAGCAATGAAGCTCTTCCACTCCTATCTGTTTCTAGCAAGTCTTTCAATCAAAGTTCCCCAGCTGTGCCCCAGGTTTTTCAGTTCAGCTTTCACAGCTCTTCGCCATGTTGTTTTCAGGTGGCCTTGTTTTTATTTGCCTTCAGGTGTCCATGTTATTGCTATTCTGGTGATAGAATCAATTTTCATCCAAAGTACATGGCCAATCCATTTCCAACACTTCCTGGTAATGATGGTGCTCTTATCTTCCTGGCTGCACTGTGTAAATAGACCTTGGTTTGAGATTGTTCTGGGCTAAAAGATATGGAAGATGTTTTTGAGGCAAGTTGTATAGAGTGAAGACAGTTTGGACATGTCTTACATTCCCTAGCATTCTGCACTATAAAGCAGTGTTGAAAGTACACAGCTGTGATAAATCTTGAGTTTGGTTTTGGTGTTGTGTTTTGATGATTTACAGACTGTATTTAAGCTCCTGATGGTGTTCCTAGCTTTATGGATTCTGTTCTGGAGGTCCTGGCTTGTTCCACTGTCCTGGCTAATGGTGCTGCCCGAGTATGTGAATGTTTCTACATTGGTGGGAACATGATCCTCTATCCATAGTGCTAATGGTGGGGCAATATTAAGGGTCATGATATCTGTCTTATTGCGGTTGATTTTCAGTCCGATTTGCTAGCTGAACATATTGAGTCGGGTTGTTTTTTCTTGTATATGGTGCTGGGTATGTGATAGGAAAGCGAGATCATCTGCAAAGCCCAGGTCTTCAAGGGATGAGAAGGGTGTCCACCTGATGTCTCTTGGCATGTCTTCTGTTGTACGCCACATTACCCAGTTGATGGCACTGCTGAAGAGCATTGCAGACATGACACACCCTGATGTACTCCTGTTTTGACTTCACAGCTGAGCTCACTGTGATCAACACTGCAGTAAAGTTGGAATAGAAGATTTTGATGATGTTGATTATATGGAGAGGGATTCCATATACCCGCAGAATGTGCCTTAGGCTGCTCCTGTGAACGCTGTCAAAAGCCTTCTCAAAATCTATTAAGTTTATGTTGAGTTGCCATTGCCATTCTAAGCATTGTTCTACTATGTTTTGTAGAGTGAAGATCTGCTCTGTGCATCCATGCCCTTTCTGAAAACCGGCTTGCTCTTTTCTAAGAACGCTATCAACTGCCTTGGATATACACTGGATTATGATCTTACACAATAACTTGCTTTGAATAGATAAAAGTGTGATGCCACACCAGTTATTACAATCACTGAGAGCCCCTTTCTTTGGTATCTTCACTTATAACCCCATTGGTCCACTATTCTGGCACTTTTTCCCTGTTCCAGACTGACGTGAATAGAGGGGTCAGGATAGATGCTGCTAACTCAGGATTTACCTTGAACAATTCTGAATTCAAGTTTTCTTGCCAGGAGCTTTCCCATTTTTAAAGGATTTCATGGCTTGGATGATCTCTTCCTTTGTTGAGGTGTCTGTGTTGATATCAAGATCTTCTTCTGCCTCCTGGATGTTTGCTTCCTCTTTAGGTGGTTCCCTGTTCAACAATTCCTTGAAATGCTCTGTCCAGCACATTTCTTGTTCTTTTTCTGTTGTCAATAGGTGGCCTTGTTTGTCCCTGATGAGTGTGTTTGTTGGTGTCTGCCATTTGCCACTGATAAGCCGTGTCATTTTGTAGACGGCTCCTTATTCACCACGGGCAGCTGCATCCTCTGCTTGTGTTGCCAGATTATAGTGTTGTTTGTTTGCTCTCCCAAGGCATTTTACCTCCTGGTATGCCGTGCCATATGGCTTGTGATATTTGTCCCTTAGCTTCTGGGATTTTGTGTCTAAAACTTTCTTCTTCAGGGCTCATCTGGTTTCTATGGTGTTCCATGTACTGGATATAATCCACTCCTTTCTTTTCTTCTGCCTGTAGTCTAAACAGGCTTCACCGCTCTGTTTATAGATGGTTGTTACGTTGTCCCACTTCTTGTTGATCTGCATTCCCCTCCTCTTCTTAGAGGTCTGCAAATGCCTGGGACCCGTTCTTTAACTGCAGAACAAAGACTTTCTGTATTTCAGGGGACTTTAGCTTGTCAACGTCATGACGTCTATGTCCCTTGTTTGGTGGACCCACCCTTCTCAGTTTTAGCTTGATGGAGGCTATCACAAGGCGGTGATTGTTGCCAACATCTGCTTCCCTTCTCACTTTCACATCTGTCAATGAGTGTTGCCATTTGCCATCCATCATCATATGGTCAATCTGGGTCTCTTTATAGTAGAGAGAGCGAGAGACATAATCAATATGTCTAGGCCAGTTCATTATATAAACAAGGGGCTCAATGGTTCCTTCTCTTTCATTTCCAGCTGAAGGACACCCTGCTGGACTGAGTGACATAGAAGACCTAAGAGTCAGCAAACTGCTTCCAGCTTTGAGAGCAGCAGTACATTGCTGTGGACAGCTGCACCCAGAGTGCCATGTATACCAGATCCCATTAGTCCAGCATGGCTGACTGCCACAGGAATCCCATGGCAGTACCAAAGGGATAAAGATGGGGAAGACTTGGCTCAACCACAAAGCGGACTTATAGAAGGTTCTGCATATAGTGGATGACGTCATCCAAAAAATGTCTCAAATGTCCTGTCTCCACCTTCTGTCAATGAGGAACTACAGATCTGACTTATACCCATGCATCTAGACTAGTGTAGAAGATCTAAGAAATTTCAAATTTGTTTCTTAACAGTTATTTGTAATTATGAGTAAATATAGTTTAATTCATGGTTACATCACAAGAATAAGGGAATAATTAAATAAAATTGAGTGGCTGCAAATGGAACAGAGATAATTCCATAGAAACTAAACAATAGTTCACTGGCTTGCAATTTATCTTTTGCACTCTGCTTCACATCATGCACCAGAGTATAGTAATTGCTTGCATGCATTTTTTTTCTGAAGGAAGCAAACTGCTTATTTGAACACACCAGGAGACTGGACGTGTGAACTTATCATATTCAAGCTTCAAATGTTACCTCAGTGTAGGGAGTCTGATCATAATCCCACTAAGGTCAATAGTAGTTTTGCAATTGGTTTCAATTGGGGCATTATTGGACAAACATTTACTACAAGAGCTGATCAAATAGTATTCTTTAGATCAGAAATGTGACAACTGCAGGCTTTTTTCAGTTGGTGAATGAACTGCAAACCATTCAGGATTCCTGTGCATGAACCAGAATTTAAGTATTTGCTAAACAGTGTGGACAGATGATTTTCAAGTTATGAGTTGTTTCCAAATTGTTCACTTCAACTATTAGATACTCACTATTTGTGGTGTCTGATTCTTCACGTGTTATATTTTCTGATTCCTGACTGGATGATTTGAAATTTTTAAATAGTGTAGGAGAACAATGAGTGATGAACAATAAATAAAGCAACCAATGGTGCAAGTGTTGTCAGGTGCCCAAATCTTTGCAGGATTGTGGCCTAATTTTGCATTAGATATAATTACTGTCAGAAGCATCATATACTGAGCATATGCCATGCCCACTGACTCCAACAGAAAATACTCAAAATCTTTTCCCAACAATTACAGCATTAAAAAACCATGCTCAAGTAAAGAGATATATTTAAGCAGCTAGTCACACAAGCCAGGAGAAAATTGGTAAGTATAATCTGAAGACTAGAAATCAACACTTAAAAAGAAAAAAAGCAATCCTTTTACAAAAAATGTGCTAAGCCTTTTATGAGCTATTGATTTGAAGCATGGAACACATTGTAACTGCTGAATTCCTTCTGGGAATGGACAATGTGATAGCCAACATCCTCCTTTGTATTTTGAGATGGAAATGTTCTTCAAATGGATCACACAGAGGAAACTCAACAGTTAAATCTGTTTTAATTAAATCACAAAATATGCAAATTCTTCACAAGATTCCCATCCAAGGCTGGAGAGTGAAACAGAGAGAACTGCCCAATTCAGGGTTTCTTGCTCCTGATAGTGACCCCAACACCTGGTACTGGTCACTATCAGAGAGAGGATACTGACTAGATGGACCATTCATCTGATCTGGTGTGGCAATTCCTCTGTTCCTGTAATGATTAGTTCCCTGTGAATTATTTCACAAGTGATTGAGGTCATCAGGATTCACCACTGGGGCTTATGCTGGACTCTAAGTGAACGCTTCACAAGCCTGTAGACCTTAGGTCCTTTGTTATCCTCTTCCATGACTTTGGGTACGTCTACAGTATGAAATTATATTGAATTTATAAAAGTCGATTTTTTGGAAGAGATTTTATACAGTTGATCGTGTGTGTCCCCACTAAGCATGTGAAGTCTGCAGAGCGTGTCCACAATACCAAAGCTAGCATCGACTCTCAGAGCGGTGCATTGTGGGAAGCTATCCCACAGTTCCTGCAGTCTCCACCACCCATTGGAATTCTGGGTTAAGCTCCCAGTGCATGTCTGGGCAAAAACAGTCTCGCGGGTGTTTCTCGGTGCATGTCGTCAGTCGCCCCTCCCTCCATGCAAGCTACGGCAGACAATCATTTCAAGCCTTTTTTCTGCCATCGTCAACCGTACACCACCGCTTCCGCTGCCACTCTGCTCTCCTGCTTTCCTGCAGAAGACGGTGCAGTAGGTCTGCAAAATTCTGCTGTCCTGCAACTCATGTAGTATGCCATCGCTTCCGCTGCAACTCTGCTTTCCTGTTCTCCTTTGTTTCGCACCTCTTTTCCTAGATTACCCGTGCAGGCGCCATAGCACAGCAAGCATGGAGCCCGTTCAGCTCACCACGGCAGTTGTGACCATTGTAAATACCTCGTGCATTATCCAGCAGTATGTGCAGAACCTGCAAAACCGGGCGAGAAAGCGACGACAGCACGATTACGATAGTGATGAGGACATGGACACAGACATTCCTAGAAGCACGGCATGTGGTGATTGGGACATCATGGTGGCGTTGGGCCAAGTTCATGCCGTGGAATGGCGATTCTGGGCCCAGGAAACAAGCACAGACTGCTGGGACAGCATAGTGTTGCGGGTATGGGATGATTCCCAGAGGCTGTGAAACTTTCGCACTCATAAGGCCACTTTCATGGAACTTTGTGACTCACTGTCCCCTGCCCTGAAGCACAAAGACACCAAAATGAGAGCAGCCCTAACAGTTAAGAAGCAAGTGGCGATAGCCCTCTGGAAGCTTGAAATGCCTGACAGCTACCGATCAGTCGCGAATCAATCTGGGGTGGGCAAATCTACTGTGGGGGCTGCTGTGATCCAAGTAGCGAACGCAATCATTGACCGGCTGCTATCAAGGGTAGTGACTCTGGGAAATCTGCAGGCCATTGTGGATGGCTTTGCTGTGATGGGGTTTCCTAACTGTGGTGGGGCGATAGACGGAACGCATATCCCTATCTTGGCACCGGACCACCAGGGCAGCCAGTACGTAAACCACAAGGGTACTGCTCGATGGTGCTGCAAGCACTGGTGGATCACAAGGGACATTTCACCGACATCAACGTGGGATGGCTGGGAAAGGTGCATGACGCTCGCATCTTCAGGAACACTGGTCTGTTGGAACAGCTGCAGGAAGGGACTTACTTCCTAGACCAGAAAATTACTGTTGGGGATGTTGAAATGCCTGTAGTTATCCTTGGGGACCCAGCCTACCCCTTAATGCCATGGAGCAATTCAACTATAGGCTGAGCAAGTGCAGAATGGTGGTAGAGTGTGCATTTGGCTGTTTAAAAGAGCGCTGGCGCAGTTTACTGACTAGGTTAGATCTCAGCGAAACCAATATTCCCATTGTAATTGCAGCTTGTTGTGTGATCCACAACATCTGTGAGAGTAAGGGGGAGACGTTTATGGAGGGGTGGGAGGTGGAGGCAAATCGCCTGGCAGCCAATTTCACATAGCCAGACACCAGTGCAATTAGAAGAGCACAGCAGGGCGTGCTGCGCATCAGAGAAGCTTTGAAAACCAGTTCCATGACTGGCCAGGCTACGGTGTGACAGTTGTGTTTGTTTCTCCTTGATGTTATTAAAAACACAGGGAGATAAATCACAAGGTAGCCTGGTTGGGGTGGGGCGGGGGGGGGGAGGGGAGGGGAGGAGGGAAGGGCTACAAATCAAAATGTAGGGTATGCCAGCCTTCTGCTGCTTGGGCAATCCTCTGGGGTGGAGTGGGTGGAACCCCAGAGCCTCCCCCACTGTGTTCTTGCGCATCTGGGTGAGGAGGCTATTGAACCTGGGGAGGAGGGAGGGAGGTTATACAGGGGCTGCAGCAGCTGTCTGTGCTCTTGCTACCTTTCTCTCATAAGATCCACCAGACAGCAGAGCATGTCAGTTTGCTCCCCCATCAGCTTGAGCATGGCATCCTCCCTTCCTCTCATCGCGGTCACTGAATGCTTTCCGGGACTCTGCCATTGTTTCCTCCTTGCACTCAGCTGTGCCCTATCAGTGCAGGAGGACTGCATAAGCTTTGCAAACATGTCATCCCGAGTGCGTTTTTTCTGCCTTCTAATCTGGGCAAGCCTCAGGGACGGAATTGATAGGGGGCGCATTGAAACATTTGCACCTGTGGGAGGACAAAAAGGGAGGATAGAAGTTTAAAAGATACATTTTAGAAAACAAAGGGGAGACTGTTTCTCAGTGAAACAAGCAATTCATAGTAACTAGCACATGTTATTTCTGTACAAGGTCGCATTTTGCTTTTTATACTGAGTGCCTGCCAGTTTGGTGTGACTGCATCACACGTGGCTCGGCAACAGCATTCAGCTTGCTGGCAGCCATGGTAAGCCCGAGGGGCATGCGGGGTTCTGCTTCTTCTGCATTCATTACAATGCTTTCGAACTGCGGTGCCCCCCTTTTCCATACCAAGCAATGCCTGGTGGGTTGGCTATTTAAAAAGAGGGCCTGCGATCTCTCTGGGATGATCGCTTCACACACACACACACCACCCCGCACCCTTTAGGCCAAATGCCAACTGGCCAGCGTGGACAGGTTTCCCCCCACCCCCACCACGGGGCTCTGACCCTTTAAGCCAAACACCAACAGACTTTTCCTGTAGCTGTACTGGACGAGAATCCATCCCAAGTCTTCAGAGCAAATGAATCAGTAAACACACTTTCTTTTAAACCCTGTGTCATATTTACAAAGGTACACTCACCAGAAGTGGGAGGGGGTGGAGAGTATTGGCTCCAGGGTGATGAACAGTTCCTGGCTGCCGGGGAGAACAGTTTCACCACTTGCTGCCTGTGCACTGTCCTCCACCTCCTCCACCTCCTCCTCAAAATCATCCTTCCCGTTCCTTGAGAGTCCCCCCTTGCAGGTGTCCACGGACGGTGGTGGGGTAGTGGTGGCATTCCCTCCCCCCCCCCCCAGAATTGCATGCAGCTCATCATAGAAGTGGCATGTATGAGGCTGTGACCCGGAGCGCCCGTTTGCCTCTCTAGTCTTTTGGTAGACTTGCCTGAGCTCCTTGATTTTCACACGGCATTGTTGTGTGTCCCTGGAGTAGCCTCTGTCCGTCATGTCCCAGGAGATTTTCACAAATATGTTTGCATTCCTTTTTTTGGAACGGAGTTCTGCCTGAACAGATTCTTCTCCCCAAACAGTGATGAGATCCAGTACCTCCTGCCCTCCATGCTGGAGCTCGTTTGCGCATCTGGGACTGCATGGTCTCCTGTGCTGGTGGACTCTGCATGGTCACCTGTGCTAATCAGGTCGCCACGCTGGCCAAACAGGAAATGAAATTCAAAAGTTCCTGGGGCTTTTCCTGACTACCTGGCTAGTGCATCTGACTTGAAAGTGTTGTGCTGAACGGTCACAATGGAGCATTCTGGGATAGCTCCCGGAGGATTGCATCCACAGTACCCCAAATCCAGAACAGCGATGTCGATTTTAGCACTACTCCCCTTGCCGAGGTGGATTACAGAAACCAGTTTTAAGAGACCTTAAAGTCGACAAAACCGGGTTGGTTGTGTGGATGGATTTAGTTTTAATTCGATATAACGCGGCTAATTTTGATATAATCGCGTACTGTAGACCAGGCCTTTGTCTTTGAAAGCTCAGTGTTATGGCCTGTCCATGTACATAATTGTAATTTCATGCATACTGGATAAGAACCATAGTGACAATGACAGTTGCTAGCAAAGCACACAGTCCAAAGTACACAGCATTGTGTGTTGTTGTTATTATCATCATTGCAAATATAGAACAAATGCTACCACAACATATTCAAAGAGATACACATCCTGTATCCGGTATTTAGAACCAGTCAGCAACAATAGTTTTCTGTGTGATGTTCTGTGTGAGTTTGATATAATCATGAATTACTGCTAATTAGGTCCCACTGTGTTTTTAAATCCTCATTAATGAACTTTACTGCATCTGGTTGTACATCCCACAGCATGGAGATCTAACATAGCATTCTGTTATCTTTAAAACAGCATCACATTCCCATTAAAAATGTATAGTGACCTTACCCACGTGAAAGCTTTCAAGAAATAATGCACTGAGATAACTGGCTGTTTGGCATCGTGCACTCTTTATTGTGTGTGTCAGACCCTGAGTCATATTGATACATTTAACATTTGCCATTAGTACATAATAGGAAATTGTGGCTGTGCAATACTAACATATTTAACATATCTCATTAGTACACAGGCACAATTTGCTATTATGTAAACCACATACACCCTACATGTGGTTTAGTTATACCGTGTGCAACATGCTGAAAATGATTTTTTGTTCTCACGGGCTCTGTTTCATAGACAATATCATGTATTTATTAGAATGTAATGTGTTTATTAGTACTACTTTGCATCAAAAGCTCCATGTGTGTTGAACTGCAAATATTTTGAAGCAATAATTTCTGCACAGTGGTAAAGTTTGTCAGGCAACACAGGAACTCACATGCCCCCTACACCTCTCTGCATAACACTTGTATCATTAATATGTGTGGGTGTCAAACTGCTCCACTTGATCCTTTCATTGTTTTGGATGTGGAGGTTTAATAAACATTAATAAAACATATTTACATGCAACAAAATCATAGCAACCACTGGTTAGAAGGGCAATGGTGATTGGAGTCTGACTGATGCTGGATACACATCTCTAAATAGTCATTCATCCATCCTATGCAGGCAATTCAGTGCAAATTTTTAGAGTTTATGTCTGTTGTCATATCATCTTTTCACAAGAATGTAGGGAATACTCATATGCCCTAATTCAGGAAGCACTCTCTACGGGATTTAAGCATGGGAAAAGTTAAGAAGAGTTTAATTATTATTGTAGAATAATAGGCAGGAATAGAGGAATAGGAATAGAGAGCTCTCCCGCCGACAAAAAATTTCCACCCGCAACGAGCAGCGGTAGCTTTGTGGGCAGGAGAGCTCTCCTGCCGACAAAGCACTCTTCACACTGGCGATTTTTGTCACCAAAACTTTTGTCATTCACGGAGGTGTTTTTTTCATACCTCTGAAAGACAAAACTTTTGTCGTTCAGGTTCCAGTGTAGACAAAGCCCAAGGAGTTATGTGGGAATCAACCCAATAGTACATTCCTACTAGTACATTCCTAACTCTATTCCTGAGCCTCCTACAAGGACCCAGTCTGTGTCCCCTGATACCACAGGCCTGGGGACCCAGCCATAAGTGGTGAAACCAGACCCTATGGCAGAGGTTGTAGATCCAGGTCCTGGGACCCAGCCAGAACCAGCCCAAGGATCGGAACTGGAGGAGCAATCAGCACCAAAGCCCGTATTTGCAACCCCACCAGAGTCAGGGGAGCCAGCACCAAAGGGCGCCACAGAGCCTGCATCTGCAGCAGCAACTAAACCAGTGCAGGAATCTCAACCGGAGCCTGAAATACAACCTAGTGCACCAGTGGAGAGCAGTTCACAGTCGACAGAGACACCCCCATCACCTGCATCGCTTCCAACAGGACCAAGCCCAAGGCCACAACCCAGCATCAAGGGAGCAGTTCCAGACAGAGCAGGAAGCGGATAAAAGCCTCAAAGGAGCTTGGACGGCGGCATGGAACAACTCACTGCCTTTCAGCTCTTCTAATAGGTCCAGGTTTGTTGTAGAAGGAGGAATCATATATAAGAAAACCTTTTCTGGTGGGCACAAGGAGAACTGGCATCCTCAGAGACAGTTCCAACTAAGTACCGGTAAAAGCTCTTGAGCTTAGCCCACGATTACCCTGGTAGCCATGCTGGGGTGAGTAGGACCAAAGACCATTTGGGAAAGTCATTCCACTGGGAGGGAATGGGCAAGGACGTTTCTACCTATATCGGGTCTTGTAAGGTGTGCCAGAGCGTGGGAAAGCCCCAAGACCAGGTGAAGGCCCATCTCCAGCCACTCCTCATCATTGAGGTTTCATTTCAGCATGTAGCTGTGGATATTCTGGGTCCTTTCCCTAAAAAGACACACAGAGGAAAGCAGTACATACTGACTTTCATGGATTTTGTCACCCAGTGACCGGAAGCAGTAGCTCTAAGCAACACCAGGGCTAAAAGCGTGAGCCAGGCATTGACAGACATTTTTGCCAGTGTCGGTTGGCCCGCACACATCCTTACAGATTCAGGAACTAACTTCCTGGCAGGGACCATGAAACGTCTTTGAGACGCTCATGGGGTAAACCACTTGGTTGCCACCCCTTACCACCGTCAAATGAATGGCCTAGTAGAGAAGTTTAATAGAACTTTGGGTGCCATGATATGTAATTTCGTGAATAAGCACTCCAACGATTGGGACCTAGTGTTGCAACAGTTACGGTTTGCCTACAGGGCTGTACCACATCCCAGTTTGGGGTTTTCAACCTTTGAACTTATTTATGGCCACGAAGTTAAGGGGCCATTACAGTTGGTGAAGCAGCAATGGAAGGGGGTTACATCTTCTCCAGGAACTAACATTTTGGACTTTGTAACCAACCTGCAAAACACCCTCAAAGACTCTCTAGCCCTTGCTCGAGAAAACCTACAGGATGCTCAACAAGAGCAAAAGGCCTGGTATGATAAACATGAGAGCATTCCTTCAGAGTAGGTGACCAAGTCAGAGTCCTGAAAGTGCTCCAGGACAATAAGATGGAAGCGTCGTGGGAAAGGACATTTATAGTCTGAGAGCACCTGGGAGCTGTTAATTACCTCATAGCATTCCCAGACCCTACCCTAAAACCTAAAGTATACCCTGTTAATTCTCTAAATCCCTTTTATTGCCAAGAAATCAAGGTTCTCCAGTTTACAGCTCAGGAGAGAGATGATGCTAAGTGACCTGAAGGAGTCTACTATAAAGGGAAAAGCAATGGTGGTGTACAAGAGGTGAACCTTTCCATAACCCTTGGGCGTAAGCAGTGACAGCAAATCCAGGAGCTGTGCACCAGCTTCGCGCCAATGTTTTTAGCCACCCCAGGATGGACAGAATGGGGAAACCACTCCATTAACACAGGTGATGCTCGCCCAATTGGAGCCCAACCTATCAGATGGCTCCTCAAGTCAAAACCACGATAGAAAGGGAGATCAAGAACATGTTACAAATAGGTGTCATCCACCCCTTTGAGAGTGCATGGGCCTCTCCAGTGGTTCTGGTTCCCAAACTGGATGGGAAAATCTGCTTTTGTGTGGACTACCATAAGCTAAATGTTGTAACTCGCACAGAGAACTATCCAATGCCATGCACAGATGAGCTACTGGAAAAACTGGGATGTGTCCAATTCATCTCCACCTTAGACTTAACTAAGGGGTACTGGCAAGTGCCGCTAGATGACCCAGCCAAGGATAGGTCAGCCATCATCACCTATGTAGGGCTGTATGAATTTAATGTACTCCCTTTTGGGCTGTGAAATGTACCCGAAGAGACTGGTAGATAAACTTCTGGTTGGATTTGGGGAATCTGCAGTCACCTACCTTAACGATGTGGCCATATTCTCAAATTCATGGGCAAAACACATGGAACACCTCCAAGCTGTCTTCCAGCGCATAAGGGAGGCAGGATTAACCGTTAAGGCCAAAAAAATGTCAAATAGGCCTAAACAGGGTATCGTACCTTGGACACCAAGTGGGTCAAGAAACTATCAATCCCCTACAGGCTGAAGTAAATGCTATCCAAAATTGGCCTGTTCCTAAGTCAAAGAAGCAGGTCCAATCCTTCTTGGACTTGGCCGGGTATTACAGATGATTTGTACCACACTACAGCCAAATTGCCACCCCACTGAGAGACATAACCAGGAAAAAACAGCCAAATGCAGTTCAATGGACTGAGAAGTGTCAGAATGCCTTTAACCAGCTTAAGGCAGCCCTTATGCCTGACCCGTACTAAGGGCCCCAGACTTCGACCAACCTTTCGTCGTAACCACAAATGCATCTGAGTGTGGTGTAGGAGCAGTTTTAATGCAGGAAGGACCAGATCAACAATTCCATCCTGTCGTGTTTCTCAGCAAAAAACTTTCTGAGAGGGAAAGCCAATGGTCAGTCTCAGAAAAAATGTTTTACGCCATTGTGTATGCTCTGGAGAAGCTACACCCATACATTTGGGTACAGCATTTTCCATGTGCAGACTGACCAGGCTGCACTAAAGTGGTTTCACACAGTCAAAGAGACTAACAAAAAACTTCTTCGATGGAGTTTAACTCTTCAAGACTTTAATTTTGAAATACAACACATTTCAGGAGCCTCTAACAAAGTGGCTAACGCACTCTCCTGGGAAGGTTTCCCAGAATCAGCCAGGTAAAAATATCCCTGTGTTCTAAGTCATTGTAGTCCTTAAAATGTGGAAAATACTGTTTTGTTCTTCATGTAATTAGTAGTAAAATTAGATGTGCATGTATCTTATTATCTCTGTTTTCCTAAACCTCCAGAAAGAAATCCCATCCGATGTGGACCCGACCTGAACCAGGCTGGCCAATACTGTCTGTGATTTGGGAGGCATGTGATAAATGAAGGAAGGGGTGGTAGGTCCCTTTTATGGACATCCAGCCAGCCTGTTAACTATAAAATCCCTCTTACTAGCTGTTCTCTAATTGCTCTACCTGTAAAGGGTTAAAAAGTCTCACTGCTATGCATAGATAAAAGGAAGTGAGTGGACACCTGCCCAAAAGAGCCAATGGGAAGGCTAGAACTTTTTAAGATTGAAAAAAGACTCCCCTTTTGTCTGTCTGTTGTTCTCCTGTGGAGAGGCAGACAGAGCAGCAGCTATGCTGTAAGAAGCTTGGGCCACATATAAAAAAATGATCAGTATCATACCTAGAAACTATGCATTTAAAACCCCAGATATGTAAGTAGATCAGGAAATGTCTAGGAAGACATGATTAGGTTTATCCCTTTTATTTTGTTATAGCTTGTGAATTCTTCTGTGCTAACAGGTGCTTTTGTTTTGCTTGTAACCTTTAAGCTGGACCTCAAGAAAGTTATTCTTGATGCTTAATCCTTGTAGTTTTATTTTTTTTAATCTATCAATAGCCTGAGCTCCCAGATGGTTTTTTTTATTAATAAAATTTACCTTTTTTAAGAACAGAATTGGATTTTTGTGTCTTAAGAGGTTTATGCTCTTAAGGATATGTTGTCTAATTAGTTGGTGGCAACAGCTGATTTCCTTCTTCTTTCTCAGCTCTTCCCTGAAGGGGTGGGCGGGGTTAAAAGACTTAAGGTTACCCCACAGGCAGGAATTCCCAAGTGCACCTTTCTGGGCTCTCAAAGGGGTTCTGCACTTGGGTGGTGGCAGTATCTACCAACCCAAGGTAGAAAAAAAAGCTGTAACCTTGGGAGTTTAATACAAGCCTGGAGTGGCCAGTATTAATTTTTAAAATCCTTGCGGGCTCCTACCTTCTGCACTGTAAGTGCCAGAGTGGGAAATTAGCCTTAACGGAGGCCTTTCCAAAAGAATAGAAACTTACTTGCAGATCTTCCTCAGATAAGGCGCTCACACACACACACACACACACATATATACACTGACTCTAGGGACTTCAGTGGTGAATAGTTTCCATGATACTTAGCATGCCAACTAGTGCAGGATTTTTACATATTGTCTGCAGCAACCTTGGTCATCAACCCAAAGACTTAAATACAATGAGATGAAGATGGTACAAGTGGAGCCTTTACTCCATATGGTTGAGATATATGTCTAGAGCTCTGGGAATGCTCATTTATGCCACTACCTTCCAAGAGTTAGAATAAAATGATGGGAGAACTAGACAGCCAAGAGCCTTTTAGTATCTGGAGGGGGAAGAGGGTATGACACTCTGGATTCTTTCATGGTTCCCCCCACTCCCCTTTCCAGGCCAGGTCTGAGCTGGCCAATAGCTTCCTCCTCATCCTTACACTCTCTCCCCAAAAGCTCAAGATCTCCTCATTAGGCTTTTCTGTGCTGAAGTCACTGTTCCTTGTGGGGGAGGCGGGGGGGAGAGACCAGACACGGTAGTCTGACTCTGAGCCTGCGCCCTAGTAGTACAAGAGTCTGTGTTCTAGCCACAGGCAGGGCATAATTCATACTCTGTAGAGCCTGTAAGTGCTGCCTTATGTAGGGAACCTTAAGATTTACACCAGGAATTCTCAGGACTTCTCTGCCATGTTTGAGTCGGGGCAGAAAAGTCCAGCAGGGAGGCACTGCAGTGGCAGATCTAGGTAGCTGAAACTACTATGACACTATTGATCCGATTCAGGGGAAGAGGCGGAGGAGGAAGATTATAAATTGCATCTGCCTGAAACCAAGTAAAAATAAAGGTTTTAAAACAAAATGGTCAGGAGAAACTGAAAAGACAATTTGTTCCTCCACTGGAGGCAGAAAATCTGGTGGTCTGAACTGAAAGGCAAAGCCTAGTCCTGGACCAACAATACTGGACTGCCTCTGAATTCCACAGGTGGGGGCTATGAGTAATGACTTCACAGTGAAACTGTGCAACAGAACGGAATTTAACCCATAATATTTCTGAGACGTCAAAGTCAGCAAAGCAATTGTGCACCTTCAATCATCAATCATTTATTCTTCAAGACCAGGGAAACACAGACTAACCCAGCTATCTCCCTCAAGCACATCTGGAGACACAGCTACATCTGGAGACACAGCTCCTGGTCTGACGGCAATGTCTTACTTTGTAGTACTGAGTGATTCCATAGCTACCAAACAATTTATGCTTTTTTATGTAATGCCTTGTCAGTAGGGCTTCTGGTTTTCGGGGTATATTAATTTCATTTTGGGGGTTTAGTTCTTAGCAATTTTTGCGTTTTATGAAGATGTCAAAGAATTGGGTTTTTTGACAGCTTTCTCTTTGTATATGCTGTAACGAGTAATTTTTTTGTAATGTTCCCTTTAGCATTAAACCTTTAGAACACACCAGTAGGATCTGTATGGGCTCATTAACACACAATACATTAGAGTGCTATAGCAATCACACTACTGTAGTCTGTGTTACTGCTCCATGTAGCTAAGCCTTTCAGTAAAAGGTAACCATTTACAGTGTTTATTGGATATATACCAATTTTCTTTTCTTCCTCTTCCTTTTATTTATTTTTTTTTTAATTGGGGGTGTTTTATCGGGTTTTTATCAGTTAAAACTTAATATCAGAAGCTCTACCTATCAGGAACGATTTATCTAAGAACATTTTACCAAAATGAAGTTACAGGCCATATCAGGAATTTTCAGTCTGCATGCCCATGTACAGTCACACATACACATGCACACACCAACAACTAAATAAGAAAGCACTCTCTATTTTGTATGTAGCCAATATCCTGAGGTAAACATTTTCATTTAGGCACAGGTGCCTGTAGAAGGTGAGCAACCACCAACAGTGTCCCAAAGTGGTCAGGGGGTGGGGTGGCAGGTCATCTTGCTATTGAAAAACACAGTTCTTTCCTTCAGAACCCTCTGCCACCAAGGGTTTCTGGCACCGGGACTTTGAATTCTGGACCATTGAACAGTCAAGGTCTTTTCGATCTGGGCTCTCCCCTGAAGGCTCCTGTTGTTGCAACGTCCTCTTGGAATGGATAGGGGAGCCTAGGCCCACCCTGTCCACCGGGCCCCAGAGGGTGGCCCAATGCTAGGCTGCTACACTCTGAACCTTGGAGTGCTAAACAGCCACCCCCCAGATCACTTCCTACCTAGTCTCCTTTAGCTTCACAGAGTAATCTTCAACCAAGTCTCTGTCCTGCACATTCAGTCACCTGCCTATCCTGTGTACATTTGCGCAAGTCTGCGTTGTCAGGTCTTACGCAATGAGCTCCTTGGCAGCACTTCCTGATCAGAGAAGCCAACTGCTCCCTTCCACTATCTGCATGCTTCTGAGCTGTTCTGCTTCACTTTTGAAGCCCCGCCTCCAATTTTTGCAGGCTTGGCAGGTATGACTCGGTGGAGCTGACTGAGCCAAGAGCTGTTCCTTAACTCCTTAGAATCATAGAATATCAGGGTTGGAAGGGACCCCAGAAGGTCATCTAGTCCAACCCCCTGCTCAAAGCACGACCAATTCCCAGTTAAATCATCCCAGCCAGGGCTTTGTCAAGCCTGACCTTAAAAACCTCTAAGGAAGGAGATTCTACCACCTCCCTACGCAACGCATTCCAGTGCTTCACCACCCTCTTAGTGAAAAAGTTTTTCCTAATATCCAATCTAAACCTCCCCCACTGCAACTTGAGACCATTACTCCTCGTTCTGTCATCTGCTACCATTGAGAACAGCCTAGAGCCATCCTCTTTGGAACCCCCTTTCAGGTAGTTGAAAGCAGCTATCAAATCCCCCCTCAGTCTTCTCTTCTGCAGGCTAAACAATCCCAGCTCCCTCAGCCTCTCCTCATAACTCATGTGTTCCAGACCCCTAATCATTTTTGTTGCCCTTCGCTGGACTCTCTCCAATTTATCCACATCCTTCTTGAAGTGTGGGGCCCAAAACTGGACACAGTACTCCAGATGAGGCCTCACCAATGTCGAATAGAGGGGAATGATCACGTCCCTCGATCTGCTCGCTATGCCCCTACTTATACATCCCAAAATGCCATTGGCCTTCTTGGCAACAAGGGCACACTGCTGACTCATATCCAGCTTCTCGTCCACTGTCACCCCTAGGTCCTTTTCCGCAGAACTGCTGCCTAGCCATTCGGTCCCTAGTCTGTAGCTGTGCATTGGGTTCTTCCGTCCTAAGTGCAGGACCCTGCACTTATCCTTATTGAACCTCATCAGATTCCTTGCTCTCCTGCGTGGGGTTTGTATACCCCATCACAGTGCTAAATACCCCACATCAGCACAAACAGTTGGTTTGGATGAGAGAGCAATGGCAGATTAAGATTCAAGGCAAAGTAACAGCCTAAGGTCTTGTTTGAAGCTGAAAGAACAAACAAAAAATTTTTGCACTATTTCTATGCTTCTGATCCTCCAGTTTCCATCCTGCGGAGGAAACACACTTGATCATCTAATGATGAAAAACTAGAGAGGTGTGAACTGGTTTGAATAAATTAAAGTCTGAATCTTCACCCATCACAAACCCCTTAATATTCAGCAACTCTCCCAACCTTACTCTACTTCAGGGAAGGTACCAGGTCTTTCCATATATAATGTAGGGCACCTATACTTTTGAGATTATACCTGTAGTAAATAAAATTGGTAATTAGCCCAGTTAATGATTGTTTTGCATGATGTTTAAACACATACAATACATCTACGCTGCAATAAGAAACCTGCGGCACCAAGTCTAAGAGTCTGGGTCAGCTGACTCAGGCTCACAGGATTTGGATAATGGGGTTAAAAATTGCATTGTAGACATTTTGTCTTGAGCTGGAGCGCAGGCTCTTAGACCCTCCTGTCTCACGGGTCAGCTGATCTGGGCCAGCCGCAACTGTGTTGTGGGTCTTTTATCACAGTGTGGATGTAGCCATAGGTGTCAAGACCACCACATCTGCTCCAGGGGTGCATGCAGCTCACCCACAGAACTACTAGTAAATGTGTCATTTTTACTTTGTAAAAGTCACACTATTAACACTGAGATACTTGCCACTTTTTGACTTCTGAGAGCTTTACAGGCATCAACTAATTAAGTCAGAAACCATTGAAAGATCCAGCTGAAACAAAGAAAAGGTTTGGCTTCTTGTGTATTAATAGCGAAGATTATACAGACACTCTGCTGACTACTTTTTTCATATCAAATGATAATCTTTGCTTTTTACAGAGTTCACATGATTAAGGCCATACGGTCATTTACACACTGCAATAAAATAAACTGTCATGTTATCTCATACTTCCACACCTCATCCATTATGTAAACCTCTAAACCAGAGGTGGGCAAACTACAGCCCGCGGGCCACGTCCAACCCATGGGCCCATCCTGCCCAGCTCCTGAGCTCCTAGCCAGGATGGCTGGCCCCCAGCGCCTCCCCTGCTGTCCCCCATCCATCCCAGCCTCAGCACGCCAAGCCGTCAGCACTCTGGCCTGCCGCTTCTGCTGGGCAGCATGGGGGCATGGCTGGCTCTGGCCAGGCAGCAGGGCTGCGAGCTCCTGCTGCTCTGAGCAGCATGGTAAGGGAGCAGGGGGGTTGGACAAGGGGCAGGGGGTCCAGAGGCAGTCAGGGGACAAGGAGCAGGGGGCGGAGATTCGGGGGGGCGGTCAGGGGACGGGGAACATGGGGGGTTGGATAGGCATGGGAGTCCCGGGGGGTCTGTCTGGGGGCGGGGCTGTGGACAGGGGTCAAGGCAGTCAGGGGACAGGGAGCGGGGGGGTTGGATAGGGGGTGGGGTCCTGGGGGCGGTTAGAGGCAGAGGTCCCGGGAGGGGGCAGTCAGGGGACAAGAAGCAGGGGGGTTGGATTAGTCACGGGTTCTGAGGGGGGCAGTCAGGGGGAAGGAAGTGGGAGGGAGTGGATAGGGAGCGGGGACCAGGCTGTTTGGGGAGCCACAGCCTTCCCTACCCGGCCCTCCGCTCTGCAGAGGCTGCCATCTGGAAGCTTCGCCCGGGACAAGGGCCAGCCACCTCCTACACCACCCATTTCTGATGGAATGAGGCAGCCCACCTTTACCAATTCCAGTGGGGGCTCAATAACAAGGTAAAAGACAAGCTAGTCCACATCAAAAACCCCATCCATGTAGATGACTTTATTGACCTCATCCTGCACATTGACTTTTGGCTGCATGAACGGAAGGAGGAAAGGAGGGGTGACTGACACCCCATGCCCACCCTCCACACCAAGACCCATGCAGATCAACCTCGATTGCAGACCTCTGACCCCAGAGAAAAGAAAGCGTCAACAACAGCTGAATTATGTTTTCACTGTGGAGGACCTGGACACATCCTTGCCCCCTAGCCAGCTCAGAAGAACATGGGAAACAAACCAGCCCATACCAAGTAAAGGTGGTACAGCTTGGGCACCACCAAATCATGATGCTCCAGAACTACCCCCACTCCCACCCCAAGTAGAACCCGACCCAGGAACCATGGTGTCTTCCCACATTTCCTGCTACTGCAGTTGTAGATCTTGGGGCAGGTGCAGCAGATCCCCCAACTAGCAATGATAGACTCTGGGGCTCTACAGTAGCCAAAAATCTTCAGATCCCCTTCCAGACAAAACCCACTCTGGACCTGGTGGAGATGATTGATGGCTCACCTTTATCGTCAGGACCGGTGACTCAAGAGACCATCCCCTTAGAGGCAGTAATGGAAGGGAACTGAAAAACAATACGCTTCAATGTGATCCGCTCCCCATTCTTCCTGATAATTCTTGGCATATCTCAGTTGGAGCGGCATGACCCATGTATCTCCTTGTGGCAGAGGAGCATTAGCTTCTCCTGCCAATACTGCCAGAAAGCACACCTCCAATGAAGCAACCAACCCACAGGGTGCCAGGGCCCGAGGATGAGAGGAGACCCTCAGAAACGGAAACATGGGCACCGGGGGCTAGCCAGAAGGGAGTGGCTCCAGACCAGAACATCAGCCTTCCCGGACAAGTACCGCAACTAACTGGATGTGTTTGAAAAGAAAAATGCAGACTCATTACCGTCACACCAGACTACAACTGCCCAACAGATCTACAGCTTGGGGCAAAGATACCCTATGGATGGATACACTCTATATCTGAACCAGATCGGGAGGCGCTACGTGGATATATCCAGGAAAACCTTGCCAAGGGCTTCATCCAGTAATCTATCTGTCCAGCAGGGATACCAATCCTCTTTGTGAAGAAGGATGGGTCATTATGCCTCTACATAGACTATTGTGCATTGAACCAAATGATTATTTGTAACAGATACCCTTTGCCCCTTATTTTTAGAATTTCTGGACCACCTGAGGACTTCCAGGATCTTCATGAAACTAGATCTTTGGGAGGCATACAATCTAGTGCACGTAAGTCCTGTGGACGAATGGAAAACCACTTTTTGTACTTGATATTGGCACTTCAAATACCTAGTGATGCCATTTGGTTTAATCAATGCCCTTGCAACATTTCAACATTTCATAAGTGATGTCTTCAAGGATACCCTGGACCAGTACATGATTATCTACCTCAACGATAAACTAGTATTTTCCAAGAATGCAGAGCAGCACTGCCACTATGTCTGATCAGTCCTGGAAAAACTACAGAAGCATGGGTTGTACATGAGTTTGGAAAAGTAAACCTTGAACTAGGCCACCATTGAGGTACAATATCTACCCAGAGGGAATCCACAAGGATCCACAGAAGGTGGAAGCCATCTGCAAGTGCACAGCACCTTGAACCCTCCAGGAATTTCAACACTTCCTGGGCTTAAATTTTTTTTATAGGAGATTCATTGCAAATTTCTCCTAATTAATAACTCCCCTGACTTCACTCCTCTGCAAAGCTGTGCTATTCACTTGGTTGCCCAAGCCCAACTTGCTTTTGACCAGATAAAGGCCTCCTTCACTATGGCCCTGATTCTGGCCCACCCTAACCCAACTCATCCATCTATAGTGGAAGCAGATGCATCCAATGTGGCCCTAGGGGCATACTCTTGCGGTGATTCATATCCCACTCAGTTCTGCACCCTTCTCGAAAGCTTACCCCTGCCAAGATGATCTATAAAATACTGAACAGTGAGCTGCTCACCATAAAAACTGCATTTGAAGAATGGCATCACCACTTTGAGGGAGCTCGTCACCCCCAGTATAGGTCTTCACCAACGATAAGAACTCAAATACTTCCACAAGGCCCAGGAGTTGACCCAGAGGCAGTTAAAGTGGGCCGTGTTCTATTCTCAGTTCAAGTTTATGGTATCTACCTCCCAGGAAAGCAAAATTGGAGAGCCGATTCACTATCACAGAAGGGGGAATACTACTGGAGAAGCTAAGAACCAAATTCTGAGTCCCCTACCTCCTCAAGCCTGGTAA
The DNA here is from genome assembly GCF_965140285.1 of Lepidochelys kempii. Lineage (NCBI taxonomy): Eukaryota > Metazoa > Chordata > Testudines > Cheloniidae > Lepidochelys > Lepidochelys kempii. Next base: position 79,613,833 of record NC_136380.1, read on the forward strand.
CTTTGCCAATGCCACAATTCAGTGAGGTGGGCATTCCCTCATCTGATACTCCTTGAAAGAAGACCCACTTGCCCAAGGGATACAGTCCATGCCATTGGGGACTAAGATGCACCATTCCATGCAGAATGGCATAACTTACTTTGACAAACACATATATGTGGCACCAGAATGCCCGCAACTGAGGGTTTTACAGCTGTGCCATGATGCTCCACTGGTGGGTCCCTTGGCCACTGGACGACCTCCTGCATGGTTGCTCACATTTTCTGGTGGCTCTGCATGTGGCTAAGGACCAAGCAAGCAAGGCACCAAGAAGTACCTGCTCATGGCTGTGTATTGAGATTCTCAGCTCTTTAATGCTGGGATTGTGTTTTACCATCTTGTTTACCAGGGGACAGGCACATTGTTGACACTATACAAATAGTTAATAGACTTAATAGTATTTGTCATAAATATAAAGGGAAGGGTAGCCACCGTTCTGTATTCAGTGCTATAAAATCACTCCTGGCCAGAGGCAAGACCCTTTCACCTGTAAAGGGTTAAGAAGCTAAGGTAACCTCGCTGGCACCTGACCCAAAATGACCAATGAGGGGACAAGATACTTTCAAATCTGGAGTGGCGGGGAACAAAGTGTTTGTCTGTCTGTGTGTTGCTTTTGCCAGGAACAGATCAGAAATGCAGCCTTACAACTCCTGTTAAATTAGTAAGTAATCTAGCTAGAAATGCGTCAGATTTCCTTTTGTTTAATGGCTGGTAAAATAAGCTGTGCTGGATGGAATGTATATTCCTGTTTTTGTGTCTTTTTGTAACTTAAGGTTTTGCCTAGAGGGATTCTCTATGTTTTGAGTCTGATTACCCGGTAAGGTATTTACCATCCTGTTTTTACAGAGGTGATGCTTTTACCTTTTCTTTAATTAAAATTCTTCTTTTAAGAACCTGATTGATTTTTCATTATTCTTAAGATCCAAGGGTTTGGGTCTGTACCAATTGGTGAGGATTTTTACAAGCCTTCCCCAGGGAAGGGGGTGTAGGGCTTGTCGGGAAGACGTCTCCAAGTGGGCTCTTTCCCTGTTCTTTGTTTAAAACACTTGGTGGTGCAGCATAGGGTTTAAGGACAAGGCAAAGTTTGTAACTTGGGGAAGTTTTTAACCTAAGCTGGTAAGAATAAGCTTAGGGGGTCTTTCATGCAGGTCCCCGCATCTGTACTCTAGAGTTTAGAGTGGGGAAGGAACCTTGACAGTATTACATGAAAAAAAATACCCCTCTGTTAACAGAATGTTAAGGTTGCAAAATCAAGCACCCAAAAGTTGGGAAATGCCAGGATTAAGGCTGTCTATGCAACCCTAAATCAGCCCCCTTGTGCGTATATATTATGGTACAGTCTTTAATTACATGACCACAAACTATTTTTTCCTAAGCTCATTCTCAGCTGAACCATTTTAGGTAAAAACAACAAAGAGTCCGGTGGCACCTTAAAGACTAACAGGTTTATTTGGGCATAAGCTTTCATGGATAAAAAACCCACTTCTTCGCATCTTGTGCATTACCCACAAAAGCTTATGCCCAAATAAACCTGTTAGTCTTTAAGGTGCCACCAGACTCCTTGTTGTTTTTGCGGATAAAGACTAACATGGCTACCCCAATACTTGACATTTTAGGTAAAACTTTCTCCAAACACCTCAGTTTGGGGCAGACATCAGCCAGAATGGTTTAAGTTTAGCAAAGTTATAAGAAACTGAAAACAGAGTCTTGCAATGGGAAGTGGCAGGCAACCTTAACTGTAGATGTCACTATCTGTGCTGCCTATGATACTAAGAACACACCTATAAACTTCTAAAAACAGTTTAAGCACCAGGGTATTATTAATAAGTGTGCAGGTGTGAAGAGACAGATACTACAACTTTGCTCATCCAGGACTCATTACCATTAACAATTGTTTTTCATGGAGCAATGACCCCAACAAAAAAAAGCTATATCCATTTTACAATGACATTTTGTTTTTCAGCAGATTATATATTATTAAAAAGTTATCAAATATTAATCAGTAATCAATAGTGCCAATTCTACATTAAATCTAAATGAGTACCTTTTTTTTTTTTGAAAGTTCCTATTGTAAAATGTGACCATATCATTTTTTTTCTTTTCTGCAGCTTTCATCCAAAACAATAGTCAAGCTCCTATAGGTTTCTGTGATTCTCAGTTCTTCCTCTTCCAAAGCACTTTTCAGTAAATGCAAGTTATATTTAAGAACTACTACAAAGTCTATGCACCAAAAATATCACAGGGCCTTTCCCATCTGAAAGGAACTCTTTTTAGATGCTGGCCCACATAAATTTGTCGGGCTACTCAGCCAAGAGGCCGCTCCCGATTCTGAAGAAATTCCCCTGGGCAGTTATGTACCTCTCAGATGAGCAGCTTTTATTAAGCAGGGGTTGTATTTTTCTCAGCAGGCCAACATTTAACTAGGGAAAGATCAACCTATCTTAGTGCCAGTCTCCACCCACTGCCTCCTAAAGTTTTGTCCAGAATGACCACAGATATCTAGAACTGCATGGACACTTTTATGCAATAGCCTTTCAACAAATATATTGGATATATTTGTTTCTAAGATGTGACTATTTTGAATACAATAGCTACAACCCTGTTTGGGAGCTCCCCAACAGAAAGAGTCAAATCACATAATTGTAACTCCACCTGGTCTAAAAGAGGTCAGTTCACAAACCAGCTACCAAATAAGACTCCAGGCCTAGGCTTTGATGAACTATTCTTGTGTGTATCTAAGTATGTATACTTTGGAATCCCGCCCCCGGCCAGCTGCTGAGGAGCACTGAGTAAACACACCAAAATAGTTGCAAACTGAATGGAGCAGAGCCAAAACCAAGACCCATAAACAAAAAACCATTTAGGCTATGAAAGCAACTGCAGAGCAGTAACTGAAAAAGTGGTATAGAATAGGTTTTACACTGCTGTTAGTCAGAAAGGCTAAAAGGAAGGCTGAATTCTTCCCAGAGAGCATTAATTAATTTTACAATGTCAAGGGGAAACGGAATCAGTTCAAATGTAATGAAAGTGTGTGAAGCAGAAAGGGCTCATTGCAGACACCTTAAAGGTCTTTACTATTTGGAGTACATCATTTTTGGACCTGCCCCCAGCAATTTTTCAGCAGTCGGGATCAGTTCCAAATCCACCCTGCCCGCATCCGACCTGAGCTGGCTCAAAGCTGAATCCAATGATGATTGAGCACAGAGAAGCTGCACTATTCAGGATGTGCATCTGTCAGAGCATACACTATTCCAGCAGCCCAGAAGAAAGAGGCAGCAACAGAAGATACAGCAGATAACCTATCCTTGACATACAATAAGAAAGAAAATCTCTACTGCTCTACTTTTTACTGAGGATCAGATTTTGGAAAATTCAGTTCCCCCTCATCCTCATGGGTTCCCCTGTATAAAGTTAATGAGCCGTATGCCTAAGGTTGTACTCCAGCAGCTAGTCAATATACGATCACAGTTGACAAACTGAATGTTAACTGTGCATTATTAATATTTTTAAATAAAGAGCAGCAGTTTTAAAATATTAAATTTTTGACCTTTAATGGACTAATTCTAATAAACACTGAACACCAACAGAAATTAATTGGAGTTCTTGGTCTCCGTGTGCCATGAATCTGACTGTCAATCAATTTATGTGTTCATTTTTTAGCTGTTTTTTCCTGGATTTTTATATTCATAATGAATTATGACAAAGAAAACTTCAAACTATAGTCTCTTTGCTTTAGCATGATGTAAACTTCAAGGAACACAACTAAAAAAGGATAGTGGATTGATGCCCAGCACTATAATACACTCCTGAGATTTATATACTTTATCCTTTTTATATTTCTCGTCATAGTTATACTCCAGTGGATAAAGTTAAAGATGACAGAGACTATTTAGAGCAGTCACTTCCTTTCTAGGAAAACAGTGATTGTGGATGCAGGGAGGCCAGCGTGTGACAGTAATCAAACACCCCATCACACTGGTACTGGAATCCTGGTAAGAGAATGTGCTCTAAATTCAATGAACACACAGTATGAAAATGTGAACCTTACAGGAACATCTCAACAAAACTCAAATGCATTTATGACAATTGATTACTGAAAAAAAAATCTTTATCTTATAGTTTCGTTAGTTTTAGAGAGTACGTGTGTGCGTGTGTTTTGTGGACAACGAGACTTTAAGAGGTCAACTGGGTAACAAAATTGAGTTGGCTTTATATAGTACCTCTCATTACAACTTTTGGAGATACTCAGATACCACAGTGATGGGATCATATAAGAATTTTGATAGATAAATCTGTACCTTTAAGATTGTTTTTCCCAGGTCATATTGTGCCTATTCATTTTGATTTGTGTTTTTTCTCCAAAAGCTAAAAGTTAAAAATAATTAAGTTTTAAAACTCTGACGTCCATGTTCAAATCCTTAAGGAGACATCTGTTAAAGGATTATAGAGTAGGAAGGATCCCCTATGTTTCTGATGTAGACTTAGCCTTGCTGAAACCATCCTCTTTACAAGGGAAATTAAGAGAAAGATGGAAAATTCCCTTCTCTTATGCAAAAATACAATGGCTATATTCATGAAATAAGGAAGGATTACTTCCCTAAATATGATAACTTCCAGATTACTTATTTGTGACTACACAAAGCTATGTACAATTACTGTCATCTTGAGCATTGATTCTCCCAGACGAAAGAAATTCATACTCCTAAGGAATTCTCTTCACTGGGTTTCATTGGACTTTTAGGAGAGACAGACAGACTCCCAGACAGACCAACATAGGGATAAAGCATACCAATGTAACAAACAAATCCCTGATGATGCAAGAGAAGCTGTCTATGATGCTAATGATATACCAGAATATTAATGTTCCAAAGACAAGTCATATTTGGTCTTAAGTGGCCTTTAAACTGTCTAATGGCTTTACCTGTAGGGAAAAAAGAAGCCAAACCAGAGGCTTAAAATGAAATCTTAGCCCCACTGATCTCAATGGAGCCAAGACTTCACCCTTAGATTTTAATAGTGGCAGTGGAAGTACCACCTGCCTCTTTGTTGCTTAAACTGTCCAGAACCAGTCCGAGCTCCAGAAAGAGAATTTTTATTCCCAGGGATTGAATTTGTCCATACAACAAAGTCTCTGTGAAAACAATTGTATGATTTAGTCATTGCATTTTTCTAATCTGAAAGCAGACGTTTAGCAGTCTGATTGTTTAATCCTTCATTTTGCATAGGTTCCCAGACAGAAAAAAAACCATAATTTTTTAATTCACATAATCATAATTCACTGTCTTCCTCTCTCATCCAAATCTATCTATCTAGATCAGTTATCAACTACCTCAAGACTACTGGGGAGTGTAACCTGAATTGTATGAGAAAGAAAAACGATGCCTTGGATGCACCTAAACATCACCATGCTCTGCAGTTCTTCATTACCTTTGCTAACACTTTGTAGAGAACCAGAAAGAAGAAAATAGGGACAGGAATTGGAGACACCACCAGGAGGATGAAAATGCATCTCTCCCCACTGCACTTTTATCCAGGAAACTTAGGAATCTGAAACTTATAATCTGAAAGCAGACGTTTAGCAGTCTGATTGTTTAATCCTTCATTTTGCATAGGTTCCCAGACAGAAAAAAAACCATAATTTTTTAATTCACATAATCATAATTCACTGTCTTCCTCTCTCATCCAAATCTATCTATCTAGATCAGTTATCAACTACCTCAAGACTACTGGGGAGTGTAACCTGAATTGTATGAGAAAGAAAAACGATGCCTTGGATGCACCTAAACATCACCATGCTCTGCAGTTCTTCATTACCTTTGCTAACACTTTGTAGAGAACCAGAAAGAAGAAAATAGGGACAGGAATTGGAGACACCACCAGGAGGATGAAAATGCATCTCTCCCCACTGCACTTTTATCCAGGAAACTTAGGAACATTTCAGTTTTATGATGGTAAGTGGTGGCAAGTTGTTTCTTGAGTTCACCACAGGAGACTCCTGCACTGAAGGCACCAGGTGGCCCTTCCCCCTCTCAGAATTTTGGCCATAACTTTCTCTGTCTCTGGGATGTGATAAGTAATTAGACTTTCTGCCCTGACAGAACTTCCTAATTCTAATGCCCATCATGGTCATCTAGTCTGACCTTGTTCTTCCTCTATTTCTATGGTAAGAGACACTACAGCACTGTTGTCTGAACAGACCTGGCAAAATAGGTGTGTAAGTATCCTGTTTCATCTGTAACCCATTGAGAACTTTCCAGACCAACAGGAACTCCAGCTTGTTTACATATAAATAAAGGGGTCTTTGCTAGCTCTCTTGGCAATCAAGAGAGGCTCTCTTTAAGACATCTGTTTGCTGCATTTCAGGAATATATAAGTCTACCAAGAAGTGCCATTTAATAGCATTAGTTTTTCCTTCCTCTACATCTGAGTTAGCCAAGAGATTTGTAACATGCAAACACTGGTTCCCCAGCCGTGTGGGTTTCCTTCCATCGAACAGACACTAGTATCAGAGAAGAGTCATCGAAAAGTCAGGAAGTTGAGCTCAGCGAGATCTCACGAGTCTTTTTAGTTTTCCCTAGATGATGATGGGAGCACACATCACCTGCTGGTCCAGGTCTGCACAGCACCAAGCACAATGGGACCAAGGAGTACTGAAGCACTAATAACAATCTCTTGAATCACAAAATGTTTTGGATGAGAACCTTAATATCCATCAACTTCGTGAAAAAAACTTGTGCAGATTCAGACAGACATCATCTTCCTTTCCAAATGTAAACAGATTAATATCCACTGTAATTACTAGGAAGTCTCAACAGAGGAGAAATTAGAGCAGACTTTTCTGTGCCTACTAAAAACTTCAAGTGGATTATTGCCAAAACACGAAGCTTTTGAGCCATTCTGTAGCTGTTACAATCAAAATACCATCTAAGTAAATAAGCAGTGTTGTTATTGCAGTATGAGACAAGGTGGATGAGGTAATATCTTTTATTGGAGCAACTTCAGTTGGTGACAGAGTTGAGCTTTCAAGCTACACAGAACTCTTCTTCAGCTCAGGGAAAGGTACTCAGTGTCACAGCTAAATACAAGGTGGAGCATATAATTTAGCATAAGTAGTTAATGGGTATTCTAAGGGACCATTCAAGGTGAAGTGGCCACTTCACACTCTGCATACCTTTCCCTGACCTGAAAAAGAGTTCTGTGTAGCGCAAAAGCTTGTCTCTCTCACCAACCGAAGTTGTGCCAATAAAAGATATTATTCACCCACCATGTCTATCTAAGTAAATTAGCATCCTTATCCGAATGATCTCAGGAGATGACTAGTCTCATTGCCATGGTGAACCACTTTGGGACAATGCATAGAATGAAAACTCTTGTTTCCAACAGGTATTACACTTCCAGGAAAAAGCTTAGTTTTGTTTCTGTAATTGGAATGCACGAGAATGATGAGGAAAGCTTTGCTTAAATCTGTTTTACACCAGCTGACAGTCATCATTAGATCTTTCAAAATGCCCCGCTTAAATGAGTGGCTGTACTCCAAATCTTGGTACTGCCAATTGTATTCGCCATTACAATATATTTACTTTATGCAGACAGGGAAGCAAAGACAGTTTCCTTTAAGCAGCCTTGAAGGGACACTGGTTCAAGTAGTATCACAGCTAAAGTCTAAGCATTAGTAGCCATTAGCTCGGAGGACAGAGACAGATTTCAAAACATACTGAAATTAATCATTTTATAAAGCGTGCAAATTAAGGACAGTGAAATACCGAGGACCACCAGTGCCTGTTCCCTTATAACCACAGAAAATGGATGCTGCAGAAACATCCACCCCACTTTTAAAAGATGATACTCCAGAGAAAGATCAAAAAGCACCAAGTATCTAACTAAGATATCCTATTCTATTCAGTTTCTCATACTGCACTTATCAGTTTGGCATTCATCCAACCAATCATTGCATTCATCCAACAATGCATTAAGCTGCATAACTAGCATCTGTAATGGAAGACATCCTCCATTTAACAATTACTTCAACATTGTGCATGGCAAGAAGAAACACCCTGAAATCTCATGCCATTCAACCTTTTCGACATCAATGGAATTGCATGGGACTTAAGCCAGCACAGAATTTGTCCCAAAGCATACTTTTCAAATAAAAATAACCATTCCCACCTGAATACTTTCACTTAGCTTTCTGTTTTCTTTTGAAAACTTAGGTTTTTTAAAAGTATCAGAAAGTGTATCATTAAACCCCGTACAAATTATTTGTTAACAGAACCTCGTCTGACAGACAACGGGAACGTGATGTTCAGAACATTTGTTACTTCACTTAATGTGCTTTTAAAGAAAATATATATTTCTGATGCTACCAGTAATGTTTATATATTGTATATTGTTATATAATGTATATTGTTGTAAAATTGTCAACAAACTTTTATGGCTTTCCTCTTCATATGAATACTCAGTCATCCATTCGTTCCTAGATCCACTTCAATCCTGGAAAAAAAAATCAATAATTCTGAATTAATTAGGAAATGGGCACTGAGCAGACATAACTTCTTCAATGTTTTATTTTTGTTTCTCAACTTTTATTGCCTATTTTTTCAAAAACAGAGGGATCTACTCTGTGGTGAAACATTGGAAAAGCACTGTGTTTTTCAATATTTTAAATAAAACAGGCTGAATATTTCAAATATTAAGTTGTGTCTTGTGCTTTTCAATTAATTGACGTTTTTTCAATTAATTGATGTTCAATTTCTGAGCAGTTACTTGATTGTTCAAAATTTGAGCTTCTTTGTGTGCACAATAGGTCACATGATATATTTATATGGCATGATTGGATGGAGTAACTCTTTAGCAGATGTCAATTTCAAGTACTTACAATTTTGATTTCAAAATTTATTTGCTAGAAATATTCTGCAAGATCTGATTAATATTTGATGTTTGAGGCAAACCTTTTTGCTAGTAAAACTCATTCACTAGAATATTCATAAAAAAGGAATACAACTAAGGGAATGTCTGCACTATCCGCTTGATTGACGGGCATCGATCGATCCACTGGGGATCGATTTATTGCGTCTAGTCTAGATGCGATAAAATCGACCCCCCGAGCGCTCTCCCGTCGACTTTTGTACTCCAGCTCCGCGAGAGGCGCAGGCTGAATTGATATGGGAGCGGCAGCAGTCGACTCACCATAGTGAAGATACCACGGTAAGTCGATCTAAGTACATCGACTTCAGCTATGTTATTCACATAACTGAAGTGCGTAACTTAGATCAATCCCCCCCACTGTGTAGACCGGGGCTAAGTAAGACTGTAGCAGATCTAATAATCTGAATGAATATTTTTAAATATATATATATATATAAATATATATATATATATATATATATATATATATATATATATATATATATTAAAGGTTTGCAGGTTATATGTGGCAAAAAATTTTCATAGTTCAGAATTAAGCCACGGGAAAAAAATTATGACATTAAAAGAAACAGATAAACAACATACTTTTATTTCCTTTGCTTCTTCAGATTAGATAAACTATAAAAATCCAGTAGATTTTGCAAAGTATATTCTAATTTCTGTAAAGCCTTTAAAAAACCTAAAAAAACCAAAGGCCAAAACTGTGGCCTTTAATTTTTTGACACTGTGCCTTAAACCTCTTGCCAGAATGCATGCATATAACTGGAATGGACTTTTACTTTCATATGTCCCCTTTAATAAAGTAAGCTGTGTGAATTCAAGACTAACTCTGTTGTCAGAGAGCTATTATAAATAATCTGTTATAACTTGATTTTTTTTTCAAACTGATGCTGTTTCTCCAATAGTGACGTGTATATAACCTATTCATTTTTAAGCCATAACCCAGTATTTCATTACTGCTATACATACATTAACATAGCTATCAGGTTTAAACATTCTGAACAGCCTTTTACCTTTAAAACAATATGAGACTCTGGAAAAGAAGCAAAGATAGTAAACATTAATGAAACCCACTAACATCCCAGTGATTAAGCACCAAATCTATATAACTTTTTATTAACTTTTAATCCAATTTTTTTTAGAAATAAAATAAATGTAAGTTCCAATTAACATTAATATGAGTCACAAATGGTTGCAAATTCCCTAGAAACAATGACCTTACTAAATTTAATTAAATTCTGTAGGCTTGGAATGTTCTAACTACTGTAGAGTATTTGTCCCATCTTTGATGTATCTTGGAGAGTGTCTTTTCTGTTTAATCTCCTTTGGCATTATTTGAATTGCTTCAGAATTTCCATTTCATGAGGCAAATTTTCTTTGGCTTACAACTGAGCCAGTGAGCACTGAGCGACGTCTACTTTTTTTTTTTTTTTTTTTTTTTTGAATTGCACACTGTAGGGAGAGGTCTTTGACTTCCTAGCAGCCCCTTTCTGTGCCAACATCCAAATACTGAACACTTGAGCCAGGTTTTCTGTGTCCTAAATGTATACACATGGCATGGTTACCTAAATTGACTGTGAAAGGACTCCGTCACAAAACTGTTAAATTAAATGTACAGCATTTCAAAGCTCCATAGGGTATCCCTCAAAAGGAAAGTTTGTTTGACCTGTAATTGTTTCCAGTTCTCATATTTTCTCATCAGTTATTTCTCTACACAAACATCCTACAGTGCAACTTAGCTTCATGTTACCAGTGAATGCTGGAAGTCCTATTAGCTCACTGTGGCTATGGTAATAATGAGAACAGGGATGTGTGTTTCAAAATGCTTAAGTGTAGCTATCTTACTAATCATAGCTGCATTTGTTTTACATTATTAAATCATGCACAATTCTCTCCCTCCACCCGCCCCACTGGTGAAAAGGTTCCTTCATTAACAATGATGAATGATTGGTGTTGTTTATATATTCCCCTATGCATGTTTACTCAATTTACTGAGCACTGAATTGTTAGTTCCCTTTCACCTTTAGAATGCCAGTCTTTTTTCATCCTTTTTGTATGTGAGATTGAAGGCTCATGAAAATGTTCTGGTTGGCCCAAATCCTTAACAGACAGTGTAAGCACATCACAAACCCCATGACCACAACACTGCCCCTGATTGCGCATCAACCCACACACTTTAAGGATGAGCAGGGAATTAATTCTCCAGGGCATACATTCAGTCCTTCACCTGTCCAATGAGATGGGTGCCAATTAGGATTAGTTGCAATGTGGATACCTGCCATCACTTCAATTCACACAGGCCACCATAGAGATATCAAAAGGTAAAAATTTTGATTACTTATGACTTGGGTTGGATTTGAACTGGAAACAAAAAGCTACACATCAAATTGCAATTTCAAACTCAGACAGTAGATCTTCACTGCACACTGAGCCTGGGCTCTCACCCAGGTTTAAGCCCAAACCCCTCTTCCATCTACACACAAATCACCTTGACTGAGGTAGCAACCACTCGGGACCTGGCCTGTGGAGGAGGGGAGGAAGGGAAAGAGTCAGAGACTAAGTCCTGCTGCACCTCGGGTTCAAGAGCTGCCATATTGCAGTGTGGACACAGCTCAAGTCACAGACCTGAGTCAGAGTCTGCATAGTGTAGTATGGATGCTTTAGCATGGCTGAGACACCCAGGTCTAGCTATTGTAAACCCAGGTTTACAATGCAATGCAGATCATAGAATCATAGAATATCAGGGTTGGAAGGGACCCCTGAAGGTCATCTAGTCCAACCCCCTGCTCGAAGCAGGACCAATTCCCAGTTAAATCATCCCAGCCAGGGCTTTGTCAAGCCTGACCTTAAAAACCTCTAAGGAAGGAGATTCTACCACCTCCCTAGGTAATGCATTCCAGTGTTTCACCACCCTCTTAGTGAAAAAGTTTTTCCTAATATCCAATCTAAACCTCCCCCACTGCAACCTGAGACCATTACTCCTCGTTCTGTCATCTGCTACCATTGAGAACAGTCTAGAGCCATCCTCTTTGGAACCCCCTTTCAGGTAGTTGAAAGCAGCTATCAAATCCCCCCTCATTCTTCTCTTCTGCAGGCTAAACAATCCCAGCTCCCTCAGCCTCTCCTCATAAGTCATGTGTTCTAGACCCCTAATCATTTTTGTTGCCCTTCGCTGGACTCTCTCCAATTTATCCACATCCTTCTTGTAGTGTGGGGCCCAAAACTGGACACAGTACTCCGGATGAGGCCTCACCAATGTCGAATAGAGGGGAACAATCACGTCCCTCGATCTGCTCGCTATGCCCCTACTTATACATCCCAAAATGCCATTGGCCTTCTTGGCAACAAGGGAACACTGCTGACTCATATCCAGCTTCTCGTCCACTGTCACCCCTAGGTCCTTTACTGCAGAACTGCTGCCTAGCCATTCGGTCCCTAGTCTGTAGCGGTGCATTGGATTCTTCCATCCTAAGTGCAGGACCCTGCACTTATCCTTATTGAACCTCATCAGATTTCTTTTGGCCCAATCCTCCAATTTGTCTAGGTCCTTCTGTATCCTATCCCTCCCCTCCAGCGTATCTACCACTCCTCCCAGTTTAGTATCATCCGCAAATTTGCTGAGAGTGCAATCCACACCATCCTCCAGATCATTTATGAAGATATTGAACAAAACCGGCCCCAGGACCGACCCTTGGGGCACTCCACTTGATACCGGCTGCCAACTAGACATGGAGTCATTGATCACTACCCGTTGAGCCCGACAATCTAGCCAGCTTTCTACCCACCTTATAGTGCATTCATCCAGCCCATACTTCCTTAACTTGCTGACAAGAATACTGTGGGAGACCGTGTCAAAAGCTTTGCTAAAGTCAAGAAACAATACATCCACTGCTTTCCCTTCATCCACAGAACCAGTAATCTCATCATAAAAGGCGATTAGATTAGTCAGGCAGGACCTTCCCTTGGTGAATCCATGCTGGCTGTTCCTGATCACTTTCCTCTCATGCAAGTGCTTCAGGATTGATTCTTTGAGGACCTGCTCCATGATTTTTCCAGGGACTGAGGTGAGGCTGACTGGCCTGTAGTTCCCAGGATCCTCCTTCTTCCCTTTTTTAAAGATTGGCAATACATTAGCCTTTTTCCAGTCATCCGGGACTTCCCTGGTTCGCCACGAGTTTTCAAAGATAATGGCCAATGGCTCTGCAATCACAGCCGCCAATTCCTTCAGCACTCTCGGATGCAACTCGTCCGGCCCCATGGACTTGTGCACGTCCAGCTTTTCTAAATAGTCCCTAACCACCTCTATCTCTACAGAGGGCTGGCCATCTCTTCCCCATTTTGTGATGCCCAGCGCAGCAGTCTGGGAGCTGACCTTGTTAGTGAAAACAGAGGCAAAAAAAGCATTGAGTACATTAGCTTTTTCCACATCCTCTGTCACTAGATTGCCTCCTCATTCAGTAAGGGGCCCACACTTTCCATGGCTTTCTTCTTGTTGCCAACATACCTGAAAAAACCCTTCTTGTTACTCTTGACATCTCTTGTTAGCTGCAGCTCCAGGTGCGATTTGGCCCTCCTGATTTCATTCCTACATGCCCGAGCAATATTTTTATACTCTTCCCTTGTCATATGTCCAACCTTCCACTTCTTGTGAGCTTCTTTTTTATGTTTAAGATCCGCTAGGATTTCACCATTAAGCCAAGCTGGTCGCCTGCCATATTTACTATTCTTTCGACTCATTGGGATGGTTTGTCCCTGTAACCATGCTCAAGCATGGGCTTGGAAACACTAAGTCTACAAGTCCAGGTCCCACAGACCCTGGCTTAGTGTGCAGTGTAAACATGCTCCTAGTAATCCTATCATAAAATGGCCTAATTTTCAGATGTGCTGAGAACATGCAACTCTCAATGAAAGTACCAACAAAAAAAAACACTTCCTGGATTTTTGTGAAGATAATTTATTCTTCCAGGTTTAAATAAGGCTGCTATGAAATACGTGTTTTGTTTTAAGTAGTAAATGGAACGTGATGTGAAAAGTCCAAATAGGAGTACTTACATCCAGTATCATTTTGCAATAATAGTTTTTAGTACCAGCAAAAAACCTACAGCACAAAATAAGAGGATTGGAAACGAGAACACCACATTTGTTTGATCCAAAACTCTTAAATGACCAAAGGTTTTCTCTGTAATCACAGAGCAAAGTCTCTAACAAACATGAACCATCAGTCTCAGGCCAGGTCTACACTACAAACTTTTGCTAATGCAAGTTACATAGACACAAAGCTGCAGCAGTTAGCATATCACTTGCGCATGTGTGTCGGCACTGCACGTACTCACTAGGAGCGCTTGTTTCAATGCAGGTAACACAATGTGCAACTCGCCACAGTCCAGCACACTGTTTTTGGGGAAGTTTTGGCAATGCACGGTGGGGCAGAAACAAGTAGCAAAGGGGGTGACTGGGACAGCAGGGTTGCATTCCCATCATGCAAATTTCTCCATTGCCATCTCTATCACATAATTTTCATACTTATTTTGAAAATTCCACCCAGGAAGGACTTGTCATGGTCCACCATCTCTGAGAGAAGCATGGACGCTATTGTCATAAGCATTGCAAGCACAGGCCACATGAACCTACTGTCTGAGTTTGAAATATCTGCAGAGCCCCAAGAAGAGCCATGGGGAACATGATGACTTCCTGGAGGGCAGATTGATGGTGGCATTCATAGAGCAGCTGCAAATGGTGGAACACTGCTTCTGGACCAAAGAAATAAATACTGACTGGTGAGATCTCATTGTAATGCAGGCTTGAGATGAGGAGCAGTGGCTGCAGAACTTTCAGATGTGCAAGGCCACGTTCCTAGATCTGTGTGCTGAGGTCACCCAGCCCTACAGTGCAGAGACACCAGAATGAGAGCTGCACTGACAGCGGAGTGGCGATCACACTCTGGAAACTTGCAATGCCAGATTGGTACCAGTCAGTGGAAAATTGCTTGGGAGTTGGAAAATCCACTGGCGGGGCAACTGTCATGCAAGGGTGCAGGGCCACTAATCATCTCCTGCTATGCATGACTATGACTCTCAACAATGTGCAGGACATAATGGATGGATTTGCAGCAATGGAGTTCCTGAACTGTGCTGGAGCAATAGATGGCATGAATATCCCCATTCTGGCACTAGACCACTTGCCAGAGTGTACATCAAACAGAAAGGACTATTTTTCTATGGTTATGCAAGCACTGACAGAACACCAGGAATGTTTCACCGACATCAGTGTTGGCTGGTCAGGGAAGGTGTATGATGCTCACATCTTTAAGAACACAAGACTGTTCAGAAAGTTACAAGCAGGTACTTTCTTTTCCAGCCAATGGATTAACATTGGTGTTGTTGAAATGCCAATAGTGATCCTGGGGGACCTAGCCTACCCCTTACTCCCCAGTTCATGAAGCTGCATGCCAACCACCTTCACAGCACCAAAGAAAGATTTGACTAATTGCTCAGCAGAACGACAGCTGGATGTTCTTTTGGTAGATTGAAGGTTCGCTGATGTTGTTTACCTACTAGACTGGATCTCAGTAACAAAAATATAACCACTGTTATAGCTGCCTGCTGCATCCTGCACAATACATGTGAAGAAAAGTGGGGGAAGTTGCCACTGAGGTGGAGGAGTTTGAACAGCCAGACACACGGGCTATCAAAAGAGCTCAACATGGAGTTATACAGCTTAGGGATGCTTTGAAAGAACACTAACAGCGAGCCACAGTACTGCATTGTGGTGTACTGTGCGTCACCTAGCCCTACAGTCTGGGGGCCTGTTAGGAATTGCATGGTGCTTGGTGCACATCTATAATACTGACAATGCACTGGTTAATGTTGTGGTGCTTCCTGTACATTTATCATTATTACACTGTTTGTCACTGATCCTATGAGTTGTGTCACAGTGTACAACAACAAGTAAATGGTGCTTTCACTACCGCCAGACATTATGCAGTATATGTTGGAAATCAATAAAGATGAACTATTTACCAAACAATACAGTTTTATTGACTAATGAAAACATCTTAAGAAATTCTGTGTAATTTAAAAGCAAATACATTAAAACCTTAATAAATTTATGGAACAGAGGTTAAATAAGAGGAAGAAACATTCATGTCCATTTTAGCTACACATACATCAACTGAGGCTCTCACAGGTTAGTGTATATGAAGCTGTCGTTGCCCTTAATGTCCCCCTGTGTAGAGTGGTAGGGAAGGGATGCGGCCCCTGATGCCATGTGGAATGTGGAGGGTGGTTGTAGGGAGGTACTGTACTTTGTAGTACCCCATGGCCTGCAAATGGAGGCAAGCACAGGATTGTAGGTCCACTAGAGTCTGCAGCCAGAGAAGCCCCATTATGTCCTGATGCATCTCCCTCTCCTTTTCCTGGTGGGACTCCTGGGCCTTTCTGCTCTTTTCCTCTCCATACAGTCTTCAATATTCATCCTCCAAGCCCTCTGCTTATGAAGGATAATGCAGCACTGGCTTGCAGGATCTCACTGAACATGTCACTCCAAGTCCTCTTCTTTCTCCTCCTCTTCTGTGTCAGGCATTCCAACGGTGTGGAGGGGGAACCCCTCAAGACCACAACAGCCATAAATGCAGATAAAACACAAAGAGGTACCACTGTCTGTTTAGTCTCAACGGAAATCAAAAGTTAGATTTAGAACTCCCTTCCCTTGCTCTCCTAAATTTTTAAACAAGACTTGACTACTGACACTTCTGCTTCAGAGTGATTGTGCACGGTGCCACTCACAGCACCAGCCACAGCGAATATGGCCTGCCAGGGGTGAGGGAAATGCATGAAACTATATGGGAGTATAGGTCAGTGTCACTGAATACGGCACCATTTTCCATATGCGGTGGAGATTTTAGCTGATATCTCATTCCTGAAGGTAACAAAGGCACAGAGGGCACAGCTGCTGCTGGTGTCTCAAAGTTATCCGGGCCCATATGTGGCTAGACTGTTTACTGCAATGCTGCCAGCCACAATTATAGCCAACTGGCATAGGGAAAAAAGTGTCCTACTGTGAAGAAATAAGGCCAACATCCAGAGAAATTTTTGGGAGAGGATGGTAGAGGAACTCGATCGAAGTTTCATCAAGAGCTCTCAGAAGGATTTCAGGGACATCTGTGTACATAAACTGCTCCGGGATGCCCCGGCCTAACTCTACAGGGGAAGAAAAAGCAGATAACAACTCTACTTCTCTTTGTTGTGAATTAATGAAAAGTTGATAGCTGTGTCCTGCTAAGTTGGGGATGCCATCTCTGTAATGAGAAACAAACATACATGCTTACCAAATGTTCCTTCCCCTACTTTGGGATCACCCATTCTCGACTGCCAGGACTGACTGGACTGCGGTGGAGTCTCAAACAGGCTCTGGCTCAAAGCACAATGGAGTCCCCAGGTCACATATCCCCCCATCCTCTTGCTCCACCTCCGTCCTTGTTGTTCATGCCAGGGACGTTTGACTCAGGCTCCTCGGAGGTATCCATGGTATGTACAAGTGGTGATGGGGTCTCCGCCAAATATCGCATGCAGCTCTTTGTAAAAGAGGAAGGTCTGAGGCTTGACTCTGGATCGATTGTTGTCCTCTTTGGCTTTCTGATAGGCCTGTTGCAGTTCCTTTGCTTTCAGGAAGCACTTCTGCTGCTCCCCATTGTACCCCTTCTCCTGCATTCCCCATGCAATGTGCTCATAGGTATCCAAATTTCTATAGCTGGCCTGTAACTGTGCTTGAACAGTCTCCTCTTTCCACTGGACCAGGAGATCCAAAATCTACTGTCTACTCCAGGCTGGAGTGCATCTGAATTATGTAGCTGGTGTGATTAACTGGGCAGTTGCACATGACAATGGACAGCTGCTATAAGTGGGCTTGCCAAGATGAACAACCAGGAAAAGACATTTCAAAAATATGTTGAGTTTTAAAGGAGGGGAGTGGCTTCCAGTCTTCATTACCCCTAGGCAGTGGAGTTAACAATTGTGACCAGAGCTGTCATTGTCAGGCACTGTGGGACCGTTGCTGGAGGACTGTTAGAATCAACTTAAGTAATGCAGCATCTACACTCACACTGTATTGACCTCAGTAATTCAACCATTGCTCAATACGGCTCACGGAGCTGGTGTTACCATAACAATGTAATGGAGAGTTTGCATTGGTTGGAGACAAATTTAAGTGTAAACACATGCACAAATAGGTTGACACAAGATGGTTTACATCAGCCTAACTTTGTACTGTAGACCAGGCCTCAGACTTATGAGAACTGGCAAAAAGAAAACACAGTTGTGTCCCTTTCCAACCAAAAAATGGCTGTTTTCATAAAACTAGGGTTTCAGAATTTTAAAAACTTTTTAACATTTACCAAAGCTACCACATATTTGCCATAGGCTCATTTTCTCACCAGCAGAAAACAATAAAGAATTGAAATGTCCAATCCATCTGAGATCTCATGGGCAACAGAGTAACTAAGGTATTTCCAGCATGTCTAACACCCTCACTGATTCGCAAAACATTACCATTGGAGATGGAAAACATGTATGGGTCAGATTCAGAAATGAGATATCAGGTCCATCTTATTAATGTACAGACTTTGAATGAACATACTATATTTTTTCTCTCTCTACTTTGAGAATATATATATATATATATATATATATATATATATATATATATATATTTAAATTATAAATAATACTTAATATTCATTCATCAAAATAGAATAGTTTGATGAGGCAGATAGGCCCCACAATGGCAACGAAAGTACAATGGCTCCCAACGCCTTCAGCAGATGTCAGGAATAGAGAGAGACTTAAAAGGAGGAGACCCCAATTCTGGACTGACAAGGAAGGAGGGCAGAGCTCCACTTCTCCTGATGTGAAAGAAGCCTGGTTGCAACCCAGAGTGTAAGCAAGGCTGTCAATCAGAAGAGCCTTCTGTTAGAAGGGAGGACAGGTTGCTAGGGGCCAAATAAAGTATGGACTACTTGAACACAAGCCCTGAACAGAACAGCAGGATCCCACAGAATATTCATTCAATGACCTGTTTTGAGCTGTTTTTTATCCAGAATTTTTTTTTTTGTACCTTAATACTCTCTGGGAGTGGTAGAACTGAAGTGTGATTTGACCCCTGAGCTAAAGCACCACTACCTCAGATGTAGCAAGAGATAGCGACCTACCAACAGAGACCTGTACCTGGGTGAGTCATGCCCTAATGGGCATGAGGGGATGCTGCAGGGGCAAACCCAGTCACAAATAGTTAATATACTGGAAACATGAAAGTGATATTTATACAGAATTTATTTTTCATAAATTCATTGAGCAATGCTCACTAGCATAATTAGAGGGTTATTCCTGTGTTAAATTCTTCTTTCCAGGATTTGGGCAAATAAGCCCAATCCTCACGTTGTGCAGGTGACATTCAATCTCTTCTTCATTTTAAATAACGCCACTGTCACAAAACTGACCCTCCTCTTGGCAGAGATCAACCCATGCCTGAAGCATAGCTGGACGAAGCTGAACCTGAACAAGACTGGCGGGCAGAAGAAAACATGGGGAAGAGTTGGACGCCGCAGAGCAGTCTCTTTCAGCTGAAGGCACACAACCACAACGGATCAATACAGACACTGGTTTAGGAGTGCTCCTGCATTCCTTGTTGACACTAAGCTCTCACAGAGCAGCGGCCACGTTGAACACTTTCCATCATTTCTGGCAAGCAAAGAGACAAACCATCCTTGCAGAAGATGACCTAGCCTCAGTAGTACATGCCTCTGTCACCCCCAAGCTGGACTATAGCAATGCTATATGCTGCTCACAGGTTTAAGTGCTTTGCTGAATCAGGACTTAAATAACTATATTCTCTAGACAGCAAATCTCACCTTTGGAAATATCCAGGCTTATGAATCACTTTGTCCAATCATTTATTTTATTATAAAAAGGAAGCATTTTGTCTTATTGGTTTCCCTTAAGTTTTCACTTACACTATCTTCACAATCTTCAAAAGCCCTGAGTCCCAGCAATCCTCCCTGAGGAGGAGGGCTGAATATGACTTCTTCAAAGCCCATCAATGCTGCTCTGAGCATTAGATTGAGAATTGGGTTGTCTGAGACCAAGACAAGGTGCTCTCTTCCTTTCTGGAAGTGAAAACTCTGTAGGAAGGGACTTCCCAATTCAAATCTCCAGCAGCACCATTAGCACTAGATACCCCCAGGCTTGCCCTCTTTACTGGATTTCTAATTCACAACTAAATTCAAAAGTTTTAGGGATAATACAGACTAGTGATTCTTCAGAGTCTGCAACTGTGTAGTAGCCAGGGGCTACTAAAAGATTGTATGTGTGTGTAACTTCAAAAAAGGACTTCCAGACTGTTCTAATTCAAAGCAGTCAAAACTAAGAATCAACCCACTGTGCCATCAGGGCTTCTGTCAGAAAAGTATTTAAGATTATAATTCACATTGTGAACAACTGTTTTGTCTGCTGTGATTGCAATGTTTTGCCAGATGGAACAAAGAATAGGTTAAAATGCCAATATGTATTTATTAAATGTTAACATTCAAATGTATAGTCTTATATGGGACTGAAAGGACATTTTTCATATATACAGTACTAACCTGTTACAATGGGGTCAAGTGTTTAAGTTTGTTCTTACAAACAAAGCTGCTAGTTGCTTTTCATAGTATCTTCTCTTAAAATTCTTGGTTGGTGTTTATTTTCTGTGTGTCTAAGGGTGGGTTTATTATTTATTATTAATTATTATTATTAATATGGCTTTTTTGTATATTGCTGCAGTGAGTTTGTGATAAAAATTATCTGAAGTTTAGTCTAAATATTTCTGAAGATAAACTTAGTGCTTCATATTGTGATTTTCATTGTTATTTTGACTAAAAGTGAAAGAGAAGCAAGAGTCACAGAAAGTGGGATGCTAGTTGCCAGGCAACACGTGATACCTAGCTCTCGAATTCCTATAGCATGAAATATCTATAAAGGCTTCTACAGTGTATGACATCTAGTAAAGAGAGAAATCAGAGACACACGCTTATTGAAATGCATCATAAGTCAAGGTAAGAAGCAGCAGCTGTGCCACCAATCCAGTTTGCAGGGAATACGGAAGTAAAAACCTACTGGAGGTTTAGATTGGATATTAGGAAAAACTTTTTCACTAAGAGGGTGGTGAAACACTGGAATGCGTTACCTAGGGAGGTGGTAGAATCTCCTTCCTTAGAGGTTTTTAAGGTCAGGCTTGACAAAGCCCTGGCTGGGATGATTTAACTGGGAATTGGTCCTGCTACGAGCACGGGGTTGGACTAGATGACCTTCTGGGGTCCCTTCCAACCCTGATATTCTA
Source organism: Lepidochelys kempii (assembly GCF_965140285.1). Taxonomy (NCBI): domain Eukaryota; kingdom Metazoa; phylum Chordata; order Testudines; family Cheloniidae; genus Lepidochelys; species Lepidochelys kempii. The sequence goes on from NC_136380.1 coordinate 79,635,166, forward strand.
TGATTCTATGAAAAAGGGTACCCTGGACTTTACTTGGAGTGGGATGTGGGTCCATGGAGAGATATCACCGAAATCACTATTTACTTGTAACCCAAATGAGGTAACACTACCAGTAAGGGACCACAACACCACAAAGGTCTTGGCAGGGAGGGGAGCTCTATACTTTGCTCATCTGGTTGCAGAGTTTAGTTTTTACCATGTCATTATGATGTTATTTTTAGACAAGAAAGGAGTGCATTGAGTGACCTATTAGCTGGGAGTAGAGGATTCATTAACAAAACATACCATTTGCAAGAATTCTGTATATTTATCTCAGTCCTTTCAAAGCTTTATTCAAATTAGTAGTTCTTGTTTCAAAGCTTTATTCAAATTAGTAGTTCTTGTTCTAATAAGTATACCCAATATCACTTGAATAAAGGTTTGCAAGGTTGATCCCTTTTTCTTTATGAACTCTTAATATTTGAAACTAATGAATTATTTAAAAAGACACCTTATTGCTCATCTCTGCTTTCTTGCTTTCAGTTAGGAAGAAATTTGAAACAGGGAGTCTGCAAACTCTTAATTCTCAATGAAGACAGGGAAAAGTTCTCTTCTGATGCCTTAATTTTAAATGCACCAGTACTATTTTGATATTTTAAGACCTGGTTTGTCAAAAGCAGGTGTAATATAAAACATAATAGGGAATGCACTAATCTTTTGAAATTGTGTCCGTATGTACTTTAAAGAGTCCTTAATCTGGAAATGTTGGCTCTTTCAGCCATTATAGCTTATTTGTCAGCAAGAATTAGGAAACCAAAGTGCAGATATGAATGCACAAAAAACCTTCTGGTACACCAGAATAAAAAAAAAATAGTCAAAATGCATATGCAATACCTACATTTTAAAAGCTAAATAGTTTTTTTTCCATTTGTGAAATTTTAAATACAAAGTAAATTCTCACCTCTTATGTGTCACCATCCTGAAAAGATTCATTTTAATAAGAAGTGCTGTTTAAATTACAAGAGGGCAATTAATTGCACGGAGCAAAGAAAAACAGAATCATTCTGCCCTCTGTCAAACTCATACAAAATGCTGCCCATTAATTTTGACATTTCCAGACATTTGACTGAACTGATTTTACTCCTGGGGGGATTCTGCGCCAAAAAAATTAAAATTCTGCATATTTTATTTGTCAAAATAATGCAATATAACCACACCAGTTTCAATTGTTTTGGTAATTTATTTAAACTACAATCAAGAAAAAGAAGTCACAATAACTATTCAGCATTTCCTAAACACATTAAAGTTAAGTTACAAACACTTGGTAACATATACCCTGCATTCCAGTTATACATCCAGTTATGGATTTTCATTTAAATTACATCACAGAACACCAAACAGGAAAAAAAGTAGAATGTCATTTTAAATTGCTCAGATTTTCACACATGAAAGTCATACAGTTTTGCTAATCATTGTCCTGGACTGGACTGGGTACTTTGGGAAGTGCTTGCTTCTGATTGTCCTGACATATTATTGACTGCCTGGTAAATGTTTTATTTGCCCTCAAAATCTTTTTTTAAATGGGTAAGTAAAATAAATCCTGAGCTGTAATCTTACCCCACTGTGCCACTTTGGCACAGAAAAAGAGTGAGAAAGCACATAGATCTTCCTAGTTGATTCCCTTACTGTCATTTGTAAGGCTTTACATCACTCTGGCAATGTAGGGACCTTAAAACTTTTACAGGTTTTCTGCTCCTGGGGGAATTGACTGAGAATGGGAATAGTTAACTAATAATAGGAACATTAACAATGTTACTAGGATGCAGGCTGCTACATTTCTGCATCAGGGAAAGAGCCTTCCTCATGCATAATAAAAAGACCTACCCCTCTATGCCCCCAGCAAGCCACAATTGTTGGCAGGCACCCACCTTCGATGGTGATCAACGTCTCCCTCACAGGTACACATGCCCAGTCCCTCCCACGGTGATTTGAATTTCTGAGACTGTTCCAGGCACACTGGAACATACCCACTGCCTGGGCTGCCAGGGAAGAGGCACATGTAACCCTGAAGATTTCTTTTGCATTTTTTTTGCACGGGAGGGGCACAGAAATATGTAGGCCATATGAATTCTGCGCCTCTGCAGGGGTGCAGAATTCTGTCAGGAGTATGATTGCAACTATCATATTCTTTTAATTTCCTAGGTTTGGGCTTTAATAAAATGATTTTTAAAATGTAAAACTATTTCCAAGACACAAGAGAATGCTGGGCTGCACAATATACACACTCAGAACAAGAAGAATTCTTGTGGAATTCTGCCTTATTCCATACACCTTTATATAGTTCATATTCCAATTACTACACTGAATTAAAACAAAATTCCATGAGATTTCTTATTCATCAACATCACATGGAAGTCAGCAGGATGTTAAGAAATCATACATTAAATGAGAACTTCCGTACAACATATGGATACATATTGCCCATTTATTTTACTAATAACTGACCAACATTCCATTTTCATACAACAAAAAACAGGACCTGTGCACAGAGTTTTTAAGCCCACACTACTCTGTCAAATCAATAGAGATTTTCAACAGATTTCTGGAACATGTATCCATGAACTATGAACTGGTTTGACCAAACTTTTATCACCTCCCACCAAACTGCTTCTTCCAAAAAAAAAAAACAAACAAAAAAAAACGCAACTTTTTCTTTTTTAATAATGGCCAAAATTATCTATTTTAAGACCTTTTATACTCAAAAATGGTAGAACCATTTTTGCTGAGACTTTCAACAACATCAACATATTACTCCCAGAATGAGAGCAAAGGTGCGAGATTTCAGCTTTCAGCATCTGAAAATAAACCTTTAGAATAGAAACATTCGTGCAACCTTAATTTCTTGTTGGAGCTATACTTGTTGTGGTTCAACAGCATACTTTAATTCCACATAAACTATCAAAGAATATCACGGTTGGAAGGGACCTCAGGAGGTCATCTAGTCCAACCCCCTGCTCAAAGCAGGGCCAATCCCCAACTAAATCATCCCAGACTGGGCTTTGTCAAGCCTGACCTTAAAGACTTTTAAGGAAGGAGATTCCACCACCTCCCTAGGTAACGCATTCCAGTGTTTATGCTTAGTTAATTAGTGTGAAAATGGAAAATGAAAGTCAAAATGTGAAATCCAATTTGCAGAAAAGAAAGCACTCACATGTGAAATTCATGACACCATCAGCCCATTTCCCTATAGCCAGAAAGAGAGGGAAATCACAGAGCAGGATTAACCAATCCTAGATTTTACAGAGTAAAAGCTCCACTATAGGTAAAACATGCCATTTAAAGATACTCAGTTTGTTATCTATTCATCACTCCTCAACCTTTTATGTATGGCCAGCTTCAAAAAGGGGACTGAGGTGTTCATGCACAGCCACTTTTTTCATAAGTATATTCTCACTGTGACTTTTTCCAGCAATTTTTCCCATCTCTGCACCAGAGAGAGAGGAAGGAGCATCACACCCTTGTCTCCATAATTATAGAACTAACAATACTTCTGACATGTAATCTTGAATATAACATGTGTTTATTGCAGTTTGCAAAAGTAGCTTGAGGCATGCAAGTTTCATGTTCCAATTTCTCTGCCCCCTCTCCCATCTAATCCTGTATCAAGTGCCTTCATTCACTCACCACACGTAGATTTAGCATCCTTAGGGTGCATTCCCGGCTAGGTTCAGCACTGGATGAAAAACCTATTTGGTCCTTCTTGCAGTAGAAATGCAGTATTATCTGTCTTCATAATCTTGCTTGAAGTTACAAAATAACTTTGATTTATCTTCCTGCCCATTTTCAAAATGAAGACATTTTTTCCTATTAAGAAGTTGCTAAATTTCAGAAGCAACTGGAGGAACAAACGCAATATTTGCCCTCATACACATTTATGAAATGAAATACAACATAGTGCATTCAAGAAGACAAGGTAACTAGTTTTCTTATGATGGTTAACACTAATTCTACAGAGTATGTATGCATGATGGTTCCCGTGCTAATTGCTACTTTGACATACCAGAAATTCAAGGAGCTAGGATTGACCTTTAGAGCCCTAAATGTACTGGGACTTAACAAAGTGAAATCATATCTCTCCGCAAGTGATACTTTCGCAGATGAGATCAACTGATCAACAGATGAAGTGCTCAAATCGACAGCCCTCTGGATTTATAAATTTGAGGCTGCTGGCAAAATCACATTAGTTGAGGATGCATCTTCATCCAATCTGTTGACTTTCAGGGGGCATGCTGCAAGGCATATTTACTTTCCCAGGAGGAGACAGTGGGATAGAAAGAATTAAAGGGGATAAACGGTACCAGTTTGTTTAAAATTTAATTTGAATCATGATCATTTAGGGGCGATTTTAAATTATTTTCATCCTTTTTTGTACAAGACCAGGAGCACTGGATAAGTGCATTTAAAAGAAATGCAAAGCAAATAAATGGCCTGCCACGTTCTTACTATACACAAACAATTCAATGGAAATAGCACAAAACAATCTCTGTATGGAATCAGACTGCTGTCCTGTGTTCCACACAAAAATATGCTGTACAATGCACCCTCTTTTACAATGAAAAAATAACTGGTAAAAAAAATTCATTTATAAGAACGTTCATCTCACAGAAATGCAAAACTGCCTAGAAAGATGGCCCATACAAGGAGCAGACTTGATGAATGAATTCATTTTCCATGCAGTAAGCCAGTTACCTCCAATTTCCACTGCTTGACAGAGCCTCCTTACATGAAGGTCTGTTAAAGGAATAAATGTCTTTCAAAAATGCCTTTTTTGGTAATGAACAAATGTGCTTAAGATGCTACATGTGAGAAAGGATGAGACTCATATTGCAAATACCATACTAATTTGTCCCAAAACTTAGTAGAGAGTCACTCTCAGAATTGCCCCGAGGAAGAATAAAGAAACATCAACACAGCAGAAAAATTTGAACAGAGAGAAAATCTTTAACAGTGTGTTTATATCCAGTAATTTATGTAAACTCTGGCATGTCTTTTCCTTTTATGCTTTGCAAGATATTGTAAAGAAGTTAAAGATCAACACTGAAGATCAAAACAGTGTTCACAAAATGTTATGCCGCTGCCCCTGTACAGTAGTTCAGGACCCAGTTTGCCTAATTACAGAAAAGAAAACTATTCAGAGGGTAAACAAAACACAAGCTACATTAATTAAATATATTTAGGGAAAAAAGTGGATCATTCCTACAAATGAGGAAGGTGAATATACAACCTAGAGCTCATTAAAGAGTTAAATATAACCAAAAGAGGCTTGTGAAATCTTTCATTAAGTTGCTATCACAACCCAAAAAGCAAAGGCAAACGTCCAATTTTAGAAAGAGATGGACTCAACATGGGCCTTACCTACAGTGCAAAATGGCAGCAGTTTAGTTATTGTGGTGGTTTGATGACCCAGTAATACAGAATGTTGAAAGCATTTCACTCCAAATTTCCAATCATTATACCAGGTTCTCATCAAATCCTACATCAAATTCAAAATTCTATGGGTAAGTCCTTGGGTATGCTGGAGCAGTGCTTAGTGCAGCCTGGCAGAGGCATGGGGGAGGAAGATGGGCTAGGAGGTCTGTGACCAGAACATACCGAGTTCCCATGATTCCCAGCCAGCCTAACAGCCCTGGGGGAAAATCCTCAGATGGCTGCTTAAGGCAGCTGTCAGCTCTCTTGAATTACTGGAATAAAGCAAAAGGATCCAAACACAGAAAGTCCTGGCTCCCACATTGGATTTCTAAGGCCCCGCCAGGGTGGGGCCAAGCTTCCAAGGTGTGCCTCTCTCTGAAAGAATCTACCATAATGACCGTGGACAAAATCAGGAAAAAAATCAACTGTCAACAACAACAGTGGAGCAGTAGAGAAGTCTTCTCTGCAGCTGACCCATGGCTACAGCATTCTCTCCTGTGAGAGACTGGAACTACCATAAATCTTAGTGCCTTCGGGACCATATGTATTTAAATTCTAAGAGGGTCCTGTTGTCCTGATTTAAAGCCAAAATCTATTCTCTGTTACTTCAATGCAATTCCAATGAAGTCAGTAACAGAGGTCAGGGGTGGAGGAAGAAAAAGTGGAGACATGGACCACATTCCAGTTTAAGGTAAACAATAAAGGGATCCCACTTACATCTATACCAGAAGAGCACGGTAGCCCCAACTCACCAACCAGCATGCACATCTAAATTCAGAACATGACCACATATTTCTGTGGTACTTTAATGAAACATAGAAGCACCTTGAAAGAAGAAAATAAAAACTGAATCTACAATGATCCATGTGATATTAGTTATGTTTTAGCATCCAATTCCTGGTGTCCTTAAACCCAATAAAAGTTTCACCAGTGAGCTCAAGAGAATTGGGTTCGAATCCTTTGTCTGCATTTAGAAATAACATTCATACTAGTAATATTAGAAATAGTGCTTTTTACAGGAGGAGCACATGGGAAGTATGTACATAAAAGGAGAATTTTAAAGTTTAATTAGTTTGATGGGTTTTATAAATATCTATAGGCTCCAGTCTCGGGTCACTACATGAGAGCAATGTTGTTATTAATCAGCTAAACTAGCCTATTCAATAGGAATGATATAACAGACAATGATAAGTGTCTATTTTAATAGGAGCGTATACACTCTAAAATTGATCAATTGATCACTAGTGTTGTCATTCATCATTATTATGACATTTTACATAAAATGTACTTACTTGAAAGTAGTACAGATTAGCTGTATTACTCTTAATGATCATGCACATTACAGACAGAAGAGCTCTGAAAAGGGAGAAAATAGATGTCTCTGCATGCAGGTTTCCAAGCAAGCGCCTCATCAGGAAGGCTCCACTTCTTTTTGTTTTAATTGTGGGGAGGGTTTTCTTTTGGGTGTGGTTATAACTAATAGCACACAATAATATGTATAAGTAACTGAAATTCCTCCTTCCAGTGTGCATTACTTTGCATTGTCTGCACTTGAATTTCATCTACAATCATGCTGATTAGCTATCTAGAGCTAGATTGTGCCATTTAGGCATAGCTGAAAATAAGGGTTGACATGGCACCATCCCAGTCCATGGGAGCACTAGAAGCTACTCCGCTGGCCAGTGCACAGGTACCTTCTGTCCCCAAGGAAGTAGGAAAGAGGAAGTCCCTATAATCCTCACCAGCAATTCTGCCTGGTCCATATGTAGGCCACACAGGAAAAGAAGGTAATGGGATGGGAATTTTTATGTCTGCACATCCACATAAGGACCAGCAAGAATCTGGCCACAAGTTTGGTTAGGTCCTGGACTTCCTGCCAATTCTTACTAATCAGAATTCTTTTGTGTCATCAGCATAGAAGTCCACCAAATTTCTCTACCATTCCTACCCCAAAGCCACACAGCATCCCAGACCCGCTCAGGCTCTCAACTGTCATGTCACAGGAGTCTCCTGTGTGATAAGCCAAATGTGTAAGCAAAAGCTATCTCACCAGAATATACCCTCCTCCAAATGAAACAAATAGATGCCACAAGAAAGAATTGATAGTTGGTGAAGACGGGATCTGAGCATATAACTACATACCGCTGGTGTAAAATAAATACATTTTTTTAAAAAAATTTAAATGCATGTCCATGTAATTTTATGAGCAGCTCTACAGCAACGACTGGAGCTGAAGGATATTAAAAATGTTCAGAGGGGGGATCCACAAAACCTAAATGATTTAGAGTTACAAGTGTGATTTTAAGAAATAAGGATGAGTTCTGAAAGCCAGTGTTGTTTTTTAAAGTCCAAAAAAAATTAGTAAGACATTTTTATTGAGCAGATGAGTCTTAAATTTTCCAATAAAGATAAAAACCACAAACTGAAGATCTGGAAAAATGATAATTTGGGATTTTATATACTGAAATGGTTCCATTTCTCTATTGTAAGTTACCTTAATGCAGTTCCTTGGTGACTCTCTGAGAATTTTAAATTACTATTTTTTTTAGTGCTTTTCATCTGATGATACCAAAGGGCTTTATGTACATTAAGCATCACATACCTTTTGGGATATACTGTATACAAGTATTACATTCATACTACAGAAACTGGAGCACAGAGAAGTGAAGGCCCAAGTTTTCAAACTTGGGTGACTGACATTAGATATCTTATTCCATATTCAGGTGCATCAATAAAAGTGTCCCAATTTCATACATGCTGAGAGCTTGCTGTTCCCACTAGCCTCAGTGGGAGGAGGACTGGGCACAACATACACAGTCAGCAGATACGATTTTATTCTGTGAACAAACATTTAAAAGCAGCCCTTTTAACTGGTGCCCATCACAGTACTAAAAACTGCAGATGAATTATTCACATTTGCAGCCTTCTGGAGAGCAGCTCTGCTCAAATGCAGCAGACAAGTGTGCAGTGCTCAGCTTTCATGTGCTCATGCTGTTGCCACAAGTTAATAAGGACAGAAACTGGAAAAAGGACTGGAAGACAGAGAAACTCCCTAGGCAAGGAGGCCTGGGAGAGACCCTGCTCAGACAGACAACCCAAGATGAAGATGGAACTGAGTGGGAAGCAGCCGAGAGGAGGCGGCAGCAAATATTTTAAAAAAGCAGTTCAGGGCTGCTGTTTATAGGGTCCCTAGGTTAAGATCTGAAGTAGTGGGTCGGCCCCGGTCCCCCCACCGGCCACTGGGGAAGTGGCCTGAGTCCTGACAAGAGCATAAGGCTGGCTGAGAAGCCCAAATGAAGGGCAGGACTTAAAAGGGACACCAGAGAGCTACTGAGAACAAAGCCTCCAGGGAGAAAGTCCTGGGCTCTAAAACAGGGCACAGACAGACTTAAAGCTTACCCAGAAGGGGCCGAAACTGAGCTCAGAAACAGGGCAGCAGATACCAACAAGGGCACAGTGATAGGCCCTGTTGGACTTTTGTTACCCTAGAAGGGTAACTTCTTTCATGCAGTTTGACAGTGTGTGACTTAGCCAGAGGGCTGATGCACTGCAGACCCGCCTGATGAGGACAAGAGCCAACAGGAGCAGAGAAAGGGAAGAGTGCAGGATCGCACCCACCCAACAGGAGGCACTCACAAGAGGTCAGTGTGCCCTATCACAGGCATAATAAATCCCAAACACTTTCACTAGTGGATTCGAGTCCAGCTCTAGAATGCTGCATAAGAGGATTTCAATGAACAGTACAGTACATTTGTGAGAGGAGGACCAGCTTCTTGGAAGAGAATGGGGACAAGGCATTTGTCAGCAGAGGTGAAGGGAGGGAGGAAAGCCCTTGTCATTGAAGGCCTAAATACAATATATCTTTCCAAATTAAACAGTTTGGGGCAGGAGAAAGGATCTTGGTGAAGCAGCAGACTAGGAGCGAATGACAAAGTTGCCCCCCACACTTAAAAAAATGCAGAGCCCCATACAGCTACATTACACATTACGAGATGGTCCTGGTTGGACTTCCTCCCTTCCTCAGCCTTACCCATTTGTAACCCCCTGTCTGGAGTTGGTTGTTCCTGACACGTTACTCTACGCCTCTAGGGGACTTGTCCCTGTATTACAGCAGCAATGGCTACAAAGGCTCAAGACTCCATTTCCCAGACACCATGAGTCCAGAGCAGAGACAGAACAAGCTGGAAGCTACTACCAGAATGAACCAGAAGCCTGGTCAGAAGGAAGAAGCTGCTCCAAGCTGCTGGCAACAAAGAGAAGCTTAAACCACACCTCAGAGCTGGGCTTACACACTTTTGTGCCATTGTTCTACACTGCAGTACTTTTTGGAGATACCTTGAGATTAATCTCTTCAGGGCAGGAATACTTTTATTTGTTCATACTTCTGCTCACACTGATGAAAATAATGTACTAATAAAGAACTAGAATTAACAAAGATATAGCAGGTAAAACTGGATAATTTTTTAAACAAAGTTCTAACGCTGATTATTAGCAAAAAGTGGAATTCATCCTCTCTTTAAAATTGAATTGGCAGGAAAGCAAAAATTCAGTATAATCACAGTCAGATTAATGCTTTTCCCACTGTTCTAATATATAAGAGTTGCAAGAATCTGGGTGTTTTGGATTGAGACATACCAATAGTGAGACGCATTTCAGTCATCCTCATAAACATTCCTAAGTGAAAGTCATTGTTTGGGTGATTTGGGACAAGAACTGAACCCAGCACCCTGCAGAGTGCAGAGTGGGACTGTAAAAGTTGTCTGGAGCTCTTAGCCTCTCCAAAGTGGGAAAGAAGAGATCAATGAGGTGAAAACCATCATGCCTCCCCTCATTGCATCACACAGCAGCATAGGGGTGCAGACTCTGCCCCCTCTTGCTTGTGTCTCGGTGGCCATGCTCCCGTTGTTTTCCCCAAAGCACCAGAAGGTGTTGTGCCCACTCCCACGCTCCCATTAGGCAGTGCTCCTTCACACTGCCCTCATCAAATTAATGAAATGATATTATTCTGTTTAAACTAGCTGAGTTTTAAAGTGGAACAGGAGAGAGCTTACTTGTATTCCTACATCAACACAAGTAGTCTCATATTTTCAGACGGTATCCGGCTAACAGCTTAAGATTCAGGGAGCAAATGCCATCTAAGAACCAGTAGTCTTTACCATATAATTAAATGGACAATTGTTAAAATATACTTAAATACCCTGTAATTACTAAATAAGTGTAAAAATATATCTGATCTCCTATGAACCATAGTTTCATATTAATTACATTACTAACTGGAATTACCTAGTAAATTACAGCAATACATGATCAGCTAATAAGTATATAATAGTTACCAATTAAACTAGATGGAGTTAGTACATAATTGAATGATTCATACTTACGCCCCAGCCCGGCATTGTACATGTGTAATACTGCCAACCCCAAGTGACCTAAAAAATCATATGCCAGGCCTCAGAAAAGTCATGAAAGTGGCTTACATAAACATGAAATTAAAAAAAAAACCCAACATTTTGGATTATTGTTATTTGCCTTCTGGTTTTTTAGTCTCTAAGGTTCACATGTCCAAGCTTTACTCTACAACAATGAGGGCTAGAAACTTTTTTTTTAAGTTCTTTTAAAAAAATGTATGATTCATATAAAGCCCAGCACCTGCAGTCAAGTTAAAGAAAAGATCAAATATTGCAATAAAAATGCAAGAGTTGACAATGCTGCATGTGCTTAAAACTTTACACACAGTGAGTAGTCCTTTCAGAGTCAATAGGATTACTCATAGTGCATAAAGTTACACAGTGGGGACCTTATTTGTTTACCTAAAAAAATTAACATTGAAAATAATGCTGGGTTGGAAGTCACATTGCCTCGGTTGTTAAACTAGACTCTAAAATACACTGACCTGTATGAAACAATCCTGGATAACTGATTGTTTAAAATGTCTTTTCATCTGTAACTTCTATAATTCGGTCATGTAGACCCTTCTTGAACAACAGAGAACTTAGATTTTTATATTATATACAATTCTATTGTGCCCTACACCATAGAATCTAACTTACACACAGTATTCAGAATTAATGGCCACATTACCATATTTCTTCTGTACTACTAGTAGTAGCTGGACTACTGACACTGGTTAAAATTTTATTTCATGAGAGCAGAATACCGCCTTTACTTCTGTGGTACAATGTTCCATCTGAATTCTACACATGGCACCCTGCATTTTCAAATGTTTGAACTAAGAGGGAGAATTATAACCAACTCATCACGAGCCAAATTTTGCTCTCAATTAAACCGGAGTAAATCAAGAATAACTTTCACCTATGTAACAGAGACAAAAACTGCCCCTAAAGCCCTAGTGATGCCCTAGTGTTCCAAATTCCTGATGCTTTTTTTTTAAATTTACACATTATTTGTCATAAAACACTGAAAGCACTTTTTGCTTACAGAAAATCCACTGTACGTAATAGCAATCATAGACCAGGCCTTATTTGATGGTAACACTATTTTTTCTTCTTTGACATTGTTTTCATACATAAAACATGCACACACACAAAAAAAGTATATTGTAGTGAAAGTAAGCTAGGGTAGGTGGGAGACACATTTGCAGAGAGATCCGGTGTGGAATGGTTTGTAAAATTTTGAGGAAGTAGCTAGACTGCATGAGTCATGTTGCAAAGGACAAGGGTGAGTTTCTTTAGTGCAAGTAGATCTATGGTATGCCCAAGATAGTAAAATAGCGTCCAATCTGACCTCCAGAGAGCACGTGGACCACACAAAATTCATCTTTATTATGTTAAGAATGTCTACTGTATAGGGATTCTCAAAAATAAAATTGATTAGATTACTTTAAACTAGTTTGTAAAATGATGGTATAATTTGTGAAGGCTGGTTTTGGTATAGCTGCTGCTGCTCATAGTCATCCCAAAATCTCACTGAACAACTTGACTCATGAGACTTTCTTCTTTCAAAATATATTAATAAAGACTCAGTAAGGATGTTGATAGCAATGAAGGCCCAAAATTTCACTTTATAGTAAAACAGACCATCTAAGTATTTGGTGGATATGAGGTAAAGAAAGCTTGCCTGATACATACCATCAATCAAAAAAAAATTCTCTATATAGTATATGCCACACTGAAAGTTAATATTTCATTAATGTGGAAGGGGAGATTGTATCCAAATAAAAAACTATCACTAGTAAAATTGTGATATGGCCAGATGTATGTTGCAACATTAAGGCATTCTAAAATTCACACTGGCAACTGTCAATCTATTAATAGAGACCCCTATACAGCTGAATACCGAAGAGTTACCACAGTAGAAGTTCTATTGGAATTTCCATTATTAAATCATTATATTTAATAAACTGTAACTCCGTCTTAAAATTTGCTACAAGTTGTAATTTGTTTATATTTTACAAGAAAATGGACTTGATTGAAAATACAGACAACATTTAAAGAAACCAATTTAACTCATTTTAAGATGTTGGGGAGAGAAGAATTAAGAATAAGGTTTTCCAATTTTTTTTAAAAAATTGAAACTAATCATTGTTTTGCTTTGCTTTCAAACCAAGTTTAACAGTCAATCAGTCTTAATCATTTCTACTATTTATTTACTTTAAGAAACAATGCAAAAGCATAATCGCTACAATCCTGAGATTGTAAGAAACACTCTGAAAACTGACAAAAACGTTTCATTTGACACCAGGAGTCAGATTTTCCCAGCATGAATGTTCACAGATCTTTGAATGATTAGCCCTAGAGAAATGTCAATATATAAATAAATGAACCAACAATGCTAACAATGGACCCACTAAAAATATTCAATCAAAGGGTTAAAGTTTAACCTTCCACCACTAAGGCTATATTAAGCATCCCCTTATTATCAGCTTACTGTGGCCTGTTGTGTGTTGGTAGTGAATTGAAACCTTAATTGTGGGGTTTGGTTCCCCCCTTGCATCCGCCCTCACACCCACACTTTTTCTTTCATGGGTTTGGTTTTACATTTGATGGTAATTTTGACTGGATGAATCATTTCTATTTTTAGACCACTTAGGTATTGTGGCCAGATAATAATGACTTTTAGCTGTATTTTCCAATCAACAAACTACTGTAGAGTGGAAGTTACTTTTTTGTCTCACTTCTCTTGTCAACTGATCACGTGACAATAATGCAAGTTCAATCCAGGGATTCATTGTCTGCTTTCATGTCTCAGTGGTCACAGCAGCATGTTAAAATACAAGCAGTCAGAAAATCCTGACAGTTCCTTAATCTTTAGGGTATCAAATATGAGAAGGCATCCTCTTGTGTGGAAAATTTCTTGGACCAAAGCCAATACTTTAAACAGTTTGACACATTGGGGAGGATTAGAAAAAAAAAGTACAGTTTCACACTGAGAAGGTAGCTATTCATCAGGTTTGCAAGGACCAAATTTACTAGGAGTCCCATAGATTAACTGATTACAATTTTACTGTGCAGTATTTAGTAAACACAAAACATGCTTCTCAAACAAACATCCCAAGAGGCTACTTCAGATTTTTATTTTTTGTTACTGTTACTGTAGTTTGGAAGAAGAAAAAGAAACGCTTCAGTGAATGAGCTTAAAAATATCATCTTATATGATCAGAATCACTGGCCAAAGTGGTGTATTTTTAGTGCAGTGCACAAGTGACATTCATAGACACTTTCATATTTGGCACCCAACACTACTAAAAATGCCAATAAATAAAATAAACATTTCCAAAATACATCAGAAACACAGAGGTTTAAATATGATGAATCCTACTGACTGGCACACAAATCATGACAACTAGAGTATTAGAAATAGTTCTTCTGTGCTTTTTCATATACTTGCTACTCAATGTTCTTGAAAGAACTACATTTTTAGCCTTGGCAACAAAGCCGAACAGAACTGGTATAGATGTATGGGCATGGGCGGGCCAGTGTACTGTTTCACATTCAACTTAACACTCATAGGCAAAAACAACAGATTTGGAATTAATTCTGAACACAAAAGACTGAAAAGACAATAAGGAATAAACCCTTCTCTTCCCCAAGAAGTCTAAAGAACAAAATGGACCACTGCCATGTACCACCCCCCACTAAAATGCTTACAGGAGAGGCATGGGGCCATACAAAATTCCATGCACTTGATCTCAGTTTCCTATAGATCAGTGGTTCTCAAAGCCGGTCTGCCGCTTGTTCAGGGAAATGCCCTGGCACGCTGGACCAGTTTGTTTACCTGCCACGTCCGTGAGTTCGGCCGATCGCAGCTCCCACTGGCCACAGTTTGCCACTCCAGGCCAATGGGGGCTGCGGGAAGGGCAGCCAGCATGTCCCTCGGCCCGCACCGCTTCTCGCATCCCCCATTGGCCTGGAGCGGCGAACCGTGGCCAGTGGGAGCCGTGATCGACCGAACCCGCGGATGCAGAAGGTAAACAAACCGGTCCGGTGAGCCAGGGGCTTTCCCTGAACAAGCGGCGGACCAGCTTTGAGAACCTCTGCTACAGATCTTCTCAATGTGGAGAGATTAGTAAACTGCAGCTTCAGCTGTGCAGAATACAGCGGTAGAAATCGCTCATTTAGTTCCATGGCAAGCCTTTACCTCCATATTCCTGCTCTGGATGCTGCTTCCCATAACTCCACACCTTTGCAGAAAAAAAACTCTATAGCAGTAGCAGGCATGAAGCCCAAGTTAATGCTGCTTTAAGCAGTCTAAGCATAGTTTTGCTACTCATGGAGGGGAAGGACACCATAGACAACGCCTCCATACACATAGCATAAGTCTGTACAGGAAAGATGCTATTGTAACGCTGACAGACCGCGGTCGTCGGCGGGCAGGATCCAACCTGAGACCTCTGGAGCTTAGTGCATGGGCCTCTACGCAATGAAGTAAAAGCCATCTGCTTGTTAGCTAAGACTGTAGAGCAGACTCATTTAGCTCTAAGTGGTCTCGGTGCCACTAGATGGGACAGAAACCACACCCAGAAGGTGTGTAGGTTACACTATGGTAGGCACCCCCATGGTAGCATTAATCTGGCTAGGGCAGATAACAATACTAGTGAAGATTCAGCAGCATAGGCTTTAGCACAGACTAGCAATCTTAGTACATGCCCAGGATGCCCGGCAAGCGCTGAAGCCTGTGCCACCATATTTTCACAACTACTGTTACCCATGCTAGCTAGTTTAAAGCTAGCACAGGTATATCCATGTTACAATTACACCTTCACTTAGCGTGTAAATATGTAACATGGAAGGTCCACCTTTGAGGAAAATCGTCTTGCCCTGATCACAGAAAAACACCAGAAAAGAAAGGAGAGACAACTGTCACACAGCAATCATGGCCCAACCCCGTCTTCCAACACCACCTGCAACGTCTGCCAGCAAGCCTGTGGCTCAAGAATCGAACTCCTCAGTCACCAAGGGACCCATGAAAAATAAAACCTGTGAAAGAGACCATCCTCGACCTTGAGGGATCACTGATGAGATATACCGTACAGGACTTTTATGAGGCTGGATGCACGGAATGATGAAACACTCCTACCCTATCTCATCTCCCAAGAGACATATGCCCAGTCCAGGCCTTAATCATGTTCTATCACAACACAGTTAACATTAGATTGCAGTTCGTCTGCTCCCATATCTTTGATTCACGTCTTGCATCTAAAGGCTTCTTTAGAACAGGGAATTACTGATGCAATATATCAATGTAGTTAGCTAATGCAAACCCCTAATGTAGACACACTGCACCAGTGCAAAACAGGACTTGCACCACTGTGACTTATCCTTTTGCAACTTTCATTTCAAGACCAAGCATTTCTCCCAATTACCTCAAATGCGGACACCAAGTAAACAAAATTCTCTACTACGTGTACAGCAGGGAAAAAAATTGCCTGAAATACTGATATTTACCTGAGGTGTTTCGAGAGCAATCTAAGTTAGACAAAGTTTTAAAGTGGGGAGAGGGAATCCCCTCCTTTTTCAATAAGCAAAGTTTCAGAGTTCATGATAACTTCTTCACCTTCCAAGGTGCTTTGAGAGTTTATTACTGTAGATGTTTGTAAAACACTTTAAAGATCAAAAAGTGGTACAGAGGAGTGGTGTATTATTATTGTATAATAAACATTGATAGCCAGGAGCAAGAGAAAAACTAAAAAAAAAAAAAAAAGAGAGACTTTTCCCCTCCCTACTTTTTTTTTTTTTTTTACTGTCACAGAGCCTGCAGAGAAACCTGATTCAAAACAAGCTTCCCGATACACAAGTAAGGCTAAACCAGTCTCCTAAAAGTGTCAAAAGGAAGTTCCTTTATGCAGATATGCCATGTCCCCTAGCTAAATCTATTTTCTGACAAGAGGAAACTCTATTGCTAATCCCAGTCAGATGAAGTTTCTGGATACTGTTGAACTCTATAATACTGGCACATCTAGGTCATTACAAAGGTCCTTGCAGTTGGTGATCTAATTGGTTGCGATCCCTGGTGAAATACAGAAGTAAGTACAGGTTTCAGAGTAGCAGCTGTGTTCGTCTGTATTCGCAAAAAGAAAAGGCGTACTTGTGGCACCTTAGAGACTAACAAATTTATTTGAGCATCCGATGAAGTGAGCTGTAGCTCACGAAAGCTTATGCTCAAATAAACTGGTTAGTCTCTAAGGTGCCACAAGCACTCCTTTTCTTTTTGAGAAGTCAGAACATGGTTTACTTTTTTTTTTTTTTTTTAGGTCAGCCAATGTATCATGTGTCACAGCAGGTCAAGACAAAGAGTAAATCTGTAACACGGAACAGGGTATGTGTTATCAAAGAATATTTGTGAACACAAACAATGTTCTCACCATTATAATAAAAACCAAAGCAGTAGGACACAACAGAAAACAGAGAGCTCCTTAAGGTAACTACAAGACGCAAGGTGTTATTACAAGGCACAGGTGGTGTTAAATACCTTTAATCTCTCAGGGTTTGATTACTGAAGGAAAATTATACCCACAGAGTTACAATAACACAATTACACTAACACACAAAAAGACCTACTAGTTACTTTAAATAGAAGAAATTGATCATTTAAATGTTAGAATTTTTTAGTTAGCTGGATATGATGGGAATTCTTAGGATCACAGAAAATCACAGGAATTAAAATCTACCTTAACTGGCAGCTGCTAATCTGAATAAATCTATCCTCTAAAATACTTCCGAGTTTTTAAATTATTGTACCACAGTAATTTAAAGTTTGAAAACAAAATATTCCTAAACACATTTTCAGAAGTTTGCGCCCATGTAGCTACTATATCAGAAGTCCTGGACCTACAAGGAAAAAGCACTTCTAAAAACAGCTATCAAATCTTTGTCCCAAATACTAATATGTTTTTTTGAAAGACCAGAGGGGACTAGGGGACTGCAGAGACAGGGAGGAAGTAAGGTGACATAGGAAAATGGAGATGAGAAATGTATACACAGGTACTGTAATTCACACTGTCCCAACCATACGTTCTTTGCTGCCCAGGAATGGAAATGCCTGGGTATTAATTCCAGTGATGCCTATAGCTTGAAAAGTCAAAGTCCACCCTGAGCTGCTTTTGGCTTATCAGGTTAAGGCATGTTGGTTTCCATAACCAATGGTGCACAAGGGAGTGATGTGGCTAGCACCATGTCCAACTGCCTTTGACTCCTCTAACCTAATGGATCAGATACCTATTGGCACGGGGTGGACTAGAAGCAGCCTTTCTGTGTGAGATCAAGCAAAACTCAAATCCACGATTTCTAGGATAGCAGCCAAACCACTCAGCCACCGCACCAAGAAGTTCATAGTTTACCTAATTTCTCATGCAAGAAATCACTGAACTATATAGCAGGGCAAGAAATCACTGAACTCACACCAGATCTGGCCCACGGGATCGCCAGCCCTGCGCTGCTCCGGGAAGTGGCCAGCACCACGTCCCTGTGGCCCCTGGGGGGTGGGGGGGGCAGAGGGCTCCACACGCTGCTCTTGCCTGTTGGTACCTCCCCCGAAGCTCCCATTGGCCATGGTTCCCTGCTCCCAGCGAATGGGAGCTTCGGGGGCAGTACCAACAGGCAAGAGCAGCGTGCGGAGCACTCTGGCCCCGCCTTAAGGGCCGCAGGGACTTGGTGCCAGCTATTTCCCAGAAAGGAGTGGCGCTGGGGCCAGGGCAGGCAGGAAGCCTTCCCTGGCCCCAGTGCACGCCGCTGCCACCCCAGAGCTGCTCCAGGTAAGTGGCTCCGGGCCGGAGCCTGCACCCTGAACCCCTCCTGCAACCCACACTGCAACTCCCTGCCCTGAGCCCCCTGCCACACCCAACACCCTACCCCCTTCCTTGAGCCCACTGTTGCACCCCTCCTGCACCGCAACCCCCTCCTGCACTGTGCACCCCCTCCTGAACCCAACCCCCTTCCCTGAGCCCCCTCGTACACTCTACACCCCTCCTCTGCCCCAACCCCTTGCCCTGAGCCCCTTCCTGCACACCGCACTCCCTCCCACAACCCACACTCCCTCCTGAACCTCAACCCCTGCCCCAGCCCTACATTCATGGCCCTGCATGCAATTTCCCCACCCAGATGTGGCCCTCGGGCCA
The DNA here is from genome assembly GCF_965140285.1 of Lepidochelys kempii. NCBI lineage: Eukaryota > Metazoa > Chordata > Testudines > Cheloniidae > Lepidochelys > Lepidochelys kempii. The sequence continues at coordinate 79,654,187 of NC_136380.1, forward strand.
AAAAGTTTGCCCACTCCTGCTCTATAGCATACTTTGTGTAATCCTAGGTTGTATCACTTTAAAGAAATCTAAGAGCTAGTGTAGGTTATCCGAAGGAGAAAAATATGTATAAAACTGTTGATCTTGTTTTTTGCCAATATTTGTCTTCTAATTTAATGTACCAGATTTTAAAATTATTTAGACATATGTCAGGGAAGAGGTGACAGTACCTTGAGACTGACCTGGTCTGTCATAAAAATAAAGGGAAAGGTAACCACCTTCCTGTATACAATGCTATAAAATCCCTCCTGGCCAGAGGCAAAACCCTTTCACCTGTAAAGGGTTAAGAAGCTAAGATAACCTCGCTGGCACCTGACCCAAAATGACCAATGAGGGGACAAGATACTTTCAAATCTGGAGGGGGTGGAACAAAGGGTTTGTCTGTCTGTCTGTGATGCTTTTGCTGGGAACACATCAGGAATGCAGCCTTACAACTCCTGTTAAATTAGTAAGTAATCTAGCTAGAAGTGTGTTAGATTTCCTTTTATTTAATGGCTGCTAAATAAGCTGTGCTGGAAGGAATGTATATTCCTGTTTTTGTGTCTTTTTGTAACTTAAGGTTTTGCCTAGAGGGATTCTCTATGTTTTGAATCTGATTACCCTGTAAGGTATTTACCATCCTGTTTTTACAGAGGTGATTCTTTTACCTTTTCTTTACTTAAAATTCTTCTTTTAAGAACCTGATTGATTTTTCATTATTCTTAAGATCCAAGGGTTTGGGTAGGTGTTCACTTGTACAAATTGGTGAGGATTTTTATCAAGCCTTCCCCAGGAAAGGGGGTGTAGGGCTTGGGAGGATATTTTGGTGAAAGACGTCTCCAAGTGGGCTCTTTCCCTGTTCTTTGTTTAAAACGTTTGCGGGTGGTAGCATAGGGTTCAAGGACAAGGCAAAGTTTGTACCTTGGGGAAGTTTTTAACCTAAGCTGGTAAGAATAAACTTAGGGGGTCCTTCGTACAGGTCCCCACATCTGTACCCTAGAGTTCAGAATGGGGAAGGAACGTTGACACCCACAAAAGCTTATGCCCAAATAAATTTGTTAGTCTCTAAGGTGCCACAAGGACTCCTCGCTATTTTTGCTTATGCTCTATGCACTGTAGCGGATAACATTTAAAAAAAAAACATTTCAGGGAACAGTTCTTCAAATAATGCAGAATCATAGAATCATAGAATATCAGGGTTGGAAGGGACCCCAGAAGGTCATCTAGTCCAACCCCCTGCTCGAAGCAGGACCAATTCCCAGTTAAATCATCCCAGCCAGGGCTTTGTCAAGCCTGACCTTAAAAACCTCTAAGGAAGGAGATTCTACCACCTCCCTAGGTAACGCATTCCAGTGTTTCACCACCCTCTTAGTGAAAAAGTTTTTCCTAATATCCAATCTAAACCTCCCCCACTGCAACTTGAGACCATTACTCCTCGATCTGTCATCTGCTACCATTGAGAACAGTCTAGAGCCATCCTCTTTGGAACCCCCTTTCAGGTAGTTGAAAGCAGCTATCAAATCCCCCCTCATTCTTCTCTTCTGCAGGCTAAACAATCCCAGCTCCCTCAGCCTCTCCTCATAAGTCATGTGTTCCAGTCCCCTAATCATTTTTGTTGCCCTTCGCTGGACTCTCTCCAATTTATCCACATCCTTCTTGAAGTGTGGGGCCCAAAACTGGACACAGTACTCCAGATGAGGCCTCACCAATGTCGAATAGAGGGGAACGATCACGTCCCTCGATCTGCTCGCTATGCCCCTACTTATACATCCCAAAATGCCATTGGCCTTCTTGGCAACAAGGGCACACTGCTGACTCATATCCAGCTTCTCGTCCACTGTCACCCCTAGGTCCTTTTCCGCAGAACTGCTGCCTAGCCATTCGGTCCCTAGTCTGTAGCTGTGCATTGGGTTCTTCCGTCCTAAGTGCAGGACCCTGCACTTATCCTTATTGAACCTCATCAGATTTCTTTTGGCCCAATCCTCCAATTTGTCTAGGTCCTTCTGTATCCTATCCCTCCCCTCCAGCGTATCTACCACTCCTCCCAGTTTAGTATCATCCGCAAATTTGCTGAGAGTGCAATCCACACCATCCTCCAGATCATTTATGAAGATATTGAACAAAACCGGCCCCAGGACCGACCCTTGGGGTACTCCACTTGATACCGGCTGCCAACTAGACATGGAGCCATTGATCACTACCCGTTGAGCCCGACAATCTAGCCAGCTTTCTACCCACCTTATAGTGCATTCATCCAGCCCATACTTCCTTAACTTGCTGGCAAGAATACTGTGGGAGACCGTGTCAAAAGCTTTGCTGAAGTCAAGAAACAATACATCCACTGCTTTCCCTTCATCCACAGAACCAGTAATCTCATCATAAAAGGTGATTAGATTAGTCAGGCAGGACCTTCCCTTGGTGAATCCATGCTGGCTGTTCCTGATCACTTTCCTCTCATGCAAGTGCTTCAGGATTGATTCTTTGAGGACCTGCTCCATGATTTTTCCAGGGACTGAGGTGAGGCTGACTGGCCTGTAGTTCCCAGGATCCTCCTTCTTCCCTTTTTTAAAGATTGGCACTACATTAGCCTTTTTCCAGTCATCCGGGACTTCCCTGGTTCGCCACGAGTTTTCAAAGATAATGGCCAATGGCTCTGCAATCACAGCCGCCAATTCCTTCAGCACTCTCAGATGCAACTCATCCGGCCCCATGGACTTGTGCACGTCCAGCTTTTCTAAATAGTCCCTAACCACCTCTATCTCTACAGAGGGCTGGCCATCTCTTCCCCATTTTGTGATGCCCAGCGCAGCAGTCTGGGAGCTGACCTTGTTAGTGAAAACAGAGCCAAAAAAAGCATTGAAGTGTGGTCCTTTTAGGCCCCTATCTGATGGATGCTTTTGCGAGCATTCTAGCAAAGTGTAGATTTTGGTTTTTGGTCTCTTTATCTACAACATTTTATCTGTAGAATTCAGACTAGCCCATGATATTAATATAATGTAGTCATGCAAAATAGTCATGTCATCTTTTCCCCCATCTAAACAGATATAGAAAATCTGCCGGATAAATATATTGTTAAAATAAAGAAACCACAAAAATTACCGCTGACTGGCTTGAAGGATGTCTCTTCCACTGCCCCCCCACCGCACCCCCGGTTCTCTTGTTTCTTTATACATTTTTCCTCTCCTTCCATTTCTGACTCATTCTGTTTCCAATGTCTTTCATATTTGTCTGCTGTTTTCTGTTTGTTGTTCTTTCACTTTTTGTGTCTTTCCTTTTCTTTCCTCCCATTGTTGTCTCTTTCCTGTGTGCCCTGGGGGAAGTATGGTCATGTGATTTTAAATAATGAGAGTCAGAAGATCTGTTCCTGAGTCTAACAGACTTTCTGTGTGACATTGAGCAGCTCACTTAACCTCCCTGTGCTGCTGTTTCTACAAACCAGATACACTACTGCCTTATCTCGCAAATATGTTGTGAAAGTTATTTCATTAATTAGAATGATTTAAAATACTCGTTTGTAAGGTACTATAGAAAAGTGCATCATTATTATTCTCTCCTCTCCACCTCTCTAAGCTCTCTCATGTTATGTTTCTCTTTCCCTTTGCTCCCCTTTTCTGTTCTCTCTGAACATTTCCTCTCCATAGACTCGCCATTTCTTCATCACTTCACTCTTGCTGTCTCTCCCTTCCCTGCTATTCCTTCCTTTTTGTCATCATCTCTTTCCCATTATGATGACTGCCCTTGTTGTTCTTCCTTGTCCTTTCAAGGCAACTGTTGATGCCAAGGTTGGCTGGGCCCTTCTTTCTCTTCCCCAGGAGGCTTTGGGAGAGGCCACATTCTCCTCCTGTGCAGCCCAGTACCAGAGCCTACAGCTGAGCTGTTTGACCTATTGAACTGCCTCTTCTTGAGGAGGAAAAAAAAATTTCAATGCACTGGTGATTTTCAAAATCCACAGATTAATTGGAGATCCCTTCCAAACATTAGAGTTGACCCATATCCTTTGGTTCATGGCTCAAAATGCTGATGTTCAGAAGTAGTGGGGACTGAGTAGCCAGTGGCTCTAAGAAAAACTCATTGTGACAAAGTTTAAACCCTAGCACTTGGCCTATAGTTTAGAGGCTACCTTCATAACAAAGGCTAGAAACCTTTTAAAATGAAAGCGGGTATTAGCACTATCAATTAAAGGGTTCTGAAAAACCCAAGACTAATAGGATTGCAAAAGGTATACATCCCAGTAATCAGCTGATCATGGAAAGACTTATTTGCAGAGGATAACATTGTGCTCTTCATTGGGATTAAAATTACTGCCCATGCTTCCCATGAACAGCAGTTACTTTGAAACCAGCACAAGAGGCCAACCTTCTTAAATAACTTTCCTGTCTTTAAAGAGCCCCCAAATATTCCTGAATGTATGCATGAATATCTGCTATACCATTGTTAACTCCTCCAAAAAGAAGCTCTCTTTCAGTCCCTTTAGTAGTCAGTAAAGGAAGTTTCACAGTAATTTTTGGTTTTTTTACTACACTGTTACCTCTATAGGTAAATATATACCCCTACTACTATAGTCACTGGGTTGCTGTCTGTAAAGCAGCATGAAGATAAAAAGATACAAAGAAGCTAACCACCTTTCCTATTATGGAGCTAGAATATAGAGACTGTATTTAACCATTAATCTGTTCACAGCATATCCCACAGTTACTGTGTATCTTGGATATTTCCAGAGCCTGCATTGGCACAGTAGCTAAACATTAAATGGAGCACCCAGGTTGTGCACATCTATAATGTAAAGAGTAAGTGTTGAAAAATAAAAAATACACATCATGCTCTCCCCATCCTCATTTCACTTAGCAGAGTCCTCCTCATGCATCATTTCCTGTTTTAGCAGAGGTATAATTACCATTAAGGCTTGATCCTGCTCTAATTGAAGTTTAATGGCAAAATTCACTTGGGCTTCAGTGATAGCTTGATGAGGCCCTAAGGGGACCCCAAAGACCTGGAAAAAAAACAAAGTCCCTTTAAGTGTGCAGAAGTCCATCCTGGTTATATCTGCTCACTAATTTTCTGTTTCTTGTATTCTTGTAGCCATGCTGATCCCAGGATATTAGAGAGGCAAGGTGGGTGAGGTAATATCTTTTATTGTACCAACTTCTGTTGGTGAGAGAGACAAGTTTTCAAGTTTACAGAGAGCTCTTATTGCAGTCTGGGTCTCTGACAACCCAATGTGTTCACACACCAACCAAAATATAAGTCTTGCATCGTATAATATTTAAAAATATCTTACAAAGCTTCATTGAAAGATTGAAAGACCTTCAATCCACATAATACTTAGCACTTAATACACCTTCCCAGAGCTTTACATCTCTGTGAGGCAGAAGTATTAAAGATGGAAAACTGAGGCAGGGAGGGGTGACAGATTAACCACATCCCACAGAGGGGGCAAAACCAAGATCATAATTTGGGACTTCCTGGTTTGGGCCTATATGACACCTCAAAAATAAGGGTATAACTTCCTAACTCCCTTGTTCTGGTTAAGTTTTACAGAGGGTTCCGAATGATGAGAGTGGTTGGGTCCCATGACATCGTGCTTGTGACCTCCTAGTTGTTGATAAAGCATGTCTTGAACTACCTAGCGAAAAGATGGTAAATTAGGGATGCCATTTCCATACTCCCTGAATGCAGGGTTTGGGTGGTGTACAATAGTTCCTTCATGTTATGTAAACTTACTTTTCTGCATGTTCTGTCCAGATTGAGAATGTAGAAAAGATTAAAACTATTCACTGCCACAATCATAACCTTTTGTTGGTCAAAGTATTGCAGGAATGATCTTAATAATATAGGGGCCAGCCTCACAAGATGCTATGTCCCCTCTTGCCAGGTTCTAAACACCTTAGACTCCCACTGACATCAGTATGAGACCAGGGTTCTCGGCACCTTGCCGAATCAGGGCAGATGCTTATATACAGGAAAAACAAACATTAACAATACTCTACCTTGAAGGATTAGCTAAAATGTATACTAAAAACATGAGGGTTTCAATTTAAAACCACAGAGACTTTCCTCTCTCCAGTCATGTTTATACAATGTAATCCTAATTAAATGTGCTACAAAGCTGTATTTTGCTATTATTTTCAGTGAAAACTAATATACCTTTGGTTATACTTGTATGTATTACCATTATAATAATTTATTGTAATAATCCCCTGATGGTGGCGACTTCAAAATCCACTGGGGTGAAACTTGATTTGTACTCAGTACAATTCTGTTCTTTTCATTTTAAGAAAAATGGCTTAAATAGTGCATCATTTATTACTAACCTTCTTAAAAGTTTACCACCATTTTGTTTATTTTTTAATATTCTAGAATGGATAAAATGTTTAAACAATGAAATCTCACATACAGTTACATTCTGCTTTGTTTTTTTGAGACTAGAATTTGCATATTCCTTTCTGAATATATGGGTTAACAACTTAAAAAGAAAATCTGGTGATTCCACTGTGCATTGAAATGAATGAAATAGCAGCAGTGACTGCAAGGAGGGTGGGTCTTTGAGGTGAACCCACATTCCATTTTTATTATCCACCTATTACTTTGTGGATCTGATGGGCCCTACCTTGGCTCTTTCTTAAAATGTTTAGGTTCGGACAGGTGTTTGGTGCTGTACAGGACGCAGAGGAAACCATGGTCCTGATGTTGCAATTCCTGGGCGGCTACGTCTCTGTGGAGCCTGACTGAAATCAATAGGGACTCTGCATAGGTGCAGTGAACTGCAGGAGTTGGGTGTAGGTAAAATCCTCTTGAGTTTTCCCAGTTATATCCTAAGGGCAGATTGGCTATACAACCAAAAATGATCTCCATGTTTTATGGCAGAAGGGCAGTCATGATTTTCTAGGGTAGGACTTTATGTAAGAAATTAATTACACTTTTATGAAGAAAAATAACAATCTTTAACCTAGAAAATGTTAAAACTGTACCTTATTTTAGTGCTGGGACACAGTTCTAATATTTTAAAATACTATATATAAAATAAGATACCCACGACCACACAGGAGGAGCAGGGAATTGAATCTGTTTTCCTGAACCTCAATCTCACTAACCCCAAGTTCCCTAACCACAGACCCATCCTTCTTCACAATCTAATTTTAACTATATAAGGTCTAATATACTATAGATATTAAAATTATTATTCTACATGTAATTCCTCTGTTAAGCTTTGTAGATGCATGAACAATCATCATTTATATTTCTTAGTGTTTCGTTTATAACTGATTAGAATTTGCTTCTGTTTTATAATAAGATTCATATTCTTAGTTCGTACAAAAAATCCTGTAACTCATAACTTTCTTGCCCAAGAACACTTCTTTCAGTTGTCTAAAATTGATGTTGACAATCTCAATGTTAACATTTTTTTGTGTGTGTGTGCGCGTGTGTATGAGTGTGTGTGTGTGTGAGAGAGAGAGAGACAGACACTCTACTGGAAATTTTTTTACAATTCTGTATGTTCACCCATTTTTTCTGAATACCCCACATGAATGCTTGAGCTGTACATGATCCCAAAATGTAGCCAAACAGCACACAGTTCTGGGGGAACTGGCATGACACTGGCTCTTCTTTACTTCGAGCTGAAAACATGGTGAGTACTTTTGTAGTGTTACTTTCCCATGTAAGCAATTGCTGTTGTTGTTGCACCATTATGATATGATCATGAATGGGAAAGACAGGGATTCACGACACAATCTCTGTATTAAAATATGGTCCACAGTATGAAAAAGTTTGGGAATCCTAGACATAGGTCCTGAACTACAAGAATGGACTACTACATTCTAATCTTTAACGATGCGGATTCTTTTGGCTGTTTTTTCTAGAGCAGTGTGGAAAAACCTCAAAAAACTTTCACATATTTTGGCAAAAAATAAAAAATCTGGGTTTTTTGTCGCAATTACAAATTTCAATGAAAAAAGTCATCTAAATTTCTAGCTGACTCTTTAGCAAGTCTACATATGAAAGTGCGTTTTTCCCCCCTAGGGTCCTGGAAATTAGGGGCCACTGGGAGTTCTCCTCTCCTGATTTTTCTCCCCAAGGCCAATTCTCACCAATTTACCTCCCTTTTTGAACTATCTGAAGCCCTCTGAGATTATCTGTGATTTTCATCAGTGATACTGTCCTCTGACAAGTCACAGGGTGGTTTTACATGAGAAAAGTGTTTTCCTCCCATTCCCACAAAACCCCCACCCACCAGAGACCTAATACTGGAAGAAGAAGGAACGCAGGGGAGCAGCTCTGTGCGGAAAGACAGTCCATGACAGCTCCATTTTATGAACCTCCTGGGGTTCACAGAAGTGGGATTGCCTGTCTGGTAAATCATGGGCAGTTCCTAGGATGGAGCCAGGCAGAGACATTCTAGCAATTCCAGTCCTGCCTTCTCTAACACCCTGGAGCTTTTCCTGAGCAGCCTACTTGAATCCCTCTGCTCCTGATAACCTCAGTGATGCCACCTGCAAAACACCAATTCAATTCATGTCCTAGTGCCCCTCCATAAACCTTGCTTTCCCTCTGTGTTCCATCCAGAGGAATCCTGCTGCTCCGAGCCTCAGGAGGCAAGCCTGCTGTAGAAGCTAGTGCTTTCTCTTCTGACCTATTGCCGTATCATTTGCTAGTTATTTTATATGCTGAAACCTTTTCCTCTCTAATGTTATCTCTTTTCCCCCCTTCTGGTTGCTTTTGTTCAAATCCTTTCCCTTTCAGTCTCCATCTTTCTTTTTATCTTATATTTTCTTTCTTTATACATTTATTTTAAAAAGGCTCCTCTCCTAGTGCTGCTGCCTTGCATGTCTCCCCATTGTGTAGATTGGCACTTCAGTTAGTGCCAAAGCTTCCTGTCTGTGACTGATAGGAGGCCTGATTCTCATACATGCTGAATCACACAGGAAAGAACTTGCAAAACAGTAGCTTCAGGGTCTGAGACTTCTACAAACCTTAAGTTGACCACCAGACAAGTACCTTGTAAAGCTGGTGTAATGAAGAAGGAAGGACCATGTCAAGGTTCCTTCCCCATTCTGAACTCTAGGGTACAGATGTGGGGACCTGCATGAAGGACCCCCTAAGCCTATTCTTACCAGCTTAGGTTAAAAACTTCCCCAAGGTACAAACTTTGCCTTGTCCTTGAACCCTATGCTGCCACCACCAAGCGTGTTAAACAAAGAACAGGGAAAGAGCCCACTTGGAGATATCTTCTCCCAAAATATCCCTCCAAGCCCTACACCCCCTTTCCTGGGGAAGGCTTGTAAAAATCCTCACCAATTTGTACAGGTGAACAGAGACCCAAACCCTGGGATCTTAAGAACAATGAAAAAGCAATCAGGTTCTTAAAAGAAGAATTTTAATTAAAGAAAAGGTAAAAGAATCACCTCTGTAAAATCAGGATGGTAACTACCTTACAGGGTAATCAGATTCAAAACATAGAGAATCCCTCTGGGCAAAACCTTAAGTTACAAAAAGACACAAAAACAGGAATATACATTCCATCCAGCACAGCTTATTTTACCAGCCATTAAACAAAAGGAAATCTAACACATTTCTAGCTAGATTACTTACTAACTAACAGAAGTTCTGAGACTGCATTCCTGATCTGTTCCCGGCAAAAGCATCACCCGGACAGATGAACCCTTTGTTTCTCCCAACTCCCGATCTGAAAGTATCTTGTCTCCTCATTGGTCATTTTGGTCAGGTGCCAGCGAAGTTATCTTAGCTTCTTAACCCTTTACAGGTGAAAGGCTTTTGCCTCTGGCCAGGAGGGATTTTATAGCACTGTGGACGGAAAGGTGGTTACCCTTCCCTTTATATTTATGACAGTGGGTTAGAACCCACTTCATCAGATGCATGGAGTGAAAATACAGGAGCAGGTATAAATACATGAAAGGATGGGGGTTGCTTTACCAAGTGTGAGGTCAGTCTAACGAGATAAATCAATAAACAGAAGAATACAAAGGGAGGAAAAATAACTTCTGACGTGGTAAGAGAGTGGCCCATTACAGACAGTTGACAAGAAGGTGTGAGTAACAGTAGGAAGAAATTAGTATTGGGGAAATTAAGTTTAGGTTTTGTAATGACCCAGTCTGTTGAAGTTTTTGTTGTTGAAGAACTGCCACTTTTAGGTCTGTTATTGAGTGGCACCCACAACTATTTCAGATTTGGGGACAATTTGTACCTTCAAGTCAGCAGGACTGCTATGGGTACCCACATGGCCCCACAGTATGCCAACATTTTTATGGCTGACTTAGAACAACGCTTCCTCAGCTCTCGTCCCCTACAGCCCCCAACTAAAACCTCTCCAGCGCATCATCAAGGATCTACAGCCTATCCTAAAGGACGATCCCCACATGTACATTGGCCAAACCGGACAGTCTCTATGCAAAAGAATAAATGGACACAAATCTGACATCAGAAATCATAACATTCAAAAACCAGTAGAAGAACACTTCAATCTCTCTGGTCACTCAATAACAGACCTAAAAGTGGCAATTCTTCAATAACAAAAACTTCAAAAACAGACTCTAACGTGAAGCTGCAGAACTGGAATTAATTTGCAAACTGGATACCATCAGATTAGGCCTGAACAGAGACAGGGAACGGTTGGATCATTACAAAACCTAAACTTAATTTCCCCAATACTAATTTCTCCCTACTGTTACTCACACCTGTTACTGTTCTAACCCACGAAAGTTTATGCCCAAATAAATTTGTTAGTCTCTAAGGTGCCACAAGGACTCCTCGTTATTTTTGCTCATACAGACTAACACGACTACCACTCTAGAGCCTAAGCTGCCAGGCTCCACTTCAGCTACCTCCAGCAAAGGAGGCGTGTTTTATCCTAAGATTATCTCACTTTCCCAATCCCTACAAGAGTATTTTAAATAATCATTTAAGGGGGGTGGAGGGGATTGGAGCAAAGTTTGCTCTGAAAGCCTAAGATCCATATGAATGACCCTCCATCTCAGTGTATACATTCACCAAGGTATGAGGACATCTGAATTTTCCAGGCAGTTACACAAACCTAACACTACCTCAGTGACAGTAACAGTAGTTAACAGCAGCTGAGTAGACTATAGGAGCTGCCAGCTCCATCTCGCAGTGGAGCCACAGCAATACCCAGGTACTGGGAATTTTTCTGAAACTGTGATGAGAAGAACAGGGTACTTTTCTGCTACCCTATAATCTTTCCATACCCTTCAGTTGTCAAACAGCATTTAGATACATGCTAGAAAAACTGAACAAAGCAACAAACATCATTTGGTTCACCTACAACATGAGATGCATTCAGCAAGTAGATATCTGCTACACTACCAATTTTCTCCTTATAATCTTCAAGCAGTGAATTTCTCTGATTCTTGCAGCACTTTTGGCTATTTTTTCCAAACAAACAGACACATACATGCATATAATAAAACAATTCCCCACAATGCCAGTCTCCATGGAGCCATGAAGAATTTTATTTTTCTATTTGTCTTTTATGCTTTCTTGCAATTTCTCCAAAAAAATTCGAACAAATAACTCAGCCTTTTCTGAAACCATATAAAAGGATTCCTTTTGCTAGAAACCTCTCCTCTTATAATGTGCCAGTTTAATTTCACAAGCTGCAGTGAACAAGGAAGTCACATAGCCTTAGAAACAATACAGAGAAGAATAAAAAGAAGAAATGGAATTCCTGTTTTAAAATCTCTCTCTAAGCACTGGCACACTGGGCACAGAATCCATTAAAGTTCTATATAAACTACCAAGTGGGCCATATTCTGCTCTCCCTTATACCTGCACGGCCCCACTAAGCGGCTGCATGTGTAAGAGCACATTATCCCACTATAACCTCTTTCCCATTTATGCATGTTTATTGATTTAATTTTTACAATTTATAATTGCATGTTAATTATTGGTAAATTTTCAGTAGTGCTTAAATGACAGACACCTCTGTCCCAGGGAAAGTCAAAAGGATTTAGGTGCCTCTGTCACTTAAGGACTTTTGAAAATGTTACCGTGTCTTACTTTTGTTGTCATCCTCTCTTTGTTGTACTACTTGCCGTACAGCCGCCTTGGGATTCCTCAACAGGGCTTCTATTAATGTTCCTCTATTTGTGCAACATGCTACTTTCATCAGGGAATTAAATAGACACAATCGAGGCAAATTCTCATGTACATTAAGGACCTTTACACCACTAATGACAGCGTAATGTAGCCTTACAGTACGTGCAACTGTAACTTACTTCTAGGGCAAGGCTCCTTTACCTTACCAAAGCAGGGGGGCCTTACTGTAATAGAGAATATGACACAGCTTATTTAAAAATTACACTCCTGTCGATTTTTTTAACCTATTACTATTATTGTTGGAAGCAACACCCAATAACTGAAAGGACATGGATGAGACAGTCTCTGATTTTGCAGTTTTCTTTTGAAAAGGATAGCACGTTGCTGTAGGTCAGGTTTCAGAGTAGCAGCCATGTTAGTCTGTATTCGCAAAAAGAAAAGGAGGACTTGTGGCACCTTAGAGACTAACCAATTTATTTGAGCATAAGCTTCCGTGAGCTACAGCTGACTTGTAGCTCACGAAAGCTTATGCTCAAATAAACTGGTTAGTCTCTAAGGTGCCACTAGTTCTCCTTTTCTTTTTGCTGTAGGTCAGTTTCCCTGTTTGCCCCTGCAATCAGCAAGGCCAAAATCCTGCAAACACTCATCTGCATAAGGGCCCCTGCACTCATGTGCAGTCCCAAATGAGGCAGAGGCGCTTCACATAGGGCATGTGGTTCTACTTGTTATAGGACCAGGCTGAGTCTCCCAATGCGTTAGACCGGGGGTGGGCAAACTACGGCCCGCAAGCCACATCCAGCCCACCAATCGATTTAATCTGGCCCTTGATCTTCTGCTGGGGAGCGGGGTTGAGAGCCAGTCCACACACGCATGCCGCAACTCCACACGGTTCCCGGAAGCAGCGGTATGTCCCCACTCTGGCTCCTACGTTTGTGGGCAGCCAGGGTGCACCATGCGCTACCCCTGCCCCAAGCACCGCCCTTGCAGCTCCCATTGGCCGGGAACTGTTGCCAATGGGAGTTGAAGGGCGGTGCCTGTGGATGGGACAGCATGCAGAGCAGACTGGCAGCGCCTCTGCATAAGAGCCGGAGAGAAGACATGCCACTGCTTCCAGGAGCTGCTTGAGGTAAACACTGCCCAGAGCCTGTACCCGAGCCCCTCCCAAGCCCCAACCCCCTGCCCTGATCCCCCTCCTGCCCTCCGAACCCCTCAGTCCCAGCCAGGAGCATCCTCCTACTCCCCAAACTCCTCATCCCCAGCCCCACCCCAGAGCCTGCACCCCTAGCCAGAGCCCTCACCCCCACCCCACACCACAACCCCCTACCCCAGCTTGGAGCTGCCTGGAGCCCCCTTCCGCACCTTGAACTCCTCATTTCTGCCCCACCCCAGAGCCCCCACCCCCAGCCAGAGCCCTCAGCCCCTTCTGCAACCCAACCTCAATTTCAATACCCAAATGTGGCCCTTGGGCCCAAATGTTTGCCCACCCTTGCATCAGACAGAAATAGACAAGAAAAGTAGCACAGTGCAACTGGAGTTATCTCCATTACAGGAATGGTATCATAGTTTTGGCAATACTACTCTTGTGACCAGATTTGACAAAGTACTGAATTTTGAAGTGAAAATATGGCACTGTGCCCAACAGGGTGCTGTATTCAAGGAAAGAGTGGCTGAATGCCCTGTGATTATATCACCCACGCAGGTACCCTTTTGGGAGCACATATCACACTGCAGAGCAGAGTGCCGTAATTTCATTTTAAACATGGGTAATGCTATATAAGGGCATTCTTACCATCAGGTGGCCAGATGGAACCACAGTCTGTTGAAAAGAAACAAACACAGATCAATAACTACAGTTTGATTCGTATGTTTTAAATATTGTCAAAACATGTTCTAGGAGAAGGCTGGCGCACTTCATGGTCAAAACTTAATAAATACAAATACTTCTATATGAAGAACTAAACATCAGTTTAATTAAACTGACTTAAATAAGAATGATTAGGTGTTCTCAACAAGAGAAGAAAAAAAACCCAGTGAGAAAAGCCTTTATATTTAAAGAGCCAATGGAATATCAGATGTTCTTTGCAGTATGCAGGCTATATTTCTTCAACAGTAGGAACTTGTGAAACACTCAAATGAAAACAGAAAAGCATGAATTCATGAGGGATCCTATTCCAAACTCTTACAGTTTTAAACTGAAAATAACTCTTTCCGTATTGATTCTTTTTTCCTTTTCCATTTGTGAAACACTAATTTTTGTCCTCTCCATTTGTTAAAGAACCCAGGCCCACATCTCTTACTTCTATCTTTGTGTCTGTACTGCCGTCCTTCCAAATAAGCAGTGTAAATGACCATTTCAGAGCCCTGTGTCCTGTGCTGACTTGTCATCGCAAAGGATGGTAAATCTCACCCTTCTCACTCATGACCAAAGATGGAGGAAGCTCCCTAGCATTCCCTAAAGAAACTCAGGGCATTGCTTTTTCTTGAGGCCCTCAGAGCATATAACCAACCCTGTGTACTTATGAATCAGCATCACAAATATCAGTATAGCTCTCAGAAAGACACTTGTTAGTAAACTTAGTTTCCCTCTGATGGATACATGGCTGCCTCTAAAAAAGCAGAGCATGAATTACATCCTTGCCAATCAATACATGAAAGCCATTAATAATTTTGAATGAAAATAACCCTGAAACACACTGGAATAGGAAACAATTCTGGAGAGGTAAAATGAAAAAGCGGAAAATTATGCAATAAAAAGTGATTATCCCTGCTACTGGTTATTTCTTTACTTCTCAGCACCAGATTGATGCATATAACAAAAGAGGTTCTACTCACCTTACTTGTACAGTCTGATTGGCTTTAATAGTACAACACAAGCAGATTTTCTCCCTATATGTTTAGAATCTAGTGGTTTTGGCCACCAGGTTTTAAAGACCAAATACAATGGCTGAAAGATGATGTACAGTAAAATTAAACAGGAAAAAAAATCCCTTTGGGGATTAATCTGAATGAAAAAATAATTGGGGATAAATTTGTGATTCTTATGAAAGACTAATATTTTAGCACTGAATCCCTCCTACTAAATAGGAACTGTTAATTCTCAGACTGAGCCAGATTGTGTGGAAATATTTATGATGCGCACACACATATCCACTCTGAACAAGAATGGCTTATTTTGTTTCTGATCTGAATTGCAGACGTAAAAGGCACTAGTCCACTTTAGCAGCCAGTCTCCTTCCCACAAAATATTCCTGGAAAACTAAAAGGCAGACAATGCACTGAATAGAAACTTCTCTCTTATTGCACGTAGCTCTTATAATATACTGGTGAAAATCTCAAAACTGCATGTAGCAATTAGCTCACACAAAGTAAGGAAACTAGTTATAAACTATAATTAATTAAAGTAATTGAGCATGCTGTAGACCTATATATTTTTGAAATGTAGAGTACACTGGTCCAAGTATACTGAAATACATGTCATCAGTGCCCATTTGAGGTATTTATTTAAATAAAATTATTTTAATCCTTTAGTGATCACGGGCTTCCATACCTCCCTCTTCCTGTTGTCCAATAAGATAGAAGCACAAACCTAAATAACATCGAGATCATGCTATTAAACCTCTATCATTCAAATATCTATGTTTCACCTATCAGGAAAATGTAAGAGAGGAGAGACAGATTATGATGTAAACAGCACAACAGGGATAGGATTGCCAGGTGTCCAATTTTTTACTGGAATGCTCAGTCGAAAAGGGATCCTGGCAGCTTCGGTCAGCATAGCTGACCAGGCCACTAAAAGTCCAATTGGCTGCAGCAGGTGGCTCCACACAGCTCCCAGAAAGGGCCAACATGTCCCTTCAGCTCCTAGGTGCATAGGCAGCCAGGAGGGCTCAGCACACTGGCCTTGCCAATGGCGCAGACGCCACTCCGAGCATCAGCTCCACAGCTCCCGTTGGCTGGGCCCATGGATGGAGCAGCACATGGAGCCCCCTGGCCACCCCTGCACCTAGGAGCCAGAGGGACATGTTGCTGCTTCCCAGGAGCCACCAGAGATAAAAGTGCCGCCTGGAGCCCGCATCCGAAACCTCCTCCCGGACCCCAAGTCCCTGCCCCAGCCCTGAGCCCCTTCCGCACCCCAAACACTACAGCCCACACCACCAGCCAGAGCCCTCACCCCTCCTGCACCCCAATCCCCTACCGCAGCCCGATGAAAATGAGCAAGTGAGCAAGGGTGGGGGAGAGCGAGCAGTGGAGGGAGGGGGGATGGAGTGAGTGGGGGCAGGGCCTTGGAGAAGGGGCAGGGCAAGGGTGTTCAGTATTCTGCAGTCAGAAAGTTGGCAACCCTAAACAGGGATGACACTATAAAACTTCCTGGGAAGAAGAATGTATATATTTGTTTAATATCCATTAAGACAAAACATTTTATTTCAGGAGTGACTTATTCCACAGAAAGATGGTAAAAGCATTTGGAGTTTCATTTAAATTTTCTACAGCACAGTAGTAAAGAAAACTTCATCCACAGCAGAGACTGGGTCTCTGAGAAATTGGGGAGTAGGTGTAACAGAGAACATTCTAGATGGACTCTTACATCATGGCACCTTCTAGTGGGAACTTTTATGTGTAGAAATTTCATCTACCCTGTAATGTGCAGGGGAGGACAATTTGTTAAATTACATTATATTTCTGCAGTTTTTCTGTGTAATATAAATACATACCCAGCAGAAATAGCCAAATTATGAGTACATACTGCAATTATATTATTCATGAAAACCTTCTTACCCTGTGCACAGATGGATGACTCGTCATTGTGCCCAGAGGGCTCTTCAAGCCAAAAGAGGATGCCAGATAAAGGGACAACCACTCAAGCCCACAAACCAAGCGTATTATAAAAAATAAATAGTGAAGCCTTTTGGATTTTTTGAGAAGATATAGGAGAGCTCTAACTTGCATTCAGGACAGTTCTGGGAGACCTACAAATTTAAATATGCAGTATGCTACCTTCAGATTATTCTTGTGGTAGTACTTCAAAACAAGGAGTCATAAACATGAGGTCACAGACTCTGCAACAAGCTTGATTTAACTTCTGTTGGATTCTGCTGCACTGACACGCTTCAGATTCTGTGGCAACTTCAAATAAATTTTTTAAAGGAAGTTAAGTTTTGACTAAATTAAATGTCAAAGAGCCTAGTACAATCACTTCCTTGATATTTATTTGATATTAAATGACTCCATTTCCTCTGCCCTTATATTTTTTTCTGTTTTCAATGCACTATTGAACTTTATACTGAAAATGTGCAAGTGTAATGATGAAGCTGATTAAGAAGGAGCTGGTTTTGAAAAAACAGTTGCTGCTCTTTGCACCTGGGAAGAAGAGATGGTTTGGGAGTACAAGGAGGAAATTGGTAGTATGTTCTGGTCAGACAATCAGCAGCCAAGTTGTTAAACAATTACGAGTTTGTTTCACGGTTAAAATCCAAATAGGATGAATGGGGGCAGGGCATACCTCTCCAAGCTAGTTTTCAAATTGTTGATACAGACCACTCATATCACTTTACATTCTTTATTCAAATTTGGAAGGTTTTCTTTGCAAACATAAGACTATCTTTTTATAAATGAAAACTCAGATCCTGTAGCACAATTCTGTCGCGAAGAGGTGAATTCAACACAAATCCCCATGGCCACAGATTACAGGAGGCTCTAGATATTAACATCACCCACGTGATAAAAAGCCAGGATAAGGGTGCTGTATGTAAGTGGCTGTCAGAAAATCTGCACCCAACAGGGGTAGAAGTTAGTTGCTCCTACAGTATTATGTTTCCTACAGAAATGCTACACCACTTGCCCTCTCGCCAGGAGCAGAGCAGGGCAATTCCTGGGCATGGTTCTCATGACCTCAGCAAAAGCAATCTACACAGCCAACAAGACACTGCAGCCAGAAAGAATATTGGCACACATCAACACTGCCTTTGCAGGGAACAGGTGTGCTGATTTGGCAGATGGTTAGGCCATTTTCAAAGCACTGACCAAAATTTGACCTATTGAAGTCTTGCAAAATTATCATGGAAATTTTACACAAAGTCTCCTCTCTGCTCCTTACCATGGTGATAATGAAAAGGAAATATTATTTTCCCTGTCTTTTCTAAAGAAAAAAAAGAGGGGTTACTCAGCCTGAGTGAGCAGAATTTCTCAAGTACCAAAGGACAACCTGAAAGGAAGTCTTGAATTATTGTGCACAAGATTTATACTCTAATAATAATCTTTGTTTTATGTCTATTGCACTGATGTGTACTGTTTTGCTACAAATTTAACTATTTTATTTAAAAGGACAAAAATCTTCTTTTAATGTATTTCTCTTTATTTTACATTCATTATGGAGTTTCATCTTCCAGTATATACTGAGTTTATATAGATTGTAACAAAGTGAATGTATCCCTTTTTCAAATATTTATTTTCCAATTTCAAATATTTATTTATTTATTTAGTAGGTTTCACTAGAGAGAATTAAATATTGAAAAGGAGTCTGGAGAGACTGGTTCCTTTAACCCTTTTCATGTGTCCAACAGGCATAACAAGACAGAGCCCACAGTATGTTCTGAGCAAAGCTATTTATGCATTTTGTCAAGTGTTAAGAACAGACTTCTGATTTGGTACAGTCTCACCAACTCTTATGGGGGAAAATATATCCATTAATAAGCTTAACATGGAAATAGCAGCACCTAGCTTGCCTCAAATTCTGAATCCCAGAAATAGGAAATATATCAAAAGTCTGATTACTCATGAATAAATTAAAAAAAGTTTTTCACTTCTTTACAGCACCTTCCATTCTTGAAGGTAGTGGTAGGTGTTTTAAAGAAGAACAGTGTTTTTATCATCATCATTAGCAACAAATATTTCCTTCTATCCAAGGATCGATCTTCAAGCATCTTACAAAGTTTAATTTAGCTCACCGCTGCCTCTGAAACAAACATTATCATTCCCAATTACAGATGTGGAAACTGAGGTGCAGAAAAGCTAAGTAACTTTCCCAATATAGTATAAGTCAGTTACAGAGAAAGGAATAGATCACAACTCTCCCAATTCCTAGCCTGGTGTTACAAACACAAATTCATGCTTCTTCCCGTGTTAAAATTTACCTCAAGTTCAAATCAAAACAAGTCTCAGTGTCTGCATGGCATACTGATAGAGAGTAGCAGTGAGCTAAGAACAAAAGATTTCAAGATTCAATTTAGCACTACAGAGCCCAGATCTTTATCTCAATCTTTTTAGCTAGATATATTATAAGAACATTAATTGAGCCACAGAAACAGCCTCTCAACATGGTATATTGGCCCTTCTGTTTGGGCAGAGGTGTGAAATGCTTTTAGATAAACCTATTTATAGCTCAAAAAGGTTTGGATCAAGTTCTTACTTGATCTAAATCACATTGTCCATTGATAGAAAAAGGTAAAAAAAATCAGAAATAATTAAAAAGCAGCCTTGGAGTCTGTCAACAACAGGGTTTATCTCAGTGGAAGCATGCAAGATCCAGAGAGGATTGGAGGTATTAATTCTATTCTCTATAGTTTCTTATACAGTCCACACCACCATAGTATCTGAGTGCCTTCCAGTAGTGCAGTAAATGACATGACTAACATCAGCCACATATGGTTTGTTTTCTCTCTTAACCTCTCCCTAACAGGAGAACTGCATGTGCAATGTAGTGTTTTGGTTTAGTAGGTTTACAGGATTTTTATATGTGCGCTGCTATGTATTTATATGCCCTTAGTAGTGGGAATATGGGTGATCAAAGGAGGATTAGGGCCTCAGGGCAGAAGGAATGGCCTCCATGGTAGTGATGAAATCTGGGTAATTTGGAGGATCATTAAACAGGAGGCAGGAGGGATTGTCTATGGCAGCACATCCAGAAGCTCCTAAAGAAGGGAGGAGCAGGATCCATGTGGTATATACCACCTCTTTTTCACTTGGAGTACACTGGAAGTAGATTTTGTTGCATGAATATTACCAAATGCTGTACAATTATTTATTTAAGTTCACACTCAGATTGTTAACTAAAAAAGACAAGGCATCTAGTGAGCTCCAACATATTTCAAAGTTTCTCCCAAAGCGCTAAACATATGGTGTCCTAAACATAATTCCGTATTTCTACATCCACCCCCTACATTCTCTACTTTCAAAGGTAGTTCCCTCCACATGTACATTATATTCTAAGGTAACATCAAAATAAGTAGCTCAAAATGTAATTTAAAAAAAAATCTCCATTATTGCCATACTAACTCCCCCTGCTTACAGCCACTGAATTTTCAGAAACTCCCACCATTCGGTATGAAATTTTCCAGGCTTGGTCTCTGCCTGAATTGGAGGGTTTTGTTTTGGAAAGTTAGAGAATAAAACTTTTCAGCCATTTTGAAGCATGAGGAGAGTGGAAAGATACACTTTGCCAAATATAAACACAGCTGTGGATAGAAAAGGAGCTTTGCCTGCCTCATTCCATGTGCATCTCATGAAATGAAAGCAACATAGTTTCTAAGGCTTGGACATGTAGGGATCTCTAATACAGACTTCCTGAAATGTAGTGAAGAAGGGCCTTGTCAGGTTCTTGGGATCGGATGTTCCGTTGGCACCAAGACAAATATATCCATATCATGGAATTTATTTATTTTTTTAATAAAGTAAACACACACACACACACCAAAAACTACAAAACTCAAAAAAAAAAAAAAAAAAAAAAAAGAAATCGCATGCCTTGGTGATACTGAGGCAATATACTTAACTCTGTAGCTTGCAAGTTTTCTGGTATTACTACTCCCATGCCCCAAATCTTCTCTACTGACCCTTCAATTTTTCTACAGTAATAAGCATAAAAACTTCCATCTGCTATTTGATATGGCCTGTGGACTGTGCTTTCCTTCCTTTACACGGTATGCAGGAAGATATGCTCTATCAAACTGCCATATGTTTCAGTTGTCATACTAACACCAAAGAGGTAGCCAATGTGCTCTTCCAGGTTACGTTCATTCATAGAAACAATATTTGTCCACCTCTCCCTAAATTCTGGATTTCTGATCCTAAATACCAAAAAAGCCCTCGGGGATTATTAAAGATTATCTACATAACAGTGTGTGGACCTAAATTCCCTCTAATCTGCATGGCCGCTTACACTCAGGGCTGCAGTTGTGTGCGGGGGGGGGCAGAGAGATGCCTCTCCCCCAGCCATGGCACCCCTCCCCCAGCCCGGAACCTGCCACAACCAGAGGACAGGCACCCCTCCCCCAGCCCAGCCCAGCCCCTGACCTGCCGCGGCTGGGGAACAGGCACCCCTTCCCCAGCCCAGCCTTCTCTCTCCCCACGTAGCCCCCGGTGGAGCCCCACAGCACCCCAAACCCTTCATCCCCAGCCCCACCTCAGAGCCCACACTCCTGGCCAGAGACCTCAACCCCCAGCACCCCAATCCTCTTCCCCAACCCTGAGCCCCCTCCCAGACTCTGAACTCCTCAGCCCCACTCTGCCACATGAATTTTGTTATGTGCACCAATATGAAGGTGATGTGTCACACACTGTGACGTTATTGACAAACTGTGACAGTATAGATTATTGTTGCAACCAGGGGTCCTATGGCTGCACCAGTTCTTATACAGAGGAGGCCAAGTGGGATGTCTATGGGAAGGTTGTAGTTTGCTGGTCATGATTATACTGTCTATATGTGTGTATCATTTTTGTATTCGAAGTTATGAATATTAGCTATGTCCTTGTTTGATTCTAAGTAGCCTCAGTGAAGCACTTGGTCAGCTTCTTGAGAAAGGACTATTTTTCGTAAGTGCCCGAATCAAGAAACACTTAACTGACAATGGACTTTGGGAGATGCCAATCCACATCAGAGCTTTCCTGGGGACGTTCAAACTAATGTGTAAACAATGGCGTCAGCCTGCAAAAAGCTGTATCATTCATAGACATGTGACTTGCCCAGGTGACTCTAAACTCCATCTTGTTGAAGGGATTTTACACAGGAGAACAAAGGGGTTTCCACCCACAAGAGAAAGACTATATAAGGCCCTGGAAACCCCTCCATTTTGTCTTCAAAGATGCCTGAAAGAAACTGGAACAAAGGACAGTAACTACAGGGCTGTGAGTGATTGCTGGACCCAGACTAGGAAGGAGTCTAGTCTGTCAAAGAAGAAGCTTACTGGAACGTCTCTGAGGATGAGATTTACCTGGATTTAGTTTCCTACTGTATTAGGCTTAGACTTGCATGTTTTTGTTTTATTTTGCTTGGTAATTTACTTTGTTCTGTTATTACTTGGAACCACTTAAATCCTACTTTTTATATTTAATGAAATCACTTTTTCCTTATTAATTAACCCAGTGCGAGTAATTAATTCCTGGGGGAGCAAACAGCTGTGCATATCTCTCTATTAGTCTTATAGAGGGTGAACAATTTATGAGTTTACCCTATATATAAGCTTTATATAGAGTAAAACGGATTTATTTGGGGTTTGGATCCCATTTGGAACTGGGAAGCTGGGTGCTGGAGACAGGAGCACTTCTCAAGCTGTTCTCAGTTAAGCCTGCAGCTTTTGAGGGACGGAGTTCAGACCTGGGGCTGTGTTTGCAGCAGGCAAGTGTGTCTGGCTCAACCAGGCAGGGTTCTGAAGTTCCAAGGTGCCAGGGAAAATGGGCTCAGAGATTGTCTCAGCACATCAGGTGGCAGTCCCAAGGGGGTTTCTGTGACCCAACCCATCACACACATCACCTCCATATTGGTACACATAACAAAATTCATTCCGCACATGGATGGGAAAAATTAGAGGGAACACTGAGGTGGACAGCTTGTTAAGAATATCCAGGAAAGCAGACAGCTTTACTTCTTCTCTTTGGTTTCTTAAGTGAAATATATATCTCTCAGTTATGTGGTTTGGGGCACCTTGTTCTTTTCAAACCACTTCATTCATGTCTTTATACTCCATCTCACCTGCTCCTTGAATGGAACACAACTATTCAACAACTTCAAACTCCTATATTCCAACCAGAGTTAGGAAAATAAATCTGTTCTTGCAACCATTTCTCGTGTCACTGTGACAAATATTGCAGCAGTCTTTGTACACACATTTAAAAGGCTTCAGTTTTGCATCAGAGTAGACACTGGCCATTTTCCCATAGAAACCATGAATTTGTTGTGGAAACCATGACTTTTAATGCACACCACAACTTTTTATAGTTGCTGAAAATTTGAATGACACTGTAACCCCATGTGCAAGGTCACATCATCAATCGGGGCAGGGCAGGTCTACACTGGGAACTTACATCAGCACAGCTACATCTCTCAGGGGAGTGAAAAATCCACACCCCTGAGAGAGACAGCTAAAACAACCTAATCCTTCATGTGCACAGCACTAGGTTGACAGAAGAATTCTTCCGTTGACATAGAAACCGCTTCTTGAGGACGCGGATTACCTACGCCAACAGGAGCAGCTATACTATTGTAGCATTTCAAGTGCAGACAAGCACCCACTGAAATTTGGCCCAACTGCCCTTCCATCATTCAAATTTGGCCCAGCTGCCTCTCCATCATGCTTGCCCTCGAGAGCCAAGCAGGTCTTGCAGGATCTCTTCTGTGCCGCTGCTCTGCTTTGCCAGGCAGGTTGCATACTCTGGAATACTGCACCAAAACCACATGTTTAAAAACTGTGGCTATAACTTTTAAACCAAAAAAAAAAAATCACAACTTCCTTACAGCCTTATCTATATACAACCACTTTTACCTTGTTTATTTTTCTTCCTTTCTTTTTAGAAACACTCTGATCCCCTTGATATTTCAGAAGTATGCCATCCTTATGACCAGTGATTTTCTTATCTCTCCAGATGCAAATAATACAATTTATGCCTTTTAAATCAACTATAATAACTTTACTCGGATGACAACAAGAAATCCAACCAACAAAGCACCGAAGCCCAATAGTTGTGCTGGGTTCTTAGGAAGATGCTTTGACCTCACTCCCCAGGACCACACAGCAGCTTACAGAGCTACTCCACGAATGACCATGTGTGTCCCTAATCCTCTGGCCCTAAATCTTACCAATCACCCTTTCACTGGCCCACCCATCATCTGACTTCCATTGCCTTGGCTCTGGGCCATACAGGAGTTTGTGCCTCCCAAATTCAGCTCCTCTGTTCCCTAGCAGAACCACGTGCAGAGGCACCAGAAGTGAGGGCTCCATTCATCCCAAAGTGGATATTAATAGCTACATGATTTAACAAAGACTTAAGAAATGTCACTTCTGACAAACTGGTGCCAACTGATGATTTTAGATTACTCAGTTTTTGGGTGCCCAACTTGAGATACCTTAAAGGGGCCTGATTTCAAGAGAGTTTTAAGCACCCTCTTTCAAGGTCCCCAAAATAGGGCATCTAAAAACTGAGACAGACACCTTAAAGGGGCCTGATTTCCAGGAAGTGCTCAGCACCTACCTCTTTCAATTTCTGGGTGCTCATCTTCAGACACCTTGAAAGGGAGGCTGAGTACTTTCTTAAAATCTGGCCTTTTTAAGGTCTGATGCTGGGCACCAAAAAATCACTATGCACTTTCGAAAGCCTTGGCTGTCAATGTGAAGGTTCGCAAAAAGAAAAGGAGTACTTGTGGCACCTTAGAGACTAACCAACTTATTTGAGCATGAGTTGGTTAGTCTCTAAGTCTCACAAGTTAGTCTCACAAGTACTCCTTTTCTTTTTGCGAATACAGACTAACACGGCTGTTACTCTGAAATGTGAAGGTTGCACTTCCAGCCTTAGCACTGCCTCCTCCCCCCCAAGAGCAGGCTTTACAATAGAGCATTTAATGGCATAATGGCCTAAAATTTTTCAATTACTATCTAATATCACTTTTCTCCCACCATCTTATAAATGCTTTTGTATTTACCTCAATTGTACAGAACAGAGCCCCTTCCCAGAGTTCCAGGCACCTTCACCACAAATTAAAAACAGCAATACAATAGCATACTCACCAACTTCCCCAAAACCCAAAGAACAACATTTACACCTACAATATAGTGTAAACAACAGGCAGGTCGAAGGTTGGGCCTACTTGTTTAAACTACCAATGTTTAGTGTCCGTTTTAAACATCTGCTGAAATGCAACTAACAAAGACACTCACCCGCACCTAAAGAGTAACAAGATAAGGAGTGTAAAATCTAAGGAATGAAAAGCTAGCAAAATAGCAGTGAAACAACAGATTTTTCAGAAGTTGGTTAATGCAAGTATTTCCAACAACAAAAATAGCATGTCAAAGGCCAACTTCATCTTTCTTGCAGCTTCACTGAAACTAACAGATTTGCGGGGAAGGGAGGGGTCGGAATTCTTAGCACACCCTTTGCAACCCAAGTAATTCTCAGGTTAATTAGGCTAAGGATGAGTACCAGTAGTTGATTGACACTTACTATTTCACAATAGTATGCTAGCCAGAAAGTTTGGTTTGTATGTCTGTCTAATTTGTTGTTATAGACAAAGATTAATAACTGCTTGCATATGGTGCTTTATGCATAAATATAGACTATTTATATAGGAGCAGATGCATCACTTGAGGGCTTATTCTCCCCATGACCCATGTCTGGAACTCCCATGGATCTCCAGCATATTGAGGGGAGAATGTGCTCCTTATAATTAAACTGTAATCCTGAGAGTTTCTTTACAGGTCAGTACTCTCAGTCTGAACACCAAGACATTTTGTGATTGAAAGAAACGGATTTACTTGGCATTCAAATCATAATACGAACACAGAGTTTCAACAAAAGTCAGACTAGTGAGGCCTATCTTTTTTTGGCATGTATTTTAGTTACTGAAAAAGTATTTTAATTTCTGTAATGGAGCAAAGATATTGACTGGAGTTGTCTTTTAACCCAGTCAAGCGAGAAATTCCCAAACAGATTTCACTGAGCTCACACTATATATTTCTAATCTCAGATTCAAATAGCTCCAGGGGAATGAGAGTTGCCCCTTTCTTTCCCTCCCCACCCTAACAGCAGCAATTTCATATTATATTTACTTCAGCATATTACAGCAGTTCTGACAGATGTAGCAATACAATCATGTACTTTTTTCATTTGGAGACTTTGTGAGAGAATATTTTCATCTTTCCAGTGTCTCACCATTGGTATTTAGTTTTAAAAACACTAATTCTCAGCACTCTTGCTTGCTATTCATAATGAAAGCCACAATGGAATCTTTCAGGTTTGTTTGCAACTGTGGTTTCTCTACTTCTTGTAAACAAGGCAACTTCCTGTCTCAGGGTTCCCACTGCTATATCAGGTTGAATCATGGCACCCTTCACAGTCATGACCCCTGAATGCAAGCATGCTACAATTCTGTCTAGTTCTATTAACTATGCATTACAGCATGAGATAATATTTCGGAAGCAGCCATTCAAAGCAGGCTACCCCTCCTCAAAACCAACTAAGAATCTGCCAGCATGTTCATTTAGACTGCATATGGTTAACTTGAATCCTTAGCATTTTAATGCTTGAGAAATAATATTGTTTTGCATTAAATGATGTGTGATATGAAACCTGTTGTACACCTTTAAATAGTTTCTACAGCAAATAGAGCAGCTTCTCATTTCAGGGTCCCAGAATCAAATTATGAATCATCTTCCATTCTAAACATATGGATATGGACACACAAAATGGGGCTCTTAATCAAGGAAATTAAAAATATCTTTTTTACTAGATGAAGGGAGGATTCTTTTAGGGGTGATGAATTTTGGAAAACAGCATCTTATCGCTATTTCCTGATCCTGTAGTGGATACTTGATTGCACAGCGTGATGTTAGATGTGTTTTCCTATACACTGATAAATTATATATGATGTGTGTCCTACTTCTTATAATAATATTTTTCTCATCATTTCTTGCTGGATTGTGTCAGTTAATGATAGCCTTGGCATTTCTGACCTTTATTTAGTCAAAAAATTTCCATCCTGTTTAAACAAAGGGTTCTGTCTGCAGCTTTTGACAGTCGCCATTTTGCTTACCCATGGCAACCTATTCTGTTCAATAGCTAGCGTCACAGTAGCTTGACACAGAGCCATGTGATGTTGTGACCATTTCAGACAACAAATAAATAGATACCCCTCAAGCCCTTTTTGCTAAGACCCTTGTGCAAACTTCCTCAAATCTCTCTGATCTATCAGAACCTCAGTAGAGTTGAAATTGTGATGCTGTCAGTTACTACAGAACATTTCTGCTGGAGGAAAAACAACTCTCTCTTGCTTGCTCTTTCTGTGAGTCTGTACCTCCAGCTGCCTCACTGCACTGTGTCAGTGTATTAAAATAGAACTGGCTTGATGACTTCACTAGTTCTCTCAAATAGGCCAGTTGGCAGACCTCTAACAGTCTGCTCCTGTGTAGAAGAGGTTGGGTTTTTTTTCCCCCCATATGAAAATTCACTTTCATTCTGACTACGGAAAAAAAAAAATCTTGCTTTTGAACACAACCTGAAAAATTCACTCACCTACCCACACATGGTGAGTAGGAAGCCTGAGTGAGAGTCATCTGCTTCTACCGAATCTAACTTTCCTTAAAAAATTCTAGCCTTTATGATTGCAAAGATAACCTTCCAAACACCAATTAAGTTAAACTAATGCAATGCTATCTTCTCAAGTCTGCAGACACACTTCCAGTGCTGCAGACTGCTGCTCTGAGCTTTGCCAGGCTACAGCAGAGCAAACTCTACTGATGTCCACAAGGCTGTGGGACAGCAATGAAACTGACAAGAAATCAGATCAAATTTCACTGTGCTACTACTTAGGCTATGAGCAATGGTGGAGGAAGGCTCTGAAGATATTCACTAGATTCAAAAAGGGGGAGAGAATGCCACAGAGATATAAATGTCTCTAAGAGCAGCTGGAGAGCTGATGGAAGAATAGAGAACTGGAGTTTTTCCACTCCCCTTTGATGCGTGTAAGTCCGTGGTTCCCAAACTTGTTCCACCGCCTGTTCAGGGAAAGCCCCTGGCGTGCCGAGCCAGTTTGTTTACCTGCCGTGTCCGCAGGTTCAACCAATTGCACTCTCACTGGCCACGGTTCGCTGCTCCAGGCCAATGGGGGCTGCTGGAAGCGGCGGCCAGTACGTCCCTCAGCCTGCGCCGCTTCCAGCAGCCCCCACTGGCCTGGAGCAGCGAACCGCAGCCACAGGGAGCCGCGATTGGCCGAACCTGCAGACGCGGCAGGTAAACAAACCGGCCCGGCCCGCCAGGGGCTTTCCCTGCACAAGCGGCGGAACAAGTTTGGGAACCACTGGTGTAGGTGAATCGAGTGGCGGCAAAGAAGGGGAAAGAGACGGTTAAAAAAACATAAAATATTGCAGAAGACTAGGTGGTTCTGTTAAATACATAATCCTTTTCAAACACATATTGACATTTTTTCATTAAAATGCTGTCACTTCACTTTGGATTCACTATATCATATTTTGAGGATATTTTGCTATCAAGGCTGTAAATCTTCATGTACAAAAATCAGTACACATATGTCAGAACCTCATGGAACAACTTCTGGGCACAGCCAGAGGGGAAACAGTGCAAATGCTATACCATGATCCAGAGTCCCTCAAAACTGCAGGACTGGCATTTTGTAAAATCTCAATGGGTACTTTATACGTCGAGCTAGAGAAGAGAATTCTGGAACTCTGTTTAAGGATCAGGCGGTATGGTCAATAAGTTTTCTTGCTGACATTTTGATTAACTTGAAGCCACTATATACCTGCTCATACTCAAAAAGAACCCGAGTACTTGTGGCACCTTAGAGACTAACCCATTTATTAGAGCATAAGCTTTCATGGGCTACAGCACTCTTCACTGGATGCACAGAATGGAACATATAGTAAGATAGATATAGATATATATACACACACATACAGATAAGTTGGAAGTTACCAAACAAACTGTGAGAGGCTCATTAGTTAAGATGAGCTATTATCAGCAGGAGAAAAAAACTTTTGTAGTGATAATCAAGATGGCCCATTTAGACAATTGACAAGAAGGTGTGAGGATACTTAACTTAAGGAAATAGACTCAATATGTGTAATGACTCAGCCACTCCCAGTCTCTATTCAAACCCAAGTTAATGGTATCTAGTTTGCATACTAATTCAACCTCAGCAGTTTCTCGTTGGAGTCTGTTTTTGAAGCTTTTCTGTTGCAAAATTGCCACCCTTAAATCTGTTACTGAGTGGTCAGAGAGGCTGAAGTATTCTCCTACCAGTTTTTGAATGTTATGATTCCTGATGTCAGATTTTTGTCCATTTATTCTTTTGCATAGAGACTGTCCGGTTTGGCCAACACACATGGCAGAGGGGCATTGCTGGCACATGATGGCATATATCACATTGGTAGATGTGCAGGTGAACGAGCCCCTGATGGCATGGCTAACAGACCCCCAATGAGAAACTGCTGAGCTTGAATATCATTACAAAAGTTTTTTTCTCCTGCTGATAATAGCTCATCTTAACTAATTAGCCTCTCACAGTTTGTATGGCAACTTCCAACTTATCTGTATATATATATATATATGCGTGTGTGTGTGTGTGTGTTCCATTCTATGCATCCGATGAAGTGGGCTGTAGCCCACAAAAGCTTATGCTCTAATAAATTTGTTAGTCTCTACGGTGCCACAAGTACTCCTGTTCTTTTTGAGGATACAGACTAACACGGCTACTACTCTGCAACCTGCTCATACTCTGATTCCTAAGAGCATGGATGATTTGTGTAGGGGTTCAACAGGGAGCTGAAGTTTGGCCATGATGCAGAAACAAAATAGTACTGCTCTTACAGCATTCATTTGTGCCCATTTTCGATGCCAAAGCAAAGAGATGTAATTTGGCTCATTTTGATTAACTGCCTCATACCACGTAGACCTAAGGGGTAACATTTTCAAAAGTGTCTAAATGACTTAGGAACTTAAGTCCCACTTTTAAAAGCCCCTATGTCATTTAGGAGGTTAAATCCCATTGGAAGTCATTGTGACTTAGGTTCCTAAGTGATTTTAAAGGCTTTTGAAACTTTTACCTAAGATTTATGTTGAGTCAGAAATACAGACATAGATCTTTTGATCACACTCCATCTGTTTATTTAAAATGACCCTCTCTAAACTGCTCTAAAGCTGATCATATAATTGAACATAATCACTTGGTACACAGGTTCTTACATTCAAGATCATAGGGAACTTCTTCTGACCAATCTGTTTCCCCCCAAATGGATATTTCCTAGCATTTTAGTAAGAGTATTATGATCTTAGTCCATTTCCTCTACAGTAGGTACTGAGTTTGTGAACTGCCACAGTGCAGGAACTTGGTCCTGCTTTTTTACAGATGATGGCTTGAAGTTGCAAAGGAGTAGAGAGCAGAAGAGGAAACTGACTGAAAGAAGGAATAAAAGACGGTGATGGATAGACACAGAAAGGGAGGAAGGGGAAGAGAGGATGAAGTCAACAGTGCTAGCCCCACAATATTTGATCCCTTATTTTGTTCATTTTTAAATTAACAATAATTTGGATTACAAATATTTAGAGGGGGCTGACCAAAATCTATCCTGTGACTTCAAATTGTGATTTTGGACAATTTTATTCAGCAGAGAATGCTGACTATATGGCCCGGCGACTAGTGCCACCAAGTCTCACCACCTGCAGTCTTTGGCCTGCTGCAGATTGATGGCAATGCAACTCATGGGGATAAGATACTTCTGACCATTCCCTTTGACTGAGACAGAGAGGGCAGGGTGCAGCCTCCAGGAATTCTTTACCTTTCAGTCCTTTTTCTTAGAGAAGATTGCATAAGATTTATTAAAAAACAAAACATAAATGGAATTAAAACCTAAAACAGTTTGCTTTATATATGCTGATTTATGCTTAGCATCAGCTACACTAGATAAGGTTCTCTCAGCTTAGTTACTATGGGGGGGAACAGTGTTCGTCCTCTCTCTGATCATTCTTCAGTCAGTCTGTCAGTCTTGCATTCTAGAGAGAGATTCTTTGCTATGTTCAGAGTTCTCTCTTATCAACTCCCTTCCGCTAAATCAACATAGTTGTCCAGACAAACCTCACTTGATCTAGGGCAGCCATCCCCTTTTCCAAAACAGTTTTCTCCATGCATATCTAATAAGGTTTAGTGGGAAATGAGCATTCGCTGAGGAGTAGGAGTAGTATACAAAAAGCCTTTAATGAGGATTAAGAGCCACCTTTCAAAGGCTTAGCGACCAAGCTCAGAGACCATATTTCACAGACCAGTCTGAATATCTCCACTCCAGATAGTTTCTCTGAAGTCTTTTCAAGTAGACAGGTTGGCATTTTCCTCAATATTAAAACCCTCCATCAATCATTTGCTGTCATTTTGAACTATGAACTAGGAACACAGGTACAGACCTTCTGTCACAGCCCCAACCAGAAACACTGAGGAATTTCTAACTGAGGAAGTTCTGGTATACCCAGGAGTTGCCAGTGCCCAGATTAAAGGTTAGCTGAGTCCAGTACTGTCAAAAGGAAGGTCAGTTTACAGCTTTATCATATGGCCTGTGGGCAATAAGCAGCTGAGTTTTTTAACCTGAGTTGTAATGCATAACTAGCCATGGATTTACTAGTGCTCTTCAGAACACTTGTCCAAAACACCACCACTAGTGCTTGCTCAGAACCGGTATCCTCTCACTGGTCAGCCCAGTGGCTCCCACTCACTCTCCATATAGTTTTGGTTGTATTTCCCTTTCTGTCCATAGGGAAAGAGGAGCTGAAAGAAGAACAATGCTCCTTGCACTCACCTCCCATTGGTTGTGGGAAGGAAAAAAATCTCTCTTCCACAAGTTGCTGCTGGGGGCAGAGGAAGTTCCTGGAAACTCCAGATGAACCCCCAAAAGGAGGTGGGAGATAATATTTGGGTGCCCCTTCCTGTATGAGAGCAAAGGGGAAGAGGTGGGATGGGTAAATGTGATTATGAAAGGAGTTGATTAAATGGTTTATTATTATCTGTTATTTGGACAGGAAGGTCAGAGAGATAAACAATGTGCCCTAACTTAGTGACCTGGGCTCTTACAAAAATGTGATCCCTTATTTTGGATCCTAAATAGGAGCAGAAATCTTTTAAAAATCTGATTCTGATTGTAGGCATGGAACTTTTTGAACATGTAGCCTATAGTGCCCAGTAGACTAACAGTCTCTAATGGACATGTGTCTTATTTAGCAGTTGTCCCTGTTCAGCAGCAGCCCACAACAAACGTAGCAGGTTTCCAAAGGGCCCATGACTGAGGTATGTTGCTGAAGAGGTGAGTAGAGGATCACACAATGGGCAAATTTAGTTTTACTGCCTCTCAAAGCAACTCCATTTTCTTGTGGAGCTTTGCAAGTATCTTTTCCTTTGTGAGGAGATTTGAGGAGGATGGCTAATAGTCAACCCCACGAAGTCATACCATTTGTCTTCAATTCTTTACCAATTTCTTCTTTGCTAATTGCCTCAGGCTCCCCTCCCAGCACAAACTCACACTCGCTCACATACTAAAAGAAACAAAGTGGATATTGAGGCACTGGCAACAGTTTGGGCTAGCCACCCAAGTCCAAGACACCCTG
Organism: Lepidochelys kempii; assembly: GCF_965140285.1. Classification (NCBI taxonomy): domain Eukaryota; kingdom Metazoa; phylum Chordata; order Testudines; family Cheloniidae; genus Lepidochelys; species Lepidochelys kempii. The sequence continues at coordinate 79,686,857 of NC_136380.1, forward strand.
CCCCAAGTCCAAACGTGGGCAGTTAGCTTGAGGCACTGCGGATGTGGATATCCGCGGACCATGTTTGCTGATTGCAGATGGCTACAGATCCAAATTTTATATCTAGAGCCCTGAAAAACTGCTGATATCAGAGGGCCATGTTTGTGGATTGCAGATCGGATGCGGATACAAATTTTGTATCTGCACAGGTCTCTAGTGCTGGCAATCACGCCTCCCAACTGTAGTGTAGACATAGCAGTGGAAATCCATAAGAAGTTTTAGTTTAAAAAAAACAAAATCAGTGTCAAAGAGCTGATCTCAAATCCTCCAAGTATGGCTACTATTATGCATAATTTTAACACTTAATTTCTACAGGGTATTTGGGGGAAGAAGGGGTGTTGACCTACAATTTCAAATCAGATGCTTAAAAAACAAATATGGGTTTCAATTATCATAGGTTGAAATTATCATAGGTGATCCCTGAAAAATATGCTGACCTTTGCAATTCCATAAATCTCTAGGGGGTGGGGCAGGGGAAGGGAAGAGATAATGCATTGAAAGTACTGAATCCTGTTCAGTGTTCCTTAAGAAAATTCTTTGTTCAGGATGTCATTAGAAAAAAAACAGTCCACAACTGTATTTGTCCTTTGAACATTTCAGGTGCACCAGCTGCTGAGTGAATTACACTGAAAGCAGAAAGCTTTGTTTCAAGTGTGGCCACACTGAAGCTCCCTTGATGTACTCCAAGAGTTCATAAACATAGAAAATACCAACAAACCACCACAAAGACAAAATTATTACAGCAAATTACAGAAAATGCATTAACCATGGAACAAGTACCAGGCAAGTCAGTGTTGCCTGAAGATATTGTTACACAAGCAGTAAAAATGACAAAAGAAAGACAAACATTTTAACATCTTTAGTGGTCTTCCAGCCAAAAATGAGACTTCAAAAGTAGCCTACTTTTTACATTACTTATTCAGCAGTATACAGCATGACATAATTGTTAAGCACCATGTCACCAGCTAACGTTACTTGATAGCCTACTAAGGCTTTGTTAAACATTCGGATTTGCATGCTATTATTAACAATGCCATAAACTTAAAGATTTCTGTAATATCCTCTTTGCGGCCATTAAACTGTTAACACTATCTTTTTCCTTGTTTGATTTGTCAATTGACAAATAGAAGGCATCACATTTTGTCTTCCCCTGTCTACCCTGAACACATTGCTGATGCTGCAGTGCAGTGCTGCACTGCTAAGGATGCTGTCCTTCGGATGACATAATAATGCAAAATCTCTTTTGCCCACTGAGGTACAAAGAAAGAGTAGAAACTAATCCCTGTTTCCCGACCAAAAAACTCTCTCTCAATAAAAGCAAGTTATACCAGCTAAGCCTGTGTGTCAACTATTACTGAATACTTAGTAGCTACCACGTTTACAGCTCACCTGTTCTATCAGTTTCTAACTCATTTCTGTAAAGTGCTTCAAGATACCCAGAGTATGAAAACCTTACCTTGATGGTTTTTGCCTCTTCCTCCTCCCCTTTACATCTGAGCTCTGAGTGTGCTGGCTATGCCTGCTTCCTCAGTGTTCTCTTCATTAACTTGCTCTCCCCTGGATCCTCTGCAATCTGGCTTCAGCCCACTCCACTCTACTCTACTGAGACCACTCTGACTAAAGGTCATTAATGATCTGCTTCCAGCCAAGTCCAAAGGCCTCTTTTCACTCCTCAGACTCCTTACTCCATTTTCTGCCTTTGGCAGAGTCAACCACTCCCTCCTCCTTGCACTTGATTGGTTCTCCTGCCTTTTGAATTGTTCTTTCACTACCTCCCTCAGCGAATTCTCCTCCCTTCTTCTCCCGAATCCCCTCACTTTCCCTTGGAGATCTGTCCTTTTCCCTCTGCACCCTCGGTAAGACACACCGAAAAACCAAGAGGAAAAAATCTCCTCTTATATAATATAGAGTTTTATAGATTCATAGATACTAAGGTCAGAAGGGACCATTATGATCATCTAGTCTGACCTCCTGCACAACGCAGGCCACAGAATCTCACCCACCCACTCCTGCGAAAAACCTCACCTATGTCTGAGCTATTGAAGTCCTCAAATTGTGGTTTAAAGACTTCAAGGAGCAGAGAATCCTCCAGCAAGTGACCCGTGCCCCATGCTACAGAGGAAGGCGAAAAACCTCCAGGACCTCTTCCAATCTGCCCTGGAGGAAAATTCCTTCCCGACCCCAAAAATGGCAATCAGCTAAACCCTGAGCATATGGGCAAAATTCACCAGCCAGATACTACAGAAAATTCTTTCCTGGGTAATTCAGATCCCACCGCATCTAACATCCCATCACAGGCCATTAGGTCAATTTACCATGAATATTTAAAGATCACTTAATTACCAAAATCATGTTATCCCATCATACCATCTCCTCCATAAACTTATTGAGTTTAATCTTAAAGCCAGATAGCAGTGGGGGCAAAAGATCTTCCCTTGGAAGGCTATTCCAAAACTTCACTCCTCTGATGGTTACAAACCTTCGTCTAATTTCAAGTCTAAACTTCCTGGTGGCCAGTTTATATCCATTTGTTCTTGTGTCCACATTGGTACTGAGCTTAAATAATTCTTCTCCCCCTATGGTATTTATCCCTCTGATATATTTATAGAAAGCAATCATATCTCCCCTCAGCCTTCTTTTGGTTATGCTAAACAAGCCAAGCTTTTTGAGTCTCTTTTCATAAGACAGGTTTTCCATTCCTCGGATCATCCTAGTAGCCCCTCTCTGTACCTGTTCCAGTTTGAATTCATCCTTCTTAAACATGGGAGACCAGAACTGCACACAGTATTCCAGGTGAGGTCTCACCAGTGCCTTGTATAACGGTACTAAAACCTCCTTATCCCTACTGGAAATACCTCTCCTGATGCATCCCAAGACCGCATTAGCTTTTTTCATGGCCACATCACATTCGCGGCTCATAGTCATCCTATGATCAACCAATACTCCAAGGTCCTTCTCCTCCTCCGTTACTTCTAATTGATGCATCCCTAGCTTATAACTAAAATTCTTGTTATTAATCCCTAAATGCATAACCTTACACTTCTCACTGTTAAATTTCATCCTATTACTATTACTCCAGTTTACAAGGTCATCCAGATCCTCCTGTATGGTATCCCGGTCCTTCTCTAAATTGGCAAGACCTCCCAGCTTTGTATCATCCGCAAACTTTATTAGCACACTCCTACTTTTTGTGCCGAGGTCAGTAATAAAAAGATTAAATAAGATTGGTTCCAAAACTGATCCTTGAGGAACTCCACTGGTAACCTCCCTCCAGCCTGACAGTTCACCTTTCAGTAGGACCCGTTGTAGAAGAAAGAACCATCTCTATTAATTATTAATTTAAACTGCGCTCAAAAGCACCATTGGGATTAAGGACACATTATAGTAGAGATTGTACAAACTCAAAAGAAGACTCAGTCCCTGTCCTGAAGAGTTTACAATCTCAGAAACAAACCAAAAATTGTCAATACAAGTTCTGGATACCTTAATAAGATCACTAGGCACCCCTGTTCAGTCCTGCATTGGCAACTGAACACCCAACATCTCTTCCTTCATGGCCAGCTGCCAACTCATGTATAGCATGGTGAAAATTAATTTGTTATCTGTTCACTTCCCCTGAAGTCTTCCCTCTCTTGCACTATCAATTATTCCACCACCCTCCCAACCTGGGGATATTTCAGTCTTTTGTATCTTCTTTTTCTGCCTCAGCATCCATACTGTTATTAAATCCTGCTGGTTCTTCTTCTATAATACCTCCAAAAATCTGCCTCTTCCTAGTCATCCCCACCATCAAAGCCTCACTCCATGCCTTGATCATCTCATCTTGGCTACTGCAACCGCTTCCTCTCAGGCCTCTCCTGTTCTCACTTGCATTGCACTCATGTCTATCCAACATGTTGCTTCTGAAGTCAATCTTCCTTTCCTTCAGCCCCAATGGTGTTACCCCCTCCTCCTGCATGGACCTCTGGGCTCCTTCCACGCCAAGTTCCAGCAAGATGCATGCATGATGAGCACGTCTCATCTTTCACCATCGTACCACTTATTCTCCCATACCATCTCTGGCATCTTTTGTTTGCGATCATACTTCACTATAGTCTGTCTCTTTTAAATGGTAAGCTCCTCATTGTCCTTTTTTTGGGGGGTGAGGGGGTGACCTTTAAAAGGGCCATGAGCTCTTACTATATAAAAAAAATCTGTAAATCAAATTCCATATTTTTCTTTAATATCACACAGATCAGTTTGATAAAATTTAGCACTAAATAACCAATATTTCAATACAGGAGGCATTCAAAACTATATTATATTTCCTTGTTCAGTTAGTGCAATAGCACATGCAAATCATGCATTTACACATGCAAATAAGTATTTGTTGGGTTAAATGTGCACCCCATTCAAAGCAGGTATACACACAAATGAAACCGCACAACTGTACTCCTAGAGCTCTAGTCTCCTTTTTTCAAAACTTGGCCTGTCAGTGCACCAATACCAGGTATTTGTTGCAGTATATAACCAGAAATGCTTTAGACACATTGTAACTGCATTATTAACTGTCCAAATTCATTTAGGTTTGTTTTTTTAATCTACATATTTCTTCCTCCAAAATGCTCCATCAGTACCCAAATATAAGAACTATTAGTGACATGCTCCAGACACGAGTAGAAGATAGAATTCATAGGTTGTGTGCTAGTTTAAGTTGTTTAAATGTACAAAATATTTTAATATTGAGCCAAGGAGACTATATCCTTGGATCAAGTTTCTACTTGCCAAAGTTCAATGCTTTTGTAGGTACCTGGTCTTTTCCTTCTCAACAACTACGGGATGTATATTTGTTGTTCAACTGCAGCTCCTGACCTTGTGTCTCCCTCTACCCCCAGCCCTGCCCAGATCCTCCCAGTGGTGCAGCCCGGCCACCTTCCTTCCCCTCTCTGGGCAACTCAATGTGGCTTCCTGACCTGGGGAGCTGCTACAAGCACCAGGGAGCCTTTCCTATCCTGGTGTCTCCCACACTTACCTTCACAGCATTTTTCAAATTGTACCCCAGCAAAACTTGTCCATCTGCCACAGCTCTTCCCACATTCTCTGTCTGTATCCTAACACCTGTCCTCTTTCTTCCCCCTCATTGGCTCCATTTCCCCTTCCTTGTTACCATCATTCATGGCTCTGGAAGATCACTGGTGAGCAGCATGTTGAACAGAACACACCCAGCATTATGATGGGTTTATTCTACCCATGGATGATGAAAAATGATAGTAGGGATGGTAACTCAGGTTATTATTAATTATTTGTATTATTGTTTAATCATATCTCAGAGTTACGAGAAGCAACCTTATTTTTATTTATAGTGCTCTTCAAAGTCATTCGTGAACCTACACAAATATTACGAAGAATTAATTCAATTGTTTCAAAAGTAGCCACACATTTTGGGAGCCCAACTTTTATAATCTTTGGGGATGATTTTCAGATGTCGTGAGTTCTCTCAGTTCCCACTGCCGTCAATGGGAGCTGTAAGTACTCAGCATCTCTTGAGATCAAGTCCAAGGTATCTAAGGTTGGGCACCAAAACTGGAGGTCACTTTCACATATCTGGTTATAAGCGTCACAGCAGCACTGTTAGACAAATATTATTAAATTCCATTTTACAGATGGGAAAACTGAGGTACTTAAGGAACCTAAGGCACTTAAGTTACGGTACTTGTCCAAGGTCCCACAGAAAATCTGTAGCACTGCTGGAAATAAGACCCACATTCCCCATCCCTGCCTTAACTACAAGAGAATCCTTCTACATTTTAATATACTGTGTATCTAATTTGTACTGGCACAGTGTAAGAGGCAAGTCATAGAGCAACAAGCTTGCAGGAGGGTGTTGCCCACCTTTCAGGTTAATTTCAAAATGAATTTAAATAGAGAGGTGTCTCTTGGGGTACATCTGTATCTGCCTGGGAGGTGTGATTCCCAACTGGCATAGACATATTTCCTCAAGCTAGCATGCTAAAAACAGCGGTATAGCCAGGGTAGCATGGGCAGTGGCTCAGGCTAGCCCCCTAAGTACAAAGCTCCCTCCCCCCAGCTCTTCTGAGTATGTATTAGGGCAGCTAGCCCAAGCCTTCACCCATGCTTCCTTTGCTATACTGCTATTTTTAGTGCCCTAGCTTGAGCAGATATGACTGTGCCAGGTGGGAAGCAGACCTCGCAGTCAAATGTACCCTTCGATTAACACAGGAAAATGTTATAGGGCCACAGAAAATAAAGAGAGAAATTATACACATAAATAACTAAAAGCAAGAAACTGGTAACAAGAGAGAAAGGACTGAAACACATGCTCGCTAGAAAAATTTAAGTATAAGATTTAACCAATAGCCTCTATAAAAAACTATAGCCTGGTAAACTAATCTATAGTAGAGTTCTATACCCAGCCAAGTTTACTCTATTTAATTTGTTGTTTAATTAATTTTCTCCACTTTCTTTAAAAAAAAAAAGAAAAAAAAAGCATGATCTTTGTTCTGTTCCTTCTTTTGAATCATCAACAAAATTGTTTCCTTAGGCAATGTATTTGCACAGATGTAAATGAGGGCCTAATCTGGCCTGCTGAATCTTTATTACTGGGTGATGATGATGAGAGAAAAGGAACTAATTCACATGACTCTCAGAGTTTATGCTGAGCCTTTAGTGCTGGCAGACCAAAAAAAAAAAAAGAACCCAGAACCCAACATCTTTTTACTCAAAAACTGAGCATATTTTACCTCAAGTCATAGATAGATGATAAACACAGAACCCCACAATGCCATGTTTAGAGTCACCTTCTGGAGTAGGGCTGCACTTCAAAGAATTGGTGTTTAACAAAAAAGATTTATCTCATTAGAAAATCTGATAAGTGGCTTTGATTTCTGAACAAGAAGTAAGGAACACTGTTAGTAAATAAAGCATATTTAACATGTCTACAGAGTCTGGAATGTTAAGTGGTTAACTAATTTTTCACTATTATAAATCTCAAGATTCAGACAATACTTTGAACCAACAGTAATTGTACATCGCTTATTTTACCTGCAATGATAACAACTGCCCAAACAATATATCTAAGAAGGCTGAAATCCTCAAGATGCTATTACTTACAATTGTGAGCTTCAGTGAAACATTGAAACCTTACTTTTGCAGTATCCCTGTTGCTCTAAACGTAAAGGGGCTTGTTTAATTTCCGAGACAGACTCATCTTCCCAACTTTCAAGTATCAGGGGGGTAGCCGTGTTGGTCTGGATCTGTAAAAGCAGCAAAGAGTCCTGTGGCACCTTATAGACTAACGGACGTATTGGAGCATAAGCTTTCGTGGGTGAATACCCACTTCGTCAGATGCATGCAGCGGAAATTTCCAGAGGCAGGTATAAATATACAACCAAGATTCAGGCTAGGGATAATGAGGTTCGTTCATTCAGGGAGGATGAGGCCCTCTTCTAGCAGTTGAGATGTGAACACCAAAGGAGGAGAAACTGCTTTTGTAGCTGGCTAGCCATTCACAGTCTTTGTTTAATCCTGAGCTGATGATGGTGTCAAATTTGCAAATGAATTGAAGCTCAGCAGTTTCTCTTTGAAGTCTGGTCCTGACATTTTTTTGCTGCAGGATGGCTACCTTTAAATCTGCTATTGTTCATCCAGGGAGATTGAAGTGTTCTCCTACAGGTTTTTGTGTATTGCCATTCCTAATATCCGATTTGTGTCCATTTATTCTTTTACCTAGGGACTGTCCAGTTTGGCCGATGTACATAGCAGTGGGGCATTGCTGGCACATGATGGCGTAGATTACATTGGTGGACGTGCAGGTGAATGAACTGGTGATGGTGTGGCTGATCTGGTTAGGTCCTGTGATGGTGTCGCTGGTGTAGATATGGGGGCAGAGTTGGCATCAAGGTTTGTGGCATGGATTGGTTCCTGAGTTAGCATTACTATGGTGCGGTGTGTTGTTGCTGGTGAGAATAAGCTTCAGGTTGGTGGGCTGTCTGTAGGCGAGGATTGGCCTGCCTCCCAAGGCCTGTGAAAGTGAGGGATCGTTGTCCAGGATGGATTCTGGATCACTGATGATGCGTTGGAGAGGTTTTAGCTGTGGACTGTATGTGATGGCCAATGGAGTTCTGTTGTTTTCTTTCTTGGGCTTGTCTCGCAGCAGGAGGCTTCTGGGTATACGTCTGGCTCTGTTGATCTGTTTCCTTATTTCCTGGACACGCAATAGCAGATTTAAAGGTAGCCATCCTGCAGCAAAAAAACTTCAGGACCAGACTTCAAAGAGAAACTGCTGAGCTTCAGTTCATTTGCAAATTTGACACCATCATCAGCTCAGGATTAAACAAAGACTGGGAATGGCTATCCAACTACAAAAGCAGTTTCTCCTCCCTTGGTGTTCACACCTCAACTGCTAGAAGAGGGCCTCATCCTCCCTGATTGAACAAACCTCGTTATCCCTAGCCTGAATCTTGCTTGCATATTTATACCTGCCTCTGGAAATTTCCACTACATGCATCTGACGAAGTGGGTATTCACCCATGAAAGCTTATGCTCCAATACGTCTGTTAGTCTATAAGGTGCCACAGGACTCTTTGCCGCTCTTCCTGACTTTGTTTTTAAAAAGGGTAACTGTTTCAAATAATTCCTACTTATGCCACTTGGACTTTGCCACAGTGATATTACTTCCTTCAGTAAATAGTCTTCAGTGAGTTACGGGGTGTGGAGGTTGGAAAATATGAGAAGACTAATGTGTTTATTGTTTCTATGTCTACTTACATGGCCCCATCACTGAAGTACCTGAGAGCTTCGCACTCATAAGTGCATTTAGTCTCCATACTTCTGATCTATGGAAACATGATCCACATTTTGTAGACAGGGATGTAGAGTCTAAAGAGAACTAAAGGCTAGACTCTGATTTTAGGTAAAGCCCTAAGCAAGGGGCGATGCTTAGACCAAACCAGGCCAGGAGTAGCCCCAAGAGGCATTATGAATTTGACTTGCCTCTCAGTCACAATTTTTCAGCTGCAAGTTATAAAATCTGTCTACCATAATTCACAGTTTCAATATTCTAGATGCAAAGAGACAGGAAGTTGGTACTCTGGCATTTCCAGAGTTGGTACTCTGGCATTTCTACAATAGCAAAGTAACTGTAGTTTGCCTTGCTTGAAAAGTGCAACTTTAACTCTGCATTTCCTGGTTTCTATAATTGGATTTCCTTTTTTAGATAACTTTACTGAAAGGCAATACATATCTCCAATCTTAACTCAACTCTTTTTTTTGCTGGAATTTTTTTAAGATTTAAATACCCTTAACATAGAAACTTAAAGGACCTTCCCCACCTTTCTGTCTGCGACCCCTTTTCATCCTAACAACTTCTCATGTCGATCAGGAAGACACCCATTTCTTCCCTATGTTCTATACCCCCCCTAGCACCATCCTTTCATCAGCTCTAGAAAGAGACTCATTCCCCTTCAAGTCCTCTTGGATCTCATAGTCTTTATTTTCCTTTGACCTCCTTCCAGAGACTTGCTCCTCTCCTTCACTTCTCCCTCCACCTTGACCAAAAGATTGCCCCAGGTCACAGTTACGTTGGCAATGAGCATGTATTGTATCGACCAGACAAGGTACTAGCAAGCTTCAACAGGACTTTATTTTAAAAGTAGAATCCTCTTTACCAAGCTGCTGCTGTACCCTCTGTAGCGCTCTCCCAGCCTCTCAACTCCTCCTCCATCCTTCCTGTCCTTTCAGACTCCCAACAGCCAGTGCTCCCAATTCTAATAATTACAAGCAACATCTAAACACCACATTCCCTCCTCTCAAGAAATTCTCCCAATTAAAATAAACATTATTGTTCTAACCACAGGAACAAATATGAAACAAGACACTATACTGTTGGCAGAAATATTACACTGAAAACATTGTAGATACTACATAACATAGTCTCTAGTCCAGACAGGTGCTCGTCTGGGTCTGACATGCCATCTCTCAAACCCCGGTTCCAGTGCAATGTCTTGTTGTGTTGGTACTACGGTGAAGTCATCCAGTGCACACTGGGTGTTGGCATAATCTCCTCTTGGTGCACAGGCAGGTGCAAGATAAGAAGCATTCCATACCCGCCCATCAGAAAGTTGATAGGTGTAAGGTCCCTTCTTTTCTATGATTTTAAGAGGAGCTGTGAATTTATGGTCCCCTTTGCGTAAAATTCCAGGTTTTCGTATTTTAATGAAGGAACCACACTCAAACTTTGGTTCTTTAGCACCCCACCACTTGTCTGTGAAAGCCTTATACTTTGCTTGGTTCTGTTCAACTGTTTTTCTCACATCATCCTCGGTTGGAGCCTCAGGTCGTGCCTTTAACAATTCAGCAATGTTCAATTTAGTATCATCTGTTTCCCATGCAGTAACTCTGCAGATGATCTTTGCATTGTGGCATGTCATGTAGTCCAGTATGCTTGAAAGAAATCAGTAGTGAAGGGTATCCACAATCGTCCTTCCAGTTTAGCCGTTTGCAAACTCTCTTTCAAACTTCTGTTAAACCGTTTGATTTCCCCATTGGCTTGAGGGTAATATAGGGATGACCTTCTGTGTAAAATGTTCCTCTGTGCTAGAAAAGTTTCAAACTCCAGGGAAGTAAATTGACTACCATTATCTGAAACCAGTTCTTTGGGGTTACCTTCCCTGTTAAAAACTGAAGAGAGGAACTTAATTACTGTAGCAGAAGAGATTTGTGATGTAAACACTACCTCAGGCCATTTATTGAAATAGTCTATTAAGGTGATGGCATAATGACAGTCAATTGGAGCAGTATCAAAGGGTCCTACAATGTTAATCACCACTTTTTCCCATGCAGATTCAGGAGAGGAACAGGCTGTAATGGAGGGGTGCATGTCACTGCTGTCTTATTCATGCATTTGGCAAGTGACACAGGTTTTTATGAGTGCTTCAGTTTGAGAGTCTATCCCTGGCCACCAATACAGATCCCAGTGCTGTTTGGTTTGGACAATTCCTTGATGAGTATCGTGTGCCAGGTGCATGAGTTTTGACACGAATTCTTCTGGCACAAGGAAGATGGTGTGTACCTCGTAGCACACAGCCATCAAACAAAGAAAGTTCATCCCAAACGCTAAAATAAGGCAGCAAAACTGGGTCAAGGTTTTTAGGGTGACTGGGCCATCTCTTTGTCAGAAATTCCCGTAGTTTTTGTTGAATTGGACACGCTAAACAAGCATCTTGAAATTGTTCTCTTGTAACTGCAGTGAGAGTGCCTGTAATAAGCACAACCACTATATCCTCATCCTCCGGTGGACTATCTGGGTTAAGGCAAAGGCAGGCGAGAAAGGCATTCAGGCTTATATTCCAATTCATAATTGGAAGAGAATACGTCTTGCTAGATGGTCTGCAAGACATGTCCTGCTCTTCCCAGTCCTTTCATGGTGAGCAACATCAAAGGTCTGTGCGCAACTTGAACGTGCAGCCCCATAGGTAAGTTCTCCATTTTTCAGTAGCCCAGACACAAGCAAGTGCTTCTTTTTCAACTGTACACTATTTTCTCTCAGAATTATTTAGTGTCCTTGAAGCAAATGCAACAGTCCTCTCTGTGTTGTCCTCATGCAGTTGTGTGAGAACATCCCGAAATCCATAATCAGAAGCATCAGTACTTGCAACTGTGGACAATGCAGGACTGAATAGTGCAAGTACTGGACTATGTACAATCAAGTCTTTCACCGTTTCGAAACTAGCTTGTGCATCCGTTGTCCACACTAAGGCTGAACTTCTCCGTAGTAATTCCTGTAACGGTTCAATGACAGAAGCATAATTGGGAATGAATTTTCATATTAGGAGGTAAGATCCAAGAAGGAACGTAAGGTTTGCAAATCTGATGGAGGAGGAGCATTTGAAATTGCCAGGATATGATCTGGATCAGAAAGGAGAGTTCAATTTGTCTAATTTTGCATTTGGACCTACTGAGCTGGAGGCCTGCTGTGCTGATGCAGTTTAGTATAGAATGCAGGTTATTGTCATGCTCCTCAGAAGTATTTCCAAACACGATAATATCATCCAGATAGCACTGAACTCCATGTTGATTCTTCAGAATCAATGACATTTTTTGAAAGGCATTTGGGGCAGATGCGAGACCGTATGGAAAACGTTTAAAACGAAATAGTCCCTCATGTGTAATAAATGCTGTGAGGTCTCTGCTATCTTCATGCAACATAACCTGGTGGTATGCGCTCTGCAAATTAAGAGTAGAAAACATTTTTGCTCCACAGAGTTCTGCAAATACTTCTTTTATGTGAGGAAGAGGATGGCTGTCAATCACAATAGCTTTATTTGGCACTCTTAAGTCCACACAAAGGCGAATGCCTCCACCCTTCTTCTGCGTCACCACTATATGTGAAACCCATTCAGAGGAGTCGATCTCTTCAATAATGTCCTCTTGAACAAGTTTTCTAAGTTCCTCTGAAACAGCTTCCCTGAGTGAAAATGGTAAGCACCTAACTTCTGTCTTACAGGCATAACATTATTCCGCATTTTAACTTTATGCGGAAACCCATGAGCACAGCCGAGTTTCTCCTCAACCTGGTGTTGGGTCTCAGCTGAAACTGGTGTGTGTACCGCAAGAGTGCTTTGCTGAGGAAGATCAATTCATCCATTAACTACCCTGAGATTTAAAGCAGCCAATAAATCTCTGACAAGTATAGGAGTGCCTTTGTGGACAATGTAGAACTCTGCAGTTACACAGCAATCACCAAAAGTAACTACTACCAGGCAGCCATGAACTGGAATATGGTTTTTCAAATAGCACACCAAGTGAAGTTTGGGTTCAGTAAGAGGCACATCTTTAAAGTAACGCAGATAGATGGAATCGGGTAGTATAGGTACTACTGAGTCAGTGTCCAACATTAGCTGAATAGAGTGTGGTTTGCCCGAGGGTATGGCAGAAACATTTACAGTGCACTTGATCTGTTCTGGAATATGTGCTGTAGTGATTTTGTCCACGCTCAGCACAGTAACATCTGGTATTGTAACTGCATGCACCTGTTGATTGAACTGGCTACTGCAACATACTTTAGCAAAATGTCCAATCTTTTTGCAGGGATTGCACTGAGCTACTTTTGCCAGACATCCTGTGTAGCTTGCAAGGTGTTGTGGGGATCCACAGCGAAAACAAGCTTTCACTGTATTTTGAATTTGCTGATTTGTTGGTTTTTCATTAGTTTTCCTCTTGCAATAGTGTGTCTGCAGTGGTAGTGAACATTTCTGCAAAGAACATTTCTGCAAAACATTTCACAGCCTGGACTGTGCCTCCTGTATCCATGCTTATTAGTCTGGCTTCAGCTATAGCTGACTCAATCTGAATAGCAATGGTTATTGCTTTTTCTAGTGTAAATTGTGGTTCTAGAAGTAAGCGTTCTCTTACATGAAGCATGGTTGTTTTCTCAAAGAGCTGGTCTATAATCCTCTCATCTGCCATATTCCCAAAGTCACAAAATACAATCAGACTCCTCAGGGAAGCAATATACTGCATTATAGTTTCCCCTGGTTTCTGCTAACACTGGCAGTGGATTAGCAGGGCACGCTTTCTTACTTCAAGTTTCAGATTAGCAGCCGCGTTAGTCTGTATTCGCAAAAAGAAAAGGAGTACTGTGGCACCTTAGAGACTAACCAATTATTCCACCATGATTTCAACAATTTCCATCCCACCATCAACCTCAGCCTGGACCAGTCCACACAAAAGATCCACTTCCTGGACACTACCGTGCTAATAAGCGATGATCACATAAACACCACCCTATACCGGAAACCTACTGACCGCTATTCCTACCTACATGCCTCCAGCTTTCACCCAGACCACACCACACAATCCATCGTCTACAGCCAAGCTCTACGATACAACCGCATTTGCTCCAACCCCTCAGACAGAGGCAAACACCTACGAGATCTCTATCAAGCATTCTTACAACTACAATACCCACCTGCTGAAGTGAAGAAACAGATGGACAGAGCCAGAAGAGTACCCAGAAGTCACCTACTACAGGACGGGCCCAACAAAGAAAATAACAGAACGCCACTAGCCGTCACCTTCAGCCCCCAACTAAAACCTCTCCAACACATCATCAAGGATCTACAACCTATCCTGAAGGACGACCCATCACTCTCACAAATCTCGAGAGACAGACCAGTCCTTGCCTACAGACAGCCCCTCCAACCTGAAGCAAATACTCACCAGCAACCACACACTACACAACAGAACCACTAACCCTATCCTTGCAACAAAGCCCATTGCCAACTGTGTCCACATATCTATTCAGAGGACACCATCATAGGGCCTAATCACATCAGCCACACCATAAGAGGCTCATTCACCTGCACATCTACCAATCTGATATATGCCATCATGTGCCAGCAGTGCCCCTCTGCCATGTACATTGGTCAAACTGGACAGTCTTTACGTAAAAGAATAAATGGACACAAATCAGATGTCAAGAATTATAACATTCAAAAACCAGTTGGAGAACACTTCAATCTCTTTGGTCACCTGATTACAGACCTAAAAGTGGCAAATCTTCAACAAAAAAACTTCAAAAACAGACTCCAACGAAAGACTGCTGAATTGGAATTAATTTGCAAACTGGATACAATTAACTTAGGCTTGAATAGAGACTGGGAGTGGATGGGTCATTACACAAAGTAAAACTATTTCCCCATGTTTATTTCCCCCCCACACCCCATCCCACCCCACACCCCACTGTTCCTTAGACGTTCTTGTTAACTGCTGGAAATGGCCCACCTTGATTATCACTACAAAAGGTTTTCTCCCCTCCCCCCCAACTCTCCTGCTGGTAATAGCTCATCTTAAGTGATCACTCTCCTTACAGTGTGTATAACAACACCCATTTTTTCATGTTGTGTGTGTGTATAAATCTCCTGACTCTATTTTCCACTGAATGCATCCGATAAAGTGAGCTGTAGCTCACGAAAGCTTATGCTCAAATAAATTGGTTAGTCTTAAGGTGCCACAAGTACTCCTTTTCTTACTTCAGAAATCTCTATAGCACTGATTGCAAGCAGATAAGTCTCAACATATGAATCCAGGTAGTAAAAGCAATTGGAGGCTCATCTGGGCTTTGCAGAAAGGATGCAGGTGGGTTCAGAGGCAGAAGATCCATCCTCGTCGCCAAAATGTTATATCAACCGGGCAAGGTACTAACAAGCTTCAACAGGACTTTATTTTCAAAGAGGAAACCTCTTTACCAAGCTGCTGCTGCACCATCTGTAGCTCTCTCCCAGCCTCTCAACTCCTCTCCGCTCCTTCCTGTTTCCTGTCCTTTCAGATTCCCAACAGCCAGTGCTCCCAATTCTAATAATTACAAGCAACATCTAAACACCACAGCATGCATGAGCCGGAGATAGAATAATGGGACAGGATACAGCTAAATTTAGACTCTTATTTTACTAAGCTGCACAAACTCAGCACTTCACCGAGTTGCGGACGATTATCAGTTGTCATTGTCAGGAATGCCATAATGACTAAACTACTTCTAGCAACATTCCTGAATGGTAGCAGTTGCTGTGTTCATAAGAAAAATCGACTTCCCTAGAATCAGAATCAGCTTTTAGTAACTAGTTTTCCCTTTTGTTTTAAGTCCATTCCAAAGTTTGCTCCACAGAATTGGAATTTCACGTGTGCCATAACTGGCTCCTTCTCTTGATTCATTTACATGGTTTGCAGTCTTTAACAATATCTTTGATGTCTGAATTCATGCGTGTAACAAACATATCTCTAGCCTTGCAATGACAGGCTTCTGCAGTCTGCTAACTAGAGTGGATTCTTGCCAACATCTCAGGTCTTATAACTTAGAGTGTATTAGTTCTGGGTCCTATCCACAGGATTCCATTTGCCATATTAACTTTCTCCAATTATGCCCAGTATTTGCTAATTCGGTCTGTAATGTCATCCTTTATATCTGGCCATCCTGCTACACCACTTGCTTTCAGTTCCTGAAATATCTCATCTTGCTGGATAGGTCTTTGAATCTGGGCCAAGCACTAATCTGACACACACAAGAGTTTTGCATAATTAGTTTGCTTACATTTTGAGGTGCAGATTCTCTGTGTATGGAAAGTCTCATAATCAGGTGTTTTGGATCTCACCTGTCTCTGAAGTAGTACAGCTCTAGAGGAAGTCTGCCATTTCGATTTTGGATCCCATTTCACTGTGATCAGTGCACCATAGACTGTACTTTTGAGAGTAAAATATATACAGGAAGATGTAAAAGGTCGATTCTGAATCCATTTAGACTACATCTCAGCTATGCACTCATCTAACTTCTCATAAGCTAATACTATCATGAAACATTACTCTTCAATCATTAGTTCATTCTTCTGTTCAGTAGATGAAGGAGACCTTGATGGAAAAGCTACAGGTCACCCTTCCAGTAGCACCATTAGACCTAGTCCCTCCTCACTTGCAGCACACCAAATTGTAAATATTCATTGACTTCACAGTATCTACTAGATGCGAAGTGCTTTTCCCGGTTCAACACTTTTGTCACATTACAGTTCCCATGCCCAGACAGCATCTTTGTCTTATAGTCATCAGAGAGATTCACACACATCAAACAGGTGAGACAAGAGTTGCAAGATAATTCACAAATCCCTGCATTGTTTGCACATCCAGAATTGCTCAGACTTTTTTAGGATCTGGACATTCATCCCCAGATGTGAGCACGTGACCAGTGTAGGGAACAAACAAAAGCTTCAGTCCAAATTTTCTTTTTATTCAAAATTGAGATTGCTCTCTTTGGCTCTCTCCAACAGAGTTTGTGATCATGGTCAGCTATTGCTTCTTTCATGGTCTCACCACCACCCACTGGCAGTGATCTTTGCCTCAGGAAATACTTCTAGGGCTTCATGCAGTTGCTGCAGATATTCTTCTGGAGCTGTCCGGCAAATTGTTGAACCAACAATCATCATCCAAGGAGAGTCCAGAAAATTGTCATATAATTGCTTCCTGTGTCTAGCTATAATTGCTAGAACCAAGCAGGCATCTAGAACTGAAAAGATTTTTGTTAGATCTGTCAATGTTCTTCAGTGGCTGGACAGGGGATACTGTGAACTTTGTAGTGATCTGCTAGGTCTTTAGTACCTGTGTAGATCTGCAGCTTGCCTCGCTTTCTAATTGCATTAT
Organism: Lepidochelys kempii; assembly: GCF_965140285.1. NCBI lineage: Eukaryota > Metazoa > Chordata > Testudines > Cheloniidae > Lepidochelys > Lepidochelys kempii. The sequence goes on from NC_136380.1 coordinate 79,704,077, forward strand.
ATTGCTCATACCCTTGAGGATAAAGGTATATTAAAAAATGTCATAAAGCCAAAAATATTTTTCCAAGTTCTGTGTTGAAGGGCACTGATACCTTACGTGGCTGATGTTGTCATGTACTGGTTTAACCTTGAGGTGTCTCTCCAAGTGTTACTCTCTAAGCAGACACCCAAATCCATTAAATAAATCCGCATGGACCAATCTCTCAGGTCTTTTCCTACAACAGTGATATCACATCAGTGGATATCTTGTGCATTTTCGCTTTTTTACTCTGACAATACTTCTTCCATGTGCACAGTAATTAGTTCCATTTCCTCATATATTTGGCCTGAGAGTGGCAGCTTCTTTGCCCCTTTCACTAGGCAAACTAGCCTTTAATTTCAGTTTAATTTGTATTGGCCTAATGGTTGTACATGTAAAAACCATCACATAACCTTAGTGTGATTCTACTATGTTGTAAATCCTAGTTTTGCCCTTGTCTTCTTTTACAATAATCTGAGTAGTTAATTAGGTTACATGTGGAACCACAGTCCATTTGATACAATTTCCTTAGGGTTTGTTTATTTGTTTTGTTTTGTACTCATGTTTAGTACTATAAGCCACTGTTTTCCAGTGGTTTCAACTGCACCTGCATGATACATAATATGTGGACTCAACAGATCTACTGTTCTCGGTCTTCAACAATACGAAACTTTACTTTGTTGCTTTGGCTGCATCTGAGCTTTTGCCCCCCTCCCAAAATCCACCACACACATACACACACACACACACACACACACTTCCCCACCCCCAACATTTCCTACAGGTCTCCCCTCATGCTGGACACTTCTGTCTCTTGCAAGCTTGCTCGCATGATGGCTAGTCTTTATGCTGTGCTGCGTCAGTGCTCTCTTCTGTTGTGTTTTTCTGAACATGTATTTTCTGCTTCTGTAGGACCTCCATTTGAGGTCCTGCCCCAATTTCTTTTCTGCCATTCTACTGCCTCATATCAGCTCATCATGCAGTCTCAAAAATGTGGCTCAGAACGGTCTGAGCTTTGTGACATCCCAAACTCTGGGTTTCAGTTGTACCTGGTCTGTTGCATTAGACAAGTAACATTCACATATTAACATCTCTGAATGTCCAGAAATTTTTCTAGACTGCTTCAAGAGTCTTCATAACATCCCGCTTCCTCAGAGGGTGCAAAATGTTGGTAAGCACGTAGGTGGTTATGACCCATTAATGAACACAAGGAAGTAAAGTAATTCTCAAGATCTTTCTTTTCCACTTTAGATGCACCTTTGTACTCATACAACAGGTATGTCATGTACATGAATCCATGATCAATGCCCCTCTCCCCCCACCACAGAAAAAACCTTGGATCTTACACTTACTTCAGGATGTTTACACAAGTTCTCTATAGCATAGGCCACTCTGATGGGACAGAGGTTCTTTCATAAGTGTGGAAGACCTCAACAAGCTCTGTAAAACTGAATTATGATCTGCAACCTTTAAGGAAAAAAAAAGGCCTACTTTTTTGGATTAACAGATTCTTGGTTTATAGGAATCCTATTGATATAAAAGCATTTAGGATTAATTCAGAACTCACTTGAGACAAATCATCTCTTAGAGAAACGTAATAGAGAGCATACAACACACTTTCCAGATAATTTATCACTTTTTCTTGAAAATTAATGTATGATTTAATGTTGCTCACTCCATTTAGAATAAAGGATACTACATTATTCTAGGCCAGGGATCAGCAACTTTTGGCAGAAGTTTGTTTACCTGCCACGGACTGGTTTGTTTACCTGCCACGTCCGCAGGTTTGGCTGATCACAGCTCCCACTGGCTGCAGTTCGCTGCTCCAGGCCAATGGGGGCTGCGGGAAGCAGAGTGGGCCAAGGGATGTGCAGGCCGCTGCTTCCTGCAGCCCCCATTGGCCTGAAGCAGCGAACCGTGGCCAGTGGGAGTTGTGATCGGCCGAACCTGCGGATGCGGCAGGTAAACAAACGATCCCAGCATGCCAAGGGGCTTACCCTGGCGTGCCACATGCCAAAGGTTGCCAATCCCTGTTCTAGGCCACCGCTTGCTGTCTGATTTTTAGTGGTACCAACCCCCACGCACATTGATGTCTGGGGTAGTTGGGTGGCTCTGCACATCTGAAATCAGGGCCCAATGATCCTATTTAACATTCCTTATTCAAGCAAGGCTCCCACTGACTTCATCCAATTCCCCTGCATCCAGAATTAGCTATTACACCAGCCTACACATAAACCTAGCATTATTATGAGTAACGTTTCATGGATATTCAGTATCTTATATGTCAAAGACTTCAGCTGCACCAATAGCTTAGGATTTTCTTTAAGCTGCAGCTTTCTCAAGCCAATATTTGTAAATTATGTTTCATGTTACCATGGAAACCAAGCAGGTACTACCTCCTGTAAGCAGCCTCTTCAATATCCTTTTCTTTCTACCCATTGTTCACAGAAGTTACTTTTTTCTTTGTCAGACCAAGGGTAACACTTAAGCCACAATGCAAGTGGGACAGAACCAGGACATGTGTCAATTGTGTAACACCACAAGGCCATGTAGAATTCGTGTTGTATGGTATTGTAAGAATACTTATACCAATAACATCTCTTAGCTCTTTTAGAGTGTTTTTCATTTGCAGATCTCTGAGTGTTTTTACAAAGGTACATGATTTTGAAAGGCAATAAGGTTGTGTCATTCCATTGAGCTGCCGAAAAGAAATGCTACAGAAGATCCACGAGAGTTATTTAGGAATTGAGAAGTACAAACAACGAGCACGAGAGGGGCTGTGTTGGCCATAGATCAATCACAACATTACTAAAAGTGGTAGGAAACTGCTTTTCATGCCAACAGACAGAGACACTGAGACCTCCTCCAATTCCACAAAGGCCTTATGAGAAGGTAGGCACTGATTTACTTACCTGGCAATCAAAGGATTATTTAATAGTCACAGACTATTATTCTCTGCATCCAGAAATTTGCACACCACACAGTACTAATAGTAAGTCAGTGATAGCCGGCATAAAAGGAATCTTCTCCAGACATGAAATTCCAGATTAAGTCTTTTGTGATAACGGGCCACAATTTGCCAGTGCAGATTTTAGGCAATTTGCCACAGAGTGGGATTTCCATCACAAAACATCAAATCAAATTACCCCCAATCAAATCAACTTGTGGAAAGGTCTACACAGACAGTAAAGAACCTTATGAAAAAGGCTTCTGATTTGTATAAAGCTTTATTGATTTACCGAAGTACACCTCTAGAAAAAAAAATTCTTCAGCTAAGTTCTTAATGGAAGAAAGATCAGATCTAATTTACCAATTACTGATAACCTGCTGAAATCTCATAACAATGCAACCATATGGAAGATGAAAGAAAATCGGAAGTGGAAGCAGAAACATTATTTTGACAAAAAGGCCTGTGATCTCCCATCTCTTAACTCAGGTGATAGAGTGTGCCTGAGGAATCACACCTCTAATACTTGGGACCAAAGAGATACCATTAAAGAACAGCTGCATCCAAGTTCTTACATAGTCCAGTCAGACCAGGGGGGATACATTTCAACATAATCAAAAAACGCTGACAAAGGAGGTGCTGTAGTCACCATGAATAGGTCAGAATATGAACAAGAGGCTACTAGGCAGCTCCCCAACACCACATTCTACAGGCCATTACCCTCTGACCCCACTGAGGATTATCAAAAGAAACTACACCATCTGCTCAATAAACTCCCTAAAGAAGCACAGGAACAAATCTACACAAACACACCCCTATAGCCCCCACCAGGGGTATTCTACCTGCTACCCAAAATCCATAAACTTGGGAATCCTGGACGCCACATTATCTCAGGCATTGGCACCCTGACAGTAGGATTATCTGGCCATGTAGACTCTCTCCTCAGGCCCTACGCTACCAGCACTCCCAGCTATCTTCGAGACACCACTGACTTCCTAGGAAACTACAATCCTTGGGTGATCTTCCAAAAACCACCATCCTAGCCACTATGGATGTAGAAACCCTCTACACCAACATTCCACACAAAGATGGACTACAAGCCGTCAGGAATAGCACCCCAGGTACCATCATGGCAAACCTGGTGGCTAAACTTTGTGACTTTGTCCTCACCCACAACTATTTCAGATTTGGGGACAATGTATACCTTCAAATCAGCAGGACTGCTATGGGTACCCGCATGGACCCTCAGTATGACAACATTTTTATGGCGGACTTAGAACAACGCTCACCTCTCATCCCCTTACCCCCCTGCTCTACTTGCACTACATTGATGACATCTTCATCATCTGGACCCATGGGAAAGAGGCCCTTGAGGAATTCCACAAAGATTTCAACGATTTCCACCCTACCATCAACCTCAGCCTTGACCAGTCCACACAAGAGATCCACTTCCTAGACACTACAGTGCTAATAAGCAATGGTCACATAAACACCACCCTATACTGGAAACCTACTGACCACTATACTTACTTACATGCCTCCAGCTTTCATCCAGAACATACCACATGATCCATTGTCTACAGCCAAGCTCTAAAACAGAGCCACATTTGCTCCAATCCCTCAGAGACACACACCTACAGAATCTCTATCAGCCATTCTTAAAACTGCAATACCCACCTGGGGAAGTGAAGAAATAGATTGACAGAGCCAGAAGGGTACCAAGAAGTCACCTACTACAAGACAGGCCCAAGAAAGAAAGTAACAGAATGCCACTAGCCGTCACCTACAGCCCCCAACTAAAACCTCTCCGGCGCATCATCAAGGATCTAGAACCTATCCTGAAGGACGATCCCTCACTCTCACAAATCTTGGGAGACAGGCCAGTCCTTGCCTACAGACAGCCCCGCAACCTGAAGCAAATGCTCACCAGCAACTACACACCATACAACAAAAACACCAACCCAGGAACCAAACTCTGCTACAAACCCCAGTGCCATCTCTGTCCACATATCTATTCAAGGGACACCATCAAGGGCTAACCACATCAGCCACACCATCAAGGGCTCATTCACCTGCACATCTACTGATGTGACATATGCCATCATGTGCCAGCAACACTACTCTGCCATGTACCGGATAGTCTCTATGCAAAAGAATAAATGGACACAAATCTGACATGAGGAATCATAACATTCAAAAACCAGTAGGAGAACACTTCAATCTCTCTGGTCACTCAATAACAGACCTAAAAGTGGCAATTCTTCAACAACAAAAACTTCAACAGACTGAGTCATTACAAAACCTAAACTTAATTTCCCCAATACTAATTTCTCCCTATTGTTACTCACACCTTCTTGTCAACTGTCCATAATGGGCCACTCTCTTACCACTTCAAAAGTTATTTTTCCTCCCTTGGTATCCTGCTGTTAATTGATTTATCTCATTAGAGTGACCTCACACTTGGTAAAGCAACCCACATCCTTTCATGTATTTATACCTGCTCCTGTATTTTCACTCCATGCATCAGATGAAGCGGGTTCTATCCCACAAAAGCATATGCCCAAATAAATTTGTTAGTCTGTAAGGTGCCACAAGGACTCCTCGTTATTTTAATATAATCAAAGGGATCGATGAATAATCCCAGAAAATTCCAAAATATTGACAGCTGAGATGGACTCTGGTATTTCCCATCTGACTGATCCTATATCATCAACTGACAAAGGAGAAACTGTCAAGGAACAAGAGAACAACTCAGACTCTAATGAAAGGCTGAAACAGAGAAACAGAAGATTAAATATCCTGAAAGACTCATACAGACTTGCTAATTTGCCTGGACAAGGGGTATCTGAGTGGTAAAGATATACTCAAGAGTGATGTGCTTGCTGGTCACCTCTCCTCTCTAGGTAGCTGACACACTGGCTTTATGGAAACGTATTAAATGGGTTGAGAATTTAAATGTATGTGTTATTAGATAGTTAACTTATATATATAAAGAGTTAATTCATTTTTCTTTAAGAGGGAAGATGTAGAGATATGTTTATGAAAGATTGTGATTTGGAGACGCTCCCTCATCAGGGACAGTGTTGTGACTATGGGAATTTGGAAGTATACACTGGAAGCCGAGGTTGGGAACACCACATAGCTGTGTGCAGCAGCTCACTATAGAAACTCTCCAGTTTGTTTTATTGAAGTTTTTATTCCTTTTTCATTCACTGGTTTGTTATTTAATGAACCCCAGATCGTTACAGGTATTGCTTAAACCTGGTGAGATGGTTCGCATGATTAAAATGTTAAAATCAATTATTATAAGCTATTTAGGAAGGAGTAAGTAGGCAAAAGGGGAAGGGGATTGGCACTCTGTCAGAAAGGGCATTACCTATTTCCTAGTCACACTCAGCTCAGAAAAAAATTATCTTGAATGTTTATGGATCAATGTCCTCACACAATGAACGGTTCTCAAATTTCAGCAACCCAAAGACCGCCATTTTGATTTTTAAAAATTTTGCGAACCCCAAATCCCCAGCTCAGCCCCAGGCCTCACCCCCACTCCACCGCTTCCCCCAAGGCCTCACCCCAACTCCACATCTTCCCGCCCCGCTCCGCTCCATCCCTGCCCCTCCTCTTCCCCACCTCTTTCCACCCCCTGCCCCAAGTGTGCTCCATCCCCACTCCTCCACGTCCCTCCCAGCACCTCCTGCACACTGGGGAACAGCAGTTCCACATTGTGCAGGAGGCGCTAGAAGGGAGGGAAAGGAATTGAGGGAGAGAGGGAGGGGGAGGAGTTGATCAGCAGGGTCCGTGGAGACCCTAGTTTGAGAAATGCTGTCCTAACAGATAAAGCACAAGATGGCCATGGGCAGTGGGTACCATAGGCTGGGGGAGACTGGGCCTCCCCAAACAGCCAGAGGTGGCCCCACCCATGGTCTGCCCCCCCCAGATTCACCCTCCTGCTTGAACTTCCTGCTCTGCCCTTGGTCCAGTCTCCCTGTACAGTGGCCTTGGCTCAGGCTGGGGCTGCGCCGTCCGCCCTCCCGGCGCTTCGGGGCTGGAGCTGCACTGCCTGCCCCCCCCCAGCACTGGGGGAGCTGGAGCTGCACCGCCCACCCTCCAGGCGCTACAGGGTTGGGGGTGGGGCTGCAGCCATGCGCCACCCACCTTCCCAGTGCTCCGGGGCTGGTGGGGAGGGCTACGGCTGCTCCAGGGCTGACGGAAGCTAACCTGGGGTGGGGCAAGTGGCCGCAGTGGGCGGGGGAGCATGGAAGGGCGGGGCTGGGGGCTAGCCTCTCCAACCCTGCTCCTGGCCGGGGTGGCTCTCCCAGCCCCTCGCCTGCCTTCCCCCCTCTTGCAGAGCCTCAGTGACACACCGCCGGTGCCAGCACTCTGGACTGCTCCTGGGCAGCCCGGCAGCTCCTGCCGCTTTGAGCAGCACAGTAAGGGGGTGGGGCTGCGAGCTCCAGCGGGCTGCGTGGCATCTATACACGCTGCCCTGAGCGGCGTGGTAAGGGGGCCGGGCCGGGGCTGGGAGGAGGGGTTGGATAAGGGCAGGGAGCAGTTGGAGGGGGCAAAGGTTCTATGGGGGCGGTCAGGGGATGGGGAACGAGGGGGGGGTTGGGTAGGCGTGGGAGTTCTGGGGGGTCTGTCGGGCAGGGCCGGTGCAACCACTCGGCGGACTAGGCAGCCGCCTAGGGCGCCAAGTGGTTGGGGGCGCCAAAAAGCAGTGCCCCCACAATTTTTGTTTAAAACAGTGGAGCACAAGACTGCTGCTGCACCCTGCCTCCCGGCTCCAGAGGGGCCACCTGCAGCACGGCCAGTCCCTCCTCCCAGGGGAGCAGCTGCGCCTTCTTCCCCGCATCACGGGCCGAGCTGAGCTCCCTGCCACCCTTGGGGCTCTCAGCAGCAGCTGCCGCCGTCACCACTGAGAGCCCTGGGGGCGGTGGGGAGCCAGACTCGGGGGGACTGGCTGCCTGCGCCGCCACTGACAGCCCCCGGGGCAGCGGGGAGCCTGGCTCAGCCCACGGTGCGGGAAAGACGCAGCTGCGCTCTGCTCTTCGGGCAGAGAAGCTGGGTGTCTACTCCACCTGCAAGGTACCTAGCAGGGCCACGGAGCACCAGAGGGTGGGCAGGTCCAGTTCCTGGCCTGGGGAATGGTGTATGTGGGAGCAACCCGGGCACACCTCCCCAGCCAGTGCTACCCCCTCCAACATCCACCGACCAGCTACCTTTTCCCCTGTGCACCCATGACCCCAACAACCACCCTGTCCTGCCACTTTTGCCTCTGGGCAACCTCCACCCAGCAACCCCCCCCAGCCAGCCACAGTCACCTTCACCCCTTCATCAAACTCGGGACTCCCCGCCTGCCATCTCCCTCTTGCCCACTCCTCCCTTGTGCAAACCCCTTCCTGCCACCTTCACCCCCCTGCAACAGCCCCAGGCACATACACACCCCCGCCTGTCAGCCCCTTGCAACAACCCGCTCCTGCCCACTTCTCCCTTGTGCCACTCCCTCCCTGCCACTGCACCCCCTGCAATGAGCCCCTTTTGCCTCTGTACAATCTCTTCCCTGCCACTATACCTCCACCCCCTCCACCTCTTGGCACATCCCTTAAATCAGAACTTTTTATAGGGAACGGTTGTGAAGATTTTGGCAGCTCATCACTGAATGTAATCAGAAAAATATAAATGGTAATTGGGAATTATTTAAGAACACTTTATTAGATGTTCAAAAAGCCACAATCAAGGAAGGAGCGCATACTGGTTAAAAAAACCAAGTAGGTGTAGAGGGGAAGTGAAGAAGTTAGAAATTGTAGAAAATTGATAGGGGAAGCAAAGAGACAAGGAGAAATCTGTGGCAGCAGAGTTAAGGACAGTAAGAATGAGTTTAAGTATGTCTGGAACAAAAAATAATCTTAACAATGGTATTGGTCCATTACTAAATGGAAATGGTAAAATAATCAATAATAATGCAGAAAAGACAGACGTGTCCAGTAGATATTTCTGTTCTATATTTAGGAAAAAACAGATGATGTAGTCTTACCATACGATGATGACAATCTTGCCATTTCACTAGTATTTCAGGAGGATATTCAATAGTAGCTACTGAAGTTGGAGATTTTTAAATCATCTGATTTAGATAACTTGCATCCAAGTGTTTTTAAAGAGCTGGTTGAGGAGCTTGCAGCACCATTAATGCGGATTTTCAATAAGTCTTGGAGCAAAAGGGAAATTCCAGAACACTAGAACAAAGCTAATGTTGGACCAATATTTAAAAAAGGTAAACAGGATAACCCAGATAATTATAAGCCTGCCAGTATGATATCGAATCCAGGCAAGATAATGGAGCAATTAACATGGGAGTTGATTAATAAAGAATTAAAGGAAAGTAATATAATTAATGCCAAGCAACATGTATTTATGGAAAACAGATCTTCTCAAACTAAACATGATTTTTTTTGTACTAAACTATAAATTTGGTTGATAAAGGTAATACTTTTGGTATACTTAAAAGGAATTTGGTTTGGTACCACGCAACATTTTGATTAAAAACCTACAGTAATAAAAAAATTAATATGGCACATGTTAAATGGTTTACAAACTGACTAACTGATAGATCTCAAAATGCAAATTGTAAATGGGGAATCATCTCTGTGTGAGTAGTTTCTAGTGGGATCCTGCAAGGACTGGTTCTTGGCTCTATACTAAAACATTTTTATCAGTGTCCTGGAAGAAAACATAAAATCATCACCGATAAACATTGCAGATGAGACAAAAACTGGAAGCATGGTAAATAATGAAGAGGACAGATCTGTGATAGAAAGATCTGGATATCTTGGTAAGCTGTGTGCAAGCAAAATCCATGCATTTTAAATATGGCTAAATGTAAATGTATACATCCAGGAACAAAGTCTGTAGGCCATACTTACAGAATGGGAGATTGTATCCAGGGAAGCAGTGACTCTGAAAAAGACTTTGGAGACATGGTGGATAATCAGCTGAATATGAGCTCCCAGTGCAACACTGTGGCCAAAAGAGCAAATGTGATCTTGGAATATATAAACAGGGGAATCTCAAGTTGGAAAAGAGAGGTTATTTTACTTCTATCTTCGGCACTGGAATGACCACTGCTGGAATACGGTGGCCAGTTCTGGTGTCCATAATTCAAGAAGGATGTTGACAAATTAGAGAAGATTCAAAGAAGAGCAATGAGAATTATTAAAGGATTACAAAACTTTTCTTATACTGACAAACTCAGAGTTCAATCTATTTATCTAACAAAAATATTTATGGGATGACTTGATCACAGTTTATCAGTATTTGGAGAGAAAATAAACAGTTCATAATGGGCTCTTCAATCTAGCAGACAAATGTATAACAGTCCATTGGCTGGACGTAGAAGATAGACAAATTCAGACTGGAAATAAGGAGGGTTTTTTGACAGTGAAGGTATTTAACCATTGGAACAATTTAACATGGCCATAGTGGATTCTCCACTACTGGAGAATCAATACTTGAAACAATCAAGACTGGATGTTTTTCTAAGAAGTATACTCTAGGCCTGTGATATATAGGAGGTCAGACTAGATGATCACAGTAGTCCCTTCTGAGTTTGGAAGAATTTTCAGAGGCTGCTGAGTACTGTTCATGCACAAAGAACTCATCCCAAGTGGTGAAGTGGATATTGCATTGGTGTGGGTCTCCCTTTGTGGCAGCCCTCTACCTACATGCCCATGGACTGAAATTTTCTCCCTGCATGTGACAAGGAAGATGATAGGAGTTACTCCACCTACGAGGATATCTGCAGGCTGGAAGGATCCATGTTTCTGTTTGTGAACACTATCAAACTATCAGAGTGGTACCCGTGTTAGTCTCGAAGGTGCCACAAGGACTCCTCATTGTTTTTGCTGATACAGGCCAACGTTTATTTGAACATAAGCTTTCGTGGGCTAAAACCCACTTCATCAGATGCATGAAATGGAAAATACAGAGGCAGGTATAAATACACAGCACATGAAAAGATGGGAGTTGCCTTACCAAGTGGGAGGTCAGTGCTAACAAGCCAATTCAATTAAGGTGGAAGTGGGCTATTCTCAACAATTGACAAGAAGCGGTGAATACCAAGGGAGGAAAAATCACTTTTGTAGTGCTAATGAGGCCAATGTAATCAAGGTGGTCCATTTCAAACAGTTGACAAGAAGGTGTGAGTATCAGCAGGGGGAAATTAGTTTTCGCAGTGGATGGGTCACTACCCCAGCCTCCGACTTCTGTCTCTGACTCTGGCTTGACCCTTGGTTCTAGCGTTTGGTATCTGACCTCAGCTCCAACCCTCAGCTTCAATTCCTGACTCTGACTCAATGCCTGGCTCTGGTAATTAGCAGTTGCTAATGGTGCTAAAGGTCTGGTGCTGACCCTCTGCTTTGTTCCCCAATGTGGATACCTGCTCTGCCCATTAGACCTGACTCCTGCTCTGACTAGCAAGCCAGATGGCCTACATCCCAGTCTACAACAGTCCTCTGTGGGAAGTAGGAAAGATGTGGTGAGAAGTGGAGCGCTGCTGGGAAACAGATGAGCCATTTTTTCATGCAGCAAGAGAAGCATGGGCAATACACAAAGGGTAGCCTTTACCTGAAGATCAAGATGGCAAGAAAAGGCCCAAGGAAAATCATTCTGGAAAGGAAACTGTTTGTGAGGGTTAGCCCAATGAACTTTAAGAAGCCCTAATTATAAACAGCAGGGTGTGTAATGAAAATGACAGCCTGACCTTAAACAGCAGAAGTAAGTGAAATTTCTTTCCATGCACCATTTTGTGAGATATCACAAGTTTTCCCAAAGGTAGCTGCATACAGTCACATAGAGATGCCACATGAAATCCATCTCATGCAGTAACTCATAATAACTCTGCCATGTACATTGGTCAAACTGGACAGTCTCTACGTAAAAGAATAAATGGACACAAATCAGATGTCAAGAATTATAACATTCATAAACCAGTCGGAGAACACTTCAATCTCTCTGGTCACTCGATCTCAGACCTAAAGGCGCAATATTAAAACAAAAAAACTTCAAATCCAGACTCCAGCGAGAAACTGTTGAATTGGAATTCATTTGCAAATTGGATACAATTAACTTAGGCTTGAATAGAGACTGGGAGTGGCTAAGTCATTATGCAAGGTAACCTATTTCCCCTTGTTTTTTCCTACTCCCCCTCCCCCCAGACATTCGTGTTAAACCCTGGATTTGTGCTGGAAATAGCCCACCTTGATTATCATACACATTGTAAGGAGAGTGATCACTTTAGATAAGCTATTACCAGCAGGAGAGTGGGGTGGGAGGAGGTATTTTTTCATTCTTTGTGTGTATATAAAAAGATCTTCTACACTTTCCACAGTATGCATCTGATGAAGTGAGCTGTAGCTCACAAAAGCTTATGCTCAAATAAATTGGTTAGTCTCTAAGGTGCCACAAGTACTCCTTTTCTTTTTGCGAATACAGACTAACACGGCTGTTACTCTGAAACCTGTCATAACAACTCTGGTTACTACTTTACAGCCGTGCTTCTGGGAGCTGCAGTAATACATTTTCACTAGAGTTTTCAGTTCTAGGACTCTGTGGACCTATATACTGGCACATCCATAACATGCAAATCTATATAAAAATAACTATTTTCCACACACAGAAACGTGTGCTATGAAAATTAATTTTGTTACAGACATCAGTACTCAAAAAGACATGAACACTGAAGGAGACAAGAGGGGTGTAAACAACAAAAACTACTATACAACTCATCCATGAGAAAGTGATTCTTAAGTTAATGATTGAAACTACTTTTTTGTCCTCATTTTTTTCCCCCGTAAAGACCTACTCCCAGAGGACAAAGTTCAAAAGCTCCACTGAGAGTTGTTTACAAACCTCAAACACCATTGCTTGACCGTAAAAGGCTCCTTTTTATTGGTAGTCTGTAAAGAATACAAGCTTCATGAATAGTAGCAAGTCACCAGTACAGTATAGACCCTTTTCAAGTACCCCAGTGGAAGCCTAAATCAAGATGCTGCACAGTGAAATGAAAGAGGGTTTGTTAGAAGGAGGAACTGGAGCAAAAGCTGGGATTTTTGTAATATATCAGAGAAGTGATAAGCGCTTTCCCAATGGACTAATTAGCTTTGTCGTAGTGATGTATAAAATTTGTTTTATGCTGTATTTCTTTTTTTTTAAATGGATGAATATACACTGATTTAAACCTCCCTCAAGGAATGGTGAGAATTTTTTTTGACAGAGTCTCCATTATGCCTGAATGCATTTCTAGTGCTCTTTACTGGGTGATTTGTGCATGTTCTTCCAGGACAGTTTGGAGTATCATTACAGTCCTCCTTCCAAATGACAAAAATGAGATTTCAGACTGCTACATTTAAAGGAGTCTATTGCACTAATTCTCCTTGTTCCTTTTCTTAATCCTGATCTAGATTCAGAGCCAACCCTAATACAATTTATAGTGAGTACACTCACCTATTTAAAAAAGAGGAAGAGAAATAGAGTCAACAAAATGGAATTTTGCCCAGGAATAGGGGAATTGCATTTCCAGTTCAGAAAGTTAGTCTGCAAAGGACATTTTTGGAGACTTCATAACATATTTTTTGTTTACTTCCAAAGAGATTCAAGGAGGAATGGGTGCAGGACATTCAACAAAGTGTTGCTGTATGGTAGAAAAAGTCGACAGAATCATGTGTCAGTCTTCAGTTGCCACTTGAACACTTCAGGGAGGGAAGGGAAGGGGTTGGTTTTGTTTTTTTGTTTTAAAAAACAAGCTTATCTTTTCAGCAACCACAATTTGAAAAGAAACAAAAACACAGAAAATGTAGAAATGAAGGGATCATTGAAATAAGTTATAATGTTGTAGGCAGATTGAGAAAACACATCAGGAAATACATATGGGCTTCAGCATGGTCTAGAAGAGGGCTAGAACAATTATTAGGAGGGGATTTCAATTATCCTAGTATTGACTAGAATAGCAATTGCAGAATTCCTGATAAAGAAAATAGGTTCCTGGAAGGGGTTTTGAGGTGTTTCCTCAAACAGATTTTTGAGTAACTACCAAGATCACAGGCTAGTCTAATTTACTCCTAAAACAGGTCTAATTAATGATCTAGAACAGGGGTTCTCAAACTTGAGGTTGGGACCCCTCAGAGGGTTGTGAGGTTATTACATGGGGTGGTCACAAGCTGTCAGCCTCCACCCCAAGCCCCCCTTTGCTTGCAGCATTTATAAGGGTGTTAAATATATTTAAAAGCACTTTTAATTTATGGGGGGGGGGGTTGCACTCAGAGGCTTGCTATGTGAAAGGGGTCACCAGTACAAAAGTTTGAGAACCACTGATCTAGAAGTTGCTGGAAAATCTAGTGTCTGAATAATCACAGCATTCTCATATCTAAAGTGATCCTCAGTGCATAAAAGAAAAAAAAATCTAAAATATACTCCACTTTAAAACAAATATGAATGTACAGTAAACTGAAGATGGACTTAAAAACTATTATTTAGGGATTGATCTAAAGCCAATTCAAGTCAAGGTAAGTTTTTTCCATTGGCTCCAATAGCTATTGGTTAATTCCTGTAGTTATATGGCTCCTGTGGGCACCACAGGAGGTGCAACTTCTTCTTCAGGCCAAGACCATCTCCTTAGGACCCACAGCAATGGCATGAGCAGAGGGCACAATGCTGTGTGTGTGCATATTCAAAGTATAAGTAAGAAAGCAGCAACTCAGGCATGGCAAGGGAGGTAGGAGGACAGCAGAGGGAAAGGGGAACTATTTACATTTTTGTCAAGAGAAGCATCATTTCCAGTTTAAAAATAAGAGGAGAGGATAGTTCTTTTCAGCCCCATAACTTAACAATTGTTTACCTGTTGTCCCTCAATTTATGTAATTCAGTTTGCATTTACTATAATAACAAATGTCTGATGTCTGCTTAAACGTTGATATCACCATCGCCAAAGGAGATTTTAGATACAGCTAGGTATAATCTAAGTAACAGGTCAAAGAAACATCTATCCTTTAAAATAGCTCCAAGCTTACCTTGCGCTTCAAATCACTGCAGAACTACTAGCTTGTAAATGGCTGTGTTTTTTCTGTTGTTGATTATTATGGATTATTAAATGGATACATGATTAATTTTCAACAACTTAATAATTGTAATTAATTAATTCTATTAAATAATATTAATTCTATTAAGTAATTCAGCTCTACAAACAGTTAGAGGATATGAATAGGAACAGAAAAACTACATGAGGGCCCAGTCTTCCTCCTGCTGAAATCAATGGTAAAGATAGGAGTAGGACAGGGATCAAAGTAAGGTAAAAAGAGCAGGTTTTTGCATAGGTAACTTCATTGCTCTTTATTGTTCTCCTGTTCTTCCATTGTGTTGGTTAGACCTCTTCACTTTAACTGTACTTCTGCATTTTTAAGAAAGTACACTTTTTTAGTTTGTTCTATCTTTCATGATGCCCCAAAGAATTGAACCCAAACACTAAAAATATTAAGACCCAAAAATGTCCATTAATTTTGGGTGCCCAATCCTTTGAACATTTACGCATGTGAGTAGTCCCACAGAGTTAAACAGAATTATTCACACGAGCAAAGGTACAACCACAATGAGAGTTGGCAGAATCAGGCCCATAGTCTATTAAGTCATATTTACAGCTACTGCCTCTCCTCCTCTAGTTTTCAAGGATCTAAAAATCAATTAGGCTGCACAGAAGAAGTGAGAAGTCACACTTAAAGAGGTTAAAAATCTAGTTCTACCAAAAAACAATATTACCCGAGGCACAAATGGTAAGAGGTCTTTGTATGACAAAGTGCTTGATGTACCCCCTGCTGTACCCACAAAATTAAAAGTTCAGTTTCAAAAAAGAAGCCTATATATTCTGGGACGCAAACTAGCTAGCTAATAGCTTGCTCACCAGGGACCCATATCAATTTGGGAAGCAGAGAAATAAAGTGACTTCAAGACTCAAGGCCAAATTCAGCCTGGCTAGATGCTGTTACAGAAGATTGAAGAAAGACTGCGATGGTTTGGACACATGTCAAGAATAGGTCTGTAAAGGAAACCATACATGGTAATATATACCAGAGTGCAAGGAACTAGAAACAGAGGAAGACGGAGGACGCATTGGCCAGCTACAGTGAAGAATGACATTGAATTAAAAGGTTTAAAAAGATGATGAACAAAGCCATGAAGCTGGTACAAAACAGAATGTGGTGGAAAGACTAAATTCAGCTCCATCATCACTGCCAAACTGAGGGACAGGAATCAAAGAAGAACATAAGGAATGGACAACAACTGAGGTGAAAGCATTTTTGTATTTCTGGATTTTTTTCAAGTTGACATGAAATTAGGCATTTTGTGTTATATTTTTCATCTTTCTACTTGACTCATGTTTAGGCAAAA
The DNA here is from genome assembly GCF_965140285.1 of Lepidochelys kempii. NCBI lineage: Eukaryota > Metazoa > Chordata > Testudines > Cheloniidae > Lepidochelys > Lepidochelys kempii. The sequence continues at coordinate 79,720,473 of NC_136380.1, forward strand.
AATTTTTTTTGCTTAGTTCTATGTTCATTCGTATCTGAGAGAGAGTTCCGTAGACTAGGTCCAGCACCTGTGAAAGTTCTCACTCAAGTACTCATGAGCATCACCACACTAGTCAACAGTTTGGGTGGAAAGTAGTCATCATGGAAGGTCTGGGTCCAGGTAAGAAGAGCCACTCACTCTGGCAGACAGCCTTCTCATGGAGGGTTTATGATATTAAGACAGAAACCTTGGACTAGTCTCTCAGTATGCTTGAAATACCTCCCTGGCCTGCTCAGACAGGGCAAGGAGTCATTCTGATCAGGTGAGTGGGTTAAAGAGACACTGGCTTCTTCTTGGAGAACAGGAAAGGAACAGAGTAGCCCAACTGCCACTAATCCTTTTTGTGGCCCTGCTCCTTTGAGGGAAGGGATAGCAAGAAATGAAGCAGCGTAGCTAGGCTTGCTACATTTTTTTCACAGAATGAGAGGAGGGAATACAGGGTGTATAATGGCCAAACCACTGATGCTAGTTCCTCAATATGGGGGTGGGGTGGGAAGGGACTAAAGATCAAAGCAGCTTTTGAGTTACTAGACACTGCTTTAGGAGTGGGGAGGAGAAGGCTAAGGTACAGGAGGAAGAGCCAAGAGGCCCACAGATTCCTGCATGGCCAAAAGAACAACAAGAGACTGTTTGACCCTGTGGCTGTTTGAAAAGTGTGAATTGGGAGTGCTTTGTTCCCACTTTCCTTGAGTGGGAGGAAAGGCTTTGAGCCGGGCCAACTGCTTCAAGACAGGAGCCTTATAAAAAAGCAGTCAGTTGAGAACCGAGTGACAGGCAAACAGAGGACAGGCAAACAGAGGGAGTTTGCCTGGGAGTTCACTTGGGGGGAGTTCCCACAAGAGTTTTGGGGTTTTTTTTGTTTTTCAAGCTTCTGTGAGCAGTAAATACAATATCTGAAGAAACTCTTAAAAGAACGACATTATGGATAGCGAGCGATCAGCTGTTGTGACCTGCACAGGATGTGCCATGTTTGTCTTTCTCCCAGAGGACAGAAGTGACTTTGTCTGTATGAAGTGCAAGCTGGTCTCCATATTGGAAGAGAAGGTTAAAGGACTAGAAACCCAAGTATCAACCCTGCATTGCATCAGAGAAAATGAAGATTTTTCTGGATAGAAATCAGCATTTGGTACTGTAGGCACAGCATGCTGAAGAATCAGAGAGGGCAGTGCAGAATGGGGAAGAAAATTGGCAGCATGTGACCTCCAGAAGAAGAAAGAGGAGAACCCATGTACCCCCCAAATGCAGGTAGAGGTAAGAAAATGTTTTCAGGCTCTCTCCACAGGTACTACAGTGGAAAATGGTTTGGAAGAGTTATCTGAGGGAAGGGATCAGAAGGAGACCCCATCAACCAGACTGCATTGTCCTAGAGATGGGGGTTCCATGACCATCACTCCCAAGAGGAGGAGACGGGTGGTGGTGGTCAGGGACTCCCTCCTAAGGGGGACAGAGTCTTCCATCTGCCTTCCAGACTGGGAAACTCGAAAAGTGTACTGATTGCCTGCAGCTAGAACTCAGGATGTGACGGAATGTCTGCCGAGACTGATCAAACCCTCAGACCACTACCCCTTCCTACTTCTCCACGTGGGCAACAATGATACTGCCAAGAATGACTTTGAGCAGGTCACTGCAGATTACGTGGCTCTGGAAAGAGGATATAGGAGTTTGAGGCACAAGTCATGTTCTCGGCCATCCTCCCTATTGAAGGACCATCGAATTGGGGAGGTAAAGGCTTGGTTACACAGGTGGTGTCAGAGAGAGGGTTTTGGATTCTTCAACCATGGGATGCTGTTCTAGGAAGAAGGATTGTTAGGAAGAGATGGAATCCACCTAATGAACAGAGGGAAGAGCATCTTTGCAGGCAGGCTTGCTAACCTAGTGAGGAGGGCTTTAAACTAGGTTCGCCAGGGGATGGTGACCTAAGCCCGGAGGTTAGTGGGGAAGTGGGATACTGGGAGGAAACACAAGGAGGAGGGTGCAACAGGGGAGGCCTCCTGATTCATACTGAGAAAGTAGGGCAATTGGCTAGTTATCTTAGCTGCCTATACATGAATGCAAGAAGCCTGGGAAACAAGCAGGAGTACTGTCATGGATGAGTTTTATCTGTTCAGGAAGGACAGGTGGGGGAGAAAAGCTGGAGGAGTTGCACTGTATGTAAGGGAGCAGCATGATTGCTCAGAGCTCCAGTATGAAACTGGAGAAAAGCCTGTTGAGAGCCTTTGGGTTCAGTTTAGAGACGAGAGCAACAAGGGTGATGCCGTGGTGTGCGTCTGCTATAGACCACGAGACCGGGAGGATGACAGAGATGAGGCTTTCTTTAGACAATTAACAGACGTTTCCAGATCACAGGCCCTGGTTCTCACAGGGGACTTCAATCACCCTGACATCTGCTGGGAGAGCAATACAGCAATACACAGACAATCCAGGAAGTTTTTGGAGAATGTTGGGAACAACTTCCTGGTGCAAGTGCTGGAGGAACCAACTAGGGGCTGTGCTCCTCTTGACCTGCTGCTCACAAACAGGGAAGAATTGGTAGGGAAAGTAGAAGTGGGTGGCAACCTGGGCAGCAGTGATCATTACACAGTTGAGTTCAGGATCCTGACAAAAGGAAGAAAGGACAGCAAACGGAATATGGATCCTGGACTTCACAAAAGCAGACTTTGACTCCCTCAGGGAACTGATAGGCAGGATACCCTGAGCTAATATGAGAGGGGAAAGGAGTCCAGGAGAGCTGGCTGTATTTTAAAGAAGCCTTATTGAGAGCGCAGGAATAAATCATCCTGATGTGTAGAAAGAATAGCAAATATGGCAGGTGACCAGCTTGGCTTAACAGAGAATTCTTTGGTGAGCTTAAACACAAAAAGGAAGCTTACAAAAAGTTGAAACTTGGATAGATGACTAGGGAGGAGTACAAAAATATTGCCTGAGCATGCAGGGGTGTAATCAGGAAGGGAATGTAATTAGGGGACTGTGGCACATGACTTCTGAGGAGAGGCTGAGGGAACTGGGCTTGGTTAGTCTGCAGAACAGAAGAGTGAGGGGGGGGGGATTTGATAGCAGCCTTCAACTACCTGAAGGGGGGTTCTAAAGAGGATGGAGTTTGGTGTTCTCAGTGGTGGCAGATGACAAAACAAGGAGTAATGGTTTCAAGTTGCAGTGGGGGAGGTCTAGGTTAGATATTAGGAAACACTATTTCACTAGGTGGGTGGTGAAGCACTGGATTGGGTTACCTAGTGAGGTGGTGGAATCTCCATCCTTAGAGGTTTTTAAGGCCCAGCTTGACAAAGCCCTGGATGGGATGATTTAGTTGGGGTTGGTCCTGCTTTGAGCAGGGGGTTAGACTAGATGACTTCCTGAGGTCCCTTTCAACCCTAATCTGCTATGATTCTAAGAGCAGCAGAGCAGCACTGGAAAAGGGGGCAAAGGGCAATCAAATTGATGGACATGGGGTGGAGGGCAGAACTGCCTGGAAGGAGAACAGACTATTTTGTTTGAGAGAAATGTAGGTGATTTCATGGCCTTTGACTGTTCTCCTGTCCTTCCCCACAGAAATTACATATTCACAGATCTGCAAATTAACATTTGGAGGCCACAGAAGCACGTAGTTGCTCCTGTGCTAGTAGGCTTAGTCCTCAGATGAGAGCCTAACTAGCAATTGAGACCTGTACAATCACCAGTCCTTGAAGATGACCTGCAAACCTTCTTCCATAGAATGAGAGTCGCGGTCCTGACTGACCCCTATTACAAGAGGCAGAGGGGCATTAGTAAATACAATAACCGATTGAATTTTAAAACCCAGCTCAACCTGAACCACGCCCTGTCCAAGATACTTTGTTATATAACATGTCAGGTGTTTTGCAATTTGGTTATAGATTATTTTCATGACTTATGTGTGTGTCCTCTTTGCTAGGAGGACTGTAGCCTCATTTTGTAGCTGACTCCCTTGAAAGCACTGGGGCCTCATAAAAGAAAGACACCACTCGCTGTGCCTGATGATCAGAGCTTTCTTTGACATTCATTTTATTATTTCCAAGGTTACGTCTAACACACTTCAACAATTTGGGCTGAAATTGTCCATGCCAGATATATGTTTCAGGTTGAATTGTTTTGAAAGATTTCAACAAAAATTGTTCAGCTATTTCTGACCATGGGGGGGAGCAGAGGGGACCTCTCAATATGAATATTTTTTCCAACCATTTCTTTGAAGACCTCTAGGTTTGGAAAAAGGAATTTATATTTGGCAGAGGAAATAATCCTAGGGTCAATGATGTGCCTTTTGCTATCCCAGTGAAAACCTAAACAGATCTGGACAAAATGTAAGCATGTTAGAATCACCACTGCCACATGCTCAATACAGCTTCTTAGAGGCCTGCTTCTAAAAATCTCTGGATATACTAGCTACACTACACATGCTCCCAGCCTCAGAGCTCCCTACATGCACCTACAATGATCTTGTTCCCAGCCCTCCACGAGCCTTCTAGATTGTAGGCATAAAGCTAAAGTTCCAGAAGGGACACAGGCCAAGCAGGAGAAGCACCACCAAAATACCTTTTGGCCTTAGGGCAGGTGTAGTGGGAACCAGGAAGAGATCATAAATTAGAATCTTAACTCTTCCACTCATTTGTGTTGCTAAGTCTGTGCACTTCACAGCTCTGACTATTGAGTGAGACAACACATTCATTAGGAAGCAGGCAAACATCATTACCCCATTTTACATATGGGACAACTGAATTATTATTTAAGGTCACCCCTTGCAGAATTCGGAATAGAACTCGGTCTCCAGAAAAACAGATCTAAGTCTCATCTACTTCAATGCACTGTTTTTCAGAATCTAGGTGCTTGCTTGTGTTGCATTTAAGGACTAGTCCATGCTCACCTCCAGAGCCAGGAATAGAACCCAGGATTCCCAGAATTGCTCTGCTACCTACCAACTGGTTGTGTAAGCCACTCGCAAAAAATGTATCTGAGCCCTCTCTAGTAGTTAGTTCACATAAAGGAGAACAGCCTGCACTTGGGTTCGAGTGGTAGTGCTTGGAGCAGTGAAGCTAAAGCTCCCGGGTTGCAATACTACTGATGACTCAACGGGGGATAAATATGGTACCTCGTGATAGAATTCTCATTTTTAGTTCCCTTTTTCAAGACATAAGAGATTACATTTAAAAAAACCCATCAAAATGTTTATGGTCACATAGTCACGTGCTAAGAAGTTATAAAATACCAAATTAGGGTTGCCTGTGCCACCTTATTTCAGCCTCCTTGTATCAAAATGCATATGCACAGTCTTTAATTACATGATCGCATATTCTTTCTTACAGGACCCTATACAAGCAGCCTTAATTCTGGCATTTCATAACGTTTCAGTTCTTGACTTTGCTATCTTAATGTTTTTTTAAATGTTTTAATGTATATAATAATAATCAGCAACAGCATTTACATTGGCAAATCCAGCCCTTGTCTCTGCAGCTGTAGAGGCTCCCATGACAAGTCAACCAATACAGTTATATGTATGGAAACATGATTCAGGGGTAATCAATATGAAGCCTGAGGACAAGCATTGGGACTCCCTACAGAACAGTGTACAGGGGCAAGGAGGGGCAGTGCCAAAGGTCCAGTGCTACCCAGATTCTAGTATTTTGCTTTGCAGCAGGGATACAATGCATCCATAAAAGCTACTTCAAACAGTAGGCTGAAGTAGAAGGAGATTTCCTTGAGTGGGCTGTATTCTGAGGACTGGAGGTAGATACCAGTAGACAAGAGAGACACCCAGCACCCAAGTCTACTACTTTGGCTGGTTCTGATCCCTAGATTTGGCCTATCTTACCTCTTCAAAAACAATTTACAAGCACCAATAAATTAGTTCTTCCCTGTGAGCTAAGTATTACCACATATATTTCTATGTTCCATTAGCCCCAAGTCATAGATAGAGAAAATGAGATAGGGGTAATTATTCATGCAAGGCCATAACGTGGTGCAGCCAGGATTAAAACTAAAGAGTTCCAGACTCCAGTTCTTGCATTAGGCCAAATTCTCTGTCATACACAAACAAGATACAGACAACAACTGTTCCACGAAAATGCAATACTTATTTTGTGCATTTCTCATAGCTTGATTCTGGCTCAACCAGTCCAAGTTTGTGGCACTTACCATAAACCATGGTAAATACAAACAGAGCCTATAGTGGAATGCAAGGTAGTAACACACCCTGTATGTTTCCATTATGGCCCAGTATGTTTCCATTATGCAGAGTACTCAAAGTTGACTTCATAGCAAAGTTAATTCTACGCTTGTCTTGTCTCACCTCAAAAAATTCTTTTAACAATTTTTTGTAACCAAATGATTTTACTCTGTATAATAATAAAAGACTTAAGAATAGACAACCAGAGGGAAAACACACACTTATACTGACTTTGCTGCTTGGAAACAAACCCTGAAGTACACACACAGAATGAATTAACTGGAAAACACTGCAAAATCTTCATTCTGAAAAGAAGTTGTCCCAGTTTGTCCACTTTTCCAATGGTCACTGACAAGTACTAGAACTAGAGTCAACGCTCTTGCCAAGATTTTCAATAGAGTTATTTTTAGAAATATTAAAACTAAAACAGTCATTTTGACATTGTGATTCTTCAAATATTACTCTTTTGCTTAATTTCTCATCTAATATGGCCTTCAAACAAAAAAAAATCCCTTTCAATATTATTCAGTTGAGAAAAGAGGATTGTGTAATGTTCGCTTTCTGAACCCTGGGTTCAGTCTCGCTGGGTAAAGTTACACAGTGCTCCTGATTGACTGAACAACTCTGACCTATATTAAAATGTTTTTAGTACTGGGGTAAAATATTTTGTTTCTCTTTTCCTAACATCAAGCCTGTATTTCATCTTTAAAAAAGCAAATATTTTCTTCAGTGCATGAGACATTTAGCCATTTCATGCTTTCACATTTGCACTTTCAAGACTTAGTCTATCTTACAGATATAACCTAGCATATTCTGTTTAGGAATATAGGAAAAGCCCCAATATGACTGTTTAACTCTGTCTCACTAATGCTTGCTATGAAATGTAATGGCTTTTTAATATGTTTTCATCTTAGTTGGAGAAAGTGAGCATGTTTGTGTTTGAGCTCCTCCCCTTCCAAGCAGACACAGACTGCAGCTGTAGTAAACAACCACCAGCCAAGAGTTGAGAAGGTCAAGGCCTCAGTGCTACACCAATATCAGTTTTTCCAAAAATGAAACCTAATTTCTTGGAAGGGGAAATTATTATTTTTTGTATATCGGAGAAAGGTAAACCACAGTCATTTCCATTCAAATGGGGGGAGGGAACAACCTTGATGAGCCACAGATAAAACATTTGACAAAAATAAAGTTAATTATTTTTCCATTCCTCTAATACAAAAGTATCTTATCCGTGGGTGCACACACAGCTGATTTGACAAATATAAATATTCCCTCAAACATAATTGTGTCCTCAGGAAACAATGTTTGACCTAAATGCAACAGTATCAGATACATTTTTAAGATATATTTTCCAGCATTCCACCAGCAAAATGCTACCCCTTTCTGTAAGGAGCAGATCAGGAGGTTGGGTAGCAATGTGAAGAGCAGTGCCAGCCACACAACCTTCACAAACGCAATCCTGCAGCTTCAGGGTATGATGGCTCATCTCAGTTTATCACAGTGGATGTACATTGTTTCCTCTCTGCTCAGGAGCTGTACCCTCATTTTCATAACTACTGGATGTGACTTGGCACACCCAAACCCTAACCACACCACAAGGATTGAATATTCCCCCCTAGTGCTTTTTTGGGGCTCAGTCGTGCTCCCACTGAATTACATTAGTGTTTTGTCCATTGACACTAGTATAATAAAAGGCGCTTGAGTGTTTGGGAGCACTCCTACCTGGTATACTCAAAGGAAAAAGGCTCCATCTATTATTACTTGTATTGTGGTTTTACCTAGGCACTGCAGTCGTCGACCAAGACCCCCATGTGCTAGGTGTTGTACAAAGAACAAAAAGATGGTCCCTATCTCAAACAGTTTACAATCTAAGCCCCTTACCACGCCCATTCCAGTGCATCACCATAGCAGAGGGCAGAATCAAGCCCAAAATATTAGAGGACCTCTCTTTTAAGGTGACAGCCAACTTGAGTATTTTCTGATCTGCCTAGTTTCAACAAAAATTCTAACAGAGCAGCCTTTGAATTGTACTAAATCTCAACAAAACTCCTTTAAAAATATTTACAAGGATTTTTCTACTTAGGTCAATTAAGAATCTTTACAAGGGACAACATGCAGGCCTGAGAACACCACCAGCAAAAGTGGTTGAACACAACCCTCATCCCTGCACATGTCAACCAGCTTCTAACATAACAACAGCAGCATCTAGACAAGTAAAGTAGAAAAGGGAATCAAGAATCCTTCCTCCTACTTCCACCCCACCTCCTAGGCATTGTGGGGGAAGGGATGGCTCAGTGGTTTGAGCACTGGCCTGCTAAACCCAGGGTTGTGAGTTCAATCCTTGAGGGAGCCATTTAGGGATCTGGGGCAAATATTGGGGATTTGTCCTGCTTTGAGCAAGGAGGTTGGACTAGATGACCTCCTGAGGTCCCTTCCAACCCTGATATTCTATGATAGGCACCCATTGCTCCTGGATTGCAGGTAGGGGCCTGGGAAAGGAGAGAACTCTCTGACCTCCACATCAACCTTCAATTTCTCCCCAGACTCTACAGTGTTCCAGGAAGGAGAAAATGGAGGCTTTCACAGCACTTAAGGTCAGGTTTCATCACTCCCTGCCCAACCCATCTCCTAAAGCTCCATTTCCATGAAAGGCCCAGGGAAAGATGGGTGTTCATGTGGCTACCCACTCCCTCCTGGCCCTTTTTGGCTCCAAGTAGGAGTCCTTGGAAAAGCAGATACCCTCCTTGCCCCAAACTCAGAAACTGCAGCAGCTCTGCTGCTTCTGGTAAGCCTCACATGCTCCAGCACCTGGGGAACATATGTGCATGTGAGCTCCTCCAGAGCAGTGAAAGAGGGATGCCAACATGCTAGCGCATGATAAAGACAAGGCAAAATGACCATCAGCAAAACAGTGAAAATGACTGTACATAAATGTAGCCAAAGCCACAATGAAGAAAAAAAAAGAGAATATTGTATTTGCTAACTTCTTTCAGCAATGGTGGTCACAGGATTCATTTGGGACTCTAGATCAGTGATTCTCAACCAGGAGTACACAGAGGTCTTCCAGGAGGTACATCAACTCATCTAGATATTTACCTATTTTATAAACAGGCTACATAAAAAGCACTACTAAAGTCAGTACAAACTAAAATTTCATACAGAAAAAATGAAAAAGTAATTTTTCAGCAATAGTGTGCTGTGACACTTTTGTACTTTGAAGTCTGATTTTGTAAGCAAGTAGTTTTGAAGTAAGGTAAAACTTGGGGTATGCAAGACAAATCAGACATCTGAAAGGGTTAAATAGTCTGGAAAGGTTGAGAACCACTGCCTAGACGGTACAACATTTTCAGACAGTAATGAGATTTTTAAGTTGACTGTGTCCTGTTCAGAAGCTTTTTTAAAAAAAAACAACACAGAGAAAAAAACGAACACTCAGTCTAGATTTAGTATAGCTTTATATGATCAATAAAATGCCCATATCACCCCATCTCCAATCTCCAGCAAAGTTACTAATTCTACACTCGAGGTTACTCTGCTGTTCCTTTAACATTTTAGAGTTGGAGATCAACCAGAAAATGGAGGTCATGCACCAGTACTATATAAAGCACCCTTGCAAAGTTGCCATGAATATCTGCATGCCATAGCAAAAAATAAAATAAAATAAAAATTTATACCATGACTGACAATGAAAAAAAAGAGCTGGTTAGCCACTTATGCAGGAAAAAAATTGCCACAAACATTTAGAATTTTACAAAGCTGACATAAATCATAAAATCAAACTAAACTGTTTATCTTCAATATATTTTATAATATCTACTCATTTTTGTTCTGCTTTTAAATGCATAAAATACATATCTTAACATATCTGGCAATAGGTGGTGACAACAGCTAACACTGAATAACCCAGCTACTGCTTCTTGAAACTGAATTAAAATTATGTTTCTGTAAATGACAGTTTAAAAAAAAAATCTAACAGGAATACACCCAGTGTTTAAAAGTGACCACTCCTATTCACATTGCAAACTCCTGCACCACCCTGCCTGTCATCAGCAAAATTTTATGTCAGACCATTTACGTTGCCAAACAACTCTATCCTCCAGTAAGAAAAGGGAATGGAATGGTTTAGGTGGATTTACAGGGTGACGTTTGTTTGACTGGCACTCGTCTGCTGTAGCAGTTCTATGCACATGTTTTAATGTAAATATGAGTGTTTGTTTCCCCAGCATTGGAGAGGAACTGGTACAACAGTCCTTACTTATATTTTTAACTAATCAGTTTGATTAAAAAAACATTATTCAATGGAATTTCTTAAAATTATCTGTACAGAACAGTTCTTTAACAATCTGAATAGTTAAAATTAGTAAAAGTGACAATACCAACTACATAGGCTATTTATCCAGATTATAAATTCCACTGTACTTAGACTTTAACTGAGCACAGTCAGCTTTTATCAGTTGAATTAAAGTTATTATTACTGTTAAGATACACAGAACTGTAAGCTTTTTGTGAGGGGAGAGAATAGAGTGGGAGAGATGGAGGGAACACATAGCACAAAGGATTTGGTACTTCCCCCCCAAACATTCAGTTTAAATACACTATTAATCAGCTCTTGCAAGTTCTTTTTTGCCCTCAATATAAACGGTCACAGAAAGTTCCAATAATAGGCTCTATTATGAATAAAATCAGAATTGATTCCTCTTGCATAGAAGCCTCTTGCTTTAACACAAACTAATGTCACTGAGGTCAACACTCACTCGTCAGGTTACAGCAAGCTTATAACAGACAAGCTGCGGTGGCTCCCAAGCTGACGCTCAACACTCTTCATGACTGGTCTCAATGTAAAGTTCTCCCTTGCCAACTCTAGCTTGGTCCACCTTAATTGAAAATAACAGCCATAGGCCATCCCCCAGCTACTGCCATGAACTATGCACTGTGGCAAGTGACAGTTACACATCATTACTACTGGAGACAATAACGACTGTAGCACAATGACCACTATTAATGCCAACAGTGTCATCCCCACCTTAACCCGTTACCCTCCTCCTCCAAATAACATGCACACAAACAGATTTTTTGAATGACAAACTAGAGCAGCAACCCCAAATTCAACATGACATTGATCTGTTTCCTTGCCACTGTCACTTACATGACCAAACAGTCCCACTCTGTGTAAACTACATGTTAGCATGCATTATTTGACAAAGGTTTTTGGGGTTTTTTTTTAGTTTTTTTAAACATCTTTTTTACAGGTAATTTAATAAAAGCCTTGCACATATCCTTGGTTTGCAAAAGCTTCTCCCTCCTGCCCTCCAGCGCTTGCCCCATTCGAGAGATCAGCCTTCCAACATTTTACAATAATGTAATGACAGGAAAATAAAATGTTATCTGAAAGCTGACTGATTGGGACAGCAAGAGAAAAAAAGAAAAGGTATGTTTATTCTGATAAGAAATGGAATAGGCACAGACCTGAACAGAAGCTGCAGAGCAGGAGAAACTGTTTTCTTTCCCTTATACAGAGTCCCCTCTCTCCCTCTCTCTCCTCCCCCCCCCCTCTCACACACACACACACACACACACGTTCTCTCTCACACACGCATTCACTCACACGGTCTCCCTCTGCTGCTCTATGCAGTTCTCAGGAAATGAATGGGGGCAACACAGAGAACTGTTGTACTTGCAAATGACTTACCCGGATCACATGATGTGCTAAATGTAGGGTGGGCCAGTGGGTGGAGGCTTCAGAAACAAGAGAGGACACAATATAGCGCGGGGGAGCCTTACCAGGGACGCATCGAATTGCACTGGGGGCCCGCTCGAGAAGGGGGGAAAGGGGTTGCGAGGCAGCCTTTTCTCCCACTCTCTTTGCCCTCCTCAGCGCAGGGGACCAGAGGGGACGCAGGGGATGGGAGGGCGGAGCAGAGGGGCGAAGGCAACCCAAACAAAAGGGGCCCCCTTTTCTCTCCCCCAGCAACAAACCAAGCCCCGCGCGCGGGCAAGTCCCTTTTCTGTACGTGTGATGGATCAGCAGGAACTAAACTGCTTTGCTGGCATGTAATGTATCCCCCCTTCCGCCCGCCCCCCAAAACAATCAGTCGGGGGAGGAGCAAGAGGAGGAGGGACCGTACAGCTGCGGCTCTGGTCGCTGAAATCCCCGGTGCGCGGCCGGCCCCGCCCCATCCTGAGAGGTGGGCTGGGAACACCCACCGCCCGGCCGGCGCGCTCGTGCCTCTTGCTGCTGCTGCTGCTGCTGCTGCGCCGGGACCGGCTCCGGCTCCGGCTCCGGCTCCGAACGTGCCCTGGTCGCTCGTGCACACACGCTCGCGCTCCGCCTCAGGCGGCCCCGCGAGCGTGTGTGAACGAGCTGCACGTGCCCGTCTGCCTGGGGAAGCCGCCGGCTCTGGGGGGGGGAGCCGTACCTGGGCTCCGCTCTCCCCGAGTCTCAGGGGGGACACTACAGGGCAGGGGAGCCGGGGGCGGGGGAGGTAGATGGAGATCTGCCGGGGGGGGGATAAGGAGCTAAGCGGGAGCGAGGCCAAGGGGTGGAGGAGCCAGGCGGGGAGGGGAGATGGGATGGTGAAGGAGATGGGGGGGAGGGGTAATAACAGCTCAGCCTTTGGGGGGCATGGGGAGCTGAGGAACAGATGGGAAGGCGTTTAGGAATGAGCAGAGATTACTGGGGCGAGGGGCTTGGTGGAGCAGACTGGGGATTGTGGAGGCACGGAGGGGTAGTTGAGGAACGTATGTGTGTGTGAAAGGAGGGGGGACTGAGAGGAAGGGCAGGGAAGAGTGGGTTGGATGTACTGCTGTGTGTTGCTTATAACAATGGCAGGTTAAAAAGAATCAGACCTAGGTGTGATTTTTTTATATATACTAATAGTGTCTCTTTAAAAGAAGAAGTGAAATTATGACACATGCAAAACAGTAACCAAACTGAAAATGCAAGATTTGATTTCTCTGAGTCACCCGGATGGTCAAAGTTTGAAACACAAAACAATGAAATAGGCATAAACCAATGTTCCTTTTAGCAATACTAACAATTTGGTCTCTGGGCTTGACAAACGAAAACTGAGAAAAGCGACCCACTGGCAGAGTACTTGAATTAAAAAGACATGAGGATATTTACTGAACTGTATTATTTACGTAACCCAGGAAAGCTTATGCCCAAATAAATTTGTTAGTCTCTAAGGTGCCACAAGGACTCCTCATTATTTGTACAGAACACTGTTGGTCAACATGTTTTTAACCATTGACCTGTTTTGGATTTATGTCAACACAATAGTTCCTATAAATACACCCCTGCTTTAAAAGAGATGTAATTAAATAAAATAATTAGTTTTCCTGAAAGATGTAAAATATTCTTTGGCAAAATCCGAGTGTCATCTCTGTAGTTCTGTCTCAGTCAGAACATCCTATAATGTGAGATTTGTATGTGTAAGGACTGCAGGATCAGGATCTCCATGTATCAAAGATACACAGATAAATTGATTCTAAACATTTAAAATAATGCTAGGACAATAAATTAACTAATACTAAAAACTTAGGCAAATATTGTATATCTTTTAACTGATTAAAAAGCAAGAATAATCTCTGGTATTTTGTGAAATAAAAATATTACCTCCAAGATGTTAAATTTTTGAGAAGCAGTGACAGTAAAACTGCAGGAAATACTTTAAAAAGAGATCTTACAAGGTTTTGTTTTTAAAAAAATAAAACATGTACCTAAATATGTATTTGCACAATAGAGTGTTCTGAGCCAAATCCTGGTTTTTTTATGACCTATTTACAACACGTCAGTAGCAGTGGTTTTAAGCTGGTTAAATGGGAATCCCCCCAGTGTAGGTGAATCCTTGGGTGATATAGAGCTAGTATAGCTGTTCTGTGCTACCTACCCTTTACCTTAAGGCTGCTCTAAATTCCTCTGGGGGCTCAACTGGCCCCTGGATAGCCTCAGTATCAAGGGGATGTACAAATGGCATAAAGCCACCTCCCTCCTTTCTCATCCCCACATCAGTTCTGCAGCAAGTGCAGCTCAGCTGGTCCAGAAGATCCAACCCATAATTTTTAAAGCAGTTATTACAATCCTTTTGGTGAATAACACGTTAAAACAAATAGGGCAGATCATCTTCCAATAGATTTAATAGGTTACTACCTGGCTTGTTAGGTAAAATATATAACTACATTTAACCAATCCTGTTTATATGCATATTTACACAGTAAACCAGACTGGCTTCCTGTTGTTCTTGGGTAATTTATAGAAACTTACCAAAATATAATTACTTGTAGCATACATAATGTAATGTTTCTTTGGCTACACAGTATTTACCTAAGAGGCCAAAATAACCACAAACAGCTTCCACTTCCTTATACTATGATGTATTTGTTGCTAAATCCAGCTCTCTAATATACAACTGTGTGTCTTTTCATACAATTTGTCATTAACTATTATAACGTGAACCACTTCCATATGGCTTCTTTTGGCAAGAAAGAGCTAGTTACCGTCACCAGCTACTTGTCTCTGGTTCTGAACTCCATTTTCTTCAGAGCTAAGGAAAGGAGGGATAACAAGTGTGCAAAGTTAAGCATATACAAATATACATTTACACAGACGTGCAACAGAGAGAGAGAGAGAGATTAGGCTTAATTTTCCACTGCCTCATATCTTGTGTAGTCATTTACTCTTGTGCAAAGTAAGTACACAATGCTAACAAATCAGAATTAGTAGTGTTTTCACCAACTTTCAACAAGTGAATGGCAGCTTTCCTTCATAATACTATTTTTATATAGAACACATTCCAAAAATCTCATCAGATATTATCATTCATTAAATTCAATAAGATAATATTTTACCATTGTCAAAATGTAGAGTTGTAACACAATATTTTAAAATCAGACTTTTAAAAGATAAAGTGCAGATTACCATATTTAGTGGACTATTATAGAACTCCATTGGAAACACTCCCCTGATAGACTTGTATCACGTACTCACAATTATCAATAAAAAGCATAAGCATTTAAATTCATTCTTCTTAACCAGTTGGAACTAACAGCAGCGATTTCCCAGTGTTGGATGTCCTATAAGGAAAAATCATAGCACTGGCTTTCACTCACTGGGGTTAAAGGGTTAATGAGCACTTGACACATGAAAAATGAATAGTGATAGTAGGAAGATGATTGCATGTAGACATTGTGATGAGGTACATAACAGAGAAACATGTTATACACATTGCTGTGCAGTGAGAGGCAGGTGAAGCTCATTTCTACTGAATTTCATATAAAATATTAAAACCATCAATATTTATTTTATCACACTGAGAATATTTTATCCATTTATCTAATTTATCTAAGGAAATCATCCAGAGGAAAGGTTGGTGGAGCTGACATTTTGTGGTTACAAAATTTGTTCTCTGTGAACTTCATTATGTGCTATGTTGGCTGTTTACGTGGTCTGTTGCCTGCTTCTAGGAACTATTACCCATATACCTGAATTTGCAGGACTGTATCCAAGGTAAAAATATGACTGCATTTGCAGTAGAAATCCAAATGTGTTACATGCTTATGTATCAATAGACTGATCTAGAAATAGGGATAATGTACATTAATATTTGCTATATACTATTGATATATAGAGAAATATAGTTCTCAGTCACACACTTTTACTAAGTCTGTCCCCTATTAAATCACAATCATGGCTCATTCCTTATACCCAATTCCTTTATTTTCATTCTTGTGCCACTGAGCAGAGCTGGACACACATCTTTTGTTAGAAAATTTTCAAAAAAAATGACAATTTTTCAAAGCCAAATACCCGTGAAAACATTTTGATTACCTCCAAATTTTCCATTCTTGCCCATTTTAGTTGTTGTTTTCGGGGGTTGGAGGATTTCATCGTTTTTCTTAGTAATTGGTGAGGGTTTTTAAAAAACAGTTTTTTTAAAAAATTGAAATTTTGAATTTTGAAACAACACATTTAGCTTTTGAAAACTAAATAAATCCATAAAATATTTCTACATAAAACTCTGAGAATAGAAAATTGACCCTTTTTGAAACCCAGTAGAACAAACTAGTCTCTGAAATATTCATTTTTTAAAACTTTATGTTTATACCAGCTCTACCACTGAACACCTCTAGGGACCATGTGTGCTTCGTCCACTGCAAATGCATTATCTCCTCATTCAGTTCTGCCATATTCCTTGCAAAGAAGTACTGCTATGCCACTCTCATTCACTCTCACACTCCCACTTACTTCCAGCCTTTTGCTCCTTCCTAAAACCTTTCTCCTCTCTGCATAAGAACTTGCCAATTTTTTCAAAAACGAGATCGACTGAAATCTCCATCCTCATCCTCTTTGTCTCGCACCTCCCAGGCTTCTCCCCTGCCACTGATAGGGAAATTTATTTCCTGCTATCCTCCTCTAACCTCTGCACTCTGTTGCACCTTAATTATGCTGTCTTTTAGATCCTGATCCTACAAGGATTTACCCAAATGAGTAGTTCTGTTTAACTCAGTTTAGCTTCTTCCATGTTTAAAGTTAAGTACATGCTTAAGTCATGGCAGGATCAGGTCTCAGTATGCTCCAGGCTTCTTCCACATGGAATGTTGCTTTCTCCGAAAGGACTTACCTCAGTAGGCTATGTGCAGTCAGGTTCTTATGTGTGTCGTCACCAGCAGCGAGCACACTGTAGCATCAGTAGAGCCCTGCACAGATACAAAATTTGGATCCACATCCAGATGTGGATATCCACAGATATAAAGTAAATAGCTGCAGATTTGCAGGGCTTTAGATAATAAAATTTGGATCTGCATCCATCTGCGGTCCACAAACAATGTCCATGAATATCGGCATCCACATCTGCGGATGAGGATATCTGCAGATATAAACAGATATCTGCAGATTTGCAGGGCTCTAAGCATCAGGACAAGTCAGAACAGGAAATCAATAACATATTTAGACAATGTAGGCCTGAGACAAATAAAGATATATTTAAAATAAAGCAGTATGTGCTGAATTTTCCTCTTTCTTACTTGTTTGAGACATCCAATATTTAATTTGGCATTCTTTAATTTTTTAAAAGTGCATTTTCAGTTCACTTTTAGTTTTTTCCATTCTACTCAGATTTCACTTCCTAACTGAAAATTAAACAAAACCAACCAACCAACCAACCAAACAAACAAAAAACCTTCATTTGGGATGCATGATTAAACAAAAGCCTTAACAAATTACATGATATATGTTGTAAGACAGATTGTATTCATTTGCTGAACTTGAGGAAACCTTTGGGGTGACAGTTAATCAGTTAAAATACTTACAGTTGAGGGATTGTGTTACTAATTCCTTTTGCAATCCTTTCACAACTCTTCTGAATAAAGGCAAAGAAATAAATGTTTTTGCCGAGGAACTGATCACATCAGCAAATATGGGCTCTCTGATGTAGGCCCCTGTCCTGAAATCTGATCCATGATCATCTTTCAGAACCTCAAACAATTCAATGGGACTGCGTATGGGTACAAGGGTCTGGCCACTTTGATCCAATAGCAGTATCTGGACCTCAGACTGTAAGCTCTACAGGGAAGAGACATCATCCTTTATCTGTTTGTATGGCTCCATGCTAGAGTTGCCAATTTTGGTTGGACATATTCCTGGAGGTTTCATCATATGACAATCTTTAATTAAAGATTAATTTTTAATTCCTGGAGACTCCAGGACAATCCTGGGGGGTTGGCAACCATACTACATGCATATTATGACCCTGTATAATGAAATGGCTATTAATCATACTGGTTGACCAAAAGCTTATGAATGTGACTACTAGATAATAGTGGTAGAGTATTCTCTATGAGCCATAGCACCACTTTACTTATGAATGATCTGAGCTTTTTAGGGTATTCCACATTTGTTTTCCTGCACTTTGAATAAACCGTTGTTCATTTTTGAATGCCAAGAAGTTAAGCTTCTTTTCCTCCATCCACTCTGCTTAAAAACAACAACAACTGAGTGCACTCCTTGTAATCTCAGTGTGTATAATAGAGCCCTTTTGATACTATAATGCTTTTTAACTTTTTAACATGGAAAGAAATCAGTTACAATGAGTGGAAAAAAATATGTGCTTGTTTTTCTCCAGGGATAGAGATAAAAATGTGCAATTTTCCAGATTTAGATAGGCAAATATATTGCTGAGGTACATATTTTAGGAAACTAGGCCTGCATAGTATTAATTGCATTACTTCGTTTGCTGGATTTCTGAGGTTGCCATGCTTCTGTAGTTGATTCAGATGAAGGATATGCAAGATCAGTTTGAAACCCAATCTTCTTTTTCTAAGCCAAAGGCCTCAGCCTACTTCTTGAGTCAAATGGCCCTTACAGATGCCATTGCTCAGTCTAGTTATTCCTTCTTGAATGCTAATTTTAAAAAATTATCACACCTTTACTCCCTGTCTCCAGTGAGAGTCGCTTCCTCTGAGAGCTTGCCATCTATCTCCTCTACAATATGAAAGAGAAAACATACCAAGTAGAAGAGCAAAATATGCAGCAACTTCTAGAGCGGCCATTTCAGGGAGGCCACCGCTTGATTTTACCAGAGTTAAAGGTCCAGCCCCAGAAAGGGTGGGGGAGGGGAGAGGAAATTTCCAGAACAAGAAAATCATGCACTGGGGAGAGTTAACAGGGAGCAGAAAGTGACCAGTGAAGGGAAAGGGGCTGCTTCTGTGTTATTCATATCACCAGTATACCATGCTGGTTTTAATTGTTTTTTAAAAATGGCAGGAAAGGTCATCTCATGACCCAAGAGACAACAACAATTAGAGTATCACTAATAAAATGGGATGTTCTGGACTTTCACTTGCAAATAACTTATAGCTGGAAGGTATAGCTTTGTGTCTAGGCCTAAGAATCACTTTGGGAATGCTTAGAGTTTTTAGAACTTCAGGTTCAAATCTTGCTAGGACTAGCTCTCTGCATTCTTTCTAGGTACATAAATGGTGCGTTAAAAGCTGAGCTCCTGTCTATTCTATGTAGACATTGAAGATCTCATGGCACCTTTTGTAAGAGAAGGGGTTTGAGCCAGTGTCCTCAAAGTTTCCCTCTCTCCCCTGTCGTTCTGTGTGATGCACACTACCTGGTTATCACATTCCATCCAGAGTTTCTCTGTATAATCCTACTATGGATATAGGTTCCAATCTTGCCTGTTCTCCATGCACTGATCTCATAGACTATAAAGGAAGGTCTATATGTGGAGGGCTTATAGGATCAGACCCAATGTTTATAAAGTGTTAAGTGAAGAAATATGCTATATAAATGTCTGGGGGGGTTGTTTTGTTTTTTTAATAAGGCATGTAGCAGAGAATATTTGGAGATGAATTATGGAATATTTTCAGCTTGGCATATATGAGACTGCTGGCTGATTTTGTATTTACAAGCTGACCAAAAACATCTGGGGTCTTCTCTCTGCTGATATTATCACAACAAATGTTTTACATTCTTCCTGACAAGTATTAGGTAAAATAACAAATATTTAGAATAATAAGAAGTGCTGTTTTTCCCTTTTCATTTTGACTCAGCAAAGACTTTTGCTCTTCACGAGGGTGCTAAATATATTACAGCAGAATCACTCTCCAAGAAAATAAGTACCTTAGTGCTGTTTTCTTCCTTTCCCATCTTCTGTTTTATCTTACAGATGCTTTCTTATATTACTACAGAAGGCTTTATGTTGTTAACTACTGCTTGGATGTTCAGTCTGCACTATTTCTCCTTTCTTCCTGCCCCCAGAATCTCTTTAACAGATTCTACTGCAGTCTCAAGAATGCAGCAAAAGAAAAATAAAAGGTTTTAAATAATGTTCATTTTCAGAAAGAGATCCAGACATACTGGAAATGTTTTTCGTGTGGCAGTTGTGCTGTTTCACTAGCTTGCTTTGAAAAGTTTGATTTTCTCTCTGGATATGATGGGCATATCCAAACTTGTGATGAGTAATAGGCTTTCTGCATGTTACAAACTTACACGCATTTAGAGGCTGCATCCTTGCTAGATTATGTATGGCACATTTCAGATCTGAGTGAATACTTTTTGACTGAGTTAGAATTTTTTAAAATGGGGTTTAGAAAGGAAACATCACAAGTCGTGAACAACAGTGGAACCACTAGGCATCAATCCAATTACAACAGGTACAAATAACAGCTGGAAATCCCAAGCATATAACAGAATTGTACTAACTTCTGAAATAAGTGTTGCCCCTTTTTACTAAGAAAATTGAGTTATTTTTGAACTGCAAAGATCAGAAAATACCCGTGATATAACCGAGGACATGATTTCTATGAATAAGAAAAGTTCCAATCTTGCAATTGAAAACATGTGGGCAGACTGCTGTGCCTGCACAGTCCTCTTAATATAGTCTATCAATTTCAGGATCAGACCCTGAAGTAGTAGTCTGGCAGTGATAGTACAAAGTCAGCTCTTGCCATTCTTCCTCAACCTTAATTTCTCAGGGAAAACACCCATGAGAGATTTGTCTTGGTGAGAATTAAGCACAGCGGGATTTGGATTCTAGCTTCCAGGTTTTTAGGCACAAATATGATATATAAGTGGTGCAGTTCATTCAGCAAAATCAGAGCCTTGCCCTGAATTATCTACTTAACATCAACATTGGACCCAGCCCTGCTGCTGTTGAAGTCAATGGCCAAGCTCCTATTAAATTCAGTAATACGCAACTTTTAACCTGCAAAGTGCCTTACAAAAATCCTCATGACTCCTGTCATGTAATTAATTAAGTTATATTATCTCCCATTTACAGATCAGACTGAGGCAGAAAAGTTTAGGTCAGTGTTTTCAGAAGCTTGGCCAGATGCCATCATTTCTCACCCCAAATTATGAAGGTTTGGCCATTCTATAGTGGTGTGTTAAAATAGCCTGTTTTTGTATTGCTCACATAGGCTACCCAGACATCACTGGCAATTTGGGCTCTCCTCTTCTTGTCCCTGAGCACCCAGGAAGTATGCATGGATCCTTATAAAAAGTGTTGTTATATGCTGAGTGTGCAGGCAACTTAGGTGCAGGCGAACATCAGCCTGGTTATCTCCTGGGTGCCCAAATCCTATTTGAGCTTCTAGACAAGTACCCAAGTGGATATTTGCACTTACCCAATCTTTGGTAAAATTTATCCATAATCCACTTCTTATTCCACTTCTTTTAACATTTGTTGCAGAATGTGAATGTGAAAAGCTTGTTTTGATAGCACTTATTAAAAAGTACACAATTTCCCACATCTACTGACAACTAATTGTTTCTGAGGGTTTTCTATCAATCTGGGTATGGGTGAAGTTGTAGTAGTGTCCCAGCAGCCCACAGGCACACCATGAAAGGATCGTGGAAGTGCTTTGAATGGGAGAAGAGTCTGTGATTCTTATAACCAGGGATAACAGTAGTGCTTGGAAAGGATAGCACCATATAGCGTTCAGTGGCTATTACCCAGCTGAGCCTAAGCACCCAGATGCTAGCACCCAATGCTGACAGCAGATTTTCAAAGAACAAGCACCACTCACATTATGCTTTAAAATTTCCCCTTTATATCAGAGCCCCTCAAAGTGGGTAGCCAAATTCTCCACAGAACACATGAAGAAGTCCCTTAGAAAATTCCCCTACATCTGATTTGCCAAAGGCTTGTCAGAGCTGGGATAAGAACTTGAGAGTTTTTGGCACCAAAGCCTATGATCAGATCAGTAGGCCATGCCCTCCCTAACTATCGAAAGTTTAACCTTCAGCATTTTTTGTTTGGTTTTGGTTTTTTTAAGAAAGTGACCTGCAAAGTTAAAGCACAAACCTAGCCAGCACATATTGGTAGCCAGACTGAGAAGAACATTTAGCACATTACCTCTTAAAAACTCACTTCATTTTTCATGCATCCGATGAAGTGAGCTGTAGCTCATGAAAGCTTATGCTCAAATAAATTTGTTAGTCTCTAAGGTGCCACAAATACTCCTGTTCTTTTTGCGGATACAGACTAACACGATTGCTACTCTGAAACCTTTATTTTTCTTGTTGAGCTGGCTCCTATCCAATGTGATACTCTAGCATGAGCCATGCAGTGACAGTAACAACCACCATGGAAACCAGCTGGAGCATGAGGCTGATCATGGGGTGGGGAAAGGAGGCAGCTAAGTAATTTTGTTGCTTAATATATATATATATATATATATATATATATATATATATATATATATATACTGCATGTTTTCTCAAAAGTTTTCCTTCTTTCGATTTTAAAACACAGTTGGAGTGCCCCTCCCACACTGAGTTCCTCTTTCAACATTTAAAACACACTAATCCACAATTATATTGAACCTACAAAAATCTGTGGCTGACTACAAGTTATTCCCACCTCACACTCAAAAACTAAACAGCCCCACCCTCCTTCCAATCCCTGTCCAAATACTGGAGCAATAAGGAGAGCCTTGGAGTATGTCCAAAAGGTTAACAAATCCAGGCTCTTGTGGGCAGATGTTGGGAAAAAAATACCAGAGTCAATGGGGCCCTCATTGAGAGTGCCCTGCCAGCAGCTTCCTCATGGCAACCTCAAGCACCCGGTTTGGGCATGTGAGGTAGAATGAAACAAGGAGATGTAATGAGTAATGGGCTCCCAAATCTATCAGATTGCAAGGGTCTGCACATCTCCCTTCAACCACACTGAAGAATCTCACTCCCTTCAGATTGCAGTAGCCACCCATGAATACCACTAATGCAAAGATGACATTCCCTTTAAATAGTCTTATTCCCTAATTCCCTTATTCCTGTCACCTGCATCTCTCAACCTCTCTTGAAGTGATTCTCTCAACTTGACTGTCTCCTGATTACTATTGACTATGGCTCAGATTTTTAAACATATTTGTCCACAGTGGAACAGCTTCAACAGAAGATAATTGCACACATTGGAATTCCATATTGCATCAGTCAACAGCTAGAGCATTCTCCTGAGAGGAGGGAAGCCCCTCTTCAAATCATTTCTCCCCCTGTGGGGAGAGGTGGACAGGAATTGGACTTGGGTCTCCTACATCTCAGCTGAGTGCTCTAACCACCAGCTATGTAAGATGGACACCATCATCTCCTTCTCTGGCTCATTTGTATGGTGTGAGACAGGCACCTAACTCATTCCCTCAGGAACATCTCAGATGCCTAAGCTGCCCGATTCCAGGCAGTGGGTTCCCATTTGTGAATCACTAAGCAGAGATAGGAGTCTCCCCGCAGCGTAGATTTAGGCAACTATGTCTGAGAGGGGCGAGGATTAGCACCTCCCCACTTTGTTGATATCTTCCATAGGGTAGTTTAGGTAACCCCCACCTAGTGTGCTGAATTTTGTGGATTGCATTCTTTGGTGCCTATCTCTCCCCATTCATTGTTTAGGGAGTCTAGGTGCCTAACACAGGCTTTGTGGATCACAGTTGTGTTCCTATGATTTCCTTGATGCCTAAAAGTTAGGTGCTGACATGTTCAGTGTTGTAGTACCTAAGTCCCTTTATTAATCTTGGGCCCTACTGAAAGTCAATAAGGATTGAGGCTACAAAGTGCTTAAGTCATTTTTGCAAAAGGTACTTAGGGCCAGATTTTTAAAGGTATTCAGACATTTTAAGATGCAAATAGATGCCTAGTGGTATTTTCAAAAGCATCTAGGCACCCAGTTCCCATTGACTTAAATCTGTCCCTTACTGCCTCAATTAAATTTTTTCCCCCAAGCATCCTTTTCTCCCACTATCTGACACCCAGTCAAAATAATTACAGAGTAAATCACAAGGGAAAATAAACTGCCAATTCCCAAATGATGCTCTGTCGGCCTAGTTACTAAAATTAATTCCCCAAATCACAAGGTACTCCAATCCCAAAACCAGATTAGGCATCCCTCACATTCTCTTTTTCTCTCATTAGAGTGGCATAAAAGAACACAAACATATGAGACCAGGTCCTCAGCTGATGTAGACTGACATCTCTTCATTGACTTCTGTGGAGCTATCCTCATTTACACAAGCTGAGGATCTGGCCCATGCATATGGGAGAGAATTGTTTCTTCCTACTCCTTTCCATCTTCCACCAGCTCCACCCACTACATCAAATGTACACACATCTAATTCCTTAGATAACCTGCCCATTCCAATATCTTTATTGTGGAAAACCCTGCAAAGAAACATTGCTGGTTATCTTTAAATCACTTTAGAACCTCACTTCACTAGCACAGGAATATTGTAAAGAAACCATCTAATTTACATAGTCACCCAGAGGTTAATTAGTATAGGAAGGTAAATTTCCAGAAGAGTGCAGAGGAAAATAGCAGCTAAAAGCAATTCTTTCCTTAATTGGTTTTGTACACACACCTTTCACTCCAAGTTTTACAAACGGACTTGGTTATTTCTGTCTTCATTTTCAGAGGAGACCTCATGCAAAGCAGAAAGGAAGTCAGTCACTGTGCTTGCCTGAGTGGTTACTACTTCTTGACCTTTTGTTGTAGGATGGGATATTTGGAAACATTACCATTACAATAACATCACGGTGGGTACTGCAATGCTGATAATAATGCTCTGCTTCTCTCTTGTGCATGCACAGGTTATAATTGAACAAAAAAAAAAGTTCTTCCACTTCGAATAACTGATGATTATTAACACTAGAATCACCAGACTGGAGATCACAATGCCACCATGTTGCAGGTGACACTCAGGTTTGTCTTTCTCACTGAGAACAGACAGCATGCTTGCCTTGCTGTCCCTAGTGTCTGGGTGAAATAGGGACCTGAATGAAGAGAAGAAGCTCACGTTCAGTCTGGGCAAAGCTGAAGTTACAGTGGTTGGAAGAAGGAAGCACTTTAAGGAACCATCAGAGACTGTCCTTGAACTATCAAGGGGGAGCACAATCTCAGAGTCTTGTTGGATTCTTCTCTGATTCTGGAAACCCAGATCTTAAGGCACTACATTGGTGACCCACCCAGTACTGGATCCAGTTCAAGAACAGAAACGGATTGCTCTTTTCTACTGGGGCTAAATGGGATGGGTGTAGGTTATCTCCAAGACCACATCTTTCTCAGCAATAAGAGTTGTTGTGATCAGCAGACATTTCAGGATCAAAGCCCAGAATACACTTTGGTCTAGGACCAGAGAATTCTTAGTGGGTGTGTGACATTAAGATGGTGCCTCCTCCTGGTCACTCTGGAGAATAGCTCACAAAGTCAACACCCCTTCCACCAGTCACATGCCATCTCTCCACTTCTCTCTCCAGGTCTGCAGCCCCTTTCTTGCTCCCTGAGCTGCTGCTGTCTCTAAATGACTCAGCCGTCCGGCCAGATCACTATTTGCATTTTCCCCTTCTGGGGTACCAAAGGGTTTCTTCCTCAATCCTAGGCAGACTTTCCATTCACTGCCGCATAGTGCCACTCCCTCAGTGGCTGACAGGCCCTCCCTCTACTCTGGATTCCAGCTCAGGGACCCTCTAGCCAGCAGTGAAGGTCTGTTCCCTTTTAGACCTTACTGCCTTTTTCTGAGACCTCTCCTTACTGTCTGGCACTCCCTTCTCTGAGTTTGCCAATCACCACTCCCTCCTCCCAGGGAGCAGCTGCAGGCACACGTCTCTGCAGCCTCCAAATACTCCTCCATGGGAGTGACGGCAGCCTTATTTCCCAGCAGCCCGCAAGTCATCATTTAGCAAAGATAAGCATATTTAGTTATTTTAATCTTTCCTCTTAAGTCAATCCCTTAATTAGAATCTATGGCTGTGGAGTTTCACAGAGCATCTGCAGGCTAGAAACCACTAAGGCTAGTTTCTATTAATTGTGCCCACAGACAGTACATTTATTAACGTTGTTGATGACATTTGTTTAAAACATGAATCTGTTTGTTTAGGTGAGAGAGGAAAGGCAGATCTCATTAAATCTCTAGAAGTGAGAGATTGACGCCTACAGCACATACAAGGGGATAGTTTCCCTAGCTGGGATTTTCGGCCAAACTAAGCAGAGGCAAACCTAAAAGCCAGGGGTTTGGAGACTGAACCTAGTGAAGCCCTTCTCTAAAATGCAGAGATTTTAAGATTACAGGGGTGAAAGAAACCTGTCAAATTTTGATCCATTTTTACTCCTATCAGCTGCTAATGAGCATCAAAAATTGTGAAAGCAGATTCAGTTAAGTCCTGCAGTACTCACCTAATGAATATGTTTTGATAAAAAGACATTATGAGACTCAGAAGGAACAACATTAATGCCAAAACAAATCCTTTACTCTCCCCTTCTGCTCTCTTTTGCCCCTTTCCTTTCTTGTCTCTATCTTTACTTACTAATCAATCAGTGCTTAAATTTTCAGACTGGATTGTGACTGGCTCTTTCATGAGTGCTCTGTGGAAGAAGGCCCAAAGAAACTCCTCCTTTGCACCACAATAGCTTGTTAAAAATAAGTTACTCTGGGATTCCCACTGTGTCATGGCTTTTCTGTATGTGTCTTCTAAGTTTGTAAATTCTTTATATGGGCAAGAGAATGTCTCATTGCTGTGTCTTCTACAGCACCAGGCACACTATTGTAAGTAATAAATACAATAATAATCCACATAAGGGATCTTTTACCTATATAAAGGGACAGGCTAGGTTCATAAAAGAATTTAGGTGCCTAATTGCCAAATTGCCATTTTAGGTAGCTAAATCCCAGAATCAGGCACCAGGGGGATCCATAAAACCCCTGCGGAGCTGTTGCTGAGCTCTGTAGGCACCTAAACTCACTTAGTGCCAAAACTTTTGCAGTAAAAGTTCCCTAAGTTGATATGTTTCTGACTCTGAGCATGCTCACTGCATCACCACAGCAAGCGTCCAGATGCCTAAGCCCAGAATGGCACATGAACAGGTGGAAGGGAGGCATTCGTCCACCTAACTCACCTGTGGCACCCAAGCCAGTAAGTGTCCTCAGAGCTCACCTACTGGATTGGGCCACCATGGGTAAGCTCACACAAAACAGCTAGGGTGAGAGACCTCCCTTGTATCTTTTAAGCTGATGGTTAGGATACTAACTGTAGGAGATCCCCAGTTCAAATCCTCCATCTGCCTGATGGGGAGAAGGGATTTGAAAAGGGATCTACTATCTCTTAGGTGAATACCGGAGCCACTGGGTTATGGGCTATTATGATGTAAGGCTCCCTCACTCTCTCCTGTTGAAACTGTTCCATTGTGGATAAATAATTTTAAAAGTTATTGGTGCAGGAATACTGGATCATGTTTCACCCACTTCTCAGGTGAGTGCTCTAGCCCCCAGGGTACAGAGTCATTCTCATGCATTCTCTTGCCTAATGACTTAGGGGATTGGTAAGCATTCCCCAAAGTTCAACCAATACCATAATTGAACCAGAGCACAAATAAGCTGATGGGACTTATTAGTACTGTGTTGGTCCTCTGATGCTATGGCAAAGAATAGCTGGGTGGAACACAAACCAGGAAGGTGCCTGCCAGCAAATATTTTTCCAATTGAAGCACTGGACGAAGCCCAAAGAGAACCTATATTTACATTTAGGAAAAAGTCTCCCATGGTGTACCTTTATTTTTCATTTTCACTACCTCTGCTCGTTAAGGTTTTGGTTAGAAGTTCAAATGTGAAAGCTGTTCATCATAGTATTTGCATATTGTCTGGAAGCTTGTTCAAGATTAACTGTCTAGTCTTGTAGACCCAAGAGCTTTGGATAGTTTGACTCAGACTTAGACACACATCTTTATTGCATTCCTAATGTTTGTGTATATATCCAACCCAAACTGAAGTTCCAAACCTTCTGAGGTTCAGCTATCTTGATGTAATTAAAGGCCAATAACTCTTTTTTCTACAATTAACAAAGACTAAATGTAGTTTTTAAACACATAATGTCTATATGGAAAACATATCAGCTTTCTTTGTGGGAAACATATCAAACTGTAAAGGAGGATTTCCCCCCAAATATGCTGAAAAGCATCGTTAGATGAAAACAGAACTAAGAACAACCATTTATTATGAGAGAATTTCTCATCCGAGAACAATATATTTAGAAATCACATAACATGAAACAATTACTGTCACCCCTACTGAAACATGACTCTTTGTTGTCTATGTTGATACAGCCCCACAGTTTGGATTACAGGGGTGTGAATTGGAGCACACACTATTGTGGATGCTGAAGGTGTGAACTAAAAGATACCTAGTTTGCATTAACATAGTCCTCTTTAAACAAACAAAGTTAACATGAAGTAGGTACCTTTTAGTTTGCGTCTGCAGCATCCACATGGGGGAGTTACAGCGCAGTATGCTGTCATGCCCTGCAATTCGCACCTGTACACTTCTACATGGACAAATAATCTGCATTTGAATTACAAGATCCAGCCATCTGTCTGATTTGAAAATGAAAAGCTTGAAGTCATAGCTATCACCTTGTGATTCTGCTATTGGATTTTTTTCCTTCCATTCAGCCACTGTAATGCACTGTGGTATGTTTCTAGGATAAATTCCCTTCCTATTGAATAATATAGAAATATCTCCAGTGCCCATTTCAGAGCCAAGCATTCTTTTTTCCCCAAAAGAAAAGTATCAAATCTCTGGCTGAAATGGCTTTTGACTAATATTCTGTAGTTATTTAATTTATAACAGCCTGTCAGTTTGGCTCATAAACTTTCTTTAAGTTTTGGCCTGTGAAGTATTGGTAAATGGTATTTTTAAGATTAGAAAAGGCTACTGTGTGTATGTGTGTGTGCGTCCACACATGGACACACAACCAGGTGTGATGAAGGAGGGGAAACTATTTTTCCCTATAACTCAAATTAGGTTGAGATTTTTTCCACTTGGCATTACTTTGTGTTTGCTACTATTTCACAATAGGAAAAAGAATCCTAGGGTACCTGCAAGTCAAAATAGCAACTTCTTAGTTTTTAGCTAGTGGATATATTCCATAATGGCCTGAATTTTATTTGTTTTAGACTTGACCAAACAATTACCAACCATATTCCCCAGGAATCAAGTTCCATGTTCCCAAAAACACTGACTTGGCAGTTAATTCACTTTTTTGTTATTTGAAGAAAAAAAATAACCTCTATAAGGGTCTAGTTCTCTGAAATATGCAGCCAAATTCTACACTTCAGAAGGCCTCACAGGGATGCCTAAGCCTGCTGTACTTTTTATTGAATCAGAATCTAAAAGAATTCAAAGAATCTAGTCCATTAATCTTGTTAGAAACCCTGATCTCACAAGAGTTCCAGTCCTGTCCAGTTTCAAGAGCACAGATTTTCATATTTTAGAATAGGATCCAACCTAGTATGGAGATGCGGGGGGGCAGACTAGATGAAGAAAAGAAGAGAAGAAGAAATAACCAGTTAAGGGGTGCAGGAATAAGATAGATAAAAGACACATACTGTATCAAGAATGGCAGGAGAATTTGAGAATATTGATTTTTCTAGGGATGCTAAATGCTGTCTTCAGCTGTTGACTATCACTTAGATACCACTATGATAGGTTGATAGGGCCAAACCTTTCAATGCCCATCTGAATCAAACTTCCCCTTTGAGCCTTTTGAGGTTAGTTCTTCATCAGTAATAATTCCACCTGCCCAAGCTTTCATTCCTGGGCCATTGGGGTATCTCTACACGGCAATTAGACACCCACGGCAGGCCCATGACAGCTGACATGGGCTTGTGGGGCTTGGGCCGCCAGGCTGTTTAATTGCAGGATAGACTTCTGGGCTCAGACTGGAGCCTGACCTTTAGGACCCTGCAATGTATTGGAGTCCCCAAACGTGGGCTGCAGCCCGAGACCAGAGGAGCGCACGGCAATTAAATAACTTCTCAGCCCAAGCCCTGTGAGCCCAAGTCAGCTGGCATGGGCCAGCCACAGGTATCTAATTGCAGGTAGAGATACTCTGTGTCATGTCACTGTTTCTGAAACGTCAGTAGTTTTGTTGGATTTTATTTTGCATACTCTTTAGCCAGGGCCAGATTAATGCAGGGGCTTTAGGAGCTGCAGCCAAAAGCCCTGGGCTAAGGGGGGCCCTGGTGCAGCAGGGCTCAGGCAGGCTGCCTGCATGCAGTGCCCGCACACCACTCCCAGAAGCGCACAGCTGCTGCCACATCTCTGCGGCCGCTGGTGCAGGACCTCCGTGTTCTGCCCCCACCCCAGCACCGTCTCTGCAGCTCCCATTCGGCACTTGCGCGTGTGTGCAGTGCACAGAGGCACACTGTCCCCCTCCCCCTAGGGGTGCACAGAGACGTGCCAGCAGCCAGCCACTTCTAGGAGTGGTGTGGGGCTAGGGCAGGCAGGCAGGCAGGCTGCCTGAGCCCTGCCGCTGTGGGAAGTGCCTCCTGGATGGAGCCTGCACCTCAAACCCCCTTCTGCACCCCAACACTCTGCCCCAGCCTGGAGCCCCCTCCTGCACCCAAACTCCCTCCCAGAAAGAAACTAATGTAACAGTTGTTCTAAGGTAAGACATAGGCTATTTTTAATTATCTTAACTTTATTCTACGTTTTAAGATTGAAATGTAACCACAGAACGGCTTTATGTTAATTAAAAGGCAAGTTTACTATAGCATTAACAGCCTCAATGTAATAATTGTGATAATTTTGTTTTACTTTAGGAAAAAGACTTGTATTCAGAGGCCCCTCGAAATCTAATAGGCCCGGACCCACAGGAGAGTTAATCCAGCTCTGTCTTTAGCTATGGGCAACCTCCTATTTGTGCACACACCATCTCAGGCTCCATTCCCAAATTAATTGTAATACATTTTGCAGAAATTCTTTCAAATGTCAAGGGAACCCTTCACCTGTCAAGTCAAGACAAATTCTAAAAAGGGAAGGTCTAGCAGATTGCCAAAATAAATGGGCTCAAGGTATTGCCATCCCTTCATTCCTACCTTGATGTGGCAGATCCAGAGAACTCACGGCCACAGCAAACCACAAGCCCAAGAGACGAGCAATGCCTCACACATCTGACATACAGGGTCGCTGTCAGAACTTACCACAAGCATACACAGCAACAACAGAGTACCCCTGTCCTGTGCCTCACTAGTTGTATTACTAATCAGTAAATGGATACAGAGCAGGTTGGTGGTAGTTGTTTGGGGATTGCGCACAAAACCTCAGGGGGTGTAGACAACGCAGCAGACTCATGCACTTTGCCGGTTAATCCAGGTCAATACCTGCAGGAGTTTTCCCAGTAGACATCACCAACTGTGCACACCAGTACTGTTGTGTGCCATGTGTTGGTAAATATAAAAGTTAGTGGAAGTGTTGGGTGCTTGGTACTTTATAGGACTGTGTAACTGGCTTGATCAGTACTTGGATGGGGTACCTCTAAGGAAAACCCAGAATACTGTTACCATGGTTCTTGATATTCATGACTTGCAGTATTTATTATGGTTTCAGGTTCATTCTTTTAGTAATAGAATGCTGAGTTACTCATAATATTTTTTTGACTGTGTGATGGGAAGGGAGGTGGAAGGGTAAGATTTAAGGATTTTATGTCTATTAATTAGGGAATGTGCTTAGAGCAACTGCTTGGGACCTATATTACCTTAAATATAAACATGTGTATTTCACCTGGAAACAAATAATCAGTTAAGAAAAAAGATGTATGTACATGGGACTAACAGGAAAATGGTCTCTTAAAGATCAGTTTTAAATTCAGACACGCTTTTTCCTTCCTCAAATTTGCATAGGAATCTGTTATTTAGGTCTCTTATTACAGAAAATGATTTTAGACAGGGGACAATTAAACTGCCAGCTTTTTAAAATGGGAGACAATATGATTAATGGAGAGGGCACGTGACTTGGAGTCAGGAAATCTATGCTCCAATCCTAGTTTTGTAATTTAGCTACTGTGTGATTTTGGTACTTTTCTGTACCTCTGTTCCCCCTTCCTTTCTTTGTTATTCTTGTTCATTTAGACTGCAAGTTCTTCAGAGCAGGGACTCTCTCTCAGTATGTGTTTCTAAAGTATTTAGCATAATTAATAATATGTAAAAGTATTTGGGGGCATGTACTGGGGTTAAATATAATTATTTCCCATGACTGGAACCCTGCATCAGATAGCACCATTCTGGGTCTATTTTTGCATTGGAAGGAATATTTTTTGTGAAAAATAATCACTGCACCATGAGTTAATTATGCTAGTTGTAATAAAGATTTCCAACCTATAGTTTCTTTAATGTATTAATATTTTCTCACAGAAGTCAATTTATCTTCATAAATGTTATATGAACTTCCATGCTTTTGGTTGTCAAACACCCTAGTTCTTTTTATCAGTTTGATCATATATCAAACTTTCCCAGAACTGAAACACATCTTACCCTCTTACTTCTTTCTACAGTGTATATATATATGGATGCACTCATTTGTTAGCTGTTTTTTTCAGCTGTTCCTCATTTCATTTTTATTTTTCAATTTCATAGATTCCAAGGAAAGAAGGGACCAGTATGGCCATCAACCTGACCTCCTGTATAATACAGGCTGTAGAACTTCCCCAAAATAATTCCTAGAGCATATCCTTTAGCAAAACACCAGTCTTGATTTAAACATGTCAGTGATGGATAATCCACCATGACCCTTGGTAAATTGTTTCAATGAATAATTAGTCTCACTGCTAAAAATGTATGCCTTATTTCCAGTCTGATTTTGGCTGGAAGTTGCAGCTAGGCATTCTCTGCTGGACTGCAGAGCACATTATTATATATTTGTTCCCCATGTACATAGACTGTAATCAAGTCACCCTTTAACCTTCTCTTTGGTAAGTTAAATAGATAGAGCTCCTTGAGTCCCTCACTATTGGGAATGTTTTCTAATCCTTTAATTATTCCCGTGGCTCTGCTTTGAACCCTCTCCAATTTGTCAACATTCTCCTTCAATTATGGGCACCAGAACTGGATACAGAATTCCAGCAGCGGTCACACCAGTGTCAAATATGGAAGTAAAATAACCTCTCTACTCCTACTCAAGATTCCCCTGTTCATGCATCTAGAATCATATTAGTTCTTTTTTGCCACAGCATCACACTGGGAGCTCATCTTCAGCGGACTATCCATCATGATCTTGACATTTTTTTTTTTTTTTGGCATTGCTGCTTTTCAGCATAGAGTCTCCCATCATGTATGTAAGGCCTACATTTTTGTTCCTGGATGTATACATTTATATTTAGCCATATTCAACTGCCTATTGTTTGCTTGTGCCCACTTTGCAAAGTCATCTAGATGTCTCTGAATCAGTGACCTGTCCTCTTTGTTATTTTCTGAATATTTTCTCTTTGAAACTTTATCAGTAACAATTGTATATTTTCTTCCAGGTCACTGATAAAAATGTAAAATAGCGTAAGGCCAAGAACTGATTCCTGTGGGACTCTACTGGAGACAGACCGCGTTGATTATGATTCTTCGTTGACAAATACATTTTGAGATCTGTCCATTAGCCTTTTAAAAATCCATTTAATGTGTGCCCCGTTAATTTTATATTATTCTAGTTTTTTCAATTAAAGTGTTATACAGTACCAAGTCAAACACCTTACAGAAGTCTAAATATATTACTTCTACACTATTACCTTTATCAGTCAGACTTGTAATCTCTTTTAAAAAAGATATCAAGTTAGTGTGACAGGATCTATTTTCTATAAAGCCATGCTGATTTGCATTAATTACATTTCCCTCCTTTAATTCTTTATTAATCAAGTCCCATATCAGCCGTTCAGTTATCTTGCCCAGGATCGATGTGAGGCTGCCCATTTATCCTTTTTAAAAATTGGCACAACACTGGCTTTCTTCCAGTCTTCTGGAATTTCCCCAATGCTCCAAGACGTATTGAAAATCATCATTAATAGTCCAGCAAGCTCCTCAGCCAGATTTTAGAACTCTTGGATACAAGTTACTTGGACCTGCTGATTTAAAAATTCCTTCCACCTAAAAACAATAGAAGGAAAGGGTGCTTAGCAGCTCTCAAAGGAGGTGGGTTTCAAAAAAGGTTGTGCACAACTATATTAGATAGCCTAACACAGGAACAATGCTTAAAAGTGATTTGATTAAGGTTACCCTGTAAGAGTGGTACATGACTAGGATCTAGAAATCTTGACTTCTAGTCACTACATTATGTGCCCTGGAAATTTGCTCACACAAATCAGACACACAACATGCAGGGCTGGCCAGAAAAGAAGAATTCCAGTTAACAAAAATTTTGAGGTTTCAACTTTTGTTTTAGTTCTGCATCAAGACAAAAATGAGATCTTTCTATTTTCCCCCCAAAATAACACAAGAGACACCCACCACAGAATAGCCAATTGGTTAGGGCACTCACATGTGACATGAGAAACCCAAGGTTCAAGATGCTGAATCAGAGCAGGGATGAACCTAGGTTTTCCACATTAAAAGTGAGTGCTCTAATCCCTGAGCTATTAACTATTCTGGGGTGTGTCTGTTTATCTCTCTCTGGTTTTGACCAGAAATTCCATGCTGGACCCTAGAAACCTTCTTGACTAAAGTTTTATTGAAATCAATATGTTTCTGACAAATAAAAGGCATTTTGTTTAAAAATTTCCAACCAGCTCTAGCCACATGACATTAGATATAATGATGCTTATAACATCACTGTTAAAGGTCTGGCATTGTTACCATTATAGACTCTATGTTTCAGCGGTTTATAATTCAGTCAGAACAGTTTTTAACTACACATACAAGGGGCCAAATTCAACCCCATGCCCACACTTTACATTTACAAGGGCAGATGCTCTAGATAAGAAATTCATCCCACAGGCGAGCAGGAGGTGACACCATTGCAATATTCCCCCGGGATGCATCTGGTGAAGGCAGCTTCAGATGTACATCAAAAGCAGCTCTGCTGTGGAGCATCTGCTACACACCCAGTCTCCACCCTTGCCATGGCTGGCCTCCCCACACTTTGTGGGCTTTGCCAGACGCCTTCAGGTTCCCCCTAGCAGAAGAGGGCTTGGGGCATGCGCCACAGTGCTGCCATCTGTAGTTGGACTTTCTGCTACTGGAGACTGCAGGTGGGGTTCTGTTGGCACAAGCCAACAAATTAAAAAACCTTAAATCCAGCTCTTGCTAAAGATCAGATTTTTTGTTGTTTTTTTATCATCTTAAAAAAAAGATTCCATTTGACCATTAAGTTAGACAAAGTTTAAAGTTTCATTTTCAGATATTTTACCTCAGGTTGTCTCCAATTAAAAAGTAAATGTTGCAAGTAATTACATAATATAGTTTAATTTCTTTTGATAGCGTCAAAACATTTTTTAAAGGCCTTGATAATGAGGTTGATAAATCAGCTAACTGAGTGTGCATGGAAACTTGTAACGTATATTCTTATACACATTTGTACAATACATAGCCTGTGTCCTAAATGTGTATTCACAAGATAGACCAGGAAGGCTTTATGAAAGATACACTGTCTTATAGGACAAAGAATATGTCATCTACAAAATATTATAGTTATCTGTTTAATGTAAGACAGAGCAGGACAACCCGCTTAGAGCCATCAAGTCTATCTGATACATATTATGCATGTTAACAACAATTGCTTAATGGGTAAGTTGATGCCAAAGGAACCATTCGGGTCTCTGTAAATAATACATATATAAACTTCCATGAAGTATTTAATCCCTTTCATTCTTTTATATCAAGGAAATAATGACACAAAACTATGTTTAAATAACTTTAAGGATGTGATTTAAACCAACAATAGTCAGGAAATTTAAGAAAGCCAAAGGCCGACACTCCATTCTTATTGACAGTCATTCCAGCTCCACTACATCCTTGTTTTCCTTCCATGTGAGAATTAAAAAAAAAACCCTCCATCTAACTTTTAACTCTTGTTTTATGTTAGACTCTGATGGACAAGGGCCTGCAAATAGAGAAACTCAAGCTCCTGTCTTGTGCAAGAAGATTTGAAATGAAACCATAAAACGTTACAAGTGTTTTACATAAAATATGAGGGTGTTCATGGCTTTAAATGTCACACACCCTGTAGGGGAAGGAGGGGCTTCACATTACCAGCCAAGTCCCTAAGGCACCCTGGGTTCTTGAGGGCTGAGCCAGATACAGTGCCTCCAAGAGTGCTGGAGGAACACATGTCCAAGAAGCAGCAACTAGACCCTCAGAGGATTAGAAGCAGCTAATTGGCAGGCCTGAATCACTCCCTAAAAGCCTCCACCTCTTCTTTCCTTCCTATTCCAGTGGGACCTGCTTAGAGGGGGCAAATCCACAATCCAGCCCAAGTAGCTAGTCCGGGCCTGGGGAGAAACACGGCATGGGGAGTGGGAATGAAAAGGGAGGCAACTTTAGCCCCATGGATGAAGTAACCTGTCACATCTCTAATATAGGCTAATCATGGGTGTATGAACTTGAGTGTCTGTGCAGAAGCAGAGTCTCTGGTCCTGCCCTTGCCTTGGCTCACAAGCCTTCCATGTGCCCTTGGAATCCCTCCTCCACTTTTGTGCAGAAGTAACACTGTTCTTCTTGCCAAGGGGACCTCGGCAGAAAGAGGGAGGTGGATGGGCCTCACAGTGAGACATTTCAATACATTGCGGGTTTGGTTGTAACCTTGACTCAATGAAATTGTTTAGAGAAGAAACTGACTTCCCTATAAGAAAGTTTTGTTTTGTTTTCAACTTTCACAGTCTGAGGAAGAAATTCCCTTGACAATTAGAGCTTCTAAAATTACAGGCACAGGGTTTGTTTTGAGGGAAGAAACACATCAGCATTTTTTAGGTTATTTTTTCAACCTTTAGACATGTTGGCAAGGCATTCATTCAGGGCTCTTTTTTCATATAAAGGCATATAGACAGCAAAGCACAGTGCCAGCTGTGAGTGCAATATACCCCTAGTCTGTCAATGATCAGGAGCAACAGTAGAAAGGAACTACCAAATAGACAAAAGCAAGAGAAATAAATGGACGTACACAGAGGGAGTGCGCAAGGCTACTAATTACTGGAAATTTTGACGGTACTGATATTTACGTCACTAGTGTAAAAACAGTGTCACTTAGGACTATCTGCACAGTTGAGAGTGTCAGTTTTCATGAGTCCTATTTTCCACAAAGGAAACTTTCAAAATAAATTTATATTAAAATTTGTTTACCATGAATTGGATAAACACAGAATAGTAATGTCCACACTCTACAGCCCTCTCCTTTGTGCCATATATCTGACATATGCCCAGAATTTGCTCAATATAATCCCAGAGGTAACAGTCAAAAGAAAACACTTGTAGGATAAAATTCTACTCTATTTATACTTGTGCAACCCCAGCGACTTCACCCTTTTTGCTACAGTGGGATGGGGTTGCATGAATTCTGCCCTTGCAGCAATCAGATTGGAAAAGTAAGACATATGTTCATGGGAGCTGTTATTCAGCTTTTGTAAATAGATTGGTAGTGGGGCACATTCTCAGAAACTCACTGAGTTTAATATGAAATTCCAGTCAACCTATACAAAATTCACTTAATAGTTATACCAAACTGAGAACTGGGGCAGTTTCAGTTTCTAAATCAGAAGAAATATCAAAAATGGAACTTTGTAGATATATGCTGCAGCCAGATACCTTCTTTTATGTACAGGTCAGTTTTTTCAAGTGAAGCATACCTATAAGGTGAACAGCTACCAATAAGTTATTAAAGGCATATGGCATAATATAGAGTCATAGCATCATAGAAATGTAGGGCTGGAAGGGACCTTGAGAAATCATCAAGTCCAACCCTCTGTGCTGGGGCAGGACCAGGTACCAAGACCATCCCTGACAGGTGTTTGTGCAACCTGTTCCTAAAAACTTCCATTGATGCGGATTCCACAATCTCCTTTGGAAGCCAATTCCAGAGCTTAACTACCTTAACTACCTCTTAACTATATCTTGATTTTAGTAAAGCTTTTGATACTGCCCCGCATGACCTTCTCATAAATAAACTAGGGAAATGAAGCCTAGATCGAGCTACTATAACGTGGGTGCAAAACTGATTGGAAAACCGTTCCCAGAGAGTAGTTATCAGTGGTTCAGAGTCATGCTGGAAGGGCATAACGAGTGGGGCCCCTCAGAGATCAGTTCTGGGTCTGGTTCTGTGCAATATCTTCATCAATGTCTTAGATAATGGCATACAGAGTACACTTATAAAGTTTGCGGATGATACCAAGCTGGGAGGGGTTGCAAGTGCTTTAGAGGATAGGATTAAAATTCAAAATGATCTGGACAAACTGGAGAAATGGTCTGAAGTAAACAGGATGAGATTCAATAAGGGGACAAATGCAAAGTACTCCATTTAGTAAGGGACAATCAGTTGCACACATACAAAATGGGAAATGACTGCCTAGGGAGGAATACTGCGGAAAGGAATCTGGGGGTAATAGTGGAGCACAAGCAAATTATGAGTCAACAGTATAATGCTGTTGCAAAAAAAGTGAACATCCTTCTGGGATGTATTAGCAGGAGTATTGTAAGCAAGACATGAGAAGTAATTCTTCCGCTCTACTCCACTCTGATTAGGCCTCAACTTGAGTATTGTGTCCAGTTCTGGGTGCCACATTTCAGGAAGGATGTGAACAAATTGGAGAGAGTCCTGAGAAGAGCAACAAAAATGATTAAAGGTCTAGAAAACATGACCTATGAGGTAAGATTAAAAAAATTGGGTTTGTTTACTCTGGAAAAGAGAAGACTAAGAGGGGACATGATAACAGTTTTCAAGTATGTAAAAGGCTGTTACAAGGAGGAGAAAGAAAATTTTTCTTAACTTCTGAGGATTAGGACAAGAAGGAATGGGCTTAAATTGAAGCAAGGGAGGTTTAGGTTGGACATTAGCAAAAACTTCCCAACTGTCAGAGTGGTTAAGCACTGGAATAAATTGCGTAGGGAGGTTGTGGAATCTCCATCTTTGGAGATTTTTAAAAGCAAGGTTAGACAAATACTTGTCAGGGATGGTCTAGATAATTAGTCCTGCCACGAATGCCATGGACTGGACTAGATGACCTGTTGAGGTCCCTTCCAGTTCTATGATTCTACCTTTATAGTTAGAAAGGTTTTCCTAATCTCCCTTGCTGCAGAGTAAACCCATTACTTCCTGTCCTACCTACACTGGACAAGGAGAACAACTGATCACAGTCCTCTTTATAACAGCTCTTAACATATTAGAAGACTAATATAATGCATTAGTTTTATTTTAAAAGAGAAAGCCATTTATTTACAAGGTGTTTTACAAATGTAGGCCCTGATTCTGCATCTGGAGCTATGTGGGCAGACCTATGCACTTTCAAGGAAACCCACTGAAGCCAATTTAACTTCACAAAGGATTAGGCATCAAGTTACACAGATCTGATAGCTGTAGCAAAGTCTTGGATACTATTTGTCCCCTGACATCAAGAGCTGACAGTCTTTAAGGGCACAATGCCTCAGTCATTCCATGCAAGGAACTTCCATTGACTTTGGTAGAAGTTCTATATGGCACAGGAATAGGATCAGAGCCCTAGTTTAGACTGGAGAAAGAAAGGCAGCTATTTGGAACAGCTATTATCCAATGGCAGCTATATGAACAATTGAGGGACAATTAACTCAGGGAAAATACAAAGAGATGTAAATCTTCTGTAATATAAATCATTTCAATTATGATCATGATTTTAACTTCTCTGAAACTTAAAAAAAATCACTGAGTATAAATCAAAGTGAGAGAGCTACAGGGAAAGGGCAAGGGAAAGAAAGTAATTAGCTTGATTGGCAATGAAAGATTACTCAGAATCCATAACTGTATTTACTTAACTCAGCTCTGTGATCTAAGTCCACTGTATCAAAAACCTTGAAAGAGACCCATGTTTAAAAAAAAGGAACTGTACATATCCAAATCACTTATTTAAATGTATTAAGGTTTGGCTTCTGCCACCAGCATCTCAACTGATATATTTCTCTCATTTTAAATGCAGACTTAATTTTGTTAAATTTTCGTCTTCTGTTTAGAAAAAGTTTATAGAGCAAAGTCAAAAATGATGAGCATAAAGCTTGGTATCTAATTTTTTCCAGGTTAGCGTTCTTGAGTAATTGCTTAGCATAGCCTAATTTATAGTATAAAACTGGAAATTTAGGGCTAGGCATGCAGTTACAGTAACAACTGTTCTCACTTGCTCACTGTAAGCTCCCTATTTCCTTATTAAAGTTGTTTTCAAAAGGATCTGCTTGTGTAATTCTGCAGCAGCAAATGCTTGTAGCCTCAATCCCCAAGAATGTTTTCGATGACCTCTTCCTGCCCAGTTTTTCCATGAGAGAACGGTTGGGAATGGGGGCTCTGACAACTTTAGAGGATAAATGAGTGTGTGGATGCACAACAGATATCACAGTTTTATAAAAAGTTATTTTCCCCCTCTTTTTTCCCGGTCATGCAATCACTTTTTAAAAAGCTCATTTAAGCATTTAATGTCTTTTTTCTAGACGTGGGCCCTTTGGCTGCAAAGTACAAGCTTTAAAGGTGGGAATGTTAAAATAGAGGTATGGATGGTAGCACTCCATCCGCATAATGGCTAAGGGCCTCAAAACAGAATGTGGGTCAGGCTTTGCTATGAACAGGTTCTGTAGCTTTGTAGTGACAGTATGAGTCAACATTGCTATTTGGACTATAGATAAGAAAGTGCAAACAGAGGGTGGGAGGGCATTAGATAAAGCATTAAGATGAAATGTCTGTTTCTAAATGGATCTGAGTTTACTGACACAAAACACATACTGCTACCACAATTGTAGCAAATCTAGATTTCTTTATGGATATAGTGTGAACTTTTAGAAACCCTAAGGGCAAAATGACCTTGAGAACTTCATACTATTAATAATTAATAATTACCCTTTGACAGACTCCATTTGTCACCTTGAAAACTAAAAACCAGATACATTAATTAGAGAACTTCTGGCATTAGAGCTAACCCTTCTCCTGTCCTATTAGGTTTGGTTTTAGGTTTTGCTCCTAGAGAAGGCACAGGAATTCTTAAATGCACTAAAGAGCATTTCAGAGATTTTCCACTACAACGAATTCAAAAGTAATTTTTT
Source organism: Lepidochelys kempii (assembly GCF_965140285.1). Classification (NCBI taxonomy): domain Eukaryota; kingdom Metazoa; phylum Chordata; order Testudines; family Cheloniidae; genus Lepidochelys; species Lepidochelys kempii. The sequence continues at coordinate 79,761,681 of NC_136380.1, forward strand.
GATCTGCGAATCAAGTTGCTCAATAACATCCATAATCAAAGAATTAGCTTTGTTAATGACAGGCAAAGTTAATAATCATAGCTATAGTTTCACTTTTGTATCCCTCTTCTCTCTCTTTAGGCTGACACTGAAGACCACAGGGTGGATTATTCAGTAATTAACATTAATTAATGATGCTGAATGCAGCATATTTCCTATAGACTAAAAGCATTCCATTCTTGGGTGATGCAGAGTAGGCAGCTTGTTCAAGGCTTGTTCAACTACTGCCATTGCTTTATAAATTGGTGATAATGGTGTAATCAAAATTAGGGATGTAAAAGAACAAGAACATAAATCATTCCTCTAGATTTATGAAAATTGGCTCATTGCCCATGTGTCAAGAGGACAGAGACGATAGCTATTCTGCAATTATTTAATCCTGAGGGCATTCTGCTCCAAAAAAATTAAAAGTAAAAAGTAATCTGTATCAAAAAAGTAAAAATTCTGCCCACAATATTTTAATACTCTGTAAAATTCTGCAACTTTTATTTGTCAATAAATAAATGTCGAGGCTCCAGCATGGCAGTGGGGAGCACAGGCCACGGGCTGTACAAAGGTGAGATATCACCCTGCAGCCTCCCCACCCTCACCCCAAGGACATGGACTCAATGGTGAGGCTGCACCCGACCCTGACACAGCACAAGGCCTGGGCCTGCCCCAGAAACACCCTAGAGCCCTACCCCTCTGCGCCAGGCACACCAGGCTCAAGCAGGCAGGATCCAAGTCTGATGGGCTCAGTGTGGGGGGGATCCAGGTGTGACGTGAGAGGATTCTGTGTGGGACAATCTGGGTGCAGGCAGCTCAGTGTGGGGTCTAGGTGTGGGGGGATCTGGATGCACAGAGACTCGTTGGCGGGGGAGGTTTCCAGGTGCTGGGGCAATGGGACTCTGCAGGGGCTTCCAGGTGAAAGTGGTTGGGGCTCAGCAGAAGGGTCCGGGTGTGGGGGTCTCAGCAGGGGATCTGAGTGCTGGGGGAGTGGGGCTTGGTGGGGTGGGAGTCTGGGAGTCAGTGGCATGGGGGTCTGGATGTGGGGGCTCAGGGTGGAGCAGGGGATGGGGCTCATCAGGGTGGAGGTTTGAGTGCAGGGAGCTTAGTGGAGGTTGGACTGAGTGCAGGGGTGGAAGTCCAGAGGCAGGGGGTCTGGGTGCAGGGGGCTCCAGATGCAGGGATTGAGGTTCAGTGAGGTAGAGTTCAGGAATGAAGGGCTGGGGGGCAGATTCTGGATGTATGGGGTGAGGCTTGGCAGGGGTGTCTGGGTATGGGAGGTCCAGATGCATGGGGGTTGGGTGGATGGGGGGAGCAGCTCCCCATACAGTGATCCCTCCCCCCACAGCTGAGGAGCGATGGGGGCAGGAAGCAGGGGAGGATTCTGAGCTTCCTGCAGCTGGGGGAAGTTTCTGGGGGTGGGTCTGACACAGTCCCAGCCATTCCTTTCAGGGGAAAAGGGAGTTCTGTCCTCTCCTGCTTCCAGACCCGCTGTGACTAGCAAATGATCCCAGCTCAGAGTAGGAGCCACTGGCTGGGGTGTCCCCAGTCCTGTGGTGATTTACCTCTCCACTGGCTGCTCCAGGTGTCTGAAACCATGTTCCTGCACTGCTAGGGAGTAGTGCGTGACTGCTCTTGCAGCTTCCCTTTGCTTCCCTGTCAGAAAGTCATTTTTCTGCGGGGAAGCAAAGAAATCCGGGGGGGACATGAATTCTGACATTCTGTGCCACATAGTGGCACAGAATTTCCCCAGGAGTAGCAATTTCCTGGCCCGCTCCAACTGGTATTGCAGGGATAGACCTTCCCACACTTGACCAAATCCTGTAGTTCTTACTCTGACAAAACTCCCATCAGTGAGAGAAAACTGCAAGATTTGAACCTCTAAATTCTGCAGGAGAAAAAGAGCAGTATCTCAGTAACACATTGAGGAGACAATGTTTTAACAATGTTACTTCTTTAGCCTCAGTTCCAGAGTCCAGAATATTTCACTGATTGCAGTTTTCCGTTGATGGAAAACAAGCCAGGAAAATATGATGTGCTATGCTCCATATTCTTTAAAATTCACTCAAAGTAGTGTCTGCCTCTTTAAATAAAGCACGGACTGGAACACACTATCTGCTTCTCAGAAAGCTGAAGGTGGCCACTTGCCAAGGGGTTTGTGCAGCTTCCTGGCTTTGCCGATAAAATAACTCTACTGTGAGGTAAACCTCTGCCCTTTCTCCAACACGTTTTCTCTGTGACGACCCACACATGTAGGACCCAAGAAGTCAAGAAAAACAGGGGGACCACAGCACTGTCATTGTCAGAAGTCTAACTTCATTTGCAGAGAACGTTCAGCTGTGGAGGAGGCCTTTGAAGAGTTCATGCACTTCCACATTTAGAAATGTGAGCTTCAAGCCTGGGCATTTGCATCAGCACATGGAAAGTATGAGAAAGCACATCTCAGGCTGAAAGTTAACAACAGCATTTGGCCATGTCAGCCAGTGAATGACAAGACAGAGTCAGAGGAGTTAATTGTTCAAGTCAGAGAACGTTAAAAGCAATGTTTAAAAAGTGCTGGTAGTTTGCACTGTGTGACTGAAATAGAAAGTAACTAATTGTTTGAAAGTTGAGCCTTGACAACACTAAGGAGATGGCTGGTTTGCTGGTAGTATTTGTTAAAATCATTACTGAATAATTGTTCTTTACTAACAGGCAAAATGTTTACAATGCTCTGCAGCAGAAAGCAGAATTCTGAAGACTTACATGTTCTAAAAAGACAGAAAATAAGCATAAGCGGGAGAGGCAGTGTGGCTCACTGAACACTCCTGTGGCCTGGGACTCGGGATAACTTGGGGTCTAATCCCAGCTCTGCCACTGACTTACTGTGGGGAAGTCTCTGCACTTCTGTTTCTTCTTTTGTCTGTCTTGATTAATTAGATTGTATACTGTTGAGCACAGGGGCCCTCTATGTATTTATACAGTGCTTGGACACAATCCAGCCCTGATCTTCACGGGCACTACTGTAATACAAAAACAGCCGTAGTATAAACAATAACTGTTACCAGATTTTCCCATTACTTTGGGGGTACGCTCATTTATTAGGGTTACTCTTCTGAGGTGGGGGTTCTGTAATTCTATCAATGTACTGCTTGTGTCACTTGTGTTCTCATACGGAGCTCTACTTGTTCATTCTGCAAGTTCCCTCCCAATGGAACTGTCCTGCAGGCCCTCGGCTCCCCAGGGCTGGGTTCTTCCAGCCCCAGAATCAGATGAAAACACATACACACACACATATTAAAGAGTGTGTCTGAGTGGACCAGGTCAATCAGCACTCCCAAGCTGTCACTCTTACATGCCCTTGGACTCAGCAGGCTGGATCGAACAGCACTTCCAAGCTCAAACCCTCATATGCCACGGGCACCGCTCTGGTATGAGTACGCCTGATCAGGCTGGGTTGAGCAGCACTTTCAAGCTGCCACCCTTGTATGCCCCTGGACTCAGCAGGCTGGATCGAGCAGCACTTTCAAGCTGCCACCCTCCTATGTCACAGGTTCAGCACGTCCCTATCCCCACTTTCACGTTACAATTGTTCTGGCAGTAACCCACTTGATGAGCAAACCCCACAGGATTTTTGGGTGCTACAGAGATCTTTAGATTAGGTAAGAGGAGCGTTACTGCAGAGCAAATGGGGAAGCCAAAAACGAGAGAGAGAAAGAGAGAGAGAGAAGGCGGCGAGAGGGGAGAAGGGAAGCAACCAGCTTAACCATAAATGTTATTTATTGTCAAGTAATAACCATACAAGGAGAGCCAAACAAAGAAAACAGTTATAATATTAAATCTAACTTAAATTTGATTATAAAAGTCAGGTTTAAAAAACTATACCTGATCACAAGTCAGGGTTAGAAAGCTACACCTAGAGTAGAAAAAAAAAACAGAGAGAGACAGTGAGAGAGAGTTGGGTTCTCACCACTCCGTGAATCTTGAATCCATCGGGGGTCCCAGGTGGTGGTGGTAGCTGAAGGTCTGGAGTGCTGGAGACAGGAAGAGCTCCCAGCATGATCAGTCAGGAGAAGATGAAGTCCCAATGGAACTGATGCAGATTTTGGATCCAGGCATCAGAATATTTGCTTGAGTGTGGGTAGGGTTTTTTTGGGGGAAACAGCAATGGTTCAAGGGAGAACACTAGATTTGTTTATGGGTAAACTGATGGCTCAAGGGAAGCTCACAATGCAATTAGGCAGCTTCAGTATTTTGGATACCAGTAAAGGATTTATTACTAGAATTGGTCTGATAATTACTGAGCTGGGTGTGTGGTGTAAACCATACACCTTCTGGGTGTGGTGTTCTGTCCCATCTAGTGGCATCAAGACCACTTAGAGAGAGAGAAAATGAGTCTGCTCTACAGCCTTAGCTAACAGCCAGTTGGCTTTTAGCTCATACAGTATAGGCTCATGCACTAAGCTCCAGAGGTCCCAGGTTCGATCCTGCCTGCCGACAACCAGGGTCTGTCAGTGTTACAAAGGTGTGGGTTCATTAACATCTGGAACAGAGATTCCCCCATCATGCAGTGCTTCCCTACTTTTCTGGTCCCAGAGTTCAGTGTGGTTCTTGCCTTGGAATTTCTGTTCTCCATTCTGTATGCTAATGGAGATACCTCCCTGTCCCATCTTTGATGCAAATTGAGGCTAGGGGAGTTGCCTTAATCCTTATCTGGAGGGGTTTAGGTGTGTCTCCCATGGCCTTTTCATTGTTTTTTGGAAGTCTTTCTTCAGATCAGTTTTGGTTCAACCAGAGGCTGTGGGGGGAGAGGGGGAAGGTGTCCTTCATGAATCAGACAGGCTGAATACTGTGCCCTGGTTCCCCAAGAACACAGAGCTGACAGGTAACATAATGGAGAGACAGATCTGATTACACCTGGGTTTTAATACTTGAATACACAATGCACACTATCTTGTTTAGTCCTTAGATGATATAAAAAAGAAGAAAAACCCAGGACAAAATGTAATCACTGAACTGCTGAAAACTCTAGGCTTCTGTGGAACATAGCAGTGTAATTTGAAGGACCAACATTCTCCTGGAATGCTGGCTCTTTAACAGGCAAATACCAGTGGCAGGAGGCAGTGCTGGAAGGGTATTTTGCTCCATATGTACTTTATGTTAAACCACTTCACAGCTGCTTATATTGAACCACTGACCTGGTAACAAAATAATAGCTCATGAAAGCTCATGCTCAAATAAATTGGTTAGTCTCTAAGGTGCCACAAGTACTCCTTTTCTTTTTGCGAATACAGACTAACACGGCTGTTCCTCTGAAACCTGTCAAAATATAAACTATCAATTATTTTATAACAACATGAATTTATACAGCACTTTGCATCCAATAAGATCCCAAATCATACATACAAGAATCGTCTGAGTTCCCAGTCAAATGCAGCCACTTCTAGGGTGGGATGCAGTATATATTTACTATTGCAGAACAGCGTAACAACATTTTAGGATAAAAAATGGAGAAGAATTAACTGTGTCTGGCTGAAACTTCAGTGAGGAGTAAGAGAAAACAATTAGAAACATATTTACATTGCATCCACCAATAAAAGAATGGACCAAAAGAAGGAAAAAAAAGGAAGTTGTGGAGGAATTTCGATAGGCAAAAGATAGTATGATAGGCCATAAATGAAATTTGGGCAGGACACTGCATATCTTTTCAAAAAATAAAATGCCATTGGTGTTTTAATTTTAATGTATAGGAGCTTGGTTTACATCTCATCTCAACTTCTGGCACCACAATGCTATACTAGCTAGGGCATTAATTCAATAATGCCTCAGAGGGAAGAATCATAGAATATCAGGGTTGGAAGGGACCTCAGGAGGACATCTAGTCCAACCCCCTGCTCAAAGCAGGATCAATCCCCAATTTTTGCCCCAGATCCCTAAATGGCCCCCTCAAGGATTGAGCTCACAACCCTGGATTTAGTAGACCAATGCTCAAACCACTGAGCTATCCCTCACCCCAAAGTGCCATGTACTGAAACATCAACACCACTTCCTGCAGAGGAAAATTGGTTCTTGCTGAAAGGAAAAGGAATTCATTCTCTACTGTCATCATAAGGTTGTAAAGTGTGTGGGAGCTCATTGCTTTTCCTGCTTGGGTTTGTGGGTTTTGTACATGATTGTGATGGGAGCATTATGAACGTACCATTTAAGACTTTGGAGCAAAAATAAAACATGAATGCTGCTCAGTTCTGAGTTTACTTCTCCAAACATTATGTTTATGGCTGGCCCAGCTCCCATTGACTTGAATGGCAGCAGGCTCAGGCCCAGTCATCACTAGGATAAAGAACAATATGCTGACAAATATCTTCAGTTGCAATTTCTCTCAGAAATGATCATTTATTGCACCATTTTCAAACACAATAAAGGGCAGGGAGAATGGGCAAACTATTTGGAGATACAGCCTAGAAAGCGTGTAAACTGGAAATGTTGGACCAGATTCTGAGAGGTGCTGAATCTTGTCTTTTCTTTGATGGTTGGGAGGGGCAGTTGCTCCACATCTTGCAGTATCGAATCTGTGGTTAGCACCAGGTTTCTCAAACCCGTTTCAACTTGTAAGACCTAGTATGGGGACCTGACTTTGACTCCAAGGACACACCCTAGGTCTGTCAAGCAACTAAAAAAATTAATCAAAATTAATCACGTGATTAAAAAAAATTATCGTGATTAATCACGTGATTAATCGCGGTGTTAATCAAAAATATAATGCAATTTATTTAAATATTTTTGGATGTTTTCTACATTTTCAAATATATTGATTTCAATTACAACACAGAATACAAAGTGTACAGTGCTCACTTTATATTTATTTTGATTACAAATATTTGCACTGTAAAAACAAAATAGTATTTTTCAATTCACCTAATACAAGTACTGTAGTGCAATCTCTTTATCATGAAAATTGAACTTACAAATGTAGAATTATGTCCAAAAAAAACTTCATTCAAAAATAAAACAATGTAAAACTTTAGAGACTACAAGTCCACTCAGTCCTACTTCTTGTTCAGCCAATCGTTCAAACGAGTTTGGTTACAATTTTCAGGAGATAATACTGCCCGCTTCTTGTTTACAGTGTCACCTGTAAAGTGAGAACAGGCACTCACATGGCACTGTTGTAGCCAGCGTCGCAAGATATTTACATACCAGATGTGCTAAATATTCATATGTCCCTTCATGCTTCAACCACCATACCAGAGGATATGCATCCATGCTGATGACACATTCTGCTTGACAACGATGCAAAGCAGAGCAGACTGAGTCATGTTCATTTTCGTCATCTGAGTCAGATGCTACCAGCAGAAGGTTGATTTTCTTTTTTGGTGGTTCAGGTTCTGTAGTTTCCACATCGGAGTGTTGCTCTTTTAAGACTTCCAATAACATGCTCCATACCTTGTCCCGCTCAGATTTTGGAAGGCACTTCAGATTTTTAAACCTTGAGCTGAATGCTGTATCTATCCTTAGAAATCTCACATTGGTACCTTCTTTGCATTTTGTCAAATCTGCTGTGAAAGTGTTCTTAAAAAGAATATGTGCTGGGTCATCATCCGAGACTGCTATAACATGAAATATATGGCAGAATGTGGGTAAAACAGAACAGGAGACATACAATTCTCCCCCAAGCAGTTTATTCACAAATTTAATTAACACACACTTTTTTTAAAGAGCATCATCAGCATGCAAGCATGTCCTCTGGAATGGTGGCCAAAGCATGAAGGAGCATACTAATGTTTAGCATACCTGGCACGTAAATATCTTGCAGCGCTGGCTAAAAAGTGCCATGCAAATGCTTATTCTCACTTTCAGGTGACATTATAAATAAGAAGCAGGCAGCAATATCTCCCATAAATGTAAACAAACTTGTTTGTCTTAGCGATTGGCTGAACAAGAAGTAGGACTGAATAGACTTGTAGGCTCTAAAGTTTTATATTGTTTTGTTTTAGAGTGCAGTTATGTATAAAAAAATCTACATTTGTAAGTTCATCTTTCACGACAAAGAGATTGCACTACAGTACTTTTATGAGATAAACTGAAAAATACTATTTCTTTTGTTTATCTTTTTTACAGTGCAAATATTTGTAATAAAAATAATAATATAAAGTGAGCACTGTATACTTTGTACTCTGTGTTGTAATAGAAATCAATAGATATGAAAATGTAGAAAAACATCCAAAATGTTTAATAAATTTCAATTGGTATTCTATTGTTTAGCTGTGCAATTAATCACAATTCATTTTTTTAATCACGATTAATTATTTTGAGTTAATCATGTGAGTTAACTGACAGCCTTAACATACCCATTTACATCTCTGTCTTGGGATGTGTTTATTCACATGAAAAAGAAAAAGATTCTCTAAAAAATATCCATATCCCTCTATCAAAATCTGAAGATGAAGAATATGCTGTTTGAAAGCACCTATGCTATTCATAGGCCAGGAAAATGCTGGTCTTCCCTTGCTTCTCAATAATGAAGCAGTAAGATTGTTTCACGGTAACAATAATAGCTGCTGTATCAAATTCAATCCAGTACTCTACATACAACAATAATTGACATCTGACTGTATTTGTGACCAATTATTATAGCCCTCCATCAAAGTATAGTAAAATTTCAAGGCTGCAGTAAAAATTAATCTGGCAATGAAACTGGCCTATAGTTTTCTCCTCCAACTACTGTTACACTGATGAATAAAAGTAATCAAATGTGACTTTGTGAGGATGTGATACTTACATAAAGCTTGCTGAAGGAAACATTTTAGGATAAAAAGTATTTAGAAGCCAGTTACTTAAAAGCAGATCTATTGACATCACTGTGTCATTAAACCCAACACTGAACGAGTGACATAGCAATATACATCTGTCTACAATGTTTTGAGAAAGCACGTGCCAGTGGACTGGTAATGAAATAAATCTTTCATCTGTGGGCTAGTGATTGAAAATCTGACTCAAGTCAATATTGACCAAAAGTCATGGTCATTGAATGGAAGATAGATTTTGGCCTACATGAAATCAGTTGGCAGTCTTATTTCAGGTCCTACTGGACCAGTGTCCACGATACAAAAGCCTCCACGCTATCTACCATCCTCTTTTGGCATCTCAGCAGAAAGCCCAAGAACTGAATAGGCCTAAAGAGTAAACATACTCCTATCTCTGGGCTCCCCATAAAAGGTAGAGACACATGGAGGGGGAGGGGCAGAGGGAGAAGGGATGGGCAGGGAATGTAAAGAGATGCTTCTTCTAAGTATGAAAGATTTATCTCCCCAAGCCAATCAACTAAATGCACTCAATAAAAATTATTAAAGCAAAGAGGGAAAAGAGCTGACTGAAAATATTTTTGGCGGAATCTTCATGTTACAGTGTCCTCAGAACAAGAGAATAGTTTCTGTCATTGTTATTTGTTGCCCTATTACTTGAATCTTTCTTAGGTTGCTTTCACATTGTCAGTTTTTGGAGCATGTGTCCAACCCATGCACCTACAGGAATAAGTAATATTTTTATGCACTCAAGTTTGCTTGAATAGCACTATGTAGTTCAGGAAATCCTTTTCTACCTCAGAACACAGAGAAGTCTGTTGGAAAAATATTTCTTTTGCTACATGCACTAATTATAGACAGAGAGGTCTAGCTGCCCACATATTTTCATGGTTAGTAGTGTGAAATATGCTCCAGAATATATGCTGTTTTGTGGGCTTGTATCACATCATGGCATATTACCATCTTTAACCTTCCATAACCATAGCATCTTTAAACTTCCATGACCAATGAAAAAAATTGGGTGTTTTATTTAAAACTGCCGTGAGAAAATGAGAGACAGCTATTCTATGTGGTTGGAATTCATCTGTTTTATTAAGAAAAAACAGGTATGAGAGGTGTCTGAAACTCATGAGAAGGGAAACAATGGTCCACGCTTTTTGGTGTTGGTTTCTTCACTTTTAACTGACAGCATCATGCCATTATGTAATTTGATAATAGCTTTTTCAAAACAATTTTTGAATGTGCTTGTATGATATAATTTGAGCTGAGCAAATAATTTTTTGGTTTTGTGGCTGAACTGAAAAATCTTTTAAAAAATTGGATTTTGTTTTTTCTCACTGAAATAAAAAACCCAAACAATGTCAACTGGGTTGAATGAAACATTTTTAACATCATTTCAAAATGACATTCCCAAGAAAATGATTACTTTTGATGAGACTTTCTTTCTGCCGGAAATGCTATGACTAGTTGATCATAGTGACTGCTGCTGAATCATGGGGGTCATTCCTACCTAGGACTGAATATGTTGTCAATTTTTGCTGGCTGAAGAAGCAAGAAACTAGAACTGGATATCAAACCTGGGACTCCTGCATAACCATGCAGAACCTTACCATTCAGAAATAAGATTTGCTGGTAAAAATGTGATTATTTTTAGTTATATGAGCCTGCCTCTGCTAATTGCATTTTTAATTAATGGATTTTACAGCACATTTCTCATACAGTAGTGCAGATGAAAGTTTGTCAAATGTATAAGTTTGTTAGGTAGTTAGGAGAGTTAGTCAGATCCTGGGCCTAATACAATTTGCTGGGAAGTAGGTTAAAAGGGTTAACTACTATCGGTACATTGGGAAGGAGACCTTGGTGAATTGGCATGTCAGTAATTGACCAAATTGTCTTAGGCTTTAGCTTTTGATTGTTTTTTGTCTGTTGTGTTAGCAACATCAGAATTGCTAAACAATTGGCAAGAGTAATTATTCTGAAGAACTCAATCAAAAAATTTAAACATCACCTTCCTAGGACAGTGATTAAGTATAAGTACTATTTTCTATTGTGATTGTGTTATTTGATTCTGAAAATCTGGATGGTTATTGTATTGACCAATTTTCTAGTTTATGTTAACAAAATCATAGTTCAGTACTACTTTGCCTTCTTATATCTTAGCCAATTAGATGTTACTGTTAACGATAGTTAATAAAACTATAACATTAAATTCTCTTTTGAGTCCCTTTTCTTTAGTTAAGCAATCAAAAATCAAAGAATCCTAAGAAAGGTGGAAAAGGTAATCAGTTAAGCAGTTTGCTTAACTAAGGTTTTTTTATACACCCTGTCTTTATTAGAACAGACATGTAGACCTAAAAGATCCAGTAAGCTGTTCAAGATGTTCAAGAATTGTGAGGTTGAGTTAATCATCTATCAGTGACCAGGACATGGGTGAACATGCCCAGCAGTTAGAGCAAGAGTCAGCCCTAGTAGTTAGAGCAGGAGTCAAGCTTAGCAGTTTGAGCAGGAATTAGAGGCCAGATGCCAGAGCCAAGGGTCAGAGATGAAGTCAGGGATTGGAGTGAAGGTTCCCTGGAGTGAGGCAAGGCTGTAGCCAAGGCAGGAGCAGGACTAGAACAAGGCTGGAGCAAGGCTGAAAACAAGCAGACACAAAGGCTATTGGAAGCCATGGGTGAATGTTTTGAGCAGCCAGCACCCTGCTGCTGCTGCTGGTCTTAAGTGCAAATCTGCTGATGTCCTCAGGCAATCAGGCAGTTTAGCCAACCAGGCAACTCAATTGGGGCAAAGCAGCACTTGTTAGACTGCTTGTGGGATAAGCTAGCAGGTAAACAGACTAGCTGTGGGCCTTTAATTCTGTCACTGTATCATCTCACCATATCATCTTAGACAATTAATTTCATATAGATTTCTAAGCCCTGTGCATTAAGATAAGATGGTAATTGAAAGAAAAAATGTTACAATACTCAGATCTTATCGCAGAAAAGCCAAGGTAGAAGTCATGGGTGAGATCTTCAAAGCCCAAAAAGGAGTTAGGTGCTCACCTCCCATTGACTTTCAATGAGAAATGGGCTCTTAAGTCTCCTGCCTTTGAAAATCTTTGAGTTCTGTTTTCAACTGTATTTGGCTGAGCGAAGCCAAAGTACAACTCAATGACATTTCTCTCTATTTGTCCAGATGTAACATTTGTATTTGTAGCCCATTTCATGACTTTCATGCACGATTTGCATGCATGATTTATCCTTGTCATATAAAACAATAAATTTGTGTGCTAGGATCTGTAAAGCTGTATTTATTCATGCCATACATAAGCAAATAAACAAATAGTTTCTTCTAAGCTTATAGAAACTTTTTAATTTTAAGAATAACTGAAATGTACTAACATTAAGAAATTGAACGGTGCACCAACATTCAGTGGACCAGTATTAAATAGTGTTACAGTACATGAGAGCCTTAGAACGTTAACCCTAGTCCTTTAGTTCAAAAGGTTGCTTTTCTCACCTTTGGCCTCGTGAACATAAGCACAGCGTCAGAGAGATCCAAAGACTGGCCAATGGCATTTTCAGGTGATAAAATAGCAAGCAATGTCAGTCTCTTGTTGGCCGTCATCAATTAAAGATATGTTTTAATGCGCTTGAGCTTCGAAAAGCTGTGCTCACCTCTTGCAACTGTGCCCTGCAATATGAGCAGAATCCTCAAAGTTTTACGCACATTAGGAAAATTGTCCTCAGGTCTGCATCATAAATGAATTGGAGAACTTAGGGTGGAGAGTCCTTCCTGTATTGCAAAATGTAATGGATGTTGTCCAGTTCAACATAGAGGTCTTTATCATTGACGTCTGAACATTCCCCATGTGTCAGCATCTGGTGGAGGTCTGTACAATTGTTCAAGAGTGTTCCACTGCCTGCCAGCAGCTTACAAAGGTCATACAAAAACATCCATGTCTTTTTGTAGTGCTTCATTTGTCCAAACTTTTCTTTGATGGACACGTGAGTAGTGTCAATGACCGAGCAAAAAAACTCCCTCTTTAATTTTTCTTCTCAGCTTCCTTTCACCTTATCTCTGCCCTCGTAACCAAACTGTCTCTTCTTCCAATGAATAAAAATTTTCTTGAAGATAGGCTCAACTTCTAAGTTTTCCACCATTTCTTCGACAGGAGTGATGGCCTCTTCAAATCTGTTGTCTCTGTAGGCCACAACAAAATCAAGATAGCTCTCATGAAAGTAGTAAGGGTCGCAATTTTTATTGACTGTGTTTGTAATGCCTTGCTTACAATGTTTACTTGGAACAGGATATTGTGCCAAACTACAATTGAGACCAGAAATTTGACGTCAGTGATCTGGTTTGCCAGGCTTTGCGCCTCATGTCAGATTCCATCCTCAGCTTTGCTCAACTGTGCCAGTTCCACTGGGCAGTTGTAAACCTCAGTCACTTGGTACCTCACTGGCCTTACGCTGTAAATGCGGCTCTCCCAGTAAGTGTCACTTAGCAGCTTCACGGTCAGATTTGTAACATTGTCTGTGAGGATCTTTGACCTGATAGTTGATGCTGAAAACAGGACATATCTCCTTTGAAGTACTCCAAAGAGAGGTACTGAATCTAAAGAAGATGCATCTGACACAACCAGGTTGAGGGAATGGCAGCTGCAAGGCACAAAGAAAGCTCTTGGATTCAGCGCAAGGATCCTGGCCTGGACGCAACTGTTTCTTCCCTTCAAGTCTGCACCACTGTCATAACCCTGGCCGCGGCAGTCCTGAAGCTTTATTTTATTCTCATTCAAAATGTTCATAAACAGTTCTGTTCGGCCTTTTCCAGTAGAGCTGTTCACAGACCAGAAACAGATAAGGCGTTCCTTTAGTTGGAAACAGCCATCCTTGTTGTCAATACATCTTACTGTAAATGACAGCTTTTCACTGTGACTAATATCGGAGATGCACTCCATTATTAAGACGTAGTACTTCGCTTTGCTAAGTCGCATCAATATGTTATCAAGCACCTTCCTTGCCATACGATCAATCAATTTGTTTTCAATTGTTTTGCTGCAGTAATGGTCCATAGCTTCTTTACGAACTACTCGATGTAGGTGCTCACGCATGACATTGTCATATTTCCCAAGAAGCTTTGCCAAACTGAGGAAATTACCCTTACGTTCAGTGAACAACTTATCCGATGAGCCCCAGAAAGCCAAATTATTGTTTGCAAGGACTAGGGTAATTGAGATCAGACGCTTGAGCACGTTCCTCCAATACAGGGTTTCTACATTAATAATGCACTGATTTTCTGCGTCTATGCATTTATTCAGCTTAAGCCTGGACTCGACCTCCATACATTTGGAGTAGGCCATAAAATGGCCACAAAATGACCTTTTACATTGCTTCTGAGCATCAATTAACTTATGCCAGTAATTGTACCCGGAAAGCCCAAGCAACGATTTGGCATTCTTGTCAAATATTTTGCAATAAAAGCAGAACACTTTGTCAGTTGATTTTAATTAAACTAGCCAACACCGACTCAGTTTCTCACCATTCTTGAGCACTATTTCACAGTGTGACTTTGAGAAGTGTTGCTTCTGCTCATATACTGGCAACGTCACATCCTCAATTTTGCCCTGTCTGTTCAAAATTGTACAATCAATATTGGCAGAGTTTAGGATTGCCGGCCATAAAGCAGGATATGATGTATCTATTGGTGGTGTGCTATTTTTCTCACTGCTGTTTCTGTCATCATGCGAGGCGGATTCTTCTATATTGTTTCTCCCCTTTTCATGTAAACCAGATTTTTCTTAGTCATTACTCCCCTTTTCATGTGAGCCACATTCTTCTTTATCATCACTCTCCTTTACACAGCCAGGAAAATTGGATGATTCTCCATCACTTTCCTCACATTTCCATTCCTTAACTTCAGGTAAATCTGTTAATATCTTACTAATAGAATTTCCATCATTTAAGTTTCGCTGCTCAATTTCTTCTGCACTGGTACGATTGCTCCTACTTAAAGCCTGGTCTATGTTGTTCTGTTTCAGATATTTTCCTATCAAATTTGCCCCCTGCTTCAAACTAGATTTCAGTTGAGCTTTTCACTTCCTATACTGAGCTCTTAAAGGCTTCTTTGGGGGCATTTTTTATTTTCTATGGGGGGAAAACAGACTGTATTAGGGAGAGCAAAAGTCTATTATTCTGCAGTATTAGAAAGTCACCAAACATTATGCATTAAGGATGACAAAAGAAGCAACAGTATTTCTTTTATATTGTTGTGTAGATAGATATTTCTGGTATCTCATGAAATATGTCCTTTATCAGTCACTACTTACCCTCTTCAAGTCTTAAAACACAAGTACACTTTCACAATTATACAATAAAACAAGGTTCACAATATTGTTGCTGGGCTCTCACTTCACTTCATTTCATTCTTATATCTCACTGACTGACTGGTAACACCTCGTTCCTTATCTAACTGCGAGGGCATGGCTGACAACATTCTAGGACGTTCAAGGAAAATGTAGTTCTCAGAAAGTCTGGAAGGTTCCACGACTTTCTACTAAGGTCCAGAACATTCTAGGGGGTTACTGAAAAATGAATGTACACGGAATACCTGAAATATTTTACTTCAAACATTCTGTGTTCCCTTTTGTCACTAACAATGAAACCAGTGCCTGGAGCCTGGCACCCCTCAGTTGCCTGGGTTGCCTGCCCCTGAATCTGGCCCTGAACTAGACTGTGGACCCTACCTATAGCAGTAAATCTAGTCTCAGAGCCCAGCTTGAGCTGCAATGCTATGTCATAGGAATTTTAGTATAGAACCATTAAAAGAAACAAAAATGGGGGCGAAGCCGTAAAACTTATAAAATGTTCATGCATATATTAAAATATCAAGGCCCCAATACAGCAAAGCACATGAATAATTCCTTTCACTAAGCAGTTACTGCACATCCATGCAACCCAGCTGAAATCCACTGGACTACAAGAGTGAAATTGAGGGCAAGATTTCACCCATCACTTTTCTGAGGTACCTTGTACTGGTTACAGTAATGAAGGTTTTCCTTTATCTCAGTCGGTAGTGGCTTGTACATCGGGAGGAGAGAAAGCTGAGTTCCAGTCACTGTCACTGTGAAAATCTCTAAGTGACCATAGTTTTGCAGCTTGGTGATATCCATGAAGTTCCTATATGTTCACTGATTTAATATACTGATATTATTCATGTTGTTAAATACATACTACAAAATATAGAAAGGTGCACAATGTGATTGTATTAAAGAGCTGTAACTCCACTTACTTCAATGGAGTTTATCGACTGTGCTTGAAAGGTGAAATTAGTCCCTTAATTTTGTATGTCTGGAAGTGAGTCACTAACACTGAAACACATTTTTTTCCAGTTTAAGGGTACCCAGGTTGTTGGTTTGCCACCCTTAAGGAAAATCAGTGAAAGGAACAGTTTGATTTATGTTTTAGCTGTGTTTCTGGTTTCCCGCATTGCCAGCACAACCTGCAAAATTCCTTAGCAATTGCAGGCCAGTGAAATTGTGGAACAGCATCACTTGAACTGCTTGTTCGTACAGAATTAAATTAGCATGCATCATCCACACTGTGCATGGAATTATGGGCTTTGAGCCTTCCCCAGCATATTTCTTTTGAGCTTACCTTTTAAATTTCTTACACTCATGTAAGATACACCCTAGTTTGTGAGAGATAGCACACCTTTCTGTATTAGGCCTGGTCTACACTGCGGGGGGTGTGGGGGGGTGGTAATCGATCTAAGTTATGCAACTTCAACTATGTGAATAACCTGATCCTCTTGCTCTTATCCACCAGAACATTATTCCATTTGTCCCTATCACAGCCAACATACATAACAAACTCTCCCTCTATAACATATCATCTAATGTCCATAAAACCAGTTATCATATATTCTTTTCCCCCATATTTTTGTATATCTTTGTCTAACCTTACAATATGATCAGTTGCACATTATTTAGGGTTTCATTTTTGTCTAAGTACACAACTGTCCACTTATCACTCTTTCCATAATTTTACTCACACAAAATGTGAGGGCAATTGGTCTACCTGCATCAGTTCTCATAAGTAACTTGCCTGGTTTCCCTGTTGGTACTATCACCACATGTTTCCATTCCCCCACATGCTATTATATAATTTTAATAAAATTCTTAAACTCCCTTTGGGTAAGTTTTGAAGAATTATATTACATATGCTATCTTTACCTGGAGCTGTATTTTTGCTTTTATCTGTAGCTTTTTTGAGTCCTACATACTGAAATTTACATTTAGTACATTATCATCATTTCCCCAACCATTTAGGACCTCGCAATTTTTTTCAACAAATTTGCTTCCCCCCCAAAAAAATCATTACTAAAACTTTCTGGAATACTTATGCTTGGATTTCTGCTTTTCTTTTGTTTGAACTTATAACTTTATCCTCTTCAATAAGACTAGGAAATGCTCCATGTTGCATTCATTCTCCTAACTTGCCACTATACTTCTTCTAACTCTTTTTTTAGTCCTCTTAATAGATCTTTGTACCACTGCCTTCATCCAATCCTTGCTGTTCATTGTCATTTTAGCTTTTCTATATACCTTATTTCTTTTTTAAATTGCAAGTTCACATTCTTTGTTCCACGACAGAATTGCGTTTCTGATTTTAGGGCAATTCAATACCTTATGAATAGCTACTTTGGTTGCTGCCACCATTCCCTTCATTACATCATATTAAATTCCTCCATATTATCACTTGCACATTTGCTGTTCTAGCACTCACCACACTTACTCCTGAAGAGCTCCCAATCAGCCTTCTTAAAATTTCAAGTAGGAGTTCCTCCAGTTTTTCAACATCATCTTTTCCTTGGTACATAATACGTGTAGGGAAATGATCACTTTCCATTTCCTCTTCTTTGTAAATTTCCTAGCTACATTTACTTGCTATATTGTGGGTTTTTTTTTTTTGCAATTCCTTTTTAGTTAAACCTTGTTGGTGCTCTGTTATTTTGTATTACCAGATTGTGCTCATCAATAAACTATTCCAAACATTTAACATTTCTATCAGATTTCCCACTTCCTTATAACTTTATGGCTATTCAAATCTACACATATAGTATATGGACCTTTTACATCTTTAAATAGCTCTTTTAATTCCATGCTCTCCAAATCCTTTACAGGGTTGTAAACATTTATCAGTGGTTCTCAACCTGTGGCCCATGGGTCACTTCCGGCCCAATCAGCACACAGCTGCAGCCCATGTGACATCCTCAGGACCATACAGGTAATATATATTTTGTGTGGATGCGGCCCACATAACACATAGAGAGCTGCATATGTGTCCCACTGGCTCCTTAAAGAGGTATTTTTATTCATCATTGGAATGTCAATAGCAGTATGCTCGCAACTCAGTTTCCTTACATTCATTTCAACATAACTTAGATTTTCCTTTATAAATGTACAACCCCTCCCCTTCGTATTTCTCTATCATATCTGCCTATACGATATCCTGGGACTTTAAAAGACAACTTTTCCATTAACCACATTTCCTGTATACAGATAACATCAGGTTTGACCTCCATTTCAAAAATAGGCTTTTATAGTTCCTGACCACGTGCTTATTTTTTAGCACCATATGAGTTAAACCACAGCATTGTCCCCACCCAAAATTGCATGAATGCACTCTGTTAGATATGTTTCCACTGCTGTATTATACTCCTTATTCTTTCTATTCTCTTTCCTGTTTGTGAATTGCAGTTTATTACTACTACCATAAATGCTACAATTTTCTCTTTTTCTACAAGTAATATGTCTTCCCCTATTTCTCTTATAATATATATCTTTGTAAAACTATTTTGTAGAAACAGTACCTTCCCCTTACTGTTTTTACCTCCTTCCCCACTTGTCACATTGAATGTCTTTTAGCAGCTTCTGCATAAGATATCTCGTTGATAATTCTTGTTCTTTGTATCTCATTAGCCTGTTAGCAATCATGAATCCTCCATAAGCTGTACTATGCTTATCCCCACAGTGGCTATATTTTTAAGCTCTGCTTCTTCTACACAGTTTTCATACTAATGCTCCCCTCCACATTTGCCACACCTTCTTTTTCCTTTACACACATTTGCCACTGTGACGTGGATGCCAGCTCTGATCAAAACTGTAGGCTCTGAAAACTGACAAACTCACAGCTGAAAGTCAGGCCAATTCACTTGTATATTAGTATAGATCAAAGTGATTGTTAAATGTGTAAAAACACATTTAGTGTTTACACTTCATGAAAACTAATGGGATGTTACATGAATTGTTTTCACTTATCTGTATAATATCATCTATTATAATGTAATAGCAAATATTTACATTGTATGTACCCCTGTAACTAAATAACCTATCTAATGAGAAAGAAGACCTTTGCAATGCAAATGAAGAACTTTAGCAGGAAAATATTAAGTCTTGCATATTGGAAAGCAAGTGGTCATTGCATGTGATGATCAGAGATTCTAAATGTGCTCCTCTCTCTCTTCACCGATCAAAGAAAAAGACCACTTGGGTGGTATCCCTGTCATCTTGTTTTCTGTGAAAGGAAGCTATAAGTATGGATTCAGGGAAAGATCCTGCATCTCTGGATTGTTTGGATTCTAAGAAGGCAGGAGAACTGAACAAGAAGACAAGATCCCCAGAGTTACTCTGGGTAGCCCTGAGACACTTTTGGGAAACTGGCAGATTACTACATCTTTGCTACCATTTGGAATTATAGACTATGTCTCACCTGTACATATATTTTACCTGCTTTAACCTTTCAATAACTCTCATTTCTTTTTCTTAGCTAACAAACCTTTAATTAGTTTACTATAGAATTGGCTATAAGTGTTACCTTTGATGTGAGATCTAAGACACAACTCAACCTAGGTGAGTGACTGGTCTCTTGGGACTGGGAGTAACCTGGAATATTTGTGATTTTTAATGTATTTTTGATTTTGTCACATAGTCCAGCTTGCCTGGGTGGCAAGATAGACTGGTCTATCTAAGGGCACTGTCCATGGGTATGTTCCTGACCCTGCAGGGTCCTAGAGCTTGGGCTCCAGCCAAAGCCTGGAAGTCCACACACCCACACCCGCAATCCTGAGTCGGCTGGCATGGGCCAGCCATGGGTTTTTTCTTTGCTGTGTAGACATACTCTCTGACTATATTATAAGACTATTTTAGTATTTTGGGAGATCACATTTGGTACAGATCTAATTATAGAATCTGCCCTGCTTTTGACAGTCTGCCCTGAGGTAGGCACTCACGGTCATGAGTCATTCCAGACAGCATGACAGTCATATCTCCAAACTCTTAGTACTTATAATATCTCAAAGGGGACAGAATATATGGTTTAGTCCAAAACATCTGATATCTTAGCTTGACCCTGCCAGGTAAATTCCTTCCTTGAAATGTTATTTGCACAGCTGTGGGTGGTTTGCTCTCTCCCCCTCTCCTACTACTAAATTGTTTAGTGAATAACTCCTAGTTCTCACCTATACCTTTTAAAATTTCATCCTCAGTGATTTCCAATGGGACTCCATACATTGCCCCACTTGTTTCCATCATAAATTTGAGTGGCTGGCAATCTACTTTTATTTTCCCCAGATTTTTAATGTTAAGCAGTTTTTCAGCCAGTTCTTTACCAGTGCACACCACCAACAAATCTCCACTCTAATCTTCTAGCTCTTGAGATATCCCCAACACTTTCCCTAATCCATTCAGCTATTTTCAGGGGATTAATATCTCCTATCTTTAATTCCTTACTCAGCAATTTGACAATTACAGTATTTTGGTTCTCCACCTACTTGTTGTTCTCTTTCAGCCTAGTTCTTCTTCCTCTAAGTCTAATATATCTGTTCTTTTCTCTAATTTGCACCCTTTCTTCATTCCGTGCTCCTTTCCCCTCATTTAGCAGAGTGGCCTATGTACTGTTCACTCTACTTTCCCTTCCAACTGACTCTCCCTCCCTCTAACTCAGGCCTCTCCAGGGCTCCACCAGCCCAGCCCCAGCAGCTCCGCCCAGGCAACCAGTGTCCCTCAAAGAGCAGCACCAACTGAGGTGAGCTGCTCCTGTTTGAATTGGCCAGATTTCAAGAGGCAGCCCCAGAAAGGCATGCAAAAAAGTCTCAAAGCAGGGAACTGCTTTGGTGTTACAGCTTCTATTGTTATCATATCATAATTGTTCACTGGTTAAGAGAGGTAATTGCAGAGATTAAATTTATACATATGCTATTACAGAAAGAGAAAATTCAATCAAATGGCTATTTTAAATTATTTATTTTGCTTACAATAAACTTACCAGGCCTGAGTTTCCCCTGTAATTGTTGACACCACTTACCTATATACTATAGCACTATCTTGATTATAGCTGCTGCTATAAGTAACAAGTAATAACATCAATCATTGCAGGACAAACAGAACTCTAAATTTGGTTTTTGATAGGTCACTTTTAATGTATTTATAAGAGTAATTATGTGTTCAGTTAATTATTTAGTTCTTGGTCAGCCTTTTCATTTAGGTCAGTGTACAGGGTTCAGTATGGCGCATCTCACTCTGGGCTGACTCAGGACCAAACCTGGATCTGTCACGTAGATCTCTCAGTTTCTCTATCTCAGGCTGTTCTGGGTTCTTTCTTCCTCTCTGCTCTCCAGCTCCAGCTTCAGCTTTTCTTGTACTTTCTTCTGCCTCACACATCTCCCTATTGAGTAAGACACCAGCCAGAACAGTTCTTCACTGTTCCTCACTACTCTGCTCCATTTCAGTCTGGGGTTCTTCTTCCTTTTTCAGCAGTGCCATCCATTGTAACTGCAGCTCAAACTAAGGTGCATATCTTTTCACTTTAACTCTTACAGAATCTGTTCAAATTCCCTTTGTGTATCCAGTTCATGGCCCTGCCTTTCTAGCTTCTTCTTTCCACAGACATACTGGCTGCTTTATTTCACAAAACTATTTCACTAAACTCATGAGATCTGATCACAGCTTATCAAAGGTGATTAAATGCTTTTCTCTTTCCCTACAAGATATTCTATTCTATTCAGCTCTGATACTGTTCTTCTATTATCACCCTAGTATCTGAGTGCCTTCCGGTAGTGCATCAAGCTATGTGACTACACATCTGTCACATGTGTTGGCTGGTCACTTATTTAGACCTGTGTGAATTTTTTTCAGCAAATAGTAAATTCACTGAAAAATGCATTTTTCATGGGACCAAACACAAATTCATCAAATAGTTTCAGTCTTTTTTTTTTCAGGACTGAGGTTCCAGTCACAAAATGGCTGGAGGAGGAGGAGGTGGTGGAGGTGATGCATCCCTTTATAAGCTTTAGCCCGATGATTAGGGCACTCACCTGGGAGATAAGTTCCTGAGAGATTGCATTCACCAGTCTCAGACCGGCCCCTGGGAAAATTCTCTGTCCCGCACAGGTGAGATTTCTATTGTGTCAGTGATGAATCCTGGTCATGTGCCACCTGTGGCATGGTGTCCATATGCTAAGAAGAAGTGGAGCACAGTGGCCAAACATGCTCTTCATCCAGGAGCTTTAGGAGGTCTTTTAGATACTCTGGCCCTGGCCAGCATCTTGAAGACCTTGAGGATTGAGACCTTGAACGTGATTTAAAATTCTAGGGAAAGCAGATGTTGAAAAGGACTGGAGAGAGAATTAATCCTTGTGGGACTCCACAAGTGAGGGGTCTAGTGGTAGAGATGCAGTTGTCATCACTGTTTGGTGGATGCATCCCATGAGGAAAGACTCAACCATTTCAGCACATTTTCCTACCCTTGCCACCTTTTAGGCAAGACAGCAATATCTTATGGTCAGCAGTGCTGAATGATTCAGAGAAGTCCAGGAAGATAAGAAAGCATGTCTGTGTTCTACCCATTGAAAGAAGGAGATCATCCCTCAGTTTCAGTTCCATGTCCTGGTATGAAGTTGTGTCAGTTAGATGAGCTTGTAGCTGGCCTTCTTTGTGAGCTAGCTCAGGAATGGAAGGTTTGACCCTGGGGGTAGTTGGCTAAGACTGATGTATCTTGGGTAGGTTTCTTCAGTGTTAGTAGGATCACTGCATGTTTGAAGTAGAAAGGGAAGATTCCTTCTTTGAATGATGCATTGGCTATTTTGGTCAGTGGCACCAGTTCATGACTCTGTTTCACAAGCCAAGGAAGAACATGAACAGAATCACAAGTCTTGGGTTAAGATGACTGTGGTGTCCAGAACTTCTTGATCAGTGCACATAATGAACTCTGGGAATGCAGGTGGATTGTTGGCTGGGTATAGGTGGAGTGAACCCATGCCGTTAGAGAAGGTTTCCCAAATGTGTGTGATTTTTTTCAGTGAGGTAGGCTGATGGTTCCTAGTTGTGCTTGGGTCTCAGTTTAGATGTAGGTTGTAGGCATTCAGAATTGATGAAGTTGTTTACTATCCTGGCTTGCTCCTAGGAGCAACGTTTAGTAGCTTCAATGAAACCTGATAGGAAAGTTCTTTGGACCTGTAATATAACCTCAATATAGGCGTTGAGGAATTTGTTATGTATCATCCTGTCTGTATCAGCTTCTGTTTTCCACCATCAACACTCTACAGTCCATCCCTCTCTCTTCATCTGATGCCAGGTGTCAGAAAACCAGGGAAATCTCTGTGGGTGACAGGGAGAAAGGGACCATTTAGGGGCCAGTGCATCAATGGTTGAAGCTAGTGTATAATGATAATGAATCCCTAGATCTTCAGCACCTCATCCTGTGGGTGGGGTGCTGTTTTCCTTTTGGTTGATCTCCTTCTGTGAATAGATAGAGGGTAGACATGTGTTCTTATCCTCCTGGACTTCTCTATGTCATTCAAAATTGCTGACCATAAAATATTGCTGTCTACATAAGAGGCAACCTTTGGCAAGTGGCCTGTCAGGGAAATCCGCTGGCAGGCCTGGACGGTTTGTTTACCTGCAGTGTCCACAGGTTCAGCCGATTGCAGCTTCCACTGGCCAGGGTTTGCTGTTCCAGGCCAATGGGGGCTGCGGGAAGCATTGCGGGCCAAGGGATGTGCTGGCCACCACTTCCCACAGCCTCCAATGGCCTGGAACACTGAACCCCAGCCAGTGGGAGCTGCAATCAGCCGAACCTGCAGATGCTGCAGGTAAACAAACTGACCTGGCCCGCCAGCACATTTCCCTGATGGGCCGCATGCCAAAGGTTGCTGATCCCTGCTCTAGATTATTACAAAAGCATATGACATTTTTCAATAATAATATAATTTCTTTAATGAACATTTGCAAAATGCAGTGCAAGTCCAGTGCATCTTAATTACTGTGAATAAACATAGAATGCCAAGCTGTTGCACAAGAGACCACTACATTTCGTAATTACATTCCATCTACTGCACGTATCATTGTCCTTGGGCAGGGATGTATTATGGGAAAGTTTTTGGGTTCCCAGGAAGGGACCACTATGAAAGGTGGTGGTAGAAAGAGATGCTCTATGGGAACAAGCCATGACACCATGGGGGAGTTGAAGGCTATAGGAATTGACACGCAGGTAGAGAAGTTGGCTCTGATGCCAAAACTGGTAAGGAGAAAAGTAATAGTAAAGTCATCCAAACAAGGGTACATAAGAAAAGGAAAAGGGACCTGCTGGAAAGGTTGTGTGTGTCTATCCCTGGGTAAAATGAAGAGAGATCAAAAAAGAGAGGGAGAAAGGAAGGAAAACATTTGGCTAGGGAAGGCCAAGGTGTGTTTAAGAAAAGTAGGGAGGGATATATCATAGGGTAGCTGGCCCTTTGAAAAGGTCAGAGGTACAGCCTGCCACTGACAGGCTCTGCAAGGAGGTTGAGCCAGCCCAGGTCCACCTGGGGATAGGTAACTGCCTAGATAAGTGGCAGGCAGTTAATTAAATGAGGCGGCATCTGGGCTGAATAAAAGACTTATGACAGCTCAGTTGGAGTAGAGTCTGGAAGAGGAAGAAAGCTCTGGAGGAGGGGAGTTTCCAGAGAGTCTGAACTAGGCAGAAGCTGTACTCTTAATGGGAGATGTTGGGATGAATGACCCTGTTAGATTCCCACTGGAATGGATCAAGTATGACTATGCTTGGCTGAATAAGATGCTTAAGGAAGTGGAAGTTTGAGAGATTTTCAGTGGAATACTTCCAGTCCCTCGAGAAAGAGGGTAAAGGTGTGACAAGATAACGAAGATCAACAGATGGTTCAATGGTTGGTGCTATGAGGAAGGTTGGGAGGATCAACCATTGGGAGGCACGTACTGAAAGAAAACTCCTCTCAACTGATGGACTCCACTTGAGTATCTGGCCTTATTAATCTTCTGGGATCAAGGCTGGCATGATTGATAAGAAGGGCTTTAAACTAGGAGATGGGTGGAGACAGTCAGGAGAGCCAAGTGAAATCTCCATGCCTAGCTTCAATACACAGGAGCAGGAAAATCAGGTAAATGAAGATATAGTAAGGGATAATGGAACATTGCAAGGTAGAAAACTCGATGAAGGCCAATGGAAACTACTGAAATCCTTGTACTCAAATGCAAGGAGGATAAAATGGAGAACTAGAACTAGTGGTGCAAGAAGTCAAACTGGATATTTTAGGGATTAGAGCAATGTGGTGGAATAGTACGCATGACTGCAATACAGGTATTGAAGGGTAGATGCTGTTTAGGAGAGATAGAAATAAACAGTGCCGCCCAGCGGATTCAGGGGGCCTGGGGCAAAGCAATTTCGGGGGCTCCTTCCATAAAAAAAGTTAGTTTTGCCACCCAAGCAGCGAAGAAAAAGAAAAGAAGAACCCAAGTTGTGTGGCCAAAGAAAGAAGAGGACAGGAGGTCCCGCTGCCGAATTGCCGGGCGGCCCTGGAAATAAAGGTAAAGGTAATGGTGTATGTTGTACATCAATTCAGTGATAAAAGGTAAAGAAATACAAAATGACAGTATGGACAAAACAAAATCTATTTGGGTCAAAATCACTTTGGGGAAGGACTGTAAAACACATTCTGTTGGGATAGTGTTAGATGTCTGCCATAGACCCCTAGGGTCAGATTTGGATAGGGATAGTGATCTCTTCAATATTATTCCAGAAATAAATACTAGTGGGAATTGTGTCATAATGGTA
This sequence comes from Lepidochelys kempii, assembly GCF_965140285.1. NCBI lineage: Eukaryota > Metazoa > Chordata > Testudines > Cheloniidae > Lepidochelys > Lepidochelys kempii. The sequence goes on from NC_136380.1 coordinate 79,787,587, forward strand.
GACTTTAACTTCCCAGATATAGATTGGAGAATGAATGCTGCTAATACTGGGTCCAGTTATTCCTGGATGTGATAGAGTTTTCTTTATCAAATCATCAAGAACCAACAAGAGGGGATGCCACTTTAGACTTTGTTTTCACAAGTTGTGAGGACATCCTAGAAGAGCTGGTCATAGGAAATAGCCATGGATCAAGTTATCATGAGCTGATTCAGTTTAAATTAAAAGAAGGATAATCAAAAGCAGGTCGACAATTATGATTTTTTATTTCAAATGGGCAGACACTGGGAAATTAAGGGAATTAACTGGATTGAAGAGCTCAAGGACTTAAGTGTGGAGGAAACTTGGAATATCTTCAAATCAACTTTTCAAAAACTCTGAAATTTGCATCCCAAGAAAGAGGAAAAAACTTGTAGGGAAAGGTTCCAGTCCAAGCTGGATGAATAAGCACCTCAAAAAGGTTATTAGGAGAAAGCAGAGAGCCTACAGGGAATGAGAAAAGGAACTGATCAACAGAGAGATTAGAAAATCTGGAATAAAGTGAGTATTGCTAAAAAGCAAACTGAATTAGCTCTTGCGAAGGAAGTTTTAAAGTAAGTAATAGACTTTTTATTTATATGTATAACCCTTCTGCCAGGTGGAGCCAGCAGCAACCTGGGCTGGGTTCAATATCTAGTGGTTCCTTTCCATCAATACAATACAGAACCGGCTTGAGCCCCCACCCAGTAACCTGGGAAAATGACACACCACCCCTGGGCACCTCTGGGAGGCAATACTTTCCCACTCCCAAGCACAGAGTCTGAGTGTAGAAAAGAAATGTTTAATAAAAGAAGGAAAGTAACTCAGCATTAATTTGGGAAAACACCACAAACAGGGTTCATAAACATAAGCCATGAGTAAAAGACCCACTTCCAAGTAGGTTAGGCAGTGTCCTTTTCCCCTCTTAAGTCCAGCAACCCCAAAGCCCCTTTCATGTGTCGGCCCTTCGCTGCACCCCACTCACAGTTGCTGTCCTTGGTCAGTGCAAACCCAGAGTTCAGAGGTGCATCTGCAGAGTTCACCTCCTTCACCCTGCCCCGGGTGGGGTAAAGAGAGACTTTACTCACTTCGCTGCTCGGGGACTCATTTGCCACCCCTGTCTGCCAGCCACCCTGCAGGCCGCTCACCAGCTGCTCCTGCTGGCCACCTGCTCACCACGGTTGCTGCGCCTCTCTACCAGCCGCTCTGCTGGCCGCTTGTCACGCCTCTCTGCCTCACCAACCACGCGTTCACCAGCTGACTGTCAGTCACCTTCTGCTGCCACCTGCCTCTCTGCTGTGAGATATATTATAACAGCTTTCTATAAGTCTTTTAACGGGTGTCCTTTGATGCAGTCATCGTCTAACGTCTCTATTTGCTGTATTATTGAAGTTCTTATTAATTAGAAGAATGATGTCATTTTCATTTTCTTGCTGCTCTTGTTGCTGTACTATATCATTTCTTCTTTCAGCTAAGTCTGGTGTTGCAGGTAACAATTGCAAATGTCTCTGATTTTGTCTATACATTTGACCACTATTAAACCTGATATCATAGGACTGAAGTGCTACCTCTTATGTTACAAAAAGAAAAGGAGTACTTGTGGCACCTTAGAGACTAACCAATTTATTTGAGCATGAGCTTTCGTGAGCTACAGCTCACTTCATCGGATGAAGTAGCTCACGAAAGCTCATGCTCAAATAAATTGGTTAGTCTCTAAGGTGCCACAAGTACTCCTTTTCTTTTTGCGAATACAGACTAACACGGCTGTTACTCTGAAACCTGTCTTATGTTACAGTGGTTTTCGGAGCCCAGTTTTTACCATTATAGATATGTACTCTGTCATTTGGTTTCAAATAAGGTAGCTTATGTGATTATCATAATAATTTTTTGATACAAACTCGACTGTGAAATTGAGGTCCATTATCAATCGTTACTGAATTGGGAATGCCATGGCTTGCAAAAATTGATTAAATTTTATTCATGTCTTATTTGACTCATGTGTTTTCAAATATAGATATTTCAAGAAAATGTGAAAAATAATCAAGAACTGTAACATATACATGTATTTTATATTCTACAAGGTCAAAACCTACTTTACACCACATTCTTAAGTTTTCTTGAATAAATATCATAGGTTGTTTAGACTGAGCATTTCAATATTTTTGCTATATATTTTTGCATTTGTATATTTTGCTATATTTTTGCTATATGTCATATTCTTTCATATAATCCTCTATGTTTTGGTTCATTTGTGGCCAATGCAGTACCTCTCTTACTCTACTTTTACATTTTTCTATGCCTAAATGTCCGTCATGTATATGTTTCAACTTCTCTGCTGTTAACCCTAACAAATTTACTACTCTATTACCTTTAAACAGAATTCCTTCAATTACTGACAAGTCTTGAATAAATTGATTACAAGATCAGTATCATTTTTTAATTATATCCTTTTTCAATAGGGTTTTTAAATTTTTAAATTCTCATCCTCTCTGGATGTCTTTCAATTTCTTTCCATTCTTTCTGATATAGAAAACAATTTTAAGTACTCTACACATCCCACATCATCTTTTTCAGTTACATTGATTACATCATAAGCTCCAGAAAGAGTATCAGCAACAATTAATGTTTTGCCTGGCTGATATTCTAATTTTAAATCATATAAATACAATTGAAAAATATTTTTTGTAACTGAGGTGGCATGTCTATAGTATTCCTTTTTGAAATATTAACTAATGGTTTATGATCTGTTCTTTCAGTTCAGGTCTTTCATATATAAATATGTGAAATTTTTTGCATGCAAAAACCAGTGCCTAAAACTCTTTTTCTATTTGAGCATACTGTCATTCGATTTTTGACATAGCTCTAGATTCATAAGCAACTGGTTTTCACAGATCACCATACTTTTGAAATAAGAACTGCTCCGAGGCCTTGTTTGGATGCATCTAAAGACAATTTTGTAAGTCTTTTGCTATCAAATAGTTTTAATATAGGAGCGTAAACTGTTTACATTCTTGTTTTTGTTGACAGTCCCATTTCCAATTATTATGTTTACAAAGTAAAGCCCTTAAATGTATTGTTTCTTTTCTGCTTGGTTAGTTACGTATCTTCCTACAAAATGAATCATACCCAAACATTTCTGTAATGACTCTTTATCTTTGGGTAGGCAATATTATCAATGGCTTATATTCATTGTGGATCAATGTGATCCCTGACTGGTCAGTTTTTCTCCAAGAAATGTTAATTTTTGCACTCTAAATTTACAATAATTTTTGTTCAGCTTCAATCTGTTTCTTTTCTTTAGACAATGCTTTAGTTAATCTTATATCATGCTCTTCTAAAGCTCATCTCCATATCATAAAATCATCTATGCACAATTGTGTGCCATCTATATTTTCAAAAATCTTTTGAATTGCTCTGTGAAATACCTCTGGAGCAAAACATAATTCAAAAGGTAATTTTTTAAATCAGTAACTTCCAAAAGGTGTTTTAAACGTACACAGCAATTGACTTTTTTGCTCCAATGGTATTTGCCAAAATCCATTCAAAGCATCTAAAGAAGAAAAGTATTTTGCTCCTGTCATTTGTTCAAATATTTCTTCCCTAGTAGGTATTTTAAAATGTTCCCTTTTAACATACTTATTTAAGTCTTTTGGATCTAAACATAAATGTAACTATTCATCTTGCTTTTCTAATATTACTAATGAATTCATCCACTCAGTCGGTTCTTCCACTCTTTTAATTATATCTAATTAATCAACCTTCCAAAATTATTTTGTATCCTAAAGCTTAGGATATTTTTCTAGTTGCATGTATAACTGGTTTCTTTGTTTCATTTAACTCTATTTTACACATTGTATCCAATTTACCAATGCCAATGAATAATTCTTATGTTCTATTTCATGTGTTTCATAATCCTGAATAGTCTAAATTCTACCAATTAGATTTAGTGCTAAACATGCTTCTAAACCTAAAATTGCAATACCTTGTCCCCTTAACTACTACAAATCTTATATCTTCTAAATTATTTTAAAATGTGATCTGTAATTCACAAATACCCATAACAGAATTTTTTTCAGCACTATAAGATTATAAATTAACATGCATTTGTTCTCTAAATACAAGTTTTACTTTTAGATTTGTTCCCCCGGAAATTACATTAGCTTGTGTACCTGTATCTAGTACATACAAAATAAACGTTCCATTAGTAGAAAGTATAACTGTCCTATCCTCCTTGCAGTTTATGTAGTCACTGTTTCAAAATATCCAGAAACAATGTTTCTTCATCTGTAATGTCAGCTCTGTACTCCTTATTCGGTATCTTCTCTGAGACTTTTGAATTTTGAATTAAATATTTATTTCTAAGTTTTTTCAGACTTTTCTATTTACAAACTTTTGTGAAATGATTCTGTTTCTTTCAGATATGACCGGTTGCTAGACATTGTTTAGGTTGGTACTTCCTTCCATATCTAGAACAATCTTTAATACTTTCACTTTCTTTTCCTCCATAGACTTGTTTGGTTTTTTACTTATTTCTTATTTTTTACTTTTTCTCCCAGGTCCGAGTGGCACATCAGTTTGTTTTTCTTCTAAAATGTGCTGATGTGCACAAAATGTGCACATTTCTTCTAAATGTGTTGATTAAGTTCAGCAGTTTGGCAAATTCTCACTGTTTTTTCCAGATTTAGATCCTGCTCTTCTAACAGTCTTTTTCTTACGCTAATATCTTTTATACCCATCACAATTTCATCTCTTAGCATTGACTCAGATAGATTATGGAAATTACATGTCTGACTTTTTATCTTTAGATCTATTAACATGATTCAAAGTCTCTTCCTCCATTTGATTACTTGAGTGAAACTGAAATCTTTCAAATGTTTCATTTCTTTTTGGTAAATAGCATTCCTCAATTTTTTTTAAGATAAACTTGTAGCTCATTTTCTAGCATTAAGCTCATATGAATTAAATAACCAAATTGCTTCATTATCTGCAATATTCAAAAAGATGGCAACCTTTTGTTCATTTTCCTTAAGAGTAGATCCCAATGCCCTCAAAAAGAAAAGAAATTCTTCTTTAAACTTTTTTCCAATTTTCTACAGCATTTCCTGATATTTTTAGAAATGTGGGAACTCTTAATTGATCCATCTAATTTCATTCAAAATTGTTTTTCACTGCTGAGTAACTTTTACCTCACTTTTTAAAATAACTTCTGCTGGTTTTTTACTACTTTCTTCACTCCTAGTGCCATGTATTTGTTTTTTATTCAAGTAATCCACTACTCTTAATAATAATTCATTGCTAGTAACTCAACAACAGTCTTTATGAGATACCTAGTTAACATATATACAGAATCTCTTAACTCAGGTCAATCTGTCAGTCTAACCTTTTACTCACTGTATGCGCACACTGTCAGCTCCCACACCCTGGAGATTCTATCAGTTCCCTTAAAGCCACAGTAACACCACACTTGTGATGGTTGGGAGCAGGGCTCACTTCCAATTTACGCATTATGTTCCTAAAGCTCATGCATCAGGGTTTCAGCCAACCACCTGCAGGGGTCAGGAAGGGATTTCCCTCTCCCACCCCCTACAGCTGGAGATGGGACATTGGGGAGAGTGGGCCAGAGCTGTGAGGTGGCACTGAGCTTTCTCTTTCAGATGCTTGGCTGGCTGATTCTTGCTCACATAGTCAGGGTCTAACTGATTGCCATATGTGGAGTCGGTAAGGAATTTTTCTCCCAGGTCCGACTGGCAATTTTTGCCTTCCCTGCAGCATGTGGGTGTGAATGTAGGTTACCTGCCAGGATTAGCTGGGTATAGCTCATTTAAATTTGGTGCACCTCTGCCTCTCCTGTTTTCTGCCTGTGGAATGTAATAGTTTAGTCTCTTATGTGCCTCATTTGCTTTGGTCTCATTTCCCTTGTAGGTTTTAGTGTGTGGGTCGGGTTGGTGGGCTTTGATATACTGGAGGTCAGATTAGGTGATCGAGTGGTCCCTTCTGGCCTTAAACTCTATGACTCCTAAAGGAGGGGAGCCCAAGCTAAGCAGAAACTATGTTCCTGGAGCAGGGGAGCCCGAGCTGAACAGAAGCTGCGCTGCTAGGATGGGAAAACTAGAAGGAGCCTGGACCAAGGTAAATAGTGGATGCAGGTGATGGCAAACAGATTGAGTCTCTCACAGAAGGAAGCAGAGATAAATGGTTTTCTTTGTACTTTGTGTGGGTTTTCTGTTAAATAAATGATACTCTCAGTGGAAGGTGCTCCTTAATACATGAAGCTTAATTATACTCCAGGCTGCAGGGAAATTGATCCAGATCTCTTCAGATGCACCACATCCAGCTACAGGGGCACATACAGAGGACAGGCCTGCACTACAAGGTATGAAAATGTTAACTTTCTTATTCTTTTTTGACATCTTGAATACCACCATGGATCACATTGATGGATATTTCAGCATCTCTGTAAGACAATTCTTTTCAAACCTTACCTTTAAATCCTGCTGCATATACTTACTTCAGGTAGCCTTAAAACAGCTTTATTTTGAATGTTTTGTTTACAGATTTTTAAAAAAAAACAGCTATTTTTGTCAATCAGCATTTCTTCTGATTTTCTCAAATATGACATTTGAATTCATACATTTTCTCTTAAATTTTGGTTTTACAATTGATGTTAAAAACAAAACAAAAGAGGAAAACCGTAGTCCTCTCACACTGATTTAGGAGTGAGTAAACTTTTAACTAAAACTCTTTTCCCCATACTGTTCCTACCTTACACACCCAACCCACTCAGATCCAGTGGCTCTGTAGGCACTGTGGTATAGAATTAGTTCTTGATTCAGAACCTAAGTATTTGCTGAAGTTCCACTGACTGACATGCTTAAACTGGAGAATGTGCTAATAAGCTTTCCTGAGCAGGGATGGGCTTAAGCATATGCTTTGTTGAACTGGGGCCCTAGTGTTATGGGGATGAAGATTTAAAAGCCCTCTTCCCTTCTTTCAAGTATCAGAACTGGAGTCTTCCTAGCAAAAGGAGGTGAGCTAACTACTGTGCTAGCTTGTGGACTACAACACCAAGGCAGCATGGTATGCTGGCTAGGGGATATGTCTAGTCCCGAGGAGAGCTAGCATGTGTCAGTATCCTGGAGGGGGAGATTTTCAAATTATTGAAATTTAGTGGGAGTTAGGCACCTGACTGCTATTGGTGCCTTCGAAAATTTCCCCTGTGGTCCGTGTTATGGGCACCCCTGGGGTGCAAACTGCTCCTTTTCAGAGCAATAGCAAAGCATGCTACTAAGCCCACCTCATGGAATCCTGGTTGGTGGGAATGCTAATCCCTCTCAGCTGATCCACAAGCACAGAGTTTGACCCATAGATGATGAAATTAGAAATGGCTAAGATCCTTAGGTCAGTGCTCCCAATGCAGTATTGACCTCAGCAGAACATTTTCCAGACCTTTGCCCACCTTCCATTGACCCTTCCCTCATTGGTCCACATACCTGTTACTGTTCTGCTGTGTATCAATAATACCAGAAGTAGTGCCTCTAGTAAGTCTCTGTGATGAAGAATGGCTTCCATATGAACTAATTCAAGACCTGATCCTGCAAAGAGTTGAGCACCTTCCCCTCCCAACTTGGGAGAGGCTTAATATCACACAGGATCAGGCCCTCTGTGTCAGTGAATATAGTGCCAGGCTGACAATATCCTGGACACACCTTGTGGAATTAAAATAAACTTTGTTGAATTAAGTTAAACCTTAACGAATTAGGCTAATGCCTTCGGGTTCATTGCATTAAGAATGCAATTGTGTTTGTGTTCTTGTGGTATTGTATGTAACTCCTCTAGGAGGAGGGGGTTGCTAATGTAATCCCCCTGGTTATTCAGCTGCTCTGGTTCCACCCTCTGAAGAGGCTGGCATATACTACTTCAAACTGGATACTCCATGGACAAAATAACAAAGAAAGGTTTTTTTGATAAATAGCCTGGTTTTAAACAGGCTAAGGGCCTCCTTCCTGATCCAGCAAATGGACACGGCCTTTGGTACATTGAGGGACCCAATCCTTTGGTAAGGGTTGGAAGGACTGGGCCTACAAGGTCTTATAAGACTGGGGGCTTCTTCTGAGCTAAAGCTGTGATGAACTTGAAACCACAAGGATGGGTGGGATTTGGAAGGACTGCTCCTGCCAGAGCCAAGGATAGGTTGGGATGATCTCTGGTAAGCTTATTAGCACATGCACAGGTTTTTATTGTTTTTAATCTGTTTTCTCTGTTGTGCTTTACCATAAGAATAAAATAGGCTTGCATCAAAAACTGTGGTAACTTACAACTGTGGGAAGTTACCCTGTTAACTATCTCTGAAGAGAAAGCAACCAGTGTGCTTGGGCAACATGTCTCTTCCGTGAATAACAGTATGGTAGGAAACTGTGTAGCCTGGAAATATCCCAGTCAGAAGGGAGTGAGATGCAGATCTCCACCCAGGAGAGGAAACAGCTAGGGAGCAGCAAGCCCGGGAGTGGTTGCTCTTGCTGGACCACAGAGGAGAAATACAGGTGCAGTTGCCTTGAACTGTGACAGATGCATAGGACACCCTGTTCCCATTGAAGAAAATGAGAAAGCTTCAGTTGACTTCACTGTTGAAGGATCAGACCCCTACCTGGGAAGTGGAGGAAACTAACATGGGGGTAGGCTTGGTAAAATCTGATTTTTAAAAACTGACAGATAATATCAATGTTTATTTTTAAGGGTTTTTTTTTTTCAATGTATGTGTTCACAGTTGTGCAAAATTATGGATTTTAAGCTTTTTTTATTTTTATCAATTCACTTTTCACAGGCGTGAGAAATTATCGCAGGGGAGGTCAGACAATAGTGACAGGAGATGCTGAGATTCAAAAAATTAAAGCTTTGTAAAAATTCATACAGTCAACATTACATGTCAAAATATAGAAAGTAAACATTCTTAAAACAAACAAGTTCTCAAGTAGCATTGTTTTTATTTACTTATCTGCACATTTCAATTATCATTGATGGATTTTTTTTGTTGGTTTGTGTGTGTGTACGGTGAAATCAACATTTACTGACATTTACCAATAAAAATCGAAGCCTTCCAAGCCTAAAAATGGGGCTTTACACTCAAGATTTCTCACCATCACAATACAATGCAAACTTTCACAGGAAAAATTTCATCAGGCTCACATACACAATCATTTTCTCATACATAAAGAACACGATGTTGATGGCTAATACACCATATTGTTGAGCTCTAATATACTATATAAAATATCTAATGTTGAGCACAATTGCTAATACAAAACACTCAAGTGACGGTTCAAAGAAAGCATACTATTAAAATTATAGTGTGTCAATTTGGTAACAAAAATTGTCAGCTTCTGACTGATGTAATCACCTCCCTGTCTGGGTGTCAAAATAGGTCAATAGAGCATTCTCTTCACAATAGCCTGAAGTAAATGTTGTATTCCAATCTAAATCAGCTGCAGAAGAGGCATTCCCTCTTTCATGTAGATTTATTATTTGTTATGTTCCTCCTGGATAATATTAAATCAAACAAAGATTGGTTTGATTGGACAGCTCTTCAGCTGAGGAAAACGCCTGCCCATAACTTGGCATCACCCTTCTGTATGCTCACACCTTCAGCACTGTAGCTCAGTAACCTAAAACACTTTGCAGAGCCTCAAAGTTCAGCTCAGCCAACCATGGCAAGGTCAGTCAATTAAGCAGGAGGAGCGTGTTGAGGGGAAGGTGGGGGTGGGGACTGCAGCATGACCACAGCCCTAGCGACCATGGCTCAGTTTCTAATGGCAACCATCTCAAAAGCTCCTCTGTGTGCAGCTTCATAACAAAGTGTTGAAAGTGCTGTTCTGTGAACAGTGCATCCTCCCTTACCAATCCTGATTCAATATTTATCTTCAAAGCTGACAGCTTATTAGAGAATTCAGTATGAAGATTCTACACACTTAGGCAGGTAGTGAGAGATTAAAATACCATTTTGGTCCCACTACTTTTAAATCCTGTGTTCCCCAGTGCTAAGTATCACATGCAGTCAGTGTGTATCTATTACTTGGAGCCACTTCCCTTCTCCATGTTAATATATTACTAACTGTGTTCTAAAGGTGCTTGCAGATTCATGGCTGGGGTAAGCCTGATTTCAATCATTTTCTCAAAGCTTAACATAGGAAAATTAGATTAATTCAGTCATACCAATAGGCAATAGTTATGGAGTTTAATAAGTGAAGGAATAGGAATCATGAAATATAAGTGAAAAATCTAAAAACATCTAAGACAGTATAACATTTTTAAAGAACTTGCAGACTACCTTCCCCTATATGGAACAAATAACCCTCATCAAAGACACAGACTACATTTACATCGCACCCAATCTTAAACAAATCTGTGTGCTGTAAACATACAGATCTGAGGGCTGTCAGCTAAACCACATATTTGTCCCAGGGGAATAGGACTCAGGACCTTAATACTTGGATAAAACATCAAAGCACTGAACAAGTCAAAGCAACATTTATATTTTTCACTGTAACAATTTCATGATTATATACAGTATAATATATACTAGTACAAACAAGTTTACTTTGCTTATTAAAACCAATCAGAATGTTGATACATTTCTATCAACAAACCAATAATCCAATTTAATCTCTCTTCCAGCTTGCAAATAATTGTTTTGAGAACACTAAAAAGACAGGAAACATGGAGCAGGCATGCCAGAAAAAGAGGATGAACCAGTACACAGATATTGACATCTCTCCATTGAAATACCACCCCCTCGCCGCTGCTCCCACACCCTATACTTTTTCAAACATCTCGTTCTGACATCACAAATTTAAGCATAGCTGTTCTTTGCATGTTCTGTACAGGATGAGTAGGTGAACTGATTGGTTGGTGGAGTAAATGAGTGGTTCAGTAAATGTGTATAGCAAATGCTATCTACCCATGGTTTGATTTCCTTAGAGTGCAGCTGTATCAACCAAATCAACATTATAATATTGTATGAAATCTCTCAGATAATCACTGAGATTTTGCCATGATTCCCCCTTGCCTCTGTATATTTCTCCCTCCATTTTTTTTTGGAAGGGAGGGGCTCAATATGTCTTTCATGACTCTGATAGCTCTGAGGCTTCTCCAGACCTACAATATTTTGAACCCTTCTCTTCAGGCTTGGGGGAAAGAGCCAGTATTAATTAACTGAGCCAGCTTTTCCCAGTTAGCAAGAAGCATTCACAGAACAGTTTGGCTTCTGGCCACCCACCGAAGAAACCCCTCCCAACAACTTATTTTTAAATTCAGTATTGTTAATACTCTTATTTTAGCTTTCTTTTGAATTGTGTCCTCTAAGCCCAGAAGGTATGCAACGCCCTAAATCCCCAGTGACACCTGCCGGTGAGGCCAGAGTTCATTTCCTGCAGACTTTCAGATAAGTCTCTTTGCAGTGCAGAGCTAATGGCAATTATGCAAGAGGTTGGTTATCCTTTCCTCCCCAGGGTAAATGGCCTTCTCATTTCCAAGGCAGGTGAATGCTGTCAACACACAGACCCCTGTTCTCTGTGGAATCAATTTCCAACCTGACCAGGCCCCAGGAAGTGGATTTCATTGTTTGCACCATTTTGCTGTCCCTTTGTTCAGTGATAGATGCTTACTGAGCCTTATGATTTGTATAAATACAAGCCACATTATACATTACGACTCATTCACATCAGAACATATTGGTTTGTCATACATGAAGTTTAATTGATGCAAACTTGAACTTCAGGGTGTTGAGTCTTCTGGGCAAACGCTGTCACTGTGATTCAGTGCTGTATGTTCCTTTGAACAGAACAAAGATAGAAAGATAGAAATCTGGATTTAACTGCCCTATTTCTTTCTCTCCATAGTGTCAATAGGCAATTACAAAAATACAGTTGTACTACTGAATGCACTCAGTATTACTTCTTGTGTCTCCTGCAGTCTTATTGCAAAATATCTCATTGAGCCAACCATTTGCATCCCTGGACAGAGCAACTTGTGTGTAAAGTCCATGTTAGCAGATCAAGCATAGCTTTGTTTGCACTTATTCACTGCTCATCCAGCATTGCAGTAAGTGGTTTTGCATATTAAATAAGTGCACAGTAACCTTCCTTTACCTCCTCAGAGCCCCACCCCCTCCCACCCAGCCTCAGGAATCAACACTGTTGCTCAGTCTGAGACACACTGTGAGGAAGCTGCCAGGAGGTTGCTATAGTAACTGTTCTGCTTTCAAGAGCTATTTTCCTGGTTTGAGGGGAGATGGAGAAGGCCAAAAAAAAAAAAAAAAAAAAAACCCAACCTGGAGAAAACTAGGCAGCCTCTGACGAGAGTTCAGATAAAGAAGGTCACAGTAATTTTCTGGCACTGACTAAAATAACCAAGCAGATGTGGGAGTTACAAAGCAACAAAAGAGAAATAGGTGAAGTAGAAGGGCAATAATTAAATTATTTGGTAATGTTCCTAAATTAGAGCATTTCAGATTTATATCAGCGCAGATCATCTGGATAATATTTTATGAATCTTTTCATTTTTCATCCTGAGTTACAGTAATTTAAACACAAAAGGCTAGATTCTGAGCTCAACTTTGCCAGTTTAAATCTGGAGTAATTCCAACAATGCCTATTAAGCTTCCCTGGATTTGCACTGGTGTAACGGAGAGAAGAATGTGGCCCAGAATACCTAATTTTACGAAAGCATGGAACAAAGGTGGAGGCTAAAGGCTGTAATTCTAACATCTGCAAACCATTTTCTGAAACGGTCTTTCAACAATCAAGAGTATGTTGGAAACAAGGAACAATCTGTCTCTCTCCGCAGGCTTCGGCCACTTCTGAGTAGTGGGCCTAAAGAGGTAAGTCAAGTTGCATGCTAACCAGACTTCCACTGAGTGAGTTGGCAGCTATTATTTGAATACAATCACTCGTAGAAGTACAAGTAATGCAACCATTAATTCCAGGACTGACAGGGAAAGACACTGAGGGTTGAATGCTCAAATGGAGCTGGTTCCTAACTTCTATTTAGGCTCCTAACTTCAACTGATTTCAATGGCAATTGAACAATTCAAACTCCTTTCGAGCATTCATTCCTGACTGTCTGATGTCGTGGCATTATTGTTAGTGTAGCCCAAGAGTATACCTCCAGGAATGACATAAATATATGATAGGTCTGTAGTGATTTTGTAAAACCATTAGGGCAGGGGTGGGAAAACTACAGCCCCTGGGCCGGACCTGGCCTGTCAGGGCTTTGGATCTGGCCTGTGGGATTGCCTGCCCTGTGGTGCTGTGGGTTCCGTGCCACTGCTGGAAGTGGCTGGCACCAAGTCCCTGCGGCCCCTGGGGGAGGGAGGGCAGAGGGCCCTGTGCATTGCCCTCGCCTGCAGGCACCCCCTCCAGCCCCACAGCTCCCATTGGATGGGAACAGGGAACTGCAGCCAATGGGAGCTTCAGGGGAGGTACCTGCAGGTGAGGACAGTGCACAGAGCCCTCTGCTCCCCCAGGGGCCGCAGGGACAAGATGCCACCTGCTTCCGGGAGTGGCGCAGGGCCAGAGCAGGCCGGGAGACTGTCTTAGCCGCGTTGCACGCCACTGCCACCCCAGAGCCACTCCAGGTAATTGGCGCCAGGTCAGAACCCACACCCCGAACCTCTCCTGCACCCCAGCCCCCTGCCACACCCCTCCCACACCCCTTCTGCACCTCAACCCCCTGCGCTAAGCCCTTTCCAGCACCCCACACCCCAACCCCCCTCCTGCATCCCGCACCCCCTCCTGCACTCCAATGCCCTGCCTTGAGCCCCCTAAACCCCTGCCTTGAGCCCCCCTGCTGCACCCTGCATCCCTCCTGCACCTCAGCCCCCTGCCCTGAGCCCGCTTGTATACCCCGCACCCCTCCTGTGGCCCAACCCTTTGCCCTGGGCCCCTTCCTGCACACCGCACCCCCTCCCACACTCCGCACTCCATCCTGCATCCCAACCCCCTGTCCCAGCCCTACGTTCATGGCCCTGCATGCAATTTCCCCACCCAGATGTGGCCCTTGGGCCAAAAAGTTTGCTCACTCCTGCATTAGGGTATCTATGGAACAGGTTTGTTAAGGTCCTCGAGTGGCTGGTCCATATAAGGGATAAGAGCCTAGTGATAGAATTCTTTTTCACCTCAAACGGTAGATAGCTGTGCTTTGGTGCTGACAGTGGTAGGTTCAGTTTCTACTGATCACCCCTTGTGCTTGTATGTATCTGGTCAGGGAGTTGTTACACCCATAGCAAGTAAGTACTGGAGCTGGATTTTACAGTGGGAGTCAAGTATTTCAGTTGTAGCCACTCTGTATTTAAGAGATGGAATATTATGTGTGGAAAAAAATGAATTTTAACTTGTCAGCTTTCTGTAATTATATATTTGTTATTTTCTATGGTTAAGATTTGCCATAATAAAACAAAAATAAAATCAAACAGCGAGAAGGGAGAAGAAAACCGACTGGGTTGAATTGTGCTTCAGGACTGGGTTCTAATGTCCCATGTGATGATTTGTCTGAAACGTTTTTGATACAGCTAGGTAACAACAGACAGGAGCAAGAGGGAGTTAGGGGATTAAATAATATTATTTTAAAAGTGGAGAGCTAGGAAAACATGAGAAGCTTGGAACTGAATCTAATCCCTTGGGCACCTCTCTTCATAGCAGGTGTGATATCACACACGCTTTACACTTTTCCTGCGTCCATCGGCTGGAAAGAAAAGTTGTACTTGGATGGGTGGATATAATAAGACATGTGGAGAAACCAAATTAGCAGGTAAGAAATTCTTCAAATTCATTTTTTTCCTTTCTCAGTAAGAGGCACTAAGATAAGTGGCAGCACATGGTTTATAGTTGCATTATTATAGCAGCCTTCCCAGGTGGCCAGTTCAAATGCTAACTAATAGTTCTGGTGCTAACTAATCTGGCAAGAAGATTCCAGTGGGTGGAGGAGAGGATAACAGCTGCCTTTCAAATCTTACACTTGCCAACATAGGCATATGAGGCTTTTTGTTGTTCCAGGAACCTCTCAAGCACAGAGAAGGTAGAAGTCCTATGAATTGGAACCACCTGCTTGAACTAATGTTTTGGCAAGCTCCTGT
The DNA here is from genome assembly GCF_965140285.1 of Lepidochelys kempii. Classification (NCBI taxonomy): domain Eukaryota; kingdom Metazoa; phylum Chordata; order Testudines; family Cheloniidae; genus Lepidochelys; species Lepidochelys kempii. The sequence continues at coordinate 79,802,726 of NC_136380.1, forward strand.
TTGCCTGGAGTTAGTTCAGAATATTCTGGGCTTTGTGGAATGGGAAGCATCCACAGAAATTATTTGCTGCCCCTTATATATTTTCAATACCATTGTTGTCAGACAGAAAACACGTAGTGAACAAGCCTAATCAGTGTGAATCGTACAGAGTGTGCCACTACTCTGTACTGCCATATTCCATTGTATTCTTGACTGACACAGTAAATCAAGTGCTCAGAGATTTGGTGGTAAACCACATTCAAAATTGATGCTCCAAATAATCCTGCGGTTTCATTCATTGTGTTCTGTCACTCTCAAACCCTTTAACACACAGTATTGCAGGTTTTGTGACATTTATTTTGGAGAGGCTAGTCTGGACAATGCTGATAGTCTCAAACAGTCTCCAGAGTGTAAACATGCAATCCAATATTTGTCCATACCAAAGGTTTGAGCAGGGTGTCTTAAGCTTTCCTCAAATCACATTCATTTACTCCACAGAGCTAAAGAAAAAAGCTAAAGCCAAAGAGCATAATTTTCAGTGTTGCTTAGCACTGACAGCTCCCATTGACTTCTAACGGCGTTTTGGTTGCTCAGCATTTCTGAAAAACCAGGCCATTATGGTTCTAGAGATAAATAGGTGAAAGAGAACATTGTAACATAGGTCAGCTGCAGCCATTTGATCTATATGCCTATCCATCTCATGCTCATCACTGTAGTATTGAATACCTAAGAAATGACATGGTATCTGAGTCATGTATTACATGAGAGGTTTGCTGGCTTGAACTGGCATCATCAATCCAGATTTCTATAGTTCCTAATCCAAACATGGGCAGATCTGTTTCATTGTGTGCTATGTATGATGTTCATGTAGCCATTTCCTGCAGTGTTTTCCTAGACTAGGTGTTAATAGGTATAATAATGGTGCTGAAATCTATGTTGTTGATCTTTGATAGTTCATAGCATCTTTTTTACTTTAACAATACAATAAAACAAACTCTTAAGTTGTGTACTTACTTGCCTTACTGAGTGATGGATTGTGCCCACCCAACTCCCCACTGTTTATGATGCTCATGTGTTGTGTCACTGAGGCAGAACTATTTCTTTTCTTCTTTTGTGGAGAACTGACAGCTGCAGAGGCCACAGGGAAAGGAGCTGCAATATTTAAGGCAAGATGAGATAAGTATTGGAAGAGGATTCCAGCACGGTTAGAGTTGATGAAATGGCTTACAGAGTTGCAGGGGTGGTAACAGGCAAATTTATAGATGGAAGAGATGTGAGAAGAGAAAAAAGTGAGTTGAATGTCTGAGATGATACTAAAATTATAGATAAAAGAAATAAAGCAGAGGATCTGGTTTGAAAAGGGGAACAAAGTTTGATGACACTTCTCTTCACCAAGATGTCAGGAATGCAGCTGCCTCTGGGCTCGGTTGCTGAGCAAACCAATGAGCTCATCTGAGTGTTATAAACCCTCACTATGTTTTCAATGCACTAAAACACCCACAGCTGGTCCATGCCAGCTGACTCAGGCTGCAGGGCTATAAAACTGCAGTATAGACATTCAGGGTCAGGATAGAACCCTTCCCCTTCGCAGAGCCTAAGGCCCAGCCTGAGCCCTTACACTGCAATTGCATAGCCTTGAAGCCTGATTCCGAGCCAGCTGACATGGGCCAGGTGTGTGTCTTTTATTGTGCTTCCTAATGGGTCAGAAGAGCCAACAGATCACCATTTATTTTTTGTAGCAACAGCAGCACAGCAGCTGCTCAATGCATTCCACACCTTCAGACCTGCTTCCTGCCCAGCCCTTGCTCCAACCCTGGCAAGCTCCGCTTCAGCCCTAGTTCCTGCCTACTTCTGATTCCAGACTGGAACAGTCTGACCACTGGCTTGTCTCCTGACCATAACTCCAATTCTGCCCTTTGGTTCTGTTCTGGTTCCTGGTTCTAGATCACAGGCTTGCCTCCTGACCGTGCCTCTGATTCTGCTCTGACCACTAGGTCAGACTCCTGCTCTGATCCCTAGGTTGCACTGGCTACACCTTGGTGTGTGACACAAAAGAAGTATTTGTGCTTCTGAAACATCTAGAGAAGGAAATTCAGGTAAGCGTGTACTGTTTTTTGTTTAGTTTTCAGTGAAGCCTCAGTCAGACAGGTAAATCACCATACAAATGTCCTGATAATCATTTCATACGTTATACGATGTTTTCCTTTATCAACATTCAGAAACATTTATGTTTAAAAATGCAGATTGTTTTTCATCAATTACATAACAGAATGTTGACACTATATTGATACTTTAGACAATAAGAGTAAAAAAGAAGAATGTAATAAAACTACAACTTGTGTGGCATTTGAAATCATTTTAACTAATATATAAAGTAAATACTTTGTCATCTTAGCCATAAAATCTTTGCTTAATATCCCTGGACATTTATGGGTAGTATTTTGGGAACTTGTGGGAGCCCATATTCATGAAAGAAATAGAAATATATTGAGAACAAAAATAAATGCAAAATTGAATAACTGTTCTAAAGGACAACCAAAAGGCATTTCCTAATCCGTGTTATGATAAACATGCATGAAAATTCCATGAAAATCAAACTTAATTTACTGTTTCTTTTTCTTTAGACAAAAGAAGTCTGATGAAGAAGAAGAAAAACATGTATGTTCCTACATTTCTGCTATAAATTTCTCCTTATCTCTCCTTAGTGCTCACAAAAATGATTCTTTGTATAGAAGTGTAGAATCATTGGACCCATGCAAAAACAAAGGAAGAATAAAGCTTCTGTAGTTGGGCATTATCAGAAAGAAATACTCTGTATTCTCCTATCTAAGTTTAGTTTTGTATAAATGTGGTAGAAACCTAAAAAAACCAACAACCACTCATTAGATGGAGTTTTCAAATGTAAATAAGTCAGTATAGTTAAACCAATTTACCTTATTCCAATTGTATATATTCACACTGTTGCGACTGCACTATTACAAGCTTCCTTGCATTTATGCCATGTACTGTGCTGTACTAGATCAATTGTTGTCCATCATATGGATGGGTACCCCAGGTTACTGGCACTGCTCCCAGGCCTGCTGCATTCCTAGCAATTTTCATACTAGAATGTGGGATAAATCCAGGAAGCTAGAGGAACTGCAGGAAGAGTGGTGAATCTCTTATAATTCTCCCTGCTGTGTCTCAGAACTCACTTGGGTGCCTCTGCCATTACCAAACTGTGCCCATATTTTACATAAGCCCAGACCGTCAGGCTTTGTGTGCACATGTAAATACAATGAGCAAACTTTTGGTCTGATCCAAATACCACTGATGTTAATGGGAGTCTTTCAGACCCTTAAAAGTGAATTCAGTTTTTAGATACTTCAAATGTCTCCTTTGTACTAACAATGGAGAATACCACTAGAATCAGTAATCCGGAACTGCTATGAACTTTTTAAGTGTACCCACTGCATGTGTGTGCACATTTAGGAATTTTTGTACCTAAACTGGCCTTATAAAAGATGTGCACAGATATTTTTAACATATAGTTCTCCTGTTTCTGGAGTGCAGCCCTTAAGAATTATCGAGGGTAAGAGCACATGCAGCCAGCTAGAATCATCATGGAACCAAAGGATTTTGTTTCCTTCAGCTAAATAAACCAGGCCTGAGAAATCTACACTCTTAACTTCCTTATTTTATACCTTTTGGTAGGGGGTGAAAACTCTAAGCTTGATGGCTGACATTGCTAGCACAGCAAAGGGCGTCATCAGAAATGTCATGGTGGTAGGCATGTGAGGAGTCAAGTCAGTTGCAATAAGTTTAACTCAGCTGGAACTTGTTCTTTGCATAACATATATTTCACCTTGGTATCAGTGCAATGAAACAAGATATCCATTTATACCAGCGGTTCTCAACCCATGGCCCGCTGGTATAAAGGGCCCGGCTGACTCCAAGCTCCCCTCAGTTCCTTCTTAACCCCCCATGAGAGTTGCTGGAACTGATCTTCTTGCTCTTGCAACTGCAAGTACTCTCAGTAGACTGTGTTTTCTATTCTATTATAAATAGTTTAGTTAGCTAGGTTTTTACCCCATCTGAGGGTTTTATTCCATTCCCAGAGTTGAGGGATGACTCTGGCACTGGGCTTCAAGGCCTGCATTTCCTGCAATAATGTTAGGCCCCTGAGCGACCCACGCTCAAGTTACTTGAAGTGCCTCAGGATAGCTCATATCAGAGCTTTGCCAAATTTTCAGGGACTTTGAGCCTTGTACAAGAAAAGATAATGAAGCCAAGCTAAAGTTTCTACTCACGGAGGTGGCCTTAAGACCTCCAACTGAGCTAGGTCATTCAGACTCGACGCCGAGTGCTTCAGTATCAGCATGGAGCGTGCCGCCTACTGTGCCTGAATCCCGGCACCGTTCACCATCCTCGGTGCCTGGGAAGAGGCATAAGAAGCAGACTGCTGAGAGGGGGAGATCCCCAGCACCCAAGTTGGCTAGTCATGGGTTAAGAGTAGACGACAGTCTACGTTTAAGCAGTCCTTTGCTTCAGAAAATGGTGATTAAACATCCACCACCCTCATGTGACAAAACTTTAACCAATTTGTCAGACTCATTGGGGAACTTTCTTAGATGGAAAAGATTTTAACACATCTGCACTTTCATTTGTTTCCTTTACTGCAGTGCTCACTAACAGATCCGCACTGTGAAGCACATTAACCAGACAAAGAAGTTGTTTTCTAAGTTCCGCTACAGCATCAGAAAAGGTTTATCCCTATTCACCATTCTCTCCCAGGACAATATTCTGCCATCAACTTTTATGCAATGCCCCTATGGGCTCTGATAGGAGTTTCAGATGTCTGGAACTATAAGCAGGACATAGCTCTCACTGATACATTAACAGTTTCAAATGCAGCATCCCTTGATTACAACTACTCAGAGTAATCGATAAAACAATCCATTTTTTTTTGTAACGAGTCCATCTGAAAATAGTTTTCTCGCAGATCACCAGTGCCATGATTTCCACACTAACGGGCTTGATCTTGTTGGTTTTGTTATTATTTATTTCAGATAATTGGAATTAGTTGCCCATTGCATCGCATGTCTTGTAATTGCAATGTTCAAACAAATGATGTTAAATAAATATTTACATACCTCTGACTTTGTTTTGTTGTTTTTTACAGGGACTTTTTTAAAAAGCAAAGCCACATTGAAAATTTACTCCCTGAAAGGTTTAGCAAATTAACTAGGCAGCACACAGGTGTGCAGTACTTGAGGCTTGCAGCACTACAGGAAGAAATACAAAGAGTGATGTGGGAGGTTGGGGAGGAGGAAGCTCTCAATCTGATGCAATTGTTCACTATATGCAGCAGTGAGGTTGCTTGTATTTATCAAATCCACTTTAAAAATGTCACAGTCTGTCAAACACTGCATCGGTGGATATTTGTGTATTTCCTAGAACATTGTGTTTTATGCTGAATCAACATCAGGCCAATCACATTGTTCACTCTAATCCATATTTCCATTTGTTTTTCAAACCTAGATTAACTGAGTGCCAATATCAACTCATTATCACCCAAATGCAGCAGGAGGAGCATCAGTGGTGTGCCCTGAGTTAAATGAAGTACTACTACTTTGTTCTGCACCCCTTCCTTTCTTAAGGATGGCTCAAACCATGCAAAATATTGTGCCTGCTCCTCAGCTGAGGATGGCTTCATTGGTTTCAGATGAACTGCACTAATCTACGCCAGCTAACACTGGCAAGCACGGCATGTGTCATCTTGCCTAGTAGTTGGAGCAAGACTCCAGCCCACCAGTTGGAGATAAATCTAGATGAGGCAGGTCCAGGAGCGACGCCAAGGGTCATCAGAAACCAAAACCTATGCCAAAAAGTTAACCAGAGTTGCAGTCAGAAGGTGGAGCCAGGAGTCAGAAAGAATTAAGGGCCTGGAGCAGGGTCAGGTACAAACTGGGGATCAAGCAGGATCAGGCACTAGCTGGAGGTGGAGCAAAGCTAGAGGCAGTGGCGGCAGAGAAAGGGCCAAGCACAGCTGCAGGCTGGGAATGCATTGAGCAGCCCCTGGACTGCTGCTGCTACTGAACTTAAGTCTCAGCCGGAGGACTCCTTCAACCAACCAAGCAGATGGCACAGTCACACAGCTTCTATCACAGATGGCTGCACTTGTTAGGTTGCCAGTAGATTGGCTCTGCTGTAGGCTAGGCCCCTGGCAGTTAAGGACCTAGCCCAGTATGTGCAGAGTAAATTGTGTTTATAAAAATTTACATTTATGGTTATGAAATGATCAAAAATAACCTATAAATTTACAAACCCCTCTGTTGTCCCACGCATCCGAGCCCTGATGAAATCCTGCCATTTCTTTTTCTCTACTGTCAATGCTTTTTGTTCCATTACTAGAGCTAAATCTCAGTTTCATAGATTCTAAGGTCAGAACGGATGATTGTGACCATCTGATCTAATCACTTGCAAAATATGAGCCATAGGGCTTCCCTGAAGTTATTCTTGTCTGAACTAGAGCATCTCTTTTTGATATCATTTTAGCATTCTGCAAAGCAGTGAATCAATCAAAGGTTGGACAAGCAAAAGTCTTGGAAAGAAGAGGTTGAGCATCTAGAGGAGGCATCAGGAAAACAAGATGTGAAAATAATATACATAAAGGTTAAATTGTATGGAAGCACAAATCAGGGTAATGATGCAAGCGGTAGGAAAGGCTACCAGTAAACTTACAACAAATGCCAAAAGAGGTGCTAGAAGTATGGAAGGAGCATTTTGACCAAGTGCTGAACCCCGTAGTGCATCCAGATGCAAGCATTCTAGACAGCTAGATGAGTGGTAGCTTGCAAGGCAGAATGGATATCAGCACTGAACCACCATCAGAAGAAGAAGAAAAAATAAAAAAATGCAGTGAAGCAATTAACAATGGGAAAGCTGAAAGAATAGAATAATAGAATATCAGGGTTGGAAGGGACCTCAGGAGGTCATCTAGTCCAACCCCTTGCTCAAAGCAGAACCAATCCCCAACTAAATCATCTATAGACAATGTAAATAGACAATGTAACAGTTGAGCTGCTAAAAGCTTTCAGGATAAGTGCTATCAAAGCATTAGAAAAAATATTCAAGAAGGTATGAGAGCAAGAGGAGGTACCAGATGACTGGCTAAAGGCAATAGTTGTACCAATATTGAAGAAAGGAAATCCTGCCAATCCAAATAATTACAGAGGTATAAGCTTAGTGTCAGTACTGGGAAATATCATGATGAAAGTAATTGTCAGATTACACTTTTAGAGGAAGTAGTAGTAGTGAGGAACAGTGTGGTTTCAGATTAGGCCTAAATTGCCTCAAATATGCACACTGCAACAGTTAAGAGGGGAAAAAAAACAAGAAAGGAGATTAAAGGTGTTTGCTGTTTGCTTCTGCTTCACAAAGGCATTTGATTTGGTTTGGAGGGAAGCATTATGCAAAGTGACAAAATCATATGGAGTTCCAGATAAGATAATTGCAATTATCAAAGCTTTGTATGAAGCCTCCTGCAGTGCCATGAGAGTCAGTGGAAAATTAAGCACCCAGTTCAGTTACAAGTTTGGTGTAAAACAAGGGAGGATGAAATCACCATCACTTTTCCCCATGTTCTTAAGCTGGAGATGAAGAATGTTAGACAAGTTGGAGGGTATGACATTGAGTGATCTAGAGTTAAACTCCTTAGTTTATGTAGATGACATCGTTACAACTGACAGACACATTTGAATTAATGATGATACCCTTTGCTTCATTGAACAATCGGTATAGTTAACGTGGATTTACAATAAATACCAAATGAGGAAGCGGTTGCATCTTGGAAAAGAGACTATAGGCAGTATTGAAATGCAGCAGTGGTGAAGTCATAGAAAAAGTAAAATCTTGTGTGTTCCTAGGAAGCTTGATCAGCACTGATGGCTCAATCAAAGATGAGGTTAAATGGAAATGTGCTTTAGCTACAAGTGCTGCACAGAAATTGACAAAGTTATGGACAGATGAAAACATTAAGTTTGGTACCAAAGTAAAAAAGTATCATTTGATACTAACAGTATACTAACAGCATTACTATGTGGTCTGGAAGCAGCTGCATTAAATGAAACAGGCATCAGAGATGATAGTTCTTTGAAAGATGGCAGGTGTAAAAAGGGAATGATTTTAAAAACAAATGAAGTTAGAAGGAGAGTAGGATGTGAAATCAGGATACAGGATTGGGTCCAATCAAAAAGATTCCAATTGTGGTTACTCTTCAGAAGACAAACAAATGATAGGATGTCAAAGAAAATAATGCAAACAGGTAAATTGGACTTAGGCCTGGTCTACACTGGGGGTGGGGGGGAAATCGATCTAAGTTACGCAACTTCAGCTATGTGAATAACGTAGCTGAAGTCTACGCACTTAGATCTACTCACCGCGGTGTCTTCACTTTGGTGAGTCGACTGCTGCTGCTGCTCACCTGTCGACTCTGCCTGTACCTCTCATAGAATATCAGGGTTGGAAGGGACCTCAGGAGGTTATCTAGTCCAACCCCCTGCTCAAAGCAGGACCAATCCCCAATTTTTGCCCCAGATCCCTAAATGGCCCCCTCAAGGATTGAGCTCACAACCCTGGGTTTAGCAGGCCAATGCTCAAACCACTGAACTATCCTTCCCCACCCTAAAGAGAAGGGGCTTGGAGAATGCAGGCAACGATCCTGCTACCTCTCACAAATGTGGACTACAGGAGTTGATGGGAGAGTGCTCGGGGGTCAATTTATTATGTGTAGACTAGACACAATAAATCGACACCTGCTGGATCAATCACTGCCTGCCAATCCAGCGGGTAGTATAGACATACCCTTAGAGGCCGACCACTGACTAGATGGTGCAACATCGTATGCAGGGACATCACCAGGCTGGGCTTAATGAAGGAACACACCATGGACAGGAACGAATGGTGATAATGCACTGCTCCCTGTGTCTGCAAAGATGCTCAGGAATGAAAATAAGAATATCTTTTAAGAAAATATACAATCTTGATATAAAAATTACCAGTGATGGAGTATGTACCACAATCCATTCTAGTTTTTTCCAAAGGTTAATTACCCTCACTGTATTTAAAAAAAATGCTTTATTTTTAGTGCACATTTGTCTAGCTTCAACTTCCAGCCATGGAATCTTGTTATATCTTTGGCTGCTAGACTGAAGAGCCCTCTATTTTCTGCTCCACATGTAGGTACTTAGACTGATTAAGTCACTCCTCAACCTTCTCTTTGATAAACTAAATAGACAGAGCTCCTTGAGTGTCTCATAAAAGGCATATTTTTCAATCCTTCAGTCTTTGTTGGGGCTTTTCTCTGAACCGTCTCCAATTTATAAATAGCCTTCTTGAAGTATGGACACCGGAACTGGACCCAGTATTCCAGTAGTGGTCACACCAGTGTCAAATACAGAGGCAATACTGTGACACTATACCCCATATTCTTCATAGTGATATTATTATTATATGATTATGGCATAATTACGATGCATTTTGTACAAGATGGAGCATGTAAGTTGTCATTGGAAAAGTTATGATTTCCTGAATATGATTATCTTATTGGTGCACATGTATCATTTTTGTGTATGAAGTTATGAATATTGACTATGTATCTGTATTTCTCACATAATGACACCTGGGTGACACTCCCTAGGCAGGTTTCAGAGTAACAGCCGTGTTAGTCTGTATTCGCAAAAAGAAAAGGAGGACTTGTGGCACCTTAGAGACTAACCAATTTATATGAGCATAAGCTTTTGTGAGCTACAGCTCATTTAATCGGATGCATAAAGTGGAAAATACAGTGAGGATGTTTTTATACACACAGACCATGAAAAAAAGTGAGGATGTTTTTATACACACAGACCATGAAAAAATGGGTGTTTATCACTACAAAAGGTTTTCTCTCTCCCCCACCCCACTCTCCTGCTGGCAATAGCTTATCTAAAGTGATCACTCTCCTTACAATGTGTATAATAATCAAGGTGGGCCATTTCCAGCACAAATCCAGGGTTTAACAAGAACGTCTGAGGAACAGTTGGGGAGTGGGGGGGCAGGAAAGGAATAAACAAGGGGAAATAGGTTACTTTTTATAATGACTCAACCACTCCCAGTCTCTATTCAAGCCAAAATTAATTGTATCCAATTTGCAAATTAATTCCAAATCAGCAGTCTTGGAATATGAACAAGAGGCTGCTCGGCAGCTCTCCCACACCATTTTCTACAAACCATTATTACCCTCTGATCCCACTGAGGGTTACCAAAAGAAACTACAGCATTTGCTCAAGAAACTCCCTGAAAAAGCACAAGATCAAATCCGCACAGACACATCCCTGGAACCCCGACCTGGGATATTCTATCTACTACCCAAGATCCATAAACCTGGAAATCCTGGGCGCCCCATCATCTCAGGCATTGGCACCCTGACAGCAGGATTGTCTGGCTATGTAGGCTCCTTCTTCAGGCCCTACGCTACCAGCACTCCTAGCTACCTTCGAGTCACCACTGATTTCCTGAGGAAACTACAATCCATCGGTGATCTTCCTGAAAACACCATCCTGGTCACTATGGATGTAGAAGCCCTCTACACCAACATTCCACACAAAGATGGACTACAAGCCTGTCAGGAACACTATCCCCGATAATGTCACGGCTAACCTGGTGGCTGAACTTTGTGACTTTGTCCTCACCCATAAGTATTTCACATTTGGGGACAATGTATACCTTCAAATCAGCGGCACGGCTATGGGTACCCGCATGGCCCCACAGTATGCCAACATTTTTATGGCTGACTTAGAACAATGCTTCCTCAGCTCTCATCCCCTAATGCCCCTACTCTACTTGTGCTACATTGATGACATCTTCATCCTCTGCACCCATGGAAAAGAAGCCCTTGAGGAATTCCACCATGATTTCAACAATTTCCACCCCACCATCAACCTCAGCCTGGACCAGTCCACACAAGAGATCCACTTCCTGGACACTACAGTACTAATAAGCGATGGTCACATAAACACCACCCTATACTGGAAACCTACTGACCGCTATGCCTACCTACATGCCTCCAGGTTTCACCCTGACCACACCACACGATCCATTGTCTACAGCCAAGCTCTATGATACAACCGCATTTGCTCCAACCCCTCAGACAGAGACAAACACCTACAAGATCTCTATCAAGCATTCTTACAACTACAATACCCACCTGCTGAAGTGAAGAAACAAACTGACAGAGCCAGAAGAGTACCCAGAAGTCACCTACTACAGGACAGGCCCAACAAAGAAAATAACAGATACCACTAGCCGTCACCTTCAGCCCCCAACTAAAACCCCTCCAACGCATTATCAAGGATCTACAACCTATCCTGAAGGACGACCCATCACTCTCACAAATCTTGGGAGACAGGTCAGTCCTTGCCTACAGACAGCCCCCCAACCGGAGGCAAATACTCACCAGCAACCACATACCACACAACAGAACCACTAACCCAGGAACCTATCCTTGCAACAAAGCCCGTTGCCAACTGTGCCCACATATCTATTCAAGGGACACCATCACAGGGCCTAATCACATCAGCCACACTATCAGAAGCTCGTTCACCTGCCAACAATGCCCCTTTGCCATGTACATTGGTCAAACTGGACAGTCTCTACATAAAAGAATAAATGGACACAAATGAGATGTCAAGAATTATAACATTCATAAACCAGTCGGAGAACACTTCAATCTCTCTGGTCACGCGATTACAGACATGAAAGTTGTGATATTACAACAGAAAAACTTCAGAAACAGACTCCAACGAGAGACTGCTGAATTGGAATTAATTTGCAGATTGGATACAATTAACTTAGGTTACGTTTTATAATGACTCAACCACTCCCAGTCTCTATTCAAGCCGATTTCCCCTTGTTTATTCCATCCCCCCCAGCACTGTTCCTCAGACGTTCTTGTTAAACCCTGGATTTGTGCTGGAAATGGCCCACCTTGATTATCATACACATTGTAAGGAGAGTGATCACTTTAGATAAGCTATTACCAGCAGGAGAGTGGGGTGGGGAGAGAAAAAACCTTTTGTAGTGATAAACACCATTTTTTCATGGTCTGTGTGTATAAAAACATCCTCACTTTTTTTTAATGGTCTGTGTGTATAAAAACATCCTCACTGTATTTTCCACTTTATGCATCCAATGAAGTGAGGTGTAGCTCGCGAAAGCTTATGCTCAAATAAATTGGTTAGTCTCTAAGGTGCCACAAGTACTCCTTTTCTTTTTACTCCCCAGGCAAAATCAGTCTAGATAGCCGGCTGTAAAGGGCCTATTCAAAGGAATTGGCCATTAGCAAAAACAATAGGCCTTAGGAGAAGCTTATCCCCCACCTGGTGAGCCTTCCTAAGAGTGCTCCAGACAGCCTGGCTGCTATGACTCAGCAAGATATGCAAGGGCATGTGACCAGGCCACATGACATGGAACATCTTCAATACCAGTATTTTCCCAAAAACTGAGTTTGGGACAAAGAGTTCCCGCCATATGCTGAAGCTATATAAGGCAGGGAGTGACATCATCAGTTATTCTTCACTCCCCCACAACTGAACACCTCAGAGAAGCTCCAAAAGAAAAGGACTTGTAACTGGGGTGGGAATCCCAAGCTGCAAAGCAAGTGCGGCTTGTGCCTTGAGAATCTGTGTGATGGGTTCCCCTGGGGATAACCACCAGCTCCCCAGCCTAAGACCCCAGAGCTGTATTGTCCTGCCTTGGTCAAAACCTGACCAGTATGAATTTATTGCCTAGTCCTCCACTTCTGCAAAGGAAAGTGGACATGCACCAACTCTTGTTCATGAGCTGAGATTCATCCCCTTTGAACTTCAAACAACACAGTGTTTTAGGTAAAATATAAAATAGATTAACTACAGAAAGATCACTTATAATCACTTAAAAGCTATAATCTACTTTGATCTGTTTGCTAACAAAAGAAATAGAACAAAAACACAACTGAGCCTACAATACTAGATAGGATCTGAATCAGTAATCTCTCACTCTGACTAATGATACAAGCAGTCCACCAAGTTTCCATACACAGGCTAGAAATCCCTTTAGCCTAGGACCAGCACTTCCCTCGCCCCAGTTCAGTCTTTTTCGTCCAGTACTTTCAGGTGTGTTGTTGTAGGGAGAGTGAGGTCCCCTCATGATGTCATTTCCTCCTTTTATATCTTCTTCCAACTTGCTGGAAAGCTGTTTTGCGCTGACCTGGGTCAAACGGTAACCATTGTGTAGTGCTATCTCTGAGCGGTTTCTATTGTACACAGTTCCTGGAGTAATCCTCGTGTTTATGTGTATTTCCTCAATAAGCCATTTACATTGTTTGGCCTTTCTATTGTTGTCCCTGAAAGGTGGCTTGTGGATGTGCTCAACATGTTTCAGTAGCACATACATAGCCAAACTTAACTTCACATACAATGATAGCACATACAATCCAACCAGATATTAATGTCTAGCAGATCAAGACTTTTAGAACGATACCTCACAAGGCATACTTTGTACAAAACATATCCTAATTATATGACGGTGGTGAATAAGGCCAATCTGCAAGCCTGCTTGTGTCGTCAGTGTGAGAGATTGTTAATTCAAATCCTATCCTTCTACTATGTTAAGATTAGTTTGCATTTTTGTTTATTTACTAGGTCATCTGCTTTGATCTGTTTGTTATCACAGATAAAGCAAAAACAAGTTTTAGTGATTATCTGTGTTTGAATGAAGTGCTTGGAAATCTTAGCTCAAGGGGCAAAGACTGTTGCATCTCCACACTGAAGGAGGGGCAAACTCTATGAGCTTAAGCTGTACAGTTCCCTGTGCAGTGCAAGATGGTATAATTTTGGATTTATACTCCAGTAGGAGCTGGGGGAGGGAGGGCATGCCTGGGGAGCTGGGGGTTATCTTGGCTGTAGCTTCTCTCTTGTTGGTTCATGCAGTGGCTGCTCAGAGAGCCTGCATGTAACTGCAGCTATGTGTGTCCCTACTTGTGTGAATGCTGGTGGAGGTGTAGGACTGGGAGTGGGTCTGCAACTTGTCACAGCAGCACAGTGTGAGAGGGAGCCCAGGCTGGGGAGTCAGAGGGCTCAGTGGTACCCTAGTTCCAGGTGGCACCCCGGGGGGAACCAGTCACAAAAACAACCTTCCCCTACTCAGTGTTCCCCTGTTAATAAATCCAAGCATTGCATTAGTTCTTTTAGCCACAGCACCGCAGTGGAAGTTCACTTAAATTCTCTGTGCCACAGCCCCTCAGTTTGGGCTTGCAAATCTAAGATTTTTGGCACCCAAAATTGAGCAGGCTTGAGGTCCCATAGAAAAGTTGGCCTCTTAAATTTCATATATACCGAAATAGCCTTCTATACTGGCCCTACTTTTACCAGTATATAGTCTGAAGACTTTAAACTTAGAGAAGGAGCTTAAACAATACATACTGTATCAACTTCCAAATCTAAGTAAACAGATTTGTATCAGTTGTAAATATAACACCTTTTCCACATTTTATATAAAACAATTGACTGTTTTCTCTGAGTCTCTCTATTTCTTATTCACTGAATTTTTTTTAAAAGATGATTTTTTCTACCAGCTGGTCCACAAAGTCACTTTGCTGCTGACTCTTACAGTCTATTTTCTGTTCACCTTTTACTGCACTTCATCTAAGAAGAAGAATGGATATATTGATCCATCTACTCAGTCCCTGTTCACCACTGACAGAGCTGCTTAGAAATTCACAAGTAAGAGATATCCCGGCAGAATTTGACAGCTCTGTTTCTTTTTTCTTTCTTTGACAAACCCTAATCTCTGACACCAAAAAATACTTTTAAAATTTGTGTTTGGAACCCAGTGGCGTCCCTCGATAAACACAACATGTTTCACTAATATTTGAGGATCTGTCTACAACATAAGAAAGAAAATGCTCTACCATACTTAAGGTCATCATAATTAATTTTAATGCCAAGCGAGTTTTTACAGGTCTTTGGCACTATGGTGGAATATATCTTTGACTAAATATTAAGTACTAAAGCGAGGTACTCTGAAAAGGTAGGCCTTAGAGATCTCAGATTGGAAACCCAAAATAAGTGGACACCTCTGACCTTAATCTTTCTGTGCCTCTGTTCCCCGTCTGTTAAATGGGAATAATATTATCATATCACTTCACAGGGGTGTTGTGAAAATAATTTCATTAATATATGTGAAGCATGAAGATACTATCATGACAAATGCCATAGTAAATCTCAGAAAAGGAGCTGTGTGAGAATTTCTGTTTTGAAGGAAACTCCAAGAGTTCAAAAATTTGTTTGAATTCTGAATTCTGAATTTTAAACACCAACAAACAACAAATTTCAACATTTTCCCTTAAATTTCATTTTGGATTAAACAAAACCTTTTATTTCAACAACATTAAAGGTTTTGTGATTCTTTTTACATTCTCTATTTTACATAAGTTTAGAAATTAAGTGATTTTTTTTAAACAAAAAATCAAAATGTTCTGTTTCAAAAATGTCAATGAATGTTTCAATCTTATCAAAATGCCCCCCCCCCCCAACTTTTATCTCTATTGATGCATACTTGTGGAAAATTCTGGTTTCATCAAAACCACATTTTCCAGTTGAAAAATATTCTGCTGGAAAATTTTTGACCAGGTCTACAATGAAAGAAGATAATAATTCTGTATTCAGATCAGGGTTTGAGTAGTGTGCATTAAATAAGGCATGGGGACACACATGGAACTAGGATTAAACACGATATTGAATAGCTGCTTGTTAAGTGAGCACCATTCATCCTGTGACTGAATGAAGCATGGGAAATAATATGTTATCATGTAATTAAAAACTGTATCATAATGCATAGGTATAATGGGGCCACATTAAGACGGCACAGGTTATTTCTGTCATTTCCTAACTTTTAAGGGCTTGACATTGCAATCTTAACATTATTTTCATACTTGTTAAGAGTCTGCAGTTGTGAATACTTCTCTGAACTGAGCCTCTGAGGTTAGGATTTTGATTAGTGTGTGCTGGCAGCCATAGCATACATCGTAATGCATAGAAATTGGCACACTAAGAAATTGGAAGAGATGCTGGATTGAAAATAAAGAGCTGTTTGTGTGGTATAACAGAGAAAAGAATATGTACAAGAGACAGTGAATGAAAGACGCAGAAAGGCAAGTGACAATCGATATAGTTCAAGAAAAAAAATGCTACATTCAAAATACACAGCATATGTTACAGATAGGCCTGGACTGGAATATCAGATCCAAAACCCCTTGAACTTTTGAGAAGCTCAGATCTGGATCCATTCTTCCTGGCTTGGCCATCTCTACTATGGAGATGGTTTTGTGATTCTTTACTTCCAGTAACCTATATGAAGATGCCCTGTGAGCAGAATCTTAAATATATGACACTGAACACTGGCAGCTGCAGACACAAATATATTTCCATCTCACCTTCCTGCCTAGTGTAGGCAAGTGCCATTTGCATGCATGCTAAATATGCATAGACATGGACTGTATTGTGTGTCCAAATTTTCAAATGGATTTATGCTCCCAAAACATTGCTTTAAATATACAAACAGGGCACACACTTAAAAACATTTAAGCCTTGTCAATTAACCCAAGATTGAAGAGGAAGATTTAGTATTTGTTGATTCATATATCTATTTTAATTGCGAAATGAAAGTTAATTCTTAACCAAGGCCTTGTCCAGTTATAGACACTGGGGTAGCTGCACCAGAGTAAACCACTCTAATCTGGATGGCCCGGTACAGCTTGTCACAGTTTCAAGCAGTGGCAAGCTCCACTGGCACAAAATAGCTGCTTTGCCTGTCTACTTGAGGAATTGTGATCAATCCAGCACACAAATGGCTGGTCACCTATGGCTGTACTTGGGGTAAATCCAGAATGGAGATAAAACCTTAAAGTTCTTTCCACATGGATTCATTTTCTGTAAAGACCAAGAATTTCTTTGTGATTAAGATGCTGTACTGGGACTCAGATGATTGTGGTTCAGTTCCAACTTGGCAATAGACTCTGATGGTTTATATCTTATGTTCCTGAAGCTCCTGCTTCTGGGTTTCAGCTGGCTACCTGCAGGGGTCAGGAAGGGATTCCCCCCCCCCCCAGTGTATTCTGGGATGCTTTTTTATCTTCTTCCTTTGAAGTATCAAGACCAGCCATGAATGGGGATGGAACACTGGGATGGGGTCAGTCCAGGCTCTGAGGTGGCACCGAGCATTCTCTCTCTCTTTCTTGCTCACATGGTCAGGGTCTAACTGATCACCATATGTGAGGTCAGGAAGGAATGTTCCTCCAGGTCAGATTGGCAGTGACTGTTAGGATATAGATATTCAGGCCTGTCTGTAAAGGCCTATACTCTAAGAATTTAGGTGTATTCTTATCACTTGGCTAGTTATAGAGGTATAAAAGAAAAAATCAAAATCACTGTCTGCCCGTGTAAGGTCCTTCTCTTACTGTGACAGTCTGAGGCCCTGTTCTTAGGCTAAGGCCTTTGGCTAAGCAGCAGAGGCAGCCATAAACTGGGAAGTGAACGGTCACATCCTCACATTCCAAACTAGTCACATTGAAATAAGGTGCTATTGGGCTGTTAGGAATACAATCCAGTCCCGCTAATGCCTGTCACCTCCAGAAAAAGGGAAGTGCCTAGAAAATATAAAAGGAAACTTAGTTTGATAGCATCCTGTTTGGCAAGAACTCACTTATCCATAGCTGGGATGTGAAATCCTCACTTCTGTATTGTCTTGTCATTATAGTTCCCACTTTGCTATTGTTTGTCTGTATAATCTCTGTCTGGTTCTCTGATTGTTCCTGTCTGCTGTATAATTAATTTTGCTGGGTGTAAACTAATTAAGGTGGTGGGATATAATTGGTTACATAATCATGTTAGGATTGGGTAGTTAAATTTCAGGAAAATGATTGGTTAAGGTATAGCTAAGCAGAACTCAAGTTTTACTGTATAGTCTGCAGTCAATCAGGAAGTGAGTGGGTGTGTGTGGGTGGGGGAGATGGGAACAGGGAATGGGAGTAAGGAAATTGGAATCATGTTTTGCTAAAGGGGGAAATGGGAACAGGGAATGGGAGTAAGGAAATTGGAATCATGTTCTGCTAAAGGGGGAAATGGGAACAGGGAATGGGAGTAAGGAAATTGGAATAATGTTTTGCTAAAGGGGGAAATGGGAACAGGGAATGGGAGTAAGGAAATTGGAATCATGTTCTGCTAAAGGGGGAAATGGGAACAGGGACACAGGTGTAAGGCTCTGTGGTGTCACAGCTGAGAAGGAGGATACTAAGGAAGGAAACCGGAATCATGCTTGCTGGAAGTTCACCCCAATAAACATCAAATTGTTTGCACCTTTGGACTTTGGGTATTGTTGCTCTCTGTTCATTCGAGAAGGACCAGGGAAGTAAGTGGGTGAAGGAATAAGCCCCCTAACAGTGACATTGGGGGTTTTTCACCTTCCTCTGTAGCATGTGGGTCACTTGCCAGGATTATCTGGGTCTCTCTCATTTAATCATTTCCCTGACACTGCAGAAAGTTCAAGCACTGCACTTCAGTCCCTCCTATTGTCTGCCTGTGACCCGTAATAGTCCAGTCTCCTGTAGGTCTCATTGATTTTAGTCTTATTTCTGTTGCTGGGTTTAGTGTGTGGGTGATGTTGACAGCCTGTGAGACATGAGGTCAGACTAGATGATCTAGTGGTCCCTTCTGGCCCTAAGCTCTGACTCATTCAATTTCTGTGCCTCAGTTTCCCTTGTGAAAATGAAGATACCACTCCCAGCATTGTCTGTCTTACCTACTGAGACCATTATGCGTTTGGGGCAGGCATTATCTCTTGTGTTTGTTTTTAGAGTGTCCAGCACAACAAGGCCCTGGTAGTGGGACCTCCAGCTACTGCAGTAATAATACCAACTAATCTTTCTGTAGTTGCAGAAATCGAGGTGCTACCTTTGCGTTACAGGATCTTGAAGCAGCATTACTATCTGAGATCATTGCCAGTGCTGAGGGTGGTTGTGTTAGAAAGGAATTTCTATCTCTGACTGAAGCAGCACCACTTTTTTCATCTCTCCTATCAACCACCACATCTTCACTCACGCAGTCCCTCTCAAACAGAGAGTCACTAAGGGGAGAAAAGATTTCCCCAGACAAAACCAACTCCTGCATGAAAGAACATCAGAGCTGTCTATGCAGACAAAGCTTCTGCTGCTCCAACCTGTCCTATGATTAGAGACATTCTTCTGGCAAGCAGCGGGGGAAGCAGAAATACTCCCCACTTTGTTTTCCTTTTAACAACTGATAATACAACGATACATAAATAATAGTAATAAAATAGCCAGAATAAATGGCTGAGCTAAGACGAGTCATTGTACTGACTGATCTCTGCGGGTATGAACCTACAAGGTGCTGAGCACTTTCGGTTCCCATGAAGAGCATCTTGCAAGCTCGAAACCTGCATCATTGCTATTGATTTCAAATGAACACTTACATTCTAAAATACTTGAAGAAAACTCATTATGTAAATTGCTTGAAGATAAACTCCACAGGAGGCATGTGAGCTTGTTCAACTAAGGACATCTTCCTTTTTCACTTAATTATTAAAAAAATAATGATTCTACAATGTGCAGTAAGATGATAGAGCCAAGGAAGGCATTTCTACAAATCATTAAAAGAAGCCTGGATCTATGAAGTTTAAAAGCACTTTAGCGCATACATTTTGAATACTACAGCTATAAAGTTCAGAGTACAATCCAAATACCTTTATTCGGAAATTAAATTTTTATCAAAGGCAAATGCCTCAGTTCCCCTTGTAATAATTACAGTCATGGATCCATTGCAATATGCAGTACTGTAGAGAACAGTATATTAAATACCACTGACTTGGAGAAAAGGCAGTGATTTTCAATTTATATATTTTCAATTTATATATTCAGTGTATATTTACACACAGCACGTAACATGACGTGTATTATTGCCTTGTGCTATAATTTTAGTTGTAAGGTACTTAGTTGCATAGTATTCTGTAACAGTGTCTATCTGTCAGTAACAGTGAAATTTTGTTAATAAAAGCATGAGCTCACAGTATGTTCTTAAAAATGATTAAATGCCTTGAACAAATTGACAGAGTCTTTAATGTTAAAAAAAAAGTTAGGTTCAGGGCTCGATACTGCATGTACTTAAAATGTACATTCTCTGGGTCATATCCACCCTCTGAGTGGAGCTGAGTGGGAAACAATTTTTTCATCTCATGAGAACTTTGATTTTAAAAAAAACTTTCCCGTCCTGAATCAGGACAAAAAGCCAATCTCAAATTTTTTTGTGAGCCAAAAATCCCAAAGCAATCCAGATTAGATTAATCATTGTTTTCTTTTGATAAAACCAAAACATTTAGCAAATTAGCCATTTAATTTACTTTTTTTCCTATAAGTTAAATTTCAAAACAAAGTTTAAAAATCCAAACTTTTCATTTTGAAACTATCAAAATGAGATATTTTGACAAACTTTTTTCAATTTCTTTTCAAAACCAGAAGCTTGTCATAACCAACCCTTCCCTGCAGTTTTGCTTTTGATGAATCAGCATTTTCTGATAGAAAAATTGTCAAAAATATCCCAACCAGCTCTACCCCAGATTCAGCAGGCTTAGAACAAACAGGTTATTTGTGGTTGGGAAAAGAAGGAATCCAGCCATTCTGTGGCAGCTAGGTTGACCAACCATATTTCTAATGGAGTGTCCAAAATTGGTAAGAAAATATTTGATGTGCCTAAATTTCTGAGAATTTGGGCAACATATTGTGTGCTAATACTCTGGGCATGTGGACAATTGCAGGAGGTCTTACTGAATGCTGGGAGACTAGAGAGAAGAGCAGTAATTTAATTTAAGTGTTGGATGGGGGGAAAGGAAAGGCAACCAAGAAAGAAAGAATAAGGAAAAATCTTGCACCTCACACTTGGACTACCTAATGACCATCTGTAAGGATCTATGGGATTAAAATCAGTGTCCGTGGAGCCTGGGGCAGTTTATGTCAGCACACTGGCCTCCCAGTGGCATCCAGAGCCACAGCCAAAGAGCACTATGGAGATTAGGCACCACAGGAAGTAATGCCTGAAGAGACCAGAGTGACAGCACCCAGCTGCCCTCTAATTGGCCCACGCATACTATTTAACTGTGGAGCGTACTCCAGGAAGCTGCTTGGGCAACCATGCAGATTTCTGGCTCACTGCAGCTCCAGACATTGCCTTGCCTTCCAATCTCCACTCTGACCCCAACTCTTGACTCCAGCTTGATAATGAGTCCAGATCTTCAGTCTCTGACCAGGTTTGACTCTGACCATGACTCCTGCCTATTGATCCCTGCACTAGTGATTACTTTGATCCCTGTTGCTGACCACAGTCTCATAGCCATCCTTCACTCTGATGCCTGCCTGGCAGTGACCACTAGGCCAAACTGCCTACGCATTGGTCTCTAACATCACTGTCTGCTTTAAAAGTAGTCTGCAGTTTCATTTTGGCATCTAGGCAGAGAAGATGAGGTCACATGGCAAAGGACAAATGAAAGCACTCTTTCTATAAAACTAACTTCTATAGATAAGCCCTCTGGCTACATCTGTGCATTATTGATCAGCAGCTAAATACATTTTCTCTGTATGCTGTAGCCAAGAACACTTTCTCAACATGTCACTTGCCAGTGCACACTGTGTTCTGAGTCTGCTTACTACACTTACCTTTATCCACGCCCTAAGCCCGTCCAAGTTTCACATTTATATTCTCTTCCCTTGTCCTCTTTGCCCAGTCTGGGCTTTGTACCTCTTTATACCTCCTACATTAAAAAAAACACCTTTCTAATTAATGTTCATGGAGGCTTGATTTAAGCTCTCTGAAACCAAAAGAAAGACACCCCCCCACCATCAGCTTCAGTGGGCTTTGGATCAGGCTGTAAGTACCTGCCTGCTATTCCCTCAAACATTTAAAGACCCATTTATTTCATGAAACATCCTGCTCTGTTCTGTTTTATATAGCACTCACTGGTTCCTTGCCACCTCCACACTAAATAATTACAGTGGGCTCTACCTTTGTTGAATGTTACAAGAGATCCAACTACTATATTTATTGGGTGTTTTACTATATTAAGTAGAGTGGTGGCGTGACTGGGAACTTGAGAGATGTGTTGATCTGGATCGCA
Source organism: Lepidochelys kempii (assembly GCF_965140285.1). Taxonomy (NCBI): domain Eukaryota; kingdom Metazoa; phylum Chordata; order Testudines; family Cheloniidae; genus Lepidochelys; species Lepidochelys kempii. The sequence continues at coordinate 79,824,941 of NC_136380.1, forward strand.
GAACTTTCCACTGGGGAGATTCCAGCGCAGCTGCAGCCCAAAGGGAGGATGCCTTAACTCAGATCTCTCTGGAGCTGTCTAAAATACTCGAGAGGTGGTTTCCCCTGAAGCAGCCCAGGATTGGGAAGGCACAAATGTGTCTTATAGCCTCCCCTCCCCTTGGGCTGCAAGTTGAGCATGGTACCTCTTAGAGGCACAGCACAGAATTTCACCCCTAGAATGCAAGCTGCTTCAGGCAGGGGATTCTAATAGGTGTTTAGCATCTTGCAGCAAATATACCTACAGCACTTTACAGATGCAATTGCTGCTATGTGATCATGTAGTGCATACATACAAGGCAGTGAAATTAAGGTTTAGCTGCCAGCTTTAACACTGGCATTTCATGACTTTTTTCAGTTCGCTATCTTTGCTTTTCATGTTGTTTTTGTATAGACTGTAATCATTGAAAGACATTTGAGGAACAAGTTTGGTTTTAAGTAACAAAATAAATATGGAAATAAAATTAAGCTTTAAGGCCCCGTTCAGCAAACAATTCAGAAGACTTCCATACATGAAAGCTGATCTAAAACTTAAGGGTCTTTGGGAAATCAGTTTTAGTGGTGTAACCCAAATTTCTATTGTATAGAAGCCAGAAATACATTTACTGAACTGGAGTGTTAACTCTGGCTTCATGTCAAAAAGGCATTAATCTCTTGCATACCACATAGACTGCACACTCAGGGACCCAGCCAGCTCCATCATAAGCCATCCATTTGACTGAAACACAAGGACATACACTGTGTCCCCACAGGAACAAACAGCTACCACTTCCTTGGAAATGCATTCTATGCCACTGAAGAGGTTAAATGAGGTCTGAAAAAAGCATAATGCTAGAAATTGTAACATGATTTCCAGGAGTTGAATGAAAAAGTAGTGGGGGAGTATCTAACAGAAAAGAACTTGTCAATACAGTTGTTTAGACTTAAGGACAATAAAGTGTGTATCACTGACATGACAGTATAAGCATCATGGCATACTAAAAATGGTAATAAGGTGCATTTTTTTCCTGACATTAAGGGATTGAATTGTGGACCAATATAATGTCTCGCTTATCAGTTTCTCTCTGTATCAGAGTTCATAGATTTTTATGAATTATACCACGTTACTTTGCATTGCAAGATTAATTTTCATTACAATTATGTGTGTCCATATATATGGTACATTACAGAATTGTTTAGTACACATATGATATACTGGAGTTAAACAATATCATCTCTGCGGGCTACTGAAATCTGCTCTTTGCATTTCAACAGCAGAGTTTTCTTGGATGTCCCTTAGCAGCCATCTTCTATGGTCCATCATCTGGTAGCAGTGCCCAGGACTGGCATGATCAATGCTACTCTTCTTTCCCTGCTGCTGGTTCTCATCTCCCTTTATTGCTGCACTCTGAACCACTGTCACAAACCCACTTCTCAACATCAGAAGTAACTCCCTCTCCTCCCCTCTCTTTCTTGAGAAGAGCAATCCCTTGGTAACAAATGAAATGAATCAATAAAATGTAAGGGCTAGATTCTTCACTTCTACACATGGGCTTTCTAGTGTGGGGAATAAAATAATCCAGGGCTGAGTGCAGCCAGGCAGGTTCTCTCTGGCCCCTCTTTTAGGAGGATTTTGAAAAATTAATCTACATTCTGAAACTGACTGGTCACAAGATCATTCCTCCCAGTCCATTCCCATTCCTACCACTGCACAGCCCATGAGTAAACCACAATAGAGCAGTGTTCTTTGGAATACAGAACCCCCTTAAGCAGACTCCCCATAACGCTACCCCAGTACAGCAGGTGCTCAGTGGTTCTGCTATTTTTCAGGTCTCAATTGCTTGGGCAAAGGAAGCAGGAGTTGACTTTCAGCCCTATGGATTCTTGTTGAATTGGTGTCACAGACACAGGCTCTCTACCACATAATTCAGTCTCAGCTCACCTTTAAATGAGGGATATATTGAATAAAATAAAAGGAGAAGCCTTTCCATGCACAGAACTCCCATGTGCTGAATAACTGAGCAAGCTCCAGAATTTGAACTCAAGTCTTTAAACTTGTCAGAGAAACACTGCTATAGAAAAATTAACACCTGCACTCATGAGAGCAAATCCATAATTAAAAATACTTCTCCTTTAGCATCATCAGGAAAATGGTTCTTCAGTTTCTCTCAAGTGTATTTAGTGACCTAAAAACTGGGGTTGATCAAAAATTCAGTCAAAACTGTTTTCTATGGAAAACTGAGTTGATGGTTAATAAAGATTGAGTCTTAATTTTTCAGCTGAAAAATTCTGATTGATGGTGGAATTTTTTTTGTTTGTTTTGAAAAGTCAATGTTGCAAAAAAACACCCTTCCTTTTCTGGCCAGCTCAAGTCAAAATTGCTACTACACAACACTGGATTTAATGTATGATCGGGCAGTACAGAGATGGACAAACACTGTCCCCACCTCCCTACTCCTCAAGATACCAAAAGTTCTCAGTGCAGTGGAACCAGTGTGTTTCCTCTGCAAGTGTGAGGGTGTCCAGGTGTGGAGTCTGAACAAGCAGCCTGCACCCCAGGGCAACATGGCAGGGGGGTTTCTGGAGATGGTGTGAGGGCAGGCCAGCAAAAGGAGAGGGGCTTGGCAGTTGAGCCTGCAACACTGACCAAACTCTGTTGTGAAAGCAACTGAGCTCTAAGCTTCTACAACTCTGAGGCTGCAGTGGGAGTGGTTCTACTTGGACTCTGCAGCCTGGAACAGGGAGGAGTCCTCACCTGACCATGCTACATCCATACACCTAAGCCTATGGCATGGGGTGCAGCATTTGGCCCAATGAAAGGCCAAGCTATAGTCTAAAATTTACTTTATAAAAGTGGTGTTTTATTTGCGTGTAGTTAGCACTGAAGAGTAGATGACAAAAGGGACAAAAATAGCCAGCATACAACCAAAAAAGCATCTCAGAGAAAAATTAAATTTTATAATGAAAAATGTCAATACATTTTTCATGGGCCAGCTATTACATTGTAATGCACAAAAATATAATAAAACAGTATAAAGCTGTTTTGACAGTAGTAAATTCAGTAGTGTGTATATAACAGCTACAGCCATTTTTTGTAATTACATGACATATGTATAATGTCTACAGAGGAAATAAGTCTAATGTAAAACATGTAGACAGGACTTAGGAAGATTAAATATTTAGAGTGGAAATCACATCATTTCAGAAAACAAGGGGAAAAAGCAATTGTCTATAGCCCTTCCTGAAACTTGCCATAGGAGTATAATTTGTTCACACCCCCCCCCCCCACACACACACACACTTTTGCTTACAGACTAAGTACATTAAAAGACTTCTGGGTGTACAGGTTGCCACCAGTGAGCCAAATGCGATCAGTGAAAAAATAAGATTCTACCGTCATTTTCATTCGTTACATCTGTATACAATTTGGGAAATATAATTGAAATTAAAAGCTCTAAAGGCACACACACAAAAGAATTGAGAACTGTCAGAAAGACATGACGACTTCACATGTTATCCTTGGCATCCAAACTCCAGTGAAGATGACTTGCCAACACTTTTTTTTTTTAAAAAAAGCAAAGGTCAGAGGTCCCATGGAATGCATGAGCAAGTATGATGTGCAGAAGCTGCTTGAAAGCATCAAACCTGCACTTTAAGATGTCTGTTTCATACATTCAGTCAGTTATGAACAGTTCAGCTCAGAAATCAAGAAAGAAAGAAAGACCAAAACAAAAAGCACAAAATGGTTGTCACACAGTTAGGAACCCAGAAGATCATATTGGAGAGAACCACAAACCTGATGATTGGTCCTTCTGTTTTACCACTCATCTAGGTTTTCATGTCAAACCGTCACCATTGTTTCTGAATTTTGAAAAAATGGGCTGAACTACTGAGGTAGAGATTTTCACCATGAAAGTATGGTATTGTCCTGAAACATGGAGGAACTCACACAGAGACTTTTCTGACCTGAAGAATAATACCAAAGAGACACGTGAGATTTGAGCCTTATTGCTAGCAACTCTATGAAAGAAAATCTTGAGGATCTGAAGAAGTGGGACAGAAAAGAGTGTATTTACATATGGACCTAATAGCAGGGGAGTAACATGCCCCACTATTTCAAAGCTATCTCTGTGAAATACTGTGGATGGAAGTGAAAATTGTTAGTACTAAAATATAACATGAACATCATGTCACAACACACACCACTAATGGTTCCAGAGTGATTACCAAAATATTGTTTTTAACATTTACTGCAATTGGGGTGAAATAGACAACCACCCCACAGCTAGATTGGGGGTTAGCTGCCTCTGCAGTAGCCTGGGAGCTGGGACTGCAATTTTGCCCAGGTTGTGAAAAGAAGCGGGACCTTCCTCAGCCACTTCCTCCCCCACTCAGCCCAGCCACAACAAGGCTACATAGTATTGGGCTCAAAACAGAATAATTTCTTATTTACTTTATGGATAAAGGAAAATTCCCCGACTGGAACATTTCTTCAGTGCCTTCAGGTACTGAAATGAGAACATGCCCCATTCACAGGGATGCTGAGCAGTCAAGCATTTTGCTGGATTAGGCTGATTAAAATATGACCATGCAAAAATCATTGTTGCTACCACTGTTATACAATTGCAACAAATCTTATACAAAGTGTGGTGCATGGCCAGAAAGGGTTAAGCAGCTTGCAGGATAAGTGACCAGAGTCAGACATGTTATAAAAGTATGTGAATGGTAATTAGGGCCACTCCATGCTAGATAGGCTAGAACTTTGAAATGCAAACCTATGTTAGAAATTAAAGGTAATGCTAATTGTATGTGTGTACTTATATCTTGTTAAATGTTAGCCAGGTAAACAGACAGTTCCTGTCTGTCACTACAGCTATTGATTCAGAGATCAAAAGGAAATATTAACATTTGAATGAACTGTAAACATAGTAATATCAGTGTATTCATCTCTTTGAAATGTATAGCAAATCACCTAAGAATGGTGGAAAATGGGCAATTACCTTATATTAATCCATATAGATAATTACTGGTGATGCTTAGGAAATAGGCAATTATGGAGACTTTGAAATAGACCTATTGTTCACCTGAGGACTCTGAGCTGTCGAAGACGACCTGGAACCATATAAGAATGACTGGGGTTCTGATCCTTTTTATCTCAGATCTTGGTACTTCTTGATGCTTCATGCAGGGGAAGCTTAAGACAAAAGGCTGAGACCTCCAGTCCTAATCTGCAATCACCCTAAATATAAACAACATTGGACTATAACCTAAGTACAAAGCTCACCATCTCTACTATGAATCTAAATCTCAAGAACTTTACACATGGCTGTATGTATACTGATCTTTTAACTAATACTCTTTTCTTTTTAAAGAAATTCTAGTTTAGTTAATAAGAATTGGCTGTAAGCATGTATTTGGGTAAGATCTGGAATATTCATTAACCTGGGAGGTAATGTGTCTGATCCTCTGGGATTGGTAGAACTTTCTTATATGATGAATAAGATTTTCAGTAATCCTCATCATATTTGACTCAGGTTTCTGGGTGGAGGCCTAAGGCTGGGTTGCTTTAAGAGAACTGTGTTGGCGGCTTCTGGGTAACCAGTAAGGTATTATAGAAGCTGTTTTGTGCTGGTTTGTAAATCTAAGTATAGTAATATCCACCGGCTTTGGGGATTGTCTGCCCCATTCTTTGCAGTTTACCCTAATTGAGTAACTCCAGTGTGGCCCCCTGGGGCTCCGGTCACAGGGCTAAAGCACAGGCTTCTGGTCATGATTTAGGAAAACACTTAAGCACATGCTTAAGTGCTTTGCTTAAGAAAGATAGACCTGAGTGCTTAAAGTTAGGCACATGTTTAGGCCCCAATTCAGCAAAGTGCTGGCTAGGTCAGTCTTAGCATGCTCAGCCCATTACAGATTTGAGCCTGTGAAGTACTAGAACCCGGGACATTGTAAAAACATACACAGTTCTCTACAGATGTGTATTCATGTTCATCCATAGTCTATCCTCTTTGTGAGGAGGTGAGAAGAGATCCACATGTGGAGAAAAGGTTCAGTTGAACAAGTTGAACAAAAATAGTATAAAAAGCCATATAGATGCTTCTAAAGCCAGAGCCAAAATTGTCTAGCATTATTAAATGATGAACAAGTCCACTGCCATTTCATAGCAACCAAAACATTCTTTTATGAAAACAAAAACCCTACCACAACTCTTGCCATTGTTCTTTACATATCTTAACCATTTCTTAACATTAAGAGTCTTTGGGTTAACCTTTGTCCTCTCACATAGGTCTTATATTGTATGCTATTAATGGAAACCTGTAATTCTATTACATTTTACATACTGAATTTAAATATATCAGAGTTTATTTAACAGTTCCCCCCCATTTATGCTACTTAATATCATATTTGAAGAGGCACGCACTCTATTCAGACTGACCGTGGAAAATACCTTTTATGGCATAATGCAGTGTGCACATAATCCTTCGTCCTTATGCCTCTCAGCTATTACTTTGATAGTTTGTGATTATATAGTTAGCTGACCTCATTTTATTTTATTTATTTGTTATTGAATCAGAAAGATTATGACAGTGATGGAAAATGAGCATTTATTTCTATTTCTTTGCAGATCAACTCAAAGTATCTTTCCAATAACAGAGTTTAGTGCACCCTAAGAAACTGGGGGAGATAGTCGGGGGAGAGATGCTATTATGTAGTTTAAGCATGAAATGTTTATAATCTGATTAAACCCAGGAGACTTCAGGTGAAATCCTGGCACCTCTGAAGGCAACAGGAGTTTTCACGTTGCTATTGTTTAGGCTCGGGATTTCTCTGGTTTACATTTAAAACGCTGCATCAATGCAGCTACAGCACACCATTGTACTATTTAAGTGAAGACTCTCCCACACTGAAAGGGGAGAGCTCTCCCATTGACACAGCACTGCCTGCCCAGGGAGCTAGGGCAGTATAACTACATTGCTCAGGGGTGTGGATTTTTCCCACCCATGAGCGATGTAGTTATACTGACATAGGTCTATAGTGTAGGCTTGGCCTAAAAGTGTCACAGCTAAATACAAAATCAAACAGATATAAGTAGCTAACACATATTCTACTATACTAAGGGACCATTCAAGGTGATGTGACCTATTGGATTTTAGTAGATCACACCGTGGAACAGGCCATCTTACTACTCTGACAGAACCTGCTTAAATACAGAAATAAAACCCCATCCGACTGCACACCCCTACTTGTCACCTACCATCTCACTGTAACCCATACAGAGTATAAACAACTACAACCCATACTCAATGAAGACCCCATTCTGAAAGAAATCTTTCCTGGACCCCCACTTCTAACCTTCAAACAACCCCCATCATCATCAGAAGCAAGCTCCCCACGGACCAGCACACACCAACTCAAAGCAGCACCAGACCCTGCCAGAACAGATGCAAAACTTGCAGACATATCTCTACTGCTACTATGATCAATACCCCCCCCACAACACACCTTTGAAGATCCATGGATCCTACACAGGCCGTGTACCTCATCCAATGCACTAAATGCCCCCACAACTTTGTGGGTGAAACTAAACAATCACTATGCTCAAATGAACTCATATAGGAAGTGATAAAAGACAAAACACCTGCACAATACTTCCAAAAGACAAGTCTGGAATCTTAAATTCATAGCTTTTCTAGACACTAAAAATCATGGACTGAACAGAGACACTGGATTTATGGCTTATTATAACAATCTGTAACTCACTACCCCCTTTTTTGTCCTGTGACTACAGAAGTGTTAACAAGCCTCTTCACCTTAAATGGTCTGTTAGGATATTTGCTAACTAGTTGTGCTAAACAAACTCTTCCACCTTGTATTTTGCTGACACACTCTGAATAAGTTTCCCAGACCTGAAGAAGAGCTCGAAAGCTTGTCTCTCTCGCCAACAGAAGTTGGTCCAGCAAAAAAGATATTACCTCACCCACCGTGTCTCTAATATCCTGGGACACAGCTACAACACTGCATACAACCTAGCTGTTGTCCATGTAGTCCAGTATCTAGCTATTTGAGCAGGGACTGCCGTTATCTATGTTTCTTTAGCACCCTAATACCTCTAGATGTTACCAATATGAAAGAGGAAGAAACCACCCCATAACAGACAATCATGGAATAACCTGTCCATTCTTCCTAATGCCTCATTGACTAGTGACTACTACTACCACCACCAATTGGGCCCAGCAATACTCCAAGATGTAGGTAGGCTTCCATCCCTTCCTAACAGAGCATCTCTGTACACAGTCCTTTTCCTCTGGCTTTGTACTGGGTCCAGGATTTAGGGCTAATGTAATACAGGTGTAGATTTAAAAACACACCCACAAATGGAAAGGTTCTACATAATGACACAGAAAATGATAACCATGTTATAGGATTTTTGCACCACTCAAGATTAGATAAATTTATCCTGTCTAGAGACTTCAATAGGATGGTTACTTTAAACACACTTCTTGCCCCAGCAAAGCCTACAGAAAGGAAATTCTCTTTTATATTCTGTTGGATTTTAAGATAACTTCTGTAGAATTTTATTGGCTTCACCTCTATTAAAATTCTAAAATAAGTTTTTGTAAAGGAGGTGACCAGCCCTCTGTGGAGAAAGAAGTGGTTCGGGACTATTTAGAAAAGCTGGACGTGCACAAGTCCATGGGGCCGGATGCGTTGCATACGAGAGTGCTAAAGGAGTTGGCGGATGTGATTGCAGAGCCATTGGCCATTATCTTTGAAAACTCATGGCGATCGGGGGAAGTCCCAGACAACTGGAAAAAGGCTAATGTAGTGCCCATCTTTAAAAAAGGGAAGAAGGAGGATCCTGGGAACTACAGGCCAGTCAGCCTCACCTCAGTCCCTGGAAAAATCATGGAGCAGGTCCTCAAGGAATCAATTCTGAAGCACTTAGAGGAGAGGAAAGTGATCAGGAACAGTCAGCATGGATTCACCAAGGGCAAGTCATGCCTGACTAATCTAATTGCCTTCTATGATGAGATAACTGGCTCTGTGGATGAAGGGAAAGCAGTGGACGTGTTGTTCCTTGACTTTAGCAAAGCTTTTGACACAGTCTCCCACAGCATTCTTGCCAGCAAGTTAAAGAAGTATGGGCTGGATGAATGGACTATAAGGTGGATAGAAAGCTGGCTAGATTGTCGGGCTCAACGGGTAGTGATCAATGGCTCCATGTCTAGCTGGCAACTGGTATCAAGCGGAGTACCCCAAGGGTCGGTCCTGGGGCCGGTTTTGTTCAATATCTTCATAAATGATCTGCAGGATGGTGTGGATTGCACCCTCAGCAAGTTTGCAGATGACACTAAACTGGGAGGAGAGGTAGATACACTGGAGGGTAGGGATAGGATACAGAGGGACCTAGACAGATTGGAGGATTAGGCCAAAAGAAATCTGATGAGGTTCAACAAGGACAAGTGCAGAGTCCTGCACTCAGGACGGAAGAATCCAATGCACCACTACAGACTAGGGACTGAATGGCTCGGCAGCAGTTCTGCAGAAAAGGACCTAGGGGTTACAGTGGACGAGAAGCTGGATATGAGTCAACAGTGTGCCCTTGTTGCCAAGAAGGCCAATGGCATTTTGGGATGTATAAGTAGGGGCGTTGCCAGCAGATCGAGGGACGTGATCATTCCCCTCTATTCAACTTTGGTGAGGCCTCATTTGGAGTACTGTGTCCAGTTTTCGGCCCCACACTACAAGAAGGATGTGGAAAAATTGGAAAGAGTCCAGCGGAGGGCAACAAAATTGATTAGGGGACTGGAACACATGACTTATGAGGAGAGGCTGAGGGAACTGGGGATGTTTAGTCTACGGAAGAGAAGAATGAGGGGGGATTTGATAGCTGCTTTCAACTACCTGAAAGGGGGTTCCAAAGAGGATGGCTGTAGACTGTTCTCAGTGGTAGCAGATGACAGAACAAGGAGTAATGGTCTCAAGTTGCAGTGGGGGAGATTTAGGTTGGATATTAGGAAAAACTTTTTCACTAGGAGGGTGGTGAAACACTGGAATGCGTTACCTAGGGAGGTGGTGGAATCTCCTTCCTTAGAAGTTTTTAAGGTCAGGCTTGACAAAGCCCTGGCTGGGATGATTTAATTGGGGATCGGTCCTGCTTTGAGCAGGGGGTTGGACTAGATGACCTCCTGAGGTCCCTTCCAACCCTGATATTCTATGATTCTGTGATTCTAAAGAGATATTTTAAAGACAACATTTTAAAGCATTATTTTAATAGTTACTTTCTTTTGTGCTAAAATCTGATTTCAGAAAGGCATTTTCTCTGAAAATATTGATGCTGTTGCTAACATTGCAGGAACCTGATTCCTCACATTCCTTACAGGCTTTGGGATGTTAGTGATGTTATCAATATAACCAGGGAAAAACAAATAACCTTGAATTCAGGTCTTGACAGATAAATTAAGGAACAACTGATTTCATTTTAAAGGGCACATATTTGTAATTTTAAAGTTTGAAATGCATTCTGTTAAGCGTCTAGGACCACGGGACAAACAGCACAGAATGGAACTTTATAGCCAAATACATTCCCCTTGAAGCCAAAAATGAGGTGAAAATGAGCTGTTAGGGCATACTATACAAGTTTGTATGCTTTTAAGCTTCTTTAAAATAATAAAATACCTAGCCCTAGAGGCCAAGGGATCCTAAGATCTCTGCTGCTTTTGTTGAAAGTGTTAACCCAAGCCATTTCTCATCCGCACACTGACCCTTTGAAGCTGGTGTCTCTTTTGCTGAAGCTCCTTCAAAGTGAGAAACAGAATTTTTTTTAATAAAAGCTGAAAATCTTTTTTTAGACTTAAACACAGCCCTGAGCAGAAATAAAAACCCTTTTGCACATATTTTGTACATGCTATCATGCTTAGAAGTCACTGCTGAAAAGCACTTGTAGTTACTATGCTGGAGTGCAGGAAAGCAAAGAAACTACTTCAGAGATAAATTAAATCTGGGTTTCATCAGAGCAGCAGAAGAGATATTTTTTGAAGATCATACATATAAATACTTCAGATAGGCAGTATGTGATTGAAACATACCAAGGAATTATTAGGAAAGTAGTGTGAGACAAGTGAGAAATATACAGTACACCATTAGGAGACTATGATGAACGCCTAGCTCTTGGTTACTATGTGGCACAAAAACGTCAATCTGCTATAACAAGCTGTGCTGCAACAATACAAGGAGTTGTTTGAAACTAGATTTTTTTTTATTTTTCTATATGCATATAATTAGGATGTATTTATATTTTAGGGTCCTGGTGTCATGTACAAACCAATTATGCTTTACACATGGGATTCAGATGTATAAACCCATCATGTACAATGTACAAACTTGTTATCTAAAACTCTTTCATCTTCTCAATTATCTCTTTATCTGCTGTATATTTAGATAAGATCTTCTGACAGCTTTGGTCTTTCTGTGTCAGTAAAGTAACTAGTACATTTTGGGTGTTAAATTAATAAATGATTAATGAATAAATAATAATGTGCAAACATCATGTTCATATGTCTAAGCCTTTGGCTTACTTTTATGTTATAAAATGTAAAGCACCAAGGTAGATTAAAGAGTACTAATGAATCGATACAATTGCATGACATTTTTACAGACCCCACAGACTTAAGGGGGCAGATCTTCTGCTAGTGGAAATTGTTACAGATCATTTGAAGTCACTTGAACTATGACAATTTACATCAACTGAGGAGCTACCCCAAAAGGTGGCTAACAATACCTGATAATCGAAAGAATGTCCCACAAGAAAATATTGGTCTAACACAGGAGCAATCAAATTTGAGATGTGGTGGATTCTCCATCACTTTAAATCAAGACAGGATTTCTTTCTCAAAGATACAGTAGAACCTCAGAGTTACGAACACCAGAGTTACAAACTGACTAGTCAATCAGACACCTCATTTGGAACTAGAAGGATGCAATCAGGCATCAGCAGAGATGACAAAAAAAGAAAAAAAGAAAAAGAAATACAGTACTGTTTTAAATGTAAACTACTAAAAAAATATAAAGGGAAAGTTTAAATTTTTTTTTGACAGGGTAAGGAAACTCTGTGCTTGCTTCATTTATATTAAGATGGTTAAAAGCAGCATTATTGTTCTGCATAGTAAAGTTTCAAAGCTGTATTAAGTCAATGTTCAGTTGGAAACTTTTGAAAGAACTATAATGTTTTGCTCAGAGTTACAACTAACCTCCTTTCCCGAGGTGTTCGTAATTCTGATGTTCTACTATAGTTTGAACAGCAGTTATGGCCTTGATGCAGAAATCACTGGGTGAAGTTCTATGGCCTGTGTTATGCAGGTCAGACTAGATCATCATAATTGTCCACTGTGGTCTTAAAAAAAATCTATGAATCTTTGAAAGCAACAAAAATGTATACCAAAATCTCCCTATGGTATACAAAGCCATGAATGTAAGGTCATTTGTTTTTCCTTGGAATCTTTCTAGAACAAACAAAAGAACATGTGCAAGACTTTAGTTACCTTAAATACAACTTTCCCTTTGCAGCTGAGCAGTAAACAGTGTTTTAGAGAAGAATCTGTCTGTGGCCACTTCAAAGGCCTATTTAATGTCCCCCCTGCCCCCTTTCTTCTTCCTAGAACAGCAGAGGACTAGAGTTTCTCAGAGATAAATCACTTTCTTCTACCTCAGAACAAAATGAAAGAAGCATGTATACCCTAGATGTTTCTTAATTGTTACAATTAACTCAGCTATTTTCTGCAGTCAATGCTGAATATACAGTTTAATTTGTCTCATAAACTGTACTTGCCACTTGGTTCCCCATCCACTTTTCAATGGGAAAACACCTGTTCTTGAACTGAACTGTAATGTACCCACTGAGCATCTGTAGTAATATAATGCATGTATCATTGGTAGTAGAAGATGGATCTGCCAGGGTGCACAGTTGTGGCAGTGATCAGTGGAGTTGTCATAGATTGAATTCTCTGTCAAGTAATCTCATCATGGGAGCCTTTCAGAGGTGTTGGGCATCCACACCTCCCATTTACTGCAACTGGAGCTTCTGGTGCTCAGCACTTCTGAAAAATCAGGCCCCAAAATCCAAACCAGTTTTTAAACTAGTTTAACCATTTAGCCCTGCAGTGTAGACAATGCTGGTGGCTGGAAGTGGTCTTAGAACTGGTTTACATAAACTAGTTATCAAAACATTTCCAGTGACTTTAGCCTTGCCCATACTGCAGCTCTAACTGGTTTTAAAACTAGTTCACTCAACAGTTTGAAGTTTTTAAAATACTTCCCCAGGGTAGTACGGAGATATAGCCTCAGTATATATGGCTAATATTATTAGAGAAAGAATGCTATGAATATATACTTTTAGAACAAATATACTTTTCATCTAGTCTTACGTTGGGAGTTTACTGGCAGATAATCTTTGGTGCTCTCATACTGTTGGACAATCAATACTTAGTAAAGCCAGTTAAGGGAAGGAAATTAAAGTCAGAAGTAATTGAATGGCAGCACATTAGGAGCTCTGAATTATATTAATAGCATGAAGGCTTCTGTCCTACAGGGGAGTGCTAATGATGACACAGCCATCCATTTACATACCCCTGTACTGGAACAAACACCTTGGAAATCAACACCTTGTTTACATGGAGGTCTGAGCCACTGGTGTTATTGACATAGCTACACTGGGGCAAATTCCTAATGTAGAGGCAATGTACCAATGTAAACCACGACTTGTATGGTGTATCCTTATGAGCACAGAAAGGGTTTGCACCCGTGCAGTTACATCAATGTAGCAACACCGCTGGCTAAAAACCCGAACATACAGAAGATCCTGAAGGTTGCTAACATTGGTTAAATTGCTTAGATATGGCTTTGGCTCTTGACATTGTTCTCAGCACTGTTTCAATCAGACTCTATCCCAGCAGGGTTAGATGACATCATGTTGCACATGGGGTCAGAGTTACTAATATTGTAACTTTGAAATCTACAGGCCTGGATCTTTTCTATTGCAACCATTGTTAAGAGCTCCCTCGGATTAAGTGCTATCTAGAGTATATAATAGGGCCATGCCTGGGGTAGGCAAATTCCACGCCTGCCCGAGGCTTCCAGTTTTTTTGGGGGGGTGAGGGGGGAACAACGCCCCACTGCCTCCCAAAGTATGCTCATGCAGAAGGTCTATAAAGAGTCACCACCCCTTCTTGGGGTACATTTCCTGAAAACCCTGCTATTGAATTAACTCAATCTAGGTGTACAGTACACACCGATAATAATCAAGATACAATATTCATAAATTGTTACCAGCAGCTCCAAATCTGTCATATCCACTTATTAAGTAGTGGGATTAATTCCCTCAGCCTTCCTACAATTCTTTAAATCATTTGATATTTTTAGTAGGGCTGTTGATTAATCGCAGTTAACTCTTGCAATTAATTGCAGTTTTAATTGCACTGTGAAATAGAATGCCAATTGAAATTAAATATTTTGATTGTTTTTCTACATTTTAAAATATATTGATTTCAATTACAAATATTTGCATTGTAAAAATGGCAAAGTATTTTTCAATTCACCTCATACAATTACTGTAGTGCAATCTGTCATGTAAGTGCAATTTACAAATGTAGATTTTTTTGTTATATAACTGCACTCCAAAATAAAGTAAAACTTTAGAGCCCATACATCCACTCAGTCCTACTTCTTGTTCAGCCAATCACTCAGAAAAACAAGTTTGGTTACATTTACAGGAGATAATGCTGCCTGCTTCTTTGTCACCTGAAAGTGAGAAAAGGCATTTGCTTAGCACTTTTGTAGCCAGCATTGCAAGATAGGTGCCAGTTATGCTAATATTTGCATGCCTCTTCATGCTTTGGCTACAATTCTAGAGGATATGATTTAATGCTGATGATGCTCATTAAAAATGCATAATTAAATTTGAAGCTGAACTCCTTGGGGGAGAATTGTATGTCTCCTACTCTGTTTTACTGCATTCTTCCATATATTTCATGTTATAGCAGTCTCAGATGATGACCCTGCACATGTTGTTCATATTAAGAACAATTTCACTGCAGATTTGACAAAACACAGATTTCTAAAGATAGCTACAGCACTTGACCCAAGGTTTAAGAATCTGAAACCTCTTCCAAAATCTGAGAGGAATGAGGTGTGGAGCATGCTTTCAGAAGTCTTAAAAGAGCAACACTCCAATGTGGAAACTACAGAACCTGAACCACCAAAAAAGGGCGGGGTGGGGAGGGTCGGGAAGCTTCTGCTGGTGGTATCTGACTCAGATGAAAATGAACATCCACTGGTCTGCACTGCTTTGGATCATTCTCAAGCAGAACCCATCATCAGCCTGAACTCATGTCCTCTGGAAAGGTGGAAGGGACATATGAATCTTTAGTGCAGCTGGCACATGAATATCTTGCAATGCCAGCTATAACAGTGCCATGTGAATGCCTGTTCTCACTTTCAGGTGACGTTGTCCACAAGAAGTGGGCAGCATTATCTCCTGTAATGTAAACAACCTTGTTTTTCTGAAGAAGGATGACTAAGTGGATGCATGGGCTCTAAAGTTTTAGATTGTACCCAAAAAAAAAGCCTGTTTTATTTTTGAATGCATAGTTCTACATTTGCAATTTCAACTTACATAAGAGATTGCACTACTGGACTTACTAGATGAATTGACAAATACTTTGTTTTTACAGTGCAAATACTTGTAATCAAAATATAGTGATCACTTTACACTTTGTATTCTGTGTTGTACTTGAAATATAGAGATTTGAAAATGTAGAAACATCCAAAACTAAATAGTATTCTTGTTTAACAGCGTGATTAACTTTTTATTTGCTTGACCGTCCTAATTTTTAGAAAAATATTTGGAGCCCCATACATGTTACTGTTAATAACTATTCATATTATTCCTACTTCTGCCTTTCCCACCACCTACAGTTCTTGAGAATTCACTGTGATCTGTTCACAAAACAGAAGGAAAAAATACATACACTTCTGGTGGGAGGCAAAAGTGGGACCAAACAAAAAAAAAAGTGTACCTGATCTTGGGAACTTGGTCAAAGGCATAGGAGCTAGTAAGGAGCCCAAGGAAAGCTTGGTTACCAACAGAGGTGCAAGAGGAGACGATTTCATTCCATACCTAAAATTGCTTACAAACTGTTTCTTCCAAATAGAGGGAGGAAAAGGGATTTGGCTAATTCTTGGAGCTGTTTCTGATGTTATGTGAGTAACTAAAGTCTCAGTCTAGATGCGATAAATCGAACCCTGAATCGACTCCTGTACTCCACCTCGGCAGGAGGAGTAAGCAGAGTCGACGGGGTAGCCGCTGCGGTCGACTTGCCGCCATGAGGACAGCCAGGTAACTTGAACTAAGAAACTTTGACTTCAGCTATGTGAAAAGCATAGCGGAAGTTGCGTATCTTAGTTCAAACCCCCCTGCCCCAATGTAGCCCAGGCCTTTGTAAACACCAAATCAAAGGCATTTCCCTCTGTGTGCGCATGTGTCTCTTCTATAGCAGAAGACATCTGCTCACAAAACTACAGCTTTCTACCCCAGTGTGGAGGACTCCACCCCTTTAAAAGGAGTGGAATCCTCCACACTGGTGCAGAACTCCACTCCTTTTAAAGGGGCAGTGCACAGAAAATGAGTCAGAACAGATCCAAGCTATATACATGACAGTGTTCAAAAGCAGTTGTGCAAACAAACAGGTACAGAAAATGGATAAGGTCTTTCTTCCTTAGCAAGAAAAATACTGACATTTGTCATGCAAGTATCAGAAGTGGAGTGCATGAATCAGTTTGCTTTGTGGATAAAAATCTGTATTGTTATACAGTTTGTTGACAAGCTTAATACTAGTTAAAATAATTGATTAGGGGCTTATCTTCACTAGAGTGTGATCTCAGGGTGTAACTTCAGTGTTGCCCCTAACTCAGATTCCCATGTGCATGCGCAAACCTCTAGTTTGAGTTGAGTGGTGCTTTAAGCCTGAGCAAGCTGGGCCATGAGCTTCAACTCTCACCGCCCCAAGTGTTACTGATGCTGGAGCGAGTGCTGCAGTGGGGATGCAGCTAGTCAGTGCTGCTAGTATAACCACTCCGCCTGCTCCAGCATTGCTTTGCCGTGTGACCTGGAGCTAGGCTAACTCACTTGCGTGTACATATATCACACTGACACTGCAGTTAAGACAAGCCCTAAGGCGAGCTAGTTGGTGGCAAACATAGAATTCTTTCAGTGTGGTGTTTCTGTAGAGTGCCTGTCACTTTGAAAGAGGTCTGGGAAAAGAGCCCACTTGAGAATGGCCAAAGGGAACCAGAGCTGCTGGAGCATCTAGACTTGTTACCCCCAAAATTTGGACCCAAGGCACTTCAGTATTGGTCTGCCTATAATTATAAATTGATTTGTTAATTTAATCTGTCCAAAGGGGAAAAAGGTAGTGACCCACCCTAAGATAATTGCCAGGAAGTTGGTCTCTGACCTGCAGAGGACTCCCCAGAGCAGACTAATCCTGCTATCTCTTAGAAAGCCACAGATATAGCCCTCTGCTCAAAGGATTGTCATACACGCAGTAGTTCTTTGAGAACAAAGTCTTATTTATTGAGATAATTATGTGATTACTGTTTTGTCTTGCTTTAGTGATATATATACCCAGATATGCTAACAGTCCCTAGATCAGTGGTGGGCAACCTACGGCCCGCATGCCGCACGCAGCCCATCAGGGTAATCCGCTGTAGAGACAGTTTGTTTACTTTGACCATCCACAGGCACGGCCGCCCACAGCTCCCAGTGGCTGCGGTTTGCTATTCCCGGCCACTGGGAGCTACACCAGGTTGCCCACCACTGCCCTAGATGCTCATCAGTTCCAGTTTCTCATGCTTGTTCCTTCAACTACTTCCCTTGGCAGCCTTATTTCCTAATAACTTCTTAAATAAAAGAGGTCTTCCTAATCTTCAGTCTACATTAGGGATGGATAAACTAGCTCAGAGCAGGGGCAGGAAAAGGCGGGGCATGGGTAGGGGTTTGGGGGAAGGAGTGGAGTGGGGGCGGGGCCTGGGGCAGAGCAGGAGCAGGAAGATGCTCCCCTTCTGTTATAAGAAAGGGTGAATTGAAATGCCTGCGCTCCCTTCTCTATGGCATTTATTATTTCTAGGGCCCTACCAATTTCATGGCTGTGAAAAATATCATGGACCCATGAATTAAGACCTCCCACGTGAAATCCGATCTCCCCTGTGCTGGTGGGAGTTCCCCAGTCGGATGCTCCTAGCTGCTAATCCTGGCTGGGCTAGGGAGGGACAGGACTTGCTCTTCCCCTGCATGACTGCTTTCGGGGGGAGATCAGACCCACCTCTAGATACCTCCCTTTGCTGCAGGAAGCTCCGGGCTGGGCTCTGAAAGCACCACATAAATGAGGGTGGCAATCCCAGGACTTCCCTAGAACAGGTTTGCAACCCCGCACAATTTGCTCTTGGGTCAGGACCTACACGGTTATCACATCATAATATTTCAGATGTAATGTGAAATTGACTAATTTTCAAATCCTATGGCTGTGAAATTGACCAGAATGGACTATGAATTTTGTAGGTCCCTAATTATTTTTATACCTCTATTGTCTCATCAAGTATTAATCCCCTCTCTAAGATAAATAGCCTTCAGTTTCTCTTCATAAGCAAGTTTTTTCTACAATATGCCTCTAATGATACTCATCACTGAACCCTTTAATTTCAGCTATATCTGTAACCATATTTTGTTTCCAGCAAAAGAATTGACAAGTGATTTCCCCATCACCATCCTATTTTAGTCAATCTTTTTTTTCAATTCCATCAATTTTTTTCAGGTTTTTATTTTAAAAAAACCCCAAAACTCAATTTCAGTTTTTAAGCAATTGTTTTGAAATGTTTTGATTTAAACAGAAACATTTCTATTTTAAATCAAATGTTCTGAGTTGCCAAAAACAGCTTTTTTTTTTTTTTTTGCTCTTCAACAACAACAAAAATCCTCACCAAAAATTTCTGTTTTGACAGATGTTTTCTACAAACTCATAACAGTGGGAAATGCTGGGGCACACCAGTGTAGAGCTTTTGGAAGGATGAAACTTTACCACTTATTTCTATTCTTTGCTTTCTGTCCTTTGCCAGTTTCTGATCCATGGCAGCACTTTGCATCTCACCTTATGACTCTTTAGTGTCCTTAATAGGGGAGAAACCCAGATTTCACATCCACCTTCAGAAATGCCTCCCACCTGCATCAAAGGGTGGAGGAATTGATGGGCCAACAGTGAGAGGGGGACAGTCCCAGTAGCAAGGGAGGGATACACTTGCCAAGGGCCAATAGGTAGCTCCTCCCCCTGGGAGTCTCTAGGACCCATTGGTCAGCTAGGGGAGAGGGGTGCTGATTGGCCAGTATTCCCCAGTTTCCAGGATTTAGACCAGCACAGGGGCCATGTGGAGCCTCTTTTGGCTGTGTTCCAGCAGCCCACCATACCCACCTGACCTAGGAATGGGAACCTAGCCTGACAGATACTGCAGGTCCAGCTGATCAACTGTTTAACGGTCAGGAGGGAATTTTTTCTCCCATGGATCAATTAGCAGAGGACCAGGGAGTTTTTTGCCTTCCTCTTAGCACCTTCAAGCCACAGCGGTTTAGGTATTAAGCACATTCCTACTTAATGGAGGTACTGGGGTGCAGTTGTTTATTCATCATAACTTGCGGCCGGTTTCTAGTGCATTTAAGATAATAAAATGAACAGTTCCCAGAGGTAAAAGCAGTGCTTAATTTGTGCTGGGGCTTGCCAGGGCTGAGCCCCGGCACCTCTTGGCTTGGCAGTTCATAGCCCCAGCACCTCTGGGCTTCTCACATCAGTTATGAAAGTAAAAAAATTGCTTGAGCCCTGACAACTCTTTAATTACAAATTAAGCACTGGGTAAAAGACTTGTGATTTTGATGTTGGGACTTGGGCTCATGATAGGGTGAGACTTTATGGCCCTCTCAGGCTGAGGTCAGACCTTGTGGCCCATGTGGGCCAATGTCCCCACCTTGCTATGTCCCCCTCATGGGGATCCTGTGCTAGGACTCAAAGAGCTGAGACTTGGGGAGTAGCCTGAGGAGAGCCACTCCACAAGCTATGGTGTATGGTAAGGAGCCCTGTAATCACACTGGAATCAATTAAATGCCTGGTATAGGATAGTATGGGCGATAGGTGGGTAGCGCCCGTCCCCTGTATTAAAATATAATAAAAATTGTTGCCCGCCTCTTCATTCCATGTCCTCATTTTGCCGTTGCAACCACCTCATGAGGTTCTTGAAATAAAAAAGAGTTACAGTCATTGGTAGAGCTAAGTTACAACCACCTCATGAGGTTCTTGAAATAAAAAAAGAGTTACAGTCATTGGTAGAGCTAAGTTAGCCATCTTGCTTTAATGATGGCTTAGCAATACATATTAGTGTACTTTTTAATATTTAAACAAAATATTTAAGTAGTTTTCCCTCAGGTATTCCTCATCCTATTGATCTCATCACATGCAGTACCTCACACTCTCAACACCAAAGTGTTTAGTATTATTCATACTGCCACTAAAATAGTACCCAAGCATTTTCAGTTATATACAAATGTGATGCAGTTTATTGATATAGAATGTGGAAAACTATACAGTCCTCTGCATGTTGATAACGACCCAGTTATGTTATTCAAGAGCTCAAATAGAAATTAGACATCCAAGACATGGCTTTGCTATTGGTCTTGCAAGAGATTTGTCATCCATCTGGCAACCTCAGTATCCCTCCTCTGGTACATGGTGCTTTAAAGAAAGGTGAAAAACTTCAATAATGCATCAGGCCAAACATAAAAACCTGTATGTGGCAGAAAAATTCCTTCCTGCTCTGAGCAGCAACAAATTGACTGAAGTATGAGATTTGATTACCCTTATATTAGCATGCATATCAATAGTGTTATTAGGCATAACATTACTTGGCTTCTTTTAAAACCTATCTGAGATCTACAGGGATACTCAGTTCTACAGGATGACTACTTGCAGCAGGCTGAAACTCTGAGCTAGCTTTTTCCAGCTCATCCTTTAAATTACTTCCACCCAGCTCCACCCAGACTGGCAGCCAAGCCACTCCAATAAACAAAACCTGAACAAAATCTTCACAACCAAACATCTGTCTCTTCCATCCCTTCTGTGAGGGGAGTTTCCCAATGCTCCTCCATAATTTTGGAAGCAGAGTCGATCTGTTATATTCCAGTATCTCTACTTCAATTATGAGGGAAGAGGGAGATTATAATTATAATTATTCTTCCCAGAATTTATCCTAATTTGCTTAGAAATAGGGATAGACTCCTGACCCCCAGCCTAAGGGGATGAGTTTTTCAAGACACCAACTGTTTCTCTGGGGCCACTTCCTCTCTTCTGCAGCATATGCCTCTGTCATTCCTTGGCTCTCTGTCTGATCTCTAACGGGGTAGCCTGGTCTTCAAGACTTCCCCCTCTGCCCTTACAGGGCCACTATACCTCATTACATGACTATAAATAAGAGGGTAGTATTTCCTTTTATTTGTTTCACATTTATCTTCATTTAATATAACCGAGTAACTAGAACTGGGTTCAGTTGCCAGTATGCTGTGATACTTTCCTCACTGTTGACTTTTTTGCAAGTAAAACATCAGAATAAACAGGTTTCATGTCTTAAACAGGGAAACTACTGTATGCCAGCAAGCGTGGGAGAAAGATAGTCAATATAGTTCTAGTTGTTAATGGCTACGTAGAGATGTGGTACCATTTTCAAAAGTGCCTAAATGACTTAGGGACCTAAGTGCCTAGCTCCCTTTTGAAAATGGGATTTAGGAGCCCAGGTCTTAATGAAAGTGAACAGGATGTCAAAGCCTAACTACCTAAGGCCCTTTTGAAAATGTAACCCCTAACTGTTAGTAGAAACATGGTCAGGGAGAGATTCCTCTGTTTCCAGCAGTGATGCAAACGAATGTGCTGCTTACACTGAGAGTGAAAAAAATGAATCTGAAGGCAATAAATAAATAATTTTTTTCCCAGCACCGTGTTGTGCTGTCTGCTCATGAGTTCTGCAGTAAGTAGTGAGGAAGGAAGACTCGGGTCCCTGAAGCAGCAGCAAAGTACTCCAGAGCTGCCACGGCAGCCTCAGAGACGAAGAACCTTCTATTTTTGCTGGATTTCCACATCCCATGGTGGGGAATAGCTGGTGTTAACCAAGTAATCACCCCATTCTTCCCCATCCCTGCCAGCAAACTGTTCCTCATGATGCAGAGTCAATCCACATTGCACACAAGGTGGTATGCAAACCCTGTGTGTTGGGTGTGACGATGTCCCCCATAAGGCTTTATGGCAGTGGTTCCCAAACTTATTCTAGTTATGTCATATATAAATTCATGTGTTTTATGCTACATATGCCATGTAACATATCGCTGTAAAGGTTATGATCTACTGAATCTATTAATCCTGTTTGTATGCATGTATCATTTTTGTATTCGATGTTATGAATATTAGCTGCATGCTTGTTTGATTCTAAATAGGTTTTAGTGAAGCAGTTGGTCAGCTTCCTGAGAAAAGACTATTCTCAGTAAGTGCCCAGTCAAGAAGCCCTTAAGCCAACAATGAACTTGGAGACGCCAATCCACAACTTGGAGACGCTTTCCCAGGAATGTGGCTTGGCTGGTAAGGGACTCAGGCATGCATGAACATGTGACTTGCCCAGGTGACTCCAAAACTCCATTTTGTAGCTGGACTTTGCATAGGAAAGAGGAGGGGGTCTCCACCCACAAGAGAAAGTCTATTTAACCCCCTGGGAGATCCCTCCATTTTGTCATCAGCTGGCTAAGGAGATAGCCTCTCCACCCCCAAGGATACCTGAAAGAAACTGGAACAAGGGACAGTAACTACAGGGGATGTGAGTGCTTGCTGGACCCAGACTAGAAGGAGGCTAGTCTGTAAAAGAGGCTCATTGGAACATCTCTGAGGGTGATATTTTATCTGTATTCAGCTTCTTACTGTATTAGCATAGATTTGCAGGTTTTATTTTGTTTTGCTTGGTAATTCACTTTGTTCTGTCTGTTACTACTTGGAAACACTTAAATCCTACTTTCTGTATTTAATATAATCACATTTTACTTATTAATTAACCCAGAGTATGTATTAATACTTGGGGGTGGGGGGGGCAAACAGATGTGCATATCTCTGTATCAGTGTTATAGAGGGCGAACAATTTATGAGTTTACCCTGTATAAACTTTATACAGGGTAAAACAGATTTATTTAGGGTTTGGACCCCATTGGGAGTTGGGCATCTGAGTGTTAAAGACAGGAACACTTCTGTAAGCTGTTTTCAGTAAAGCCTACAGCTGTTAGGGGATGTGGTTGAGACCTGGGTCTGGGTTTGCAGCAGGCTAGTGGGTCTGGCTCAAACCAGGCAGGGCACTGAAGTGCTAAGCTGCCAGGGCAGGAAAGCAGGAGCAGAAGTAGTCTGGGCGCATCGGGTGGCAGCTCCCAGGGGGTTTCTGTGATCCAACCTGTCACAATGGGTTCCTGTTATACCCCCAGCTCAGTACAACTGCACTGGTTGCCACAGAAAAGGAGCTGGAGCTAGTATTTTTAGACTCTGAAGTCTGAATTGAAGTCCATGATAAAAATGTCCAAGTTAAGTTTTTTTTTTAAAAGGAAGAATCCCGGTTCTCTTTAGGCTTTAGACCTGGACTTGGCCTTGTGTGTAGTAAACTTTTGAAGAATTTTAGGCTTGGAATTTTGGAGTTTGGCAAACAGGTCACATTCCAGAGTTCTCCCTAGTTACAAAACAGTGTGTGTCGCCAGAATCCCTAAATGAAATTGGATGAATGATCCGCTAGATTTTGCTACTGAGGATACTCAGTCGCAAAGCTCTCACTTTGAAAGCTTGAAGTGTTCTTTTAGCTACAGCAGTATCTTTTCTTCTCACTGCAAAGAATAAACTTTGTTTGCACGGCCGTCAACTGGAGGAAATAACATTTTCTGTCTTACAAAAAATAAAAACTATCGTACACAATGTCATCTAGAAAATAATATGTGTGAAGCCAAACAGCAGTCTCAACTTGGAGCTCTTTGAATGTGATGATTAAACTCTGTATTAGCATGCAGAGAAAAACATAAGAGAATTAAAGGAATTCTTGGTTAAGCAGGAAAGTCTGTGTTACCTCAAGTGGAATTGCTCCTTTGGTTTAGTGGCTGAACATCCTTAGGGGAATGCATATCAATCCTTATTCTAGTCCCTGCAATGCCTTCTACCGTAATGAATTCCTTCTATGTATACGGGGGCCTAACTGGCAGGTTCAAAATAGTCTCTAGGAACCCTGGGCCTTGGCATCTGAGTCATACTGTGCACCACTCAAAATATGTAAGTATAATTAGTTTAAATGTGTATATATATATTATTATTGAACGTTTCAGTGGTAACACATCTTCCTTAGTTTTGAGGAATGTAATTTGCAATACACAAGTTAAAAATAGAGTTCTAGAACATGCTGCGTTTAGTGAAAAACAGACACTGAAAGTGAGCCAGGAAGGTCTGACTGTCCAGAATATCAAGTATTGCCATCTCTTTAATATCCTGGGACCAACAGAGCTACAAGGTGGGCGTGGTAATATCTTTTATTGGACCAACTTGGTCGAGTAAAAAATATTACCTCATTCACCTTGTCTCAGAATATCAAGAGTAGTCTAATTTTTAAACTATTCTTTGGAATTTGTCAATGAATATAGTGCCCATGGAAGTAAAGGGCTACCAGCGCATCTGGGAGTTCTTACACATTGTACATAAGACAGGAGGGATCCACATGCGCACTATAACTTGCAAGATTGCAATGTTGTACAGTAGAACCTCAGAGTTACAAAAACCAAAGTTATGAACTGACCAGTCAACCACACACTTCATTTAGAACCAGGAGTACACAATCAGGCAGCAGCACAGATGAAAAAAAAAAAAAAGCAAATACAATACAGTGCTGTGTTAAATATAAACTCCTAAAAAACTTCAGGGAAAGCAGCATTTTTCTTCTTCATAGTAAACTTTCAAAGCTGTATTAAGTCAATGTTCACATATAAACTTTTGAAAGAACAACCATAACATTTTTTTCAGTGTTACGAATATTTCAGAGTTACGAACATTCCTGAGGTGTTCGTAACTCTAAGGTTCTACTGTGCCTTCTCTCTTTTTAATGTCATGATAAAACTGATGTGAATTATTCACAACAATCCATCCATCATATTTTGCACCTTTTTGGCTTATGTATTTTTAAGCAGAGTAATATCTCCCAATTCATTCATTATTCAAATGATCCCATATTATTTTCTGAAGTATCCAATACTCCCCGTTTGAGCTATTTTAGTTAGTGTGATTGGTAAAATCAGAGACATGGTATTATTTCAGTTCTCCAGTTGCGGGCCAGATCCAAATCCTGCTGGAATCCGTGGAAATCTTTCCATTTTCTTCAATGGCAATGAGACCAGGTCGTTATGGAACTAATACTCATCACTGAGGCTCTGAATTCCCTTTCTGTAAATATACTTGCCAGTAAAACTTGACTCCATGAATGCATACTGGAAGTGTAGGCAAAACATGGTGTGAGCATCACAGAAGTGGATTTATTTAAAAATGTGAGCAAATATTCACAGAAACCGTTCTCCTCCCCACCCCCAGTATTCATTCAGCTTCAGTCAAGAACTTTGGCTGACAAGGTTAATTTATTTTTAGCACTTGACAGGAAGATCTGTCTTTCCCTAAAATACCTTTTCCAATTATTTAACAAATGATTATTTTAATTTCAGTAACCAAGTGTTCCTTCAACCAAATTGTAGACCTTTCTTTGAAGAAAAAAGGTTACTCTTGAAAGGAGCAGAAAATGTTTGCAACTGTACAGATCCTTCAAAAAAATGTGGAAAGGTACATTTGATAATGCAATAGCATTTTTAATTAGACTGACAGATGTGAGAACTCTCAAGATAACAACAAGGGTTTTTTTTTCCCTTTATGAATGCAGATATGAAACTGTATGGGCAGAGCATTTAGTAGCACATTCTGCTAAAGAAAATGCCTTACAGTGTCGACAGATTGTCAGTACTAAAGTTTTGCTACATTTGAGTGAATTCTGTAGTGGGTTTATTAAAGTGATTTAGTGCAGTGCAGGCAAGTGCAGCATGTGTTCCACCCATTTTGATTAAAAACAAGGCAGAGCATTGGAAAGAAGCCAGAAAGAACAACGTTAAAGTAATCAATTCATATCTTTTTATAAGGCTTCCACAACTAGCCTGTTTGGTGAGTGACAGAACACACTGAGAACAACAAAAAATCAATTAAGCAAAACACACAGAAAAAGAAATCCTGACTGGATTCAAGAGTCACAAAGTAGGTATATGGGAATCGCTTCAGATGAAGAGTTCCCTGAGGGACCAGATAACATTGTATTAGGTCAGTTGAGCAGAGACAGAACTGTATGCCCATGTAAGGGTCTATCAGGGTGGGCAGTGGCAATAGTCAACTTCGGTGCCAAAGCAACTCTACTTACGTTAGCAAAAGATTAAAATGTAACAGTATTAAAGAGAGTCTTCACCCTCTCTTTAATAACATTGTCAAATAACATTGACAACTAAATCCTGTTAATGGGAACCTGATTTTATTTCAGGTATTTGGATGATTTATTTGTAGCTAGCGGTCCAGGGGCATCAGTTAGGTTAGTTAGCTAACAGGATGTCTGAGGACCAGTATGATTCCATTGTCTAAATATCATTCAAATTACCATTGCCACAGTAGGTCTCTTGCAAAGCATGAGTGGTAAGAAAACAGCCTGGGGACTGTAACTATATAACATCTAACTTCTTGGAGCATGTCAGTCCCACTAGCAAGAGCTTTAGCTTTTTTATTTTATTTTTGTCATGCACTGTTGGTATATCTTGATTTATTGTATCTACCTTTGTCAGATATGCAAAGTTTCTATCGTTATCCTTTGGCAACACATCTATACTTTGATATGTCAGTACAATATTTTGCATTCAATGTATGTACTAGACAACAGTGGGTTTGTAAATGAGCATGAAGGGCCCCACTTTGGTCTAAAGGTTTCTGTGTATTGAAGTTCTCTGTATGCTCCTGCCAGAAGAAGTAGTACTGTAGGAATTTGCCACATATTAGTTGAGCTATATAAACATTTTTCCCTTTGGGTTTTAAAGTCAAATACAGAAAACATGCACTCCCTAGACAATGGTAGGCTGCAATACAGGCAGACTTGTGGTTTGCTTTTTATTATTGTTTTACATCAGCAAGTGGAGGTAAAGTTTTATGGGATTGCTAGCTTCCTGAGTATATTAGGAGAACCATGTTATGTTGTGGCTTTAGGAGACAATACACATATGTTCGTTCAACAAGCTGGCATATTTTGCCTGCAATGCCTGCCTAAATGGCCCAGGGAGGGCTACTGCAATATCAAGCTGTAACGACTGGCCTGCCCCTTTAGGGCCTGGAGTTAGGCCAGCCCCACACAATTAACTTTGCCGGCTATACCTTGGATGGGGTGTGGGATATGTTTAGTAGAAGCAGCTGGGTATGGAGGAGCTGATTCTCCTATTAAGAACAGTAGGAAGCTACACTGAAGGGGGGGTGTGAGTGCTCAGGGAGACAGATAATCACAGGAACTACTGAGCATGAGTTGTTCCAGCCAGAATTTTCAGCTAAAATGCTCCAGGTAGGGAAGGCCTGGGAGAGTCTCTGGGGGAAAGATGTGAAGTATGGACTTGATGGGAATTGAAGACCTTTATGTGGGAATGATGTTATGTTAACAAACCAGCCTGTAGGAGGGGTGTGATGCACTAGAGAAGAGTTTGTTCGGTAGCTTAATTTAAAGGGCCCTGAGCTGAAGAGGGAAACTGAGGCAGGGTGCCTGCAGAGTGATTTGTGGCTATGAGAGGGCACTTGGGGGGTGGCTAGCCTGTTTACATAAGGGGATGCAGAAATGGCAAACAGCTGACTTTGAGGTTTGTATGAAACATTCTCCTGATGGGGGTGGTGGTGCCATGATGCCCCTTTACTACATCAATTCTGAGCTAAATTTTTGGCTCCTAGTGACCATTACATGTCAGCCTAGAGCAGGGGTTCCCAAACTTGGTTTGCGGCTTGTTCAGAGTAACCCCTGGCGGCCCCGGAGATGTTTTGTTTACCTGAGCATCCGCAGGTATGGCCGCTCGCAGCTCCCAGTGGTTACGGTTCGCAGCTCAGCCGGCCAGAGGATCGGGCTGGCTGCTGGAGCAGCATTCAGCTGCGTAGGGCACCAGGAAATTTGGGGCAATTTGGTTCCCCAAATTCCTGGTGCCCTATGCAGCTGTGTAGTTTGCATATGGGTAAGGACGGCCCTGCAGGGAAATGTATGATAGGGCTTTACGTTTTGCATGCAACTACCTGATTTGTACTCTGTGTTTTGGACATACTGCCGGATTTGGCTTAATACACATTTAGACATGTGCCATGCAGCTTGGCCCATCTCTCTGCTGGAGCTACTTCAACACTCCAAAACAGTTTCTGTAAAATACATAGTATAAACAGAGTACATACGGAATAGAACAGAGATGTTCAGACATTTTTCTGTCTCGATAATAGTGGAGGGCTCTCTTGTTGTAAAAGGGGTTCAGTATGTCTGAGTTCCTATTCTTATTCTGATACTATCTTACTATGTGACCTTGAGCAAACTACGCAGCCTCTCAGGGGCTTTGTTTCCCCATCAGTGGGTGGGGATAATATTACTTACCCACCTTTGTGAAGCACTTTGAAGGCCTTAAATGAAATGCAAATACATCTTAACTCACAGCGGTCAAGTGATGAGCACAAGAGAAATGTAGATAAATTAGGGCCAAATTCTGCTACCTTTATTCATACTGATTAGTACCTTACTCTGAGTAGTCCTATTGATTTTAATGGTACTTGGCATAAGTAAGAGTGACAGAACATGGCCATTTATGTTATAAAAATGCAAAATATTGTGTAAAAGCCAAGAAAAGTCATGTCCAACGCCCTGAACAACAGGATCAGTGTGTGAGACAGCAAAATATACAAGCAGGAGAGTGTGCTGCAAAGACTGAAATATACCATAAGGCCTCTGAGACCTAAGCAAAATGGGGCTCTACTATAACACCGTAGTTTATGCCCCTATTACCCATAGGTTTAGGAGCTTAGATAGTATATTTCACTCTCTGCTATGACTATCCTTGGGTGTTTTCCTGTCAGCCTCAGTGTTTTGTTGGGATTTTTTTAAACATAAATTACTAGAATATAGACATAGTACAGTAAACTGCCAGCTCAGTTCAAGTCAGCTAATGCCCTCAGTTACTTTTATTTCCCAGTATGTCGCAAGTGTCCACTCATTTCTTGATAGAGGTGTCTAGGTTGGAATACACCCAGCTCCCTGCAGGCAGCAATTACAATTATCTACCACCAATGGGTAGAATTGAATTAAAGTATCAGCAGAAATGAATCCCCTTGCCAGCTAGGTCATGCTCCTATAGCACCTTGTGGTATAAGTAGAGGTGCCTTTAGAAGGAGAATTACATTTTCCAGAAAGGGGGAGAGGGAAGGGCGGGGAGAAAAGAGAAATCTGACCTCACTGTCAGCTGAATACAGGAAAAACCATGACCAGTGGCATCAGATTAGCCTATTTCCATGCTAGAGGACAAGTGCTACAATGGCAGTGACATCTGGGAAAAGAAATACAAGAACAAAATAAAATATTGGTGACAATGGTGGGATAATTGCTCGCTTTCAGAACGAGGAGGGAACTTATAGATTCAAAGGCCAGAAGGGACCATTGTAACCATCTAGTCCAGGGGTGGGCAAACTTTTTGGCCCCGGGGCCACATCAGGGTTGCAAAACTATATGGAGGGCCAGGTAGGGAAGGCTGTGCCTCTCCAAACAGTCTGTCCCCTGCCCCTTATCTGTCCTCTCCACTTCCCGCTCCCTGACTGCCCCCCTCAGAATCCCTGACCCATCCAAACAACTCGCTCCTTGTCCACTGACCGCCCCATGCTGGGACCCCCACCTCTAACTGCCTCCCAGAACCCCACCCCCTATTGAACCCTCCCTGTCCCCTGAGTGCCCCAACCCCTATCCACATCCCTGACAGGCCCCTTGGGATTACCACGCCCTATCCAACCCCCCCTGCTCCTTGTCCCCTGACCGCCCTCCCCCCAAAACCTCCGCCCCATCCAACCGCCCCCTGTCCCCTGACAGCCGCCCTGGGACCCCTCGCTCCCCGCCCCCTTACCATGCCGGAGCCAGCCACGCTGCCGCGCTGCCCGGCAAGAACGGTGGGCCAGAGTGCTGGCAGCACGGCATGGCGCGCTCAGGCTGTGGGGGATGGGGGCCGAGGGGGAGAGACCGGGGGCTAGCCTCCCCCCTGGGAGCTCAGGGGCCGGGCAGGACAGTCCTGCAGGTGGGATGTGGCCCACGGGCCATAGTTTGCCCACCTCTGATCTAGTCTGACCTCCTGTATAGGACAGGCCATAGAATCTCCTCCAAATAATTCCTACAGAAGAGCTTTTAGAAAAACATCTAATCTTGATTTTAAAATTGTCATAGAGACAATCCACCATGACCCCTGGAAAATTGTTCCAATGATTAATTACTCACTGTTAAAAATGTGTGCTTTATTTCCAGTCTGAATTTGTGTAGCTTCCACTTCCAGACATTGGATCATATTATACCTTTCTCTGCTAGATTGAAGAACCCATTATTAAATATTAAATATTTGTCTACACTATGAAGTTGGTGGGGGACAAGATGACACCAGCTACGGTGGATTACAAGATAGACAAAGCTTACGGGCCCCATTCTGCCTTCAGTTGTTCTAGTAGGTCTTCATGGGTGACATTGAGGGCAAAATTTCAGGCCTGCCACGGTGAGATAATACTGGGTTACCTTCCCCCTTTTTATTAAAAGTTTTTTTTCTATATCCAGACTCTGTACTTGCAAGAGGGGCAGTATTGCCTCTTAGGGGTGCCCAAAGGGTCGTGTGTAATTGTCCCAGGTTACTGAGTAGGGGCTTGAGCCGGTTCTGTGTTGTATTGTTGAAAAGGAACCCCTAGGTTTGTGGTCCCCAAACTTTGTACCTCACGCCCCCACCTTAACCCTGTCCATGTCCCTGGAGCTAGAGCCGGGAGCTAGGCCAAGGCTCCAGGAGGCAGGGATGCAGATAGGGGTAAGGGGGCTGGGGCTGAGGCCAT
Source organism: Lepidochelys kempii (assembly GCF_965140285.1). Classification (NCBI taxonomy): domain Eukaryota; kingdom Metazoa; phylum Chordata; order Testudines; family Cheloniidae; genus Lepidochelys; species Lepidochelys kempii. Next base: position 79,856,244 of record NC_136380.1, read on the forward strand.
AGCTGGGGGTGGGGGCGGGAACAGAGCCTCATCCGGGGGCTGAGGCTGGCAGCCAGGGCCCTGGGCACAGGACCAGCGGCTGGGGCCAGGAGTGGAGCCAGTGGTGCTCCCTTCCCAGCCTCCGTGGGGGCTGGCCCAGGCTCCATCTTTGTCCCCCTAAACTGAGCCCCACACTTTGGAGACCTCTGCCATAAATACTGAACCTGGCCCTTTTTGCTGCCAACTCCAACCGGCAGAAGGGTTACAAACATAAGCACGGCCATGCTGGGTCAGATCAATGGGTCAGACCAATGGTCCATCTAGTCCAGTGTTCTATCTTCCGACAGTGGCTAACGCCAGGTCCTTCAGAGGGAAAGAACAGAACAGGCAACCATCAAATGATCCGTGGATGACAGCTTCTGGCAAACAGAGGCTAGGGATACACATTGCATGGGGTTGCAACCCTGCCCATCCTGGCTAATAGCCGTTGATGGACCTATCCTCCAGGAACTGACGTAGTTCTTTTTTGACGCCTGCAATAGTTTTGGCCTTCACAACATCCCCTGGCAACAAGTTCCACAAATTAATTTTAGAACATACCACCAGTTTGGGTTTTCTGGCCTGCTTCTTGACAGTCTGCCCTGGGGTTGGCACTCGCAGTTGGGGACCATTTCAGACAGCATGACATTTGTCACCCAAACAGACAAAGGTTCAGTAATGGCAAACAAGAATAGAGAATGACTCAGTAGCCTGTGTGCTCCAGCTCCCAGCAGTGCATGCACTTACCACCCAGCGAAGTGACCTGGCAGAGTGCAATGAGTAGGCAATCACATGTGCACAGATGTGGCAGGAAGCAGTAGGAGGACATGGCCAGAAGATGATCACATCATTCCTTTTCTATACAGATGAACCTTATCTTAAGCCACTGATTGGTTGAATTATTTCAGCCAAAGAGAGGTCACTGGAAACTTTGCGGCAGACAGTGCAGTAGGACTGTTAGCTGTCGTACTTCTCCTGGGTGCTCCTGGCAGACCTCAGTGAGGTCGATCAGGGGCGCCTGGACAGACATGGCTATCCTCCTCTTAGAGCACTGAATGGGAGCCAGAGACTCCAGGTCATTCTCTTCTTTAAGTTTCGTCTCATGGAGATTCAGTCCTGCCTGGAATATCATGAGAGCTGGAGGCTTCTGCCTCAGGCTGCTCTCCCAGCCGGTGGCACCGCACGGTCGCACCTACCTCAGCCTACCCCTTGCTCCCATGGCTCATGAAGCCTGGACAGTAGTAAGGAGCAGTTCAATGGTGGTAGAATGTGCCTTTGGACGTTTAAAAACCCGCTGGCACTGTTTACTGACTAGGTCAGACCTCAACACAACCAACATTCCCATTGTTATTGCTGCTTGCTCTGTGCTCCATAATATCTGTGAGAGTAAGGGGGAAGACGTTTATGGCGGGGTGGGAGGTTGAGGCAAATCGCCTGGTGTCCGATTTTGAGCAGCCAGACACTGGGCAATTAGAAGAGCACAGCAAGGCATGCTGCGCATCAGAGAGGCTTTGAAAATCAGTTTCATGACTGGCAAGACTTCAGTGTGACAGTTGCGTGTGTTTCTCCTTGATGCAAACCTGACCCCTTTGTTGATTTTAATTCCCTGTAAGCCAACCACCTTCCCCTCTTCGAAATAAAGTAACTATTGTTTTGAAACCATGCATTCTTTCTTTATTAATTAAAAAAAATGAGAATGGACAAGGTAGCCCAGGTGGGGTGGAGGAGGAGAGAAGGACAAGGCCACATGGCTTATTGTAGCCATGTTAAAAATCAAATTGTTTGAATGACAGCCTTCTGTTGCTTGGGCCATCCCTGGAGTGGAGTAGCTCGGTGCCTGGAGCTTCCCCCCCGGTTCTTCAGCGTTTCGGTGAGGAGACTATAGAACATGGGGAGGAGGGTAAGCGGTTATATAGTGGATGCAGAGGTGGGCTGGGCTCTTGTTGGCTTACCTGCAGCTCCAACAGATGCTTCATCATGTTCGTTTGCTCCCCCATTAGCCTAAGCATCGCATCCTGCCTCCACTCTTTGTGTTCACTTAGTTCTTTCCTGGCCTCTGCCGCTGAATGCCTCCATGCATTAAGCTGTGCCCTATCAGTGCAGGAGGGCTGCATGATCTTGGAAATCATGTCATTGCGAGTGTGGTTTTTTCCGTCTTCTAATCTGCGATAACTTCAGGGACGGAGATGAAAGAGGGAGCGTAGAAACATTCTACACTCTACGATTCTGAGCGGATAGCATGGTCACCTGTGCTGCTGAGTTTGCCACGCTGACCAAACAGGAAATGAAATTCAGAAGTTCCTGGGGCTTTTCCTATGTACCTGGCTAGTGCATTGGAGTTCAAAGTGCTGTCCAGAGCGGTCACAATGGAGCACTCTGGGATAGCTCCTGGAAGCCAATACCATCAATTTGCGTCCACGCTACCCCAAATTTGACCCAGCAAGGTCGATTTTAGCACTACTCCCCTCGCCAGGGAGGAGTACAGAAGTCAATTTTAAGAGTCCTTTAAGTCAACGGAATGGGGTTGGTTGTGTGGACGCATCCATTTTAAAATCGACCTAACGCGGGTCAATTTGACCTAACCCCGTAGTGTAGACAAGAGCTAATTGGGGGAAAGGGGACAGCTGAGTGAGACGCTGGCTAAGGCCCTATAGCTGGGCTAACTTACCATCCAGCTTCCATGAGGAGAGCTGGGGACTCTGGAGAGGGAATGGGAGGGGTCTCCCTGATGGTTGGCCACAGGGGATCAGGACCCGGCTCATTTTCTGCCCTCAGCTCCAGATCAGGTTGCTGCTGCTGCTTTTTGTCTGGTCAGCAGGGAGATAAGGGGTGGTACTGACAATGAGGTAATAAGGAGCTCTATCCCAGCCCACCTCATAGTATCTCCTGCAGGCTTAGGGGGGACACTGCAGCACCGGCTGGTGATTTGCTATGAAAAATCGGGGGAGGAGGGTGGCAGTTGACCCTCTGCCCCATAGCAAGTGATGCTCTGATGCCTTTTGTTTGGACTCAATATATCAAACACTCCTTATCAATAAAGGAAGGGAAAGTAAAGTGAGTGGGTCAATGGAAGTAAGGGTATCCTAAAACTGGGACTACTGCCAACTATATTCATTGGTCTCTGAGGTCAGCAACATTCATGTTTTTATGGACTCCAATATCACAGCCATGGAACTACTGCTGGGAATTTTCTCTCAGCCTGCCCTTCGAAGAATACACTATGTAGCCCTTAACCTTCTGACCCAACTGCATTCCATTCCAGGGTCTGATATCTGACATGCAGAAAGATAGATCTGGTGGCTGTTGGTACTTGAATTTTTAACCAGACCCTAGACAAAGCGAGCAGCTACATTTTATTGAAGAATCAGATGCAATCTCTTGTCTGAATTGTGTGAGAATTCACTATACTGCTAAAAGCAACATGTTAAATTTCCAATAAATTATTGGAGATTAAGAGATTTTTATTCATATCCTAAATAAAAAATACCCTAGGGGTATAAACCTAATATTGAAAGGAAAAACAGTACTTACTGAGATAAGCAGTGTATACATTTACTAGGTATGGAAAATATATAACGAAGTTATCCATAGAAAAACCAAGTTATAACTGTACACTGGCTGCTGAAGAAAAAACAAGTTCCTGCTTCCATTTTTCTGAATTCATTAGCAGATGCAGAAGGTCATGACAATATCACTGAACAATTGCTTTTAAAAAGGTAGGAGGAAGCCTTATATTAATCCTGGGGTCCTCGGATCTCTGTTCCATGCCTGGCAATGCAGCCAACACTATGATCCCAAGATTACTAATTGTTGAAACTGGTCAGAAAATATATTTGTCCTGTGAAAAATGTCGAGGTTCAAAAGTCACAAATCAGGCCTGAATATTAATATTTTGACATTTTTCATGAAATGAAATTCCACATTTTTTTCATTTTGGATCAAAATGTTTTGTTTTGATGAATTTGAAACATTTCATTTAACTTGAGACGCTCTACATTTTTAATATATATAAAAATTTTTCTAAACAAAATTGTTTCAAAGCAAAAAAATTCAAAACTTTTGTTCCAAAAATGTCAACACAGGAAATTGGAAAAATGCTTTGACAATACCATTACCCACCCCCGCCTCCCATGTCTAAAGTCAGTACATTGACTAAACTAATTTTTTCCCCACAAAATGGTATTTTTGAGAGAAACCTGTTTGTTAGAATTTTACAACCAGCTCTACCAGTAATTCAGCTATAACTTCTATGAATGGCATACACATCCGCCTGTAGGAAGCTGGGATTTGAGCTTGCACCGCTTTCATCGGATAGCGGTATAAGTTAACAGGCAGAAGGATTATGAGCCAAATTCTGCCATCAGTTCAAGCTCATCGATTTCAATTAGGTTTCAGAGTAGCAGCCGTGTTAGTCTGTATCCGCAAAAAGAAAAGGAGTACTTGTGGCACCTTAGAGACTAACAAATTTATTTGAGCATAAGCTTTCGTGAGCTACAGCTCACTTCATTGGATGCATGCAGTGGAAAATGCAGTGGTGAGATTTATATACCCAGAGAACATGAAACAATGGGTGAAAGAATCAGCAAGATATAGATATAACCTGGATGTGAGGATCTACAAAGAGATTTGAGTCAAAGATGATGATCAGATTGCAGGCTTGAAGGACCGGCAGGATGGTGGCGTTGTTCAGCATGATCGAGAAAAGAAGTAGTAGGTAGGGCTTTTGGGTGGGGGAGATTATGAACTCAGCGCTAGCCACATTGAGGTTGAGCTGATGACTAGACAACCAGGGAGTTTGAGATTATAGTTTGGACAGAAAGAGACAAGTTTGGAGTAGAGAGACAGAGCTGTGAGTCAGTAGTTGAATTTGTGTCTGTGGATGAGATTCTACAGAGATAAAATTTCAATGAAGAGAAGGGGACCAAGGACCCAGCCTTCTGGAACCCCCACAGAAAGCTGGAAGGGGGAAATGAGGAGGCTCCTTTGAAGGACACACTGAAAGAGACTTGTCTGTCCTGTTGCTACACTAGCTTGGTGATTGTCTGAAGTTCCTGATGAGCTAGTGGATTCTCCATTTTCACTGCCCCAGCTTGTTTTCAATCTACTTTGCATGAGTTGGGCACAAGCCAAAATCGGAGGAGTCACCAGTAATGCAAATGGACAGTCAGCTCACCTTACTCTCCGTATCAGTTAATTTGGTTAGGCAGGTGTTCGTTTGTATTTGCCAGAGAGTCAACTAGAGCTTTTCAACAAGCTTCCTCAATTATTGTGTAGATGGATAGAGAGAGAGGAAAGCATACACTAATCTTCCTCCAGAGCTCAGTGCTCATGTAGTGCTCTCATTTATTCTGCCTCTGAGTCACATTAGCTCTTCTACCCTTCCTTACAGATGACTTATGATGGTTTGTTTAGGCACACTGGCTGGAAACACATGTTGCTCCTTGGACTTGCTTTATTCCAGCTTCCTTTATATGGCTCCAGAGTAATACTGAAGCTCTTACAAAGCAAGTATCTTTGCCAGGAACTTGCTTGGGAGAATCACTTCACACAATGCAAAAATTATACCATTTCCTGACTAAATACTTGTATAACTTTCAGAGTAGCAGCCGTGTTAGTCTGTATCTGCAAAAAGAAAAGGAGGACTTGTGGCACCTTAGAGACTAACCAATTTATTTGAGCATAAGCTTTTGTGAGCTACAGCTCACTTCATCAGATGCAAAATACAGTGGGGAGATTTATATACACAGAGAACACGAAACAATGGGTGTTACTATACACACTGAAAGAGAGTGATCACGTAAGGTGAGCTATTACCAGCAGGAGAGTGGGGGTGGGGAACCTTTTGTAGTGATAATGAAGGTGGGCCATTTCCAGCAGTTGACAAGAACATCTAAGGAACAGCGGCAGAGGGTGGGGGGATAAACATGGGGAAATAGTTTTCCTTTGTGTAATGACCCATCCACTCCCAGGCTTTATTCAAGCCTAAGTTAATTGTATCCAGTTTGCAAATTAATTCTAATTCAGCAGTCTTTCGTTGGAGTGTTTTTGAAGTTTTTTTGTTGAAGAATTGCCACTTTTAGGTCTGTAATCGAGTGACCAAAGAGATTGAAGTGTTCTCTAACTGGTTTATGAATGTTATAATTCTTGACATCTGATTTGTGTCCATTTATTCTTTTACGTAGAGACTGTCCAGTTTGACCAATGTACACGGCAGAGGGGCATTGCTGGCACATGATGGCATATATTACATTGGTAAATGCACAGGTGAACGAGCCTCTGATAGTGTGGCTGATGTAATTAGGCCCTATGATGGTGTCCCCTGAATAGATATGTGGACACAGTTGGCACCGGGCTTTGTTGCAAGGATAGGTTCCTGGGTTAGTGGTTCTGTTGTGTAGTGTGTGGTTGCTGGTGAGTATTTGCTTCAGGTTGGGGGGCTGTCTGTAAGCAAGGACTGGCCTGTCTCCCAAGATCTGTGAGAGTGATGGGTCGTCCTTCAGGATAGGTTGTAGATCCTTGATGATGCGTTGGAGAGGTTTTAGTTGGGGGCTGAAGGTGATGGCTAGTGACGTTCTGTTATTTTCTTTGTTGGGCCTGTCCTGTAGTAGGTAACTTCTGGGTACTCTTCTGGCTCTGTCCATCTGTTTCTTCACTTCAGCAGGTGGGTATTGTAGTTGTAAGAATGCTTGATAGAGATCTTGTAGGTGTTTGTCTCTGTCTGAGGAGGTGGAGCAAATGTGGTTGTATCGTAGAGCTTAGCTGTAGACAATGAATCGTGTGGTGTGGTCTGGGTGAAAGCTGGAGGCATGTAGGTAGGCATAGCGGTCAGTAGGTTTCCGGTATAGGGTGGTGTTGATGTGACCATTGCTTATTAGCACCGTAGTGTCCAGGAAGTGGATCTCTTGTGTGGACCGGTGGTGATGGTGGGATGGAAATTGTTGAAATCATGGTGGAATTCCTCAAGGGCTTCTTTTCCATGGGTCCAGATGATGAAGATGTCATCAATGTAGTGCAAGTAGAGTAGGGGCATTTGGCGACAAGAGCTGAGGAAGCGTTGTTCTAAGTCAGCCATAAAAATGTTGGCATACTGTGGGGCCATGCGGGTACCCATAGTAGTGCTGCTGATTTGAAGGTATACATTGTCCCCAAATGTGAAATAGTTATGGGTGAGGACAAAGTCACAAAGTTCAGCCACTAGGTTTGCCGTGACATTATCAGGGATACTGTTCCTGACGGCTTGTAGTCCATCTTTGTGTGGAATGTTGGTGTAGAGAGCTTCTATATCCATAGTGGCTAGGATGGTGTTTTCAGGAAGATCACCGATGGCTTATAGTTTCCTTAGGAAGTCAGTGGTGTCTCGAAGACAGCTGGTAGCGCTGGTAGCGTAGGGCCTGAGGCGGGAGTCTACGTAACCAGACAATCCTGCTGTCAGGGTGCCAGTGCCTGAGATGATGGGGCATCCAGGATTTCCAGGTTTATGGATCTTGAGTAGCAGATAGAATACCCCTCGTCGGTGTTCTAGGACTGTGTCTGTGCTGATATGTTCTTGTGCTTTTTCAGGGAGTTTCTTGAACAAATGGTGTCATTTCTTTCGGTAACCAGTGGGATCAAAGGGTAATGGCTTGTAGAAAGTCCAACCTATTCATGATTACTACAGCACCTCCTTTGTCAGCCTTTTTTATTATGATGTCAGAGTTGTTTCTGAGGCTGCGGATGGCATTGTGCTCTGCACGGCTGAGGTTATGGGGCAAGTGATGCTGCTTTTCCACAATTTCAGCCCGTGCACATCAGCGGAAGCATTCTATGTAGAAATCCAATCTGTTTCTACCTGCGGGAGGAGTCCACCCAGAATCCTTCTTTTTGTAGTCTTGGTAAGTTGGTCTCTGTGGGTTAGTATGTTGTTCAGAGGTGTGTTGGAAATATTCCTTGAGTCAGAGATGTCGAAAATAGGATTCTAGGTCACCATAGAACTGTGCTGGCAATAGTTCACCTTACCTGATCACTCTTGTTACAGTGTGTATGGTAACACTCTCATCATCCAGGTTCTCATCACCTCGTGTGTTGATTACTGGCCTCAACAAATGTAATCTGCCCTTCTTGTAGCCATTCAGAATGCTGCTGCAAAGATCTTTGCTTTGACCACATCATCTGTCTTGTTGAATGCCTCCACTGGCTCCCTCTTTTTTTTATTGCATCAAACTTAAGCTACTTGTCTTTATTTTAAAGGCCCTTCATGACCTATCTCCACCCTACTTTTTATCTCTCATTCAGTACCGAAAGATCAACTCTCACCACTAATCATCCCAACTCTAGCCACCATTGCCCACTTGTTACATTTTCAAACAAGCACTTTCAGGCTCTTTCCTGCTTCCCCTTCATTATTCTTCTTCTTCAAATCTCCCTTAAGCTCTCCTTTGACATGATGCCTACAAAAAAAAGTAACAAAAAAGTAACCATGGTTAGGCTGCTGGTGTGTTGAGATCACAGCCCATCATACTGACCAAGTTTGTCTCATTGTTTTCTTGTACTCCCACTCTTTCTGTATCTGTGTATTCACTCTTGTCTTATACTTAGGTGGTAAGCTCTTTTTGGTCTGTGTTTGTACAGTGCCAAGCACAATGGGGTCTTGGTCCATGACTAAGAGCTCCTGGGCATTACAATAATATAAATTATAAAATAATAATGATGATGATGATGATCATGATAAAGGTCTGTTCCTTGGTACAGTCTGGAGAAAACTCAGGTGGGCCATGCAACTCATAAAAATATAAGAGCTACTTACGTTACTTTCCTATTATTCCTTCCTATGACCCTATCCAAGACACTAGGTATGTAGATTGCAGCATCGTTGCGATCCAACTGAAGTAAGCTGGCTATCCTCAGGCTTCCATAAGAAATGGAAAGGAATTTTTAGGAATAAAGCTTTAGGCTCTGATTCCACAACTGGATCCATTAGAGCGGACTTTTTGAATTCAATGGGGCTCTACTTGACAATCCAGGAGTTTGGGGAACCCAAGGAAAGCAGGATCAGCCCCCAAATTAGTAATGCACTGAAAATGAGCATGAACATAACATTTAGGAAGATCGTCCCAATGACTGATTTTATAATTATTCATGGCACCCAGCATGAATTCTTTTGTTTTTTACTGATGGAATTTATTAATGTATTAATTTTTAAAGTGTGCTCTGAAAGAGAGTATAACGTGGATAGGGAATGCAGAAAGGGGGATAGAAATCCTTCAAAAGTGGCCAGAGAAATAATGATTTTTGTACATGAAAATGGTACTTGGTAGCACATAGTGTTGTGTAAGGGTTTTAACTTTAGACTCTGCTCTAACGATTTGCTCCAGGATGAAATTGTTACACCACATCTTTGGCTCTAGTTCAGTGTAATCAGTCAATGCACACTAATAAACCTCTAACGACATTTTCCAGAAGAGAAATAGCCAATACCTGCTAAAAATCCCCTTGCTCCCTCTGCCTTGCTGCTTTTTCCATCCAATATCCTGAGAGACTGTATTTACAGAAAGACTCCTCTCTTAAAATATCTGAGGGAGCCATCATCCCTGTGAGCCTCATGTGCCTCCTTCCCAAGGAGACGATGGAAAGATCAGTTGTAACAGAGGTCTTCTGCCACCCCCACTTCCCTGCCTCTGCAGCCTGAAGCTGGTGCAATTGGGGCCCCTTGCGAGTGGCACTGCATGCCAGACTGGGAATGCACACTCCTGCAGCAACACTGGGCTGGTTCCACTGCAAGGCAGTAGGATTTGCACCATGTAGCACCATGGGAACCAAATTTATCCCAATGTATTTGGTGTACAGGCATACGGAATGTCAGAGTTGACCCTAGTTTCATCAGATATGAATGTGGCCCGTACTGTACACATGTCACAGAAATAATACTAGTATGTATCTAAGACCAGATTCTGAGAGGCACTGAGCTCCCTTGGCTCCCAAGGCCATCAATGGGAGTTGAGAGAACTCACCACCTCCCAGGTGGAACTTAGCATCTTTCAGGCTAAGGACCATACTTACACGGAACAATCTTTCAGAGTGCGATGCAAATACAAGATTAACCTTCATTACAACAAAAAGGGCAATATGTGACTACAACAGATCTATAATAATAAAGCATTTGCCATATGGGTGAACTCTAGTTTTCACTGTCATTCCAGACAGTGGGAAATATAATTTCAAATGATCTTCTAGCACCCTGCGAGACTGATAGTGTTTGTGATGAGTGAAGTGGCAGAATAATTTCCTCTACACTCTAATGAATACCTAAGTTCCTCTTTGTTCTCCAGTAACGCATTGACAGATCTGTCTTTAAGGTGCAACGGAATCTTGAAAAACCCTTGTGCTAAGCATTATTTCTTATAAAAGAAAGGAATTTCTTTTCCACTTTGCATCTACTACACTCTATGGAGTGATACAATTTAAAATATTCCTGTCCCACAGATAGGCCACAATATAACCCGTAAAATCTTTACAAACCAGATTTTAGGGGCCATAAATCCTAATTATTAGTCCAGATGTTTCATCAGAGCAGAGGTCTGTGAAATGTAAGTGACTCAGTTTAATCATTTATGATTTTGTGAAGCTTCCATGCAAATGCACCATTTTCTGCAAAAATGTGAGACATTTTGAACAATGCATCAAAGTTAGGCACAGCATTGTGTTTCACTACATGGATGCCAGAAAACTTGTCAGTGCTTTTGCTGGAGCATTTTTTAATTTCAAGTTTTGCTGGTCGAATTTCATCACATTCAGCTCTGGCTAAGCTGAAGTCACATGCTGTTTCTTCACAATTCTGGATTGAAATCCATCCTGAATCCTCTTCTGGTTCCTGACACCCTGACCTCCCTCCTCTGCCCTGCCTCACCCTGCTTCTCATGCAGAGCACCAACCCCTACATCCTCCCTTAGGCCCACTGCCATATTACCCGAATTCCCCTGTTTCCCATGCAGACTCTCCTTCCTATTCCTGACACTCAGACTTCTCCCTTCTGCACCACTGCCTCAACTCTCCCTGTGAGCATGGGCTCAGCCCAAGCAGCATGATGGCTGTGTTGCACAGCAGCTCCCCGTGACTGTAGTGGTTAGGGTCAGATGGGGCAACAGGGCCCCATCTGAGGAGGGCAAGATTCTCTCCCTCCTCCTGGGCTTGCACTCAGACCAATTTGGGGTGGTGGTGGTTCATGAGCCCAGGTGTCAGGACCAGGCCAAGCAGCAGTCACAGCAAGCCTCCACAGTGATGCCATCATTACAGTTGTACATTCTGCAAGACGTTTTGCTTCCATGGAGTTAGAGCATCAGTGTAAGGATCTGAGGTTAGGGTCAGACTTAAATCAAAGGCCTAAAGAGGGCCTGTGTCATAAATATAAAGGGAAGGGTAAACCCCTTTGAAATCCCTCCTGGCCAGGGGAAAGCTCCTCTCACCTGTAAAGGGTTAAGAAGCTAAAGGTAACCTCGCTGGCACCTGACCAAAATGACCAATGAGGAGACAAGATACTTTCAAAAGCTGGGAGGAGGGAGAGAAACAAAGGGTCTGTGTGTCTGTCTATATGCTGGTTTCTGCCAGGGATAGACCAGGAATGGAGTCTTAGAACTTTTAGTAAGTAAGCTAGCTAGGTACATGTTAGATTATGATTTCTTTAAATGGCTGAGAAAAGAATTGTGCTGAATAGAATAACTATTTCTGTCTGTGTATCTTTTTTGTAACTTAAGGTTTTGCCTAGAGGGGTTCTCTATGTTTTTGAATCTAATTACCCTGTAAGCTATCTACCATCCTGATTTTACAGGGGGGATTTCTTTATTTCTATTTTTATTAAAAGTCTTCTTGTAAGAAAACTGAATGCTTTTTCATTGTTCTCAGATCCAAGGGTTTGGGTCTGTGGTCACCTATGCAAATTGGTGAGGCTTTTTATCCAACATTTCCCAGGAAAGGGGGGGTGCAAGTGTTGGGAGGATTGTTCATTGTTCTTAAGATCCAAGGGTCTGGGTCTGTAGTCACCTAGGCAAATTGGTGAGGCTTTTTACCAAACCTTGTCCAGGAAGTGGGGTGCAAGGTTTTGGGAAGTATTTTGGGGGGAAAGACACGTCCAAACAGCTCTTCCCCAGTAACCAGTATTAGTTTGGTGGTGGTAGCGGCCAATCCAAGGACAACGGGTGGAATATTTTGTACCTTGGGGAAGTTTTGACCTAAGCTGGTAAAGATAAGCTTAGGGGGTTTTTCATGCAGGTCCCCACATCTGTACCCTAGCGTTCAGAGTGGGGGAGGAATCTTGACAGCCTGATCCTGACACAAGCAGTGCTTACTCACCCAAGCCAGAGCACTGAAGTTAGTGGGAATACTGAGGTGAGTCAGAGTTTTCAGGATTAGGCTCAGGAACAGTAAAATGGATATATATGAGAGAGAGATCAGGGATCAGCAACCTTTGGCACGCGGCCCATCAGGGAAATCTGCTGGCGGGCCGGGATGGTTTGTTTACCTGCAGCATCCACAGGTTTGGCTGATCACAGCTCCCACTGGCCACAGTTCACCACTCCAGGCCAACGGGGGCTGTGGGAAGCAGCGGCCAGCACATCCCACGGCCCCCGTCACTTCCCGCAGCCCCCATTGGCCTGGAATGGTGAACCCTGGCTAATGGGAGCTGCGGTCAGCCGAACCTGCAGACCTGCAGGTAAACAAACCATCTCGGCCTGCCAACAGATTTCCCTGGTGGGCCACATGTCAAAGGTTGCTGATCCCTGATATAGATATTCAGGGTCATGTGGGTGTAAATGAGGAAAGAGCTTGGACCACAATGGGCCAGATTTTTCTAAAAAGATATGGCCACTTCATGTAGGACCAAACTCCCACTGGAGAGCTGCTGGTTTCTGAGCTTTTTTGAAAATCTGGCCACTCCATTTCGGTGCTTCAATGGGAGTGGTTGGCCACTGAGCTCTGTTGAAGATCTGGCCCAGTATGTCCCTCAGGACTGGAAACCCATTGATGGTTGTGCTGTGATGTCACAAGTTTGGAAATTTTTAGAACTGAAATAACCCAGAGCCTTCTGGATGGGGGAAGTCAGTTACAAATGTTTCTGAAAGCCGAGATATGAAATAGAAGTAAGTTAACTATTAATTACAAGTCAGGTTTGATAAAAGACAGAAAGTAACATGATTTCTTTTCTGACGCCTCCTCCCTCTGCAATTTAAAACTACTAGATTTGACTTTACTGCTGGAGGTATGTCAAAGGGTACAAAGGATTGTCAGAAAGAAATATCCTCCACATCAGGAATATTGCGGAAATTAACCACTGACTTGCTCTACCTGCAGTCCAGCATGGGACCGTTTTAACGGTTTATTTTCTTAATGAATTTAGAATAGATTCATTTGAAAAATAGGACGGACTCAGCTTCAAAATTAGACATGGAAGTGTTAAGAGAAAAAGAAAAATGCCAAGATTAGACTTTTTGGCTGACTGCTCCCAATGCCCAGATCAAGAGAAGCAGTGAACACAAAATTAATTTAAAAAACTCCCTTAGTTTCATTCATACATGGCATGACCATCTGTAGATTGCTGAGCCTGCTCTGAGATTTTTTTAGGACCACCCTAATTTGAGCACTAGCCAACTATCCAAATTCCCAACAGACACATTCCCTTGTCCCAAATCTATTTTATATGTCTCAATAACAGATGTATTTGGATGCTGCTTTGTATGTACAAATAGTCTTCTTAAGAGCAGGTGACTGTGGCACTATTTTCCTTTTGGCACCCCTTTTTTAATTTTCCATGATAGAAGTACTTCTGTGGGGTGTGTTACTGAAACAAGTTAATCTTTGAAACCTCTGTGGAAGCCTGCTCTAGAGAAGGGCACCCTCACTTCTGCTGCTCCCACAACATAATATTTAACTAAGGGCTTATCTACACTGGCAGTTTACAGAGCTGCAACTTTCTCGCTCAGGGGTGTGAAAACACCCCCCCCCCCCCCATCTGAGTGCAGAGAGTTTCAGTGCTGTAAAGCACCAGTGTAGACAGTGCACCAGCACTGGGAGCTGTGCTATGCCCCTGTCAAGGTTCCTTCCCCACTCTGAACTCTAGGGTACAGATGTGGGGACCTGCATGAAAACCTCCTAAGCTTACTTTTACCAGCTTAGGTTAAAACTTCCCCAAGGTACAAATTAATTTTATCCTTTGCCCCTGGATTTCCACTGCCACCACCAAACTTTAACTGGGTTTACTGGGAAACATAGTTTGAACACATCTTTCCCCCAAAATCCTCCCAACCCTTGCACCCCACTTCCTGGGGAAGGTTTGGTAAAAATCCTCACCAATTTACATAGGTGACCACAGACCCAAACCCTTGGATCTGAGAACAATGAAAAAGCATTCAGTTTTCTTACAAGACGACTTTTAATAGAAGTAAAGGAATCACCTCTGTAAAATCAGGATGGTAGATACCTTACAGGGTAATTAGATTCAAAACAGAGAATCCCTCTAGGCAAAACCTTAAGTTACAAAAAAGACACACAGACAGGAATAGTTATTCTGTTCAGCACAGTTCTTTTCTCAGCCATTTAAAGAAATCATAATCTAACACATACCTAGCTAGATTACTTACTAAAAGTTCTAAGACTCCATTCCTGTTCTATCCCCAGCAAAAGCAGCATACAGGCAGACACAGACCCTTTGTTTCTCTCCCTCCTCCCAGCTTTTGAAAGTATCTTGTCTCCTCATTGGTCATTTTGGTCAGGTGCCAGCGAGGTTACCTTTAGCTTCTTAATCCTTTACAGGTGAGAGGAGCTTTCCCCTGGCCAGGAGGGATTTCAAAGGGGTTTACCCTTCCCTTTATATTTATGACAGCCCCTCATGGGGGTGGGTGTTTTAAAGCGCTGGGAGAACTCACTCCCAGCACTCTGCTGTGACCACACAAGGCACATTAAAGTGCTGCCATGGCATTGCTTTAACGTTGCCAGTGTAGACTAGCCCTAATCTTTCATTTGCAAATCTTCAATCCTGCACAGTGCACAAGTTACAATTAGTGATGCTCTGGCTAATGATTACATACTTATCTACAATGGGAAGTGATCCTAATTGGGGACCAGACTGGGAGGGCTGTCTGTTGCCCCTGGGCCTAGAAACCTTCTTCCACATCCATATTTCCTGCTGTGGGGAGAGCTGCCACTAAATATCACTATGCAGCACTCCTCACCAGAAAAACTGGGGCAGTCCTATTGCTTTTAAGATCTCCTGTAACTGCGTACCCTGGAGTAGGATTTCCTCTTGAGTTCTTAACTTTTAAAATAGTTTAAAGAAATGAGCTGCCGCTGGCTTGAAGCAGTTAAGGAAGACCCCTAGCTAATTCAATTGGCACCCAGTGTTCCAAGCCCCTTTTCAATATTTCCCCTTTGAACATGCATACTTTGGAATCTACTGAACTGTTTTTCTTCACATGTGGATTGTTGGTCTATCTAAAGTTTCTGGCTTCATGATTTTATTAGTGAAGTGAACACAAAACATTTATTTTGGAACATATAAGCAAAGTATAGTTTTTCCTCCCATACACACAACCCAATAGTGGCTGAGCAGATGCAGCTCAATCCTTTACAACAATCCCTTTTGAGCAGAGACCACATATAAAAAAGAATTCCTCTCAACATGATTTTATTTCAGAAAGTTATTAGCAATTGAAAATGGGGGATTGGAACGGGAACCTGAACACAGGCCTAATTGGGACGTTTGCTAGCTGTGAACAGTGTATGTATGTGTGTGTGTATATATATAATATAAATACAATAGTACAATTGTTTTGGAAGCTGAGAATGCCTCTGGTGAAACTATGTAGTGGTACATTCCACACAGAGAGGAATTAATTTCCTCAGCAGTGCTCCCTGCCCCTGTTGGCCTAAGCACTGAAGAAGAAAATTCTGGTCAGGACTCTCATCCACCACATTTCAATATATTGTACTACTGCTAAATTGCCATGCCCAAGGATTGAAAAATCCACTCTCATCTAATCTCCACTAGTGAACTGGACACTTTTTCTGATAAACAAAGAGCCACCCTAGCAGAGAAAGGTCTAACAAGATCCAACGGCTGGAAGTTGCAGCTAAACAAATTCAAACGAACAGTCAGAGTAATTAATCATTGGAACAATTTACCCAAGGTCATGGTGTATTCTTCATCATGGACAATTTTTAAATTAAGATTGGATGCTTTCCTAAAAGATCTGCTCTAGCAATTATTTTTTGGGGAAGTTCTACGGCTTGTGTTATACAGGAATCAGATTAGATGATCACAATGGTCCCTTCTGATATTGGACTCTATGAATAAATCATCAGTTTCCGAAGAATCTAAGTTTATGCCTAGCCCTTTTTGTTGGAAAGAAAAAACTTTCCAAATTTAAGCTGATTGAGTATTGTGTTCCTGAGTCTACAGACAGCTCCAGTGCCTGTGCTGCTGAAAAAACATTGGTGAGTTTCTCTTCTGATATTCAGATTCCTGTGGGCAATAGACAGTGTTATGAATCATGACAGTTTCATTCTGCTGTTGCTGAGCAAGTCGGAGAAGTGGCCCAGGAACTGTGGTTATTGTACCAGACTTCACTGTTGGCCCAACCTCTCTCCCAACTTTTATATCATCCTCAGTTAATAAATTTAGACTTCTGGCTAGTGGATTTCCAATATTTAAAGCTCTGGCCATGCCCATCAAGTATTAACATGCACCATGAGAGCATGTTTCATGCAAGCAGTGCAGTTGATTTCACAATATTAGGAAACTATCAGGATAGTACAACTTACTCATTTTTAGTTTGGTTTCTTGTAACATTGTCTAAAAGACATGTTTTCTCAGTGTACAGTATATATCTACAAGGGAACTATCTAGTTTCTTCCTAGTTGATCTCATCTCTATCTATTCCACAGTTCCCCCTGGATTAAGCAAAGCAGCAGTCTGCATGCCAAATTAGAAGTCATCTGTAACCCAAGTATTCTGTGATTAAAAATTACAGCACTGATATCCAAAACTAGATTTTAATAGCTGTTGTGATAAGAAGAGTGGTGTTATTGGATTACCAGCTTTGAATTAATTTTCATTATCTTTCTTTATTTTAATTAATTGTTTTTCCCGTTCCTCCCTTCCTGTGCAGACAGTCCAACAAGATGAAAAGGACGTTGAAAAGGGAAAAAAGAGAGCGAGAAAGGATAAATGGAATATAAGGCTGTAGAAGCAACAATTTGCTTAACTAAATGATGCCATATAAAGCTCTAAATTGAAGGAAGGAATTTGTCTTCTAAATAAATTGGACACACTAGAAGAGAAAGAATAAAAGGGCTGGACAATGCACCTTTGTGATCAGGCTGGAATTAATTTTTGGAATTACACCCTACAAAATTAAAACGCCATCCACCCGCCTCAATGGGTGGGAGAACATGATGGGGTCGGGGTGAAAGGGGACAGTCCCAGCAGTGAGGGAGGGAGACATTCACTGAGGGACACTAGGAAGCTCCTTTCTCCCCCTGGAGTCTCTGGCACCTATTGGCCATTTGGTGGGGAGGGGTGCTGATTGGCCAATGTCCCCCAGCTCCAGGGCTTCAACCCAGATTAGGGGCCACGTGGAACCTCTTTCAGCTCCTTTCCAGCAGCCAGACCCTATCCATCTCACACTATGAATGGGAATCACGTCTGACAGATGCTGCAGGTCTAGTCAATCACCCATTTGGGGGTCAGAAAGGAATTTTCTCCCACGGGCCAGTTGGCAGAGGACCAGGGAGTTTTTTCACCTTCCTCACAGCACCTTCAAGCAGGAATGCGCTTAGTACATGACTGAGGTATTTGGTAATTCATTGCAACTAGCTTCCAGTTTTCAGTGTGATTAAAAGGATAAAATGAACCATTCCCGGAGGTAAAGATTTTGCTGATGGTCCTTGGGCTTGTGAGACAGGGTGAGACCTTGTGGCCCTCGCTAGTCAAGGTTTCCATCCTTCTGGCCCCTCTGCCCCCCTTCTGGGGTGGGGTTGGGGTTGAAGAGGTAGGACTCAAAGAGAGCTGACTTCTGTGGGTAAGCTGAGGAGAGTCTACCTGAGTTATGGGTTATATGGTGGCAGTTCAATAATCTCCACATTGGAATCACTTAAATGCCGGATATTGGAGAATATGGGTGATGGGTGGGTCATGCCCTTCCCCTGTGTTTAGGTTTAATAAAAGTTGTGGCCTGCTGTTTAAAATCCATCCAGGTAGCTGTTCTTATTTTGCAGCTGTATGTGGATCAATGTTACTTTGTATCCAGAACCGCTATGCACAATGTGGGGTTGTAGTGCAAATGCTGTGTTTAAAAATATATTGGCAGAAAAATCTTTAAAGGAAAAATGGAAGAACATAAGAGGAGGCAAGTGGAAAATGTGAAAACAAAGCTCAGTGAGTTATTGAGGGCATGTAAGAGAGTAAATGCCAAGGTAAAAATGCAAAAAAGTGTATATCTGAAACCATTAGGTAAAGCTATGTTCCTTTTGAATGTGTTAAAGAGAGACATGGGGGAGTGCAGGGTAGGGTAATGGTCAGTGCAAGCCCACTGAAAAATAACATAGATGAGATCTTGAGAGAAGATATGGAAAAAGGTTAGGCACTGAATCAATCACATTACTTAAATGAAGGATGCAAAACCAAAAAGCAGGCCCAGGTTTCATAGCAATTTGTTCTCTCCAAGACTGGACAGAAAGATGCTGGAATTTCCTGTCTCTAGAACCTCTCCTTGGCGAGCTACTGCAGTACCATTCTTTGGTACTCTCTTCTACATCTAAGCTTCCTGTAGTGTGCTCACCCAGTAAGACTTCCCCTCATACCAATTATATTATTTTTCTCTTCAAAACTTCAGTTCATCTATACTAGTTGAAATGTATTTAATAAATTACCTGTTATTAGTGTACCTAGAAAGTGCATCTCATACTTCAGATTAAGGAGTGTCTGATGCAAGAGAAGTTTAATATTTTTTCTCTATTGCTAGTACCTAGGAACAGCAGACAAGCATCAAATCTGGTTGTGCTGGCAACTGTATAGGCAAGTATTATAAATATAAAGGGAAGGGTAACCACCTTTCTGTAGACAGTGCTATAAAATCCCTCCTGGCCAGAGGCAACATACTGTTACCTGTAAAGGGTTAAGAAGCTCAGCTAACCTGGCTGGCACCTGACCCAAAGGACAATAGAGAACAAGATACTTTCAAATCTTGGGGGTGCGGGGTGGGGGAAGGCTTTTGTTTGTGCTCTTTGTTTACGTGTTTGTTCTCTCTTGGGACTGAGAGAGGCCAGACAGAAATCCATCTTCTCCAACTCATCCTAATCCAAGTCTCCAATATTGCAACCAGTATAGGTAAGCCAGGCAAGGCGGATAAGTTTATCTTTTGTTTTATGTGAATTTTCCCTGTGTTACGAGGGAGGTTTATTCCTCTTTTCTGTAACTTTAAGGTTTTGCCCAGAGGGGGATCCTCTGTGTTTGAATCTGAATACCCTGTAAAGTATTTTCCATCCTGATTTTACAGAGGTGATTCTTTTTACCTTTTCTTTAATTAACATTCTTCTTTTAAGAACCTGATTGATTTTTCATTGTTCTTAAGATCCAAGGGTTTGTTTGTGTTCACTTGTACAAATTGGTGGGGATTATCATCAAGCCTTCCACAGGAAAGGAGATGTAGGGGTTGGGGGGATATTTTGGGGAAAGATGTCTCCAAGTGGTCTCTTTCCTTGTTTTGTTTAAAACGCTTGGTGGTGGCAGCATACTGTTCAAGGCCAAGGCAAAGTTTGTACCTTGGGGAAGGTTTTAACCTAAGCTGGTAAGAATAAGCTTAGGGGGTCTTTCATGCCAGTCTCCCCATCTGTATCCTAGAGTTCAGAGTGGGGAAGGAACCCTGACAGCAAACAACAAAGAAGGCTGTCCCTTAGTTCAGATTGGTTAGAGTCTAGGGGATGAAATCCTGGCCCCACTGAAATCAAGGGAAAATTCCCAAAGACTTTAATGGAGCTGGGATTTCACCCTAGGTGTCAGTCCAAATACAACAGTTGGAAAAAGCAAATGTGTGAAGGATATTCATAGATTCTAAGGTCAGAAGGGATCATTCTGATCATCTGATCTGACCTCCTGTATAGCACAGCCCATAGAACTTCCTCCAAAATAATTCCTAGAGCAGAGCTTTTAGAAAAACATCCAATTTAAAAATTGTCAGTGGTGGAGAATCCACCATGGTCCTTGGTAAATGGTTCCAATGATTAATTACTCTCACTGTTAAAAAATATAGCTTTATTTCCAGTCTGAATTTGTCTAGCTTCAATTTCCAGCCATTGGATCTTGTTAAACCCATCTCTGCTAGACAGAAGAGCCCATTTTCAAATATTTGTTCCCTATGTAGGTTCTTATTGGCTATAATCGAGTCACCCCTTAGCCTTCTCTTTGTAAAATAAATAGATTGAGCTTCTTGAGACTATCATTATAAGGCATGTTTTCTAATCTTCAGTCATTCTTGTGGCTCTTCTCTAAACTCTCTCCAATTTATCAAGACTCTTCTTGAATTGTAGGCACCAGAACCAGACACAATATTCCAGCAGCAGTCACACCAGTTCAAATACACAGGCAAAAGAACCTCTGTAATTCTACTCAAAATCCCCCAGTTTATGCATCCCAGAATTGCATTAGCACTTTTGGCCAGTGTCACACTGGGAGCTCATGATCAGCTGATGATCCACCATGACCCCCAAATCTTTTTCAGAATCACTGCATCCCAGGATAGAGTCCTCCATCCTGTAAGTATGGCCCATATTCCTTGTTCCCAGATATACACTTTTAGCCTTATTAAAACAAATATTGTTTACTTGTGCCCAGTTTACCAAGTGATTTAGATCGCTCCAAATCAGTGACCTGTCCTCTTCTTTATTTAATACTCCCCCAATCTGTGTCATCTGTAAACTTTATCAGTGATAATTTTATGTTTTCTTCTAGGGCACTGATAAAGATGTTAAATAGAACAGGGCTTAGAAATGATCCCTGCAAGACCCCACTGGAAACAGGCCCTCTCTATGATGATCCCCCTTTTCAGTTACATTTTGAGACCTACCAGTAAACCAGTTTTTAATCCATTTAATGTGTGCCATGTTAATTTTTCATTGTGCTAGTTTATTAATTAAAATGTTGTGCAATAACAAGTCAAATGCCTTACAGAAACCTAAGTATGTTAACACTATTATCTTGATCAACCAAACTTGCAATCTCATCACAAAAATATCCAATTAGTTTGACACGATCTATTTCTCATAAAACCAAGTTGAGATGCATTAATTATATTACCCTCCTTTAGTTCTTTATTAATTGAGTCTCATATCAGCATCTCCATTATCTTGCCTGGTTCAATGTCAGGCTGACAGGCCTATAATTAACCAGGTCATTCTGTTTAACCTTTTAAAAAATTGGCACAATGTTAGCTTTCTTCCAGTTTTCTGGAACTTCCCTAGTACACCAAGACTTATTGGAAATCAACATTAAATGGTCCAGCGAGCTCCTCAGCCAGCTCTTTAAAAACTCTTGGATGAAAGTTATCTGTACCTGGTACTTTTAAAATGTCTAACTTTAGTAGCTTCTGTTTAACATCCTGCAGAGATACTAGTAGAATATAAAAGTATGTTATAACCATATGAGGAGACTACATCATCTGTTTTTTCTCCTAATACAGAATAGAAATATTTATTGGACACTTTTGCCTTTTCTTTATTATTATTGATAGTTCTACCATTTCCATCTAGTAATGGACAAATACCATTGTCAGGATTCTTTTAGTTCCTAATATATTTTTAAGCTCCATCTTATTGGTCTTAACTCTGCAGGCCATAGATTTCAACTTGTGTTCCTTAACTTTTTATAAATTTTCTACAGTTCCTAATTTCTGATTCATATTCATTACTATCAATTTCCCATTTCTTCTATTTGTTTTATTTATTATATATATATATATACACATATATATATATATATATACACATACACACACACACATACACACTCTGCCTTTGCTTCCATTCTATACCAGAGTGGTTTTTTAAACAACACAGCCATCTTCCACAATTGTGGGATTATGACTTTTCAGGCATCTAGAAAGGTGCCATATACCCAAATACCATTCACACTTTTCCTGATTAAATTCTTCCTCCCAGCTCATTTGTCCCATAATTATTTTCATCTTTGTGAGATGGAGTGTGGAGTAACAAAATGAACAGAGTTTATCAGAAAGAATGAAGTCTCAGCTCTCCAGTTGCCTCACCATTACCAGTTAATGGTAAGGAGATCATCATACACTTTATTGTTCTCCTTCTCCCCCAATCCT
Organism: Lepidochelys kempii; assembly: GCF_965140285.1. NCBI lineage: Eukaryota > Metazoa > Chordata > Testudines > Cheloniidae > Lepidochelys > Lepidochelys kempii. Next base: position 79,878,608 of record NC_136380.1, read on the forward strand.
CCCACCCCTGCAGCTTAAAGTTGGCAAATGTAGGTATAATGATGCTTGGGTAAGCTGTGGACCAAACCCCAAATCTTAGAGCTGAACACTTATGATCTCTGGGGGATTCACATATAGTTCCTAATTCTGTGAATATAGCCCGTGAATAGTAAGTTAATGAAGGGGAGATTTACAGGCAAAAGTATTGTGTCTTCACCAACATTAATTCAGGGAAGTCTTATGGCCTGTGTTATACAGCAGGTCAAACTAGATGACCACAATAGTCCCTTCTGGCCTTATAATCTATAAATCTATGAAACACTAGCCCAAATCCTGCAAAGCTCTGAGCATTTTTAACTCCCATTGACTTAAATGGGAAGTTTTTCATCAACATCTTATGGCTTCTAGCATCTCATGGAATCAGACACATGTTGCCAGATATTAGGCACAAATTCACCTTTGTCACATAAAACCCAAGCACTGTGATTATATGCCAGTGTAGCCGTGAGGAATCCACCTCTGCAACCGAGGGCCAAGACAAAGAGCTGCAGTGCAGATTCTTGTAGCTACTTCTCTAGCCCATAAGCACAGAGAGTAGCTGCAACTCCACTGTCTGTGGCACTAAAAGCATTTGGATCCATGCCATTTGTAACCTCCAGCTCTACCTATTATCTGAACTGGGGTCATCCCAACACCACCTTGCATAGAATATCAGGGTTGGAAGGGACCTCAGGAGGTCACCTAGTCCAACCCCCTGCTCAAAGCAGGACCAATCCCCAACTAAATCATCCCGTCCAGGGCTTTGTCAAGCCTGACCTTAAAAGCTTCAAAGGAAGGAGATTCCACCACCTCCCTAGGTAACGCATTCCAGTGTTTCACCACCCTCCTAGTGAAAAAGCTTTTCCTAATATCCAACCTAAACCTCCCCTACTGCAACTTGAGACCATTACTCCTCGTTCTGTCATCTGCTACCACTGAGAACAGTCTAGATCCATCCTCTTTGGAACTCCCTTTCAGGTAGTTGAAAGCAGCTATCAAATCCCCCCTCATTCTTCTCTTCCGCAGACTAAACAATCCCAGTTCCCTCAGCCTCTCCTCATAACTCATGTGTTCCAGTCCCCTAATCATTTTTGTTGCCCTCCGCTGGACTCTTTCCAATTTTTCCACATCCTTCTTGTAGTGTGGGGCCCAAAACTGGACACAGTACTCCAGATGAGACCTCACCAATGTCGAACAGAGGGGAACGATCACGTCCCTCGATCTGCTGGCAATGCCCCTACATATACATCCCAAAATGCCATTGGCCTTCTTGGCAGCAAGGGCACACTGTTGACTCATATCCAGCTTCTGCAGAAAAGGACCTAGGGGTTATAGTGGATGAGAACTGCTGCCGAGCCATTCGGTCCCTAGTCTGTAGCGGTGCATTGGATTCTTCCGTCCTAAGTGCAGGACACTGCACTTGTCCTTGTTGAACCTCATCAGATTTCTTTTGGCCCAGTCCTCTAATTTGTCTAGGTCCCTCTGCATCCTATCCCTACCCTGCAGCGTATCTACCTCTCCTCCCAGTTTAGTATCATCTGCAAACTTGCTGAGGGTGCAATCCACACCATCCTCCAGATCGTTTATGAAGATATTGAATAAAACCGGCCCCAGGACTGACCCTTGGGGCACTCCACTTGATACCGGCTGCCAACTAGACATGGAGCCATTGATCACTACCTGTTGAGCCCGACAATCTAGCCAACTTTCTATCCACCTTATAGTCCATTCATCCAGCCCATATTTCTTTAACATAGGAGCCTGTGCAAAGCCATCATAGAGGTATGCAGAGAAATGTGGAGGATCACCTATGTGACTGCTCTGGCGATAGCTCTTCCCATACAGCCCTCACACTGGGTTTGAGCAGGGAACCTTCCAGAGGCCCTCTGCACCGGGGTCAATTTCCCCCAAATAGCAAAACTGGGGAATTCAGTTCAGTTTAAGTACTGCAGGGATCAATGATAAGGTAAGAACAGAACCAATGGCTGCAGAAGGAGCTTCATTCAGCCAACTCAGTAGGAAGGATGGCCACCCTGATACAAGACCTTGGTGCGAAGTGAGTGTTGTTAATATTCTGTAATACAGCTCCATAGACATGTAAATAACTAACAGGAGACTTCCTGGGAAACTGAGAGGCATGCAGGGTCCTCATAAAATCATAGACTATCAGGGTTGGAAGGGACCTCAGGAGGTCATCTAGTCCATCCTCCCTAAAGGTCTGTAAGTTGGCACAGAAGGAATTGTGACAAAAGCAGTCACATGTCTCAGCAACAGGGGACTGAGCAGTGGACCAGAATATTGTGGGGCAGGGATTTTTACAATGCAGATGACCCATGGGGCTGTGTGTTATTCACCTGAGTTTAAAAGTTGCTTCAACTTACTCGATTGACTTGCATTAGAAAAAATGAAAAGAGAGCTGGAAACAGCTGTGCGCTTCCTTGTTTCTACATCTATTATAATTATTTCCCGGGATGGGTGAACACAACTATGTTATGACTTGAAACTAGGGATGTGACAAATCACTGATTTGGATTCAGGTTGTGCAAGAGTCCACTGACTCAAAAGATATTTGTTTTCATTGACTATTGCTCCAAGAAATGTTGTGAATAAAAAAATCCTAGCTCTATATAATAGGCCTGATTTTCCAAGTGTGTTGAATACCCATAGCCCCCCCGGCACGACTCCAGCTGAAGATGTGGACGGTCAATACTTCTAAAAATCAGGCCCTCCATGTTTAGACAATACATTGCTAAAGAAAAACATTGCTAATATGGTAAACACCGATATACCAAAGTGAAAATCAATCCTTGAAATAGCACAAAAAATGCTACCTAGACACTATATACAAATTAAGGCCTCAAGTAAGGCTCAGCCCTGCACTGAGGGCGATGTGGAGACCTGTGGCTCCAGTGGAATCCTAGATGCCTCCCATTCCCAGCAGGGACGTCCCTGTGCAGTGATGAGTGAGCCTCAAAGGTGTCACTGGCCCAGTTCAGATGGGCACCCTATGTTTTTGATAGCTTGTCTGAACCAACTGGTACCATAGGTGCTGAAACTAGGGATGCTGGGGGGTGCAACACCCCTTGGCTTGAAGTGGTTTCCATTTTATATAGGGCTTACAGTTTGGTTCAATGGCTCTCAGTTCCCCTCCTTCCCACTAAACAAATTATTCCCCCAGTCTGGGAGTGCAAAGCTGTGCATGAAATCCAACATTAGGCTTTTTGTGAGGTTTCCAGTACTCTCAACTTCTGATAAGGACAAAAGTAGTTCGACAGCAGGCCCTCTAGCAGTATTTCAACATTTCTGCTGCCAGGGGAATCTTGCAGTTCAGATGCAAACAAAACAATCAAAAATAAAAAAGACCACAACATTTTTTGAACCTAAGCGAAGGTTCAGTGTTGAGTTCGTGCAAAGCATTGAGGGGTGAGGCTACTTCTTATTTTGTCTTAATGGATGCTTACAAATATTCTACTGTGGGGGTCAGATCCTCAGCTAGTGTAAATAGGCATAGCTACAATGAAATAAATAGAACTGTGACTATTTACACCAGCCAAGACCTGGTCCAAGGACTTCTCTTCAGCTAAATCTATGCAATCTAATATTATATGTGAGTCTTTATAGCCACAATGACTCAGATTTACCCCAGCATTAACTGAGGACACCATACTGATCATGAACTTATTACAAGCAGATGGGTGAGGTAAGGGTAAAAGGCAACACTCTAATTACAATTACTTTGAATTCTCAGCTTTGTTAGACAGAAAACTTACATAATGACTTCACATCCATCAGCCAGGGGATTCAAAGTCACTTGCTGATGGATGTGAAGTCATTATGTAAGATGTCATTAAAAGACATGTAATCCCTATGGACTGAAGCTATCAAGGGTTGGGAGCTCACCCCTGACATCTGTTCATGAATAGAGGAAAGAGTGGATACAAGCTCTCGAGGGAAAGGAGATTTCTGCCACCATCTATTGGTGAACAGGGGAAAGAACAGAGAAAAGGTTCATTTGCATAAGCTTTCTACCCAGAAATCCTCCAAGTGACACACTGGGGAGTCACAATAGGATAGACTCCAAATGTGTGGGGTATGGGACTGAACTGCCAGAGAAAAATGGAAGGAAAAGGGGCTTCTACCTTGTGACAAGGACTCTTCTCAAAGGTCCTATATGCCACTGATCGGCCTCCACTGAAGACTCTGTGAGGAGACAATGCACAGCTGACTCCATAATGGAAGATGATGTTGCAGAAGCTGAAGAGGGTAGTAGCAGAATTGCGTGAACTCTGGTGAGGCCCTCTCTACCCAACACCAATTAAACTGAAATCAGTACTGGTGGGTTAAGTGGAGGCACCTCAGGAATGGACCAGGCAGCATTTCCTTTAGGGGTTGGAGACAGGCCTGTCCAAGTGCACTTGCAGACTCTGGGACTGTGCTACTCACTGACACCAAACCGTAAATGGGGTGTAGCAGACGGGAAAGGGTGGAAGTGACAAGTTAAAGGACATTTGTTTATCAGACATTCACATCATCAGGTGGGAGACTAAATTAAAGGAATACTGCCAAAGATACCATGAGGGTGGGTGTTTTTCAAGTTGATGCTGTGTTCTGTTTCCCCCCATAAAGTCTTTGCTTGTTTCTTACACAGACTCAGTGCTTATGAGAGGGGAAAGTAGTACCTGTTAAGGGCACCCAGGAGAGGTTTAGTTTTATCCACGTGTCCGAGAGTGGGCTTGAGCCAGCATTGTGTGTTAATTTTAAGAAGAACCCCTACATATTTGAATGCAGCCTTTGTTGCTCCTGACAGAACATGGGTGGTCAAAGGGCTCCAGAAAACTGAGCCTTTTCCTAACACTGAAATATTTTTTTGTGTTGAAGCTCTTGGTTTCATTAGATTTGTTCTTCAAGGTAGTGACTCTGCTATTCAGTGTAGCTTTGAGCATGTTGTTAGCATGCACCAAATAAGAATAATAATTAACAAGTGGGCATATGCTTTACTGAGGCTGGATGGGTATTGTCTCCTTTGTATGTTAAATCCTGCCCTCTGAGGAGTGGGGAGAGAAAGGAACAAGAGGTTCTAAAGTGGAACGAGAGACAGAATTCTGCAAAGAATGAATTCCTTTCTACTTTAGAGCTAGATTCTGATTTTAGGCACAGCTTGCACCAGCCTAGGAATAGTCCTGGGTCAGGCACTGTGTCCTGAGAGTCAGGCCTCGGAGCTGGAGCAGAGATCAAGCCAATGTGGGATCGGGACTGGGCAGAGGGAACTGCTGGAATTGAGATCTGGGGACAGGTCAGAGTCAGAACTGAGATCACAGTTCATGGACAAGCCAAAGCAGTAGGAGCCCAGGACTCTATCTGGAGTCCAGATAGAGGCCCAAGGTTGAAGCTGTGTGGTCAGAGTCCACGGGGGCCAGGAGGCAGAGACCAGGCTAGAGCTGGTCAGTAACAGGGATGGAGCAAAGTCAGAGTAGGGTAAGGACAAGACTAGAACAGGGCCTGGGCAAGGAACAGGGACTGGGTCAAGCGCAGGCTGGGAGTCTAGAGAGTCTGCTATTCTGCGAGGCAGCAGAAATGTCTTTGAACGGGTTGCATAGACTGATCTTGCAGCTTTGGAGGGGTTGGGGAAATACCTGGGCCTGGGGGTCAGCTGACCCAGTCTCTGCTCAGGGATAGGATGTTGTCATTTGCCTGAAGTCTGAGTCACTACCAACTCTTTGATAAGGGCAAGTCAGTGCAGCTGAGTTGTGGTCACTTGTCTGAGGGATGACTCACTGCAGCTCTGTCGGAGGGGCAGATGAGCAAGCAGCCCTGGTTTGTCTGTGCGTTTGCCTCACATCAGGTGGCATTACATTTAAGACACACATCTGAGTCACAAATTCTTCCCTGCTTCCTCTTTGCTTCTAGGGGTAAGGAGTTATAATTTACTGCTGGCCTAGACCACCAAAAAACGACTATTCCTTTCTAATGGCTCAGCTTTATTGGTCAGCAAGTATAGGAGGTGGGTAGGTGTGGAGACAATGCTGCATCCATTCTCTGCTCCTCTACATACATCCACTTACTCCCTTCCTGGAGCAGGTATCACCCCTCTTACTCCAGCTCATCTGGGCCCCATGTTTCGATGGCCTATGTACAGCTTGTCATAAATATAATGGGAAGGGTAAACCCCTTTGAAATCCCTCCTGGCCAGGGGAAAGCTCCTCTCACCTGTAAAGGGTTAAGAAGCTAAAGGTAACCTCGCTGACACCTGACCAAAATGACCAATGAGGAGACAAGATACTTTCAAAAGCTGGGAGGAGGGAGAGAAACAAAGGGTCTGTGTCTGTCTGTAGTCGTCTTGGCCGGGGATAGACCAGGAATGGAGTCTTAGAACTTTTAGTAAGTAATCTAGCTAGGTATGCTTTTTCGTTGTTCTCAGATCCAAGGGTTTGGGTCTGTGGTCACCTATGCAAATTGGTGAGGCCTTTTTACCAAACCTTGTCCAGGAAGTGGGGTGCAAGGTTTTGGGAAGTATTTTGGGGGGAAGGACGCGTTCAAACAGCTCTTCCCCAGTAACCAGTATTAGTTTGGTGGTGGTAGCGGCCAGTCCAAGGATAACGGGTGTAATATTTTGTACCTTGGGGAAGTTTTGACCTAAGCTGGTAAAGATAAGCTTAGGAGGTTTTTCATGCAGGTCCCCACATCTGTACCCTAGAGTTCAGAGTGGGGGAGGAACCTTGACACAGCTGTAAAGAGGTTCTTACTCCTTTGCATGGGTATGGATTCCATGCCTGAATCCAGCTTTTAATGTTTTAAATACTTTATTGGGTTAAATGGAGAGAACCTGCTAATAAAAGAGGTTTCTTGGCTTTAGAACTGCATGTACTATTAAGCTTTTTTTGGTGAGATCCTGATCCTTGTGGGGAGGAGATGAAACACCAACACCACCTTGAACTCTCTATAGCAAATAGAAGGGTTTTTTTGCACTTCAGAGGTCTGTTGTTGTTTGCATGTCTCTCTCAGAAAACATTCATGTTAATACAGAACATTTCCCCTTTTAAGCACCCTGAAGCTGATTTCTCATCTATGAGGCTGTAAATTACTTTTAGAGGTTAATTGTAATGCAAATCTGCTCATCATGGGGTTCCAGCAACCAGAAAAACGTGAAAATATTCCCTTCTCCAGAAGCAGAGGCACATAGGACAACTTTCCATTTCTAAAACCACTTTGAGAGGATTATATGCCATATGTTTTCTCAGACGTAGCACATTAAATGTAAGAAACCTCCATTAAATGCAGCGTTAAGGTTGCACAATTACAATGTAAAAATGTCAAGAAACGTAAATGTTAAAGCACTCACAGCAACGTTAATGGGCCCATTTTGCATCTCCTCTATATTGGATGCTATGCATTTAAAAATGTAGTGTCCAATTCTGCAACCCTTTTTCTTATGAATAGTTCTTACCCCTGCAGTAGCCCTGTTGACTCATATGTGTAAGATTTTCAGTATCAGCACCAAAACCAACAATATTCAGTTGCAAGGCATTCATTTAATAAGAAAAACAGGGACAGCAAACACTACGTGCTGTGGGCCAGATTGTGATGAAAATAGCAGATTTCAATGAATACATCTTGCAGTCTTCAATATATGTTTGCTATTAACAAACGTAATAGTTATTTCTTATGAGCTTTATTCAGGACAGATTCAGTTTATGCTAGATTCAATTTACGCTGCACCACTGATACTTCCTTCATCTCCTTGCTATTTCCAGGTGCATCGCTACTGAAAATATCCTACTCAACTCACTCTGGTCCCTCAATGCATGGCTTCAGTTGTACGGGGAAACTTTGCCTGAAACCACTATGGCTTATTGCTAAAAGCAGCCAAGTCAGCAGGCTTAGCTTAACCAAGGCAGGAGGGGGGGCGGTGTCTTTGGGTGCCACAAAGAGGGCAGCTTGACCCCACGTCCTTCCTGAAAAGAATTGTGTTGAAGTGGCTGATACATGCATTTTAGAAGAGCAGTTTGTGCCCCAGGAATGTCTATTGGGGGCCTCAAGGCTGCAAACTCTGGAAAAACCCACACCTGGTTAATCAGTAATCAGAAGGAACCTTTTTCTGGACCACTGAAACTGCTTGTAACAAGCTTTCTTTAAGGGACTTATCTAATGTATAAATAAGGGGGGAAGTTTGAGGTAGTTGGACTCTTTTTGGACTCTCCCTCTGGATACATCTTGCAGTCCCCACCGGCAGACGGAAGATTTGGCCACCGGAAGCCTGCCGCTGTGCCACTCGAGAGCCCTACTCAACTCTGGTAATTATCAAGGGTTGGGGGTGTTTTACTAACCTTTTGCGGACATGTGTAGGTAAAGTTTAGCTTTAAGTGAAAGCACTTTTGTGTTGTCCTGTTTGTGCCAGCCATCTATCGGTCGGACGGCCTTGTCTCCCCTGCTTTATTTCCTGATACCACCTGGCACAGAGTAAAAGTGACCAAGAGCTTTGGGTTGAAAGAACCCCGGGTAACAGTCACCAATAGCACTACCCCTGTGAGCCACAGTGGGATGGACTGGCTGTGGCAAGCACTCACTCCTGCCAAGCTGTGCCTCACTGGGGTGGGGGAGGCGGCGTGTGTCTGCAGGAGGCATTGTGCCCCAGTCAAAGGAGTACCACTCGTTTCATCTTTGTAGAGGCTAATGCCACAATTGAATCTAACCTTGTGGAGTCCTTGCACTTGGAGGAACCTAGAGGAGTGCGGGCAGGTCTTTAGAGGGCAGGTCTTTCTGCTCGCTACTTTTCCTCATGCAACTAGTAATAAAGAGTCTTTCTTAAGACAGCAGGACCAAGGTTAGTTGAGGGGCCTTGCATTACATTGGCTGTCAACATTCCATCATGTTGCATATTCCTACAAACAGTTGATACTATAGTGAAGGGATGTAAAAACTCTGCTGGAATAGGAAGAGGACAGATTGTTTTTGGCTGTGTGGTTTTCTGCTTTTATGTTCTTATAAAAGTATTCTTAAAAGTCTTTAAACTTCAAGGTCAATATGAAATCAAGGTCCAACCGAGGGCCATGAGATGAGAAGCAGCAGAGCTGTCTTTTCATGTGCACTAGTGTAGCTAGTTTAGGGAGACAGTTCAAAAGATTTCAGCTGTGGTCATGAGCAAGCAGGGGACTATTAACATGCAAGCGTATGGTTCTGATTTAGATGAAACTAAGCGATTTAGTATAGTACCTTGAAACTATAAAGAGCAACAAATTTCAGTGAGGTAACCACAAAATTTAAAGTGACAAAGGATTAGTTTATATACTATTATTACCCTTCACTAGAACATAATTTCTATCTTTTCTAATTTTGTAAGCAAGTGTAACCCTTCTCCTAGGCATTCCTCTTAACACTACAAAACAGAACTGGTTTGAGCCCCCACCCAGTAATCTGGGAAACCTTAACACCACCCTGGGCACATCTAAGAGGCAATACTTCACCACTCACAAGCACTGAGTCTGCGTATAACAAAGGATAACTTTTATTAAAAGGGAAAGATAACCCAGCATTAATTTGGGAAAACGCCACAACCACATTCAAAAGCATACAACTATAAACACATCTGACCTCAGAGTATGTTGGGCAGAGTCTATTTCCCACCTCGTGGTGGGAAAGTCCAGTGACCAAATATCCCTTTAACACATCACTCCCCCTCTCCCTATGCTGCACCCTACTCACAATTGGGGATCATGGGCTAGTGAAGACCTGAGGTTCGGAGATGCATTTATAGGGGTTCACCTCCCACCCTTGTGTGTGGGAGGCATTAAGCAATGCCTCTGCTGCTGCCACTGTTTCTCTCTTCCATGTTCTCAGGTTCCATCACTAACCATGGGTGGCAGGTGAACCCTAGGCCCCAGAGGTTAGTTCCTGGCCCAGCTTCTGCCTGAGGCCCACCACTCCCAGCAGACCCCAGAGCCTGCCCCTCCATCCGCCCATCCCCAGGCCAACCGAGCACCCCCAGTCCACGAGCACCAGGTGGGCGGCATTCCCCCTCCCTGTCCCAAAGTGCCAGGCAGGTGGTGCACCCTGCCCAACCCCAGAGTGCCCCCCCCAAGCCCCAGAGTACAGGCCGGTCCCCATTACCCCCAGCCTGGGTCCCCAGCCACAGGGGGAAGAATCCTCCCCAGCACACTACTGGGAAGCAGGAAGGGGCTTGGAGGCAGAGCCTGGTCAGGGACATACAAGGCTGTTTGAGGAGGCTCAGCCTTCCATGGCCTTTGATACCTGCTACTCACATCACTAACCCAGCTCTTAGTGACTTCAGCAAGTAGACGGGAACCTCACTTCCAGCGCAATTGCTGTGTTACCTTTCACTGTAACACTGTCCCCACAAAAAGTCTAAGGCTGAATCCCTAGACCTGCTAAGCAGTCACATCAGCTCCAGGAACCACCAACCAGTAATAAGGACTCTGAACTGAGTCTAATTAACTCTGTTTTTAAGCACTAGAGAGGAGCAGATAAAATGATGTCTAGAACTCTTTAGGCAAAGTCCACAGCACCACATAGAAACACCCGTCTCCATCCACTTTTCACTTTGTTTGGATTTGGCATCCTTATCCCAGCTTAGCAAGTGAGATTCAGTTTAGGGTGACCCCTCTCTCAGTCAGGGCATGTTAAGAACAGTTCTGCTACCCTTTACTCATACAATAAGGATAACACATCATTAACCCTGCATTCAAATAACTAGAGTGATTTGTAACCCAAAACCAGCCAAAATTGATCATTTTGGCAAAGCAGCTCCATGAGGCTGTGCACGTAGGCAGAGTAGGTGTGTCTATGCAAACATGGACTACTCCTACAGGCTTTCACCCCCCGTGCTTCACTAGAAGTCATGGGAGAGCTCATTCAGACCCTGCTTACACAGGCAATATGAACCCATTGTTAATCTTCAGGTATTAATACACAGAATTTTTTGAGTGCTCATAGCAATGGAAGATTCAAATAACTGAATTATAGGAAGGTAGCTTATCTACCAACTTATGGTCCCGTCAGATAATGATACCATCTAGGGCTCATGTGGAAATACTGGGTTTGTAATATGGAAGTTGTGCAGAGCATTGTATTTTCAGTGAAGTGAAGCGCCTAGAGCAATTGACAGATCATTTTTTATTTTTCCAATGTAAGAGGGTGCCTGTGTGTGGACATTATGGGAATTTCATCACCCCGACTGGCTCTCACCCACCAGCACTCAGGTCTTTTTTTCCAGAGTTGGGTATATACGCCACATTTTTGAAAGTGTCCACCAAATATGGTTGCCCAACAGCAGAGAGCAAGGGTCAGATTTTCTGAGGTGTTGAGTACCCAGAATTTCTGTTGAAGTCAATGGGCACTACGGTGCTTGGAACCTCTGAAAAATTGGGGTTTTAAGGGTATCTAAACTAATTCACTGTTTTCACTGCAGCCTCCAACTCCAAATGACACCTCAGTATTAACCTGCCTGAACAGGACGTCAAGCAGGTAACAACTGTCAAATACTTGGGAAACATCACAGACAGCGCCAGAGGATGCTCAAAAAATACAGACTTACAGCTGCTGCCGCCATGTCTCAGGCCCTTCAGTGGCCTCTGTGAAGATGTCATGACATCAAACTTGCTACAAAGCTGCAGATCTGTAGAACCCAGTGTGACAAAGCTCTGTCCTTGCCTCCATGGGTCCCGCATTTCCTGGCAGATTTTGCTAGCCTCAGAGGCTCACTGTGACCCTCCACATAACCCTTCTCTCTCTAGGGAGAAGAGTCACAGTCTACTGACCCATTGTCATCATAAGCCAACAAGGGTGGTGAGGAGAAGCTATCCTCCTTTGCACAGTCTCTGTTGTCTCCCAGTCTCAGTGATTAATCAGGGGGCAAGGGGCGGATGGGGGAGGGGAAGAGCCCAGGCCCACCCTCTACTCCAGGCTCCAGCCCAGGGACCCTAATAGTATCAGCTACGGTAGCTGACCTTTTAGAAACATGACATGTACAATTCCCTGGGCTACTTCCCCCACACAGTAGCCCTCACTTCCTCAAGCACCACTTCACCCTTACCTCAGGGCCTCCTTCCTTGTGCCTGATATGGTGTGTACTACTCAGCCTCTCCAACAGCACAACTTCCTCCCACAGCTCCTGACATTCATACCCACCTGACTAACTGGGAGGCTTTTAACTAGTTTCAGCCAGCCCCTGATTGGCTTCAGGTGTCCCAGTCAACCTAGCCTTCTCCCTGCCTTCTGGAAAGTTCTTAATTGGCCCCAGGTGTCTTAATTGACCTGGGGCAGCTGCCATTTCACTTATCCTGGTACTAGGGATTTGTTTAGCCTGGAGCTAATATATCTATCTCCCACTACTTTTCCATAGCCATCTGGCCTTGCCCCGTCACACCAGATTATACCAACTTAATTGTACAGCAGTGAAATGTAGGTGCTGAGGAAGGCTGAAGATCACCAGATTGATATTTTCAGTTCTCGTTGTCTTCATCAGCTGCTTCAAAATAAGTAGCAGTACAAGATCAAAAATGAAGATATTTGAAGCTGAATCCTACAACCGCATTTGTTTGGTTTCAATGGCTTTCTCAGTACAGACATATGATATGACTGATGGAAGACAAATGAATTCCAAAGAGTGTTTACCAAGGACAAAAGCTACATTGCTGTCAGTCACATGGCTTCCAAAAGGTTCAGTGGTGCGATAAGATTGCCAGTGATGTACATAAACTGAATAACTAGCTAAGTCCTTAAGGCTAGAGATTGATCCAGGTGGCACTCGATCTGCAAGGAAGCTATGTCCCTTTGGGATTTGCCACGATGATGATGAGAAGGGGCTCTAAAGCTGGGTATCCAAAATCTGAGACACCTTCAAATCCAGACTCCAGCGAGAAACTGCTGAATTGGAATTCATTTGCAAATTGGATACTATTAATTTAGGCTTAAATAGAGACTGGGAGTGGCTAAGTCATTATGCAAGGTAGCCTATTTCCTCTTGTTTTTTCCTACCCCCCCCCCCAAGATGTTCTGGTTTAACTTGGATTTAAACTTGGAGAGTGGTCAGTTTGGATGAGCTATTACCAGCAGAAGAGTGAGTTTGTGTGTGTATGGGAGTGGGGGGGATGTGAGAAAACCTGGATTTGTGCTGGAAATGGCCCACCTTAATTATGCACATTGTAGGGAGAATGGTCACTTTGGATCTGCTATTACCAGCAGGATAGTGAGTTTGTGTGTGTGGTTTTTGGGAGGGGGGTGAGAGAACCTGGATTTGTGCAGGAAATGGCCCAACTTTATTATCATGCACATTGTGTAAAGAGTTGTCACTTTGGATGGGCTATCACCAGCAGGAGAGTGAATTTGTGTGGGGGGGTGGAGGGTTCTGTGTATACATAAAGTCTGCTGCAGTTTCCACGGCATGCATCCGATGAAGTGAGCTGTAGCTCACGAAAGCTCATGCTCAAATAAATTGGTTAGTCTCTAAGGTGCCACAAGTACTCCTTTTCTTTTTTCTAAAAATCAGTGGACACTTTACAAAATATGGTCCCTAATTAACAAAAATGAAATAATACTCTTTCCTACTGAATTTATTAAACCTGAAATCTGTTTTCACAGTAATTTCTGAAAGATACATCTTTCTGAATTTGAGTCTAATACATCATTCTGTGACTAAGTACACCTGGTGAAGTAAATCGTTTCTATTTAAAAGGAAAATGACTTATTTTATTATTCTTAACATTTACACACAAGTTGGAAGAAATCTTTAAAAGCGACCTTACAATATTAAACACCAAAGAAATCCCTTGGTAAACCAAGGGTGACCAGATCCATATGATTGGTATATGATGGATTAAGTGTCCTATGTTCAAACGTTGTGAGACAATAATGTAATGTTATGAAGATGGTATTTTACTATGACTCAATCACACAGAGCAAAGTAATCTTGAATGAGAGGAATTTACAACATAGCCTTTTAATGAGGTACTGAGCAGACTCAGATCCCTCAGAACCAATGAGACCTGCTCTATAAAAGAAAGTGAACTGGAAGCACTTACATTTAGTTTATGGGCATTACCCAGCATGGTTCCCAGAATTGCCCAGAAAGGAGAGACTCAGCAGCAGTTACAGCTGCTGCTATCAGCAACAGGAGGGCAGCAACAGGGTGGCATATAACAACTTTGCAATGAATGCATGTAATAAGGTTTATTTTGGTAGATTCATCAAAGTGTCAGTGTTTTTTAAATAATTGTTCAATACACGCTAAATACAGTGCATTTACTTCTTTGTCCTCAGGCCCAAATCCACAAAAGGACTTATGTTTTACAACACTTAGTGTTGCAGCACCCAGTGGAATCTGCAAATCCTGAATTAGATGCCTAGCCCTATAATTCAGGGGGGAAGATAGGAATCTAAAAATGCAATCCACAAAAGCCAGCAGTGTAGGCAGGAAGCTGCCTAAACTAGCCAATGGCAGATGCCAAGGAAAGGGATGTGGCAAGCCCCATCAATCTCAGGGGAGTTAGGCACCTTGGTCCGGGCCAGAGGGAAGTGCCTATCTCACTTGGGATCCACAGCAGGGAGAACCGTCTCCCAGAATCAGGCACCTAAGCTGTTTCTTCCAAGAATAGTGGTGGTGTATGCCTCACTCCACACAAAATGGCTGAGTGTGGGGTGGAGGAAAAGGAAGGTTTCCCTTATAACCTTTCACCCAGTGGTGAGGTTACTCACTCAGGATGTGGGAGACCCCCATTCAATTTCCCCACATACATGCACCCCGTGGTGAGCTGGAGCCGGTTCCCACCGGTTCACTCGAACCAGTTGTTAAATTTAGAAACCCTTTTAGAACCAGTTGTTCCGCGAGTGACAACTTGTTCTAAAAGGGCGTCTAAATTTAACCGGCCAAAAGTGGCGCCTCCAGGGCTGGAGCACCCAAGGAGAAAATTTGGTGGGTGCAGAGCGACCACTCCCCCCACTGATCACATCAAAAGTGGCACCTTAGGCACCGACTCCCTAGGTGCTCCGGTGCTAAAGCACCCGTGGGGAAAATTTGGTGGGTGCAGAGCACCCACCGGCAGCTCCCCACCCCACCCTCCTGGCCCCAGCTCACCTCCACTCCGCCTCCTCCCCTGAACGCGCCGCCCCACTTTGCTTTTCTGCCCCCCCCCCAGGCTTCCCGCGAATCAGCTTTTCGCGCAGGAAGCCGGGGCGGGCTGAGAAGCAGGTGGCGGCTTTGCACTCAGGCCCAGGGAGGCAGAGGTGAGCTGGGGCGGGGGGCGTGAGGAGGGTTGTCCGCACCGCAGCAGGTAACCCCCCCTGGGGGGGCACAGGGGAACCACTCCCAGCCCCAGCTTGCCTCCACCACCCTCGGCCTCAGTGTGAAGCCACCGCCACCTGCTTCTCAGCCCTCCCAGGCTTCCTGCCGAACAGCTGATTCGCGGGAAGCCGGGGGAGGGGGCGGTGCAGTCAGGGGAGGAGGCAGAGGTGGTGATCTGGGGCTGGGCACAGGGTGGGGAGCTGCCGGTGGGTGCTCTGCACCCACCAAATTTTCCCCACAGGTGCTTTGGCACCGGAGCACCCAGGGAGTCTGTGCCTAAGGTGCCACTTTTGATGTGATCAGTGGGGGGAGCAGTCACTCCCCCTGCTCCCGCCCAGCTACGCTCCCCCGCCTCTAGGAGCCAGAGGGACCTGCTGGATGCTTCCTGGGAGCTGCCCCAGGTAAGCACCACAGGGACTCCCCACCTCGCCTCCTGGCAGGTCCCTCTGCTCTTAGGGGTGGGGTGGGCACCCACTACGGTGTCCCATGAGACCCTTCTGCCCAGTTCTGGGGGCAGTCAGGGGACAGGGGAGGGGGGTGGATGGGGCAGGGGTCCTTGGGGGGGTGTCAAGGAACAAGGAGATTTGGATGGGGCAGGAGTCCGGGGGGGGGGGGGTGTTCAACGACCCCCTCATGGGGTGAGGAGGGAACCAGTTGTTAAAATTTTGGCAGCTCATCACTGCATGCACCTGATGAGAAAGGGGTTTCCCACCTCTCAGGTGTGTGCCCTAACCACTGGAATGTAGTCATTCTCACTCTCACTCTCTCTTTCTCTCTGGCCTAACACATATTTAATTATTTATACATAGTGGAGCAACTGCAACTGGAAAGAATACCAGAATATGCCATAGTACAGTGGTTAGGGCACTCAACAGTTAGGGCACTTCTCATCAGGCAGAAGGGGGAACTGAATTGAAGTCTCCCACTTCAGTTCCTTTACCGCTCGACTAATAATAATAAAGGAGGTCCTCCTGTTCATTGTGGTATGGTGTTCGGTGTGCTCTGAGCATGCCAGCTTGGGTCCTGAGGTAGGTGGGTCCACATCTAGATTCACTTGGTTTCAGAATCCTGCTGAGGCTTAGGCATCAGATAGGTGCTAGTTTTCAGGACTGAGCATGCACATTGCTGCCTCAGAGGCAGAATCTTAGGCACCCTAGGGACTTTAATGGTGGAAATTTAGGCATGTCTGGGGTTAGATGGCAATTTAGCAGGGATTTTGAGAATCTGGAAATAAGGTGTAAATTTTTAATGGTGGGAGTAATTAACCATTGAAACAATTTACCAAGGGTCATGGTGGATTCTCCATCACTGATCATTTTAAAATCAATATTTGATGCTTCTCTAAAATGTATGCTCTAGAATTATGTTAAGGAAGTTCTATGGCAGTGTTATGCAGGAGGCCAGGCCAGATGATCACAATGGTCCATTCTGGCCTGAGAATCTATGAATCTCAGTAGCACCCAAAGGAGGACTTAGGCACCTAATGTGGGAGTTAGGTACCTATGTCTTTTTGTGGATCGAGGTCTCAGTAACTTTGCACATATGTGGAATTGTGTACAGGAGAATATAAAAATGACCATACTGGATCAGACCAATGGTCCATCTAGCCCAGTATCCTGTTTTCCAACAGTGGCTGGTACCATATGTTTCAGAGGGAGTGAACAGAACAGAGCAATTTATTGAGTGAGCCATTCTCTGTTGACCAGTCCCAGCTTCCAGCCATCAAAGGATTAGGGACACCCACAGTATTGGCTTGCAGCCTTGACCATCTTGGCTAATAGCCATTGATGGACCTATCCTCCGTGAACTTATCTAGCTCTTTTATGAACCTAGTTATACTTTTGGCCTTTTCAACATTCCCTGATAACAAGTTCCACAGGTTGACTGTGCATTGTGCAACGAAATACTTCCTTATGTTAGTTTTAAACTTGCTGCTTACTAATGTTATTGGGTGATCCCTGGTACTTCTGTTATGTGAAGGGGTAAATCACACTTCCTTATTCACTTTCTCCATATTCATGATTTTATAGACTCCGCTCCGCCGCCACCCCTCAGTTATCTTTTTTCACAGTCCCAGTCCCAGTCTTTATAATCTCTCCTGATATGGAATCTGTTCCACATCCCTAATAATTTTTGTTGCTCTTCTCTGTACTTTTTCCAATTCTAATATTTCTTTTTTGTGTGTTACTGAGCAACCAAATCAGCATGCAGTATTCAACGTGTGGACATATTTTCTGTTTTATTACCTATCCCTTTCCTAATGGTTCCTAACATTGTTAGCTTTTTTGACTGCTGCTGCACAATGAGCAGATGTTTTCAGAGAAATAGCCACAATGACTCCAAGATCTCTTTCTTGAGTGGCAACAGCTAATTTAGATCCCATTATTTGTATGTATAGTTGGGATTATGTTTTCCAATGTGCATTACATTGCATTTATTAACACTGAATTTCATCTGCCATTTTCTTGCCCCATCAGTCAGTTTTATGAGATTCTTTTGTAATTTCTTCGTAGACAGTTTTGCACCTATCTTGAGTAATTTTCTATCATCTGCAGACTTTGCCACCTCACTGTTATCTCTTTTTCCAAACCATTTATGAATATGTTGAATAGAACAGGTCCCAGTAGAGTTCTTTGGGGAACCCCACTATTTACCTCTCTCCATTCTGAAAACTGACTGTTTATTCTTACCTTTATTTCCTATCTTTAATCAGTTACTGATCCATGAGAGGACATCCTTCTTATCCCATGACTCCTTACTTTGTTTAAAAGCCTTTTGTGACAGACCTTGTCAAAGGCTTTCTGAAAATCCAAGTACACTACATCCACTGGATCACCCTTGTCCACATGTTTGTTGGCACCCGCAAAGAACTCCAATTGATAGAGGCATGATTTCCCTTTACAAAAAGTTGTGTTGACTCTTCCACAACATATTATGTTCATCTGTGTGTCTAATAATTCTTTTGTTTACTACAGTTTTAACCAATTTGCCTGGTTCTTAAGTCAGGCTTACCAGCCTGTGTCAGGATTGCCTCAGGAGCCTTTTTAAAAAATCGGTATCACATTAGCTATCCTCCAGTCATCTGGTACAGAGGCTGATTTAAATGATAGTTTACATACCATGATTACTAGTTCTGCAATTTTATATTTGAGTTCCTTCAGAACTCTTTGATGACTAGCATCTGGTCCTGGTAACTTATCATAGTTTAATTTATCAATTTAGAATCATAGAATCATAGAATATCAGGGTTGGAAGGGACCCCAGAAGGTCATCTAGTCCAACCCCCTGCTCGAAGCAGGACCAATTCCCAGTTAAATCATCCCAGCCAGGGCTTTGTCAAGCCTAACCTTAAAAACCTCTAAGGAAGGAGATTCTACCACCTCCCTAGGTAATGCATTCCAGTGTTTCACCACCCTCTTAGTGAAAAAGTTTTTCCTAATATCCAATCTAAACCTCCCCTACATGCTTGTTCCACAACTTCCTCTACTGGGACAGTTCCTCAGATTTGTCACCTAAAAAGAATAGCTCAGGTGTAGGAATCTCCCTCACATCCTCTGCAGAGACAACTGATGCAAAGAATTAATTTAGCTTCTGTGCAGCAGCCTTGTCTTCCTTGAGTGCTCCTTTGGCACCTCAGCTGTCTGGTGGCCCCACTGATTGTTTGGCAAACATCCTACTTCCGATGTACTTAAACTTTTTGCTGTTATAAACTTTTTTGTTGTTTTTGCGTCTTTGGCTAGTTGCTCTTCAGTTCTTTTTGGCCTGCCTAATTATACTTTTACACTTGACTTACCAGGAGTTTATGCTCCTTTCTGTTTTCCTGAGTAGGATTTAACTTCCAATTTTTAAAGGATGTCTTTTTGCCTCTACACACCTCTTTTACTCTGTTGTTTAGCCATGGTGGCGCTTTTTTGGTCCTCTTACTATATTATTAAATTTGGGGTATACATTGAATTTGAGCCTCTATTATGGTGTCTTTAAAAAGTTGCCATGCAACTTGCAGGCATTTCACTCTTGTGACAGTTCCTTTTAATTTCCATTTAACTAGCCTTCTCATTTCTGTGTATTTTCCTTTTTGAAGTTAAATGCTACAATGGTGGGTTTCTTTGGTATATTTCCCGCTACAAGGAGGTTAAATTTAATTACATTCTGGTCACAAAAACTGAGTGGTTCAGCTATATTTACTTCTTGGACCAGATCCTTTGTGACACTTAGGACTAAATCAAGAATTGCCTCTCCCTTTGTGGGTTCCAGGACTAGCTGCTCCAAGAAGCAGCCTTTTATGGTATCTAGAAAATTTATCTCCACATCCCATATTGAGGTGACATCTTTCCAGTCAATATGGGGATAGCTGAAATCCCCCATTATTACTGAGTTTTCTATTTGTGAAGCCTCTTTAATCTCCCTGAGCATTTCATGATCACCATCCTGGTCAGATGATCAGTAGTATATTTGTACTGCTATATTCTTATTATTCAAGCATGGAATTTGTGTCTATAGGGATTCTATGGTTTAGTTTGATTCATTTCAGTTTTTACTGTATATATGACTCTATGCTTTTTTCAGATGCCACTACCCCACCAACGTGACTATTCCTGTATATTTTATACCCCGATTCTACTGTGTCCCATTGAGTACCATTATTCCACCAAGTTTCTGTGATACCTATTATATCAATATCTTTATTTAATACAAGGCACTCAAGTTCACCCATCTTAGTATTTAGACTTCTTTCATTTGTATACAAAAACTTATAAAATTTGTCAGTATTTAGTTGCCTGCCTTCATGTGATGGAATTGAATGGGATTCTTTTTCATTTCACTGTTTCTCTTCAGTTCCTATCTGTACTTTATCAACTTCTATCCTCTCCTCTTTACTGGGATATAGAGTATCCCATTTAATAAATCCTCCTTTAAGGGATGTATCTGTCTGAACTACGTGCTCTTTCACACCCGTTGGCTTTCTTTCCCAGGCCTTAGTTTAAAAACTCTCGTACAACCTTTCTCATTTTACATGCCAGCAATCTGGTTCTGTTTTGGTTTAAGTGGAGCCCATCCTTCCTCTATAGGCTCCTCCTTTCCCAAAAGGTTTCCCAGTTCTTAAAAAACCTAAATCCCTCCTCTGAACACAATCGTCTCATCCACACATTGAGACTCTGCAGTTCTGCCTGTCTAACTGGCCTTGCGCATAGAACTGGAAGCATTTTAGAGAATGCTACAGAGATTGGACTTTAATCTCTTACCTAGAAGCCTAAATTTGGCTGTCAGGACCTCTCTCCTATCCTTTCCTATGTCACTGGTACCAACATGTACCACAATCACTGATTCCTTTCCCACACTGTACATAAGTCTAGATCAGTGGTGGGCAACCTGTGGCCCATGGTCCCCATGCAGCCCATCAGGATAATCTGCTGGAGGGCCACCAGACTGTTTGTTTACATTTGCATGACTTCCCCAGCTCCCAGTGGCTGTGGTTCGCCGTTCCTGGTCAATGGGAGCTGCGGGAAGTGGCAGCCAGGCCCGCGCCGCTTCGCACTTGGCAGACAATTCACCATGTGATTCTCCCACTCATCACAAAGCCAGCTATCTATATTTCTAATAATCTAATCCCCCTTTACTATTACCTGTCTCTTACTAATAATAGGGGTCCCTCCCTCAGAGAGGTATCCTCAGTGTGAGAGGATACTATGACATCACCTGGAAGGAGGGTCCCAACTATGGGATTATTTCCATCCACTCAAGTTTGATACCCTCCATTCCCAAGACTTTTATTGTGCTTAACAGCACAGAGGCTGTCAGACTGGAGGTGAGACCTCTCTACTGTGTCCCAGAATGTCTCATCTGTGTACCTCTCTAGTCCCTTAGTGTCCCTCCTCCACTTCAGCCAATCTGGTCTCAAGAGTCTGTATTCAGTCTCTGAGGGCCATGAGTTCCTTGCACTGAATACACATATACACCACTTGCCCATAAGGCAGATAATCATACATGCTGCATTCAGTGCAATAAACTGAACAGCCCCCACTCTGATGCTGGACTTCTGCTGTATTATTGTTACTTGCAGGGGGTTGCGTTTGAATTTGCTCATTTATTTTTTGGGAGGTGGCATTTATTGATTTATGTTTAGAGAATTTGTTAGTTGTATCGACTCTCCCTCTCCTTCTCTAAACTCCATGGGTATACTCCCCTTTTGCTAGCTCCTCTGGTTGCTTAGGAGCTGGCTTTTTAAATGCCTGAGTTAGCCTCATGCCCTCATCAAGGATTCCGAAGGCATTAGGGATCAAAGGATGGCAGGCTAGAGCCTTGTTAGGAATCTTTCAGCTTTACCTAGCAGGCTGCAAGACTCAGACTCAGCACACCCCCAAACAGGACACACTATAAACTTCAAGCAAGCAAGCACACAAACAACAAACTCACTCCAAGGTTCATGTAGTCACTCCTCCTTCACCTGGAGAACTCCCTCACCAAACTCTCATTAGCTGCTACCATGCGCTAGCTCCATATGGTCTTCTCTGGTGTCACACTACCACACCTGCAGTCAGCAGAGTTGTTTAAACTGAAGTTTAAACAAATTCAAGGGTGCCCAGAGCAAATGACAGATGATCTTTCAATTTTGTACAAACTGAAAGAATTAATAAAATACTGAACTAGTGTCTGGAGACATATCTCCAATCTGTGAATTTCAGCTGATGTGGGAACATGAACTATGAATTTCTTGACTTGTGTGTGTGTAAAATATCAACCTGAACACTGTATAATGTAGTTTTTGTATTGAATATGCTGTATCATTCTAAAAATACTTGTGGAGAAAGAGGCACTATTAAATATCTAACAAGAAAAATAAAATATACAGAAGGTATTTTTCTTGGGTTTGGTCCACCAGAAGTCAATTTCTTCTAGGCCCAAGGTTGAGCCAAAAGCATTTGTCAGTTAAGTTCTTTATCTGAACAATTTTTATGACTTCCTATTCTAACTTATATTATTTAATCACTCAAGTTGGCAAGTACAAATATGCCATTTCTTTGCTAATACAGCATTTTTCTCTAACACTGTAGATGCCAAGTAGAATTGTAGGGTTTGTTTATTTGTTAGTTTTTGTAAAATCTAAAGCAGTTTTGTAAGTTGGAAAAAAACAAAAGCTTGTTCTAATAAAAATATTGACTCTAACGCTTGACAGGATGGAACCCAAAGAAACGTTATACCCTGATTTTTGTTCCATTAGTTTAAATTTAGGGATTTTATAATTAAAGTGTGAAGGCTAACTTTATTTTGCTTATAAAATACATGTTTTTCCTTTTGTAGATTGTCAAAACTGAATACGTTCAGATTAGAACTGTCCTGTCAAAAGGAACTAGGCACTTCAGACAATGGGTATGGAACCTTTCACATCTAAGTAGCTGGTTTGAAACTTGGGACCAGGTCCAGCAAAGCACTTAAGCAAGTGCTTAACTTGCCAGTGTTTCTAATCACTTTTAAAGTTAAGCGTGTGCTTAAGTATTTGCTGAACTGCGGCCTAGCTCTGTAACTCAAGGATTACCATTTGATGGCATTGCAGAGGCATATGAGAGTTAGTGGTCTCTGTCCAATATCTAGTCCAACCCTCCCCCAAACACTAATTAACTTCCTGGCTGGCAGTATGAGCAGAGAAACAAAAGGCAGAGGTGGGACTCCGTTCTCTCTGTCTAAAGTTGTCCTTCCAGGTGAGGTTTGAGGCATGCCATGGGGCAGCATGGAGAAACTTGCATTGTCATGACCTAGGTGATAACAATATGCCTGTTCTGTGGATAAACAGAAGACTCCTATTGTCAGAGCTGACACTCTGGCGCTTTCCAAAAGAAAATATGCTTTTTTTAAAAGATCAAAGGGAAACCTAAGAATATTCAATCCATGTTTAATAGCCACACAAAGAAATACATTTTTAAATTGAACAATACACTAAATTCTCCTTATATTTTCCTTTGCTTTCTTCCCAACACCGCTACGCTGATTATTTTCATGAAACTTATGTCAGCACCAAACTCCAGGATATCATGTTTATTCTCCAAGTGTTTCTACATAGTGCTCTGCACAAAGTAAAAGCTGTGCTCCCATCTGGCATAAATTAAGAACCATGCTTAATTTCCCTGTGGCAAATACTCAAACAATACACATAATTTCTCCAACCCTGGCCACGCACCTGAGGGTTGCTTAGTCAGCACACAAAACATATTGTGGGTTGTGTGAGCCCAGCAAGATGCTTGTCTAGCTTCCATGATCACTTGAAACAGACCACAAAAACTTAAAGAATAGATGTCAGTCTACATATATAGGATATGTCTAAACTGCATTCTGGGTTTGTGGGACACAGGCTTGTGGACTACGTGTCTCCAAGCCTGTGTTTGAGTGTCCACACTGCATTGTAAACCTGGACTTGCAATTGCTGGACCCAGATCTGACAGCCGTGCTAACACATCCATACTGCACTATGCAGACCATCTGAGCTGGGCCTGCAGCTTAAGCTATGTCTACACTGCAAAATGACAGGTCTTGGACCTGAGTCACAGCAGAACTCGAGTTCTGACCCACCTCCCCTAGCAGAGTCCTAGGACCCAGGTCCTCAATGCTTGCTGACCCAAGCCAGACTGATTTGTGTGTGGATGGAAGTGGATGCTTGAGCTCAAACCTGAGTCAGAGCCCAGGCATAGTGTGCAGTGTAGACTTGTCTTTAGTGAGAGTTGAAAAAGTTAATGGATAAACCCAGGAAAACAGGAATACATCTAGCATGAATGATCACTTGAAAATGTTTGTTTTCTCTTATTTGCCAGGCTGGTGAGAGTTTACTGTAGGGGCTTGAGCTTAATTAAAGTTGCCAGAGCATTTACAATTGGCATTAAAAATAGGGCAGAACAACATAAGAAGAAAAAAAAGCATTCTGGAGAAGGAAGGATTCTGATGTCAGTATTCCAGTCATCTGTGCATTGAGAAATGTCAAGAATGGCACGTGTACCATAATGAGGAAACTGCAATGAGGCAACGTGCAAAAGTAAAGCCTACCAATTTATCTCCTACCAGCGAGGGATAGATCTATACAAAGCATCCTTGATACTTGTTGTTTAGTAAACCAGGTGTTACTTATAGAACTACACCGTACTTCTCATCTGTAGCTTAACCGTTGTCAGTAGGGGTGTCAAAGATACTAGGATCTGTGCCAGTGGAGCTAGTTCTACTAAGCTGAGGATCTATCCCAGATGATTTGTATTATTATTAATAATCAATTGCACTGCAGTACCCCTGAGGCCCCAGTGTGCAAAGCACTGTATGAATATATAATGAAAACATGGTGCTTACCCTAACATGCTCACAACATATGGAATTTGTGGGTTTTTCTCATTAGCATTTTTGAGTCTGTCAGGTTGCCTTTTATATAGCTAACACTAGATATGGTCTTAGGGAAGTTTTCAGTTCATGCCTGACTAAAATATGAGATGATCAGACCCTACATTTGTTTATCTCACCTGAGGGGACAAAAATCAAATTTAAATTTCAAGACGTGTGTTTGCCTAATGCCAAGGTATTTCTGTTTATTTGTGTTCCTGCAAAGCTGAAATGCACAGCCATTATAATTATGATTCTTGATATCAAGATTAACTTCTCCTAATTGAAGAACACGAGAGAAAATAAACAGAGCCCAGGAACACAAATAAACAGAAATACCTTGGCATTGTAAATGGATATTATGCTACATACTACTCACCTTTATCAGTGCAGGTGCACTAGCATCTTCTGGATAAGACATCTCCACTTTTAAAATAGTAATTGGTTAGTAGAATCATTGAAGTTGCCCTGAAGACACATGGGATAGATTCTGATCGGACCAAAGGTCAGTAGAGTTATTTTAGATCTACACTGAGGCAATCGAGATAAGCATCTGGTGTGCATAATTCTAAGCAAGGGCTTAAGGATCTTTCTGAGTTGATTCTATTGATACTTTGTTTTGTAAGTAGGGTTCTAGCAGACAAGCTGGCAGTGTTGTGTTAATGAAACTATTTGGAAGGTTGTGGGAAAACAACAGAAATTTATAAGTTCAGAGCTGAGCCACAATTTTCAGGAATGAGCTACTGGAAGTAGATGAAGATGCAGAAAGAAGATTGAACTGTTCTTTGTCTGCCATCATTTTATGCTGTCTGGGACACTGTATTGGGCACAGTTCTGCCATCCTCCCACGTCTTTTGTAGCGCTAAGTTTTCTCCCACAAGTATTCCCATCAATTTCAGTGGAACTGCTTGCAGAGTCAGGAATAGTGATAGTCAATGTGAGAAGCCTGCCAAAATCTAGCCCTTAGGTACTATATATTCCTCAGGCATAGTTCTCTTTGCATTTCCAGATTATCACCATTAAAGCAGGGATGCTTGAATGACCTCTTTAAACTTGAATCAAATAATCTACTTTTTTGTGTGAGGGAAAACATGATGCTTTCTAAGGCAGCCACATAAAACGTCCCCCACATCACAACAGAACTAAGGTGTCTTTCAAAGTCATGTCTTAAGGTGTTCAGTGTCTTTCTCAGAAGATTGATAATCTTTCATTTGAAGAATAAAGTTTCAAGCCCTTCTGGTTGCAAAGATAGCCTTTGCTCTGTAAATCAATGTATTGCTGTCTTATGTGCTGTGCTCCCAGAGAGCCTAAACTTGGAACCAACAGTGTGCTGTTTGCGTCCTTCATTTGTCTTAAGGGATAGGAACTTCCAAGCCCATTATTAACCCTGAACATGGTAACGGTTTTAAGAAAATGGACCTAAAACTGAAAGGCCCAGCTAAAATTGTGGCACTCCAAGTGTGGGGGCATAAAGATGGGCGGTACTAGGAGCTGTGCTGTGAGGGGGTCAAGGTGGGTTAGATAATATCTTTTATTGGACCAACGTCTGCTGGTGAAAGAGACAAGCTATCGAGCTACACAGAGCTGAGATGGTGTGGCAGGTTTCTTTTGTTGACCCTGCCTACTATCAGGTGTGGTGACAAGGGCTGGTCAGGAAATTTTCAACAACACATTTTTTGTCAGAAAATGCCAATTCTTCAAAAGCAAATATTTTTGTGGGAAATGGTTAGATATCACAAAGGTTTCCTCAGGGATGGGGGGAGAAGAAAGAAAACAAGAGAAAAAAGGAGAGCGAGAGGAGCTCAACCTCTAGAATAGCCAATAACTGAGCTATTAGGGCCCTGACCTGGCATGTAGGAGACCCAAGTTCAAATTCCTCGTGCTGATTCAGGCTAGGGACTTATATCCAAGACTCCAACATCCTAGGTAAGTGCCTTAATCACTGGGCTATTGCCTATTCTGGGATGAAGCTCAAACTCTTCTGATGAAGCTGTTCCATTTTGTACAAATAGTTAAATATCCATTGTCCAGAAAGAAAGAGAGACTAGCGATTAGCCCAGTGGTTAGACTCAGACTCAAGTTCCTGCTCTGAATCAGGCAAAGCAGGGATTCACATGTGGGTTTCTCATTGCCCAGGTGAGCGGCCTACCCATCAGGTTGCTGGCTACTTTGGAGGTGCATTTCTTTCTCTCTCTCTAAGGTTTGTCTCAGTTTGAACAGGATTTTTTTTTAATTTCAAAGTTTTGGGGGAGATGGGCAAACCATTTCCCAGCCAGTTCTAGCTGTGATCCTGAATAGAAATCCCAGCCAATTTCTGATTAACATGATAACGTGTTGTTTTTTATCCCTGCCTTGGGTATAAAGGTCATGCTAAAAGCTCTCTCTAGAAAGCTCCTGTAGGGAATCCTAGGAACAGCCTAGCTTGGGAAAGAAAACTTAGGCCTTCCTGATGTTCAGAGCATCAGCTCTCAGGGGATTTGTGGAGGAGCTTCCATAGGATCTGAAAAAGTAGTGGGAAGAACATGCCATGTCACCAGCCCAGATGCACTCAGTCTGGCTCTTTACCCTACGTGGTATTGGAAGGGATCATCAGGGTCTAAAATTGAAAAGCCAAGGTTCAAAAATACTAAAACAACACCATATATTTATCTGAAAAGTGCCTTACAAGCGTTATTAAATTAGTCACAGGTTGTCTCCTCTGTGTGGAGCTTTTATTTTCAAACCTGTTCATTTAATTATGAGGTACACCAGCCTTGTTAATTAAAAAAAAATAGCTATTTTGCATATCAAACAGTATTCAGGGGCCATATTCAGTCTTCAGTTACCCACAACGAAACCAACCTGGCATCATCACTAGCAACCAAGTGCAATCTGACCTCACTGCTTTTGCCACTTTTAAAAACTATATTTCCAAGATTATGTGAATTGCACCATGATTTTTACTATAAAGTTGCAACAATAAAACTGCAACCTTCATAATAAAGTAAGTTCTGTAAAGAAATTGAAGAGTTCATATCTAAATTACCATAGCTATTGCCAACTCTATGTCCTCCCTCAGAGTTATCTGTTTGCTTTGACTTGGTTTGACTTGTATGGAAGTAACACTTATGCTAGGTCATGTTGATTCAGTGAGATAACCAGCTCCCAAATCTCTTCTTCCTTCCTCTTGCTTTCATGTACTAAGTCATACCACCAGACACTAATTTCCTGCTAATACAGCAACAAGCTTTTGAGATGTCTTCATGTCAAGATGGCAATAATTCCACATGCCCGATGTTGACAATGACCCTCTTCCTCTTTGCAAATTGTACAATAGTCTTTGAGAGTCAGAGCCAGCTCAATTTATTAATCACCACTAAATTCCTTCTGCCCTGGGATAAGACAGTTTTACCATATACAGAAGCAAGTCTAATTTCTGCCTCAACTGTTTTACATTCACACTCATTGTGGTTTTGAGATTTCATTTACAGATTATTCACTGTAGAAACAGACTGCACAGAATGAGGAAAAGAACTTTATCTGAGAATACATTTCAATGGCTTACTAGACTGTAAAGACAGGGGTTTTGAATCTCAAATGATAAGTAATTGACTCAGAGGATTGTATACAATATTAATGTGTTATAAAAGTATATCAAGTAAGGTCTTTTATGAAACCTAATAATACACTAATAATAATTAATATAATTGTGCAATGTATGTATTAATACTATATGAGGAATTTTGGATACTCACTGATACTATACTTTGAAGTCTGTGACCAGACAAAGGGAGAAACAGATTTTCTCCCAAATAGGAGGGAAGGCAGCTATTTAATTCTACAGTGTGAATTAAACATTATGAAATCAAAACATTTACATACAAATCAGCAGAGGGATGGGAAGTCCACAGGAAGGGAAAACTAAGAGGTCATCTTTCATCTAGGAAGACAAGGGAGACCAGCACCTCGTACTTCTGTGGAAGGTGCTGACTGATGGGAAGTCAGCCAAGGATGGACAGAATAAAGATTGGTAAGAAATCTACTTTAAACCAAGACTGTAGATTAAGTTTTAGCCACTAGAAAGCATATTGTACTTTTATTTGCTTTTAACCATTTTTGTCTTTATCCCTTAAACTTACTTAAAACCTCTCTCTTTTTGTTAATAAAGTTGTTTTACTTTTAATCTAAACCAACCCAACATTGCATTTGTTAAATCCAGTTAAAGTAATAAACTGTGCTTTTGTCTTCTCTGAGTTGTCCAGGAGAGGGGTGGATACTGCAGGGCTGATGGTTTTGGGGAAATTCAGGACCAGAGTGTGTGTTGGTATCACCCTGCAAATAGTAACCAAGGCTGGGGGAGACCAGGGTGGGGCCATTGTGTTGTAGGCAGGCTGCTGGGGTCAAAGCACTTTCACATAACACAAGAACCAGGGGTCAACCAATGAAATTAATAGGCAGTAGGTTTAAAGCAAACAAAAGGAAGTATTTCTTCACACAACATGCAGTCAACCTGTGGAATTTGTTGTCAGCAGATGTTGTGAAGGCCAAAAGTATAAAAGAATTTGATAAGTTTATTGATGATAGGTCCATCAATGGCTATTAGTCAAGATGGCCAGGGACGCAAGCCCAAATTCTAGGTGTCCCTAATCTCTGACTGCTAGAAGTTGGGACTGGATTATATGGGGTGGATCACTTGATAAAGTGCCCTGTTCTGGCTACTCTCTCTGAAGCATCTGGCACCGCCCACTGTCAGAAGATAGATGGGCCACTGATTTGACCTAATATGGCTGTTATGTTTAATGCCTTTTATAGTAATGTCTAAAATACTTTCTGGAAAAACCCATTGAATTTCCCTGCACTTTAATGGGATTGTATCTGTTCTTTTTCTCCTCTCTCACGGTCTTGGATTCTTTTTGAAAAACAAAGTCTTTCAGAAAACTGAATGGTGCTAATATTTGTGACAGGATGACTCTACACTGCAGCAACGTTGACACCAGCCTTTCCCAAACTTCAATCATCCCATTCACATGGAGGTAAGATTTTTCATGTATTTTAAGGTTTGCTCCTGACTGCAAGTGTATTGTATGCATGTAGGCACACAATATGAATGAACACATGACAAAAGCTGCAGAAAACTCTCAAACTTTAAAAACATGTCCCCCGTCCCACCCCCAGGTTTCCCAAAGGGGCAAAACAGTTTGCTGTAGCTCTACTCAAGAGCTAAATTAACATGTGCTTTCAAATACAGCACTTACCCTAAGGGAAAACATGTACAAAAAATGAAGCAAACACAAATATCCATTACTGTACACATCTGCCTTTGAGAATTTAACAAAAAAAATACCCTTGTTCTCTACTAACAGTTAGGCTTTGGAATCTTTCCAAGCATAACAGTTATACATAGAGAACATTCTAAAATATGGTTTTTAAACAATTAAATAAGAACAAAGACTTTGGCAGGGTACCATTTACTTTGTACTTCATACCCCTGTGCCTGCTCCTGTTAGAATAATAAACACAGGGCACAGATGCCAGGCTGTAAGAGATATTTGTCCAGTGGGGACCTCTAGCTTCCTGGCATATTTGTCAGAAATTAGTTTTGGTGGGTTTGGAGTTGCCTTTTTGTCTGTCACATCAGTAAGTGTTTGCATTAGCTTATCTGGGTTGTTTGTGTTCTTCGTTTAACAGTGTTGCTTTTAAGCTATTTGCATATGTATTTGTATATGAAGTTAAGGTGCAAAGTAAATCCATGAAACCCCAGCTCCTGGCACATGTCCGCTCATTAACCTGACACATCCATTCTAGCACACATTCTGCTTTTTGTTCTGAATCAGGGGGATAAGCCATTTAACCCAGGGCCTGTGGTCTATGGAAATTACTTATGGATTGTATTTTTTAGCAGTTGTTCCTACTATATCTCCTTGTAATTGTGAACACAAGGTCTGCCAAGATGGATTAGATCATTGGATTCATCTAGTCTGGCATCCTGCCTCTGGCAGCAGCCAATGGCTGATTTTTTAGAGGAGTGAAAACTCTCATAAAGTGCCTAGCCAGCTGTACTAGACTGTGTACTGAAGGAGATTCCTTCCTCATCCATGCACGTGATCAGTTTATATCCCAACACACTGGATTTGATGGAATATTCTATTTCCTACCATATGCTTTTAATTCAGATGTTTGACTTCCTTCTGAATCTCACAGGCTCAGTTAGAGGTGATCATTTCCCTTAAACAGGGTCCTGCTATTACTGTGGCCTAAGAAAAAACGGTTACTTACTTTCTTGTAACTAGAAAATGAGTATTTGTGGCACCTTAGAGACTAATAAATTTATTTTGTCTCTAAGGTGCCACCAGTACTCCTTTTCTTTTTGTGGATACAGACTAACACGGCTGCTACTCTGAAATTTCTTGTAACTGTTGTTCTTCGAGACGTGTTGTTAACGTCCATTCCACATTAGGTGTGCACACGCCGCATGCACGAGCGGCGGAAACTTTTTCCCTTAGCGGCTCCCGCCGTGCATATATACCCCCACTGGCCCGACCCCCTCCAGCTCCTTCTTGCCGGCGACTCCGACAGAGGGGTAGGAGGGTGGGTGGTGGAATGGACGTGAACAACACATCTCAAAGAACAACAGTTACGAGAAGGTAAGTAACTGTTTTTTCTTCTTTGAGTGCTTGTTCACTTCCATTCCACATTAGGTGAATCACAAGCTTACCTCTGGAGGAGGGTAGGAGTCATGGAACAACTGCTCGGAGGACTGCTCTGCCAACCACCGCGTCCTCTCTGGCCTGCTGGTTGTGAAGGTGTGCACCAAGGACCAGGTGGCTGCTCTGCAGATCTCCTGGATTTGGACCTGTGCCAGGAATGCCGTGGAAGTCGCTTGCACCCTGGTCTAGTAGGCTGTGACTGCCGGGGCTGGAACACCTGCGAGCTCATAGCATGTCCGGGT
The DNA here is from genome assembly GCF_965140285.1 of Lepidochelys kempii. NCBI lineage: Eukaryota > Metazoa > Chordata > Testudines > Cheloniidae > Lepidochelys > Lepidochelys kempii. The sequence goes on from NC_136380.1 coordinate 79,910,197, forward strand.
GCAGCTTGTAATCCAAGACGAAATCCGCTGTGCCGACGCTGGGAGGCCTTTCATCCTCTTGGCTGTAGCCACAAACAGCTGCACGGATTTCCAAAAGGGCTTGGTGTGCTCCAAATAGAATGCCAGCGCTCGACGCACATCCAAGGTGTGCAAGCTGTGGTGACTCGGGTCCGCATGGGGTTTCGGGAAAAACACTGCCAGACAAATGTCCTGGCCCAAATGGAATTGGGAGACCACCTTAGGGAGGAACTTGGAGTGCAGCTGGAACTGCACCTTGTCCTTGTACTGTATACAGCGGCTCAGAGGTGAGGGCCCTCAGTTCGGACACCCTTCTGGCCGAGGTAATGACAACCAGAAATGCCACCTTCCAGGAAAGGTGGAGGAGAGAACAAGAAGCGAGGGGCACGAAAGGGGGTCCCATGAGTTTAGAGAGGAATAGATTAAGGTTCCATGGAGGGACTGGTGGGCGGGAGTACGGGAACCCTCTCCAACCCTTTAAGGAACCGTCCCACCATTGGGTGGGAAAACACCGAGCCCCCTGAGAACCCCGGATGGAAGACGGAGGTGGCCGCCAGGTGCACTCTGAGTGAGGACGGGGCTAGCCCTTGCTGCTAGAGGTGCAGGAGGTACTCCAGGATGGCCTGCACTGGGGCCTGGCATGGTCGCACCTGTCGGGGTTCACAACAACATGAGAACCTTTTCCACTTGGCCATATAGGCCGCCCTGGTAAAGGGCTTTCTACTGTTAAGCAGAATCTGCTGCACAGGAAGGGAGCACTGGCTCTCCAGGGCGTTTCGCTACAGAGCGTCCACGCTGTCAGGTGCAGTGACTGTAGGTCAGGGTGGAGAAGCCGCCCACCGTCCTGTATAATGAGGTCCCAATTTAGGGGCAGGACTACTGGGGCCTCCATCGACAGCTCTAGGAGTGATGTGTACCAGTGCTGGCGGGCCCAGGCTGGGGCGATGAAGATCACCACTGCCCTATCCCTGCGCACCTTGAGTAGGACTTTGTGCACCAAGGAGACCGGGGGGAAGGCATACATCAAGCCTCCTCTCCACGGGATTGTAAACATGAGCGAGCTTGAGCTGAGGTCCTGGAACGAGCAGAACCGCGGGCACTGGGCATTGGCCCTGGTGGCAAACAGGTCTACCCGGGGAAACCCCCACCTCCGGAAGAGTGAAAGCACGAAGTCCACCCTGAACATCCACTCGTGCAAGCAGTACGACCTGCTGAGGGGGTCCGCCAGCTTGTTTTGTACCCCCGGGAGATAGGACGCCTCGAGGTGAATTGCATTGGCTATGCAAAGGTCTCAGAGGAGGAAAGCCTTGCAACAGAGTGGCAAGGAATGAGCCCTGCCCTGTTTGCTTATATAAAACACGGCAGTAGTGTTATCTGTCAGAACTGTCACGCTGTGGCCACTCAGAGTGGCGTGAAAGGTCTGGCAGGTGAGATGAACCGCCCTGAGCTCCTTCACATTGATATGGAGCGACTGCTCTGCCCCAGACCACAACCTCTGCATCATGAGGTCCCTGAAGTGAGCCCTCCATCCGCAGTCTGACGCGTCCATCATCAGCGTCAGGTCCGGTTGTGGTGCGGCAAAGGGGATGTCTTCACAAAACACAGGCTGGGACTGCCACCACAGCAGGGAGTCCAGCACATCCCTTGGGGCTGTCACTACCAAGTCCAGGGGGGTCCCTGCCTGGGCAGTACACCCGAGCGAGCCATGCCTGCAGAGTCCTGAGTCTCAGTCTGGCATGCCTGACCACGTGCGTGCATGCATGCTGCCGTGTGGCCCAGCAGCCGCAGGCAGCCCATGGCCGTTGTCATTGGAAACTGGCACAGGGAGGCCACCGCTTGCTGGATAGCTCGGAATTAGGATACTGGAAGGCTTGCCCTGGCCTGCATCGCATCCAGGACCGCCCCTATGAATTCCACTCTCTTTGTGGGCACAAGCGTGGACTTGGGGACGTTGACCAGGAGCTCCAGCTCGCGGAACAATCTCAGGGTCACCTCCACATGGCCCCGCACTTCTGCCTTGGATCAGCCCACCAGGAGCCAGTCATCGAGGTACGGGTATACCCGGACCCTCTGGTTCTGTAAGAAGGCTGCCACCACCACCATGCGTTTCGTGAACACCTGTGAGGCCGTGGCTAGACCGAACGGGAGAACTGCAAACTAGTAATGTTCTTGGCCCACAGTGAAGCGTAGGAACCGCCGATGTGCTGGGTGGTTGGTGATATGGAAGTATGCCTTTTTCATGTCAAGGGCGGCGTACCAGCCTCCCGGATCCAGGGAAGGGATGATGGTGCCCGGAGAGACCATGCGGAACCGGGCCTTGACCAGGAACTTGTTCAGCTTTTACAGGTCTAAAATGGGATGAAGGCCCCCTTTGGCCTTGGGGATGAGGAAGTACCAGGAGGAGAACCCTTTCCCCCTTAGGCTGTGCGGCATCGCCTCTACCACCCCCAGCCTCTAGCAGCGAGCGAACCTCCTTCTCTAGGAGATGTTCATGAGAGGAGTCCTTGAAGAGGGACGGGGAAGGCGGGATGGGAGGGGGGAGGGAGGCGAACTGCAGCTAGTACCTGTTCCACACCGTGCGTAAGACCCAACAGTCTGATGTAATGGTGCACCACACACAGGAGAAACGGGACAGGCAGATCAGGAAACAAAGTGAGTGACTGGTCTGGTATGCTGTCCTTGAGCGCACCTTCAGAAGCCTGGCTTAGTGCCCGGCTGGGGTTTGTGCTGGCCCTGGTTCTGGCCCGGCGCATTATTGCTACTGTTGTTGTTGCACCGTCCCCTGTTATCCCTGCCTCACCTATGGTAAGGCTCATGCCTATGGCTAGGCTGGTACTGGCATTGTGGCTTAAAGGGCTTCCTCTGGGTCGCTGGGGTGTGCAAACCCAACAACTTAAGCGTAGCTCGCGAGTCCTTGAGGCTATGCAGCCTCGTGTCTGTCTGGTCCGAGAAGAGCCCGGACCCTTAGAAGGGAAGGTCCTGGAATGTATTCTGGACCTCGGGCGGCAGGTCTGACTCCTGGAGCCACGCCGAGCACCTCATGATCACCCCCAACGCGATTGTTCTAGCCGCTGCGTCTGCTGAATCCAGGGAGGCCTGGAGAGAGGTCTTAGCCACTGACTTGCCCTCATCCACCAGGGCCGTAAACTCCCGTTAGAAACCTTGCGGGAGTTTCCTTAAACTTCCCCACGACTGCCCAGGAGTTGAAATTGTGCCTGTTGAGGATGGCCTGCTGGTTAGCAATTTTCAACAGAAGGCCCCCTGACGGGTACACCTTTCTGCCAAAAAGGTCCAGGCGCTTCGCCTCCTTGGCCTTAGGGGCCAGGGCCTCTTGTCCATGGTGCTCCCTTTTGTTTACCGCTGAGACCACTAACGGTGGCAGAACAGGAACTCATAGCCCTTAGATGGGGCAAAGTATTTATGCTCCACTCCTTTGGCCATTGGAGCACTGGAGGCCGGGATCTACCATATAGTCTTATAGTTGGACTAAATGGTCTTAATGAGCGGAAGCGCTATTCTGGATGGACCTTCGGGGCTCAAAATGTCCACCATGGGGTCCTCCTGCTCACCCGTCTCCTCGGCCTGCAACCCCAAGTTTTCAGTGGCCCTGCACAGCAATTCCTGGTGGGCTCTATGGTCTATCGGTGGAGGGCCGGACACCTCTGTGCCTGCCAACGCCTCATCGGGGGAAGACTCAAAGCTCGACCCCCTCTGGTTGGTCCTCCTGCTCCCCTTCTCCTGTGGGAGGGGCCTCTGGCTCAGGCTGGTGCGGGAGTCCAGGGGATGGCACTGGGCTCGGCGCCGATCTCTCCGGTCTATGCTGGGGGGATGCTGGAGGCTTGGATACTGTAGCCTCCGGCACCGTCTGGCATCGGTGTGGGGATTGGGACTTCTGCACTGAGTAACTTGCCCTGGATGGGGCCCCTTGGCGCTCCTGATAGGCCCAGGCGGTCCAGAAGGGCCAATGGCCTGGCGGCCCCCATTGAGATTACTAGCTCCCCTGAGGGTTCCTGTTGTCCAGGGCCCGGTGCAAGTAGCTATAGCGGCCAGAGTTGGCGCCGGACTGTGGTGACGCCGACTGCGAAGGCCATGGCGGTGCCAACAATCTGCGCCGGCGGGAGAACGAGCGGTTCCTGGCTGAGCAGGAGTGGTACCGGTATCTGGGACCGGGACCGGTGTTCCCTGGACCGGGACTGTCTGCGGGAGTCCTCTGGCGAGGGCCGTCTCAACTCCTCCCCGTGCCAGTCTCTGGGTGGTGCTGGAGAGCGGCATGCCCTTTCCAGTGTTTCTTCGCGCCGACCCGCTACCGGTGCCACAATCTCCTTCTGGGCTGCTGGCAAGTGCGTGTCTGTGGAGTAGGAGCTTGACTGGGACCAACTCGAGGAGTGGTGCCGGGACGGTGTCTTTGAGCGGCACACCATTGCCAGCCTACCCCTCGACGTCACCCAAGGCATGGGTGCCAGAGGGTTCTCCCCATACGGGAGGGGGCTTGCCGTTGACAGCTCGATGAGGTCCTTTGCAGCCTCAAAGGTGCCAGGCATAGAGGTCTAATCCGTTATGCCCTCGAGCCCATCGTCCGCACTGAGCTCACTTAGGTCTGGGCTCGGTGGGGCTTGTGCTGCCGGGACCGCTTGTGTCAACACCGGTACCGCAGCCTTCCCACTCTTATCGGCGCTCGGGGCTTTGGGAGGCACCAGCCTCCTGTGCGGGGAACGACCGCACCTTCCTTTCAGCTGCGCCGGGGGCCACACCAGGGAGGTTAAGCGGTGCCTGGCGCTCTGGGGCTAACAGTTTACGGTGCTTAGCCAGTGCTGCGCCTCTCAACAGCTCCAGGGCACTCCACACCGAGGAAGCCTGAGCCGGCGTCAGGCGCTCCGGGCCCGGCGTCTGCAATGCGGCCTCCATCAACAGTTGCTTTAAATGAAAGTATCTTTCTTGTCTTGTTCTTGGCTTAAACGCCTTGCAAATCCTACACGGTTCAGTTTGATGTCCGTCCCCCAGGCAACGTAGACATGAGTCATGGGGGATCACTAACTGGGATAGGTTTGCGGCACGTGGCACAAGCCTTGAAGCCGTGGTCCTGCGGCATGCCCTGCGGCCCAGGGCTGGTGCTCGAGGCCTCCAAGCACCTAATGACTTAAGTGTCCACAATAGGTATGTTAACCAACTGATAACAGCTACTCTAAAGGCTAAGGGACTGCTCTTCTACGAGAGAGAGAGAGAGAGAGAGGGGGGGGGGGTTGTTCCAACACCGCCACGGATGGTAAGAAGGAACTGGAGGGGTCGGGCCGGCGGGGGTATATATGCACACCATAGTGGCGCCACTCAGGGGGCCCCACTGACCCGAAGGGAGCCACTAAGGGGAAAAGTTTCCAATGCTCGTGCACGCGGCGTGCACACAGCTAATGTGGAATGGACATGAACAAGCTCTCGAAGAAGAATAATCTTCATCCCTGATACCACTGGGCGTATGTCTACACAGCGAATAAAACCACATGGCTGGCCCATGCCAGCCTGTTCCGGCTCACGGGACTCAGGATGTGGGGCTGTTTCATTGATGTGCAGACTTTTGGGCTTGGGCTGGAGCTAGACTTCTGTGACCCTCCCACCCCACAAAGTCCTAGAGGCCGGGCTCCAGACTGAGTCCAGAAGTCTACACAGCAATGAAACAATCCCTCAGTCTGAACCCCACAAGCCTGTGTCGGCTGCCATGGTCCACCTGAGGGTTTTCTTTGCTGTGTAGACATACCCTAAGAGATGGCTTGAAACATTTCATTCTTGATTATCACCACCAATAATGGAATTAGGCCCCAGTTTTACATTTGTGCAATGCATTGTCTTCAGGAGCTTTGCATAGGTATAACTGATTGGAACCTAGTGTAAACCTTCTGCCAGGTGTCAATGGCAACAACAATGGATGGGTTCAAAATATCTAGAGGTTCCTTTTCTAAAATAACTACAATAATAGCTCAAGTCACTACCCAGAGTTTTACTCACTTTTCAGTTGTAGGGGAAAAGAACTCTCCTTGGTCACCCTTAAGATGTGGTTCATCCCCACTTTCAATTACTTGAGTCTACTTTGGAATAGAAAGCAAAAAAAATCTTCTATTGCAGAAATGGGATACAGACAAAAGAATATGGAAACTCAGTATGCACATTTAAATAAAGATTAAGAACACATTTGATCAATTCCCTTCCAGTCTCAATAAATGTCCAGTAGCTGGAAGACCAATAGCCTGACCACCACATCTCCACTCACCTGAAAGCCCACTCATGATTGGAATAAGTTACAAGTAGTAGCCAAGGCATCCAGGGGTGGCACTCCAGTCTGGTCTAGCTTAGGTCCTGTCAGATTTGCTCAGCCTGGTCCTACCCTGAGGTGCAGCCACATGGCCCAGCTCTGTGATGCAACTTGTCCCAACACTGAATGGGTCAAGGCTCTGGGAAATCAGCTTGGCTTACCTTTGCTGGCCTAGCCATGGAGTCCTTTCTGCCACCACTCAACTAGTCTGCTCTACACCGCTGTTCCAGGCAGTCCTCAGCAAGAATCAGCTCTGCTCTGTGAGTCCAGTCAGGTATCTTCATGGAGTCAACTCTGATCCCTGCCTTGCCACTGGTCTGGTCAAGCCTCATAGAGTACAGAATCTCTAAATGGGGGAACCCAGAGCTAAACTGAACCCTTGGGCACAGCCCCTACTCCTTGACATAGAATGCCTATTTCTACAACAGAGCACCATTTTGCCTCTTTGCTGTGCCCAAGATTCAACCTTAGTTCACACCTGGTACCTTCCTGGTGACCCCTCACCCAAGGCATATTTAGCACAGTTTCTATGCCCTTTCATTAGACAATAAGAATAATTATTTATCACATATGTACTTAAAATTTAAACAAATTTTAACCAAAATAACAAAAACGTACATGATAGAATTATGGGTTACAACATAGATGATGCTGGCCAGAGCTGACTTTTCCTCTTCTTTTCCGTTCTTCTTCATCATTTACATTAGTAAACAACCCTGCTGATGGAATACATGAAGGAACTGAATTCAGTTCTTACTCTCAGGGCTTGGTCCTGATCCTGTTAACTTGAACAGTGCAGGATCCAGCCTTTAAAACACAATCCTGTGTTGTGATCTGCACTGGCAGGCTGCAGAAACCAGAGAGAGCCCTACTGATTTCCAGTCTGCTCACCCAGATGACAGTGTAAGTTGGGGATGCTAGCTATACCTTTGCTCGGCAGGGCTAACAGAAGTAAAAAGCAGTGAAAACTTGTTTTGGTCACTACTGTGAAGACGTGATTCTGGATACATGTGGAGAGCAGATTTGTTGATGAAGAAGGTGGCCTTTGGCATAGTTATTTTTCAGAGCAGAACACTAGAAATGGCTGTTTAACACTGCAATACTCAACAGAATGTCTCCTTAAAAATACATCATCACCTTCTCCTGTTAATCTTCACCATGATGCCCAGTTTGATTTTCAGTGATTTAGTGAAAGATGGTGGCTTGTAACAATATTGTTTAATTGTGGGTTCTTTTCAGGTGTACATAAAGAACTGCCAAAGTGTTAGCTCTAAAGTTGTTTGCCTTCTATAGCCTCGTGGTAGAACTTCTCTTAGAACCTTCTCCATCCCTTCCTGCTTAGCTCCCTGCTCCAAAATTAAAAGAACACTAGACACATCTTCACCTCACTATTGATTTAAAATAACAGTACACACATCTACATACCTAGTACTTCCCATATTTACTACAATAGATACACCAATTTATTGGATTAACTGCGAGTTCTTAATTAGTTATCTAACGCAACTGGCCAGTGTTAAGTAGAACAACTGTAATTCCACCTACTATTTTGTTATGTTTAATTCCTTTTTGTGATCTTCAGAAGTCTCAGTATGGGGAAAGGCCTGGGCTCAATATGTAGTGATTTTTACAGCCTGATCCCAAGTGAGGTGCCAGCTATGTTGAGTAGTCTCATTGACTAATAGGCACTGTACTTAGCAGTCAATGTTTGCAGTTTCAGGCATTTAATTTTTTTCAGCTGCATTCTGGATAATGTATTCTGGATTTTCTCTACTCTCTGGTTCTCCTCTTGATAGTTTGTAACAGAAGGAGAAGTGGGAGGGAGCTTTCTAGTTCCAGAGAATTCAAGAACACTAGAACTGAAATCCTGGCCCAATTGAATTGACTTCCATAGGGCCAGAATTTCACCCAAATTCTGCAACAAGTACAATACCTATTTCCCTAGGCATCAATATAGTGGCACAGAACTACAGTCATAGAATCATAGAATATCAGGGTTGGAAGGGACCTCAGGAGGTCATCTAGTCCAACCCTCTGCTCAAAGCAGGACCAATCCCCAATTAAATCATTCCAGCCAGGGCTTTGTCAAGCCTGACCTTAAAAACTTCTAAGGAAGGAGATTCTACCACCTCCCTAGGTAACGCATTCCAGTGTTTCACCACCCTCCTAGTGAAAAAGTTTTTCCTAATATCCAACCTAAACCTCAGTGATCCGGTTAACACACTCTTTTTGCAGATATATCCATATGGGTTCAAAACAAGATCTTAAAACAAACAAAGATGAAAGAGAGAAACTCACAATACATAGAAGATTCATTATGTAAAAATATACCAGGCTATTTAGCACACCATATAGCCTTCTCTAAGCTCCAAATTTCTATGTCAAGTAGAGATCTCCAAATATGTAGCTCTAGAAACTCTAAATGAAGACCTAATTAATATACTGGCTTTCTTTAGGGCAGGAACTGATGCGTTCAGTTGGTACAAATGTATCCACTAGCAGCTCAAAAGGAAACTGGCACTCTGTATGGTTAGTGAATCCGACAAGGACATACTAATCTCCATGTAATATTCTGCATACAAGCAAGTAGTACCATAGAATAGAAGGGGTTACCAAGTCAATATATTGTATGTTCCCAAAGACAGATGACAATTTAATCCTCCCATCCTTCCTGGACAGATTTCAATAAGGCAGGAAATAACAGGAACTGGACTTTGCTGTTAGTTGTAAGGAGTCCACAATTATTAATTTGTTATTATCAGCATCAGCATAATTATTATCAATTCATACTGCAGTAGCGCACAAAGGCCCCAATAAGGATTAGTGCCCCATTGTGTTGGGGTTGTACAATCATGCAAGGTGATGTGCTCTACCCCAAAGACTGGAGTTAGGGGGAAGGCTTTAGAAGTGACTTAAAGGAAGTAACTAGGTCGATAAGTGGCCAAGAAAGTCAATGAGATTGGGAAAATAGTGCTTTGTGACCAGGAATATGGCAGTACTGAGGGAGAAGAACACAAAGATGTAATGATGAAAGTAGGCCTAGTCATAGGAGATCTTCCAGAGTTGATCAACATAATGAGAACAGGAGAAAAAGGGGATACTGGAAATGATACAGGCCGAGAGGGATGGAGCTGGCAGTGGGAAAGAGAGGCAGAAGAGTTAAGAGTGGAATAAATCTACAACACAGTCACACAGGATTGGCAGCAGAGGGCTAAAAACGGTAGAAAAGTGTGGACATTAAGTATAACAAGGATAATAATCATTATACCTAGGTCTCATACAGTAATTTTTCGCACGCATGTGCGGAATGAATTTGGTTATGTGCACCATTATGAAGGTGATATGTGACACATCACCCCATATTGGTGCACATAACAAAATTCATGTGGCAGGGGTGGGGCCAAGGGTTTTGGAGTGGGAGGGTGCTCAGGGCTGGAGCAGAGGGTTTTGGGGGGTGAGGGCTCTGGCTGGGGGTGTGGGCTCTGGGGCGGATCTGGGGATAAGGGGTTTGGGGTACAGGCTGCCCGAGGCTATGCGGGGGGAGAGGACTCCCCCCAGCTCTCTCTCCCCACAGCAGGATCTGGGCTCGGGGGGAGAGATGCCTCTCCCCCGGCCGCGGCAGGTATGGGCCAGGCTGGGTTGGGGCCAGGGGAGGGGCTCCTCTCCCCCAGCCGCAGCTGGTCCGGGCAGGGCTGGGTTGGGGCCAGGGGAGAGGGAAGGGTGCCTCCCCCCTGGCTGTGGCAGGTCCAAGGCCAGTGGGGAGAGGCATCTCTCCCCGCCGCAGCCTTGAGTGCCTGCGCAGCACTTAATAGGCTGCTGTGCGGCCAAGCAGCCATGCATCTTAGAGGGAACTTAGGTCTTATATACTGCTTTTCACCCGTAGATCCCAGAGTGTTTACAAAGGAGTTCAGTATCATTATCTCCATGGGGAAACTGAGAGATAGGGAGGGAAGTAACTTGCCAACGGTCACCAGAAAAAGCAGTGACACAGCCAGCGTCTCTGGAGTCCCAGTCCAGCGCACTTGGTTATACTGCCTCCGATATTCAAGGGTTGGTGGTCACAGAGGAGTTGAAAGGGATGAGAAATGTGGAAGGAAATGAATTGGCAGCTTAGAGTGCAAGAACTCAGCCACATTAACTAACTAAAGACACCAAGTTTCACTATGATGCGGGACTTACGAGCTTAAGATGACAGATATCAGCGAGGCATGAAAAACGCCTTCTATCCTGTGTTGACTGGAAAGTGGGTCCCACTGCTTTTTGAAGCTGGACCTTATGGAATGCAGTCTGCTTTCAACTCCTTGGCATGACCGTTTGTTGAAGATTCTTAAGATACACCAACAGACTGAAAGTCACTGTTCTCTTTGTCATTGATTATCTCTGCGGAATGCCTCCTTTATGGCCCTTCTGGATACTGTGAGTTTCTATTTGACTCAGTCAGCTTTGAAGGAGGAGGAAAAGGATTGCTGATACTGATGTAAAGCTCAAAGCAAACACGGGACTACATTTTCAAAAGAGGTCAGCTCTGATTTAGGCACCTTTTGAAAAGTGCCCAGCACCTAGCAGTTGTAACATTTATGGTTAGATTTTCAAAATAGCTCAAGCACCCAACATGCCAAGATGTTATGAAAAATCTATCTGCAACTGTGAGTGCAGAAACAATGAGAAGCCTAAAAGCCATAACATATTCACCTGAAAAAAGCTCCAAATTCATTTGAAATTAGATTAAATTCTATGGCCTATGTTACACAGGAAGTCAAACTAGGTGATCAAATAAATTCCTTATGTCCTTACAAATCTATGAATCTACGAAACCAGTGACAACTACTAAAATACAAAAATATGGAAAGGGGAAAATGGTGCTGATTTTACTTTAAAATAGGGTAGAGCTATGCTGATCCTGTTTAGGGCTGTTTTCACTGGGTTTCTATGAAGCTTACACTATGAACTGTAGTATGCTATTTTGGACCCAATCCTACAACCCCTCTCTGCTACTATTTATTTCAATTGAAGTTCTGCGAAAGAAGGGTTTGCAGGACCAGGTTCTTTGTTAAAAAAATGCAACAAAACAAAACAAAATCCCTGCTGTTACTGGGTTTGTTTTGTTGTCAATAAAAATACTAATTTTAAACAGAAAGTTTCTAATTTATGAAAGATCTAAACGTTGGTGGTAGAGTTAAAGCTGTTTAACTAACCACCTAAGACTGTAGCCGTTTAAAGCGTCTCTATTTCTAATAAGAATGTCACACTTGAAGGAGTATTATTCTATTTTGTATCTGTCAGTATGAGTTCTGGTGCCCCATGCCACAGGTTAAATGCACACAATGAAAATCTCTTTCCTGCCCACTGCCAGGTCTGTCATGCAGTACAATAGAAGTCCCCGAAAACACAATATGATTCAGAATATTTAGGCTATGGCTACGCAAGCAAAGTTCATTCAAAAATTATTTTCTTTCAGTCATCCCTGATATCCCCCATTTCAATTGCTCACTTACTGTATAGCTGTGTGGACACTTAAGGAAGTTGCAAAGCAATGCAGCCTGTCTGGGACATGAAGGAATGTAGAGCAGGATAATCACAACATCATCAACCCAATTCTCCAAGGTGGCTGGCCAATAATGATGTTCTAATTGAATAACTTATCCACAGCTATTTCCCCTGGGAGATCCTAAGGCTTAGCCTCTCTGTGTAGGCAGATGCTGTAGCATACACAATGAAACCTGTAATTTTCTCTCACCACTGGGCATGTTAACAGTGGGTTGTTTTTCCCTTTCTGCTATTCCATTAATATTTTATTTTAACTATTTTCCTTAAATCATTGTGTGCCATGAAGCAGAGGAGGAAGAAATCCATGCTACACATCATATCTCTTTTACAGCCAATTCACTGCTACACCATATTCATTGAAGTATCTCCTTTGCTAATTCAACAATTGTATATGTCATCATCAGGTGTGTGTAGAAAGGAAACTGTCACAATTACAACCACCGTACCTGAGTCATCATAGCCCTGACTTAATAAATAGCAGCCAAGCATACGAACAGTCTGCAAGTAGATTCCATACCCTGCAGTTCTTAAAAAAATGTGCATCAGTGAAGGTGCAGAGACCAGATTTCTGAGGCTGCAGGTGATCTCCCTTACGCCACCCTGGTCTGGCATTCTGGTCAACAAGTCTTCGCAATTTATTGTGGTCCCCTTATTCTTAAAATGTATAAGAGCAACAAAATCCTCATTAGCAAAGGTGGTTGAAAGGAAAATGAAGCCCAGGAGGCCAAGGCAGCAGAGACAGACCATCAGCAGATTTAACAACATGACAGATGACAGTCCCAGAGGCAAATCCAGGACTGCCAGCAGAACAGCCTGTAGAGTCTGCCAAAGATCCAGATGCAGCTACTGAAAAGATATTATCCTTAGCGTAGCATCTGGGTCTTGTTGTAGCCAACTATGCTTCATGTACTGTATGTCCTCAGTGTTGACCCCCACAACTATCGGGAGAGGTTGAAACAAGGAAGACAAGCTTTCATTCTATTAATGTTGTGTTTAAATATTGGTTGGATAAAGAACATGACAATCAAAACATCCATTTCTATAAAATATAATGATTAATTTGCATTTATAGTAGACATCTTGTGGGTATGTATATGCTGCTATTTTCCTCCCCCTACTCCCCAACAAGAAAAAGACTTTCTTAGTTAGGCCAGGTGAACATTCCTTATTTGCAGCTATCATTGGGAAATATAGACATAGCCATTCAACCATCTCAAAGAAATACCAGCACCTTGTACATCTCCATGCAATGGAATATTGGCATAGAGTGGCAGTACTTTTTTGCTATAGAAAGGTACAATTCTTTCAAAACACTGAGATGACTAAATCACAAACATTTCAAAAGGTTGGCTTGTAGTACGAGACATCAAATAAGCCTTTGTCAAAGAATTGGTGTGACAATTAAAGTGACAACTAATGACATGCCATCTTGGAAAAGATAATTGCACCCATTGTTAGATACTTAGCAGGTCAGAATACATGCACATTCTTTCAACAGTGGCATTCATCCATTCATCCTGGCATCCTACTCTAAGTGCAGTATTGTGATGATAGAGTTATCATTTTTCCTTTCATGGAACTTAGGAACATTCTTTTTGTATGATTCTGCCCCATATAAAGCACTGCTTTTCAGCATACGAGAAATTAGCTTGGTCATGCAAAATAGAAATGAGGCTAATGAAAAGCATCTTTTAAGTTTATAGAGAGAAGAGTGAAAGAGGGGAAGGTTTTTTCTCCTTAATATATAAAATAATCAAAAAGAAATACCTTAAGAAGATGTTTCTGGTTGTGTTCCTTAGAATATATCGAGTGTAACAAATTATTAATCCTGAATAAAAATCTTCTTATCTTTATTCTCACTTTTACATAAAATCAGACCATATTGCCCCTTCCCACTCAGCAGGGCTGAGGTTACAACCATCAAAAACAATCTATTCAGGGAAAATGGGAAAGTTATGGGAGAGATGAGGTTTTTGCATAGCTCATACATACTTCTACAACTAATAGGCTAATCACTTTCTAATTAAACTATAAAACCAGGTTTTTCAGATATTTCTGGTTAAACACTAATGAGAGAGATAGAACACTCACTTGGGGCTTGCAGAGCCCCTCTTGGTGGTCCATAGAAAGCTGGTAGGTCAAACAATGCTGACTCCTCCAACTTCTTTCCATTCGCTTATACAAGCAATCAGACAGGAAGATCACACAAGCTTGCACAAAAGACAAACACCTACAAGATCCCTATCAAGCATTCTTACAACTACAGTACCCACCTGCTGAAGTGAAAAAACAGATTGACAGAGCCAGAAGAGTACCCAGAAGTCACTTACTACAGGACAGGCCCAACAAAGAAAATAACAGAATGCCACTAGCCATCACCTTCAGCCCCCAACTAAAACCTCTCCAACGCATCATCAAGGATCGACAACCTATCCTGAAGGATGACCCATCACTCCCACAGATCTTGGGAGACAGGCCAGTCCTTGCTTACAGACAGCCACCCCACCTGAAGCAAATACTTACCAGCAACCACACACCACACAACAGAACCACTAACCCAGGAACCTATCCTTGCAACAAAGCCTGTTGTCAACTGTGTCCACATATCTATATCATAGGGCCTAATCACATCAACCATACTATCAGAAGCTCGTTCACCTGCGCATCTACCAATGTGATATATGCCATCATGTGCCAGCAATGCCCCTCTGCCATATACATTGGTCAAACTGGACAGTCTCTACGTAAAAGAATAATGCACACAAATCAGACGTCAACAATTATAACATTCAAAAACCAGTTGGAGAACACTTCAATCTCTCTGGTCACTCGATTACAGACCTAAAAGTTGCAATTCTTCAACAAAAAACTTCAAAAACAGTCTCCAACGAGAGACTGCTGAATTGGAATTAATTTGCAAACTGGACACAATTAACTTAGGCTTGAATACAGACTGGGAGTGGATGGGTCATTACACAAAGTAAAACTATTTCCCCATGTTTATTCCCCCTCTCCACCCCCCACTGTTCCTCAGACGTTCTTGTCAACTGCTGGAAATGGCTCACCTTGATTATCACTACAAAAGGTCCCCTCCCCCCCCGCCGGTAATAGCTCACCTTACCTGATCACTCTCGTTACAGTGTGTATGGTAACACCCATTGTTTCATGTTCTCTGTGTATATAAATCTCCCCACTGTATTTTCCCACGGTATCTTCTGAATGCATCCGATGAAGTGAGCTGTCGCTCACGAAAGCTTATGCTCAAATAAATTTGTTAGTCTCTAAGGTGCCACAAGTACTCCTTTTCTTTTTGCGAATACAGACTAACAGGGCTGCTACTCTGAAACCTATCCTTAGAGATGTCTTTCACTGGAGTTAGCTGCACTTGGTCTGACTGAACAGAATCAGAGTGGATTAGCAGTGCTACAATTTAAAAACGAATTGTCTCCTTGAGATAAAAGCATATTAGAAAAATTGACCCATGTAAGTACACATTGGTACCAAGAAAATACCCAGAGATAAGATTAAACTGAGCCATCTGCTACCTGAAAGCGTGGGCTGGATGTGTTGCTCTGCAAAAAAATTCCTACATAAAACAAACCTGTTAATAAATAGTCTGTAGTCACTCTCACTGCCTCCCTTCGTTAGTCTCATCCTTTTTATTTTTTATATGGGACCAGATGTGCAATCTGGGAAGTTTTCCAGATCCATTTTTTGGAAGTTAGTTTTCAACATCAACAATATGAGATGAGGTGCTTTTGCCTGAAATTATGTTATCAGCAACTCTGTAAACTAGAGTTGCATGAAAACTTTTGCACTTGAAGCAATACTTACAAAGTCTGGGCTTTTTGGCAGTTCTTCACTAGGAGAAAATGTCTTGTGATTTCTTGACATCATTTTTCTAGGAGAAAAGACCCACTGTCTGGATTACAGCCCTGCCAACAGCAGAGCAGAACATATGGGCCCAGATTCACAAATGTGCCTTAGGCCCAGTTTTAGGTTCCACAAAATCCCTGCTTGGCTAAGCCTGAACTCTGTAGGCACCGAAACTCACTTGGTATCTAAATTTTCAAGATAAAAGTTCTTACGGGCCTATAATTCTGTCTCTGGCCATATTCACTATTGCCTCACTCCTGTCGCCCGGATGCCTAACCCCAGTTCTGATCCAGGTACCAGGGAAAGATAGATGGAAGAACACTGATCTCACCTGGAGTAAGTGTGCTCAGAGACTGCCTAATTCCCCACAAAACAGTCAGAAGGAGGTGCTCTCTTATAACCATTCACTTAGGATACACCTCTCTCATCGGCATTTCCTATTGGCTTAGGTGTCTGCCAACCTAGCACTGCAATGCCTACATCCCTTTATGGATCCAGACTGCAGGGCCTGAACCAGCTTATACTGAAGTCAATGAGAGTTTTTCAACAGAGTTAATTTTAAGTTGGATTAGGTCAATAGTAAACATGTCTGGCTCACGATGCTCTGGTAAAACCAAACATGTCTCAGGCATAAACTTTACAATACACATTTTCTAAAAGCTTCTTTAGGGGCCTCCTTTTATTCCTCTCCTGATTCTGCATGATTATTTGGGGCCAAACTGCTGCTGGCCCCTCTGTTTCCTTATGGAAAAGAACTATTGAACTTAATAGGGAGAAAAAGTATTAGGATTCTATAGAAAAGTAGCAGAGTTCTATAGAAATTACACTAAAGACTGATAATGAGAATGATAACCAGGAACTGGATAGTTCAAAAAAAACCTGTGGGAATTTGTTGTAAGTTCCACAGGGCTGTCCCATAAAAGAGGATACTACCTTCTGCCATTTCTCAACTGGCACTTGTTAGGAGGCCATACCCTTAGGAGGCCATACCCTTCCGGCAAAACTTAGAGCAGCCCATAGCTTTCTTTAGCTCATGCAAGGGTCAGCTCACACAATCAGGGGATCATAATTATCTCCCTGACAGTTCCCACTCCCCTCAGCCCCTTCTTGTGCCCAGATTTTGCCACAGGAGAGAATCTACCTCCTTCGGCCCCAAAAATTCCAAGGTGATATCCTTAGTGTTCTATCCAAGGTTGTCGGTCAGATTTGGAATTATATATGTAGGAAAGGTAAAGCTCTCAAACTCTGCATAAATTACTCATGATTTTCAGTCCTAGAGATTCAATCAATATTATGTCCATGCTAGACTAAAACAGTATCTTCTAAAGAACTGGCAAAATGTCCTGGGATTTTTTTGTATACATAACAGTGTGATTAGAAGAAAAGCAGTCTGATGTATGTGTCAGGTGTATTATGGCCAGGGGAAATGTGTGTGTTTATGAAAGAGAATAATTTTATTTGTATAAACAAAATTGGAGAAAAGTATAGAGAGGAAAATACTATTGGGAAAAACAGCAAACAAGATATAATTATAAACTATAAGCAAAGGGACAAAACAAATAGTAATACTGACCTGTTTGAAGGTGATGCGATAAAACCTGACAAAAGCACATCATATCTGTCTGCTGGGTAAAGAATGCCAAATGGGTCATTACTTGGACAGTTTAGGGACTGATCCTGCAAATGTCTACACATTTGAATAGTTTACTAATGGAAGGAATCTCACAGAAGTCAATACTTTATAATCCTGTCACATTCCAGCATGCAATCCAGACCAGTGAGAGATTGTGCCACTGTCTAAGTGTCTCACAATGCTTTGCTGTTGTAGTTCCCAATCTGGGCTGCTCACAAACAGCCTAACAACATGCAGCTCACACCCTGAGTGTCTGTGAATAGTTACAGCCCTGGCCTAGCATCTCTGACCCCAGTAGCCTGTCAGCAACATTCTAGTCACATCATGGCTTCCACCAGCCTAGGTTAATTCTTGCAGGGTGATCCCAATACACTCTCGGTCCTGATTTTTCCCCAGAACATGTGTTGTGCACTGTCCAGGCCTCTCCTGGGCAGTTCAGATATTAGAGGTCCGTTGGCCCTGGAAGGAGTCAATATGCAACAGTTTGCTACTTTAACTGGAGTTACCCAAACAGTTCAACCCTGGATTAATTTATATTAAAAATAAAAAAAGTTTATTAACTACAAAGAGATAGATTTTATGTGAGCACAAATATAGGGAATTAAAGTAGAAATGGTTACAATAGAAATAAAACATTTTCTAGCCCCTAAAGCATAACAAACTAGACTTGGTTCCAGGTTAAATCCTTAACACATGTTCCCAGCAACATTGCAAATCAAATGTTCATGTCAGAATCCCTCCTCAAGTCAAAAGGCTGGTTCCTTTATCTTCTGAGGAGAAAGAGAGCATATTCCCAGGATATCTTTGCCACGCACTTTTATAGTCCAATCCTGCTTTGAAGTAGGTTCTTCTGAGGATTACTTTTCAAAGCAAAGATTATTCAGACAGTAAAGGAGACAAGATGGAGTCTGGAGGTGAAGATGGCTCCATGTTCTTTCTTCTCCACTGTGTATGCTGAGATTTGCCTTGTCTCCCTCTTGCTGTCTCAAGGACCATATTTACTACTTATATGTAAATTGAGGTAAACACGTATTCCTATGTTTAGGACAGATCTGTTTAACAACTTTGCCTAGTCAGAGCTGTGTGGGTTTGAACATGTGCTAATAAAATCATACAGGGGAAATTCATAACTCCACATATAATATTGCTACTTAGATTTCACCATGATATTATTAACCATCAAGTTATTACTTTTCAAATGATATATCACAAGGCATATTCTGTAAATAGATCATTACAATAGTGTGTAGAGTGAGAATATGTGCTTTTGGTCACATAAGAAAAGCCATACTCAGTCAGACCAATGGTCCATCTGCCCCAGTATTCTGTCCTCCGACAGAGGGGAATGCCTGGTGTTTCAGAGGGAATGAATAGAACAAGCAATCATTTAGTGATCCATCCCCTATCATCCACTTCCAGCTTCTGGCAATCAGAGATGAGGGACACTCAGACCATGGGGTTGCATCCCTGATCATCTTGACTAATAGCAACTGAAGAGCCTATGTTCCATGAACTTATCTAGTTCTATTTTTAATGCTGTTATAGTTTTGGCCTTCACAACATCCCCTGGCAACAAGTTCCACAGGTTGAGCATGAGTTGTGTGGAGAAATACTTTATTTTGTTTGTTTTAAACCTGCTGCTTATTAATTGCATTGGGTGACCTCCTGGTTCTTGTGTTATGAGAAGGAGTAAATAACACTTCCTTATTTACTTTTGCCACACCAGTTATGATTTTATAAACCTCTATTTCCTGTCTTAGTTGTCTCTTTTCCAAGCTGAAAAGTCCCAGTTTTTTTAATCCCTTCTCATATGGAAGCTGTTCCATACACTTAATCATTTCTGTTGCCCTTCTCTCTACCTTTTTCAATTCTAATATATCTTTCTGAGATGGGGTGACCAGAATGCAGTATTCAAGGTGTAGGCATAGCATGTGTTTATACTGGGACATTACAATATTTTCTGCCATACTATCTACCCCTTTCCTAGTGGTTCCTAACATTCTGTTAGCTTTTTTGACTGCCGCTGCACATTGAGTGGATGTTTTCAGAGAACTATCCACAATGACTCTAAGATCTCTTTCTTGAGTGGTAACAGCTAATTTAGACCCCATCATTTTATATGTATAGTTGGCATTATGTTTTCCAATGTGCTTTCCTTTGCATTTATCATTTCTGAATTTCATCAGTCATTTTGTTGCCCAGTCACCCACTTTCGTGAGACTGCTTTGTAACTCTTCACACTCTGCTTTGGACATAACTATTTTGAGTAATTTTGCATCTTCTGCAAATTTTCCCACCTCCCTGTTTACCCCTTTTTCCAGATTATTTATGAATATGTTCAACAGCACTAATCCCAATACAGATCCCTGGGGGACATCATTATTTGCCTCTCCCCATTCTGAAAATTGACCATTTATTCCTACCCCTTGTTTTCTGTCTTTTAACCAGTTACTGATCCATGAGAGGACCTTCCCTCTTATCCATGACTGCTAATTTTACTTAAGATTCTTTGGTGAGGGACCTTGTCAAAAGCTTGCTGAAAGTGCAAGTACACTACATCCACTGGATCATCCTTGTCCACATGTTTGTTGACACCCTCAAAAAATTCTGTTAGATTGGTGAGGCATGATCTCCCTTTACAAAAGGTAGATTGACTCTTCCCCAACAAATAATTATCCTCATTTAATGCCAGGCACTGAAGTTCACCCTAGTATTTAGACTTCTAGCATTTGTATACAAGCATTTATAAAACTACTCCCAAAGACAGAGTCATGCAGGCATTTGCAGAATCAGAGCAGTGCTCTGACTTACAAGAAGGATGCTCCAGTGGATAGGGTACTAGCTGGAGACATGGGTTTGATTCCCTGCTCCAGTTCAGACTTGTATGAGGTTAGATAAATCACTTGCTTTAGTTCCCCATCTGTAAAGTCGGGATCATAGCATTTCCCTACCTCCCAGGAGTACTGAGAGAACAAATACTGTACAATGATGGAGATTCTCAGATACTACAGCGATGAGGTCCACATAAATATCTAACCAATAAAAAATGTTACTAGGTCACTTTGGACCTGAGCTAAAGCACATTAAAGACAGCGGAAAGACAGCCATTATTCTAAATGGGCTTTAGATCAGGCCCATAGTCAACATCGTTTGGGTTAAAAAATTGTGATCATTTCAGTTTAGGTGATTTTCACCCTCAAAATTTTGATTTTCCTACCAGCATATAGCAGAGTTCCCCCTGCCCCCAGTTGTTTCTATTCTTAAAAAGCTAAAAGTAAAATAAAATAAAAATAAGCAGGTACATTTTATCCGGAAGTCTTTAATTTACTCTATAAATATTTCATATTAGAAAAATTCAGACATTCATCCATTGATTCTGTAGGTCCACAATTTCTTACCCAGAATGTGCAACTAGGAAGAGGCATACCTAGAACTGTGTGAGTCTTAATGAAAACCCCAATCAGACAACACTCTTCTCTCCCTTGGGCCTTTCCTGCAAGCCTGAAACATAGTTCTGGTTCGCTACTGGGTCAATCTAGGCCAAGTTTCAGGCAAAATGCAGGGATTTGTTGTTTGTGCCTTTCTTTGCTTCTTTATAAAGATTTATTTTCAGTTCCTTTTTTAACTTTAGATTGTTCAGATATTTTTCAAGCCTTCACTTCCCAATTTTGTATGAAAGACCTCAGAGGAAAAGGTGGAAATCAGAATCATAGAAGATTAGTGTTGGAAGAGACCTCAGGAGGTCATCTAGTCTAACCTCCAGCTCAAAGCAGGATGAATCCTAACTAAATCATCCCAGCCAGGGCTTTGTCAAGCTGGGCCTTAAAAACCTCTAACGATGGAGATTCCACCACCTCCCTTGGTAACCCATTCCAGTGCCTCCTAGTGAAACAGTGTTTCCTAATATCCAACCTAGACCTCCCGCACTGCAACTTGAGACCACAGCTCCTTGTTCTGTCATCTGCCACCCTTGAGAACAGCCGAGCTCCATCCTCTTTGGAACCCCCCTTCAGGTAGTTGAAGGCTGCTATCAAATCCTGCCTCACCCTTCTCTTCTGCAGACTAAACAAGCCCAATTCCCTCAGCCTCTCCTTGTAAGTCATGTGTCCCAGCCCCCTGACCATTTTCGTTGCCCTCTGCTGGACTCTCTCCAATTTGTCCACATACTTTCTGTAGGGAGGGGAGGGGGCCAAAACTGGCTGCAATACTCCAGATGTGGCCTCACCAGGAAATGTTTGAGATCTCTCTTCCCAAGTGTTTGTTAGACATTTGAGTGAAATTGTTAGCAAAAAAAAAAATCAAAATGTTTTCATGAGTCTGATTAAAACAATCCCTTCTTTCTCAATTGCTCAGGTTTCAGTTTTTTATGATGACAGAATCCCACTAGATTTTCAGAAACCAACAGAGTCCTCTGGAAAAACAATGTAGACAAGACTTAATACTGCTATTATGAAAAACAAGCAAAATACTTTTAACATTTCAGCTCTTCGTTATGTATTGAAACTGAAATGACACCAGTTCAGCGCTCTCTCTTTTGCAGGTCACCTTTAAAGTAACAAACAGCAAAGCATACAAACAATGAGATAGTTAGGCATGCAAAAGGTAGAACTCTCTTTTGAGTAAAATAACCTGCAGATCTCCCTCCCACCGCCCCCGCATTTTTCCCAAATTATCATGCCTGTGCATGTCTATGTATAATTTAGTAGCCAGCATGATAAAAACTGCATTATCTTTAGTTGCTTTTGTCTTCATCCCTCCCATCCTTGATCTTTGCTTGTTGTCACCATTTGTCTAATCTACATTGTAAACTCTTAAGAACAAGCCTCAAATTTCTAAAAGGGCTAGTGACTTGGGGTGTCTCAGTGTGTGGCTGCTCAGTGAGACATCTTGAAGGTATTTCATTTTCAGGAAGTGCTGGGCACCTACCCTCTGAAAGTCAGGCCCCTTTAACATTTTTCTCAACTTGGGAACTCAAAAATTGTGGCACCCAAAACCACAAGTCACTGCTGAAAATTTATCAAGTCTCTTTTTCTAGAGCATCATTGATGCTCACTGTGTAGAGCCACATGTTTGTTAAGCAACAATCATCTAATATGATGCAGATACTCAGATTGCTCTTGTTTTGTTCTACCGAATCTGTCATCTTACATTTTCCCTGGGTGCATGCATTTCCCTGGGTAGGAAGCTGGCTAGATTGTCAGGCTCAACGGGTAGTGATCAATGGCTCCATGTCTAGTTGGCAGCTGGTATCAAGTGGAGTGCCCCAAGGGTCGGTCCTGGGGCCGGTTTTGTTCAATATCTTCATAAATGATCTGGAGGATGGTGTGGATTGCACTCTCAGCAAATTTGCGGATGATACTAAACTGGGAGGAGTGGTAGATACGCTGGAGGGGAGGGATAGGATACAGAAGGACCTAGACAAATTGGAGGATTGGGCCAAAAGAAATCTGATGAGGTTCAATAAGGATAAGTGCAGGGTCCTACACTTAGGATGGAAGAATCCAATGCACCGCTACAGACTAGGGACCGAATGGCTAGGCAGCAGTTCTGCAGAAAAGGACCTAGGGGTGATAGTGGACGAGAAGCTGGATATGAGTCAGCAGTGTGCCCTTGTTGCCAAGAAGGCCAATGGCATTTTGGGATGTATAAGTAGGGGCATAGCGAGCAGATCGAGGGACGTGATCGTTCCCCTCTATTCGACATTGGTGAGGCCTCATCTGGAGTACTGTGTCCAGTTTTGGGCCCCACACTACAAGAAGGATGTGGATAAATTGGAGAGAGTCCAGCGAAGGGCAACAAAAATGATTAGGGGTCTAGAACACATGAGTTATGAGGAGAGGCTGAGGGAGCTGGGATTGTTTAGCCTGCAGAAGAGAAGAATAAGGGGGGATTTGATAGCTGCTTTCAACTACCTGAAAGGGGGTTCCAAAGAGGATGGCTCTAGACTGTTCTCAATGGTAGCAGATGACAGAACGAGGAGTAGTGGTCTCAAGTTGCAGTGGGGGAGGTTTAGATTGGATATTAGGAAAAACTTTTTCACTAAGAGGGTGGTGAAACACTGGAATGCATTACCTAGGGAGGTGGTAGAATCTCCTTCCTTAGAGGTTTTTAAGGTCAGGCTTGACAAAGCCCTGGCTGGGATGATTTAACTGGGAATTGGTCCTGCTTCGAGCAGGGGGTTGGACTAGACCTTCTGGGGTCCCTTCCAACCCTGATATTCTATGATTCTATGAGTCTATGAAGCAAAAAGAGTGACGCATTGAGGAAAACAGGCTTGAAGATTCATGGGAAATAATTACTCAGGAACAGAGATTGTTGTTGTTTCTTTTCCAGATATATTCTGTGAAATTCAAGAGCTCACTGAACAATTCCCTTTGCCATAAAGAGGATCTTTCACCCCCTAGAGAGCTTTGTCAACTAATGCAGTCCTGCCTATGCATCCCCTCCAGGAGACTTAAGAAAAGCAGAAATCTTGAGCTGTGATGAATCACCTTGGTTGTTTTCTTATGTGATCCTAATATTCAACTCAGTGAAGCAGGATTTCTCCTGCCCCAGGCAAGGTGGCATGTACTTTCTGCTTCAGATTAAGGGACTGTTGAAAATTCTGGAGAGTAGACTGAATAACAGAGAGATCATTCGGAAAACTTAATTACTGAAAGGTCAGATGAGCGCCTTTATCTTCAGATTATATTTTTTTAATTCAGAGATTCAATTTAGTAAGGAAAAAAAAAGAGGTAGGAAACCTACCTAACAATCAGGAACGTTGTTACGAAAAATACATTAAAGATTGTGTGATTCTCAGTTACTGTGATAACCGGAATAATAGGTACCTAAAATAGATAGACCTTTCAACTTTAACTGGCTCATTTCATCCATGAATGGGTCTTAGATCTCAAGCCTGTAATGAACTCAACATGAGTGGACACCTGTGCATGTGTGGATGACGTAGATTTTAATGGGGCTTGATGCTGAGGTCCACCTATGTTAAATTCATTGCAGGATTGGGGACCAAGGCGGAAGATTTCCCACGTTACTGCCAAATCTCTGTTTAAAAACTTTATTCCATAGTCTAACATTTGGCTATAATTAGAAATATTTATTATGTGTTCATCCCACAATGTGAAATGGAGATGCAGCGTGCCATAGCTCTGTATTTACACACAGAAAGGGGCATAGTTCCTGCCCCAAAGAGGCAATCTAAAGAAGACCAAACAGACATACAGTGAGACAGAGAGGAAAAGCGAATAGCAAACATGTAAGGCAGGGGTAGGCAACCTATGGCACATGTGCCAAAGGTGGCACGCGAGCTGATTTTCAGTGGCACTCACACTGCCCGGGTCCTGGCCACCAGTCCAGGGGGCTCTGCAGTTTAATTTGATTTTAAATGAAGTTTCTTAAACATTTTAAAAATCTTATTTACTTTACATACAACAATAGTTTAGTTATATATTAAAGACTTATAGAAAGAGACCTTCTAAAAATGTTAAAATGTATTACTGGCACACAAAACCTTAAATTAGAGTGAATCAATGAAGACTCGGCACACCACTTCTGAAAGGTTGCCAACCCCTGACGTAAGGTATGACCAGAGGGTGATTGGCCATGTCCTATTAATACAAAGCTAATGACAACAACATTTTCCCCCCTAGAGTAGTTGATGTTACAGGAAAAAGAATATTGGGGGAAAAATACATTCAAAGTTCTCTGCTGCCTTTCGCAGAAGATGAATGCAGTTTTAAACTGTGGCTTTATTGTTTGTTGGGAAAGTGACTGCCATGCAGGGACTGAAAACTGCAAGTTCTTTAGCATTGTCAGACATACTTTTGAAAAATTGAGCCATTTCCTGCTCAGGGGATTAGTTTAAACTTTTTTATAGCATTCGTTTTTGTGATTCTTTACTCCACTCTCTACTGCTGCTTCATCTTGTGTTTGCTTTATGAGGTTATTATTTTTTATACATAGCTCAAGTACAGTTTTTAATAGGCTCAGAGAGACAGGCATTTCAAAATCTAAATGTAATAAAAAGACAAAAAAATTATTAACAAGAAGAAATATGGTGGAAACCTTTTTGCTGCTTCAACGTTCAGCTCAGTTCCCAATGAAGTCAATAGAAAGATTCCTGTCAACTTATATGGAGATGGATTGGGTCCCTACTTAAGGAAATATTGTCAGTAATGGGGGCAGCTGTGATCTAGTGGTCTGAGGATAGTCTGAGAGTCAGAATACCTGGGTTCTATTCCTGTCTGTTCCATTGGAACAGATTTTGTTCATTCATTTTTACTCAGTCAGAAGTCCCATTGTAACTCATAGATTTTAAAGCCAAAAGGGACCATTGTGATCATCTAGTCTGACCTCCTACATAAGACAGGCTATGGATCTTCCCTTAATTAATTTCTATTTCAAGTCCGATAGCGGTAGTTGAACTAGAACATATCTTTTAGAAAAACGTCCAGTCTCGATTTCAGAATTGCTAGAGATGGAGAATCCACCATGACCCGTGGTATGTCTGATGGTTACATTCCCGCACTATTAAAAATGTGTACCTTATTTCCAGTCTGAATTTATCTAGCTTAAACTTCTAGCCACTGAATCTTGTTATAACTTTGTCTGCTAGATTACACAACCTTTATAATCAAATTTTTTATCCCCAGGGTTTTAGAGACTGAAGAAGTCACCCTTTAACTTTCTCTTTGTTTAAGCCAAATACTGTGAGAGACTCAAGGACCTCAGTGTAAGGCATGATTTCCAGTCCTTTAATCCAGCAGTTCCCAAACTTTTTTCCACCAAGGACCCCTTTGGCATCTGACTAAATTTCCTTGACCCCTCTCATTTTTTATACATAAATTTCATGTTACTATTATTTATTCTATTAGTTTAGTTTATTATTTAAAAAATATTTGGTAACTAAAATAAGACTTGCAAAGGAACCAAAAGTAAACAGTCGGCAATTATTACAAGACATCACATCACTCTTATTTTCACTTTAACTAAAATTATGTTTGTGGTGTAATCCTAAATGAACAAGTATCGGTGCTATCAGAACAGTGGTGCTGGAATGCTTTTTATAGTGGGCGTGCTGACAATCAGCAAAACTATCCCAAAACTTTTTAACTCCTGCCCCCTCCCTCCCCAACCCCCCCCCCCCCACCACCAGTTGAGGCCAGGAGCAAGGCTGTGTCTCCAGGATGGGGGGGACATGGACAGAGATAAGGGGTCCAAGGCTGGAGTCATGGCTGGGGGCAAGTGCAGGACCAGTAGAGGAGCCCTGCGTGCAGGACCGGCAGCCGGGAACCCTGCGTGCGGGGTTGGGAGCGGGGCCAGGTGCTGGGACCTCCAGGCACGGGGCCAGAAGCCATGATGCGGGACCCCACGTGCGTGGCTGGGAGTATGGCCGGCAGCTGGGACTACGCCTGCAGCCCAGGGCAGGGCTGGCAGCTGGGACCCCGTGCGCGCATTGGGCAGCTGGGATCCCACATAAAACCTGGGGGTGCTGCAGCACCCCCTATACCCCTACTTCCTGCACCTATGTATCAGAATGCCCCAGCCAGCGTGGGAATGCCCCTGTCAGTGTGATCATGCCATGTGAGATGCTACACTGTTCAGAGGATGCCATATTTGAGAACAAAATAGTGTCTTCCATGTGGCAAAAGTGCAAGAAGACTGTTCTGGTGCATTACGGATCCACTGTAGAACACCTTCAAGGAACAGAACTCCATATAACCCATGGTGGACCCCCAAGGGTCCAGAGACCCCACTTTGGTAACCACTACTTTAATCTTTCATGTTGTTCTCCTTTAAACCTCTCTAATTTGTGAACATCCTTCTTGAATTGTGGACACCAGCACTGGACACAGTATGCCATCAGCGGCCACACCATTGCCAAATACAGAGGTAAAATAACCTCTCTATTCCTACTTGATATTCCCCTGTTTATATATCCAAGGATTGCATTAACTCTTTCTGCTACACTGTCATTACAAAAACTAATTTCCCCATACTGTTACTCACACTTTCTTGTCAACTGTTTGAAATGGGCCACCCTCATTACCAATACAAAAATGATTTTTCCTCCCTTGGTATTCTACTGTTAATTAAATTGTCTCGTTAGACTGACCCCCCACACACACTTGGTAAGACAACTCCCATCTTTTCATGTACTATGTATATATACCTGCTACTGTATTTTCCACACCATGCATCTGAAGAAGTGGGTTCTAGGCCCATGAAAGCTGATGCCCAAATAAATTTGTCAGTCTCTAAGGTGCCACAAGGCCCCCTCATTGTTTTTACTATCACACTAGGAGCTCATAGTCAGCTGGTTATCCACCATGATGCCCGTGTCTTTTTTTTTTTTAGGTTCTCAGGATACGCCACCATTCTGTAAGGATGGTCAACATTCTTTTTTTCCTAGATGTATACATTTGCACTTGGTTGTATTAAAATGCATATTCATAGAATCATATAAATGTAGGCTTGGAAGAAACTCTGAGAGGTCATTTAGTCCACCCCAGCCCCACGCTGAAGCAGGGCTACCGATCCTTAGACTGTCTCTGACAAGCATTTGTCTAACCTGTTCTTAGAAATCTCCAATGACAGGGTTTCCTAGACCTCCTTTGGAAGCCGATTCCAGATCTTAACTATCCTTGTAGTTAGAAAGGTTCCCCTAATATCTAACCTAAATGTCCCTCGCTGCAGATTAGGCCAGTTACTTTTTGCCCTATCTTGAGTGGACATGGAGAACAACCGATCGCAGTCTCCTTTACATCAGCCCTTAACATATTTGAAGACTTATCAGGTTCCCTCACAGGTTTCTTTTCTCAAAACTAAACATTCCCATGTTTTTAACCTTTCCTCCGAGGTCAGCTTTTCTAAACTTTTCTATCATTTTTGTTGCTCTCCTCTGGACTCTCTCCCATTTGTCCACATCTTTCTTAAAGTGTGGTGCCCAACACTGGACACAGTATCCCAGCTGAAGCCTCACCAGTGCTTAAAAAAGTAGAACAATTATTTTCCGAGTCTTAGATGCAACGCTCCTATTAATACACCCAGAATATTAGCCCTTTTCACAACTGCACCACATTGTTGACTCATATTCAAATTGTGATCCACTATAACTGCCAGATTATTTTCAGCAGTACTACTGCCTATCCAGCTATTCCCCATTGTGTAGTTGTGCATTTAATTTTTCCTTCCTAAGTGTAGCACTTTGCACTTACCTTTATTGTATATCATCTTTTTGATTTCAGACCAATTCTCCAAATTTTCAGGTTACTTTGAATTCTAAGCCTGTCCTCCAAAGTGCTTGCAACCCCTCCCAACTTGGTGTCATTGGCAAATTTTATAAGCATACTCTCCACTCCATTATCCAAGTCATTAGTGAAAATATTGAAGTGTACTGAATCCAGGACAGACCCCTGCATGACCCTACTATATACATCTTACCAGTTTGACAGCAAACCATTGATAAGTACTCACTGAGTACAGTTTTTCAATCAGTTGGCACCCACTTTATAGTAGTTTCATCTGCACCACATTTCCCTTGTTTGCTTGCGAGAATGTCATGTGGGATCATGTCAAAAGATTTACTATAAAAAAAGGTCAAGCTAAAACACATCTACAGCTTCCCTTTTATCTACTAGGCCAGTTATCCTGTTAAAGGAGGAAATTAGGTTGTTTGCTTGCACCCAATTTACCAAGCATTCTTGGTCACTGTATTGGTGACCTGTCCTATTCTTTACTTAACACTCCCCCCAATCTGTGTCTCCTCTGCAAACTTTATCAGTAATGATTCTGTTTTCTTCCAGGTCATTAATGAAAATTTTGAATAGTGTAGGGCAAAGAACTGATCCCTGGGGTGATGCCACTAATAACACATTTGCTCAGTGATGATTACCCATTTTATAATTACATTTTGAGACTCATCAGTTAGCCAGTTTTTAATCCTTTTAATGTGTGTCATAGTGATTTTCTATCACTGCAGTTTTTTAAAATCAAAATGACATGGTACCAAATCAAATGCCTTATAGAAGTCTAAGCAAAATACATCTACACTATTTACCTTTATCAATCAACCTTGTAATCTCATAAAAAATCAAGTTAGTTTGACCAGATCTATGTTAATTAACTGTATTACCTTTTTTTACTTCATTAATTGAGTCCCATGTGGGCCATTCCATTATTTTGCCTCAGATCAATGTTGTGGTGATGGGCTTTTAATTAATTATAATTAAACAGGTCATCCTGTTTACTGTTTTTTTGTTTCACTGGGTGTTGTAAGGTGCTGCTAAACTAGAGTTCATAGATTCATAGACTTTAAGGTCAGAAGGGACCATTATGATCGTCTAGTTAGGGAATTAGACTCAAGCATTCAATCTTCCTGTTCTTCATGTATCCCATTTGTAAAATGGGGATATTAATACTTACCTAGCTTTGTAAAGGAATTTGAGATCAATGAATAGAAAACACTATATAAGTGCAAAGTATTATATCTCTGTGTTATTATTGTTATGCTTAATGACAGCCATTTCAGTTTATGATAACCAGAGGATAATCACAAAATAACAATAAAAGAAAGATTAACATCTCAGGCGTATAGAACCTACATTTTTCAAACCTGTCTTACAGCGTGGACCACTAGTCAGGTTGGATATTATGGCAAGTTTCCAGGTCTTGAAGGCTTCAACTGATGGGGCTGTTCTTTGGAGCATTTTCTCCTTGTGGCAGGAACAATTGAAGGATGAACAATTAGATGGCTGCACTGCACTGAGCTGTGTGCACTGATTACTAGATTCTGCCTGACACAGAGGGATGTCACTGCCTGCAGTGGTATCTGCTCTTGTCACTATCAGCATTAAGCAGGTGACGTTATGGAGGATGGAACTCAGCTGAGATGCCTACGGAGTTAAAGGGAGCTGGTTGAGGGGGGAAATTGATATAACTGACAACACCAACAACAAAAAGGCTGAAGTGTGTAAGCAAGCAAAAGAGGGGTGGGACTGTTGGAAGCGATGAAGTCAGTGTACCACAGCATGGCTACTGCAGCTGGATCAATTCTAAGATAAAAATAGCTGCTTGTATCCTCTGCCTCTGCAGTTCTAGTACATATGTCTCAGCTAGAGAGCCAATGTAAATCTTCTTTCTTTTCCAAAATGAGAAAGAAACAGATCCCCAAACCAATCGGAGCTAAACAGGATGTGCAAGAAAATAATCTCTCTCTTTCTCTCTGCCCCACACTCCAATAATCCTAAAGATATTGTTACCACTATTGTGTTACTTATGGTGCGTTTAAGGTAGTGCCCACAATGTGCCAGGGACTTCCCACACATTCCCTGCCCTGAGTTACTCACAACCTAAGGACAGACAGAAATGCAGACAGAGGGTAAGGAAAGAGAGAAGAGCACATAGGGATTTTATATTTATGTAGCCTCTTTTATCCAAGAACTTTTACTGACATTAGTCTTAACTCCCATCCTGAAGGAGATTGGTAATTAGTTTTTGTACCCATGTTTGGCTGGGTAAGGTAATGCCAGATTCTGATACCTTTATTGATGTTGAATGATACTTTACACCAGTTCCAGAGTAGTTCCAGGAAAGTAAATGAGAAGTACTTGTGGTGCAAGATGTAAGTGTTTCACAATCTGGCCCTTAGTGACTTGACCAAGGTCACACAGCAAGTCAATGGCAGAGGTAGGTAATAACAATACTTCAGATGTACTGTAAAACAGTAATTGTTACCCAAAGATCTCAAAACATTCCACAAATGTGCAGCTTCAAAACTCTGCTATGAGTGCAGGAAGAGTGAGCTGAGGCAGAGCCTTCAGGACCTTCACTGAGGAAGAGGAAACATGAAATTCTGAGGGCAGAGCCCTTCAGCAATGACCATGTACCTGAACCCTGCTCCTGTGTAGACAGAGTCCAAAACCTCATCCCCCAAAGATAGATAGATAGATATAGGAGCCAGAGCATTGGGTTGGCTCCAAAATAGCATTGTCACTGTCAGATGGAGAGGAAGAATGCAGGGTGGCCAAAATCCTCCCATATCTCAGGGCAATACCATGACTGGGGGAGGAGGAGATGGGGCAGGGATGGCATCACCGCTCAGAACTCCCTTAAGCTCTCCATCTACCCACAAGAGACAATTCTGTCCATTTTCATCCCAGGTCCTTTCTCTGTCCTCTGCAGCACTGGAGGTTACTACAGCAACAGGGCTGCGGTGGCCTCTTCAAAAAGGAAGGAAGGCAAGGATACCAGAGGAATGGCTACATGCCTGGGGAGCTGATTGCACAGAGCTCCCTGCTCCTGTCACCATCCCTTGAGCTGCTGCAAAACCACTTTGCTCTGCATGCCTTTCTACACCATCCTTAGGACTAGTAAGGCTGTCCTTATGGAAAAGTCCCTATAGAATCTAAGAGGAATTAAGCTAATAGGGTTCTACAAAAATGAAAAAGGGTTGAAATAATGAACTAGTGCAGCCTTAATTTCCTTAAGGGCCACTGACAGATTGGCCCTAAGTGACAAATCCAAGATCACACAACAAGTAAGTGACACAGTTGGAAATAATACCCACATCTCTGGATCCCAGTCCCAGACTTCAAACGAGAAACTCAAACTTGCTTCCTGCCACTTGGAAAATGGAGGGAAATTTGGTGAAGGAGACATAAGCAGGTAAAAATGAAATTGATTTTCAACCTCTCTGTATTATTTTAATGGTGTTCCAAAGAAAAGCTTCAGCTCTATCATTATAGTTCAATCAGAAGGCAAAATCCTCACTAAGGTAAAATTCTGACAGACCTATATATACATAATATAGCTGGAATATATGTGTGTGTAGTGGTGGGAGGGGGGCCAAAGAGTGGGATTGGGACAGAAAAGGAAAAGTTCACAAGGGACCTTCTCCAACCTTACATACCCTGTACAAATGTAGCCAGACTTCAAGAACCTGTCAGAAATGAAGTCACAGCCATATTGTGATGTGTGTGCCATGCCACAATGTGGCTTTTGAGTTATGGTGTCAAAGTGACACAATGTTTATGGAATGTGTGTTGTCACAATGAAAATGCTATACTCCCTAAGACTCAAGAATGTGGAGTGCTATGTATTTATTATTGGTAGGAGGCAGAACTGTAGTCCATAAAAAAAAAATCACGAGGGGATGGAGAGAGAAAATGAAATCCTCTCTGTGTTAATTTGTAAGAAACTAGCACATAAGAAAGGCCATACTAGGTCACACCAATGGTCCATCTAACCCAGTATCCTGTCTTCCGACAGTGGTCAAAGAGTAAGTGACTTGCCCAAGATCACACAGGCAACCTGTGGCAGAACTAGGCATTGAATGCTGATCTCCTGTATCTTAACATAGAACCTTAAACACTAGGCCAGCCCTGCTTTCTACATTGTGGATGAAGCAGGACTATGATGAGCATGGTTAAAAACCTGGACTAACCAGTTAATCAGGAGTTGATTAGTTTAATACTTGTCTAAGACAAAGCGACAAACACTGAGCAAGTAATTCTGTGGCTATAAAAATACCTACCCGACCTGAGAACTTCCAATGCTATTGCTAGTCAATGAATCTGCATTATACAATACAGAAAGGCAAACCATAGACTGCAAACATCCAAATCCTTTGTTAACAATACTTAGCATTTATAAAATGCTTTACATCTGTGAAGTGCTGTACAAACATTAACTAATTGATCAGCTAACAGTTGGCAATTTAGTTCATCCCTAAAGAGGGGGTGAAAATAATGTGCATACGGAATAAGAATATAGTATGTCACAAAGGATGCTTCACTCCTGTATTCTATATTGTAAGTCACTCTACACACTAGTTATTCACAGCAATAATGGTAAAAGCACCTACATGAGTATATAACGTTGCAGAAAAGCCATGGCCGTTTAGGACTTTAGGGTTGTCATTATGCTACATACTGTTCTAATTGTAGCATCATGGTGACTGGAAATAGAGTTTAGATCCTCCTGCTTGAAATGGACAGGTCCTCACTACTTAAGCTATATAAAAATCTCTACAAACTCTACAAAAGTTTAAGGCAGAGGTTCTCAAACTGGTCTGAGGACCACCGGCAAGTGGCCCCTGGACAGCTGGCTGGTGACATCATATACTGTGTGCAGTGTTAGCCATTCAAATCCATTAAAATAAATGGGAGGAAAGGTAGTTCTCATGATAGTAAAGGGAAAAGTGGTCTACAATACAGAAGTATTGTACAACAACTCCCCTTTATGCAACACTTCACATGGAAGCACTGTCCAAAGTCCAGACATTAACAAGTAAAGGCTAATTACTGGAATTGTTGTTACAAAAGTCTGGTTCTCTCCATATAAAATGGAGTTGTAAAATACCATGAAAAGTTATGTGCCTGATCCAAAGTCCTGTAAAGTCACTGGCTGTCCTTCCGTTGATCTCAGTGGGCTTTAGATCAGACTCCAAATATTGATACAAGTCAAAGCAATGACATGACTGTCATATTTTCAGGGGTCTGTGACAGGGTGCTTGATAGATCCGGGAAGTTCTAACCATCAGAGACTGCAGATGGGAAATAAGTGACAGATCCTGCAGCCTTTACTATTAAAAACAGTACCATTGACAGGGAGGGTTTTTTTTTAAAATTACCTTTTAAATTATCCATTTATGACACACTCACCACAGCAATATCTGAGCAACTGAACATCAAACAGGTATCTTAACATCAGACTAGGCCCATTAAATTGGATGTCCCACTGAGAGAACCAGCATTTTGAATAGCACATTATGCCACAAGAAGATCCACTGACACCAATGGGACTACTCATGGAGTAAGGCAATATTCACCACGAATAAAAGTATCAGAATCTGGCCATCACTAAATGGAGATACAGCACTAAGAGGTATCTCTAATAAGTCTTTTTAAATTTCTTTTTAAAAATGTGTATACATATTCTAGAAATGGGCCCAAACCAACCCCCCAGAGTTACTCCATCTGAACTTTGGGAAAGGCTCAGGTGTATGGAAAAGAAAGATGGGGAAGGGTTAAAGCATTCTGGGTCCCTAAGCATAACTCACATGGGACTCTAAGTATACCAAAGCTCCCCCCAGACTTTGGGGACAGTTTTAGGAGACACCCTCATAAGAGACATCTGCTGTGCTGATGGTGGGGTCTGCCACTGTTCCTCTTTGGAAAGAGTAAGCCTCTCTCCCCTGCACCACTTCTGTTTGTCTTCATGTGAGATGAGGTCTGTCCCAGGGAAGGAGACTCCGCCTCTGCCCAGCTGAGCAGAGGACTTGGGGAAGACACCTGCTGCATAGATAGTGGTAGTGAGCCCCACGCCTCAGACACAGTCTTCCGCTGGGGTGTATTGTATTATTTCAGATGGAATAAATTGACCAAAAGTGTTAACATAACCCAGTCATTGTCCAATCTTAAATAGTGTTAAACAAGATTCGGGGTTTGGTATACAGAGATCTCAGTCTGCTTAGTACCATGGCAAACACACCATTAAAAATCCTTTTAGTATTGTAAAGACACAGAGACGAAGGAACAACAGTTACAGCATTTGAAATGTAAAGTATTAAGTAAGGCATTCATTTTAACAGCATTTTTTGTCCCCTTTTGCTTTAGCTAGAGAGAGTTTTAGAAGGAAACCCCCCTGGTTTGACAGTCTCTTACCTGATAAAGTATACTTTGGGTTGCATTCACAGAGGCACAGCATGCAAGTCACGGGAGGCGTTAGTACTACTCTACTAGTGCTGATCGGGCCTCAGCTGGAGTACTGTGTCCAATTTTGGTCACCAATGTATAGAAAGGATGTAGAGAAACTGGAAAGAATCCAGAGATGAACGACAAAGATGATCAAAGGGATGGAATGCAAGCCATGAGCAAAGGCTGAAGGAACCGAATATGTTTAGTTTGGAAAAGAGGAGATTAAGGGGGGGACATGATAGCGGTCTTCGATTCCTTGAAAGGCTGCCATAAAAAAGATGGAGAAAAATTGTTCTCTCTTGCCACAGAGGGAAGGACAAGAGGTACTAGGTTCAAACTACAACACAGCAGATATTTAGATTAAACGTCAAGAAAAACTTCCTAACTGTAAGAACAGTAGGAAAATGGAATAAACTGCCTAGGTAAGTCATGGACTCTCCTTCACTGGAGCTTTTCAAAAAGAGGCTGGATAGCCATCTGTCTTGGATGGTTTACATGCAACAAATCCTGCATCCTGGCAGGGGGTTAGACTGGGTGATCCTTAAGGTCCCTTATAATCCTATTCCTATGATTCTATTTTATGTATGCCATCTATGTATCAAAGACAGTAATAACTGTCATTTTGGGTAAAAGAGAAGTTAGTTGAGTTGAACTGGAGCTGCTGCTGTTAAAGTCTGATTCCATTTAATCTCAGATGGTGTTTGGGATTCAGGTAGAGCTAGTAGAGGTGGTGATGGCAACTGGGTCCCTCGGTTTGGTCAGGAAGTCTCTCAGAATTAGAATAACAAAAGACCAGGATCCCAGGAGATGTTGGGAGTGGCAGCCATGGGAAAGACAGGATTTTAGCCCCAGCTCCACATGTCAGTTTGTAGTTTATATAATAATTTATCTGTTGTGTACAGCAAATCCTTTCATTACACCGTTTTGTTCATTTTGATCACCTTGCTGATATTAGGAAAATGTCAGCATATTAAAAAAATAAAACAAAGAGAGATGCTGAGTACTGCCATTATAGAAGATTACATGACAGTTGTTGAGATTATCATTGTCAACATTTGCTTCCTCTACGTGGACTGGTTCTGCCATGTTAGTAAAAGGGTGCCGGATGTAATCCACGGAAATATATGCTCCAAATGAGATCCCTGCATTCTTCATACTTATGCAATGGAGGAAGAAGAAGCCTAGTCTCAACTGACTATTCACAGCTGACCTCCAGAGGAAAGCATCACTGTTTTAGCTGTGTACATTATTTCTCTGCATTCACTTGGCTAATTTATTGTTTTTCAGACCAATGAGATGAAGTTTATTAGCCAAGAAGGAATGGGGATTTCTCTGTGATAAGCCACAAGGTTTTAATTGGAAAAAAATCACCCCTGTGTATATCATTTCTCTAAAACAATCCAAACCACTGTTGGGAGGATGGAAGAAGTACATGGTTAAGTACTCAAAATTCAAGGAAATGCCAAAGAGAAGACTGCACACAAGGGCCAGAACCTCAGTTAGGGAGCTATGGTGACTTACACCAGGGAACTTCAATGGAATTATGCCACTTTACAGCAGCTGAGTCTATCCCCACTGCTAATGCAAGACCAAGTATACCTAGACCAAGTATGCCAAAAAGAGTCATGGAAGTCATTTACAGGAAAAGTACAAAGCAGCAACTGGTGCCTATGACTCAAAGAGCTTCCCAATGCCAGCAGGGAAGGGGATCCCCACTCTGTAGCCATGAGTATTAGTTGGCCTGACCAACTCAGTGTCCCTCAACTCACTATTGTCATAATCCATTTCTAAAAGGAGTTGTGTAATGTATCAAAGGTAAATTGGTAACACACTGGTCATTAATATTATTGCATGATGTATGTACAGGTGATATATGAAAAATTATAAATGTGCTGGAAATATGTTCTTAAATGTATTTTGTGGTATTTTGTCTAAGGCGGGGTGAGCCTCAGACCAAGGAATATGGTCGTGCCTGCTTGAATGTGTCTCAAATGAAAACTGAGACAAAAGACAATGAAAATATATTTACATAAAAGATAGACAAAACCATCAAACACTAGTGAGTGGGGGAGAGAGCCACTTAGGTATCTTGACCAGGGGAGGAGACTTCAAAAATGAACATGGCAGCATATTCCTCAGGGACACAGCAAGCTGAACCCCCAGGGATTCAGGTTCCTGACTTTGAAAACTAAGATAAAGCTTTAAGGAGAAAAGCAGAGAGAAAACGCCATTTGGCATCCTTCACCTGCAGAGACACAGAAACTAAGTGGCCTGAGCTCTGTGTTGGATCCTGGCTAAGGACTGGAAAGCCATCCTGGAAGAACAACTGTGGTGAGAAAGCTGTTTTGAACAAAAGGCTCTAATTTGCTAACTTGGGTTTTAGTCTTAGAAGCGTATTTTATTTTTGTTTGTTTCTACCATTTCTATCTCAATGCCTTCTACTTGGTATCACTTAAATGCCTGCTCTTTGTTAATAAAAACGTAATCTTGTTTTATTACACAACCACCTCAGTGCCGTGTTTCAAACCAAAGAGTAAAATCCTCAGCAAACCAACAAGCTGGTGCTGTCTCTTAAAGGAGCAGCACACTTGATAAGGTTTTGAAAGTGCCACAGTGACAGGGTTGAGCGCTGCAGAGAAGACCGTTTTGGGGAGAATCAGGGCTGGAAGAGCTGTTGATGTCACCTGGTGGAAGCCAGGGTGAGGTTATTGTGCTGGAAGCAGGCTGCTGGTGTCAGGGCTCTGAGCCAAAGCTGCACAACACAGAAGCACCAAGGATTACAGGACAGGCAGTGCCACAACCTCTTACTGGTCTCCCAGGTATCACAGAGTACCTAAACAACAGAGATTGTGTAAAACAGAGTAATAGTGACTATTTGCTGGTTTATGTAGGCCTTCTAAGCCTGCAATGTAGCTGACTGCCTTATTATTTGAATTGCGCCAAAGGAAGGCTGGGCAACATGCATGAGTGCAAAGTACAAAGAACACTCCTTTTAGCCCCCTTTTTCCTAGCAAAGCCCCCAGGAGCCTTTTCTCTGCCCCCTGAATTTCTCAAGTTCCTGCAGAGGTTTTGCCTCAGCTCCTTTGCACCTTTTCAAGATCTACAGGAGCTGAGGCAAGGGCTCATGTGGATTATTACACTCAGTGTGCAAAAGGGCCAAACCATGCAGACTTTGCAATAGGAGGGCTTTCTGTATTTCCTCCACTCCATCACTAGGCATAAGAATATGCAAATGTGTGACGTAAAAGCCTCCTTAAATTTTGCACCTCCTGACTCTTCAGTGCTTAACTGTGCAACCTTAATTGTTGTCTAAGTGAAATATGGTCAACTTCTAAAATATACTAATATATTAATAAATACATTCTCAATTTGGGTGAGGTAGAAATGCTTATCTTTGCCCTGTAGTCCTTTTGGTTGCACCCAGGCTGCTCATACATTCACATTCTGATTAAATCTATCTAGGTCACACTCCTGATATTTTGACATTCGTGCTCTCTAGCCCAAGCTGTATATATTACCTTAAAAACTGACACTGGCATAGATTGTGTAAAGAGTTGTCACTTTGGATGGGCTATCACCAGCAGGAGAGTGAATTTGTGTGGGGGGGTGGAGGGTGAGAAAACCTGGATTTGTGCTGGAAATGGCCCACCTGATGATCACTTTAGATAAGCTATTACCAGCAGGACAGTGGGGTGGGAGGAGGTATTGTTTCATATTCTCTGTGTATATATAAAGCCTGCTGCAGTTTCCACGATATGCATCTGAGGAAGTGAGCTGTAGCTCACGAAAGCTTATGCTCTAATAAATTGGTTAGTCTCTAAGGTGCCACAAGTACTCCTTTTCTTTTTGCGAATACAGACTAACACGGCTGTTACTCTGAAACCCATAGATTAGTGTGTTAGACTACCAAAAATTGAATTACTTCTCCACCCCACTGAATGTAGAACTGTTGTAAAATTTTAATCATTTCAGTTTGTTTTCTCACATGGCATGCATCTGTACTTAAGAGCCAGACTCCATCCACACATGCCCAAGGGTTGGTCCACCTCTTCCCTAGTACCCTTACACAGTAATTAAGCATAGTCCTTGAATTCCCTGATGTGGATACACGCTATGGTACAAGACAGAAAAGGACAAGGAGAGATAATGAAGGGGACATGGTTGTGCTCTGCCTTCCACTGGCCTCCAGCTGCACCCCCTGAAGCAGTATAGCGGTAGCCGCATTCTCTGTGCGTGCTGGGAATCTCCCTGAGGTAGAATTCTTCCCAGAAGTTCAATACCAACTTATCCTGATCCTGCTGCTGCTGCTCTGTGCAGGCTGCTAGAATAATCAGAGGGCTGTTTTCACTTACGCTAGGCTACAATAGCTATGAGTGGTAGTAGATGATCAGTATAGTGTTGGGCTGTCCCAGCCATGTGTGATGGCCTTTGGGGTGAGGCGTGGGCAATCCAATGAATGAGGGATTGCTTTTATTGATGCCCTGTAACCTGGGGTTCCATACAATGCTTTGGGGCTGCAACTCCCAACCTGAGATGCTCACAGCCAGCCTACAAGCATGCAAGTCACACCCTGAGTGTCTGTATACTGTACAGCCTTGTGTACAGCCTCATGTCAGCTTCCACTAGCCGTGGTTACAACCAGCACATTGACCCCAACACACTCCCAGTCCCAAATTTTTCCAAAACAATGTGATCTGTAATGAAACAAGGCCCGTTTGTACCTCTAAAGACACAAAAGCATATAACAGCTTATTAACTTAACTGGAGTCATTTCACCCTTCCATTTAAACAAAACACTGAGTTGGTTTACAGTCAAAATAAACCAAATGTATTAACAATAGGTCATAGTTTAAGTGATGCTAAGTAAAAGGCTTACAAGCAAATAAAAGTGAAAACATGCATCTAAAAGTCTAAAACAATTGAGCAAGGCAAAAGCTTTGTTCAAGATGTTTTTTCTCACCTGTATTCAGTTCCCAGAGACTTCAACCTGCTCTTGGTTGAAGGAAACATCTTTCTGAGTTGGCAAGAGCTCTGTTTTCTTGTGTCTGTCTAGTGATGGATGCCAAAGATGGCTGCTGTCCTTGCTTATATCTCCCAGAGATCAATGACTTTGTTTCAAGAGGCAGGATGTCCTCATGCTGTTGTTTCTTTCCTGTGGGCTTCCCATCGCCCTGTATGGAAATAGGGCTTCCAATGTTTTGATTCCACCATGCTTAATTTACATAGGAGACGGGTAAATAGCTGCCTTCTCTCCTGTGTGGGAGAGAACCTGT
This sequence comes from Lepidochelys kempii, assembly GCF_965140285.1. Taxonomy (NCBI): domain Eukaryota; kingdom Metazoa; phylum Chordata; order Testudines; family Cheloniidae; genus Lepidochelys; species Lepidochelys kempii. The sequence goes on from NC_136380.1 coordinate 79,950,541, forward strand.
TTGTCCCTGTTTGGCCGCAGACTTTAAAACATAATATCATTTTGTATCCACATTTGTCATAAATATAAAGGGAAGGGTAAACCCCTTTGAAATCCCTCCTGGCCAGGGGAAAGCTCCTCTCACCTGTAAAGGGTTAAGAAGCTAAAGGTAACCTCGCTGGCATCTGACCAAAATGACCAATGAGGAGACAAGATACTTTCAAAAGCTGGGAGGAGGGAGAGAAACAAAGGGTCTGTGTCGGTCTGTTTGCTGCTCTTCCCAGGGACAGAACAGGAATGGAGTCTTAGAACTTTTAGTAAGTAATCTAGCTAGGTATGTGTTAGATTATGATTTCTTTAAATGGCTGAGAAAAGAATTGTGCTGAATAGAATAACTATTTCTGTCTGTGTATCTTTTTTGTAACTTAAGGTTTTGCCTAGAGGGGTTCTCTATGTTTTTGAATCTAATTACCCTGTAAGATATCTACCATCCTGATTTTACAGGGGGGATTTCTTTATTTCTATTTACTTCTATTTTTTATTAAAAGTCTTCTTGTAAAAAACTGAATGCTTTTTCATTGTTCTCAGATCCAAGGGTTTGGGTCTGTGGTCACCTATGCAAATTGGTGAGGCTTTTTATCCAACATTTCCCAGGAAAGGGGGGGTGCAAGTGTTGGGAGGATTGTTCATTGTTCTTAAGATCCAAGGGTCTGGATCTGTAGTCACCTAGGCAAATTGGTGAGGCTTTTTACCAAACCTTGTCCAGGAAGTGGGGTGCAAGGTTTTGGGAAGTATTTTTGGGGGAAGGACGCATCCAAACAGCTCTTCCCCAGTAACCAGTATTAGTTTGGTGGTGGTAGCGGCCAGTCCAAGGACAACGGGTGTAATATTTTGTACCTTGGGGAAGTTTTGACCTAAGCTGGTAAAGATAAGCTTAGGAGGTTTTTCATGCAGGTCCCCACATCTGTACCCTAGAGTTCAGAGTGGGGGAGGAACCTTGACAACATTTCTTCATATACTGCTAATACATCAATTTCACAATTATATTAACACCAGTGTGTCATATGCTTTCAGAACAGACCTCACTATACACTTTTATAATATGGTAATGTTGTATAAAACCAGTTGATTCAATTGCTTACCATTTGAGATTCAGACTCTCCAGTCTTTATATATTAGTACACCTTTGAAATGGATTCTTCTGAGGGTAAACCCTCAAAGTAAATTTATTCAAGTTGTGAGGAAGGTGACATAGAGTCTGATGGTGAAGGAAGCTCCATGATCTTTCTTCCCCCACTTCTGTTTGCTGAAATGCAAACTGTTCTGTTTCCTACCATCTCCTCCCCTTGACGGTCCTGTTCACTGTTTATATGTAAATTGAGGTAAACACACATTCCTGTGTTTCGGATGGACCTGTTCAGCAACTGCCCTGACACACTTTAGTCATAATTCCAGCATATAGTCATAACTCAAAACATATTGTGTACATACATTATGCATGAATATTAATGATCAGTGATTTATTAGTTTTCATATGATGCCTCACAAGGTATATTTTGTGCAAAGATTATTACAATAGTGTGTAGAGATGCCTAGTGTCACACTGTGTCACTTTTATTCTATTAGCATCAGAGAGGATGTGTGGTTTTAGAGTCCCTACCTCATCTCCATGCAGTGATTTCCCTACACCCCTCCTAAATTTCCCCAACACCGCCCCCCCAGTTTTGTGAACTAGTTACATGCCAATTTAGTGACTGTTTGGAAATTTGAATTGAAATTGAAACATTAATACACACTTTAAAAGCATATACAGTGTATGATAAAATATGTGTATCTGAAAAAGTATAACAGATTTGAAAAGTATGAACATAGACTAGCTTCTTTATACAGCTGTTGCTTTTATGACAATGTCAATGCATTCATTTCGGTGATGTTGGCCAACCTACAAATTTCAAATGATGATTTGTAAGCAAAGTCTAATTGAGTTCTCCCTGACAGCTAGTGATGAGCTGGGGCAAAAGGCTTCAGGACCAGATTGTATTTACATTCACACCTAATCTACCTAGGTATCCAGCAAACAGAGCTGTGTTGCCCAAGTGATAGATTTTGGGCTGGGATTGGGTTACAAAACACTTGAATGCGGGGTGGGGGTAGGAGAGAATGAAATGTTCCCGTTCTTATTGTATGAGTAAAGGGCAGTAGAACTGTACTTAGCCTGTGCTGATTGGGGGCATCAAGAGAGAGGGTGGGGACCTGTTTAAAGATAGATCTGATTAGGCTCCATAGATAGTCTTTTGTTCTGTTAAGTGACCGCTGCAGCTGAAATCACTGATAATCAGGTCTAAGTGCTTACTTCTGCTGTGGAGACAGTGTTTCTGTAGAAGACACAGCCCAGACTGCACTAGCTGTGAGGTTCCCCCACTGAGAGCTGGGTGGAACCTCAAGAGGCCAACTCATAGAGGTCACAGTGGCAGGTTGCAGCAGAAGATGACTGAGCAGGGCTACTGGCAACAGAGTGATGAAGTGAACGGTGGCACAATGAACAGCAGTGCCAGAGCGAACAGTGAGCAGCTGGAGGAATGAACAAGGTGCCTTCTTGCCCCCAACCTGGGAGGTGTACTCATGTGCAAGCACCTCTGAACTCTGAGTCTCTACTGACCAAGAACAACACCAGTGAGCGGGGTATGGTGGAGGGAAAAGTGAGCAGCATGTTAAATAAACATTTGTTTGTTGGACTATATTTTAGTGACTTTGCTCCAGAATGCTAAATATGTGACTGGGAATGGAAACTTATATAAATATGTTTCTTAGTAGGCCAAGATTTTTAAAATGCATAATTTTCCAAGGTTGTTATCTCACATCATTGCTATCTTGAGAGGTCATTATGTTGGGGAGTTTCTGTACTAAACATTTTTATTATTATAATTAATTTTTACATAAGAATGGTCATACTGAGTCAGACCAATGGTCCATATAGCCCAGTATCCTGTCTTCTGACAGTGGTCAAGGCCAGGTGCTTCAGAGGGAATGAACAGAACAGGTAATCATCAAGTGATCCATCCCCTGTTGCCCATTCCCAGCTTCTGGCAAACAGGCTAGGGACACTCAGAGCATGGTGTTGCATCCCTCCCCGTCCTGGCTAATAGCCACTGATGGACCTATTCTCCAGGAATTTATCTAGTTCTTTTTTTAATGCTGTTATAGTTTTGGTCTTCACAGCATCCCCTGGCAAAGAGTTCCACGGGTTGACTTTATGTTGTGTGAAGAAGTACTTCCTTTTTTTTTTTTTTAAACTTACTGCCTATTAATTTCATTGGGTGACTGCTAGTTTTTGTGTTATGTGAAGGATTAAATAACATTTCCTGATTCACTTTCTTCACACCAGTCAAGATTTTATAGACCTCTATCATATACCCCCTTAGTTGTCTCTTTTCTAAGCTGAAAATTCCCAGTCATTTTAATCTCTCCTCCTGTTTCATACTTCTAATCATTTTAGTTGCCCGTCTCTGTAGCTTTTCCAATTCCAATATATCTTTCTGAGATGGGGTGACCAGATCTGCACAAAGTATTCAAGGTGTGGGCATAGCATGTGTTTATATTGGGACACTACAATATTTTTTGCCATATTATCTACCCCTTTCCTAGTGGTTCCTAACATTCTGTTAGCTTGTTTGACTGCCGCTGCACATTGAGTGGATGTTTTCAGAGAACTATCCACAATGACTCTAAGATCTCTTTCTTGAGTGGTAACAGCTAATTTAGACCCCATCATTTTATATGTATAGTTGGCATTATGTTTTCCAATGTGCTTTCCTTTGCATTTATCATTTCTGAATTTCATCAGTCATTTTGTTGCCTAGTCACACAGTTTCGTGAGATTGCTTTGTAACTCTTCACACTCTGCTTTGGACATAACTATCTTGAATAGTTTTGTATCATCTGCAAATTTTGCCACCTCACTGTTTACCCATTTTTCCAGATCATTTATGAATATGTTGAACAGTAATGGTCCCAGTACCAACCCCTCAGGGATACCACTGTTTATCTCTCTCCATTCTGAAAACTGGTAATTTATTCCTACCCTTTGTTTCCCATCTTTTAACCAGTTACTGATCCATGAGAGGACTTCCCTCTTATCCCATGATGGCTTACTTTTCAAAAGTCAATTTAAATTATTATTTTTTTAAATAATTTTTTTTTTAGAAATCTAGACCTGTTATGTGTTTTGGTGTAACTTGCAACATGTCATCTGAAGGTTCAAGTGGTATATCTACATCCGACCAGCCTGAAGCACAAATACAGCTACCTATTGAAGAAACAGTGTCTCCAAAACCTAAAGGCTGTTCCCAATGTTTGTCAGTCAAAGTGTTCCCATTTATTGAAGTTACAAAGGATGGCTACTGAAGCACCTCTTGCAAGAAAGCTTACTAAGAAGGAAAGCTTCCCAATGCTATTAATTGGTAAAAGTGGAGGAGCTTGGTTTGTCAAACCGATCAGCAAAGCCAATGCTGACAAACTACGTGAAAAGGCTGCAAAACACCAGGCCTCTGGAGTGCATCAACATGCAGAAAGCCTTATAAACCCACTTTCAAAGCCAATTTTAGAAGTACTTAATGAGGCTGTTAAGAATGCTGGAGACACATCTTGTCTAAATTTAGATGGGAAATTCTTCAGGGCAAGGACTTGGTCTTTCCCTGTATTGGCACAGTGCCCTAGGACACTAGGTCTCCGATTGTGGGTGCTACCACGATACAAATAATTAATATTTATGGTGTCATTTCCAGACAAAACAATGCAGTCATTTAGGGAAAGATGCCACAGTGTGGTGAGTCAATGTACCTAAAGAAACAGCAAATATTTTAGGGTGCTGGCAGGTATTTGCAGGTGACCAGCATTTTTAATTCTGATCCATGCAGATTCCACACTCCTGTATATTCATATATAATGGAAGTCATTTGAAAAAAAAAGTTTCCTGTTTGAAGCAATTTACTCCAACTTACTGCCATCTAATGAATGCAGTCCCCTTTACAATGCCCTTAGTTACAGGAAATTGTTGCAAATAAATACACCTTTTATAATGTGTTATTGTATTGCAGTACGAGGAACCTTTTAAGTTAATGTTACAATCTTGATAAGATTGGCCACGCTTCAACCTGCTGTTAGTGACTGTAGAAATAAAGCAGCTGCTGTTGGCCTGGGAAAGGGTTTATTTGCATGGTCTCAAGTGATATGGGCATCACTGTACTCTGCTGTGGCTTGGTGCTAGCAGTAACCTTGGGTTGAGAGACACCTGATTATTTTTCCTGGAAATAAATAACTTTCTCTGCTTTTCAGCTGGCTAATCCCTAACAATTCGAACTTCCTGCATTTGGATCAAAGCATTTTCTTTCCACGCACAAGACAAAAATACAGCAAGTGTGACACTTTGAAAAGATACACAGGACGACTCAGGTTATCAGAACAATTGCTTGTTGTCACATCTTGCTGGCCAACACAACTGCTTACTAACATACTAATTGGGTTGTAAGCTCTTTGGGAAAGGACAGTGGCTTCCTATAGATTTGGTATAAACATGAAAAGTAAAAAGGCAACATTTGTTGTACAAAGTCTCTCCTCCACGCTGCTTTTTACGTTTTGACAGCACAGCTGTACAGACTGCTGCAACCAAAGCCTCGCTGATGAGACAAATTCAGAAAACCTACCTAATAGCAATATTTCACCTTTACATAATGTGATATAAAAATAATGGATACAAGAAATAGCCAGTGAGTTAAAGCAAGTATATACTTACCTCCAGGGCGAGGCTGATGTCATGAACCTTTAGATTATCCTTCAACTAATGAATGGCAGCTGAGCCTTTTATATTACCTCATATTCATCCTGGATAGTCATTCTTTATGTATCTACAGGAGAACCTCACTAATTAGTCCTAATGACTGAGAAATCCGTTGTAAGTAATTGAATGTTGTGAATTGGTAAAGGACAAAACACAATGAACCAGCAACACCTGAGTTTATTTATTTAAAAAATGGTAGTGTACATGATTAATCATATTTCATAGTGTATTAGAGAAGGTTCAGTAAAAATAATAGGGTCAGATTCTCACTTACATTACAGCCATTTTAGGCCACTCTGGCAGGGTAAAAGGGGTCATAAGATGGGCATAAATTAGTTTTACAGAATAGAATTACTATGTCAGACCTGATTACATTTTATTTTCTTCGAAGTTTTACCTGGCTTTGTACAGTTCTGCAAATAGATTCAGTTAGGAAATACATTCGCCCACTTACTATGATGTATTTATGAAGGAACGGAAAGCCTGACTGTTAGGGGGCTTATTCCTTCACCCACTTACTTCCCTGGTCCTTCTCGCATGAACAGAGAGCAACAATACCCGAAGTCCAAAGGTGCAAACAATTCGATGTTTATTGGGGTGAACTTCCAGCAAGCATGATTCCAGTTTCCTTCCTTAGTATCCTCCTTCCCAGCTCTGACACCACAGAGCCTTACACCTGTGTCCCTGTTCCCATTCCTACCCTTAGCCAAACATGATTCCAACTTCCTTACTCCCATTCCCTGTTCCCATTTCCCCCTTTAGCAAAACATGATTCCAATTTTCTTACCCCCATTCCCTGTTCCCATCTCACATGCCCACCCCCACCCAGTCACTTCCTCATTGACTACAGATTATATAGTAAAACTTGAGTTCCGCTTAGCTATACCTTAACCAATCATTTTCCTGAAATTTAACTAACCAATCCTAACATATAGTAACATGATTATGTAACCAATTATATCCCACCACCTCAATTAGTTTACACCCAGCAAAATTAATTATACAGCAGACAGGAACAATCACAGAACCAGACAGAGATTATACAGACAAACAACAGCAAAGTGGGAACTATAATGACAAAACAATACAGAAGTGAGGATTTCACATCCCAGCTATTGATAAGTGAGTTCTTGCCAGACAGGATGCTATCAAACTAAGTTTCCTTTTACATTTTCTAGGCACTTCCCTTTCTCTGGAGGTGATAGGAATACAATCCTGTCCTGATAGTGCCTGACAGCCCAATAGCACCTTATTTCAATGTGACTAGTTTGGAATGTGAGGATGTGACCGTTCGCTTCCCAGCTTATGGCTGCCTCTGCTGCTTAGCCAAAGGCCTTAGCCTAAGAACAGGGCCTCAGACTGTCACAGTAAGAGAAGGCCCTTACACCAGCAGACAGTGATTTTGATTCTTTCTTTTATACCTCTATCACTAGCCAAGTGATAAGAATACACCTAAATTCTTAGAGTACAGGCCTTTGCAGACAGGCCTGAATATCTATATCCTAACACTGACAACAGAGGGATGTTCTAACATTCTCTTGTTACCTGTGACTATTTTCTCTCTCACGTGTAGCTGATTATTTTGTGCTGTCTCTGGCAAACTAACTAGTCCGGGTGTGTCAACTTTGGAACAAAAGTTCACGTACATGGCTTCAAAATGTAGAAAGGGAAAGAGTTATCTGAACATTTTAGCATTGTGGCCCACTATATTTTCAGAAATAAGCTTTCCATCTAACAGGATTTTCAGTAGTGTTCAACCTGTATCTGCCCGATATCCCCCCTCTCTTCGTTTGGTGTTTATCACCCAGTAACAAGGATTTTCTGGCTTTTCATCTGCTGCACAGAGCAACTAAGAATTTACACAAGTTAATTGGCCTGATTTTCAAAAGCTCTGATTGCTCACAGCTCCAACAATAGTCACTATGTTTTCTGAATACACAACAGCACACTTGAAAATACAGGCTAGTCACATTATGATACAATCCTGCACAGCAGTCCTGTGATTATGAGGAGAGGCTGAGGGAACTGGTATTGTTTAGTCTTCAGAAGAGAAGAATGAGAGGGGATTTGATAGCTGCTTTCAACTACCTGAGAGGTAGTTCCAGAGAGGATGGTTCTAGACTATTCTCAGTGGTAGAAGAGGACAGGACAAGGAGTAATGGTCTCAAGTTGCAGTGGGGGAGGTGTAGGTTGGATATTAGGAAAAACTTCTTCACTAGGAGGGTGGTGAAACACTGGAATGCGTTACCTAGGGAGGTGGTAGAATCTCCTTCCTTAGAAGTTTTTAAGGTCAGGCTTGACAAAGCCCTGCCTGGGATGATTTAATTGGGGATTGGTCCTGCTTTGAGCAGGGGGTTGGACTAGATGACCTCCTGAGGTCCCTTCCAACCCTGATATTCTATGATTCTATGATTCACACTGTCCACAATTATAAGAAACATGCAGCCACTTGTGGCCATATGTAGTGACTAGATGACGTGCACCTGTTCACTAAGGACAATATTCTGGCCTTAAATACTTCCATGCAGCTCCTGTGGATTCAAAATGAAATCACCCTCCCACCATTAATTCTTCCCACTTCCAATGTGTGATGGTAGGCCTTTTGAGGGTAGGAGAATGAAGTCCAGTAGTTTACTATCAACCATTCTTTACTGGAGTCATGCCATTAAAGGATAACAAAATATGAAAAGGCAACCTGCATATCCGAGATTGCTCCTTACGATATTCCTGTTACAGCTGCTAATCTCACAAGGAGGGAGAAGGAGAGGGAGAGAAAGAAAGAGAGAGAGGAATCCTTGCATAACTGAATGACTAGGAACAGGCTCTTAGAGTAGAGGCTCATTCTGCCAAGCTAAAATTCACAAAGGGCCCGATTAAAGTCAACAGAAGCTGTGTCATTTATTTGAGTGGGAATAGTGTTAAGTCCAAAGTAGTCTTTGGTTCTGTTGTCCCATACGTGCATCATTCCTTCTGATTATTGCCTAGTTTGGTTGTCATTTATTTTTTTATTTTATGCCTTTTGAAACTGAAGGTCTTTTTTTAATTTTTGCTGGGGGTGGGTATTCATTATTACAGGAAATGGAATTCACTTTAGCTGTGTTTGTTCCTCTTTCATGATTACTTTCTCAGAGTTTTCTGGCAAATGAGTTTCATAGAAGGAATATTCATTGAAACAGTCACTTTTGGATAATATTTGCAAAAAACAAGTTTTGAACTCATAGAATGTGAGTGTTTGCACTGAAATCTTATATTCCGCCAGTCAGAGAACAAAATTATACCATGTGTCCAGTCAAAACTAAACAGTCGAGCTCAAATTCTCCATGTCTGATACCAAATACTGGCAATGAACTGCTCACACACAATTACTAGCCCAATAATTGTAGGCTGGAATTATTTGGTGAATAATACACTCAAGTAGTGCATGAACATAAGGAAGTTGTATGCTACTTGTGGACCAGACAAACCGCAAAAAGATGAATAAAATGTTTGCTATGAATTACACGAATCACTAGTTATTTTTCGCACATACCTAGAAACATGGAGACAAGGCTCCCCATTGTTTTTCTCCATAAAAATTGTGTATACACATATATTTCTGGATATGCTGAATGGTGACAACCTTACATACACTTCAGAAAGGTACGCATGCCTGACACTGCGCCCACGGTCCAACACCCCAGCACAAAAGCTGTTTGATAGCAAGGAAAGTACCAGCAGCATTGTACTGTAGCTAATGGGAGTATTTTGAAGTTCATGACAGAATACCTGGCATCATTTGACACATTTAAGCAATACAAACAGAACTTTCATATGTTTTTTTTTTTAACAGTTTTCAAAACTAGAATTGGGTCAAAAAGTTTGGCAGCTCACAAACAGGATTTTTGTACATTGGTATATACTATACATGAATCAGGAGGAGTTTTTTTAAATACTGTTTACGTTCACTCTTGAAAATTTAAGCATAGACAGCGTCTGCTAGCTGACTGCTTCCTTTTCATCCAACCCATTAACAAAAATAGATGAGGTGTCCAATGCATTTTTATCACAAAATCAGGCCAAGAATAAAAATTATCCTATAGTAGCAGATATACATGAGAGATGCCAATACCACCCTGCCTCTTCACAGCAACAGTGGGATTCAGGAGATGAGATGGATGATAGCTGTCCTTTCCACTATCAGAGCTACCACTGTCCTGGATTCAGCAAAGTAATGCTGAAAATTCTATTGGCAGTTCCTGCAGTGATGGCTTCAGAGCTCTGGGAACGGTGATAAAGATGGAGGGTGGGATTAAGATAAACCCACAGGGGGCAGACATGATAGGAAGGGTTGTATTTTCTCTTTTTGTAACATTTCCTGTGTTCTCATATTATTAATGAGACCTTGAGAACTAGTGCACTTTACCACTATCAGAAACAAAGACTAGAATGGCACATGGCCAAGGACCCCTGAGCAAAACAGGAAACTGCAGATGTCTGCAGGGTTTCTAGTGGTGTGAGAATCAGGAAACCTGGGTTCTATACCAGAGTCTGCCCTGACATGCTGTGTGACTCTGAACAAGTCACTTGCTGTTTCTGTGACTTAGTTTCCTCACTTGTAAAATGAGGATAATGGTACTTGTTCATCTTTGTAAATCACTTAGGGTTATGCACATCAAAAGCAATGAATTGTATGGGCCAAGTGCTGCTTACACTGGTATAAATGAGAAGAAAGTCAATAGAACTACAGATGTAAATAAATGTGGCAGAATCAGCCTTTATGTGTTGAACCTTCTGCATCTGTGGATTCTCCAGAATTAAGGTATTTTGTCATCCTTCCAGAAACAGTCTCCAGGACTGATGCGATGACAGCAGCCTTCACAGTACAGCATCCATTCTGAATTGCTGCCTTTGGAATAACTGAAAACAGCCTGGAGATTCTCAACCCATTTGTAATAGCATTAGAGCTGAGTGAAAAGATAGAATTACCACCACATGAGAAATTCCAATATCTCAGCATTCTTTTTTATCCTCAATCAGGACGAAAAGTTGAAACATCAAAATTTTTCTTAGAACAAAACGTTCAGAAAACTGAATAAGTGTTTTGTTTTGTCATTTTTGACTGACATGTACCATTTTGATATTCCCAAATCGAAGTGATTTGTTCTGGTTTTTGAACCCACCCTAAATTTTTTTGGTTTGAGTCACTTCATCATTGAACTGCATCTTTCGATGGTGCTACACTGCATCATGGGAATTGTAGTTCGGGTGCCAGATGCTCTCTTCTGAGCCAGGCTCGCTGGATGGACAACATCTCCTATGATGCACCCATGGTCATGTCACTGCCATGATACATCATGCAGCTCAGTTAGTTGGGAGACTACTTTGTGTCATGGGAGATGCAGTCCAGCCTGAACCCCAGGAGACAAGGCAGACATGAGATGCCGAAACTACAACTCCCATGAGGCAATGCAGCTACATAGGGAAATAAAGTTTAATGTTAAACTGACTCAAAATGAAATGTTTTAGGTCATTTCAACAAACCCAAAACAGAGTAGCTGAAAAAGTGATCACATAAAAACTACAGGCCATTGATTCAAAGTCATATGTGAGAGCGTAGCCAGCAACTTATGGAGAATGTCACTGAAGCCATGAAAAAAAAAAAGAAAGGATCAGTGCCTGTGTTAGTTCTGAGTGAGCTACCTATGGGTTACCTGTAGCCCTTGCTATACTGTGAGCAGAATTCATGCTGTACTGTTTCTCTTGCTCACCGGCATAGTTGCTAATATCATCAGATCTGTATTTCTATGGCTGGCCTCTCCTTGTATCTTTCTCCATACGCAGACAAAAATCCATTCAGTCAGCTAACTGGATTCTCGTCCCTGTGGAAACCAAAGGGGACAGAAATACAGTCTCTCATTTTGTTGTTGTGTCTCATCTCCTCACTCAGGCCCTAGTTTAGTAAAACATCCCTACTCAGGACAGTAATGATCAACATTCTTAACATTAATCCTGTGCTTAACCCACACCAAAGACATGAATTAAGACTTATCAGAAACTTAGGTGGGTGCTGTCCTGAACTGAGGCTCCAGTCACTTGTGATCTTCTCTTGTTCTTTATTGTGGTCTGTTGGTCTCAACAAGTATAGTTATAGGAGCACATACACTAATGTCCTTTCATGTAGATTGTAAGTGGATAATTCACCATTTTCCTTTATGTATTCAGTGAGCTAGAGAGCAAATTTTAAAAGATTCACATGTATCTATGCAAATTTCCCCCAATGTAGGTTTCAGCTGAGTGCCTGAGGCAACAGAAAATTAAGACCCCATAGAAATCAAACGCACAGGCCTAGAAATAATAAAGATAAACAAAGTGTCCCTGATGGGAAGTCAACACAAAAATACAACATACAGACCAGCTTGCCAATTGCCTTAGATAATTAAATCATATTACCTCAGTACTCACTACAGTAAATACACAGTAGGGATACAGGAAATACTGCAAACATTGAGGTAACCTTGGCTATTTACCTAAGCCAACCATAGAACATTTTTAAGAGTGATTATGATAATAGATCAGACTTATTCCTGTGTCTAAAAGATACCAGATTCTTTCCTGAGAGAAATGATAGGCCAAGGTCATTATTAGCTTACACTAGTTCTGAATTGGGTCCAACATTCTAAAATAATCAGCTTTTACAACAATGGAAAAGTCAATTCAGGCTACCATATATCCCCTACTGGCCACATTTTGAGCATTTCTTATTAATGAGTGTAAGTACAATGTTGTAATCAATTATTGATATCTTGTTGCCCATGCCTGTGGAATATAAACATTTTTCATTCCATCACAGCCACTAATCTGCTGAGGGATTTGTGTATGTTTGTTCAGAAAACCTATATCATGTAAAAGCCACTTATCATAGCGCAAAAAGGAAGGATATTGGTTATTGTCATTAACGAAAAGCCTCTCATTTTTATTCATAAATGCTCATGAGGTCTAATATCATGCTGTTCCACCTGGAATTTTAAAAACACTTGTTTGGAGAAGTCTGCATTTGTTTACTGAAGTTTCATTTGTTTGGTTCCAAATGATTTCATTCCTAAAGTCTGTATTCTAGATGTGTGAATGGCATGCATGCAACTACTATACATAATAAAAGCATTAGATATTTTCATTTTTATTTTAATTAGCTGGAAATCTTTATTTTGCTGTCATAATATTTAATTGAAATATTACTGAAGTGATCTAGAAACACATTAATACAACTTCATTTCTCCCTTATAAGGGATTCTGTAGATCAATCAGTTTGGCCCTAATTCAGCAAAGCACTTAAGCAAAGGCTTAATTTTAAACATGAGTAGTCTTACTACAGTCAGTAAGGATTTAACTTTAAGCAAATGTTTAAGCTCCCTTCGCTTCAATGGAACTGCTAAGAGAAAAAGTTAATCCTGTGTTTACGTGCATTGCTGAATTGGGGCTGCACTGAAAAGGGAGTGTCTTATTCATATGCTTAAGGCTTTCTTGAATTTAGGCCATAGGGAGGAATTTTCAAAAGCATTTAATGACTTATAAGCACAAGTCCCACAGGCACTTTCGAAAATTCCACCTGTAATATTTGTAGTCATTTTGAAAGGTATAAAGCACTATATGTGTACTTACTATGTATTATACTAATTTTATTATTGATTAAGATTATATTTTAACTAATTTGGCTTGAGTGAAATTCCATAGTTAAATTCCATAAACTGCTACTGTGGGAGACAGATCACCACTTGACAAACATTGCAAATACATTAAGTACTGATTGTAAAAAGATCCATGTTGATATATAAAACTAAAGGAGCAACCAAGGTAGCTCTCTCAACCCAACAGAGATATTGTTTCTTCTACAGTATTTATTTGGACTTTCTCTCCTGCTGAAGACAGGAATTGTCAGAATCACACCAATGCTCTACCTAGTCCAGTATTCTGGCAGTGGTCAGTAAAATGCATCAGAACCCCCTTGATTGATTTGCCAACATCAATTAGTAGCTGGCTTTTTATCTTAAGTAAGAAGGTTTACATCTCTTATTTTTAAAGGATATCTTATCTCATTGGCTACAGAAATGGCTAACCCTTTTACAAAAATCATATTAAGTTCTTGACCTCTGATGTCCAAGGGCAGTGAGTTCTATTGCTTAATTATGTATAATTTAAAAAAAGCAACTTTTTTTCTTTTCTTTCATCGATTCTTTTTTATTGTATTATGAAAGAGGGTAAATAAAACTGTCCAATTTACCTTGTCTAAATCAATCATTATTTCTATGCTTTTATCATGTCCCCTCTTATTCATTTCTTCTCTAAATTAAGAAACCCCAGTCTTTTCAATCTCTCCCCATCCCTGTGGTCAGAAACAAGAATTCACCATGGAGTGCTAGAGTGGAGCTTAAATTTGCCAAATCTGTGCTTGTAAGAGTTAAAAGAAAGATTAAGAGAGAAGGACATTTGGAAACAGACAGCATAATTAGTTAGACCCTTATGGATTATGTCAATGCACTGTAGATCCTAAGAAATACACAACATTGACATCAGTAAGTTCCATAATGATGTGCAAAATACATATGCTCTGTAGCTGATGTAAAAGCAGACAAGTTGCTTTTCCTGAGCACTCTAACTATAATGAATTTAAGCATAGTTCATTTCTATAGATAACTGTACAGTACCAAACATTTTGGGGAAGCACCAAGTAATCCATTCCGGTAGCAAATTATTAATTTTGGGTTTTAGACATCCTCACCAACGCACCCCCTAGCAGCATTGTGCAGTGCAGAGCCAGTCAGCCTCAGGTTTCCAACTGGTCTTCCACGGCTCCTTCCGGCCTCCAACACCTTCTGGGTTACAGTGACTTAGTCCTATAGTTAGGTCACTTCCAGTTCTGCTTCTTCTAGGGCACTCAAAGTCCAAAACAAGTATGAAGCAACACAAACTTAAACTCTTCCCTTTCCTCCAGGAGATCCTTCTCTCCCACAGTTACAGCCTCATATCCGCGCTCTCTCTCCTCCAACTGACCAAGGCTCTTTTAACTCCCTTCCTGGAAGCTTGCCTTTTGCTCAATTCAAGCTGACTGGTCCTTTAATAGCCCATTACCTGGTACTTCCTTTGCATGAAGGCTTGTGTGCCCCATTATGTTTGTTTACAATTTTTTGTTGTAATACACTCATGTATCAATAAGAACAAATTCAGAGCAATTACAGTGTAACTAGTGTTCAATATGATACCATACACATATCAAAAATCCAAATACATTATCATTTTAGATAAGCTATTACCAACAAGAGAGTAGGTTGGGGGGGGGGGGAGGAGGAGAAAACCTGGATTTGTGCTGGAAATGGTCCACCTTGATTATCATACACATTGTAAGGAGAATAGCCTTCCAAGGGAAGCAGTGGGGGCAAAAGATCTATCTGGCTTTAAGATTAAACTCGATAAGTTTATGGAGGAGATGGTATGATGGGATAACATGGTTTTGGTAATTAAATATTCATGGTAAATAGGCCCAATGGCCTGTTATGGGTTATTAGATGGGGTAAGATCTGAGTTACCCAGGAAAGAATTTTCTGTAGTATCTGGCTGATGAATCTTGCCCATATGCTCAGGGTTTAGCTGATTGCCATATTTGGGGTCGGGAAGGAATTTTCCTCCAGGGCAGATTGGAAGGCCCTGGAGGTTTTTCCCCTTCCTCTGTAGCATGGGGCACGGGTCACTTGCTGGAGGATTCTCTGCTCCTTGAAGTCTTCAAACTACGATTTGAGGACTTCAATAGCACAGATATAGGTGTGAGGGTTTTTTTTGTAGGAGTGGTGGGTGAAATTCTGTGGCCTGCGTTGTGCAGGAGGTCAGACTAGATGATCATAATGGTCCCTTCTGACCTAAATATCTATGAATCTATGAGTGATCATTTTAGATAAGCTATTACCAGCAGGAGAGTAGGGTGGGGGGAGAGAAAACCTTTTGTAGTGATAAACACCCATTTTTTCATGATTTGTGTGTATAAAAACATCTTCTGTATTTTCCACAGTATGCATCCGATGAAGTGAGCTGTAGCTCACGAAAGCTTATGCTCAAATAAATTGGTTAGTCTCTAAGGTGCCACATGTACTCCTTTTCTTTTTGCGAATACAGACTAAAGACGGCTGTTACTCTGAAACCTATCATGACTTTGTAACTACAGTCTATTCAGTGTTCCAGTAGTAAGAAGTGTGTCCAATAATTTCTAATTAGATGGATTTCATGTAACCATTTTCATGTGCCACAGTATCACTCTACCAAACTGCTCAGAGTCTGATGGCAGAAAACGTTTATCAATTAAGAGACAGATTTTCAAAAGAGCTCATCGCTCAATTGCTCCCATTTAGGGTTGGGTTTTCTAAACGGTTCAGGTTCCACTTAGGCCACTTAATGAAGTGGCAAGATTTTCAGAAGTACTCAGCACAAATGATTTCCAGACCTCTTGGTGGGAGCTGCTGGGTGCTGAGCACTTTTCAAAAGTCTGGACACTTCACTTACATAGAAATCTTTTGAAAATCTTCCCTCAGATATGGAAGAAGAGGCCTTCAGAAAATCTGGCCTTAAGAATTAAATGTGTACACGCTTTGGCTACTGTGCACATAACCTTTGAATCTTGAAAGCAGCGAAACAAATTAGGGAACAAATCTGCCAGCACATCATGTTCAATATATGATGCACAGAGTTTCTTTATCTTCTTCAGAGCTTTATCTTCAGAGTGTTTCAAAGCCAGGCTATGCAAGGATGCACAACGGCCAGAATCATATCTGTACTGGTACCATCTGTTTGTGAAATAATTATTCCATTAATTAACTTCAAAATGGTAGTAAATATCAGAGATTGGTTGACCTAGTGTCATTTAGATGCTGATCCAGATGCCACCAGTGCTGGAATTCAGGCTTCAGACGTTGATTCAAAGTCTGCTCTGAATCTAGCATCAAAATCAAACTCAGGAGGATGTGTGCCTATGCATAGTTTCCAATATTTACACTTGTCTCATCCACTCACTCTTGTGGCCACCCCCCCAATCAAGACCTCTCCGCCAAAAGGGCACTTATTTTCCATTGATGGCTTCTGGGTGAGGGAACTCAGGCCTCCATCTTACTTTGGTCTTTCCACAGGGTTGCTTGCTGGCTGGTTCCCCACACAGCTCATTTTGGGGAGACTGCTAGCTCAGGCATCACCTCCACAATCTAGTAGGAATCTTCCAGCTAGGATTGGTTGGAAAACTGGGTTTCATTGAAACAAAAGTTTTCATGGGAAGTGTCTGCTTTCCACAGAAAAATGTTGACTTTTAATTGAAAGCAATTAAAAACTTCAGTTTTTTGTTTTTATCTGAAGCAGGAAATTTCAGCAAAAAGATAAAAGCTTTAGCCGAAAACTAAAATTTTTTATATGGAAATGCCATTGTAGTGTTTCATGAGAGTGATAGTTCAGATGCTTCATGCCCTCCTATTCTCCTACATGGCTGGCCACACTACACCACCCATAATGCAGAGCAGATATGGGACTTCCATGATCCTTTATGCAAGAGGGGAGACTATGGAAGATGTAGTTAAGCAAGGCAGCCCAATCAATAGAGGAGAATGGGGTATGAGATATCTGAACTACAGTTCCCAGGAGGCATGTGATGGCATTTCTGAATTTAAGTTTTCAATTTTCAGCCTAGACATTTTCAGCTTTTGATTTTTCACCAAAATGTCAAAAATTTCCATGGAAAATACCCATGAAAAAGATTTTTTCAACATTTTCATCAAAAACTTCCGTGGGAAACCAAACAAAACACTTCCTGACAAGGTCCACTTCCAAAGATAGTAGTTTGCTAAACTACATAGCCCTAATTAATCCCAAGAGAATACCCTTCCAAATCAACAGCTCTGAAATTCTAGAAACAGCAGTCAATGCTGAGAGCGGGGACCTGACTGTTCTACTTTCCACTGCTCCATGTATTTGTGTTTGCAAGTGTGCAGCATCTAGGCACCACTCTCTGAAGCCCCACAGTGGAGTAGGTGGAGATTGAGCCTGAACTGGAAGCCCCAGACTCTCAAGAGGCATCAAGGGGACATCAGTGATCCCTGAGAAGCCAAGGAAGAAAATGGAGGCCTGTGCAGCCCAAGAGGGGCTCCCACAAAAATCTGAAGGTATCAGGCCCTGGACAGAGCTGGAGACAGGGCTTGGGTGGGTTCAAAAATAACATAATGACAAACTGTGTGTGTTAAAACTTTGTTTTCCATTCTACTCGTGCATTGGATGGGACGCCCTAATTGGTTAAAGTTTCATCTCAGATTATAACTACATTTATAACTGAGGAGGGGGATGTGAAAACCAGGCCTTCTGTGGGATTAAAACATTCTGATAATCATTACAAATACTATACAAATTATCTAGCAGAGTGGATTAATATCTAACCACAGTCTAGATGAAGTTACAGTTATGTCTTCTCAGAGCCTTGGGCTATGAGGCTAACTCTAATCAAAACTGATGTTTCAGCAGAAACAGTAGTAGCCATGCTAAAGAAAAACACTGTTTATATAAACAAACAGGGAAACAAACCACAGGATATAATTGCTGAAGACCACTGATATCTATGTGGAACATTTGAACAGTACATGTGTAAAATGTATTTGCAGTAGTCAAATATAAAATCACAAGTTCTTTTTTTTTATATATTATGATTTGAAATACAGGGACCAAATCCTGGCCACCACTATAGCCCCTTTGTACTTCTTTTGCAATTTTTGTCAGAAGAGGCCTTGCAGCCATGAGTATCTGGGTGCTACTTACAGCCAGCCTTAGGATCAAGGCATTATAAAGGTCACATCAAGCCACACTGTCTTCCTGAAGCCCTGCCCTTCTCCCTTTTGCCATCCTGTGTTGAGCAGAGCTCAGCTAGAATAGAGGATTTGGGTCAAGATTTGTGCAGTGTATGTCAGCTCTCCCCCTCTGTTAGAAGATCAGTATGAAACTATCTATAGAATAGCAGAGTTGGGAAGGACTAATTCATCACTCACACCAAGTACCATTAGATCATTGTTGCTAGGGAAAGTCACCCTGATTTCTGAGGAGGTTCAATATTATGTAGGAGAGTCTCAGAGCTTTAAAGAATTGTGCTGTTAGTTTGCTCACCTTTCTTATTGTACTTCTGAGCCAGCATTCTTCTGAGGGAAGAGAAAGAGGAGAGCATAATTTGAATGGATCTTCTCTGCTCTGTTAATATGGTAACATGCCACCTGGATGACATTCGAAAAAAACACTATCCGGACAAGTTCTTTGCAAGCATTTTTGCAAATTCTGAATCACTTTTGGGTTGGGTTATTTTCATCTTTCTTGGTAATCTCTGTTTCATGAACATTTCTGTAAATGGGTTCATATGATTTTTTGAGGAGTGGCTGTACTTTATCTAAGTACTCATAGTCATGTAAAAATTAGGATGTGTGTACACTAATTTGCTATTTATGCCAGAAGTGGTCATTCACTTTTTATAAAGTGTCCATCATTCAGTTTGGGAACAGAAATAATATCATGTGACATAGATGACCAACCACACACCATCAGTAGTGGATACTGAATAGTTGTACACACTGCCAAACTGAATAGTTCAGAAGCAACCTATAGAAAGAAATAGGTTCTTATTTAATGGCCTGTTACAAATAAACAATAGTTGATGTCTATTTGTGGATAATTCATGACCAGAAGACAAGACTGGATAAATCGTTCCCTTGGAGTTTGTCCAGCTCCAGTTTGATTCTTCAGAAAATTTTGACATTTCAGGGGAAAGAATCATTTAGAATCCGAATGAAAAGCCAAAAATTTTGAATTTTCTCATGAAATGAAAATTTAAAAAAAAAATCTATTTGGGACTATTAAAATGTTTAGTTCTGAAACATTTTCTTTTGACTTCTAAATCATATTAAAATGGTATATATTATATACATAATAAATTATACCATAAATGAATTTAAACTTTTTGTCTTTTTCCCTGTAAAACTTTTTGATTTCAATAAAACTGTATGTTTATGGCAAATTATTCTGTCAAAAAATTTAATCAGCCCTAGTTATGATAATGTGTGCATACATGTATAAATGAAGTTTCAATATTCAAGTGTTTGGGCCTCATCTTGCAAACCCTTCCATCAATAGTCACCCTATAGCAGAGGTTTTCAAAATTTTTTCATTTGCAGACCCCTACAAATTTTCAAATGGAGATGTGGACCTCTTTAGAAAACTTAGACCCAGATTGAAAACCACTATTCCATGGTAACCATAACCTTTCACGGACCCTTCAAACAGACCCTAAACCAAAAAGGTCTGTGAAGCACAGGTTGAAAAAAAAACAAAAACGGTTACTTACCTTCTTGTAATGTCACGGCAAACCTGGTAGCTGAACTTTGTGACTTTGTCCTCACCCATAACTATTTCACATTTGGAGACAATGTATACCTTCAAATCAGTGGCACGGCTATGGGTACCCGCATGGCCCCACAGTATGCCAACATTTTTATGGCTGACATAGAATAACGCTTCCTCAGCTCTCGTCCCCTAATGCCCCTACTCTACTAGCGCTACATTGGTGACATCTTCATCATCTGGACCCATGGAAAAGAAGCCCTTGAGGAATTCCACC
Organism: Lepidochelys kempii; assembly: GCF_965140285.1. Classification (NCBI taxonomy): domain Eukaryota; kingdom Metazoa; phylum Chordata; order Testudines; family Cheloniidae; genus Lepidochelys; species Lepidochelys kempii. The sequence goes on from NC_136380.1 coordinate 79,971,002, forward strand.
ATGATTTCAACAATTTCCATCCCACCATCAACCTCAGCCTGGACCAGTCCACACAAGAGATCCACTTCCTGGACACTACAGTGCTAACAAGCAATGGTCACATAAACACCACCCTATACCAGAAACTTACTGACTGCTATTCCTACCTACATGCCTCCAGCTTTCATCCAGACCACACCACACGATCCATTGTCTACAGCCAAGCTCTACAATACAACCGCATTTGCTCCAACCCCTCAGACAGAGACAAACACCTACAAGATCTCTATCAAGTGTTCTTACAACTACAATACCCACCTGTGGAAGTGAAGAAACAGATGGACAGAGCCAGAAGAGTACCCAGAAGTTACCTACTACAGGACAGGCCCAACAAAGAAAATAACAGAACGCCACTAGCCATCACCTTCAGCCCCCAACTAAAACCTCTCCAACGCATTATCAAGGATCTACAACCTATCCTGAAGGACGACCCATCACTCTCACATATCTTGGGAGACAGGCCAGTTCTTGCTTACAGACAGCCCCCCAACCTGAAGCAAATACTCACCAGCAACCACACACCACACAACAGAACCACTACCCCAGGAACCTATCCTTGCAACAAAGCCCATTCCCAACTGTGTCCACATATCTATTCAGGGGACACCATCACAGGGCCTAATCACATTAGCCACACTATCAGAGGCTCATTCACCTGCACATCTACCAATGTGATATATGCCATCATGTGCCAGCAACGCCCCTCTGCCATGTACATTGGCCAAACTGGACAGTCTCTACGTAAAAGAATAAATGGACACAAATCAGATGTCAAGAATTATAACATTCAAAAACCAGTCGGAGAACACATCAATCTCTTTGGTCACTCGATTACAGAGCTAAAAGTGGCAATTCTTCAACAAAAAAAAACTTCAAAAAGACTCCAATGAGAGACTGGTGAATTTGAATTAATTCACAAACTGGATACAATTAACTTAGGCTTGAATAAAGACTGGGAGTGGATGTGTCATTACACAAAGTAAAACTATTTCCCCATGTTTATCCCTCCCCTCCCCCCGGCTGTTCCTCAGATGTTCTTGTCAACTGCTGGAAATGGCCCACCTTGAATATCACTACAAAAGGTTTCCCCCCTCCCCCACTCTCCTGCTGGTAATAGCTCACCTTACCTGATCACTCTCATTACAGTGTGTATGGTAACACCCACTGTTTCATGTTCTCTGTGTATATAAATCTCCCCACTGTATTTTCCACTGAATGCGTCCGATGAAGTGAGCTGTAGCTCACGAAAGCTTATGCTCAAATAAATTTGTTAGTCTCTAAGGTGCCACAAGTCCTCTTTTTCTTCTCGTAAGTGTTTTTCTTCGAGACGTGTTGTTCACGTCCATTCCACATTAGGTGTGCACGCGTCGCAAGCATGAGCGTCAGAAACTTTTTCCCTTAGCGGCTCTGGTTGGGCTGGCGGGGCCCCCTGAATGGCGCCACTGCACTGGGCATTTATACCCCTGCCGCCCGACCCCCTCTGGTTCCTTTTTGCCAGCGACTCTGACAGAGGGGTAGGAGGGTGGGTGGTGGAATGGACATGAACAACAATCTCAAAGAACAACAGTTACGAGAATGAAAGTAACCATTTTTTCTTCTTCGAGTGCTTCTTCATGGCCATTCCACATTAGGTGAATCACAAGCTTACCTCTGGAGGAGGGTAGGAGTCATGGAACAACTGATTGGAGGACCGCTCTGCCAACTGCCATGTCCTCTTTGGCCTGCTGGTTGACTGCGTAGTGGGTTGTGAAGGTGTGCACCAAGAACCAGGTGGCTGCTCTGCAGATCTCCTGGATCAGGACCTGTGCCAGGAAAGCCGTGGAAGTTGCTTGCGCCCTGGTCGAGTGGGCTGTGACCGCCGGGCCAGAACACCTGTGAGCTCATAGCACGTCTGGATGCAGCTTGTAATCCAAGATGAGATCCGCTGCGTTGACACCGGGAGGCCTTTCATCATCTCGGCTACAGCCACGAACAGCTGCACAGATTTACGAAAGTGTTTGGTGCGCTCCAAAGAGAACTCCAGCGCTCGACAGACATCCAGGGTGTGTAGGTTGCGGTGACTCATGTCCGTATGTGGTTTTGGAAAAAACACCAGCAGACAAATGTCCTGGCCCAAATGGAATTGCGAGACCACCTTAGGGAGGAACTTGGGGTGTGGTCGGAGCTGCACCTTATCCTTGTGAAACACTGTATACAATGGCTCAGAGGTGAGAGCCCTCAGCTCGGACACTCTTCTGGCCGAGGTAATGGCCACCAGAAATGCTACCTTCCAGGAAAGGTAGAGGAGGGAGCAGGTAGTGAGGGGCTCAAACAGGGGTCCCATGAGCTTAGAGAGGACCAAGTTAAGGTTCCAAGGAGGGACTTTAAGGAACCATCCCACCATTGGTTGGGAAAACACCAAGCCCTCCGAAAACCCCAGATGGAAGGCAGAGATGGCCACCAGGTACACTCTAAGTGAGGATGGGGCCAGCCCCTGATGCTTGAGATGCAGGAGTTACTCGAGAATGGCTTGCACCGGGGCCTGGCATGGCCGCACCTGTCGGGGCTCACACCAACAGGAGAACCTTTCCACTTGGCCATATAGGTAGCCCTGGTAGAGGGTTTCCTACTGCCAAGCAGAATCTGCTGCACAGGAAGAGAGCACTGGCTCTCCAAGGCGGTTAGCCACAGAGCTTCCATGCCATCAGGAGTAGAGATTGCAGGTGGGGGTGGAGAAGCCACCCACCGTCCTGCATGATGAGGTCCCAGCATAGGGGCAGGACTACTGGGGCCTCCACTGACAGTTCTAGGAGTGTTGTGCAACAGTGCTGGCAGGGCCATGCCGGGGCGATGTGGCCCACCATCGCCCTGTCCCTGCGTACCTTGAGCAGGACCTTGTGTACCAAGGAGAGCACGGGAAACGCACACATCAAGCCCCCTCCCCACGTGATCGCAAACACGTCTGCGACTGAGCCTGGGCTGTGGCCCAGGAACAAACAGAATCGCGGGCACTAGGCGTTGGCCCTGGTGGCAAACAGGTCTACCCGGGGAAACCCTCACCTGAGGAAGACTGAACGCACGACGTCCACCCTGAGCATCCACTCGTGTATGCGATACAACCTGCTGAGGTAGTCCGCCAGCTCGTTTCGCACCCCTGGGAGATATGACACCTTGAGGAGAATAGCGTGGGCTATACAAAAGTCCCAGAGGAGGAGAACCTCGCGACAGAGCAGTGAGGAATGGGCCCTGCCCTGCTTGTTTATATAAAACATGGCAGTAGTGTTGTCTGTCAGAACTGTCATGCTGTGACCACTCAGAGTGGCGTGAAAGGACTGGCAGGCGAGACGAACCACCCTGAGCTCCTTCACATTGATATGGAGTGACCACTCTGCTCCGGACCACAAGCCCTGAGTCCTGAGGTCCCCCAGGTGAGCCCCCCATCCATGGTCTGATGCATCCATCACCAGTGTCAGGTCTGGTTCTGGGGCAGCAAAGGGGATGCCTTCACAAACCACAGGCTGGGACTGCCACCACAGCAGGGAGTCCAGCACATTGCTTGGGGCTGTCACTACCAAGTCCAGGGGGCCCCTGCCTGGGCGGTACACCCGAGCGAACCACGCCTGCAGAGTCCTGAATCTCAGTCTGGCATGCCTGACCACGTGCGTGCATACTGCCATGTGGCCCAGCAGCCACAGGCAGCACCTGGCCATTGTTGCTGGAAACTGGCGCAGGGAGGCCACTGCTTGTTGGATAGCCTGGAATCGGGATACCGGAAGGCTTGCCCTGGCCTGCACCGCGTCCAGGACCACCCCTATGAATTCCACTCTCTGCGTGGACACAAGAGTGGACTTGGGGACGTTGATCAGGAGCCCCAGCTCGCAGAACAATCTCAGGGTCATCTCCACGTGGCCCCACACTTCTGCTTCAGTTCAAACCGCCAGGAGCCAATCGTCAAGGTACAGGTATACCTGGACCCTCTGCCTCCATAAGAAAGCTGTGACCACCGCCATACACTTCATGAAGACCCATGGGGCCGCGGCTAGACCAAATGGGAGAACCACAAACTGGTAAGGTTCTTGGTGAAACACAGGAACCACTGATGTGCTGGGTGGATGGTGATATGGAAGTATGCGTCTTTCATGTCAAGGGCGGCATACCAGCCTCCCGGATCCAGGGAAGGGATGATGGTGCCCGGAGAGACCATGCGGAACTGGGCCTTGACCAGGAACTTGTTGAGCTTTTACAGGTCTAAAATGGGATGAAGGCCCCCTTTGGCCTTGGGGATGAGGAAGTACCGGGAGCAGAAACCTTTCCCCCTTAGGCTGTGCAGCACCACCTCCACCGCCCTCACCTCTAGCAGTGAGGGCTCAAAATGTCCACCATGGGGTCCTCCTGCTCAACCATCTCCTCGGTCTGCAACCCCAAGTTCTGTGCAACCCTACGCAGTAGCTCCTGGCGGGCTCTGTGGTCTACGGGTAGAGGGCCAGACACTGCGGTTCCTGCCACCGCCTCATCCGGGGATGACGAGGAGGTTAGCAGCCGCTCAACCCCCTCTGGCTGGTCCTTCTGCTCCCCTTCTCCCGCAGGAGGGGTCTCCAGCTCAGGCTGGGGCGAGAGACCTCAGGGCAGCACCGGACTTGGTGCTGGTCTCTCCGGTTTACCCTGCGGGGATGCTGGAGGCCTGGATACTGTAGTTTCCGGCGCCGTCGGGTGTTGGTGGAGGGACCAGGACCACTGCACCAAGTAACTCACTCAAGGAGTCCAGAAGGGCCAATGACCTGGCGGCCCCCATTGGGGGTGCCACCCCGTCTGAGGGTCCTTGCTGTCCGGAGCATGGTGTGAGTAACTGTAATGGCCGGAGTCGGCACCAGACTGCGGCAACCCTGACCGCAAAGGCCACAGCAGTGCCGACAATCTGTGTCGTCGGGAGGTTGATGAGCAGCTCCTAACGGAACGGGAGCGAGACCGGTACTGATATCCCTGGGACTGGGACCGGGATCTGGACCGGGACCGGGATCTGGACCGGCGAGGGCCGTCTCGACTCCTCCCAGTGCCGGTCTCTAATCGGTGCCGGGGAGCGTCATGCCTCTTCCGTTACTTCTTCGCGCCAATCCCCTCCCAGTACCGCGACTTCCTTCTGAGCCGCGGGTAACTGGGAGTCTGCGGACGCGGAACTGGCCCAGGACCAACTCCAGGAGCGACGCCAGGACGGTGTCCTCGAATGGCACACCATTGCCAGCTTACCCCGCGACGGCACCTGTGGCATGGGTGCCGGAGGATTCTCCCTGTACGGGAGGGGGCTCGTCGCCGACAGCTCAGTGAGGTCCTCTGCTGCCTCAAAGGTGCCAGCTGATTCATTAAGTCCTTGAGCCCATCGTCCGCACTGAGCTCCCTTAGGCCTGGGCTCGGGGGGACCTGTGGTGCTGGAGCTGGTGGTGCCAGCACCAGTGCAGCCGCCTTCCAGCTCTTATCGGCGCTCGGGGCCTTGGAAGGCGCCGGCCTCCTATGCCGGGAACGACCGCACCTTCCTTTTGGCTGCGCCGCGGGGAGGACGAGCGGGGTCGGGACCTAGTCTGGCGCCATGGGGCCGACAGCTTTCGCTGTTTAGCTGGTGCCGGGTCTCCCGACGGCTCCGGGGCACTACGCACCGAGGAAGCCGGAGCCGACGTCAGGTGCTCCGGGCCCGGTGGCTGCAATGTGGCTTCCATCAACAACTGCTTTAAACCGAAGTCCCGTTCTTTCTTTGTTCTTGGCTTGAACGCCTTGCAAATCTTACACCGCTCAGTTTGATGTTCTTCCCCAAGGCATCATAGACGCGAGCTGTGGGGGTCACTAACTGGCATAGGTTTGCGGCACGTGGCACAAGCCTTAAACCTGTGGGCCGGCGGCATGCCCCACGGCCTGGGGCGGGTGCTGGAAGCCTCCAAGCACCTAATCACTTAAGTGTCTACAACAAAGGTATGCAAACTAACTGATAACAGCTATATATAAGAGAGAGTCTAAGGGACTGCTCTCATACAAGAGAGAGAGGTTGTTCCAACACCATCACGGATGGTAAGAAGGAACTGGAGGGGGTCAGGCGGCAGGGGTATATATACACGGCGCAGCGGCGCCCGACGCGAGCTGCTAAGGGAAAAAGTTTCCAATGCTCATGCACGTGACGCACGCACACCTAATGTGGAATGGACGTGAACAAGCACTCGAAAAAGAACCACCGCCCTATAATAAATTGTAATCAATGGGATTCTATTGGAATAAAAATTACAGGATTGAACCATTTATTAGTTTCCTATTTTGACTAAGCAAGTGGAGATTTATTCACCAAGAAGATGTCTTTGCTTTTGACAGTAAAAATAGAGTTCAGTTCCAAACGAAGGGCACATGTTCATTTTGTTAGTGATCATAGTTGTTATGGATTTATGCAACTATGATTTATTACTCAAGCTGGTTGTAAAATGAAGGTTTCCCATCCTGGGGAAATTCTATTTTTTTGTCAAAAATCAGAAAACAAAAACAAAAACCTTTTCTGCAGAAAACAAACACTTTCACAAAAAATTCTTTGTTGAAAAACAATTTTCTGTTGAAAAAGAGTTTTGATGGAAAATTTTGACCAGACTTAGTTACCGTGTCTGTTTTTGCTTTCAGAAACACTGCTGACCCTCCCTCTTTTCTCTGCTCTACCTGTAAGCACTATATCGAAAGATCCTTACAACTAGCCATCTTAGTTCAATACAAAAACTTTTAAAAATGTTTATTATTTTGACTTTATGTAGATACAAGACAAAATCACTGTTAAATTTTAAATTACAACACGGGAAAAATTAAAATGAAAACACCCTCTTTTTCCTACAGTCTAGATAATCTCTGGTGGAAAAAAACCTCAACAAAAAAGCAAAACAAAGCAAAGTTCATTACATTGCTTGGAAACTCTATACTAAAAATATTACCAATTAAACACTGTAACATGTTCCAGAAGTTGATCTCAGTTGTGTATCACACCGTAACAGGGGTCTACTGGCCCTTAAAACCTGGAGAATGAAATCTCCAGAGCCATATTTTCCCATTCTAGTGGTTTTATTTTAAAGACAGACTTGTGGGACAGAGGAAACAAAGAAGTCCTGGGGTGGCAGTTTGTGGTTTTGGGGAAAAATCCAGGCTTCTGGTTCAGTCTAAGGCTCAGAACCAGAACCCTGAAGTGTAGGTGGACCGCAGCTCCCCATCACTCAGCTAGCCCCCCTCCAAGGAAATATAGTATCATGAACTGTGGGGATCTTTAAGTCACTACAGCAAGGCATATTGGGAAAGTGAGCAGGAAATAGGCAGCTTTCACCATAAACAGCATAATATGAATGCAACAGAGAATCTGGCCCACTGAATTTTTCAATGGATGAATACTGTGGAAGACACCCTAAGCCTAAGAGCTAAGGTGAAACCACTAACTCAGTTTCTGTGTAGCCTCTTGAGGCTATCTAATTATATCTATATATAATTTAAAAAAACAACAAATCTCTGAAATTTAAAGGCAATGACAGCAGAAGAAGAAATAAAACCACAAGAAGCAATTCTTGGAATTGTCATAATTAAATTATAGCCATTATGAGGGTAAGTGGAAACAAACCTGCAAATCATCCCAGTACCAACCACTAAAATATAAGGTTTCTCCCTAACTCATTAATTTCCCTGCATTCATATTGCCAATTAGAATTAATTAGAAGGAATTATTAATCAGAAATTATTTTTCCATTATTGTATTGGAAAACAACATACTCCCTTTTAAAATAAAAATCTGCAATGACATTACAAATACTTTTATGTGATTTACAGTAATGGTAATCAATGTAAATAATTACTAAAAGATAAACACATATGACTAAGCACACTACTTAATAATGTTATTTAACATGTCTCTATTAGATGGCAATATCAGGGGCAGCGTCAGCCTCTTCCTGGTGGGGAGGGGGGCTGAGATGGGATAAACAGAAAATTGAGGGGCTGTACCCCATAACCCCAAGGCCCTGCCCCTCTCTATGGCCCTGCTCCTCCTCAGGTAAGTGCCAGTCCCGCCTCCTCCTCTCTCTCCCCACACCCCAAGGCCCTGCCCCCTGGCCAGGTCGGAGTCCAGAAGCTGGAGCTAGGCAGTGTGAGGCATCTGCTGTGCTGGCTGGTGCCATGATGCAGGCGGCCGCAGCACTCCTTGGTCTCCTCCTGCAACTGTTGGTGCCCAGGACCCTGGGGCTGCAGGTGATCCTCATGTCCCTGCCACCCTTTGACTATTTGCAGCTGGTAACAGCTGCCTGGGAAGGGGGACCTCGCTCCAGGGCTGGCAGAGCCCTCGGGGAGCAGCAACTGCAGGAGACAGAGCCCAGGAGCCCAGGCCAGAGCAGGTCAGTCTAGACAACTGTGGGGAGCCCTGGAACCTAGACCTGTCCTGGGTGGCATTCCCCCGCTGGTGGGAAAATGGGCCAGGGGCTGCTCTCAGGCCCCCTGGTCTGCTGCCTGGACTTACTCCTCTGCTACTGCTGCCTTCAGAGCTGGGCACCTGGCCAGCAGCTGCCACTCTCTCCACTCTGCCTTCAGAGCTGGGTGGCCAGAGAGTGGTGGCTGCTACAGGGTGGCTACAGGGGAGCTATGGCAAATTTTGGGGTGGCTATACCCCGCAAGCACCCCAGTACCTCCCCTGACCAATATTGTTATTGAGGGGACTGATTTATAGAATTAATAGAAAGTATTTGTAGTGAAACTATTTGGTTAAACTTGGTTTTACAGGTTTAATGTTTTTGTTTGAAGAGACTGGGATGCGATAGGAGAGATGGTTAGCTTTAATGACCGAGAGTAACCTGAGTAGTTGCTCAAAAATGCCAAAACAAGTGAAGCACAGGCAAAAACTCATGTGCTGTGTATGTTAATAAGCCTTCCTATCTTAAAGATGGGGCTTAACAAAATATCAAGGTCAAATTAAGGGGTATGTACTACAGGCCTGTACCCAGCGCTCCAGCTCCTTGAGTCTTGTGATTACATCAGAATCTCATATTTTAACTAGTAGGTTTCTAGTCCTCTTAGTTATGCAGAAAAGCTTGAAAATATGACCCAGTGTAAGCAATGCGGTGATGTCTGCCTGAGTTCCAAAAGAGTCAGGAACAACAGTTCTGAGAGGTGGAGACTGCCTCATGCATTCCAGTTAGGTGTTGATGCCAAGAATCACTGTCTGAGGAGTTTCAGAGTAGCAGCCGTGTTAGTCTGTATCAGCAAAAAGTATAGGAGTACTTGTGGTACCTTAGAGACTAACAAATTTATTTGAGCATAAATTTATTTGAGCCCTCTGAGGAGGGCTCTGCTCTCACAGCTCCAGCTGGGGCCTCACCAGTTGGCAGCAACAGAGGAGGAGGAGAGAGTCTTGGGTGTGCGGGCTGATCACAGGATGACAATGAGCCACAAATGTGATGCAGCTACTTAAAAGACAAATGTGATTCTAGGATATTTCAGGCAAAGCATTTCCAGTAGAGAAAGAGAAGTACTAGTGACATTGCAGAAGGCATTATTAAGACCTCATTTGGAATATTGTGCACAGTTCTGGTCACCCATGTTCAAGAAAGTTGAATTCAAACTGGAACAGGAGAAGAGCTATTAGGAAGATCAGGGGAATTAAGAGCCTATTGTATGAGAGGAGGCTAAAAGAATTTGGCTTGTCCAGAAGAGCAAAATGAAGGCTGACAGGGGATATGATTGTTCTCCATAAATATATCTGGGGAGTTGTGACTGGGTTTTCTGTGGGATTAAAACATTCTTATACTCTTTACAAATACTATATAAATTATTTAGCAGAGTGGAATAACATCTAACCACAGTCTATATGAAGTTATAGTTATACTTTCTCAGAGCCCCCCGGGGCTATAAACCTAACTCCAATCAAAACTGGTGTTTGGCAAGAGAAGAGTGCAGGGGCGCCATCCACTCACATAAACAAATTCTCTTCAGTCACTGGGAAAACGTAATAGGGATCCACATAGGAGTAGGCTGTCTTCCCTTTGCCACTTTGGGAAAAGGGAGAAAATGTGGCTTCATGCCTTTCTGAGACATGAGAAGGTTCCCTTAATACACGGCCATGGTGCAGGAACAAGGCTGTAGAATGGGGTCATGGTTGCACCCATTTCATGTTGTGACTAGAAACCTGGGTTGCCAAATTTGACCCTGATGAAAATCCTGGATCTGGACACCCACAAATTTCAGAAAAGTTTGGCTCCTTATCTGAATTTTGTTCTTTAAAACTGTCATTACAACAGTCTCTAGAGGACAATCCTTACTTAGCAAGGCTATCACTTGATGACATAATCAGCCTTTTCAATTTGTAACATAGGCTATCTATATATTACTTGGATCAGTCAGCCCTCACAGAGAGAGCCGATCACAGCACATCCGTCGTGTTGTTCTAGCTAGTCCTTCAGCACCCACTGTGGCCAGGCTGTAAGTAGCACCGGACATCCGGTCAGCATAGCACACCACAGCCTAGAACCCCTGAGCGATCCACCAGTCTCAGCCTCCCAAGTAGCTAGGATTACAGGAGCACACCACAACACTCAACACATATTACCGCATTATTCATAATCCCTAGGGGTTCAGAAAGGAAATACAGTGTGAAAAAAGGAAGTGCTAGCTAGGAAAAGATCTTGTTAGGGAAATGATCTGCTGGGAAAACCAACTCACAATGAAGAATGTTAGTAGTGGAATTATTATTGGCAGATGCATGTTATGTAACTCTAGACACTAGATTCTATGGAAACAGCTTGCTCAAAATGTCAGGGTCTTTTGTCTTATTTTCTATGGAAATAGGGAGAGGAGCTGTAGTTACTGAGTTTGTTTTCTTTTTTCAAGAGCAGACATTTTTATAAAATATTTAATATTACAGTCCTGACCACTGTTAAGCAGAGTGAACAAGAGGCTGAGTATGGGAAACCACCGAGTTCTGGCAACAATAATGCACATTATGGATTCCAGACATTCATTAAATAGGGAAAGAGAAATTCACATTCTAGGATTTACAAATTCTCTGCCCATTCAAACAATGTTAATACAAAAATAGAACAAACTGGAGATGAAACTGTGCCTCTGTTGAGGCTAGAGGCTTGAAACCTGTCAAAGGGTGAACTTCAAATGGTATCTAGTAGCATTTGGGGATTGTGAATATCACAAAATCAGGCTCCTTCATTAAATTTGCAGAACTAGCAGAGGCCAAGAAGTGCAGTGATCTACAGATAAAATTTTAAATTAACAAAATATTTTCGAAAGTTCAAAAATTTTAGTTTTGGTTGACCCATTCAAACTGGTTCACTTACTTCTATGTGAGATTGAAACTTTGCCCCGTCTAGTCAAGCAAAGTTTGTGATAGATGCACAGTGTTAAGATACCTTATAACAAAGTATATATTTATATTTATTATACTGTATTTTATTCTATTCATATACAAATACATCTTTAATATCTATATACCTGCTAAAAGAAAGGAAGATGATGGAGAATCTGTGACAGAGTTATGGCCAATGATCAGCAAAGGAAAACAGGAAGCAAAGATTTAAGATGGCACAGGAGACATGCAAATGTTTCTCTGATTCTCTCTGTAACCATGGTGAACAACATATAGTGAAAAACCTCACACAGGTTTTACATCAGAGTAATTCCATTGGTTCAATTACTTTTGATTTATATCTAGTGAGTGAGAGATGAAATAAACTTAAGATGGAAAGAAAGTATTTCAGGTGGTACAACCATACCTAACTGGGAGGAATTGGAATGAAACACATAAAAGTCAAATGAAATAGGAATATCGGGAAAACATTCCTAAGAAATAAGTAAGGCTATAGTAAAGATTTCCATGGAAATGGTGAAAGTGCCATTATTTGAGTAATTATGAGTAAAGTGAGAACTGGAAAAAGTAGCTGGGAATATATGGTAGGAAGAATACTCCTGCAGTTTGCAGAAAAATGGTTCTGTCAGTGTTCAGTGAGTCTGAAAAGGTGCTCTCTTTTATGGATAGGGGAATGGTTACAGAACATTTTGGTGTTTTCTGTATTTAGCCTGAGTTTTGAGGGAAAACACCCAAAAATCAGGGTCCACTTTATCATCAAATGCAATCATTTCTCTTCTTTCCACTATTCCATAAGGATTCTTTTTAAAAAATTGATTTAACATATTTGTAGAGTGTTTTCTAACTTAAAAAAAACAGTTATTTCTTCCCACTATGGACCACAACAATGCCTCAAGGAATTTAGCCAGACAAAATGAGACAGATGTGTAAACCAGATGGATGCCAAGGAAGTGGCTTGGTTTCCCAAACAATGACTGTGAAGGATGGAGGGGTGAGTGAACTGAGTCTTGGCTGGACTGATTGAGTTAGCAGAGTTCATTCTTTTATTCTTCTATAAGGAAAAGCTGACAATTGTGCATTCTAGTTCTCATACTTTAATGTATTGATTAGGGGAATAACTTACAATTTGCAAACTCTGTGATTGTATATTTATCACTCAGACACCCAGTTCAAAAGGATATTAAAGAAAAGATGTAGATTAAGATGAAGGAAACATGGGATTCTGTTTTTATTTTAACCTTTTATTGCCTACATTTTCAAAAAATACAGTAGTTAGTGATACCTCCAACTCGAGACACCTTAAGAGTACCTGATTTTCAGAGGGTAGATGCTTGCCACTTACTGAAAACACAGGCTTCTACGAAGTTTCAAATTGAGATATCCCAAATCACTAGCCACTTTTGAGAATTCAGGCTTAAAAGCCTGAATATTATCTTTTATACTTATTGGTAACGTGGTTACTTAGCTACCTAGGCTTAATGAAATGAGAACATTCTTCCTTTAAATTTGTGTCACAACAAGCAGTGCCTAAAGCATATTTCTCATCGCTCATGTGTTAACCATGAGGTAAATGGTGCTGAAGTATGTCAAACTGAGGCAGTTCGATTATTTCATGGTAGCAGAATCCTTTCTGATAGGTCACAAATAAAGCAGTGCAGTTCAAAAGAGGTGGACAATTTATAGTATGAGTGTCCTTCTGTTTATGAAGATTTTAAGAAAGAATCTAATGTAACCAATTTCTTGCCTTCGTTATCCCAAAAAAGTTACCTCATGGGCAACAGTAAAATGTATCATCATGACAAATTATATACTGAAACAGCTACAGTGGCGATCTATGAAGCATGGTCATTTTCACTCTAGTAGAACTCAGAATTATGGCACACATGAACCAATACTTCCTTCCTATGGCTTCAATGGAGTTACACCAAGGAAGAATTTGATCCCATATTTCTAATCTTTGTTGATTTAAGACCTTTTAAAAACATATAATCACAATTGCTGCCCAGTGTCTTAGTCACAAAGCCATCCTTCCTCTGTATATTTGTAGTATCATGCCTAGATCTAGGGCAATACAGTATCTAGCCCTCAGCACCTAGGAAGACAGAAATTTCTGACTATTGACTACATACAGTAAAAAAAAGAAAAGGAGGACTTGTGGCACCTTAGAGACTAACATGTTTATTTGAGCATAAGCTTTCGTGAGCTACAGTACGAGTACTCCTTTTCTTTTTTTGCAGACACAGACTAACACAGCTGCTACTCTGAAACCTATCTATATACAGTAAGAATCACAGGGAAATGAAGGAAGAAGATCATTTTTCTCACTGTCTTTCCCACTGCTCAGTCCTGCCAGTCACTTACCATCTTTCTTGTACCTAAATTTCCCACCACATTTAGATACTGGAAAGGCAGGAGACTTAAAGCAGGACAACTAAAATGAGAGTGTGGCCTGTGAAGAGAGACTAATGCAGTACATCTAATATACTTGGACTTCAGTAAAGCATTTGATACAGTACCACGTGGGGAATTAGTTAAATTATGCAAGGTGGGGATTAACATAGGTACTGTAAGGTGGGTAAGGAAGTAGCTAACATGAAGAAGACAATGGATTATGCTGAAAGGTGAACTATCAGACTGGCAGTAGGTTAGTAGTAGAGTTGCTACAGACTCAGTCTTAAGACCAATCTTATTTAATATATTTATTAATGACCTTGGCACAAGAAGTGGGAGTATGCTAATGAAATTTGCTGATGATATAAAGTTGGAACACTTCATCAGTACAGAGGAGGATCAGATCATTATACAGGAAGATCTGGATGACCTTGAAGACTGGAATAACAGAAATGGGATGCAATTTAATAGTATAAAGTGATACACTTAGGGTCTAATTATAAGAATTTCTGCTATAAACTGAGGGCTCATTAGTTGGCAGTGAAAGAGGAGGAGGAGAGAGTCCTGGGTGTGTGGGCTGATCACAGGATGACAATGAGCCACAAATGTGATGCAGTTTCTAAAAAGGCAAATGTGATTCTAGGGTGTTTCAGACAAAGCATTTCCAGTAGAGAAAGAGAAGTACTAATGCCATTGAACAAGGCACTGGTAAAACCTCATTTGGAATACTGTGCAGTTTTACTCACCCATGTTCAAGAAAGTTGAATTCAAACTGGAACAGATGTAGAGAACAGCGATTTGGAGGATCAGGAGAATGAAGAGCCTGTCTTATGAGAGGAGGCTAAAAGAACTTGGTTTGCTTAGCTGAGCAAAATGAAGGCTGAGAAGGTATATGATTGTTCTCCATGAATAATCTGGGTCATTGTGACTGGGTCACCCCTACAGCACCCTTTGTGGCTCAGGAAGGCACCACTTGCTCAACAGGTCTCTGCTGGTAGGTCACTGTCTCTGCAAGATCCCAGGTAGCGGTGCTTGAACCCTCCTGCCAAGTCACATTTCACCCTTACCGGGTGTTAACGACCAAAGGAAATCAGGCTAAAAAATAAACAAATCCCACAACTCAAAACAGGGACATTCAGTAGGAACCCACCTCTCCCCAACCTCACTTCTATTACCAAAACATTAATTCTGCTGCCAATCACTCAGGGTCTGGTCATCCCTTCTAGGAGGAGCTCATTTGGCCAGCAAGCTAGCTCAGTCTCTGGGCTTCTTTTAACTCCCCTTTCCATGCCTGACATTTGCTGCAGGTGTAGCAGGGCCAACAGGGTCCACAGACTTCCATCCATCCTCATGGTGCCAGTGTGGGGTCCATCAGCCCCATCAGAGGGGTGCACACCAGGGTAAAGAGATGTTTAAAAGTTTATGTTGGCACAAGAACAAATCAGTATGAACTGGCCATGAATAAATGTTGGGTGAAAATTAGAAGAAGGTTTCTAACCATTAGAGGAATGAAGTTCTGGGCTAACCATCCCATAGGAGTTGTGGGG
This sequence comes from Lepidochelys kempii, assembly GCF_965140285.1. NCBI lineage: Eukaryota > Metazoa > Chordata > Testudines > Cheloniidae > Lepidochelys > Lepidochelys kempii. Next base: position 79,986,317 of record NC_136380.1, read on the forward strand.
GGAAACAATTGAATTAGTTTTTAAAGAGAGAGAGAGAGAGAGAGAGAGAGAGCGCGTGACAAATTTATGAGTGCAACTGTATGATAGGGTTGCTTGTGCCAAATGAAGAGGGGAGAGTAGAGCTCAGCAGCACTGAGGGTCTTTTCTGGTTTCCATCTTATATTCCTAAAATGTCTTACTTCAGGGCTTCTGCCAGTCACCTGCAAGAGTCAGGAAGGGATCCCCCCAATATATTCTGGACTCTACATCCCTGGGGGAACTTTCTAGTTTATGTCTTTTGTACTCCTAAAATTTCATGCTTCAGGGCTTCAACTGGCCAGTTGCAGGAAGGGATTTCCTGTCCCCCTCTCCCGACCAATATATTCTGGATTGGGTTTTTCGTTTGTTTATTTTTGTCTTTCGTCATCTCCTTTCTCTGAAGTATCAGGGATGGCCACAGTGGGCAGGGTGGGCCAGTGCTTTGAGGTGGTCCTGAGAATTTTCTCCCTCAGGTGCTCAGCTGGCTGGTTCTTACTCACATGCTCAGGGTCTATCTGATCACCATATGTGGGGTAGGGAAGGAATTTCCCCCCAGACCAGATTGGCAGTGATCTTGGGGGTTTTTCACCTTCCTCTGCAGTGTATGCGGCGCAGATCACTTGCCAGAATTATCTGGGCATATCTCACTTTAGTGATTTCCCTGACATTGCAGGGGCCTCAGGCACTGGTGCACCCTAGTCCCTCCTGTTCTCTGCCTCTGTAGTTTAGTCTCCTATGGTTTGCAATACTTTGATCTAATTTTGGTATTTGGGTTTAGTGTGTGGGTACTGGGTGGTGCTGGTGGCCTGTGATACACAGGTGGTCAGGCTACGTAATCTGATGGTCCATTCTGGCCATAAATTCTATTATTCTAAATTATGAATTAAAGCTCCGGTGCTGCAGTCTTGCATCGACAAAGTTCCCATTTGCAGACAGATTCTTTAGCAACCTCTCCTTTAAAATTCAAGGTATGTTAGGGAGTGTATTTTTTTAACCTTACCAGGAAGAATAAAATTCCATATATAAGCAGCCTGGAGCTAAATGAAGTCTCTTCTAGGTCTGTAATCTGTAACTATGTAGGACAGACATTGATGACTAATTAACTTAATAACTAAAAGGAAAGTGATGATGTGGAAAGCGAAGGGACTGTGAAACAAACTATGCTGGGGTACTGAGTTACATGGGTAAAAGAAAATATGTCCCTGCAATTTCTAGAAAAACTCAGAACTAAAACTCTCAGCTGGGCGGATCCTCAGTTGGTGTAAATAGCAAGGCTCCATTAGCTTCAACAGAGATGTGCCCTTCATTTCTCAGGTTATCTGCCTCCACACAGTGCATGTAACAGAATTTAAGGTACCAGATATACATCTAGATTCATAAGTGACCAATAAGTGAAATGTCAGAAATCTGACTCATGAGCCATATGTTTCACATGAGCTAAGGAAGACTAGACAGTTTGCACATGTTGGTTCTGTCTGAGAAGAACCCCCTTTTTCCTAGTTTGGAGGAGCATAGATCATGTGACTTTTAGCAGTAGTCAGCCCATGGCCAGAGTAGTTCAGCATAGTCGTCTGTAAACACTGAGAGTCAGAGCTTAAAAATACCCGTCAACAAAGTACATGAAAAAAACCATGTGTGCCACTCCATTGTAAGGATGGTGTTAGTCTATCTCTCATTTCTTCTCTGCATGAGTCTGAGAGATACCACCATTCTCTCTAAGGGCCGGTCTACACTTAAAACATTGCACCATTGTAATGCTTTAATGAAGACGCTGTACTCCGACGGGAGAGCTCTCTCCCATCAGCATTGTTAATCCACCTCTGTGAGAGACAGTAGCTATGCTGGTGAGAGAGACTCTCTTGCTGACGTAGTGCTGCCTACTCCAGCACTTAGGTTGGTATAACTACATTGCTCTGGGGTGTGGATTTGGTGTGATGTAGTTATACCAAAGTAATTCTGTAGTGCAGATGTGCCCTAAACTTGCTCAGATGAATCAGTATGAAATTAATACTGTGATTCATCTTCTATATGAATCAAAATGTGTGATTCTCTAATCAAGAGTAGGTTTGTTACTAGTAGCACTAAATGCACCTATGGGATCTTTATGATCAAAGAACTTTAGATTAGTTTTAGACCTTCTTGACAGAACAAGCAGCAATGGTCTCAAGTTGCAGTGCGGGAGCTCTAGATTGGATATTAGGAAAAAACTGTTTCACTAGGAGGGTGGTGAAGCACTGGAATGGGTTACTTAGGGAGGTGGTGGAATCTCCATCCTTAGATGTTTTTAAGGCCCAGCTTGACAAAGCCCTGGCTGGGATGATTTAGTGAGGGTTGGTCCTGCTCTGAGCAGGGGGTCGGACTAGATGACCTCATGAGGTCTCTTCCAACCCTAATCTGCTATGAGTCTATGAGTTCTCTAAGAGTATGTCTACACTGCAATTAAATACCCATGGCTGGCCTGTGTCAGCTGACTTGGGCTCAGAGGGCTAAGGCTGCAGGACTATAAAATTGTGGTGTAGATATTCAGGTTTGGGCTGGAGCACATGTTCTAGGACACTCCCCCCTTGCAGCATCCCAGAACTCGATCTCCAACCTAAGCCTGAGTATCTACACTGCAGTTTTACAGCCCTGTAGTCCAAGCCCTGGGAGCCCAAGTCAGCTGACACGGGCCAGCTGCGGGTATTTAATTGCAGCATAGATGTACTCTAAGAAGAGCCCTAAGCTAATATTTTCCAAGTTGGTTGCCTAAACTTGGTTCTAAAATCCATATTTAGGCACCTACATAGGCCTGGACTGATTTTTAGAGGTGTTGAACATCCACAAAGCTCACTAATTTCAGTAGGAATTGGGTGTGCTCCACACTTCTGCAAAGCAGTCCCTTTATATTCAGGCAACTAAATGTTGATTCGGGAGCCAATTTTAAGATATCCTTGTTGATTTTCCTACAACAGTGGTTCCCAAACTTGTTCCACCGCTTGAGCAGGGAAAGCCCCTGGCGGGCCAGGCCGGTTTGTTTACCTGCCGCGTCCGCAGGTTCGGCCAATCGTGGCTCCCAGTGGCTGCGGTTCGCTGCTCCAGGCCAATGGGAGCTGCTGGAAGTGACGGCCAGCACGTCCCTCAGCCCGTGCCACTTCTAGCGGCTCCCATTGGCCTGGAGCAGGTGGCTCTTGCCAAGATAATGGACAATCAGGCAGGGGGAACCACATCCAATACCTCCCATCCTACTAAACACAGTTTAGTATTCTGATTTAGGGTTTGAACTCCATATTTATTTCGTTCTAAGCATCTATGCTCAGGTATTGCATCATCTGCTCCATGGTGTATAAAATCTTACAGTGTTTGGGAATCCCTGCAATATCTGGGCAGGCTGCAGGAGGGAGTTTTTCCTTTGACTCTTTATTTTCAGCCATTTGTCAGTTCCAAGATAGATCCCCTGGAGGTAAATTTTCAGACTGCTGCACTGGGAATTACTGTATGCATTCACACAATTATAACTCATTAACAATAATGGGAGTCACTTGCCTGCCTGCTTTCTCATGCATCATGATGAAATATGACCTCTTCATGTTAATTTAATAGTGCTAAAACATTAAGGGTTTTTTTGCTAAACATCCATATAGGTGTATGGCTATATCTATCCATAGCTTCATTATAACACTCAGGTACTACGGTATGAGCTTGGTATAAGAAAATATACAGAATAGATCATTAAAATAACATTGTAAACCTTCTATGGGGTTCCAGATGCTTTACATGTGTAAACGAATATTTTTATACATTCAGATTAAAATCTACTATGCAACTGCTCTGTTTCTCTTGTCTATAATCCCTTGATAAAATTTGTAGTTTGTTATCTCACCATTAGTGCACAGAGAAAACACTGGACACTTGCAGACTTGACTTGATATTGCAGAAACCCTGGGTTTTTAATTAACACTGGCTTCTCCTGCATCTGTCAAGTCCCATTCAAATTTAGTGAGCTGAACACAGATGCTATACTATGGAAAAGAATGGGAGACAGAGAGAGGGAGAAAGAAAGCCAGCCTGGGTGTGTATTTGCTATGTTGCCTAGCCAATGTATCCAGGACTTTTCTTGCCGCAGAGAGTCAGGTGTAACTGCTGTAGATGCAGAAAACTATATGAGAAGAATAGATTTCAGGACTATATTATATTATATCAAGGGCAAACAGCACCCAGAACCTTCAAATATAATTAAGTTTTTTTTTTTAAATTGCCCTACACACAGAGTATAAATTAAATGTTAATATATGAAATCAGAATCTTTAACAATGCGTATTATATATTTTCCTTTAGATAGAAAAATATGCAAGGGTATTATAGTCAATTGTGCTGAGGTTTATTGTGGTCACCACAGCATTGTAGCAGAAGTATTTGAGTAGACATTAGGTGCAGTCACGCAAAATAGATTTGATATTCTCACCAAAGCCTGTCAACTTTCCTTCTGTAGTCAAACAAAATATATATAATCTCTTGCATTCAAGTAAAATACATTTGAATGCAGACGGTATCTGCACCTACGTATATAGATATGAAGAACTATATCCATTCTAACATACATACACAATACAGAAGGAAAGCTGATTTTGTGCTATGGGGAGAACTAGCTTCTCAATCTCTTTTTTTATATTATATATATATGTATCCAAAGACAATGATACAGTTGAGATCAGATATGGTCTAGATTTTGCTCTAAGAATAGTATACTTTAAGAAGTGTACAAAACCTATGGAGACATTATGTTTTACTAACTGATCCTGCATTTTCTGGTGATTCTGGAAAAGGTTACATTCCTTACATTTAAAATAATTTTCGAATATTTGACATTTCCAGAACAGGTACAGCAGATTTAGAAACAAAAAAGGCTGATTGTGGATCTGTTGGTGATCAGCTACTTGTGAAAGTAAGGACTCACCACCAGCATAAATGGGGGTTGCCCAAGGGCAGTAGCAAGCATCAGATTGTCTTTCTGGAGTTCCATGCAGAAAAGCAAAAGGGCCATAAAATATTCAGGGCACACTTCACAAAGGAAGGTTTCAGAGTAGCAGCCGTGTTAGTCTGTATTCACAAAAAGAAAAGGAGTACTTGAGGCACCTTAGAGACTAACAAAATAAATTTGTTAGTCTCTAAGGTGCCAAAGTACTCCTTTTCTTTTCACAAAGGAAGTAGAAGGTTTAGAAGTGGAGAACTGATTACTGATACCTTAGGATTTTTTGATGTCATTAAATCCCAACTTTACAATTATTGAATAAAGAACTGGATATATTTTTATAACCAGAAAAAGCACACAATACATTTGCTAGGAAACACCCCTCCCCCCACATAATTTTTCCATAGTCACAGTACAAATTTTGTTCCTTATCAGTGAAATTTGGTCCTGTGGGAATTATGTGGGACCAAAGAATCATATGTTTCTACCATTCAGTAGAACTCTGTCCTAGTGATGTTTAGTGAGAAAAGGCTGTATTAACAGAGGAGCTCATCGTAATCAAGATGAACTTTTCTGGAGACAAATCTCATCCGTAATACTGATACATCTAGCTGTCACTCTGCTTCTAGACTATATGCTACCATAAGAGCATGTATTTCTTTACCAAATTTGGCAGACCACCCCATCACTGCTTTTTCTTTTTTCACTAATCTACCAAAGGTGCATTAGAGCATTCTCTTCAAGCTCAAAGACCTAATTCTGATCACTTTATTCACACAAGTAGCGAGTAAGGATAGCAGCATTTGGCTTCAGATGTATTAAAAATGCAATCATGGGATTCCTGGCTTAAAGCGTCGTGGACTTCCACATTAAACTTGCTCCTTGTACAAGTAAAAAAGTTCTCTCTCTCTTTCTCTCTCTGAGCCACAGACTCAACCAGAGATCGGATATTAAAACTGGGTTCTATCCTTTTTGTTCATCATTTGTAGTAATACAATTCTGCAATCTATCCAAAAAATTCTGCCCTGCTCCTCCTTTGAGGACCATGAGTCAACTTACTCCTTAGCAACCTTTAAACTACTTTATTATGTTCATTAGCACTGTTGTAATCCAAGCTATGTCAGTCTTTCCAATATAAACTTGTATTTTCATGGCTCTATGACTCTGCCATAAATATTTGCTCCAGGCTGAAAGGTCTCAGCATGGGAACACATTTTAATAAAATTTGGTCATTAGGTCATTTACAATTGATTGTGAGATGCTTTTGCTTGCATTCCTGTAATTTAAAACCCACTTTCTTTTTTAAATATGGAAACTATGGTTCATAACATGGTTATGTTAACAGATTTTTTTTTACAGCATGTAGAAGTCATTGATACAACTGACCACAAAGTTTTGTTAGCCCACCTGCCAACTCCAACTAGGGAAGATTACTCTTCAGTGGTTCTGGTCTTTCTACTCAAGTTATTTGTGGATAATCACTCATCTGTCCTACGCTGTGTCATAGGATTGTTGTCCTGATCAATATGTATTTTATGCAACTGGGAAAGATGGGTGGGTGACTTGGCCTGTGAGGGGGAGATGGCACTCCGCTCTCTCTCTCTCGCTCGTTTTTCAATCATTGCACAAAGCAAACCCCAAATGTTTCAACTCTCATCACAACGCCAGCCCAAAAAGCAGGGCAGAAAAAGGAAGAAAAATAAAGGGGGCAACTTTGATCTCAAGTTGTTTCTCAGTGAAGTACATTTAATACTTTATTTTTCAATCTTGAAAAATTGAGTGTAATTCAAATTAAATGGATTACATTTGGTTATTTTACAGTGTTTTCCGTGAGTTGGACACATGTAGAATTTTACCTAATTCAGAATTTTTCTGTATTACGTTCTCACGTTGAACCACGTTTTTCTTTGTTTCTTCTCACAAAATGACTGTGATGTTCTCCTGTCTCTCTGATACCATGTTATACTGAATTGCTACCAAGATTTTCCCTAAGATCACAATGATGCTGTTATCTAATTTACCTAGTACCTGATCCAACTCCCATGAAAATCAGTGGCCTGCACTCTGTGCCAGGTCAATTTTCTGCTCAGTGCAGCAGAGTGTGAAGGCTACTGGGGAACTGGTTATAGATCCTTGATTTTCAGGGCTGATCTTGGTTGCCTGAGCTGCACAAAGGTGCTAGAACAAAATAGAAAATCTGTTCTGAGTCTATTGATTTAATGGGAGTCAGATTAACCCACTGGTTCTTGTTCCCTCCCATTATATTCATTTTATATTTGCCTTGAGTAAGGATAAAGCATTTATTGCGGATTGCAAGAGTCCTCAAATCCCACAGAAATCAATGGGAAATGATGGAATTCAGCCACTCCAAGAGGTGTTCAGAATGTTGCAGCATAAACCCCTTAGGCCCAATATTTTCCCCACTGGTTCCTTAAAGAGCGTAAGAACATAAGAACGGCCATACTGGGTCAGACCAAAAGTCCATCTAGCCCAGTACCCTGTCTACCGACAGTGGCCAATGCCAGGTGCCCCAAAGGGAATGAGCAGAACAGATAATCAATAAGTGATCCATCCCCTGTCGCCCTTTCCCAGCTTCTAGAAAACAGAGGCCAGGGACACCATCCCTGCCCATCCTGGCTAACAGGCACTGATGGACCTATGAAGTGAGTGTGGCAGACTGATAATATCCCAAACATACCTTATGGAATTAAGATAAACTTTATTGAATTAAATTAAAACATTGAATTAGGGTTAAAACCTTTGGGTTCCGTTGTATTAAAAATGCAATTGTGTATGTGTACTGTATGCACCTTCTTCACTAAGGAGGGGAATGCTAATGTATTTCCTCAGTTATCAACCTTTTGAAGCCACGCCTGGGAAAGGTATGCACATACTAGTTCAACGTGCATTCTCCAGGGGCCAACAGACAAAATAAAAGGGGTGGGGCTAAGCTATTTATCCAAAAACTGGCTCATGGCCTTCTTTCTGATCCAGCAAATTGATAAGACCCCTGGTCCATAGACGGCCCCAATCCTTTGGGAAGGATTGGCAGGACTGGGCCTACTGAGGCCTCATAAGACTGAGTGCTTGTACTTAGGTGAAGCTGTGATGAACTTGTAGCCACAAGGAATCCCCTTTGGTGGGATGTTGAAGGACTGATCCTGCCAGAATCCATGTTAGGGTGGTGTTTGGTAAGCTTATTAGCATGCCTGTAGGTTCTTCTATTGTTTTTAACATGTTTTCTCCATAGTGCTTTTACTGTAACAAAGGTAAGGCTTGCATAGGAAGTGCTGTGTGCTACCTTATAACTGTAGCAATTAGACCCGTTAACCGTTGTAAAGAAAAAGCAAGCAGGTTCTGTTTGGACAGTTTGTCTGTGCTGAAGATAACAGTGTAGACAAGGTACTGCGAAGCCTGTAAATCTGCTGGTTGGAAGGGAGAGGGATGCACTTCTCCACCCAAGACAGGCAACAGCTGGGAGCAGGAAGCTTGGGAGTGGATGCTCTTGCTGGACCACTGAGGAGAAATACAGGTGCAGTTGAGCTGAACTCTGACAGAGAGTTGATACTGTGAGTTTTTGCTGTTTGAGTTGCATCCAAAGTAAGCCGCTTATACAAGAGGGATACCAAAGCCAATGTGAAGGCTTTGTTCCCAGGCACTCTTTCAAACTCAGGCAATTTAGGAGGAGTTTAGAAACCTCAGCAACTGGTGAGGCAAAAGAACTTAAACGGCATTGAATTTTTGACTACATGCTACAATGTTAAAAATGTCAATCAATATTTTAAAAATAAACATTAGGGAAGGAAAGGAAGAAACTTCCATGTATAAAGTCCTTACCTTCACAAAAATGTATGCACTGGCAGTCTTGCAATAATAAAGAGAAATCTGAGGATTAGGATGTGAATCATGAGACATTCTGCTTCTGTAGTTCATTTCCAAACAGAAGGAGCCAATATAAACCCCATGGAGTTTATCATCTGATGCCAACAAATCCTGTTTATGAATTACAGATGCTGCAATAACACTTAGAAGTGTGGGGCCAGATTCTCACACTTGAGCAACATCAACATAGCTGCATTAAAAGTCAATGGAAATACACTGATTTACACTAGGTGGGGATCTGGCCCACTATCTCTTTAGGTACCAGTGTGGCTTGTGAATATGAGAATTTGCAAATGCTTTACAAATGACTACTTTTAAGGCTTCTTACATTTCTTTCACAATAAAGAACTATTTTACACCCTGACAACCTCAGATTTTTACATTGTGAAACAGATGGTCGAAGAGCACACACTGAGGTTCATATAAATTTTGGTGAATCTGTTTCGCCTTGCTACATATTCTTGTGGTTATTTTGGCACTTGGCTTGGTGTGGTTCCTATGCTGTGAAATGCATTCCGTTGTTAAAACAGGAGGCAGTAGCATGGCAAAGCGTGGATGCATTAGGTGTGTTTTGCTTGTTAAGATCACTTCCTTACATATGTTCCTGCCTGATACGCCACATTTAAAATAAAGTTCTATCAGTAATTATAAATAAGAACAAGGTAACTGTAAGCAAGTAAAGTTCCCATACTGCTCTGAAGGGAATCTACAGTCAGCATACACACCAAACTTCCCCTCTGTGTGTGGTTTGCATTTACTGGTAGTTGAAACAAATTACTCCACAAAATAAACTTCAGCTTACGCATTCTCCTCCAAAATTGGATGTTCCCAGCTGACACCCTGTACCCTATTCCAGACCCTAGTTCTCTCTGTCTGGACAATTGTTTCCACACCTATCAGAATGAGTCGGCAGAATTTACTCTATAACTTTATGCAGGGTTCGAACTGTTGCTGACTTGGCTGGTCAAGAGAAGAAATCTCTCACTGTGTAATGGCATCAGAAGTGTCTAATTCAACCTGAGGTTTGAAGTTAGTCCGTGTATCCTTCACCTCCCCATTGAACCCACCAAGTTTGCAGAACAGATGAATAGGAAGAATGTATCTTTTTTAAATGATAAAATTCTGCAAATATAAATGTATTTACTTTTTTTTCATTAAACGGCCCTATAGGGTCTTATGCATAATTATAAATGTGGCCTTTTATAAACATCCAAAAATACACGAGCTTTCACTCCTCCTCTATTGCTGATTGCGTTCCTGGTAAGATGAACTGCAGTTTACAAATTATTGGTGTAAATTTGAGTGGAGTTTGCTTGCAGGATAATTTAGCAAACTAGCAGATCAATTAAAATTAGATTATGGACTGCTCTTACACAAAGTAATAAAGTATACAGCATCTGATACAAATCAAGTAATGCTATCAAAGCACAGGTTAAGTTCAATACTACAGAGTTCACTTCATTTAAAAATAGTTAAGTGATATTCACATGGCTCCTACAATATGCTAATAGAGTAGTCAAGGGTCTGAATCTAACTGAAAACTAGATTTAGGATTTTAAGTATAACACTTAGGGAGACATTGGTGTGAGAGTGCATGTTTGTCTGTGCATTGGAGTAGGCAGGAAAGTGACTCAGACCACCACAAACCATATGGGTAGAATATCTTCCTTAAATTAACAGTAGAGACCATTGCTATGTTTCATTGGCCTAGCAACAAGAAAATTGGGACATTTCAGTCACTATCTTCCATTAATTTTCATGTAAATATCTATGCATCTTTAAACAAAAAAAGTGTAACTTTTCCACAAGAAAAATTAAAGTGTTAGCTAATTTGACATGTTCTCTATGAAAAGCACGTAAAATATATTTAAAGTCACTGAACTTAAAATTGCTAAGATTTAATGATTGCTGTTCTAATGAATGTTCCACATCTGCCTTGCTTTGAGCTTCACACACAGCACTTGCATGTGTTGCAATGTTTTACAGTTATTGTGACTTTTTATGCTGCTCGGCACTGAACAAACATATAATTAAAAGATAGTCCCTGTCCCAAAGATCTTATAATCTAAATATAAGACAAGACAACAGGTGGAACCAAGCAGACTGGGGACACACAGAAACAATGAGACAATGCTGGTAATCTTGTAGTCCCACTGAAACTTTTGGGGATTACTGACACAATAAACAATAAATCTGCTGCAAAGGTAATGCAACATGAGGCAAGGCCACTTCAGACTAAGGATTCTCATTGATGGGGATGTCAGAGCCCAGGGTGGGAGGAGAAAGCCCTGGCAGTATGTTTCTGTCAGAGCTGTGCCGCTGAGGAACTGGAAGGGGAAAGGGCACTAGAGCAGACACATAGGCATGGGTTCGATATGCAGATGGCCTCTGTTCTGAGTGGATTTCCTGAATTATCTGAGGATCTCAAGGTAGATGTGGGACCAATGTTCCCTCTAATTTTTGACAGGCCCTGTGCACAAAAAATTTCTTCTGTGCAAATTTTTGTGCGTGCGGTGTTTCGCCATGTGTACGGGGTTTAGGATCTGCGCACACGGGCACAGCTTAGAGGGAACAGTGTGTGGGATCTAGGGTAAAACCACAGCCCTTTCCTTTAAGGCAGGGGTGGCCAACCTGAGCCTGCGAAGGAGCCGGAATTTACCAATGTACATTGCCAAAGAGCCATAGTAATACGTCAGCAGCCCCACATCACCTCCCATGTCCCGCTCCCAGCATCTCTCACCCACCGGCAGCCCTGCCGATCAGCGCCTCCCCCTCCCTCTCCGCACCTCCCAATCAGCTGTTTCGTGACATGCAGGAGGCTCCAGGGGGCCGATGGCACGGCAGGCTCAGGGGAGGGGGCAGGAAGAGGTGGAGTGGGGGCAGGGCCTGCGGCAGAGCCAGGGGTTGAGCAGTGAGCACCTCTGGGCACATTGGAAAGTTGGTGCCTGTAGCTCCAGCCCTGGAGTTGGTGCCTTTACAAGGCGCTGCATACTGACTTCTGAAGAGCCGCATGTGGCTCCGGAGCCACAGGTTGGCCACCCCTGCTTTAAGGAGTTAAACCTTGCCCCACCTCCCTTTCCCACACTCCTGATTGAATGGTTTGGGGAACACGGTGTGAGGGGCACTTTAAGTATTCCTCCCCCAAGACTCCTTTCTCGCTGGTTTTACCAGGCATAGAGAGTCCGCACCATTGACCTGCACGTTTCCATTACAAAAAATGATTTATTAGAGGACAGCAAAGTAGCCTCACAAGACCCTTGTTCCTGAAAGGTACTGAACACCCTCAGCTCACCATGAAGCCAATGGGATTTGAAAACATTCACATTTTAAAAGTGCTCTGCACCTCAGGGGCTAGGGCCCAAAATCTCATGGCTTCTAAAGAGGAATCACTTTAATTAATTAATTTAGTCAGTCTCCTCTGCCCCTCTCGGGCACTTACAGAAGTGAGCTACACTTTAGGCCAATTCATTCACTGAGAGAAACTTTGTTGTATTTGCATTTGGCCTGTTATTTTTCTATTTGACAATAAAGCCTACGTCTCCTGGTCTGATTAACCTGACACAGTTCTGCATGTGCCATAGCTTCTTATCTTCAGCCTCTCTATATGTATGGGACATTCTCTTTCCATGCCCCTAGAGTCATCCTAGAAGATTATTTTAACATTCACTGTGCTGATCTTATCACACAGCAAACATTTGTGTAATACAATGTAAGCAAACAAGTTTTCAAAGCCCTAAATAACCAGTAATTCAGCTGATAAGATGTAATGACAGAACCGCAGTGATACAGTCTTTTCTTGGAGAGCTTACTGATGAAGAACATAAAGTGCCTCTTATACTAATGCTCCCCAACAGAGTCCCACTAATCAGCATTTTTGAAGGGGAAAACAATGCAGTTGCAACCACTATCACTGGTTCCATTCACTGACCTTTCACTGAAACAATTAATTCCGCATCTTTTTTTTTTTCCCCACTATCAAGCTACCAGACAAGTTATTTGTCTTTTCTTTCTCACATCACTCCCTTTCAGTCCAGGTCTTTTCATCTCATGGCTTGTGGGACTACTATTTGTTCTTGGGCTTCTAACCTTTAATTCTCCTCCATCTCAAAAAGTGGAATATCTATTGTTGGTGTCAGAGTTTAATGCCTCCATATGTGTTTCCCTTAAAATTTCCTTCTCTTTCATCCCTATCCAAATCCAGTTAATCAGTGATCTACCTCCTAATGTTTTTTACTTAGCTTATCACTATGATACCTGATGACTTTATATCTCTCTACCGATGGTGCTCTTGTTCTCTATAGAGAAATAGGTATATCTTTCACACTGGACTGCCTTGATTTCCTTGGTAGATATTCTAAACACAGATCTCTCCATTCTCCTCCTCCTCTCCCCACCCTGCTCTTTTTACCATCTGCAAGAGCTCACCTGCTTGCTTCATTAAGTTCACTGAACCCCAGTTACCTGGCTCAGCACTGGCTGCTCATTTGCAATCACTCACCAATCCGCAACTGCTCTCTCAGCCTCTCCCCCTGCAAAATAAGTTTCCAGAAAAAGCCTATTAAACAGATCCCCACCCCCAACCAGCTCTGAAACTGCCTTGCTCACCAAAGCAGCACTGGCTCTAGCCAGAACCACTCCACATAGAGGCTCTATACTTTCAAAAGCTCTATACTGACGCTAGGTTTGTAAACTTGCAGGAATCATTCAATGATTTCCCATCTACTGTTGACTTTTTAAGATGATTATCTACAGGACTGTGCCAAAGGAAACAGGTGCCATTTCATAGAAAAGGAAGGACAAAAACATGGAATATGGATCCCTCCATTATCAAATTACATCAGGCTAGTTACTCTGAGAGTAATAAAGAATGTTGAGAACAGAGGCAGACCTAGTTTTCATTAAGAAGCCAGGTCTGACATTACTGTATTCCTTTTAACAATCATATCTGCTCATTCACTCAGCTCAAAGTCCTTTTTATTATAATTTACTCTGTTTCTTCCTCACTTCCGTTAAAGTGGAACCATCCTGGAACTCACTTGTTCATCCTATGTTTTAAAATGGTAGCACTGCATATGCACCATACTCCAGAAGCAACTAAGATGGCAAGTGCTTTGAATACCATGTTCAAAATGTTATTATAAATAAAACACAGAGGGGGCCAGATTCTGTCCCCTAGCTCTATCCCCTTTCTGCTATGATGGCAGCTCAAAGAAGATGGAGAGCTACCCTAACAGAGCAGATGCAGAATCATATAATCATGGAATATCAGGGTTGGAAGGGACCTCAGGAGGTCATCTAGTCCAACCCCCTGCTCAAAGCAGGACCAATCCCCAACTAAATCATCCCAGCCAGGGCTTTGTCAAGCCTGACCTTAAAAACCTCTAAGGAAGGAGGTTCCACCACCTCCCTAGGTAACCGATTCCAGTACTTCACCACCCTCCGAGTGAAAAAGTTATTCCTAATATCCAACCTAACCCTCCCCCGCTGCAACTTGAGACCATTACTCCTTGTTCTATCAGAAGAGGATTCCCTATCATGTCGAGCAGTGGTTCTCAAACTAGGGCCGCCGCTTGTTCAGCGAAAGCCCCTTGTGGTTCGGGCTGGTTTGTTTACCTGACTCGTCCGCAGGTTCAGCTGATCGCGGCTCCCACTGCCATGGTTCACCCCTCTAGGCCAATGGGGGCTGCAGGAAGGGCAGCCAGCATATCCCTCGGCCTGCGCCGCTTCCCGCAGTCCCCATTGGCCTGGAGCAGTGAACCGTGGCCAGGGGGAGCCGCGATCAGCCGAACCTGCAGACGCGGCAGGTAAACAAACTGGCCCAGCCAGCCAGGGGCTTTCCCTGAACAAGCAGCGTTTGAGAGCCACTGATGTAGAGGATTCCCTTGCTGGCATTCATGGAGGGGCTCGGGACAGAACCAAAGTGCATCCCCATGTGAAGGAGCAGTTCCTAGGGGACCTCTAAGCTGTAACATTGAGAAACCTAAAAGCTGCTCTATATTATTCTGGAAGCTGGTAACTGAGATCCACCTCCTCACCACTACTACACAAATACCCTGATCCTGCACCAAGTACAGCTCAGCCAGACTCAAGGATCTGGCCAGGAAATAATTGTCTATTAATAGCGTCTAATACACAGATTAAATAATATGATGTTGGTGTCACCACCATAAACATAAAACTGATTAAATTTAGAAACAGTTAGGAGAAGAGGGACATTTCAATATGAGTGCACAAAAATATCTGTTTAGTGATATGTGCCACTAGGATAAAACAATCTCTTATTAGCATTAACACTCACAAACCAAATCTGAAGGCTGACATAATAGTTCAGAAAATCAGTGAGCCAGCACAGACATAGTATACACCCACCATCACTGAATTTTCATCTCACCTCTACCTGCTAATAAAAATGTTCCAATATCTTGTAATTCTGGGTCTTAATAGCTTCTGGCTGTAGAGAGAACAAAAGTGGGAGGCAGAAAAATGCAGCCCCATCTCCCATCCTAATACTTTATAGGCCTTAACAAGCACCCTGTTGATTTAAGAACCATCACTCTGGATAGACATTTGGAAAAGGAATTCTGCAGTGTAATAAAATTAAGACACTGAGAAATTAAAGAAGCAAGCAGGCTTCAGAGAAAAGGACAGACAAGTGATGTCCACTTTCCTGACAAATGTTTTACCAGGTATATAAGCCCAAAATGCCTCTATTAGCCCTGATAGCAGCCAGCTGGAGTCTTTGTCCTGCTCACATATCACACAACCCCAGGCATTGGCTTTGGGCGATCTAGTTCCAGCTTCTCACACCTGGAACTTTTACAAATCCAGTGTAAGAACTTTTTCAAGATTTCTGGAAGGATTTTATATTTTTTCCACAAAAGATGTATTGTCCCCGTTGGTGATTACACCATCCATTTGACTAATTATTTCCAAGCTGTGATGTAGTGTACTGTTTTATCCTGATGTACATCCCAAGGCGGACATTACATGGTTTGCTGAAGATAATGTTCCAGAAACAAATGGCTAAATACCAGTGATTTATTTTTTTCAAAAAGCCACTACACATAAACAGCCCCTGGAAGCCTGTGGAATTTTAATAAGACCAGTAAGAGTCAGATTAAATCATAGGTACCAGAGTCATGTGATGTCAGAATCTCTGCTTTTATTAACACTAACCAAGTAAGTCTCTAGCCCTCACAGTTCTGAAGAAAAGCCTAAAAATGTGACTCACGTGTAATGGCCATGTTGATCCTGATGCTGGGTCTGCAGACAGCTTCCGGTTGAAGGTGGCACAGCAGATGAAAGAGCTAGTTAGGAAGTTGCCTGGCCCCATGCTCGAACATCAGAGCAGACCATGTCCCTGGTATTCAGAGGCAGGGACCACTCTGCCTGAGGGACTACGTTGCTATGGTTTGGGAGGCCAGGTGCTCCCCACACACACAGCTGGAATGGAGGGAAAGAGGGTGACCACCATTGTTTCAGAGGGGAAGACGGCCCCTGGGCAGCTGGGGAAGGCAAAGGGAGTCCTCCCCTAGCCACTGCTGCTGTATCCTCTGGGTCACAGAGGAGACAAGGAAGGGATGCAATGAAGGGAAGCCAAGCTGCAGAAGGAAGAGGGCGGGGGGGGGGGCTGCTGGCTCCTGTGCTCTGCAGGAGGTGAGGGAGCCTCACACACTACTACTTCTCCTAGTAACAGCTGGTAAAGGGAAACTGTGGGAGCCAGTCTGTAGCAGAACCACCTGAGCTGTGAGCTTGTGTCATAAATATAAAGGGAAGGGTAAACCCCTTTGAAATCCCTCCTGGCCAGGGGAAAGCTCCTCTCACCTGTAAAGGGTTAAGAAGCTAAAGGTAACCTCGCTGGCACCTGACCAAAATGACCAATGAGGAGACAAGATACTTTCAAAAGCTGGGAGGAGGGAGAGAAACAAAGGGTCTGTGTCGGTCTGTTTGCTGCTCTTCCCAGGGACAGAACAGGAATGGAGTCTTAGAACTTTTAGTAAGTAATCTAGCTAGGTATGTGTTAGATTATGATTTCTTTAAATGGCTGAGAAAAGAATTGTGCTGAATAGAATAACTATTTCTGTCTGTGTATCTTTTTTGTAACTTAAGGTTTTGCCTAGAGGGGTTCTCTATGTTTTTGAATCCAATTACCCTGTAAGATATCTACCATTCTGATTTTACAGGGGGGATTTCTTTATTTCTATTTACTTCTATTTTTATTAAAGGTCTTCTTGTAAGAAAACTGAATGCTTTTTCATTGTTCTCAGATCCAAGGGTTTGGGTCTGTGGTCACCTATGCAAATTGGTGAGGCTTTTTATCCAACATTTCCCAGGAAAGGGGGGGTACAAGTGTTAGGAGGATTGTTCATTGTTCTTAAGATCCAAGGGTCTGGGTCTGTAGTCACTTAGGCAAATTGGTGAGGCTTTTTACCAAACCTTGTCCAGGAAGTGGGGTGCAAGGTTTTGGGAAGTATTTTGGGGGGGAAAGACACGTCTAAACAGCTCTTCCCCAGTAACCAGTATTAGTTTGGTGGTGGTACCTTGGGGAAGTTTTGACCTAAGCTGGTAAAGATAATCTTAGGAGGTTTTTCATGCAGGTCCCCACATCTGTACCCTAAAGTTCAGAGTGGGGGAGGAACCTTGACAGCTTGGCATCAGACTTAAATCGTTAACAATAAACTCAAGATTTGGTTGTCTGTGCCTTTAAACAAATAACTCTCAGTCATGGTGTTTAATTCAGGGCCCTGGGCTAATACTGACAAGCTCCTCACTCAGCATTGCTCTTCAGAGGAAGCAAGCAAGCCTTCTTAACTGCTCTGCTGGCTCCTTATTGGCCAGTGTCTCCTCCTGGCCTTTCTAGGCCTCTGGAGGACTAAGTGTCATTAGTAACCAGACCTGACTGGGTTTTCTTTAAGCAGGTGGTGTGAGGGCACTGATGCCTCCTGCAGAGAGGTCCTGATAGCCCAGTCTCAGAGACCCAGCACCTAGCACACCAATCATGGGCTAAGGCAATGGTACAGGAGAACTCTCATGTGTAGTTGCCCATATTTGTCTTAATCCAGGTCTGGGATTAAGATCTCTGGGATCGATACATAACAAAGAATGAGTGGCAAGAGCAAACCTGAGACTGTCCCTGAAAATGCATATACCCTGTGACACCTTACCTTGCACTCAACACAAAAGTTTAGAGCGGGTGGAGGGAGGGCTCTATATGGATCAGAACTATCCATATAGAAGCACCAGCTGGGGGGGAAGGTTGTCTTCCCCCCCCATGCACTTTACCATCCATTGCCAAGGATTCCAGCATCTCTTTGTAGTAGATTTTTATCATTTCCTTTCAAAATTTGTATGATGGAATTACTGCTTGTGAAAAGGGAAGGAATAACAACATTTAAGATTAAACCTTTTCATTTTGAACCAAGATAAGATAATACTGAACTTGGTTATTTTATTCTGCCAATCCAACCTCTGAAATAATTTCTGCAGTAAAAGTGTTTTTAGTCGTTTCTTTCATTTTTACTGTCATTTAGGGCAGTGGTTCTCACAGCCAGTCCGCCGCTTGTTCAGGGAAAGCCCCTGCCGGGCCAGACCGCTTTGTTTACCTGCCGCGTCTGCAGGTTCGGCCGATCGCGGCTCCCACTTTCTGAGGTTCGCTGCTCCAGGCCAATGGGGGCTGCAGAAAGCGGTGCGAGCCGAGGGACGTGCTGGCCGCTCTTCCCGCAGCCCCCATTGGTCTGGAGCTGCGAACCGCGGCCAGTGGGAGCCGCGATCTGCCAAACCTGCAGACGCGGCAGATAGACAAACTGGTCTGGCCTGGCAGGGGCTTTCCCTGAACAAGCAGCAGACCAGCTTTGAGAACCACTGATTTAGGGTATATATTGTTCATTTTGCTGAGCTAATATTGAAGCAATATTTCTTATGTTCTTGTGAACTATTTTTTATTATAACCCCACTATAGCACAATTAATAATAGCAGTGGTACCTAAAAGGCATTTCATTACATATTTTTAAAATATTATTAATGAGACTTTAGAAAAAATAACAAACCACAACAAACAATCCAGTTCCTTTACTGGACTGGACAGGCTTCCAGCTAGACCAGTATTTTATGTACCATGGGCCAGTGGAAAATCTCCTACCATTGAAATATTGACATACAGCACACACAAATATTTTCCTTCAAATTTGTAAGATGTTTGTTCAATGGAAACATTCAGATGCAAATCTAAGAATAAAAAACTTAGTCAAGATTTATCCTGGCCCATGCTGGTATGACTAATTATCTCCATTACTAGAATATATTATAAATAAATTTAGCAATACTATTTTAATCAATATTATTCCCTTTTACTACTTTCCATGGCCTAATATTTTTTTCATTTGGGACTAATTTATAATTAGGCTTGACAGATACTTAAAATTATTTTGACAGATAATATTTTTTATTTTAAAGCATTTTTTCCAACTTTAATGTGTTAAATTTTCACAGTTGTGCAAAATTTTGTGTGTGAGAGAGAGACACACAGACAGACAATAAGAGGCGTCAGAGAATACTTAATTACAGTAGACCTGAGATTCAAAAAGTTGAAGTTTATAACTGTTAAAACACACATTGTCAACATTACATATCAAATATACAATGTAAATATCCTTAAATCAAACTCTAATAAGTTCTCAATCAGCCTTGGTCTTACTTTGCCTATCTGTAAATTTCAATTATCAATAGAAATATTTTGTCAGTTTGTGTGTGCATAGTGAAATCAACATTTACTAACATTTAAAGATAAAAATCTAAATCCTTCCAAGTCTATTTATAATTTACTTGTCATGAACCAAGTCCTTATCACGACAGTCCATTTAAAAGGATGAATCACATCATTAATCAACAGTAATGAAAATAACTTGAGATTTGCTTTGTGCACTCACTTTTTTGTTTCTAATGCATTTACCAATGAAAGCTGAGCTCAAATGTAGCTGGCTTGACTAAATCAAGGCCAGAGAGGTCAAGTGACTTGTCTAAGGTCATAGTGACTAAGCCTTTCTCTATTTTAGGAACATTTGGCTAAAATCCCCACTGTTACTCCCACCATTTCAGCTTCATTGTTAGTAACAATGTTGGAAGCACCGGCATTGACAAGACAGCAGCAGCTGCTGGCATTGGAAGCAGCAGCTATGAGAGGAATTAAGCAACCAGGTATTTGAAACACCATCAGCCATCTGAAGCTCTGTCTCTACTTGTGCTCCTACTATTGCTGCTACGGATGGAGCTGAACTGGTGGGAGCAGAGGCTGGAAGTTTTAGCAAAAAAAAAAAAAAAAAGGTAGCTGCAGCTTAAGTGGCTTAGGTAGTAGTTGAATGCCCTTGCCTCTGGTCTTCCAGCCCTTTTGCCATAAGTACTAGACCACTTTCTGATCCCAATTTGTTTTCTGACATAATAGAGTTCTTAAGTAATTACATTTTCCCTATTACTAGACCAACTTTCTGAAACCTTTTGAACTCCACATTAGTAAATAACTAGGAGCATTTCAGGACTCAGAATAAATTCATTTCATTGGGAGTAAAGAGGGAGAGGGGGTAAAAGAAGATGATGTGTGAAATTAGCCTTATTTCTATTATTTCTGCTATCTAATAATCCCTACAAAAGACGTAGTCTGTATCCATTAGATCTTATTAGGATTGCATGTATATCATTGAAAACAGAATTTGGTTTCTAGGCTATAGAGCAAACCAGTCTTCACTCATACTGACTGATTCCTCAGGCAAAGTAGAAAATAATTTACCTCCTTCCCCTAACATCTATGTGTTTGGATTACTTTCCTCCTCCTCCTATATTAAGCTTGCATTTTTTTGAAGTTGAATTTCATTTTGTCATTTGCTTCCCATATTTATGACCTCTCTGGATCTCTTTGTATTATTTTCTCTCTTCACTAGCATTTGAAATTTAGCATCTTCTGCAAACTTCAGGAACAGATTCTTTTATCTCCCCTCTCCTGTACCATTAACGGAGATGTTAACTATAATAGGTTGAACACCAGTCCCAATGGACTGTATTACACAATTCCAAAGCAATACATTTCTGTTTATCATTATCTTCAGTTTATGATCTTTCAGCCATTTTTTTAATTCATAGTGTCAGATCCCAGCCAACTTCAATTAACTTTGAGAGCAAGATTTCATGAGAGATAGTATAAAGTATTTCATTAAAACTCAAACCTATATATTGTTTAATTCTAATTTTTCAATGCTATCAACAACAAAACAAGCAATTGAGTTTATTAGGCAAGTTTGATTCTGTGACCCTGATTCAGCAAAGCACTTCAGCACATGCATGAGTAATACTGACTTTATTACTGATTAGGGATGGGATTGTTTACATACTTAAAGTTATGTACACTCTTCAATGCTTTGTTGAATCAGGTCCTATATATTCATGATACTTATTCTAATATCACAAAAATTATGTAAGGTTTTTAAAGGAGAAAAAGGTATCAGTCATATTAACCAGGACTTTGCTACATTGCCAGCCAAATGAATGTGGAAGAAAGTATTTATGGCAGCCAGAGGGCTAAACATTCTAATTTGTCTATTTGCTTTTTTAAAAACTATTTCCTATGCAATAAGTTAAATGTAATAAATATTTACCAAAATGCAGACATCTGTATTTTCCAGATTTGTGAATCTTTCACAATTTATACACTTCCATCATCACCACGCTCCTAACATATTGCATACCATATGCTTTCTTAACACCATATCTCCACACACATATCAACATTATTAAAATCTAATGCAAGAGTTTCTTTCATTTGGAAGGGGGCTTCTGGCATAAACAGTCTAAAAAAATCATAAGCAGACAGAGAAGACCTATTTAAAAATGTTTAGTTTGTTTATTAGAGAGACAAGGGGGGTAAGGTAATATCTTTTATTGGACCAACTTCTATTGGTGAGAAAGACAAGTTTTCAATTTACACAGATCTCTTCTTCAGGTCTGGGAAACACTCTGAAGAGTGTCATGACTAAATACTAGGTTTGAACAGATCATTTAGCATGAGCAGTTAGCATATGTTTCAAGGGACCATTCGAGGTGAAATGGTCTGTTAACACCCCTGCAGTCATGGGCAGCACATGCACCCCCTGTTTGGGGAGGCTATCCCCCATCCCACTTCTTCCGCCTGAGGCCCCACCCCGCCCCTTTCACCCTCCTGCTCTTGTCAGCCGGCCTGCCAGCACAGCCCTGAACCCCAGCCAGCACTCAGGCCAGCTGAGGTTCGTGGCTGCTCTGTCAGCACCTGGGGCAGTCCAGAGGAGCCCTAAGCCCTGGCCAGCCAACCAGAGTCAAGCCCTGAGCCCAGGACGCCCAGAGGAGCTTTAAGCCCCACCAAGGTTCAGCCCTGCGGCTGTGGCAGGGAGCATTAGCGGAGGTTTGGGGGGGGGGGGCTTAGCTTCCCCCAGCCTCCATTACCCACCCCCCCATGCCTCCAGTTATAAGGAAAGGGAGGGGCAGGGGGAGAAAGCAGTAGGGGTGAGGGGAGGGTTGTTACTGGGTTAGTGATTGTTGTAATAAGCCATTAATCCAGTGTCTTTATTCAGTCCATGAGTTTTAGTGTCTAGCAAAGTTATGAATTTACTCTCCCAGGCTCATATTTTGAAAGCGTTGTGCAGGTTTCCTTTGAGGATGTGTACCGACAGGTCAGATATAGTGATTGCTCTGTGAAAAGTGTTCACCGGCAGATGATACAATGTTTTTGTCTTTTATCATCTTCCTGTGTGAGTTCATTCGAGAGCATAGTGATTGTCTGGTTTCGCCCACATAGTTGCTATGTGTAATTTAGTGCATTGGATGAGATACACCACCTGTTGTGATAATTTGTGAATTGGTGGATTGACCAGGGAAAACTGGGTTAGCAATAAAAAGGAGAAACCATGTACGTTAGAAAGAAGATGGTTAACAAGGGATGCAAGAACAAGCAGCCATTCAATGAAATTGAAAGGTGGAACATTCAAAACTAATAAAATAAATACTTTTTCACACAACATGGGATTAAATTTTGGAACTCATTGCCACAGGAAGTTGTTGAGAACAAAATTTTAAAGATTCAAAAAGAGATTGGGTATTTATATGGGTATCCAGAATCTCCAGAGTTATCATAATTAATTATGGCAAAAATTATTAAAGGAATATACAGCTTTGTGCTTCAGGCTTAAATCAATATCAAATTATTAGAGACTAGGAATAGACCTAGGTGGGGAGCAGACTGTGACACTGGTAAACCAAGTGTCTGCTCTGGCCAAGGCAGTAGGCGTTAGCTGAGAACTGACAAACTCATAGCTGGAAACCAAATCAACTCACCTGTATGTTAGTTTTGTTCAAAATAGATATTAATATTATAAGAATGTATTCAGTATTTAGACCAGGGGCACGAGGGCCACATCTGGGTGGGGAAATTGTATGCAGGCCATGAATGTAGGGCTGGGGCAGGGGGTTGGGGTGCAGGAGGTAGTGCAGGGTGTGGGAGGGGTGCGGGGTGCAGGAAGGGGCTCAGGGCAAGGGGTTGGGGTTCAGGAAGGGTGCAGGCTCAGGGCAAGGGGTTGGGGTGTGGGGTGCAGGAGGGATTCAGGGTGCGGGCTCCGGGGTGGCAGTGGTGCGCAGCAGGGCTAAGGCAGGCTCCCTGCCTGCCCTAGCCCCACGCCGCTCCCAGAAGTGGCCAGCATGTTTGGCAGTGGCTCCGGGGGGTAGGGTGGGGAGGGGTGGGGTGGGGCAGGCGGCTCTGCTGCATGCTGCCCTTGCCTGTAGGTACCACCCCCAAAGCTTCCATTGGCCGTGTTTCCCCATTTCCGGCCAATGGGAGCTGCAGGAGGTGGTGCCTGCTGGTGAGAGCAGCTCACGGAACCCTCTGCCCCCCCTTCCCCTCGGGGCTGCAAGGGTGGATCACTTGATGATAACCTGTTATTTTCATTCCCCCTGGAGCACCTGGCATTGGCCACTGTCGGAAGACAAGATATGGGGCTAGATGGACCTTTGTTCTGACCCAGTATGGCCATTCTTATGTTCTTATGTGCTCAAGTACTGTCCTGAACTCAGAGCCACTGTGCTATAGCACTACTAAAGTATTCCAGCTCTCTACAGAGGGATCTGGAACTACACACAGAACACCAAGTATAAATAAGGTGTGCTAGATTTTGTCTGTGAAGAACTCATATGACCCCCAACACTGTAGCTACTTATAGTCTTTAACATGCTATCCTCACACCACCGCGTGAGGTAGGGAAGTGTTGTTATCCTTTTACAGATGCGGAACTTAGGCCCGAGAGAGACTAAGGGTGGAATCCACAAACATTCTTAGGTGCCTAAGTTCAATTTTAAGATGCCTAAAGTCCCATTGTTAAATGTCACCATGATCCACAAAACTCCCATTTGGCTGCCACCGAACCCTGTAGGGGCCTAAACTTTCTCGACACCTATGTTTTTGCAGTAAAAGTTCCCTAGGTGCCTGTTTGTGCCTCTGAGTATAACCACTGCTGCTTCCCTCCAAGTGCCTGGATGTCTAAGCCTCAGTGCAATGCACGAACTGGGGGAAGATGGGTGTTCCTCTGCCTAAGCCATATGTGGGGCCCAATCTGATAAGCATGCTCAGAGACTGCCTAACTCCCCAAAAAGCAGTGTGGGATTTGGGGGATGAGGAAAACCTCCCTTATATCCTTTAGCCCAGTGGTTATGGTACTCAGCCAGTGTCAAGAATGAGGGTCTGCAGCTGAGCCTGGGACTATTAGCTCAGTCTCTAGCCAGACTAATGAACAGAGCTGAACTACAACAGAACCACCTGACTCGCTAAGTAGAGCCAGTAGGCCTGCTTTTAAGCTGAGCAGCAGCAGCATGTCACTGGCTGCTCAATGCTGATGCCAGAAGCTACAATTACTAGTAAGCCTGCCTTGCCTCCCAGCCTTGCTCCTGTCCTGCTCTAGTTTGCTCCAGCTCTGCTCCTTGCCTGGTTTCTGACTCTGGCTCCAACCACTAGACCTGACTGTCACTACTCTGACCACTAGGCTTGACCACCCACACCGTTGCTGCTGACAGTTTGAGCAACCCCTGAAAGACAAAGAGAAGGGACAGGTTCTACTGCTGGGACAGCTCCCACTCGGGCTACCATCTCCTTATTGGAGTTCTGGGTCTGCTGGTTCAGCAGGGCACCCACGGTCATGGTGCTGCAGGAGTAGAATGTAGCACTGGAGGCACAGTCCACGTTGTCCATGACCCAGTCCTATCAAGAACTTTGCTGGACAAGTTTGGCAGTGACTACAGTTCAGTGGATTTTTAAACCAGTGCTGTCTCCTGTTCTTGTTGTGCCATCAGATGATTCCCGCTGACTGGTCGATGATGGGGTTTATCATCAGTTTACTGACCAGAGAGGCATTGGCCTGGGCCTCTCCCCTGCTGGAGAAATCTAGCCTCCTCCTGGGCCTGTTAAAAGACTTTGTCTAAGCTATGGAGATGACTTTTGATGACCTAAGTCCCACTAACATGACAGAAGCTACACTCCAGGCACTGAGGCAGGGATCCTGCCAGTCACTAGCTATGTCACTGAATTTGAGTGCCTGGTGGGACACATTGGATGGAATGAGGCCATGCAATGCTATCACTTCCAGTTCAGCTCAAGTGATGAGATCGAGCGTGAGCTGGCATGGGTGGAATCCCAGGCTGGTCTGGATGCCTTGATTGAACTGTGTATCAAGATGGACGATCACCTATCAAAACACTGCCAAGAAAGGAGGATGGCTTCCCAGCCCACCTCTGTCTCGACATCGTTGGCCAGAAAACTTTTCTGCATCCATCCTACAGCCTAAATCCTCACAGCTTGACGCAGACAGGCTCTGTCTCTCCAATGCAGAGACGAACCGATGTCAGGCGTCAAGTCTATGTCTAGACTGTGGGGAACCTAAACACTTTGCCTCTGGCTGCCCTGTGAAGGTTTAATCTGCATCTCAGTTGGAAAATGCCAGGCCCCAGCCCCAATACAGGGGGCTGGACTGGGCTGGCATTCTTTCCTTCACCCTTGCTCATGACATCCACATGTATCTACTGATATTCTGATGGTGTCTACCAGTGCCCAATGTACCTCCAGCTTCCGCTCCATCTATGGCAACCCGCCAGATGTCAGAGGTCAGCCTGGAAGCACTAGTGGACTCAGACTTCTCCATTAATTTTGTGGCCTCAGACTTTGCTCAAATGCTTAAGATACCAACCCACTGCAAGGCTTTTCCCAAGTTAATAGATTCCACTGATGGACCGCTCCTCTCATCGGGCCCAATCACACAACAAACTGCCTTTGGAGGTCATCACACTTCAGGGCCATCACAAGATCCTTCAGTTTGGTTTAGCCTGTGTCCCACATTTCCCAGTTAACCTTGGGATTTCCTGGGCTCATCACTCACAAGCCACACATCGACTAGGGAACACACACAGTGTTTTTTAGCTCACCATACTGTCAACAATCCTGCCTCTCCAAGCACAGTTCCAGGTTGGAGGTTCTCAATAGTCTGACCTCAGGTAAGTCTTGCACCCCTACGGATTCTAGAGTAAAGAGGGCTAGTGCAAGGGCACCCTTGTTATTTCCTATGGTCTCCCTAGCAGCTCTGGCAGTACCAGTGAAGTACCAAGACTTCTGATGTTTTTGATAAAAAGAAGGTTGACATCATACTGCCTCATTGTTGTTATGACTGCCCCTCAACCTCCAGCTAAGTGCAGATGTTCCCTTCAGGTGTATCTACTCTTTCTTGGAACCTGAGCTACAGGCTTTCTGAGACTTCCTGTAAGATAACCTTGAAAAGGGGCTCATTCATTGGTGACAGAGCCTTCCCAAGAGTGGGGGGGCCAGGGCCCCCACACCTTTGAGGTCCTGCCGCTCCTCTTCCCCCAAGGCCCGACCCCTGCCCTGCCTCTTCCCACAAAGGCCCGGCTCCCAGCCAAGCTGGAAGCTGGAGTGGGGATGGAGAGCCTGCCCCCCCACACACACCTGCAGATGGGGTGGGGCCAAAAGCCGGCCTCTGCCCACGTCCCTGCCCCCAAGGGCCCTGCCCAGGGCATGTGGCAGGACCCAGGCTCCACTCAGTTGGCCATGCAGCTCTTACCCCAACCCAGCTCCGGCCAGGGGGTAGGACCTCAGAGCCGCAGCCCAGCCATGGTAAGAGCCACGCAGGCAGCTATGGGAAGCCATGGCATGGACCCTCCACTTGCCCTGGGCAGAGGCCTGGGAGTACAGAGACACGGCTCACAGGCCCCCCGGCACCATGGGCAGGTGGAGAGTCCACCACAGCTCCCCACAGCTGTCCGCATGACTCTTGCCATAGACGGGCTCCGGCTCTGAGGCCCTGCCCCACAGCCGGAGCCGGGTAGGGGTAAGAGCCACACAGGCAGCTGTGGGGAGTCAGCGTGGACCCTCCACCTCCATATGCCCTGGGTGGGGAAACCAATGTGTGATGATACGGGCTGGGGGCTGCTCTTGGGCCTCCTGCACTGCGGGCAGATGGAGGGTCTGTGAGGATCCCACAACTGCCCGGGCTCCCAGGCCCGGCTCCACCAGCTGCTAGCCTGGCCAGGGGGTGGGGCTTCAGGGGTAAAGGAAAGGAAGGGAGCAGGGTCTGCCATGGCAAAAAGTGGGAGAGCCATGGCCCCCTGATTCCCCTGTTCCATCGCCATTGGGCTCATCTATCCCTTCACATCCCTAGCAGGGACCCCAATTTTCTTGATGTCTAAGAAAAATGGCTCCCTGCACTCTTGTGCGGATTGTCAGGCTTTAAACAAGGTAACAATTTGAATGAATACTCCTTACCCCTCATCAACGAGGTCTTCGAGAGATTTTGCTCTGCCAAGATCTTCACTAAGCTGAACCTCTATGCGGCCTACAACCTGGTCCAGATTTGAGAAGGGGATGAGTGAAAGACTGCATTCTGCATCTAATACAGGCATTTCGAATACCCAGTGATATCTTTCGGGCTGTGCAATGCTCCAGTGACATTCCAACACTTCCTTAATTATATCCTTAGAGATATGCTGGATCAATTTGTTGTTATATATCTTGACAATATCCTCATTTCTTCCCCAAAAACCAGGCCCTTCACAACCAATATACATGCTACATCTTGGAGAGACTCTTCCAAAGCCACGTCTATGTGTAACTCAAGTGTGAATTTGATCAGAACCCAGTTGAGTTCCTCGGATATATTATTTCCCCTGAGGAACTAATGATGGATCAGCACAAGGTGGCTGCCATCAGTGAATGGGTGGCTCCAAGAAACTTGCAAGGGGTACAGTGATTCCTGGGCTTTGCCAACTTTTACCAGCATTTCATCAAGGGGGTTTCCTATCTGGTTGCCACAACGACAGCATTCCTGCACAAGGATGCCTGGTTCATCTGGTCATTGGAGGCTCAAATCTCTTTCTACAACCTCAGTACCTATCCTCACCCATCCAGGCCCTACCTGGCCATTTAGAGCTGATGCACAAAACTTTGGTGTTGGGGCAGTGTTACTGCAAGAAACAGACCCCCTGTGATGATCTGTACTCCTGTGTTCATCCCTTTCACAGGATTACGATACATTTTATATAAAGTATGCCTTGTGAGGTACCATTTGAAAACTCATAATATGCTGTTCATTATTGTCCTGGTGAACTATTTGTGGTAACATTGTACGTAAAGTTATAAGATTCCTCTGTACGTTATTACTAAGACATGTTCCAAGTCTGGGGAACGGCCACAAACCAGTTCCCCAGAGACAAAAGACAAGATGACACCTCAGCCAGGTGTTAACAAAATCAAATGGCCACCTGGTTAAGTGGCCACTCTTTGGCAGAAAAGAGAGTGTGTGGTGGAAAAAAATCTACATCTTGACAAAGAAACAGGTTGGGATTCCCATCCACACAGACTTTCTGTCTCCTGAACCTCAGCTAAAGATGCTTCTCAAACAAGAGGAAGAACAGTAAGAAAGAAGAGCAGATGCCCCAAATCATCTCTCTCTACCCATGGCATCCACAACAGCTGAAGAACAAAGGACGCAGCATTGTCCTGGGGGAGGGATACTGGCTGAAAGAAATTGAGCCAGTAAGACTGCTGAAACGTGATG
Source organism: Lepidochelys kempii (assembly GCF_965140285.1). NCBI lineage: Eukaryota > Metazoa > Chordata > Testudines > Cheloniidae > Lepidochelys > Lepidochelys kempii. The sequence goes on from NC_136380.1 coordinate 80,015,283, forward strand.
AGAGAGACTTTGCTTTGAATTAACTTGGCCCGTTGTTAGATATTAGATGCATTTTATTTTTAATTTTCTTGTGAACTGTTCTGATGCTTATATCTCATTACTTGTATTCATGTAAAATTTCCCTCTTTGTAGTTAATAAACTTGTTTTATTATTTATTCTAAATGAAATGTTTGGGAAACTCCATTTGGGATAACAGGATTTGTGCATATCATTTTCTATTAATAAAATGATGTACTTTAGATAAGCTTGTATTGTCCAGAAGGGTGCTGGGCGATACAAGATGTACATTTCTGGGGAAAGCCCGAGTTTGGGAATTTGCTGGAGTTGCTCTGCAGTGTAATTCAAGAGGGGCTGGCTGCAGCACTTGTACACTATAACCAGGAGTAACTTACATGCTGAAGGCTATGTGGGAGTGGACCAGGAGTGGTAGCTCTCACAGGCAAGCAGTGTAAAAAGTACCCCAGGTTAGAGAGCTGAAGTGACACAGTGGTTCATCTGTCTAGACTGTATCCTAGGTATGTCATACACCCCCCCATATCCAACTCCACCCATGCACTTTTTAGTCCCATAAATTAAAATTTAGTCCACATAAATTTAGTCCACTCTGGTGGAAAGAAACTACAACACCTGGGATATAAAACTGTTAGCAATCAAGGCAGTGTTTGAAGAATGGCATCATATCCTTGAAAGTCAGCTTCCCAGTTCAGGTCCTTGCAGACCACAAGAACCCAGAGTATCTCCATGTGGCCAGACATCTCAATTAGCATCAGATCCACTGGTCCTTCTTTTTTGCCCAGCATAACTTTTTGGTAACCTACCATCCAAGAGCCAGGAATTGAAAGGCAGATGAGTTGTCCTGCAATGATCAATATGTTGAGCCTGGCATAAAACCACTTTCCATGGTCCTCAAATCACCCAACTTTGTAAATGGAATAGTGGACAGAAGCCTGATGTCCTCCATTCAGTCCCTACTGCCTCATGATCTGTTCACCACTCAGATCCATCAAACCATGGATAATGTGGACATACAGTCCAACTCAGAGTTCTGGCTACAGGACAGGATCCTCTACTACAAGGAATGCAGTTATGTCCCAGAAGGACAGCCTAGACTCCAGATTTTAAAAATTTATCATGACAAACTGCTCGCCAGGCACTTTGGCTAGGCTAAAATGTGGGCCTTGAGTTCACAGAGATTTTGGTGGCCAGCTCTGAGCTCTTAAGTCAAGAAATATGTAAAATCCTGTGGCCTTTGTGCTTGAATCAAGAATCCATTAAGCCACTTGGTCTACTCCAACCCTTGCCCAGCCTGACCCAGATTTGGCCCTCTGTGTCTCTAGATTTTACCATGGAGCCCTGCTCTCATGGTTGCACATAGGCGCTAGTTCTGATCAACCTCCTGACCAAAGATGTGCAGCGGGAAATGAAATGCACCAATTCCTACCTCCCAGGAAACAGCATACCTCTTTTTGGAAACGGTGTTCCAGTTCCACAGATTGCTGAGTGGTACTGAGTCAGATCAAGGCCCACAGTTCATCTCTTGCTTTTGGTGTGAATTTTTAAAACTTTTTGTCATAGACCCCCTTATCTCATTGGCGTATCACCCTTAGATTAACAGGCAGATGGAATGGGTCAATCAGACCCTTTAGCAATATCTCCGGTGCTTCCTGGACTACCTTCAAGATGATTGGGTGTCTCTGCTACTCTATATGGAGTTTTCATACAATAATGCAACTCATGCCTCCACACATTCTATGCCAACTATGGTTTACATCCATGCTTTCAGCCAACCATGCCCACAGGTTCCCCAGTACTTGTAGTGTTAGATCTGGTCACCGACCTGCACCAACTGCATAAGAACTCGGGGAACATTTATGGACCATTAAAGAAGCATATAAGCACTATGACAACCAGAGCTGCCAGACCATCCTTGACCTCACCAAGGGGACATGGTCTTGCTGTTAACTTGGAACCTGAAATCACCTATCCATGAGCCAAATTGGATCACCAACTTAGCTCATTCCCAACCTTTGGAAAAATCACCCCGGTAATGTTCAAGTTGCAGCTACCTGAGTCATAGAAGAGTCATCTGGCATTCCATGTCTCCCTCCTCAAGCCCTACACAGAGAACCTATTCCTAGCTTTCTCCAACCCACGACCACTACCCATAGCTTACCAAGAGTAACAAGAATACTTGGTCCAGCAAATTTTTGACTCCCAGAAAGCTCATAGAATCATAGAATATCAGGGTTGGAAGGGACCTAAGGAGGTCATCTAGTCCAACTCCCTGCTCAAAGCAGGATCAATCCTCAACTAAATCATCCCATCCAGGGCTTTGTCAAGCCTGACCTTAAAAGCTTCAAAGGAAGGAGATTCCACCACCTCCCTAGGTAACGCATTCCAGTGTTTCACCACCCTCCTAGTGAAAAAGTTTTTCCTAATATCCAACCGAAATCTCCCCCACTGCAACTTGAGACCATTACTCCTTGTTCTGTCATCTGCTATCACTGAGAACAGTCTAGAGCCATCCTCTTTGGAACCCCCTTTCAGGTAGTTGAAAGCAGCTATCAAATCCCCCCTCATTCTTCTCTTCCGCAGACTAAACAATCCCAGTTCCCTCAGCCTCTTCTCATAACTCATGTGTTCCAGAGGTACTCCAGATGAGGCCTCACCAATGTTGAATAGAGGGCAACAAACACGTCCCTCGATCTGCTGGCAATGCCCCTACTTATACATCCCAAAATGCCATTGGCCTTCTTGGCAACAAGGGCACACTGTTCACTTATATCCAGCTTCTCGTCCACTGTAACCCCTAGGTCCTTTTCTGCAGAAATGCTGCCGAGCCATTCGGTCCCTAGTCTGTAGCGGTGCATGGGATTCTTCCGTCCTAAGTGCAGGACTCTGCACTTATCCTTGTTGAAACTCATCAGATTTCTTTTGGCCCAATCCTCTAATTTGTCTAGAGCTCTCTGTATCCTATCCCTACCCTCCAGCGTATCTACCTCTCCTCCCAGTTTAGTGTCATCTGCAAACTTGCTGAGGGTTCAGTCCACACCATCCTCCAGATCATTCATGAAGATATTGAACAAAACCGGCCCCAGGACCGACCTCTGGGGCACTCCACTTGATAACGGCTGACAACTAGACATGGAGCCATTGATCACTACCCGTTGAGCCCGACAATCTAGCCAGCTTTCTATCCACCTTATAGTCCATTCACCAGCCCATACTTCTTTAACGTGCTGGCAAGAATACTGTGGGAGACTGTGTCAAAAGCTCTGCTAAAGTCAAGGAACAACACTTCCACTGCTTTCCCCTCATCCACAGAGCCAGTTATCTCATCATAGAAGGCAATTAGATTAGTCAGGCATGACTTGCCCTTGGTGAATACATGCTGACTGTTCCTGATCACTTTCCTCTCCTCTAAGTGCTTCAGAATTGATTCCTTGAGGACCTGCTCCATGATTTTTCCAGGGACTGAGGTGAGGCTGACTGGCCTGTAGTTCTCAGGATCCTCCTTCTTCCCTTTTTTAAAGATGGGCACTACATTAGCCTTTTTCCAGTCATCCGGGACTTCCCCCGATTGCCATGAGTTTTCAAAGATAATGGCCAATGGCTCTGCAATCACATCCGCCAACTCTTTTAGCACTCTCAGATGCAGCGCATCCGGCCCCATGGACTTGTGCTTGTCCAGCTTTTCTAAATAGTCCTGAACCACTTCTTTCTCCACAGAGGGCTGGTCACCTCCTCCCCATGCTGTGCTGCCCAGTACAATAGTCTGGGAGCTGACCTTGTTCATAAAGACAAAGGCAAAAAAAGCATTGAGTATATTAGCTTTTTCCACTTCCTCTGTCACTAGGTAGCCTCCCTCATTCAGTAAGGGGCCCACACTTTCCTTGACTTTCTCCTTGTTGCTAACATACCTTAAGAAACCCTTCTTGTTACTCTTAACATTTCTTGCTAGCTGCAACTCCAGGTGTGATTTGGCCTTCCTGATTTCACTCCTGCAGGCCCAAACAATATTTTTATACTCTTCCCTGGTCATTTGTCCAATCTTCCACTTCTTGTAAGCTTTTTTTTTTGTGTTTAAGATCAGCAAGGATTTAATGAGTTAATATGTTTTATGAGGCCTTGGAGGTCTTGGTTTTCTGCAGTCTCCAGTGCTCAGTAATAGTCAGGTTCTTGAATCTGGCCAGAGAGATGATCATTTCACTAAGTGATATTATCAGCTGTTCGAGGATGTCTTTTTTGTCTCTTCACAGTGCACTGGTTGTTTTCTGTGCAGACACCACCATAGTTTACTGAGGATTTTATGAGTGGAAGCAGCTCAGATATTTGAGAAAAATGGAGGCGGAGTTACCAGGCACCTTGTCCTTATATGTATAAATATTTTATGCATGTGTACAAAAAATATCACAGAGAACAGTCTGAATATCCTCAGGCAGAAAATAGTCTGATTAATCCACATTGCCTTGCTCCATTACCAGTTTCTTCAAATGATCACACAGATAAGATTCAGAGGCTCACTGGTTATCTTTGTATGCCATAGGAATGTGAGAAACTTGAACTCCTGTTGACTGTCTATCCCTGGTAGAATATGCAGTATCTTGCATTGATTAAAATGTCTATGCATGTCATGATTCCTTGAATGTCCATGGTTGTCTGGGTCCACCGGCTACCTATGATTCTGAACCCTGCCCACTGTGTACGCACAAAGCCAGAGGTGCCTTTATTGACAAACATAATCCATGCTTTGATTTGCATGGGCCAGGGGCAGTGAGCATCCTCAGACATGTGGAGGTCTGCACCCCTCCTCAGAAGCCGTCCCTTGTCAGTACAAATTATCTCTCTCTTTCTCTGTCCAAGATTATTGAGCATCGTGTTAACAAATGACACAGGTTAAAAAACCAGGTGTTGTGTCTGGTTACACATTTTCAGTGGAAACTCACTTGTTGGAATTAGCCTGAAAATATTACTGGAAAGCACCTACATATTATGTGCAGGCTGCACCTTTATTTTTCCTGCAAAAATACCACATGCCCTCATGACCACAAGATTCAGCGACTGTGTTTCCCTTTTAGTAGAACTGACAGCAGAGTTCCTTTGCTGCTTACAGCTATCCATAATGCCAACTGCAGTAGCATGCCTGCTCTCATGGTTGAATACCCATGATCATGTTATCCCCCTGGTTTCTTTATGCTGGCTGCCTATCAAGTGAAGGACTGATTCATTGCGCCACTAGAACTCTTAATGGTGTAGGCCCTGGCTATATGCAAGGCCATCACCTCACCCCTGATTTGTATCAGGGCCCTGACGGAAATGTAACTTTAGGTCAACAGGTAGTCTACTTTGGTTGTGGTAGCTCCTACGGCATGAAACTCACTCTCCCTAGATATCTGTCTAAGTTCAGCTTTCCTCGTCTTTCAAAAAAATCTGAAAACACGTTTTTTCCCAGTGGTATTTGCAGTTTTAATTACTGTCAGTTCCTGAGCAGCATCCCACTCTTTTTTGTTGAAGCCACATTATTTAGCTTTTCGAATATTCTGTTTTGATAGTGGCGGGATTTAACAGCATTGTAACTGGAATTGCTTGCTCAGTCTCCCAAGCACTTCAGCGGTGGCACTTTATAAATAAAATGACTATCCACTATTATATCCCTGTTATTATTTGAATTTTAAGGATATGATGATGCTTCCCCAAATTAATTTTTTATTTTTGTAAAAACTTGTAATGCTATTTATTCACACGCACCCCTCTCAAGAATGCACATATTACAATTCAAAGTTCACCTGAATATTTTGTATGGCTTTGGTAAAGATTTTGGGTGAGTCGTCTTTGCCATCCATACCCTAATCCATCTAGGATCTTAATGGCCAAAACTAGCACCCTGAATTGCTCTCAGATGCAGCTGGAAAGTTGTGTAATGTGTCTATACGGAGCTGACCCACTGGGAGAAGGCCTGCATTTAGCACTAGGCAAAGCTTTTAAGAAATCTTTAAAAGTAGCCCTGATAACATGAGACATTCTGTTTCACTGTTTCTAAGGTCAGGTCTACACTTAAAAGGCTGCAGTGCTTTAGTGAAGATGCTACCTATGCCAATGGGAGGGCTTCTCCCACTGGCATATGTAATCCACCTGTCAAGGCTGAATCCCCACTTGGGCCCCCACCTTCTGCACTCCGCAAGGATTCTAAAAATTAATATTGGCCACTCCAGGCTTGTATTAAACTCCCAAGGTTACAGCTTTTCTCTGATCGTGGCTTGGTAAACGCCACCACCACCAGTGGCGCCACTAAGCAAAAGTGGCGCCTGGTCAATATCTTGGCACCTTTTAAATTTTCCCCCGTTGAGAGAACAGGGGGAGCTTCCGATCCAAAAAAAAGGCACCACCCTCTGTGGCGCTTTTACTCACCTGGCGGAGCTCCGGGTCTTCGGCGGCACCTCGGCGGCAGGACCTTCAGTGCCGAAGGCACCCGGAGCGAGTGAGGGCCTGCTGCTGGAGCGCCGCTGGGTGAGTAAAAGCACCGCAGCGGATGGCGCCTTTTTTTTTTTGGATCACTCCCCCTGGCTACGCAGCTGACCACCACCCAAATGCAAAAAAAAAAAAAAAAACCAACCCTTGGACCCAGGAAGGAGCACCTGGGAATTCCTCCCTGTGGGGTACCCTCAAGCCCTTTCACCTCCTCACCCCCTCCAGGGAAGAGCTAAGAAAGAAAACAAAGGAAATTAGCTGTGCTACCAGCAAATCAAACAACGTGCACAAACCTCTTAGGACACCAAAAATCCAATCCTGTTCTTAAAAAAGGTAAATTTTATGAAAAACAGAAAGGAAAAATACACATCTGGAACTTAGGCTTTTGCTAGATTTTAAAAGAGCAATTCCAAAAATTAAGCACCCAAACTAGCTTTCTTGGGGATTGAGTTTAAAGATTACAAGCAAACAAAAGCATCAAGGGTTAGCACAGAGGAGATCCACAAGCCAAAATAAATAAACCTGATTGTGTCTAACTAAACATTCCCTATCCAAATACTTTCTTCTAGGTAATGGAAAATACTTTTTAATTCCTAGTTCAAACCTTACACAGCATTCCTGCTTATAGCATTGCTGCTCCGGGTCCCTCCAGCCCAAAGAACAACAGACAAAGGGAAAGTTTCTTTCCCAACTTTAAAAAGTTCTTTCTTCCCATCCGCTCTTTTGGTCAGATGCCCATTCTTTTTCTTTTAGCTGTGGGCTTGTTAACCCTTTACGGGTAAAGAAAGCAGAGAACAGACACCAAGAGGGATTTTACAGCTAACTGGCTGTCTGGGTGTCCATAAGGGTGCTACCCCCTCCGCTGCTTCAGTTATCACACCACCTCCCTGAGAGGCAGTAGCTATGTCAATGGGAGAAGCCCTCCCTGTGACAAAGCACTTTCTACACTGGGAAATCGGATGGTATAATTGAATCACAGACGTAAGTTGCTAGCGTAGACAAAGTTTAAGAGATCTACCATTTAGAACTCTTGTGTTAAAATGTTTAGATTTAAATGTGTGATTAGGTAACATGAGAATGTTAGGCCCTGATCCTGAAAACTATTCATTAACATGCATAGTTCCATCAGTTTAAAGAGGGGCTGGGGGGAAACAACCATTAATAAGACAAGAGAACCAACTGAGGTTGAAAAGTTCCACATTTATTCAAGAAGAATGCTCATTGACTTCAAGGGGTTTACTCATGAGAGTAAGGTCAATCCCTAAATTTATATCCACTTTTCATAATATAATGTGATCTGGGACTGTCACACCTAAATTAGCTTTGATTTTAATCTTTGATAGTTTTGTGACACTGAAGTTTCTTATCAGGGTTTACTCTATAAACCCTTGAATTTTTCCTATTATAAATGTAACATGCAATGTACAGCGACACTCAAACCAGAACCCCAGACCTTGGGAAATCCAGATTCAAATCCAGTCCTTGAAGTTTGAATCCATCTCTGTAATGGGTCTGCACCAGAAGAATGAATCAAACATTCCTAACCTTTGAGAAGTTTCAAATTCTGATCTGAATCTGGATCTTAACTTCATGGTTTGGGTTATCTCTAATCTAATACAAAACATTTAGCTACAGAAGAATTTTCTATCAGATTCAAGGATTGTCTCATGTAGCCACCACAGAGTACAGTATGTGAGCATTCCTGAGCTATTGCCTCATGCCCAGGGTATGTTGTGAGTAATGGTTTTTAAAATGAAAGGCAAGTCTTTGCTGGAGACCTGGCATCATGCCACTATTCCAGAAACCATTAAAAATGGTCTTCTTGGAAAATTAATAAATAAAAAATCATTACTGCACACATTGCTAAATGCCACAATGTTCTGCTGTACAATCTAGCACTGTGGCAGGTTGGCTGAGGAGTGTGTGTATCCATTCTGAGTCTATGCTCTGTAAGCCTAAGTCTGGGTTTACATTATGTAACTCTGCTGACTTCCTAGTTATTTCTGATTTACACTTATGTCAATGAAAGCAGATGCAGCCCCGCCTGCTTAGTTGATCCAGTCAGATGAATTGTCACATTTCTGAAATAGGCAAAAATTCTTCTTCTTCTTATGAACAAGCAGTGGGATGGTGAGACTCCATAAACCTAGTAGGCCAAATATTAGGCCTCCCTGCCTTAGGTGTCCCTTTAATTTCTGTTGCCACCAGCCTCTGATAAAAGTCGTCACTTTCATTCCAAGACACAACAGTTTTACCATTAGCAAACATGGTGCACCTTTCCCCTGGCAACACAGATACACAGGCTACGATTTGTCAGCCTGCATTTAAACAAAAATCACTTCCAGTCCCAGCTGACAAGAACTGCCTATTTAACTCAGGCTCCTGCTGTTTCCCCATCAATCTCTCCATGGTTACAGCAGAAGCCTTCCTGTTTTTTTAACTCCATAAACTCCTCATGCTTCTTCTCCCCTTTCAAATCCCCGTCTTCTTGGGCAAGTGAAAAGTCTTTAGCTTTGAGGGGTGTTCTGATCCCTTTTAATGTCTATTTTTTATTTTAAATTTAAGAACTGCCTAGCCACTGCTGCCCGTGTCATCATTCCACTGCAGCACTCAGTTGTCTTCCTGGGAAACAGTATATACATGCAATGATTGGAGCCAGGCTCGCGTCAGGCACAGTGAGCTTGACCGCCTCTTCATTTTTGCTACATGCCTAGTAGTGAGTTACACTGCTACACATAAGACAAACGTTAGCTCCCTTTTGCAATGAAAAAAAAACCTTTACTGGATATCTGGCTGTGTGCCTGTGTGCCCTGGTCCATGCAATAGGTGCTTTGGATAATGCTTGTGGAAGAACAGACTGGATTCATATCATACAACATGTGCTTATTCTAAAAGAACACATGGCAAATGTATTGCCGATATGGAATTCCAAGAGGGGAACATTATGTGACTAATGCCCTAATCCAGAAGGTAATAGAAAGGGTACTTCGCATTCACATCCAGCCAGGTATATTGTCTCAGTTTTCTTACTCTGGAAGGAAATGAGATTCAGTGAGCGTTTTGCATTTCTACCCTAATGAGAAATAATCTGGGGGAGAAAATAAAATTCTTGAATATCATGCGTTATTGCTTTCTTCCAGATGGACTCAGCTGAGCTTTTGGCTTTTCTCAAAGTGGCCAGAAAAATCTAAAGAGTCAGACTGATGGTAAACTTAGAGCCTTCCTAAATAAATTCATACAGCTGCTCCCAAGTTGCTAAGATGTAAAGGAACAAGGACACTGAAATCAGTGGAAGTTGGGAGCCTAAATACCTTTGTGGATCTGGACCTGAATGACAAATATACTTTAATATGCTCCCTAAATGCCCTAGAAATGACTCAGAAATAAAGAGAAGATATAAAAATCATAATGTTTTGATATTTTATTAGAATCTCAGCTATAAAGACAGATACGTGAGTGGGAATACTGCATGATTTACAATATGGAAGATGTGACTGATTGCAGTTTTTACAAGTGATTATTGTGCATTTCTCTATGGTCCTGACATATAAACAGAGACACTAGCTTTGCTCTGCAAAAACAGGTGACTAAATTTAGTGAGCACAGGGAAATCCTGTCTAGTGCGCACATGCTCTTTGAAAATGGAAAACTTCTCTTTGGAGCCATATATGCACTGATTTTATTCAATACATGCATTGAGGATAGTATATGGCCCAAGCCTGACAGACTTGCAAGCTTGGAAAAATGTGACTGAAGAAAGTAGTTAATACTATGTTTGCTGCCTTTCCTGTTCTTGCTTCATGCTAGCCTAGAAAGTTAGCTCTTACGTTTTAGAGGCTCATTTCATGCCCTCCCCTCTTGTCCAGGTAGCAAAGTGCTACTGCTAGTTTTTGAACATTTCAAACCACACCCTGCCCAATTCTCTCTTCTTTCATTATTTTCCCTTGACCCAACTGGAGGTGTATTATAAGAGAAAGTAAGATGTAATTGAAGCTTATGCCTTTGTGCACCTCAAGCTGTACATTTTAAATATACCTCAACCTACAACATATACATGAAATGTAGGCACAGTTGCAGGGTAATTCTAATATACAGTGCATCTAAACAATAAAATTAGATGCACTGTATATTAGAATTAGATGCAGCTCAGAAAGCAATTAGATGCAGCTCAGAAAGAATCAGGCCTCTGACTTAGTGTCTCCCTCATTTCTTGGTCTTCAAGCTTGATTATATTAAACATCTCCCCACCCAAAAACTTTAATAAAAACATGGAAAATGCTACATAGAGAAATAACCCAGGCCCAGATTGCCCATTCACTGAGAGACCCTCATGGGCCAGAGAGCAAGCAAAGTCCTTGAAATTGTCCTCATGCAGCTCTGTGTGAATTTTCTCCTTAAAGGGAAGGAGTTGGCAGATATTAGCTGAATCCTGATGATTCATGGGAAAGGCTCCCCTTAGGACCATGTAGGTGCCATCCATTCAGCTTCTGCCTCTGCTTGCTGGCTCCTTTACCACCTGGCAGCATGTAGCACCTGCAAAAGCCATTTTTCCATTGACTAGGCCCCCTGTGGCTGCTCAGTGATAGCCAGAGAGGACACTGGTGGATAATACAGCTCTTAGAATTTGCCTAAAAACACAGCAAGATAAGCAAGGAAAGTGCAATGGACTGTGGCCAGTCCCATGCTCCTGCTGCTTGCTCCACAACTAAAAGTCAGCAGAGCCCCTTATAGAGTTGAGACAGGAGTCTCCTACACTACTATGCAGAGGAGGTGGTCTTGTAACTGAGAAAGACCTTATGATCCAGATTCCTACTCTCCTGTGAGAGTTCAGTTCTGTAGAGACAATGGTTACTCTGCATGAGGCCAAACATTATCTGTCAGTCTTCAAGGAAGCATGCAAGTCAGAACTGAAATCCATTCTGTTTCCCACAGCAGAAAATGTACACAGCCTTGAGTCTCATTTGTTTACATTCATTGGCTATTAGATCATTAGAATGTATTTGCAGAGGCTGAGCTGTTTTCCACAGATATTCAGAAAAGAAAGAAGGCAAAAGGACATTTCCAAGAGGCAACAAAGGATGTGAACTTTAAAAGATCTGAAATGTTTTTTTTTAATTATATCAAATGGTTACTGCGGAAATGCCAATAACACCATCATCCCTACCACTGCAGCCCTAATTCGGAACTCACATACATGGGCTGGACACCAGCACAACTCCTCTGACTGCAGTGGAGTAACTCCTGACATGCACAGAGCAGAAGCAGGACTTGACTGACTAGTGTAAAGACTAGAACATAAGAATGGCCATATTGGGTCCTTCATCCTCCAAACTGGGTGGTGATTTGAGTCTGATACTTTAACCTCTACAGAGATCACCAAAAAAGCAAGCTGAATACTCACTCCCCACCCTCCCACCTTCTAAGTGGCAGAGGTGTTGAAAATGGGCACCCCAGTAAGATAAACCAGGGCCATGCAAAAACCCTCCGCTGTGAGTTCACGTGCTTTGGGTGAACTTTTACTGGCAGTTTCACTTCCCCTGTGTCCCTAGCCCCAAGATGCACTGGATGGAAATGTTGGTTTTATATGAACGCTGAGAATACATGCTAGTTTGATCATGAAACCAGCAGCTTTGCCACAGCCCTGAGACACCCCCACCAACACATATCCTTCACTTCTCACACAGTGATATTTTCAGCTGGCAGCCAGCTTCATGCTTCTCTTCTCCCAGGATCTTCAGAGCACCAGCCTGTCTATCCCCAATTCAGACTTGTAACTAGGAAATGCTGCTCTTGTCTCAAAGCAGTTTTAAAAAGACCATTTACTTTGTACTGGCGCCTGATGTATCCCAAAATGCACTACACAGTCATGAGGAATCCTTGCTCACATTCAGACTTTTGAATGCTTAATCAGAGCTTGTTCAAACTACCCCACCTTTTCCAGTTTGAAACATTGGTCCAAAACCACCACAAAGCCCCTTTTCTTCCAGTGCATCTGCACTTATGTTTCAGACTCCAGTAGAACAATACATCAGCAGTGCAGAGGTTGGTGAAAGTGAAAATGTTACATGACATTTTTCAAACCTCAAAAACAGCCTAATTCACATTTGGGGAAAACCTGAATCAGTTCTTATTGTATCTGAACCTAGAAGTCCAAACAAAACAGCACATATGTAGTGCCCCCTCTCCACCCGGTTATCTTCTTTAATGCCAATCTGCTTACAGGCTTTGATGGACAGGTCTGGGTTCTTCTGGATCCCACCACCCATTCAGCAGGGTGTATCTTTATTTTTTCCTATTAATTTATTTGGTAGTGCCTCCACCCCCCCTTGCTCCTTCCTGGCAGGGTCACCAGGGCAGCTTGGGAGGAAAATTCTAACCACAGTGTAATCCCCACTTACTTGCCAGATAGTTGGAGACTTCCAAGAAATAACACAAACATATACAATATAGTCAACACAATAATTATATTAAAACAGGAGACAAATATAATTTAACAGGGTAAAACACTATTTTTAGGTTCACCACTGCCCACACTGATAATACCTGTGACTTGATGTAGCAAATGTAAAATTAGTGTCCCATTGGTACGCGTACTTTGTTGGGGCCCTTGACGACCTATGACCACAAAATTCTTCTCTGCAGTGATTTAGCAGTGTGGCTGACTGGGTTCAGTACAGCCCAAAAGACTCAAAAGTGGGAGAAGGTGCTAACTCCCTCCACAGGTTTAATATGTAGCAGGTTATAAAATCCCCAAACCCTTACTCCCTGGCTTGAGGACAAAGTTCAGGGAGTAAGGGGTCCCCAAAACAAATTCTCTAACTAAAAGATGGTGCACTCACAAACTCCATGAATGATCCTCGGGTTCAGAGATGACTCTGGACTCCTCAGTCACTGGAGAGGGGCTGATCTCTGCTGGCAGGGATCCTCCTCAGGCGGGAATTGGGCTGCGTCGGTCCCAGGATTTCCCCTCACCACAAAGGGGTGCAGGGCTCAAGGTGTAGATTACACAACTACACTAACATCCAAATGGTAGCCTCCTAGCCTAGCCTCCAGTCACACACTCAGCAGGCAGCTCCCTGGACTAGCAGCCAGAGCAGAGCTGACCATGTGGTGACTGGTCTCACCTAGGGAGCTGGAGGGTGAACTCAGCCTGGCTGGGAAGTTTCCCAGCAAACACTACAAATTGTGAATCATCAGTGGGGAAGGAAAAACCCAGCGGAGGGATCTGCTGTCAGGTCGCTAGAGACCTGTTCTTAGGGGGAACCCTGCATGCAGTCCTCGGACTTACTAGCTCCCCATGCAGCCAATCCTGCCCTTGCCCTGGCTGGCTCCAGAGTGACTCAAAAATGGCTTCTCCCCTTTCCTGAACTCCCTGGGAAGGGCATCTCACTCCCTATTGGTTGCCAGGCAGACTCTGAGTCTGCCTTGGCTCCCCCTCCCTACCAGGAGCTGCCAGCAGACAGAGCCCCAGGAATCTAGGTAATCTTAAAATGCAGCTGTTACCCCGCAAAATGAAACATATATACTATTTTAATCATTGTTCTTAAGCCAAGATAAGAAGTAAGGACAACAACAAGAACAACTCTTGGCTGTTTCTGAAAGAAAAAACCTCCATCCTCATTCCTTAAATGTAGACACTCATTCTAATTTGTTCAAGGATGAATGGGAAAGTATACATGTTAGGATATAGATATTCAGACCTGTCTGTAAAGGCCTATACTTTAAGAATTTAGGTGTATGTTTATCATTTAGCTAGTTATAGAGGTATAAAAGAAAGCATCAAAATCACTGTCTGCCCGTGTAAGGGCCTTCTCTTACTGTGACAGTCTGAGGCCCTGTTCTTAGGCCAATGGAGTTACCTTTGGCTAAGCAGCGGAGGCAGCCATAAGCTGGGAAGCGACCGGTCACCTCCTCATATTCCAAACTAGTCACATTGAAAGAAGGTGCTATTGGGCTGTTAGGAATACAATCCTGTCCTGATAGTGCCTATCGCCTCCAGATCAAGGGAAGAGCCTAGAAGATATAAAAGGAAATGGGTACGTCTACACTACCTGCTGGATCAGCGGGTAGTGATCGATCTATCGGGGATTGATTTATCATGTCTAGTGTAGACATGATAAATTGATTCCCGATCACTCTGCCGTCGACTCCTGTACTCAACCGCGGCAAGAGGCGGCAGCGGAGTCGATGGGGGAGCAGCGGCAGTTGACCCTGCGCTGTGAGGACGCGATGTAAGTTGACCTAAGATACGTCGACTTCAGCTACGCTATTCTCATAGCTGAAGTTGCATATCTTAGGTCGATCTCCCCACCAGTGCGGACCAGGCCTCAGTTTGATTGAATCCTGTCTGGCAAGAACTCACTTATCAATAGCTGCGATATGAAATCCTCACTTCTGTGTTGTTCTATCACTGTAGTCTCCACTTCCCTATTGTTTGTCTGTATAATCTGTGTCTGGTTCTCTAACAGTTTCTGTCTGCTGTATAATTAATTTTGTTGGGTGTAAACCAATTAAGGTGGTGGGATATAATTGGTTAGATAATCATGTTACAGTATGTTAGGATTGGTTAGTTAAATTTCAGTAAAATGATTAGTTAAGGTATAGCTAAGCAAAACTCACATTTTATTATATAGTCTGCAGTCAATCAGGAAGTAGGGGGGGGAATGGGAA
Source organism: Lepidochelys kempii (assembly GCF_965140285.1). Taxonomy (NCBI): domain Eukaryota; kingdom Metazoa; phylum Chordata; order Testudines; family Cheloniidae; genus Lepidochelys; species Lepidochelys kempii. The sequence continues at coordinate 80,030,422 of NC_136380.1, forward strand.
CAGGGAATGGGGGTGGGGGAATTGGAATCATGCTTTACTCTGGAGGGGGAATGGGAATAGGGAATGGGAACAGGGACACAGGTGTAAGGCTCTGTGGTGTCAGAGCTGGGAAGGGGGACACTAAGGAAGGAAATTGGAATCATTGCTTGCTGGAAGTTCACCCCAATAAACATTTAATTGTTTGCACCTTCGGACTGCGGGTATTGTTGCTCTCTGTTCATGCAAAAAGGACCAGGGAAGTAAGCGGGTGAAGGAATAAGCCCTCTAACAACACAGTTCAGCATATGAGTGTTTTAACATGCCATACACTCAATCCTGCTGTCTCTTATAATTCTCCCTTCCACTTTCATTGTGGATCCAGTTACCTGTACGTTATACTCTGTGTTAATAGCCTTTTTTTGTAATAATATATTATATCATAATTGGGGTTTAGCTCAGGACTTCAAAACAAATCTCAGAATTTTTTCACATTTTGCATATCAGATCACCATGAAAGCAATCAGTCTAAGGCAGGTGGAAAATATGACATTCTAGAAGGTGCTTGGGGCATGATTCCCTAGAAAATCAAGATATATTGGTGCATTGTCTATGGATGAAGCAGTAGACAGGTTTATGTTTTAAACTGAGAGTGCTTGATTGCAAAATTAAGCCAGGCAGGCAGAAGATTCTTCCTGGTTTCCAAAAGGTGCAATTTTTGTTTTCAGTGTCTTTTTATCTTTATGCAACACAATTATTTTCTACCTCTCAGCTGGAGGTTGCAGCTTCTTTGTGATGCTAATCCTGGCTGAAGCTTTTATTCTTCAACTTGTCTAGAGTCAAAAAAGCCCCTGGGGCGATGTAAATTCAATGGTCCTAAGAAACATGTCCATCTCAGGAACTGACACACCATGAAAGGCAGATTCTCTATGCTTTGTCTGTAGGGAAAATATCCCATACCTGGACCAATGTGAACAAAAGAAAATGTGATTGGACAAAGAAGCTCGTCATATTAAAACAGATATTCAAACAGGTTATTTTACTGAGAAGCAACGTTTACAATAACAGAAATGGAAGTTCTTGCCAAGCTGTTGGAAGAGGGTGTTTCCACAGCTATTTTCTGCAGGTTTCAGAGAATCTGCAATCCCTCTTGCCTGCTTGCAGCCGCCGCTACCTCTAACTTCTCCCTCTATATATCTTTTCAAGGAGCATATGGTAGATGGTATTACTCAGCTAACAGATGTGTCTTTATGATGCCTATGATTTGTACTGTGCATGCAGGGGACTAGAAGTATATAAATGGAGTTTGGTAGCACTTGATAAGGTCATTATACTGGCTATTTTTGTTGTGTGTAGGAAACTGGTGGACTAAGAGAACCTAGAGCCATATATCTGACAAAGACCACGTTTTTATATGTTGAGTACTGTAGATTGGCTGTTAAGTCTGTCTGATTTATTACCTTTTTTACAGGCCCTCTGCTATGCTTGCACAATGGGTACCTTGGCAGTCCCTTTCATTATTATCCCATAATGGAGTATTTATGATACCACTGTTGACTCATGGAGACATATTTTACATCTCTGCATAGTAAGTTAAAAATCTGGAGAGACATGAGTTTAGTGTCAAGGAATAATAAAATAGGTTTGGTTACAATTACCCCAATGTGATCTCTGACTATGCTAGCAATAACCAAAGCGAAGGAAAAAATGTAAAATTACAAGTCTTCAAGCAGCCTGAGAAACAAATATTGTGTCAGTGAGTGATATCTCACAATGAGGCATGGTAATAGGGTTTTGTGGATACTGCAAACCATGATAGATACTGTAACCTTGTAAGGAAATGGATATTTTCTCTTTTAATTACATTAGGCCTGATTCTACTTTCATCGGGGTAACTCCATTGGCCTAAACAGAATTACTCCCGTTTTACACCAGTTTTAGTGGGAGAGAATTAGGCCCATCAACTGTGATGTCTAATATTCTTCTCACTATGTGTATAAACATAAAACAATGCCCCACTACCCATCGGTTGAAAAGCAGATTTCTTTCTGACTGAGTTGTGATTGCTATTTTGGTTTTGGGAACTCTGAATTACTTCTCACTGCGTTTCTCTGGGGACTGACCTGTTTAGATTTAATTTAACTATGTTTATATATAACTGTGAATATAATGTATGTAGATTATAAAGTAGCTTTCTTATGTTGCAGAAATTAAGTTATGTTTCTTTATCATTGTCAGATTTTTATTAAGTTTATTCCTTCTGTACTTTTGGACTTAGTTGTATTTCCTTGCTGAAAATTCTCAGTGATTGAATTCTGGGTATTCATGTGCTTTTCTATTGGAGTTTGGTGGTTTTTTTAGGCACTGTAATAAACTGTAGCCCACCCAAAGGTTCACTAAAACTCTAACCCCCCCCCCCCCCCCCAGTCAAGTGAGAAGCATTACTAAGTGTGAAATACTAGTTTACCACAAGAGGTGTTATCTCCTTCCCAACAAAAGAAGGTCTACAGCCACCAGACAAGCCATTGTGAACAAAACCATTTGTTTGCTTCCCCCACAGCCCTGCAGAGGGTAGGTGCCCAAGCCCTTCTCCCATCACAGCTTGAACGCTAGGGGAAGGGAATAAGAAGGCCTGTTAAGGAGAACGGGTAGTGATCAATGGCTCCGTGTCTAGTTGGCAGCCGGTATCAAGTGGAGTGCCCCAAGGGTCGGTCCTGGGGCCGGTTTTGTTCAATATCTTCATAAATGATCTGGAGGATGGTGTGGATTGCACTCTCAGCAAATTTGCGGATGATACTAAACTGGGAGGAGTGGTAGATACGCTGGTGGGGAGGGATAGGATACAGAAGGACCTAGACAAATTGGAGGATTGGGTCAAAAGAAATCTGATGAGGTTCAATAAGGATAAGTGCAGGGTCCTGCACTTAGGACGGAAGAATCCAATGCACCGCTACAGACTAGGGACCGAATGGCTAGGCAGCAGTTCTGTGGAAAAGGACCTAGGGGTGACAGTGGACAAGAAGCTGGATATGAGTCAGCAGTGTGCCCTTGTTGCCAAGAAGGCCAATGGCATTTTGGGATGTATAAGTAGGGGCATAGCGAGCAGATCGAGGGACGTGATCGTTCCCCTCTATTCAACATTGGTGAGGCCTCATCTGGAGTACTGTGTCCAGTTTTGGGCCCCACACTACAAGAAGGATGTGGATAAATTGGAGAGAGTCCAGCGAAGGGCAACAAAAATGATTAGGGGACTGGAACACATGACTTATGAGGAGAGGCTGAGGGAGCTGGGATTGTTTAGCCTGCAGAAGAGAAGAATGAGGGGGGATTGGATAGCTGCTTTCAACTACCTGAAAGGGGGTTCCAAAGAGGATGGCTCTAGACTGTTCTCAATGGTAGCAGATGACAGAACGAGGAGTAATGGTCTCAAGTTGCAGTGGGGGAGGTTTAGGTTGGATATTAGGAAAAACTTTTTCACTAAGAGGGTGGTGAAACACTGGAATGCGTTACCTAGGGAGGTGGTAGAATCTCCTTCCTTAGAGGTTTTTAAGGTCAGGCTTGACAAAGCCCTGGCTGGGATGATTTAACTGGGAATTGGTCCTGCTTCGAGCAGGGGGTTGGACTAGATGACCTTCTGGGGTCCCTTCCAACCCTGATATTCTATGATTCTATGAACTTCTCCTATACTGCTTGAACTCTGAGAGGTGACGATTTCTAAACATAAATAAGAAGACCCCAAATGTTAACAAAGGTTAGCCCTAAAAACATATAAAGTTTGCTTATTATAAAAGTTTCTATTATCATTTGGAATTTAAGACTGTAACTCACTTGTGTGTGTGCTACCTGCTTTAACTTTGTAAATAACTCTCATTTTCCTAGTTAATCAATCCTTAGTTTGTTTGCTTTAGGATTGTCTATCAGTATTGCCTTTGGGAGATCTATGCTGCAAATTGACCTGGGGTAAGGGACTGGCCCTTTGGGACCGGGAGTAACCTGAATATTTTGTGATCTTTGGTGTAAAATGATCATCTATCAGACAGGCATGCTTGCTGGGCGGCAAGATAGACTGGAGTGCCTAAAGGGACTGGCTGTGACTCCATGGTAAGGCTGTTATAGTACTTTGGGAGTTCACACTTGTTACTGGGCTGGTGAAATCTAATTCTAGAATATACAACCAGCCTGGGGCTTGTGGCCTGACCCTTGACTGTCTGCCCTGAGGTTGGCACTCACGTTCGACAGCGTGACAGCATCCTTCTTGCGACAATGTTGGCACACAGGGCAGAAACCAATCTCTTCCATTCCTCTGTCATTAGCTGCTGCTTCTATCTGCTCTATGCTGTTGAGACTGACTGTTCTGCCCTCCCTGCTAAGAGTTCTTCTTAAGTTTTCTCTTAGGTGGCCTCATGTCCTCACATGAGTTAGTTTTCATCTCACTGCTTCAAGCTGTGTGTTGGCATTTGGAGTACATGCCCAAAATGTGTCCAATACTTCCTTCTAATTCTAGTGAAGATAAGCTGCTGGTGGTGATTTCTCGGATCTTTGTCAGCAATAAAGTTTCTCCATCCAATGCCCAGAATCTTTCATCGGCATTTATTTTCAAAGGCAACTAGTTTTCTGTGTAACATTTTAATAGCTCTCAAGCGCTCACAGCCACATGTTAGCACTATGATGAACTAAGTTGAAAATTCAGTTTTGCTTTGGTGCTGTATATGTTTGATTTCCATACATTGTTGACTTTTGTGAATGCCTTTCCTATCCCTGATGTCACCTCTTTCTTGAGGCTCTCTTTGCTACAGTTATTTCATGCTTCTCAGCAATGAGGCCTGTCTTGTGCTCTCTTTCAGTCATCCAACCCCTGAATGTTGCTTTTGATCTGAGGGAACCAAGGGCCAGATCTTGAAAGTTATTTAGGCACCTAAAAATGCAGATAAGCTTTTCTGTAAATACTACTAGGCACTTAAATAACTTTAAAACACTAGCCTAAATGACCATCAGAGCTCAATTAAAGTCAGTGTCCTGATCCTCCAGCCCCCATGTGCATAAGTGCTCCTCAGTATGAGCAGAGGTTGTGTGCAAGTTTAGGGGATATTCTTCAATATAATTGCAAATGTGTTAGGCTGCTTGTATAGGGAAGCTACAACTTTTGTTGTCTTGTGCAGATATTAGGGATCAAGCTATATTCTAATTAGTTCCAACACTGCAATAAAAGATACAGTAAAACAATGGATTTAAATGACTCATTAGCTCTACATGATTCACGCTTCAACCACTTCAAAGGGACTGTTCTTCAGGAGAGTTTTCTAGTCTATCAGCCTGCCATTGAAATACCACCATTTTTCCATTCACCTTGCCAGATCACCAGAGAGTACCCTATGTGCCTTGTTATTTAATACCCACAAGAGTAATAGGACTCTGGAGTAGGCTACACACTCAGGTTTCAGTGTAAAAGTAAAGTATCCTTGGAAAGTGCTCTTTTGTTTAGGCATTTCATCATGTGATGTCCCATGAGAGAGGTTTTGCTGTCAAGAGAATACCTGAAACATCATTTCATTTAACCTACAAGACAGCTACTATGATCAGTTCCAGGCCAGCTATTGTTATCACCACTCTACCATAGAACATGAACCTGAGTTTTTAAACAAAATCATTGCACTGTATCAAAGATACTCTATATGTGTTTCTGTTTGTCACACAGGGAGTTAAGCTAGTTAATAAAATACTTAATGATTAATAAACATTTAATAGTAATTTCCATTTTCAGTGTGTTATGCCAAAATTAACTAAGACACTAATGTAGTAGATGTTTCATAGACATGAACTATAACATGTACAATTTTTTGCAGCTTATAAATGGTGCTAAACACTAATACAGTATGGTGTATTAATTCTATATATTATAGTACAGTACATTATTAAGATGACTATTACTACTTTTTTATTCCTTGGGTTACACTAAATATTGAACTTAGATTAGATTCAGTGATCATGCTATATTTGAAGGATTCCTATATTTTTTCTTTATATTGCTTAACCTATGCTTATATATAGACATAGAAAATAAAACTTAGCATTCCAGCATAGTTACCAAACTTATCCATTTCCACAAGCCTTAAGTTATGGTAAATACAATGTGTATTATTTTACAATGCTATAATTACCAGAGAATCAATTGTAGTAATACCTAGTTCTTATATAGTGCTTTTCATCAGTAGATCTCAAAGCACTTTACGAAGGAGGGCAGCATCATTAGTCCTATTTTACAGATGGAGAAACTGAAGCACACAGAGGTGAAGTGATTTGCCCAAGGTTACCCAGCAGATCAGTAGCAACACTGGGAATAGAACACAGGTTTCTTGAGCATCCACTTGTGTTCTAGCCTATTTAGCAAGAGGCATGACCCTTTTGGAAGGTCGTGTGTTCTTAAACATATTGCACCTGAAATCAATGAGAAGGAAGGTTATTGCAGACACTGCCATGTTTGAGTTTTTTTGGAACATTTAATTTTGCATGATTTTTTCTCAGAAATAGTATAATAATGTTAAGCCAAAGCAAATTCAAAGATATCTGTGGCCATTGCTTTATGCAAGTAACCCCCCCCCCCCCCCGGCCCCATTCATCAGTCATACAGGTCAGATTATTATGCAGCATTTATGTGTAGCAATTTTAAACTAAAATTTTCACTGGTGTGGCTGCTTATAGTAGAGAGGTTCTATTGTTAGTATTATAGAAAGGTTATTTTTTTTAAACAGCAGAGAGGAGACCAGGGAAGAAAAAAGAACTTTCTTCTAAGCATTCTGTCCGTTAATAATTGAAAGTTCTTACAATGACCTGAACTAGATCAAGTTTCTGAAAAATAACCTGTGGTGTTGCTTCCCCAACAAACAACAGCTGTCTCTGTGTCACCTGTGGAAGTCTGACAATGTCTGGCACCCAGGCTGTTCCCCTGCTGCAGCAAGGGGCATATTTCTTTTGGCACTCAGAGTCCATGAAAATTAGAGTATCCCCATAAGTTAATTTTTCTCTGTGAAGAAAATGTTTACGGCACATTAAAGACAAGTAGCGTCATTTGAAGGCTTTCTCAACAACATAGAACAAGAGCCTGCAATTCAATTGGCATCATATGACTTTGCATGAATTTGATCAAAGATAAACATACACTGGATTTTTTTAATGTGTAACGAATGCAGAGGTTGACTGCATTATGATGCCAAAATATTAGAACAGCACTTTGCATCTGACATGAGTGTGAATGTAACTTTGCTGTACTTAACTACTCAAATACTACATGAGGATTTCCTATATAGTATTGCAATTGGAATAATAAAATTAATAAATGAAAAGTTTTTATTCTGGACATAGAACTGAACTTTTACTAGAGATAGAAACATCACCGGGGGGGGGGGGTGAACAGATGTGTGCTAATTACTGATTATTGATCAGTATCCCAAAATATGGCCCATGTATTGGCTTTCTGAGATGGTGTCTTGGTCCCATAACAGATATTACCTCACCCCCCTAGCTTACATCCGACAGACCAACTTCTATTGGTGAGACAGACAAGCTTTTGAGTTTAATAGACCTCTACAGACGCTTCCCCATAGATAAATACAGTGCCAACACTAGTGATTGGAAGCCATTAAGCCTGAATAGTTCTAACTACCCATACAATGATGCAGCATCACAGAAATGTTCAGCTAGATGGTCTGAACAAAAGCAGATTCTGAAAAAACAGTCTGAGGGCTGGGCTACGCTGAAAAATGACATCAGCACAGCTATGTCTCTCAGGGATGTGAAAAATCCACAGCCCTGAGAGATGTCGTTAAGCCAACCTAACTGCAGTATAGACAGTGCTAGGTCAACACAAGAATTCTTCCCCCTAGCTAGTTACTGCCTCTTGGGGAGGTGGATTACCTACAGTGAAGAAGAATCCCTCCCAGCGCTGTAGTGTATACACTGAAACTCTACAGCAGTGCAGCTGCTGCCCTGTAGCTGTGCCCCTGTAGCATTTAAGGCTATGTACACACTACCACTTATGTTGGTATAACTTATGTCACTCGGGGGTGTGAATAAGCTACACCGACCTAAGCGCCGTTGGGGACAGTGCTATCTCAGCAGGAGAGCTTCTGCTGCCAACATAGCTACCACTGCTCGTAGGAGCTGGAGTAATTAAATCAACAGGAGAGCTCTCTCCCATCGGCTTAGAGCATCTGCACTAGAAGCACTTCAGTGGTGCGGCTGCTATAGGCTCCAGCTATACTACAGAGCTTAAGTGTAGCCATTTTCTGAGGCAGAAGGAAGATGACATACTTGGACCCTTTAAAAAAGGACATTTAGCAATACAGTAATTGGGCCTAGATATGCACAGACGGCTGATGCAAGCTTGGAGAAAACCCAGCATCCCTGTGATAGAGGAAACAGACCGGGGAGGGAGAAGAATTTCTGGGAGACACACTGAGACCAGGGTGTCTCCTAAGAACTCCGTGTCTTCCTAAAAGAATCTAAGTTGGTTTTTTTGTTCTTGTAACTTAAGACAACTTCACTTGAAGTGACACATAAGTTTAGATGAAACTAAATACTTGGGGTGGAGAGGGGGTGTTTGTTGTATTAAAATCCTTTTTTCCTCTAATACTTTGTTCCAGTTGCCAAATAAAAATATCCTTGTTTTAAGAAGGCTGTTAGTCACTATATCCCAGATCACATGTTCCCCAAGGGATGAAATGCAGGTGCCTGAAACCCCGTTGGACCTGCAGGGTGATGAACAGTTCTTATACACTGGGTGCTGTAACCAGATGCTGGTCCGAGAGTGGAAGAATCACACGATTTCACCTGAAGGCAAGTAAGGGCAAGAGATATGTGATGGGTGCTGGGCTACTGGTGGTTAGTTCACTGGGTCCCAGCTCTCCCCCATCCCCATCCCTTGCAGCCATCACTCCAGCACTTTGATAGTTCACCTTTCAATAGAGACAGGGCTTACAGAGTGTTTATCCTCGCTTCTTCTCTGAGTGGGGAGGTTATGTCCTTTCCACAGAAAGGATCGTTGGCAGGGGAGCCTGGGCCCTCACTCTCCACCAGGCTCCAACCCAAGGCCCTATGAAAGGCAGTGATATCAAACACCCCAAAGTACTTTGCATCTGCCTCCCTGGCACTTCCTACCACTTGCTTCGCACAAGGCCTCAAAGTCCTTCACTTAAAGTCCAACAGAAAATAAAAAATACAACTGAATCTTCAGTCTAGCTGGACTCAGCTGGTAGCCTTCCTTCCTTGCAGGCTAGCCACAGCTTCACATTGGCCCACGTTCCTGGGTTGCAGTCCCGCCCTGTTTTGTTACACTCTCCCTCAGTTCAGGGTTTCAAGCAGGCTGCAGTCCCTGATCAACCCCCATTTACAGTCAGGTTTCAGAGTGGTAGCTGTGTTAGTCTGTATCAGCAGGAAAACAAACAAACAAAAAATGAGGAGTACTTGTGGCACCTTAGAGCTAACAAATTTATTTGGGCATAAGCTTTCATGGGCTAAAACCCACTTCATGGGATGCATGCAGTGGAAAATACAGTAGGAAAATATATATGCACAGAGTACATGAAAAAATGGGTGTTGCCATACCAACTGTAACAAGAGCAAATCAATCAATTAAGGTGGGCAGCAGAAAAAAAACTTTTGTAGGGATAATCGGGATGGCCCATTTCAAACAGTTGACAAGAAGGTGTGAGTAACAATAGGGGAAAAAATTAGCATGGTATTTGCTTCAGGTTGGGGGGCTGTCTGTACAGATCTTGGGAGACAGGCCAGTCCTCGCTTACAGGCAGCCCCGCAACCTGAAGCAAATACTCACCAGCAACCACACACCACACAACAGAACCACTAAGCCAGGAACCTCTCCTTGCAACAAAGCCCGTTGCCAACTGTGTCCACATATCTATTCAGGGGACACCATCATAGGGCCTAATCACATCAGCCACACCATAAGAGGCTCATTCACCTGCACATCTACCAGTGTGATATATGCCATCATGTGCCAACAATGCCCCTCTGCCCTGTACATTGGCAAAACTAGACAGTCTCTACACAAAAGAATAAATGGATACAAATCAGACATCAAGAATTATAACATTCAAAAACCAGTCAGAGAACACTTCAACCTCTCTGGTCACTCAATTTCAGACCTAAAAGTCACAACTGGAAAAAGGCTAATGTAGTGCCCATCTTTAAAAAAGGGAAGAAGGAGGATCCTGGGAACTACAGGCCAGTCAGCCTCACCTCAGTCCCTGGAAAAATCATGGAGCAGGTCCTCAAAGAATCAATTCTGAAGCACTTAGAGGAGAGGAAAGTGATCAGGAACAGTCAGCATGGATTCACCAAGGGCAAGTTATGCCTGACTAATCTAATTGCCTTCTATGATGACATTCATAGATTCATAGATATTTAGATCAGAAGGGACCATTATGATCATCTAGTCTGACCTCCTGCACAATGCAGGCCACAGAATTTCACCCACCACTCCTACAAAAAAAACCTCACACCTATATCTGTGCTATTGAAGTCCTCAAATCGTAGTTTAAAGATTTCAAGGAGCAGAGAATCCTCCAGCAAGTGACCCGTGCCCCATGCTACAGAAGAAGGCGAATAACTGATTCTGTGGATGAAGGGAAAGCAGTGGACGTGTCGTTCCTTGACTTTAGCAAAGCTTTTGACACTGTCTCCCACAGAATTCTTGCCAGCAAGTTAAAAAAGATTGGGCTGGATGAATGGACTATAAGGTGGATAGAAAGCTGGCTAGATTGTCGGGCTCAACGGGTAGTGATCAATGGCTCCATGTCTAGTTGGCAGCCAGTATCAAGTGGAGTGCCCCAAGGGTCGGTCCTAGGGCCTTGTTGTTCAATATCTTCATAAATGATCTGGAGGATGGTGTGGACTGCACCCTCAGCAAGTTTGCAGATGACACTAAACTGGGAGGAGAGGTAGATACACTGGAGGGTAGGGATAGGATACAGAGAGCCCTAGACAAATTGGAGGATTGGGCCAAAAGAAATCTGATGAGGTTCAACAAGGACAAGTGCAGAGTCCTGCACTTAGGACGGAAGAATCCAATACACCGCTACAGACTAGGGACCGAATGGCTCGGCAGCAGTTCTGCAGAAAAGGACCTAGGGGTTACAGTGGACAAGAAGCTGGATATGAGACAACAGTGTGCCCTTGTTACCAAGAAGGCCAATGGCATTTGGAGATGTATAAGTAGGGGCATTGCCAGCAGATCGAGGGACATGATCGTTCCCCTCTATTCGACACTGGTGAGGCCTCATCTGGAGTACTGTGTCCAGTTTTGGGCCCCACACTACAAGAAGGATGTGGAAAAATTGGAAAGAGACCAGCGGAGGGCAACAAAAATGGTTAGGGGACTGGAACACATGACTTATGAGGAGAGGCTGAGGGAACTGGGGATGTTTAGTCTACAGAAGAGAAGAATGAGGGGGGATTTGATAGCTGCTTTCAACTACCTGAAAGGGGGTTCCAAAGAGGATGGCTCTAGATTGTTCTCAGTGATAGCAGATGACAGAACAAGGAGTAATGGTCTCAAGTTGCAGTGGGGGAGATTTAGGTTGGATATTAGGAAAAACTTTTTCAATAGGAGGGTGGCGAAACACTGGAATGCGTTACCTAGGGAGGTGGTAGAATCTCCTTCCTTAGAAGTTTTTAAGGTCAGGCTTGACAAAGCCCTGGCTGGGATGATTTAATTGGGGATCGGTCCTGCTTTGAGCAGGGGGTGGACTAGATGACCTCCTGAGGTCCCTTTCAACCCTGATATTCTATGATTCTATGAATTCTCCAATGAAAAAAACTTCAAAAACAGACTCCAACAAGAAACTGCAGAATTGGAATTAGTTTGTGAACTGTACACCATTAAATTAAGCTTGAATAAAGACTGGGAGTGGATGGGTCATTACACAAAGTAAAACTATTTCCCCATGCTATTTTTCCCCCCTACTATTCTCAGCCCAAGAGAGAAAGCTCGCAACTACCTTTCCCCCGGGTCTCCTCCCTCTTCTAGGGCCGGTGGTAGCTGCTGCTTGCAGGCTCCTCCCTTGCAGCAAGGGCTTCTGCTGTGCTCTTATTCAGGAGCTCACAGGATAGGTCTGTCCTCCTATCCTGTTTGCTCCCCTTCAGAGCTGTCTGGCTCCATTTAAGTTCCTCCTCCTGCTGGAGCAGGCTCTGCCCAGAACTGCTCCTTTACCTCTTCTGTGTCAGTGTGAAGTTCATATACCCCCTGCACTGTCACCTGATGTTGTGGACTTGGAGAGACCAAAAAGGGTAGGAAAGTACAGGTAGCCCTGCAACCTAGACCAGAATCGGCAACCTTTGGCATGTGGTCCATCAGGGAAATCTGCTGGCGGGCCACGATGGTTTGTTTACCTGCAGTGTCCACAGGTTCAGCTGATTGCATCTCCCACTGGCCGCGGTTTGCCGTTCCAGGCCAATGGGGGCTGCGGGAAGTGGCGCGAGCCAAGAGATGTGCTGGCCACCGCTTCCCGCAGCCCCCATTGGCCTGGAATGGCAAACTGTGGCTAGTGGGAGCTGCGATTGGCCGAACCTGCGGATGTTGCAGGTAAACAAACAGCCTACCAGTGGATTTCCCTGATGGGCTGCATGCCAAAGGTTGTCAATCCCTGACCTAGACAATAAGACTTTGGTTTTGAAATCCTTACTTGGGTTAACCTCCCAAATCAATAACAGTTTTAACTGAACAAATACTGAATAAGAACATCAAGACTGGGCTGTCAGTGGTATTTTGGGTCATGGCTGTTCCTGGTACAGAGGTGGGTGAGCCCCTTTTTTAGATTGTAAGTCCTATGGGGTAGGGGCTGTCTCTTACTATGTGTTTGTACCATACCTAGTTAATAGTCGTATGGGTCTGCTATCTTCATTGTCCCTCTTCAGGAAAAGAAATCCATATGGCTATTCTGTATCATATATGTTGCTTTATCAGCTATATGAAACATGTTTGATTGAACACCTCTCTGAAGACAGTAACATCCTGCTAATTTATTACAAAGTAACTCCCCCCCCCCACTTTTTTTTTCTTTTTTTTCTGTGAACAGCTGTGAGGCCATGCATAGCATCAATCCCATGAAAAACCTGCAGTTCAAACATTACAAACACACATTTTTATCATGTAACTGACAGGCATTAGAAAGCTCCCAGGTAGCATACTTGCCAACTACTATTTATTCATTTTTAGCCAACAGGCAGTCTTTCCATGATATCCTGAAAATCCCACAGACTATACATATTTCATTGTAACTTGTCAGCATGTACTGTAACCCAGAGTGCTTGAAATAAAATAAGAGCCAAGAGCCTTAAAATGAAACTGCTGTTAAGTTCAAAGCGCAAGCTAAAAAGATACATTTTTCAGGTTAGTCTGAATGGAAGCAAATTCTAGCCAGTTCAGTGGGAATGTACAGCAGACGAAGAAACTTAACTCAAGTTCCTAAATAAATCTAAAGTCCGAAGAAGGAATCTTAAAGTTTATAAAGAATAAGCAAGTTAATAGTATAAAAAGCATCTTTAATGATATTACCTCTTTTGGCCAAACGGCATGTAGAAGAGGGCGAGAGAGTGGGGACCTTCCACTAAGTGAACCAAAATGAAAACAGACCCAGCATAACTGTAACAGATCCAAGACTAAACAACTCAGAAAAGTAACAGATACAAGAGAATGACCAAGATAATGTACACAAAGAACAAAAGCCAACGATAAGATTCTGACAACCATTCTGTAATGAAACTAGTTTTCTCATTTTAGATTTAGCATTAGCACTACTGTCTAGTCCTATACCTTGCCTCTTCAGCATAAGGACAAGCCTTTAGGAAATGAAGATACAATCAGAGGTTGGGGGAATGCACTCACTATGTTGTTATAGACATGTCACCCATATAGTACAGTATACTCTGTCATGCTAATGGGCTGAAATTTAATTTTGAGCAGAGGGCCAGCAAAGGACCTATGCACCACTTAAATTGGACTAAAATGTTGCATAGACCCTGTGGTAGTCATAACCACTGGGTGTATTTCACCCATAATGCATAATGTTACAAACTTTCTTACACAGATTCTCTAATGTTGTTTCTTCTCACATTTTCCAAGCACACAAGCTGTTGGAAGGTACATCTGGAAAGATTTCATCTGTAACTCTCTGTGGCTATGGTTTCCCAGGCAGCAATAATGACTGGTGAGGACTAGGTTTTAACTGAGTAACTCTCTTACAGGAGAAAATGGAATTCTATATCGTGGAATTTCTGGGAAACTAAGGACATAATGAACACCAAAATGGACTCTCCATACATGCAAGAAAAAAAAGGCAAGTGTGGCTAGCAGGCACAAACACTGCTGCTAGCTAGTACAATTACAACTGGAGGATCAGATTGGTGGAAATGGATCAGACTCCTTCATTGTCTTCCACCCCATTGGTGTCTAACTCTGTCCATCGTTTCTAGACATCAACTCCACTAGTATGGCAACAGACTTACTGGCCTCCTCAGCAACAACTGAGCCCATCCCAGTTTTTCTGTGCCACTCTTCCAGCTGGTAAGTTAGAGTTAATGATCCCAGAACTAGATATAATATTGCTCCATAAAGCAAAAAGGAGACCTGGCAGTATTTGTCTAAGAGATTCTTTGATACAGCATTATATGCCTATTATAATTGCTGGCATAGAAAAGCTGAAGTGGATGGCAGAAAAAAAGACAAAACTGTCCTTTCTGACAACTAGATGGGTGGCTGTACGTGGAACAGTTGGCAGGCACTTCTCAAGAATCAATAAAGAATACTACAAAACATATCAAGTTAAATGATGGATCAAATTAAAATTGATGTAAGTCCACTGACTTTAGTGGGGACATAATATGGATGCAATTGTTTTAGTGACTTTATGAGAATTGCATAACCAAGTAAATGCAACTCTTGGTAACTTTGTGTACTTCTGATTTTACCATGCATAAATTAATTAGATTGGTTGTACTATTGTAACTTAGTTCCTGTGAAATTGTCTATTTGTCTGTTACCCTAATGCTCTCAATCTGCTGCGCTGTATTTATTCTTGAGGGGACTGAGGCAGGAGACGAGGGACAAACACATAGGGGAAAATTGTGGGGCACCAGAGGCTCAGCTGCGATGTGCTTATTAATTCTGTGAACATTTCCCTCTGCTCAGATCTTGCCATTAGTGTGGAATTCTAGTAACAGCACTTACATGAGTTTATTTACTTACATTTTTATTTATTTTGATTTTTAAAATTGTATTGATTCAGCACTCATAAACACATATTAGAATGAAAAAAATAGACCTTTTCCCAAAAGCAATAAATAGCAAACTGTCCCAAATACCATGATCTCACCTCTTACAAACACACAGCTCTCCTCTCACCTCCACTCAGCTTCTCTGCCACTCACCCAGGAAAAGCCTGGTGGAACAAAGGAGCTTTGTAACATGACCTGAAAGTCAATGGATTTGGGTTCTGAGAAACCAAAGTAGGAAGTAAATTCCACAACTGAACCTTCCACTGAAAATGGCCTGATTGGAGGCCCCTCATGAATAAACCAAGTGAGAAAAAGGCTTAAATCAACCTACAGGGCATTGACACAAAAACTTTTTAGTGTAAGAGGGTCCCATGCTTCATAGGCCAAAACACTTATTGGGAACTTGGGGTGGGGAGGAGAAGGAATACTCAGGGGAAAGAGTGGGTCCTATAGGAAGCTAAGGATCACCCAAGTTCAGCCTGGCACTGCTCAGCTCTTTGTTCAACATTCATTTCTGCCTGGCTCTGTCAATATGCATTGCCTTGCAACATAGTGGCTGCTCCTCAAAACTGACTACTACTGCCCCTCCTTCACTCTGAATACCAGACACTAAATAAATGAGGTCACAGATGATATTTCTACAGGCATTTGCAACGCATATTCAAATTCTGCAAGATAAATGTTCCATCGCATCCTGTGCAAAGTCTACTGAAAGCCACTGAACAGTACAATACATATGGAAAATATGGTGGCTATCTGGTCCCCTTCCAAGTAATTCAATGAGTCACCATGGTAACCCTGTTTCAATTTAGACCTAAGGCACATGCATGGCCCCAGATTTCTGGCTCACTGGTGTTAAGCTTGCTCACTGAATGCATAATCACCTCCTAGAGGCTACTAACAAATTCCAGATTGTAATAAATTTGCTCTAGTAAAGCCACAGATTCACTGGTATCTGCCAGGTTTCCAGCATGATAACTACTGTATTTCCTTTTATATAAAGGGCACAAAGAGAATCACTGGGTGCCTGATGAGCAGTTGGTTTGTCTGGGCGTAATGTTTCAGAAATGGATTTGGATGCAAAGAAATATAAGCCAGTTTCCGTGACCATCAACCTACTGCTAAAGTCACAATAAAAACTTGGGACTCTATCTCAAAGAAACAAATTCGTTTCCACTTCCTCTGTAAACACTATATGAAAATGAGGGCACAACTGTGTTTTTAACATCAGGGATTGTATAAAATATTGCAGCTGCAACCCGAGTGCCACCACTTTGTCCCAGGATTTCTGCCAAACCAGGAGGCTGTTCAGTTGTAATTAACATTTCTCATCCCAGTATCCTTGTTGTTGAGTCCCAATGTAGTCTCAAGTACAGCTGCCTGCTACAGTAGTTCATTATGAACAGAGGACCTCCACTGACTCTTTCCTTCTGCTCTACTTTTCACTTTCTTCAAAAGAATCACACAGTTCCCCTTTTGCCAGGCTTTGTGTGGTAGCTTTGTCATTGCTTACTCAATGATCTGCAGATTGTGTTTTCGGCTTGATCCTTTTTTAGCTTCATTGCCTTTAGGAAGTCTTTCATCTTTTGTTTAGATCTGCTGGACTTCATTTCTTCCTGGATTCATTCCACCTTAAGCTGTATTTCCATCACCCCTGTTATTAGTCCATTCAGTTTGGTGCTTCGATTAGCCAGATAAGATTCGGCCGTGTTTCACTTTGGCTCTTCTGAAATCATTTGGCATGACTTCTCCTGAGTTTCTTGGAGCCACAGTGCAAACTAAGTGGAACGCTAAATGATTACAAGTTAAGTAATGACGTGAGCAAGTGTTTTCAGGCTACATTATATAAAATGGGCATCATGAACCACAATGATAAGCTAGTATGAGAGTTATTTAGAAAAGTACATTCTTCAGTTAAGTTCCTCTGTAATCACTAATAAATCAGATTATTTTTAAATAAAAATCAATTATTATATTTCTAATATATTAGTTCACCTTTTTGTCTCCTCTTGTCAGTAACAACGTTCAAAATTGAGGCACAATCCCTCATTTATTGTCCACTCAAATTCCCCATTGACTTCAGTGTTAATTTAGGATGAGCAAAGAAAGGGACCTTAAGTGTTCCATTATGAGTCCAAGATTCAGTCACATTTTATGCAAACACCTACAGAGAGGAAGAAAGAAATGGTGAATCACACTAATGATTTATTAATAAAGCTTGTGATCATATTGTCTATTATAATTTTCTGAAACACATCTCTCTGTTATCTACTTGTCCAAAAGTTTTTGCACATGCAAATTCTATTGCTTGTTGTTCATGAAAATCTGGACCTTACCTGTGTGCACATGATACATGAAGTTCCTGGACTCTTAGCTGTGTGCATCCTCAAAGTTCCATATTTAGAAAGAGAGAATGAGGCAGATAAATTATACCCATATTTTCACCAAAACCAATCATAACAAACCCAAAGAAAGAAAATACTATTCTGCTTTACCACGACTTCTCATTTCCTCTTCAGCAATGTGCCTCATATTTCAGGCATGTTTGTAAAACAGCATAGAAAGACAAGGTGGATGAGGTAATATCATGTATTGGCCATATTCTGTTGGTGAGAGAGACAAGCTTTTGAGCCACACAGAGCTCTTCTTCAGGGAACAACATAGCTACAACTACGCTGCTTAACACAGTATGACATTTTATACAGTAACAGCTCTCTCAGATATTATTGTTTATATATTTGATTGATGCTAGGAGATGGGCTTTCCTTACACTAATAGGGCAATTGTTGCAAGAGTCCTCCTTGGTATCATGAAATAAGTTTTCTCAATAGCAATGTTCAGATTTTTTTTAAATGGCAAATTTGGCAGCAGTTGAACATTCATCCTTAGTGCAAAGTGCTCAGTTTGCAAAACATTCTCCTAATAACTTACCATGAGAAACAGACAAGAAAAGACAGTTTTGAACCCACGGAGAAAGTCTAAGAGTAAAGTGACAGACACAAAATAAGAAGGAAACTTCCTGGATGAAGAGAACATCGGGACAGGTTCTATTCTCAGTTACTCCAATTTTGCATGGATGTAGCTAAGAATAGAACTTGGTCCAATATGGTTTCCTGGAGTTAAAGTTAGGCAGAATTTGACTTATAGGTCTAAATATCTGAATATCTGAATTCCTGCCTTAAGCCATAATGGATTCTACTCAGGGATCAACAATGTTTGGGGAAACTGACCTTAAAGTGCAAGACGAGGTATTAAACATTTATTTTTACCCTAGAAGACTTTATCCATGAGAAAAAATCTCCGAACAGGAAGAGACAAAAATATACAGAGATGTGCAGCAAAGGTCTGTCACTAAATAGAGAATGAGATGACTGAAGTTTTACGGCAGCACATCTCATCACCTATGGGATTTCTAGTTAATCAGGCTCATCAATCCCAGTCATGAACAACTGAGACCCCTTTGAAGTCCAAGCTATGCAACCATCTTAGAGATACATCTCTTAATGAGCAGCTAACATTACTCAGAGAAGTTAAGTACAGTAGTCTAAAACTACCTCAGTATCCCAAACATTTTGATTTCTTGGAGACATAGCTTTTCCTAGGTTAGCTGCTTTATCAGTATAAAAAGCATCTTTTCTTTTGACTGACAAGAAAGAAGAGGTGAATTTAAGGTTTGCCTGTTAAAGATCTAAGACTCTGTATAATCCCATGGGTCAAAAAGTTCAGAACAATACACTTTAAACATTTTGTTTTCCATCAAAAATGCATTCCTTGTGCATTGTTGTTCTACAGTCTGGAATATGAAATAGGGGGGAAAGAGAATCTCTTCTGAAAAACTCAGAGTGGAGTCTGATAAGCATTTTCTGATTTTGTATCATCTGCTAGGGAGACTTCTTACAGATTCAATACAATCATATCTGCACAAATGAAGATTTTTCTAACAACACAGACACCAATCCTGCAATTAGATTCATGTGGGAGAGCTACTATGCCCACCCAGGGCCCCAGTGAAATCAGTGGGGCTCTGGTCAGGTACAGCATCCCAATCTACACAGATCACTTTGTGGGATCAAGGCTGTGCTAGTCACATGAAATAGAAATCATGAGTGAAGGATACAACTCAATGGATAGTAGAAAAAAATTGTCTCTTTTTTCCCTGTCATTTTGCTTGAAATGATTCAGCCCTGCTGAAAGCAATGAGTAGGAATCAGAAACATTTATGAGCTAAGGACCCAACAGTGTCTGAAGGCATTAAGATCTTTCATATTTCTTGTTCAAATCAGAGTGCCTGTCACTCTCCTTTGAAGCAGCTGTTCATAGAGCACTCAGTGGTCTCAGAGAAAAGGCTTTTTTAAATTTTATAAATATAACAAACAACATTCAAATATGAGATGACTCAGCTGAAATTTTTGACAGTATAACAAGTTATTCCAAGGCTCATTTTCCTTCTGGCCCCCACAAACAATTTCTTCTTGACAAGGAAAACAGGTGCCAAATCTCACTGGATGGAATATTTACACAAAAATATAGCTCAGCATTTACTGAAACCAATTGTAGTTCCCAACCTTTCATATTTTGAGAGAAGAGTCTATAATCACTCAGACTTTTTCCAGAAAATCTGTTCTTAGGAAGCAGGATTTTTGAAAGTCAACTCTTTTTCTTGGGCTTTTTTCTTTAAATCTATTTAAAATTGCTCAAAAAGAAAAATACAGTACTTAATTACTAATAATATGGAATTAAATTTTTAATAATGGTTACTATTGGAACTCCACTTTTTTTGGCCTTTGTGAAGGGTGGCTGTTTAATACAGAGTGAGGGTATAAAAAGACACCTTTCACTTATGCACATCGAGCTTTATAAAGTGCTTAAGTGATGAATGGGCAAATAAGCTATAACTCTAATTTGTTACATTGATGCTCTTTGCTCCAGCAATACAAAAATTTGAAGTTCAACAGGAGAGAAGTCACAAAGGCCAAAGTAGCAAAGACCAAAATCTGATGCTTCACCTTGGGGTAGGTCTACACTCAAAATCCTACAGCAGCGCATCTTCTGCACTGCAGCTACACCTCTCTAATGCTTCAGTGTAGACTTTCACTACAGCAAGAGGAGGGTTGTCCCATTGCTGTAGATAATCCTCCTCCACGACAGGCAGTTGATGGAAGAATTCTTCTGTCAACCTAGCGCTGTATATATCAGGATTTAGGTCAGCTTAAATGTGACCCTCAGGGGTGTAGATTTTTCACATCCCTGAGAGATGTAGGTGTGCCGTTGTAATTTTTCAGTGTAAACCGGTCTTTGGAGTAGCCTCCTACCAACCAAAATACACATGCTATTACACCAATGACTGAAAAAGAAATGTGAGTGAATGAATTAAAATAAATATTACCTGAAATATACAAACCAACATGTTGCCACATGTTTGGAATTAAGCACATGCATGATGGTTGGTCTACACTATAAAAATTACACACCAATATAACTATTGACAGGTTCTTGATGATCACTTTAGATAAGCTATTACCAGCAGGACAGTGGGGTGGGAGGAGGTATTGTTTTATGATCTCTGTGTGTATATAAAGTCTGCTGCAGTTTCCACGGTATGCATCCGATGAAGTGAGCTGTAGCTCACGAAAGCTCATGCTCAAATAAATTGGTTAGTCTCTAAGGTGCCACAAGTACTCCTTTTCTTTTTGCAATATAACTATGTCACTTAGTGGTATGATATTTTACCAATATAATTATAGTGGTGCAAGTTCTAGCATGGACACAGTTATATCAGAATAAAGGGCCCTTATACTGATGTAGTTATTCCCTTTCCATATGGAAATAGCTACACTGGTATAAAGCATCTTAATACAGTACTGGTATAACTGCAAAGAGGTTGTACAGCTTTAACTATCCCAACAGTACAGTTAAAGTGGTACAAATTTCTAGGGGAGAGAAGGCCTAAGACTTTGCAAGAAAGAGGCTTAAGTCCATGTCTACACTATAGGTGGTACAGCAGTACAGCTGCGGCATTGTAGCGATGCCCCTGTTAGTGCAATAGTGTAGATGCTTCCAGTATTGACAGGAGGAGTTTTTTCATTGATGTAGGTAATCCACTTCCCCAAGCAGTGGTAGCGAGGTCAACAGAAGAATTCTTTTGTTGACCTAGCCAAGTCTACACCAGTAGTTAGGTTGGCTTAACTGTGGTGCTCAGGGGTGTGAATTTTCTACCCCTCTGAGCAACATAGCAAGGTCAATCTACGCTTTAAATGGAGAACAGGCCTCAAGGCTTAGCAAAGGAAATTATGTGACTAAAGCAATCTTTCCGGTCTATTACTAAGTTAAAAAAAAAATTGTTGAGCCATACTTTACATTCATTTCACACACACACACAGCTTGGTGTGTTTATTTTCCAGAGTTTATTTTGTGTCTGTCAAGTATAATACATTTTTAATGTTCAATTAAATGTTATGATAAAAAATACATAAGCATGGTGTCACATCATTCTAAACTTTCCCATTACGCAGTAAATTCCTATTTTATTTGCAGTTATTTTAAATAGCAGTTTTACTAATTATAATGAACTAATTAATGAAATATGTTAATGAAAAGTACTAAGCTTCATCTCTGTCCAATGAAAAACCATTTGTGTGAAAAATGAATTGTTATATGGCTAATTTCATTTTAAAATGTGTATTAAAATCAAATGAAATGTGTTACTGTCATTGATTACACCATCTTGAAGGGAATAGTAGTACATTCTGCAGCTAGTCTGGCGCTTGACTGGGCCTGATGTGTAGACAGGTGGATGGTGGAAGCTCTCCTTGCAATTGTATGGCCCACATAACAGTCAGGGAAAATGTATGGCCTTTGTGCTAGGAAGCACTCTGAACTCCCTACCTACTTGCCCAGGACACAGAACACCTCATAGGAGACAGAGCTAAAACTCTACCCAATCTACATTCTGAGCATTCCAGAGCTCCCTTTTGAATGGTGCCACTCCGCACTACCTCAAATAAATTGGTTAGTCTCTAAGGTGCCACAAGTACTCCTTTTCTTTTTATGGCCTATAAGGCACACTTGAGCCTATGATGAGCACGTTTTTTATGTTGGGATTAAAGGGTCAAATCCAGTACTTAATTTGCGCGAGGGCTGAGCCCCGGCACCTATAAACTTGGCAGTTCATAGCCCCAGAACTTCTGGGCTTGCTGAATCAGTTATGAATGTAAAAAAATTGCTTGAGCCCCAGCACCTCCGTTATTGCAAATTAAGCACTGGTCAAATCCTCTACTACCCACACAAGCAAACTTCTTTAATAATCACCATCTATACTTCTATAGTGTCATTAAGATGAGAATCTCAGTGTTTTACAAACTTTAATTAATCAGAATTCTGGCGGGTAGGATATATTGTAAGTGCTGAGGTAAATTTTTTTTTATTTTTAATAAATTGTTTTTTGCCTAAACATGCATTTATCAAGCCCCAGAACTATTTGTCAAATTAGCTCAACACAGTTTCATCTGGTACTTTTTTCCTAAAAGAATTGAAATGTTTCATCTTGACCATTTTTAAATGTTTCATTTAAAAAAAGTCAAAATATTTTGTTTCTACTTTTTGAATCACAACAGCATTTCAGTTTCAGCTATGGCAAATTAAAAAAGAGACAAAAACGGTGAAAGACATCTGAAAAAACTGAATCAAAAAAACACACACACAATTTTGATTCAAATAAAACATTTTGGTGGCCTCAAAACAATCCAACCCCTCTCTGAAAAATAAAATATTTTGAGTTGACTCAAAACATATCAGCTGATTTGAAATATTTTTTTCAAGCTTATTAATTTAATGAAAAAAATTGTTTTTGGTTCAAAATCAAGCCAGATTTTTTTTCCAGTTTATCTGGCGAACTGAAAAATAAATTAGCCATGTTGCTCCAGCTCCATAGCTAAGACAATGACACGGGGAGTAAGAGTGGGGAGAGTGGGAGGGAGGCAGACTGCATGACAAGTTTATGTACTCACTGAAAAATGCAGTCTCAGTCAGAAGCCTTTTTTTAAACTTCATTTTTCTGAAATAAGAAAAAATAAGATACATATTTATGTGATTGTTCAGTATAACAAATATTCAAGCATTTAAAAAAATTCAAAGATTCAGAAATATAAAAGTAGAGCTCTTAACATGAAACAAAGACTGTAACATAAAGTCTGTTCACAAAACTAAAATTAAAGTCTTCTTGGCTAATGTTGTCTGAATTCTTCTGCAAAGATATCAAGGTTCAGTTCTGAAGTTAAATCACTTTCATATGACAGGAGAATTAGCTTTCTCTTTCTTTCATGGGTCATGCTCATCCTTCGGTCTGACAAAATTCTTTTCAAACAAGAAAAGGAATTCTCACAAGCTGCAGTCAATGCTCCAAATAATAAGACCACTATACACATTTCAAAAATACATGGGAAAGTCTCATTTAATTCCTTGAAAGCACCTAGAACGACTTCAGATTCTTTGAAATTTCTCTTATATGTTAGTGGTTTAAATACAGCCATTTCAACTTTCACTTTCTAGATATCTAATCCAAGCAAGCCAAAAAGTGCACACTGATTTCAAGAAGTCTGGAGAGCTGGTGGAATAGATTGCTGATGAGTTTGTGTGTAATTTAGAATTCGTCTCAGAAAATCTCCTTTGCAATTCACTACTGGTTTTATCAATCAATTCATGGTAAATCTGGGACCACTGATGCTCATTTACACTTTGGGATCCTGGTAAGTGCTCAATGACTATAGAGTCTTGAAATTTTGGGGGCAATACCTTGGCTCTTTTGGTGGCCCATCTTAATGTTGGTACTTCATCACATGTACCTTTCAAAACAAGGTGCTTGGAAAAAATCTCTGAGAAAAAACCTTCAAACATCTCTCTCTTGTTGAAAGAAAAGGAGTACTTGTGGCACCTTAGAGACTAACAAATTTATCTGAGCATAAGCTTTCATGAGCTACAGCTCACTTCATCGGATGCATTCGATGAAGTGAGCTGTAGCTCACGAAAGCTTATGCTCAAATAAATGTGTTAGTCTCTAAGGTGCCACAAGTACTCCTTTTCTTTTTGCGAATACAGACTAACACGGCTGCTGCTCTGAAACCTCTCTTGTTGAAGTTCTTCACAGGCAACAGTATTCAATTCAATTCCTTTAGCAAGGTGCATTAGTTCCTTTTGAAGGTCATTGTTCACAGGAGCAAAAACTTTCAAAATTGTTTTCATAATTCCTAAGAACAAGAATTTGGATGATTCTGTAACTTCCAACAGCCCTCTTGCTTCAAGCTTTGAGTATTCCAACCATGACCGATACATGTACCACTTTTCACTAAGAGAACACAGTACACGTCCAATTATTTTTTAGGAAAATTAATTTCCAGTTGAGCTGGTTTGTGAGTTCCAAGATCAAATGTATCAATGAATCATTCTTGTATATAACCTCACAATGTTCTTTATTATCTTCTGAATTAAATGGTGAGGTTGACTGAGTCTCTTTATGACATGGACGAATCACAAATTTGTCCATTTTGAAAACTATTTGTAGCTCCTGCTTCATCTTGGAGGGGCCTGGTGCCATAGGTCAGCATGGTGTTGTCCTATCATAGGGTATCACTGTAGCATAGTAGGATACATAAACTGATGCTTTTATGCAGAGGCCAAGATACAGATGTTCAAGGGAGTCTGGGAGAAAGCAAACCTGCCTTACTGTGAGCCCAGCCAATAGGAGAGATCTGGAACCAGGTGATACCTACCCACACCCCTAACCTCCTGCTGGGGTCAGGGGAAGGGTAGGTCTTCTCTTTCACTCCTTTTCTGGGGGGATTCTACAGCTGGCAGTGCCTCCAGTCTTATTGGGAGGGTAAGGGAGGGGTTCCAGTGTTATGATACCTTCGTCTGAAGAACAAAAGTCTTTCAAGCAAGCCTCTGAGGCTGCTTTCCTGACTCCCCAAACACAAGAAGCTTAATCTCCATTCAAAAGGGAATGTATTGGAGTGAAGGAAAAGCAAAGCAAAATAGCAACAGGATTTAACAATCCACAGTTGCTGAGTGAGACGGTACTCACAACCCTGTTATCAGTCAATCTAGGTATTCCACTTGACTATGTGTAATAGCATCACAGTCCCTAGACAGTCCTCGTAAGGTTTCTTCTGGGCTCTAGAGGAACATTCCAGTTCTGGTTAGTCCATCCACATTCTTCCTTCTGTCCCTCAATTTAAAAGGAACTCTCACTTCTTCACTCTCCTTCTTTTCCCTTCAATCAGGGAGGCAGGAACTGGTCACAGAAATTCCACCATAGAACACTGTGTCCCCACTTTCCTACTTTATAAGCCTCCTTGCAGAGGCCATCTCTGCAGACACTTTCTTACACTTTTATTATAGCAGCAATGTAATGCAGATTCCACACTTCACATCACTGAAACATAGCCAATATCATTCCCACCCACCCAGGCCCTGCCTGCTACCAGAATTGTGACTATCAGGAACATCTCAGGAACTCAAACTAAGAAATTGGGAGGAAAAACTGGAAACACACCCAGATCACTAAAAATACACTTAACACTAAAACTATACTGAGCATAATTTAATCTTTATTTGATGATTCAGAAGGCACTTCAGGATCTTGCAGTGCCTCAGCGTCATCATTATCAACATCAATTATCATGGTAGATTAGAAGGTGTAGGAGATTGGGCTGAATCTGAAATGACCCTATGACACACCCTGGAAGCTGCTTTTTTGAATAAATCCCTGATATCAGCTTGCTTATTTGTCTTCTGCCTCTTTTGCATAAAAGTAGAATGAAGAATGTGAAATTTTATAACCCCCTGGGTAGTATACTAATCCCAGTTACTAACTTGAAGATTTATATTGGGAGATATCAGAAATGCCAGTTAATAGAGGTTTCTGGTTGATAAAGTGCTGCATAACACAACTTTTACTGTATTTTGGGGAAGATTACAGTCACCTGGGATAGGAAGACAGGACCAACTTGCATTTAATTTTAGAAACAATAGTTCGTTTTCTTTTTCTTATTTGCAATGGACGGCTAACTGCAATAAATGCTGCAAAGCCAGAAAATAATTCAGGGAAAGAAAGAAATAAAACCAAGCAAAAAGATAGTCTCAGTATGATTTTGAAAGAGAGAATAAAAGGTTATATTTATTTGTACCAATGTTTCCATACC
Organism: Lepidochelys kempii; assembly: GCF_965140285.1. Classification (NCBI taxonomy): domain Eukaryota; kingdom Metazoa; phylum Chordata; order Testudines; family Cheloniidae; genus Lepidochelys; species Lepidochelys kempii. Next base: position 80,056,881 of record NC_136380.1, read on the forward strand.
ACTTGAAACAAGTTTCCAGGATTGGGGCCAAATATTATAAGCTCAGAGACAGATAACACACTCTCTGGTGACTGTGGCCCTAATGAGATTTGCCTGACTGGAGAAGCTGACTAACAGATGAACATAGCAGGCTATTTTATTGTAGTGTTGATAAATGAGATCAGCTAGAACAGACAGAAAAACGGAAAACCAATATTTTCATGGTTTATCTTCCATGTAATATAAGTATCTGTCACACAAAGTTATATCTGCAAAGGGACAATATTAATTTGTGCTCCTTATTCCAAAATCAAGAAACATGTTTTCTGAAATTATCTTGCTCATTCTATCTTTAGGTTTTCACAGTCACCAATCCCTGCTGAAATGAATTTAAATTCACTACCTAGCCAAATAGTGCCTTTACTATGAGAGGAAGAAATAAAGAGTCCTATTTTCCCCTTTCTTTTTATTCAATGACACTATGAAACACAAAGACACTCTCAGTTTAGACACAAAGGTCTGTGGGCACAAAAGGCACCTAAATCTGAGTTTAAGCACAAAAATCCTAGTTTTAGGCTCCACTGCAATTCACAAAACTCCTGCTGGGGCCAGAACTTACTCAGAGCCTAAGTTTTTGCAGTAAAAGTTTCCTTCAGCATCTATGTTTCTGCCTTTGAATATGCACACTGCTGCCTCCCTCCCAGCAAAGCCCCAGAGAGAGTACCAAACTCAGAGGAAGACAGGTGTTTGATTGTGCATTGGGCCTGATCCAGTAGGCGTGCTCAGAGGCCACCTACCAGATTGGCCTCTCAGGCAAGTTCATGCAAAACAGTAGGGGTGGGAAGAAAGGCACCCTCCCTCATAACCTTCAGCCCAGTGATTAGGGTACTTACCCAGGAAGGAGGAGGCATCCAGGTCACATCCCCACCCTGCCTGAGAAGGAATTTGAATAGTGATTTGCCAACTCAGTGCCCTAGCCACTGGTCTATGGGTAAGGCTAAGATTTTGTCATGCATATTTTTAGTAAAAGTCACAGACAGGTCATAGGCAATAAAGAATAATTAATGGAAGCCTGTGACCTATCCATGACTTTTACTAAAAATATGCATGACAAAATGGGGTCCTCACATCTCCATGCTGGCAGTGGCCCAGAGCTGTGGGGTTCCCCACTCCCCTGCAGCGGCTTGGAGCTGCGGGGTCCCCTAAATCCCATGGTGCCTCAGAGCTTTGGGGCCACCACAGGTGCTGGGGTACCCTGCAGCTCCCAGGCACCATGGGCTGAAGTCACAGAGGTCTCTGGAAGTCACGGAATCCGTGACTTCCATGACCTCCGGGACAAAATTATAACCCTAGTTATTGGATATTTTCATATGGGGCTCCCTTAGTCTCTCCTATTGAAGTTGCTTCACTGTAGATAACTAATTAAAAAGTCATGAAGGGAAAGCAGTGGATGTGTTGTTCCTTGACTTTAGCAAAGCTTTTGACACTGTCTCCCACAGTATTCTTGCCAACAAGTTAAAGAAGTATGGGCTGGATGAATGGACTATAAGGTGGATAGAAAGCTGGCTAGTTTGTCGGGCTCAACGGGTAGTGATCAATGGCTCCATGCCTAGTTGGCAGCTGGTATCAAGTGGAGTGCCCCAAGGGTCGGTCCTGGGGCTGGTTTTGTTCAATATCTTCATAAATGATCTGCAGGATGGTGTGGATTGCACCCTCAGCAAGTTTGCAGATGACACTAAACTGGGAGGAGAGGTAAATATGCTGGAGGGTAGGGATAGGATACAGAGGGACCTAGACAAATTGGAGGATTGGGCCAAAAGAAATCTGATGAAGTTCAACAATGACAAGTGCAGAGTCCTGCACTTAGGACAGAAGAATCCAATGCACCGCTACAGACTAGGGACTGAATGGCTCGGCAGCAGGTCTGCAGAAAAGGACCTAGGGGTTACAGTGGACGAGAAGCTGGATATGCATCAACAGTGTGCCCTTGTTGCCAAGAAGGCCAATGGCATTTTGGAATGTATATGTAGGGGCATTGCCAGCAGATCGAGGGACGTGATCGTTCCCCTCTATTCGACACTGGTGAGGCCTCATCTGGAGTACTGTGTGCAGTTTTGGGCCCCACACTACAAGAAGGATGTGGAAAAACTGGAAAGAGTCCAGCCGAGGACAACAAAAATGATTAGGGACTGGAACACATGACTTATGAGGAGAGACTGAGGGAGCTGGGATTGTTTAACCTGCAGAAGAGAAGAATGAGGGGGGATTTGATAGCTGCTTTCAACTACCTGAAAGGGGGTTCCAAAGAGGATGGCTCTAGACTGTTCTCAGTGGTAGCAGATGACAGAACAAGAAGTAACAAGTAGTAACAAGTAGATTCAAGTTGCAGTGGGGGAGATTTAGGTTGGATATTAGGAAAAACTTTTTCACTAGGAGGGTGGTGAAACACTGGAATGTGTTACCTAGGGAGGTGGTGGAATCTCCTTCCTTAGAAGTTTTTAAGGTCAGGCTTCACAAAGACCTGGACGGGATGATTTAGTTGGGGATTGGTCCTGCTTTGAGCATGGGGTTGGACTAGATGACCTCCTGAGTCCCTTCCAACCCTGATATTCTATGATTCTATGATTCAAGGGAGAAGAAGGCTTGGATTCTGGTGCTCCCCAGTTCTGGGTTTGTGCTCTAACCACCGGGCTATCACATCATTCACATGCTTGTGCTTTCTCTCTGTGGCCCAAAGGACTCTTCAAGGATTTAGCTTCAACAGGAGAGACTGAGGGAGCCCCATATCAGAATATCCCATAGCCCAGTGATTAGTGCATGCACTTGAGAGGTGTCAAATCCCTCTTGAAATCCCTTCTCCCCCTTAGGCAAAGGGGAGGATCTGAACGCTGGTCTCCCACATCCTAGATTAGAACTCTAACCACTGTGATGAAAATTATGAGGGGAAGGGGAGAAGCTGCAACAAAAACAGCATACATGCCTAACTCTAAAGGGGGGCTCCTTACTGTGAATCACAAGCAGAGGTGTGTACCTCCCTGCAGTATGGACTTCAGTGCCTATCTCTGAGGCTATGTTTACACTACCGCGGTAAGTCGACCTACGCTACGCAACTCCAGCTACGTGAATAATGTAGCTGGAGTCAATGTACCTTAGGTCAAGTTACCATGGGGTCTACACTGTGTGGGGGGGGGTCGACAGGAGAAACTCTCCCATTGATTTACCTTACTCTTCTTGTTCAAGGTAGAGTACAGGGGTTGACTGGAGAGCGATCTGCTGTTGATTGCTAAATCGACTGCCCGTGAATCAATCTCAGAGCGTCTATCTGGGCTGTAGTGTAGACCTGTCCTCAGAGAGGTGTGAGGCTTAGCACACACCCCTCTCCTCAGCATCTGCTATTGGCTGGCTTAGGGGGCTCCCTGCCTAGCAGGCTGGCTTTTGTGAATTGCAATTTTAAGTCACTCTTCCCATTCATTATATAGGTAGCCCAGTGCCTAACACAGGCTTTGTGAATCTCAATGTCTTCCTGTTTCACAATACCTTTATCCTTCTGTGCATTCAGGTCAGAGCACTTTACCAAATATTAATAGCCAGAAGTAGCAGAAGCTAATGTGGTTAAAGTACAGAAGTAAAGAACTACAGCCAGGATAAACACAAAGCATTTCAAACAATTAAAGATTGTGCAAAACAGAAAGATTGGGTGGATTGAAGAAAGCAACTACTGTAACAAATAAACAAAAATGATTAGTAGAGCAAAGAAGGACAGAAGTATTTTTAAGTATGTAAGCAGTCAGCAAGGGTGAAAAAAACATTTTGTCCTCTTAAGCATGATAGTGGGAAATTAGTGCCAGTGGATAAAGAAGTAACATTAAAAACATTAAATAATCACTTTGGATCTGTCTTAAGAATTGAAGAGGGTGGAGATTTGCCTAAATCAGGGATCAGATTTACAGGGATAATAGACAAGGAATTAGAAAATGTGCAGACAACATTAGAATTGGTTACAACAAGGTCAGAGACACTTAACACTGAAAGACACTAGATCCAGATAATGCAGAGCACATGAGGATAGAGAGAAAAGAGACGAAGCTGCTCTGGTAGAGGTTTCACAAGTTCAGGCACTGAGGGCTTATCTACACTTTAAAGGCTGCAGCAGTGCAGCTGCATCACTGTAGCTGTGCTGTTGTAGCGATTCAGTGAAGATGCTCCCTACGCCGATGGGAGGCCTTCTCACCCAGGGCCGGCTCCAGGCACCAGCGTTCCAAGCAGGTGCTTGCGGCAGCAGTTAGAAAGGGGCGGCAGTGTTTCCATGGTGGCGACAATTCAGCGGCAGCCCCTCTGTCCCACCGGCCATGGCGGCAAATCGGTGGCAGCTTCCCCCTTTTGCCGTCTGTGGCGGCAGTTTTTTTCACTGCGTTGGGTGGCAAAAACTGTAGAGCCAGCCCTGCCATCAGCATAGGCAATCAACCTCCCCGAGAGGCAGTAGCTATATTGACGGGAGAAGACTTTCCGCCAACATAGCGCGGTCTACACCTGGAGTTAGGTCAGTATAACTGTGTTGTTCAGGGGTGTGGATTTTTCACACCTCTCAGCAACGTAGTTATACCAACATAAGTTGCTAGTGTAGACCAAGCCTAAGAGAAATATCCTGTGGGATGTGAAAAAAGGTCAACACTGTGGACAGCTCAGTGAAAACTTATGTTTAATGTGCGTCAGTCAAACAAATAAACAAACAACCTGTTAAGGTTCACAAGGAATTGGATGGATAATACCAAAAACATTACAAAACCATTATAAAAAGTGAATAGTATGTCCTCAACTGGAATATTTTGTTCAATAGTGATCACCCTATCTCAAAAAGGACGTAGCAGAAACAGAAGTTGTTCAGAAATAGCAACACAAATGATGAGACACAGAAAAGCGTTCTTATGATGAGAGATGGAAAAAACTGGGATTATTTACTTGCACACACCACACAATAGCTTTCAAAACTCTTTGCCATCTGATACTATTAAGGACTAGAGCTTAGCAGGATTCAAAAAAGGGTTACTATTTGAATAGATAACAAGAACATCCAAAGTTGCAACCACAGAAACAAATAATAATAAAAAATACTATAAGAAAGAAAAAATGTTTGAAGGGGATATAAACGCTCATGCTTCAGGATACAAGCCAGTCTCTAAATGGGTGCTAGAAAGAAGCTTTCTTTGTGAGTGGTTTTTCCCTGTCTACCTAACTGTTCATTGCACCTTACTCTGAGGCATCTGATATTTTGAGACAGGACAGTGAACCACTCGTCTGATCCAGTCCAGTCTGTTTGTATGGATGTATTATCTTTGTATCTAAAGTTATGAATATTAACTATAAACCTGTATTTCAAATGTGTTGCTCCTGGGGTAATATCCATGAGGTAGTTTGCATCCAGTCTGGTCAGCACTTTTTGAATGGACTATTCAAATTGATGGCCCATTAACAAACACAATGGGCCTGTCATAAATATAAAGGGAAGGGTAACCACCTTTCTGTATACAGAACTATAAAATCCCTCCTGGCCAGAGGCAAAACCCTTTCACCTGTAAAGGGTTAAGAAGCTAAGATAACCTCACTGGCACCTGATCAAAATGACCAATGAGGAGACAAGTTACTTTCAAAGCTGGAGTGGGGGGGAATACAGGGTCTGTCTGTCTGTGTGATGCTTTTGCCGGAAACAGACCAGGAATGCTCTTCAGAACTCTTGAAAAAAGTTAGTTAGCAATCTAGCTAGAAATGCGTGAGATTTTATTTTGTTTAATGGCTGGTAAAATAGCTGTGCTGAATGGAATGTATATTCTTGTTTTTGTGTCTTTTTGTAACTTAAGGTTTTGCCTAGAGCGATTCTCTATGTTTTGAACCTGATCACCCTGAAAAGTAGTTACCATCCTGATTTTACAGAGGTGATTCTTTTACTTTTTCTTCAATTAAAATTCTTCTTTTAAGAACCTGATTGCTTTTTCATTGTTTTTAAGATCCAAGGGTTTGGGTCTGTGTTCACCTATGCAAATTGGTGAGGATTTTTATCAAGCCTTCCCCAAGGTGTAGGGCTTGGGGAGATTTTTTTGGGGGAAGACGTCTCCAAGTCGGCTCTTTCCCTGTTCTTTGTTTAACACGCTTGGTGGTGGCAGCATAGGCTTCAAGGACAAGGCAAAGTCTGTACCTTGGGGAAGGTTTTAACCTAAGCTGGTAAGAATAAGCTTAGGAGGTTTTCATGCAGGTCCCCACCTCTGTACCCTAGAGTTCAGAGTGGGGGAGGAACCTTGACAAGGCCATAGAAGAAGCTTATTCCCGCCACATTGGCCTTCCCAAGGGCGTTTTAGCCAGACTATGGGTTATAGCTCCGGCTCATTGAAGCCTGCAAGGGCATGTGACTTGCTCGTGTGGCCCTGGACTCCATCTTGTACCTGTAATTCTCCACAAACTAAGAGTGAGAGCATCCCGGCCACGTGGGAGAAAGTATAAAAGGCCCTGGAAGCAAATTCATTTGTACCTCTTGCCTGCACATATGTCTGGACTATGGATTTACCCTAAAGGGAGCATTTCAGTCAATGGACTGAGGACCTTTCAATCTTTTGGAAGTCACCGAGACTTAACAAGCCAGCAGTTTATTCCATCGCTGCTTCAAACCTGATACAAGAACTTTGCAATGATTGTATGTATTTGATTCCTTGACCATTTTAACTCTCTCTTCTTTCTTTTCTCTTATAAATAAACTTTTAGATATTAGATAGTAAAGGACTGGCAACAGCATGAGTATTGGGAAAGAGCTGAGTTATGTATTGACCTGGCTATGTGGCTGATCTTCTGAGATTAGAAGAACCCTTTGTTTGATTAAATTGATTTTAAATAACCACTCATCATTAAGTCTAGTGTCTGGGTGGTGAAACAAGGGCTGAGATACCAAAGGAGGCTGCATTTCTGACTTCTTGTTAATCAGTGTGGTGAGACAGAAGTTAGCTTTTGTAACTGGTTTGGTGTATCTTATGGAAGAATAACCACCAGTTTGGTGTGTGTATGTCTCATTTCTCAGCAGTTTGTCCTGAATTTGGGTTTCTCAGCTGTCACCCACTGAGGCATGGTGACACTGTCATAGATCATTGGTCTGTGACCAATTGTTAACGTCTGTGGCTTAATTGTGACTGGGTAACCCCTTCCTCTGTCAGCCATTAAAGAAGGCTGCAGGAAAGGTCTTGTCCTGTTTACACACACACAGGTGCAAGGGTATCCTTGCAATGATGCTTTCATTTCCTGCAGTGTCATCCCTAATCACTGCCTTCCTGTTTGTAAGTTATTTTACCTGTAGTTTTGTGCTGGCTGTCAAAGTACAGCTGCATTATATGTTTTGCCTTGTACCACTGGACCGTTCAATTTCACACTTATCTTTCATTCATCCATGGCAATAATACCTTGCCTTTGTATAGTCACTGTCACAGCTTGTTCATGTTGTATCCAGTATAATACTTTGTTTCACAGCCATAGGGGTTGTCCTAGCTGCTAAAGCTGGATGAAAAGGAAGAGATGGATGAGGTAATTCACCTTCTCAGATGCTCACTAGCTGGGAGGCTTAAAGTGAGTAGCATGTATAGTCTGTTTCCAAAACCACTGCCAATGTAAAGAGCTGCAAAATCTATGGCATTGACTTTTGTTACATTTGGCAATTGGCTTGTCAGGATTGTTACTGATCCATTTTATCATCATTTTGAATGTTTCTCCACCACCATGCTGCCTTGACAATGTGCTACTCTGTCTGCCTCATCTGCTCCCTTACACAGTTCTTTGAATGTTTCCACTGGCCTTGACTTAAATAGTTATAGTGTGCAAGGGGCTAATGGAACTTATTGGAACTGAATAGGGTATCTGTCTTTGGCCCATTCCTCCTGATCTAGTTTCTATGTTCTACAAATTCCCTTTCCTACCTCCCTTACTGTAGTAGTGATGATCTGATGGACACTGCATAGATGTCTCTCTTACAGAATATTTTGGCGTACTGTATAGTCTCCATTTTTTTGCCTCTCCAAGCAATAGATTACATTGCTGCTGTATTCATCTTAAAAACTCACACAGATATGCTAGTGTTCATTTTCTGGTAGTAGGGAAATGGGTCACATGGGAAGGAATAAAAATTGTGCACCAACTTTCTGAATGCTATTTGGCTTTATTTTTCAGTCCCTTTCACTGCCAGATTTTTTTTTCAGACCCAGTAAACTTCAGTGACATTTTAAAAAAACAACTTTCCTTCTTTTGAATTAGGAAAAGATTGCCAATAAGTATTGTGACTGTTACTCAGGATTACTTAATGACTTTACCATCATGATTTATCTACATCAATGTGAAACAGAGAGACAGAGCTTGATATGAAGAACAATTCAAACCATTTATAAGGAAAAAGTGACATTTTTACATTTGTCAATTTAGATTTATAAATGGCAGTCAAAGTTCACTGCAGGTCAATGTATCTTAATAACTAGTAACTGAAAACAAAATATGTTCCAAGGTGAAAAGTCATGCAAGATGTTTATTGGGGGAAGGGCTAAGGCATGAGAATGAGAATGCTTCATTTAAATTAAAGAAGAAAAACAGCGATCTGGGTTGTTAGAAAAACAGAATGTAAACGAGATACCTTTCCTGCCAGGAATGGGGAGAACTGATTTGCACAAAATAAGAAGCTGTATGAAACTCAAACTGATCCTAAACTAAATCTTTCTTATGGTTTGAAAAGGCATATTTGAGTTTGTTTGGTTTTTTTCATTTTTGTGCCCCTCTATACTTCCTGGTTCTGCTCAATACTGAAGTAAAAGCTCTACAATACTAAGGCCGGGTTCTGAATCTCCTACTCACACTGATGAATAGTTAATCACTTGATCAGGTTCACTGGCTTCACCTATGTGAGCAAGTTGTTCACACAGTCTGGCTCCATAAAAACAGCTGTTTTGTCGGGTTTCCACCCACCATGGAAGTGCTGAAAATCTCATGGGGAAGTGTGTCTGACAGAGGCTATGGAATATTCAAATTCTTTGTTTTTTTTATATATGACAAGAATTTGAATATTCCATAGCCATATAAAACAAATATCTTTATAGCTTGTAAATGATTGTATTCCTGACTAAATGGGTAAGATAAGGAATGCTTCCTGCAGGAATAAAAGAATGTGGGGGAGGGGTAATTAATACAAATCCCTATACTGAAACATATACAGATAAGAAGTCTTTCAAAGTTTCACCCTCCCTGGAGAAGAAGCACCATGACTGATTTGGCCTGGTTCAAAAGGCAAAAGGTGGCAAAGGACTTGAAACTATATATAATGACAGCCCTGATTCTTGCGAGAAAAATACAGACATCTGGGAACTGACAGGCATGAGGCTGTGACCAATAGAAACAGGCCCTACAGGAGGTCTGCACATGGAAAATGGGTGACACTTGGTGTGATAAATGAAGGTGGGGTAGCTCCCTTTTATGGACACCCAGCCAACCAGTTAGCTACAAAATCCCTGTTAGTAGCTATTCTCTACTTGCTTTACCTGTAAAGGGTTAAAAAAGCCCATAGGTAAAAGAAAGAGAGCAGGACCTGACCCAAAGAGCCAATGGAGGACTAGAACTTTTTAAAATTGGGAAAAAACTTTCCCTTTGTCTGTTGTTGTTGTTCTCTGGAGAGCAGAGACACAGAGCAGCAATGCTGTAAGCAGCTTTAAAACCAGGTATGAAAAAGCATCAATTCATTCCTTGAATCTACTTATCTGAAACCCCAGATATGTAGGTAAATCAGGGAATGTATAGGAAGACGCGATTAGGGTTATTTCTTTTATTTCTTAGTGGCTTGTGGACTCCTCAAGATGCTTTTGTTTTGCTTGTAACCTTTAAGCTGGACCTCAAGAAGGTTATTCTTTATGTTTAATTTTTGTAAGTGGGTTTTTTAAATCTAGAAAAAGCCTAAGTTCCAGGTGTATTTTCTTTCTTTTTGTTTTTAATAAAATTTACTTTTTTTGAGAACAGGATTGGATTTTTGGTGTCCTAAGGGGTTGGTGCACATGTTTTTAATTAGCTGGTGGCAACAGCCAATTTCTAATGTTTTCCTTTCGCAGCTCTTCCCCAGAGGGGGTGGTGAAAGGGCTTGAGAGTACCCCACAGGAAGGAATTCCCAAGTGCACCTTCTTGGGTTCCCAGGAGTTTTGCATTTGTGAGGTGGCAGCATCTACCCAACCAAGGTCAGAGAAAAACTGTAACCTTGGGAGTTTAATACGAGCCTGGAGTGGCCAGTATTAATTTTTAGAATCCTTACAGGCCCCCACCTTCTACACTCAAAGTGCCAGAGCGGGGAATCAGCCTTGACACCTGATAAGCTAGGCATGTGTATAAGCCGTTTGTTGTTTTTAAGATATGTTTTCTCAAAATTATTTTATTCTGAATAAATACTACTTTGCTTTATGAAAATGTGCTGGTCATTGTCCCTGCAAGGACAAAATTATAGGTGCTGAACTAAAGTCAGACCTGCTGAGAAGATCGTAGCGCATTGCAGGGGTCTGTAGCCTAAGGCTCTGATCTGGAGCGAGAGAATTGTGGCAGTCTGCCCCAAGAAAGAGGATGGTGAGAGCCCTGGGAGCTAAGTAGGGTGTCCTCGAGGACACCACGAGGGGGTCAGAGCTGCATTTAATCCAGGAACTGTAACAGCCTGATCTCCTGGGACTTCAGTCTCAATTTACAAACCCAAGCTGTATAGATTCATAGTTTTTTAAGAACAGAAGGGACCATTAGATCATCTAATCTGACTTTCTGTATGACATATGACATAGAATTTAACCTAATTACCCCTGCATTGAACCCAACAACTTGTGTTTGGCTAAAGCATATCTTCCAGTCTTAATCTGAAGACATCAAGATATGGAAAATCCGTGTCTTCCCTTGGTGATTTGTTCCAATGGTTAATCACCTTCACTGTTAAAAATGTGTGCCTGCTTTCTAATTTGAATTTGTCTGCCTTTCATGTTCAGCCATTGATTCTTGTTATGCCTTTCTCTGCTAGATTCAAGCAATCTTCAGAACCTGGTATTTTCTCCCCATGAAGGTACTTACACACTGTAATCAAGTCACTGATCAATCTTCTTTTTAATACACTAAGCAGACTGAACTCTTTACGTCTCTCCCTGAAAGGCATTTTTGCCAGCCCTCAAATCTTTTTTGTAGCTCTTTCCTGCACCCTGTCCAAATGTTCGCTAACCCAAATAGCTGAGATGAGAAGACTCTTTTGTATGTTTAGCCCAGCTGAACCTTTTAAGGTTTACCCATCACTAACTGTGGCTTTGTGAGTCAGTGGCTAGGCTTCACCTGGTCTGTGTGAAGTGACAGCTTGCAGATGTTAGAAGGAAAGGCAAAATATAATATGTCCTGTGGAAATAGAATGTTAAGAGACTATTGGATACATTGGTATCGGAGAAAGGTCTTCTGCTTTTGACTGGTAAATTAGAGGAGGTTTAGAGAAGAGCCGGGAGAATGGAAAACATGACCTGTAGGGACAGACTCAAGGAGCACAATCTATTTAGCTTAACAAAAAGACAGTTAAGAGGTGACTTGATTACAGTTTATGAGGTCCTACATGGAGAACCAAAAATTGACAGTGGACTCTTCAGGCTAACAGGCAAACATGTAACAAGATCCAAAGACTGGAAGTTGAAGCTACACGAATTCAGATTGGGACTAAGGTGCCCATTTTTAACAGTAAATGTCATCTTGAGTGTATCACAGGTTGATAACAGTAAGCGTAATTAACCATTGGAACACCTTACCAAGGGTTGTGGTGGATTCTCTATCACTAGCAATTTAAGTCAAGATTAGATGTTTCTCTAAAAGATATGCTCTAGTTCAAACAGGGATTAATTCAGGGATGTTCCTGTGGCCTGTGTTAGACAGGAGGTCAGACTAGATGTTCATAGTGATCTCTTCTGGCCTTAGAATCTAAGAATCTATTAACTACAAGTTACCCCTAAACTAAATAACTTGCATCAAGAAAGAGGTCCTAGATGGGAAACCTCACCACAAAGGAAGGTGGGTAACTTTCCCAGAAAACTCCAATGGATTGTATGAAATTGAGGAATTAAGAAGGACAAGCTGCTTCTTAAGAAAACGTTCTCCTCCCATCTGAGCTGCGAATGAATAGCTTCTCTTAGAAAAGTCACTGAGGAGACAACCAAAAAGGTAGAAAGGGTGACTTATTTGAAGTTTGGTATGGAATGAAGTGCTAATTAATCTGAGCAATTCTTCACATTGTGGAAAAGAAATAAACTTGAGTGACTTAGGAGCAACATTGACTCATGTAAAGAGATGTGAAAGAAGGTACAAACAATAGACATTTAAGTAAGAAGGCATGGAGCAGTCAAACCTTTTATCCCCTTAGATGTGGAATGGGAAGCAGAATAAAAAAAGCACATAGAGATAGTCTACCAGATAGTAAGCAAAGATACAGCTTCCAAGGATTCTTTCACTCTTAAAGATTTAGTCTTATAGAAGTTTTAGGACTGATATGATCTTGCAATTTCCTTCACCTCCCGCAGTGGCTGCGTTGCAGGGAGGTGTGGTGTGAGACAGAAGCTGGGGGAATAGGATATCAGTGTTAACCAGTGATACCAGTGTCAACAGTGTTCTTGGGGTGGAAAGGCTGCCTGTTGCCAGCTGCAAGGAAAGCTGATGGACCAGCACCTCTCCATACATGTCTCGTATGTACATGGTAAGACACACATCTACTCAACAGCGGAGGCTAAGCTAGGGGTGTGGGGCCAGAGACATCAGCTACATGTCAGGGTAGTCAAGGATTTTCCATGGCCAATGATGCTAGGAAGAGACTAGTGGCACACTAAAGACTAACAGATTTATTTGGGCATAAGCTTTCATGGGCTAGACTAGCCCACGAAAGTTTATGCCCAAATAAATCTGTTAGTCTTTAAGGTGCCACCAGACTCCTCGTTGTTTTTTGTGGATACAGACTAACACGGCTACCCCGATAGGAAGCGACTGGCAGTTTCCCAGCCTTGATGCAGAGGAAAATAGCACAAAAGCTGGTGGTGAGGAAAGGTGTCGTGAACCCAGAGCAACAGCCTAGGACAGAGAGAACCAACAGTCACTCAGAAAAGAAGTGGAGGGAGCTGGAATTTTGAGTTGAAATAACTGCAAGGGGCCTATTTCAATATAGCCTTTCTGGGCCCCATTTTCTACCCTCTCTTCATCTTGATGGTTATGCATACCTATGTGGTGAATATTCAGATTGGAATCATGGAATATTTGTATTAATCTGTTTTTTCCACTACACTTTTGTGCAGTAAAGGAGCATATGGACCTTGGTTATATTTGTAAATATGATGGGTCCAATCATGAACCAGTGTAAATTAGGAATAAGTCCACTGAAATCAGACCAAGGTAACATAATTTCACCCTTTATCTTTCTGTTGCTGACTTTCCGTCCCCTAATTTGGCTTGATCAAAGAACTACTAGAGTACAAGCCTCAAAGAAACTAGTTTAATTGATTCTGCATGAAATAGGGTTGCCAGGTGTCCAGTTTTTGACTGGAAAACCCGATCGAAAAGGGTCCCTCGTGGCTCTGGTCACCACTGCCGATTGGGCCATTAAAAGTCCAGTCGATGGTGCTAAGGCAGGCTAGTCCCTGCCTGTCCTGGCACCGTACTGTGCCCTGGAAGCAGCCAGCAGGTCTGGCTCCTGAGTGGGACGGGGGTCCACAGGGCTCCGTATGCTGCCCCTGCTCCACACTCCCATTAGCCAGAGCCCTCACCCCCTCCCTCACCCCAACCCCCTGCCCCAGTCCAGTGAAAGTGAGTGAGGGTGGAGGAGGCCAAGCCACCACGGTGGGAGAATGTAGCGAGCAGTATCTCAGGGAAGGGGTGGGGCCTCGAAGGGGATGAGGGCTAGGGTGTTAGGTTTTGGGTGATTAGAAAGTTGGCAACCCTAGCATGAAATTTAAATCAATACATGTTTTTAAATTTTACACTTGGTGCTGTATCTATGTTTTGTTGAACTTAGACTTATGGAAAATATTTTGTCAGAGACAAGCATGAAATGAAAAAGTGTGAAATGGCCTAATGTCTCTACTTTGTCATTTTAAATAACAATAAGACTTTCAATTATCCCCTAGTAGAGAATTAATAAAAGCTGTCTATAATGTCATAACAGACAGGACAACATAGTTACATCAAGGTATAAAGCACTTGAGTGCTTTTTGATGACCAAAGAAATCTATGTTCATTCTGCAAGGTTTCCCACACACCAAAATGGTATGAATGGCATATGTTACTTGTATAATTAAAATCTGATTATATTATAATGTAGAAATTAACTTTCTGCAAGTGCCTCATTATTTCCTGTTTCATCTGCCAAATGCAAGTAAATTTTATTGTGTGAGTGAATTAAGTCAAGACATGCTACCAGATTGTTATCCTGAACAGAACTCATTTAGTGATGTGTTTCATTCTTAAAATATGTACAGATGGCTGTGCTAAATGAGACATAATAAATGTTCATTTTGCTGTAGATCACAACTCATTTATAAATAAAAACAATCTTGATAATGTTTGGAGCCTGATTCTGGTCTCTTCTGCAATGATTTTATAGTAGAATAATATTACTGACTTCGGTGGATGTATCTCCCATTTGCACTAGTGCAAATGAGATCAGTATTGGGCTCCTTGTGATCAGGAGTAGTTCCATGTATATAAAACTTGGTAGGTTTCAGAGTAGCAGCCATGTTAGTCTGTATTCGCAAAAAGAAAAGGAGTACTTGTGGCACCTTAGAGACTAACCAATTTATTTGAGCATAAGCTTTCGAGAGCTACAGCTCACTTCATCAGATGCATAAAGTGGAAAATACAGTGAGGAGATTTATATACACACAGACCATGAAAAAATGGGTGTTTATCATACACATTGTAAGGAGAGTGATCACTTAATTTGAGCTATTACCAGCAGGAGAGTGGGATGGGGGGAGAGAAAACTTTTTGAAGTGATAATCAAGGTGGGCCATTTCCAGCAGATTTCCAGGAGTTAACAAGAACGTCTGAGGAACGGGGGCGGGGGGCGAAGGAATAAACAAGGGGAAATAGTTTTACTTTGTATAATGACTCAACAATAATTCAACCACTCCCAGTCTCTATTCAAGCCTAAGTTAATTGTATCCAATTTGCAAATTAATTCCAATTCAGTAGTCTTTCCTTGGAGTCTGTTTTTGAAGATTTTTTGTTGAAGAATAGTCACTTTTAGGTCAGAAATCGAGTGACCAGAGAGATTGAAGTGTTCTCCAACTGGTTTATGAATGTTATAATTCTTGACATCTGATTTGTGTCCATTTATTCTTTTACGTAGAGACTGTCCAGTTTGACCAATGTACATGGCAGAGGGGCATTGCTGGCACATGATGGCATATATCACATTGGTTGATGTGCAGGTAAGCGAGCCTCTGATTGTGTGGCTGATGTGATTAGGCCCTATGATGGTGTCCCCTGAATAGATATGTGGGCACAGTTGGCAACAGGCTTTGTTGCAAGGATAGGTTCCTGGGTTAGTGGTTCTGTTGTGTGGTTGCTGGTGAGTATTTGCTTCAGGTTGGGGAGCTGTCTGTAGGCAAGGACTGGCCTGTCTCCCACATTTTCTCTCCCCCCACCCCACTCTCCTGCTAGTAGTAGCTCATCTTAAGTGATCACTCTCCTTACAATGTGTATGATAAACACCCATTTTTTAATGGTCTGTATATAAATCTCCTCACTGTATTTTCCACTTTATGCATCCAATGAAGTGAGCTGTAGCTCACGAAAGCTTATGCTCAAAGAAAACTTGATAGTGAATTAAAAATATTCCTTCAGGTCAAGTCTCCCACTGAAGTCAAAAAAGCCTATTTAGAGGCCTCAGGACTGGGCCTGGAATTGTCAAGAATTCCCCAATGTTGTAAAGTCCAATACAGGACTAAAATTTGCTACTCAGCCAGAATGTAATGTTATTTAATGCTTTTATATTTTCCTTTGCAGTTGTCAAATGACCTTGTCACATAAAGGAGCTTCTAATATTCTGAGATGTTTTTCCCCATTCTGGTTCCCATGATGTCATGCAACACAATACCAGCATTACATAATTTGTGGCCTGTCTTGCCTCCCTTAGGTATGCCACATGAGGGCCACATCAGTGAATGTAAATTCCATTTTCACTGACAGAAAGCCAGTTCATAAATGATAGATACCTTCATTTTTCTTGAGCCTTTTTTCCTCCTCAATGTCAACTGACCAACCATTTTCAAAGAATTGATTGCTAACTGGTGAGCTAGAGAGAAGCAAATAAGCTTAACTACTCACACAATCTATTAAAACATATCTAGCACTCATGTGAGCATTTAGTGCAGTCTGAAGGATGAAAACCAGAGTGTTCAATGTAGAATGAAAAATTATTGCATTGTGACATACCTTTGCAACGTTGACTAGATAGCAAAAAAAAAAAAAAAAAAACCCTACAATTAAAAATATATATATACAGTATGTGGGAAATAGGGTGCCCCTTTTGCCCCTGTGTATCTAGCCTCTGCTTCTCACAGATTTAGGGACACTCCAAGCTGGTGCAACTTCCGTGCTCTTTATTTGTGTCAGTTTCCTACTACATCAGGGATCGGCAACCTGTGGCACGCAGCCCGCCAGGGTAAGCCCCCTAGGTTTACCTGCCGTGTCCACAGGTTCAGCCGATTTCCAGCTCCCTCTGGCTGCAGTTTGCCGCTCCAGGCCAATGGGGTCTGCTGGAAGTGGCGTGGGCTGCCGGATGCCAAAGTTGCCAATTCCTGTACTATATACGTGCTATTTACAATAGCTTGGCCTAGCACAGGCCTTGTCAACAACAGCACCTACCTCTCCCTGAGCCTCCTGATCTCCACCCCCTTTTCACTTAGTTCCTCCCAGCCTTATAGCTCCTGCCTAATGAGACTGGCAGGTGCAGTCAGTGATTAGGTAAACCTAGGCTAATTTACCCAGCCCCAGCCCATTTCCCCTGGCTGGGGCTGGAATGGCAGGAGCTGATTGAGCCTTCCCCAGCAGCATCCTGCTACAATGTGATTACATTCTGATTCAACCCTTGACTAAAATATTATACATTTCATACACGTAAACAATATTGTGACGTTGCACTCTATATGATTTTATGAAAGTATGCTGATGAGTGTGAACACATGAAAGAGACTGGACAGAATAAAAGAGCATTTGGTGGCAACTGTCATGGGTTGGTAAAAAGGACACAAGGTAATGTCCATTTGCTAATCTGTAGCAAAGAGAGCTCCATCATGTAACTAAAATATACTTCATGCAAAAGGTCTCTTGGGATTATTACAAAGTTTATAATCTACTGAGTGTGGTCATTCTATTTGTATAAATGTATCACTCTTGTATCTGAAACTAGAAATATGAAATATAACTGAGGGTCTATTGTAATTATGTCAAGTGTGGGCCATTAATGGTGGTTTGGAATCTTGATGGCTCCCATCAACCAGGACAACTGACTGTGGATGGCTCTGTTTGCAAGCAGGCCTCCCTGTGAGTCAGGCTGGGAGGAATGAAGGATTGGGGTCTCACAGGACATGTGATCATGTCACCTGAACTGGAATCCATCTTTAACCTGGTGTTTTTCCATTGAGAAGGAGGGGTGGAAACGCAGAGGGACAAAGGATTCCCACCTTATGCAAAAGATATATAAGTGGGTGGAACAGAACAAGGGAGGCAGCCATTATGAGAAATCCCCTAGCTACCACCTGAGCTGGAACAAGGGCTGTACCAGGGGAAAGGATTGTGCCCAGACTAGGAAGGCGCCCAGTCTGTGAAAGAAACTTATTGAAACATCTCTGAGGGGGAGATTTTATCTGTATTCAGTTTTATTACTGTATTAGACTTAGACTTGAATGTTTTGTTTTATTTTGCTTGGTAATTCCCTTCTTCTGTCTGCTATTACTTGGAACCACTTAAATCCTACTTTCTGTATTTAATAAAATCAATTTTTACTTATTAATTAACCCAGAGTGTTAGGGGGCTTATTCCTTGACCCACTTACTTCCCTGGTCCTTCTCGCATGAACAGAGAGCAACAATACCCAAAGTCCAAAGGTGTAAACAATTCGATGTTTATTGGGGTGAACTTCCAGCAAGCATGATTCCAGTTTCCTTCCTTAGTGTCCCCCTTCCCAGCTCTGACACCACAGAGCCTTACACCTGTGTCCCTATTCCCATTCCTGCCCTTAGCCAAACATGATTCCAATTTCCCCACCCCCATTCCCTGTTCCCATTTCCCCCTTTAGCAAAACATGATTCCAATTTCCTTACCCCCATTCCCTGTTCCCATTTCTCACACACCCACCCCCCTCACTTCCTGATTGACTGCAGACTACATAGTAAAACTTGAGTTCTATACCTTAGCTATACCTTAACCAATCATTTTCCTGAAATTTGACTAACCAATCCTAACATATTGTAACATGATTATGTAACCAATTATATCCCACCACCTTAATTAGTTTACACCAAGCAAAATTAATTATACAGCAGACAGGAACAATCACAGAACCAGACAGAGATTATACAGACAAACAATAGCAAAGTGGGAACTATAATGACAAAACAATACAAAAGTGAGGATTTCACATCCAACCTATTGATAAGTGAGTTCTTGCCAGATAGGATGCTATCAAACTAAGTTTCCTTTTACATTTTCTAGGCACTTCCCTTTCTCTGGAGGTGATAGGCATTATCAGGACAGGATTGTATTCCTAACAGCCCAATAGCACCTTATTTCAATGTGACTAGTTTGGAATGTGAGGAGGTGACTGGTCACTTCCCAGCTTATGGCTGCCTCTGCTGCTTTACTTGAAACCACTTAAATCCTACTTTCTGTATTTAATAAAATCAATTTTTACTTATTAATTAACCCAGAGTATGTATTAATACCGGGGGAGGGGGGGCAAACAGCTGTGCACATCTCTCTATCAGTGTTATAGAGGGCAAACAACTTCTGAGTTTACCCTCTATAAGCTTTATACAGGGTAAAACAGATTTATTTGGGGTTTGGACTCCATTGGGAGTTGGGCATCTGAGTGTCAAAGACAGGAACGTTTCTTAAACTGCTTTCAATTAAGTCTGCAGCTTTGGGGCACGTGGTTCAGACCCTGGGTCTGTGTTGGAGCAGACTGGCGTGTCTGGCTCAACAGACAGGGTGCTGGAGTTCCAAGCTGGCAGGGAAAGCAGGGGCAGAAGTAGTCTTGGCACATCAGTTGGCAGCCCCCAGCCGGGTTTCGTGATCCGGCTCGTCACAAATATTTAAAATGTTTCTTTCAAAATTATCTAATTTCATTTGTATAAAGTTTCTGTTGAGAGCAGCATCTTCATACGACATTTGAGGTCCTTTTAAAATGTAAGGTAATAAACACTAGCATGTCAATCTATTTTAGTCAGGCACCTAAAATATTAATCAACAAGATGCCTGTATGGTGAAGTATAGACACTGGGGCCAGGTCCTCAGCTGATGTAAGTGGGTATAGCTCCGTTGACCTGAATGACGAAGTACATGTCCCACATCCTTGGCTGCCCCAGGAACTTCTCAAACTTTCTTCTTTTAGTGTACCCACTCTGTATCATTTATTCAAATCCCTTCTACCACCACCTATACATTTCATCACAATAGTCCTAATTCCTATAACCTTCAGCCCTGGCAGAAAAAGAGCTCTCCCTTACTTGGGATCTCCTTTGCTCCAGACACAGCTAGTGTTGTCCTCCCACCCTAACACTGCCTTCTTGCCTTTTATCAAGATAGTCAGCCAGTTAATTCCTTCACTCACCCAGCCTCCCTATCTGATTAGCTCCCTATTTCCTCATTCAGCCATCATTGGGGAAACTGAGGCTACAGTGATCAGGGTGCTGACTCATCTGTCAGGCCTCAGCACTTTGTCACAGGGACTTATGCTTATTTATACCAACTAAGGATCTGGCCTAATTCTGTTGTTAGGGTTTTAATAGTTTCCATGTAGCTTTATTTTTCATATGGTCTTTATGTGGTACGTGTTGTGACTATTTAGAACCACATTCAGGGTAGCCACTATGGGGCATATAGAGTAAGGAGGTAAGAGTCTGTGTGAATAGGAAATAGAGTCTGGCATTCACCCAGATTGCTGTGTCCTGGGTCTCTAATCTGTATATTTTCATATGAGATTGTTATGTTTGCAGAGCTATAACTAAAAGTTGATAACACTTCCAATATAAGCCCCTCTTCTAGAATGAGAGCAACCAGTGAGAAAGACTCACCCCTTCCAGACTCTTTGCCTTTTTCCACTCCTTCTCTCACCCCAGGAAGTTGTATAGGAAACTCCATGAGATTCACCTCATTGAGTTTTCCTGCCACTCTGGTCCCCTGTTGTACTCGCCCCGCCCTGACCCCCACCCTGCTGCCACCCACACACACACGGGAGGGAGCGTTATGGCATGTCTTAAAATATTCTGCACATATGCATATTAATGTAAACATTACTCTGAACTATAGTATCTATGGACACAATAGTAAAGGAACCATTGAAAGCCACCACTGCAAAGTTCTACCTCTAGAAGAGATGCAGCACGGACCTTGCAGCCCAGGGGGAGAGGAAGCTAAGGTGATTTTAAGAGACTTTTGCACCCTTCCAATGCTGGGCTACTGTGGAGGGTGGAAAGGTCCTGCAGAGTAACTGAGACAGCCCTGGTAGCCTAAGTGACAGTAGCCTCCCTGGGCTACTTTATGGGCAAAAGCACTACCCCAAATTTCGACCGTGCTGTGTGCTTTGGCCCAGCCCCCACCACACCCCCTACACCAACAGCTGATGAGGGGTCACTCAGAGGGGAGCCTTATGGCTGTCTTCCACAGTTTCCCCTGTCTTGATAAGAGCCTTTTAAGAGCCCCTTTATGCCACTCTGGCCTTTTTTACATGGCTTAAAAAGGAGAAAGTGGAACTGAGAATCTCACACATTATCTCCATAATATGGACTGATATGCTGCACCAAAGAAACCATTATGAGATAGTCTGTCAAAGATCTGTACAATGTCTTCATGTTTCAGACAGATACATTACCTACAGCTGTGACAAAAAACTCACACTTGATAAATTGATTTTAAAAAGTTTGTTTGCAAAATGTGAAGGATTTAGCATTTAAAACTGATGTTCAAAACCATGTATGGGATCTGAATCCCATGGCAATCTAAAAAATCCCCTAAAAATGTTTTTACTGTGGCCTGAAATGACTTCAACAGGCTAAAAAAGCATGATCAGTTTATGTATCCCTCCCTGACTAAAACAGATTAACTGGAAGCTAATAAGCCAGATCCTCAACTGGCATAAATCACCAGTGAAGCCTAAATCTTGCCTGTTTGAGACTGATTTTTTTTTTTAATACCTCTTGGGTTTGCATGACTCCACCATTCTCAGATTCAATCTGGTCATTTTGGAGTGGCAGAATGGAGTGTCTCTCAGCTTCCTCATGGATAGTGCCATCCTAAGCTGACCGTTGTATTCCCCTCAACTACTCTACATCTACCAGTGGTCACTGGTGATAGCTGAAACATCCATAAAGCTTGTTTTTAAACATTTCCCACTAACCTACAAGTCATTAGCAATAGCATATCACTTACTGTGGTCTTCCCAGGAGAATGTCCTTGCTTTAATTGATTGACTGCATATTTAACTTTATTGGAAGTAATGCTTTCTCATGGATGTCAGGCACCTAATTTCTTCAATTATTTCTAGATCAGTGTCTTTCTTTTCTTGTATTACTGTCATTGACTACAAAAAACCTTCTAATATTACTTATCATCTCCAAGCATAGTTAACTTGATTCCCTCTCCTGTTCAATGAAAATTATCTTGTGTTCTATTTGACACACTTTTTTCAGCATATATTGTTTTATATAATTGGCCCTGGATTCATTTCTATTTTTTCTTAGCCTTCTTCTCTTCATTAGCTTGGTTTGCTTATGTTTTACCTTCTAAATAAATGTGCTGTGATTTGTACTAATAATATACAGCAATTTAAATTAAATTATTCAGACTGCATGTGTCAACTTCCTTTCTT
The DNA here is from genome assembly GCF_965140285.1 of Lepidochelys kempii. Lineage (NCBI taxonomy): Eukaryota > Metazoa > Chordata > Testudines > Cheloniidae > Lepidochelys > Lepidochelys kempii. The sequence continues at coordinate 80,078,986 of NC_136380.1, forward strand.
TCCCACACAATATATTATTTCAATAGCTACTTGTGGTGTCCATTCTTTTCTTTACACAGAACTCCAGCTCTGACCTGTAGGAATTAAATTAATTCTTTAGTCCTGTCTTCAGAAACTTTTACGGGTAGTACTTAAATTTCCCAGTTTTACATGAGATATATAGATAAGTTTACTGCAACCTACCATGTTAATTCCCTTTACTAACTAATTGTGCAAGTATGGAAGTTGTTTTCTTGCAAACGCTTACGTAAGATAACTGACAAGTTTAAAGGCCAACTGCTGTATTTCCAGTTCTTATTCCAAGTAAACAGTAGTAATTTTATCTCTCATTCCTGGCAGAAACAAAATGAAAACTTTTCTCACTGCTGAAGGAGGGTGGGGAATCACTTTATTTATCTAAGGTGTCATAAGTGCATTGACAAAGCTGCAGTAATTGCCAGTGTTGCCTCCACAATAATTTGATTCATTTATGACGCTCACTCAGTTTTGCTGGAAATTTTCCCACCTGCTTTTCCCTAGCTATTTCATCTGCAAAAATGACATTATTATTAGAGAGCATGTCCATCATAAATGCCAAATTGCTTTTCTTCTCTCTCCTCTTATGTATGTAGACTTTCAAGTAAGTGCTATTCATTTTTGTAAGCATTGCATCTATTCTATATTGAATTATAGAATTCCTAGCCATAGTATTTCTTTTGCTCCATTCATACTGTCACTCAATTCCTCTCTTCAGAGAGAAATCATAGTCTTGTTGTTCAGGCTCAAGACTGAAATACAAGAGACATGAGTTCTTTTCTGAGCTCTGATCCAGTTTCATGCATTACTTTAGGCAAGTAATTTAACCACTCTGTGCCTCAGTTTCCTCATTTGGAAAATGAAGATTAAAATGCTTACTTACTGGGTCACAGTGATACTAAATTTATTAATATTTATAAAATGCATGGAGATCCCAATGTAAAACAATGAGTGCAATATTAGTCATGATCAAATATTCCTACTTAATAATTCCTAATAATCATTTACTTCACAGACTGTGGAGGGAAAATGGATGATGGGTATAACTCGTACATCATTCCTCTTATTCTGGCCTTGCTTAATATTGTGAATATTAAAGATATTTATTTTGTAACCATAAAACATTGTTGTTCTGTATTCTTTATACTGCCTTCATTTTATGCCAACCCTGTTATAATTATTCCTCTTCTATCAGCCTTGCTGATCTCTCGCCGAAATCAAAGCTGTCCCACTGAATATGTTTAAATTCTTCCCACAGCAATTCAGGAAAATATTGCCAACAATCCACCTGTTCAGAAACAGAAATCAGATTCCGCAAGCATCGAAGTTTCTGGCACAAGAAGTCACATCTGAATCCCAATGAAGAGAGAAGATTTTCCATGGCTACCAGTACAGAGCTCATATTGGTCCTAGAAGTATTCACCCATAGACAGATTCTGTTAAACTTCCACATGTTGATTTCAGTGGAAGCACTGGTGGAGTAAGGTATTCCTCCTGAATAAAAAGTAGCAAAATCCTCCCCTTAACACCATGATTGACTGCTTACTTCCAGGCTCAAAAGCATCATTTACTTCTCTTGGGAAAATGTGTTTTATATGTTTAAATTCAGAGGGTTTTAATGTACTTTATGTACCAAAAAAGTCTGCATGTCACCAGGCTCCTTGTTCGGACCAGTTAAGGGTGGGACCAGCAGGTTTTTGTTGGTTTGTTTGTTTTATACTTGGATTTAATCCACATAGGTTTCTGAGACAGGTCCATTAATTTTGCTTGAGAACAGTTCAGGGTGGTCTACGCACAATTTCTTACACTGATTTCATTATAGAAACTTAGAAACCAATATAGTTAAATCATTACAAAACTGTATGTAGGGAGTTCCCTTTTATAACTCAATAATATAACCACTAAAGATAGAGACAGAAGAATAATTAATGTAGTTACTTGCATTCACTCTTTACTAGGTCATTTACCAGAACTGAACTTTTAGTACATGGCAAAAGTATCTAGAGCCCAGAATGGGCGGTTTGTAATGTAATGGATATGTTTAAATAAACAAGATGAATCATTTTCCAGTAGCCTAATTTTCAAAGTTTTAGTCTTTCCAAATAATGAAAGCCCCCTTACATTTCATAGTAATGCCAGAATTGCTTTATCTTCTGATTTTGGCCCAAACTACCATGGCGCATTCCTTCCAAGACTGGGATTGCATTGTCTGTTTTCTCCATTTCTGAGGAGGATATCAGTCATGTCATTCTTTGCCAAGCTCTTTTGGAGCTTTCCAGGAATAAATGGAACTCGGATCTCTAGAAATCCTGGCTCCTCTTTCCACCAGAGATGCTGAGGAAACTGAACTTGATGGGGAATTTAATGTATAACTCACCTCAAATACTTGTGGAAAGTGCAGTGTTATCAGACGAGTTGACAGTTCCTGCTTCCAAAACCCTGAAGCAGCTTTGCTAATGATATTTTGTACAGTAGAATCGGCATATTAGAGTCATATTGTCCTGCCTGTTCATTTTCTGATTTTCATTTTAACAGCATTCAGTCTTTAATAATGCATAGTATTGTGGTGGGAAAAAACATTATCAGCTATATTACCCAACACACTGTTTTGTTACTCAGTGATATCTAAACCTAAATTAGTCTGATTAAAGCTGGCCAAATTATTGATTGCAAATAATATTTTCTTTGAATTTGGCCCGTTTTGCTGCAAATGTTCACCAAATAATTTTTGCAAACAAATTTCAGCCAATAAATTGTTCAAATCAACTATTCTGTATTCCTGGGGTGGGAATAGTAATCTAGTCACATGCTTCTGTTCCCACTCTCTGACTGGATGACTGAATTTTTAAAGAAGCACATAAACTAACATACACGTCCACTATGAAGTTCTGAGTGAATAATTATACATGCTAAAATTAATGAAACTTCTGGGATTTGCAAGTATTTCCCTGAATATCCAGCTGCTGATGCTTCAAACAATGAACCAAGCATGCTACTTTTAGTCACAAATCACATTTTGTATCTGGCAGTCAGCTCTGTCTTGTCTTAAAATTATGAGCAGTTTTCTGAAAGTTGTGGAGACCATATCTTCTTCCCTTCATGCGATATGGTTTATCTCCTTCTTGTCTTGTCTGTGCTCCCTGTACCACTGGTCCCGTAGATAGTGCTTTGGACTAGGACTCAGAAGACTTGTGTTTTATGCGTTCCTAATTTGGCTGCTGACCTGCTGTGCCAGCCTGTGCAAGTCAAGTTGTCTCTGTTTAGACTGGAAATTCCCTGGGAAAGGGTCTGACTCTTACTATATGTTCGTACCACCCCGCTGAAACTGGGCCTCCAAGTGCTACTGCAATGCAAATTATTAATAATAGCTGTCTGTGAAATACACAAATGGAGAAAAACCTACCCTTTGACTCTTTAAAAACATTACACTGGAAAGGGGGCATGAATTATAATATCCAGTGTCAGATGAAAACACTTTGCATTCACTTTAAGGTTCTTCTACAGTACCAGAGTAAATGAGAATCAGATGCCAAAAGCTTGGCCTGCTTTTATGCCGCTGTCTCCATTGCAGATGGAGCAGTTCGTAAAGGCCAACCTGTACCTGTATTTCACTTTGTACAGGCATCATCTGAAGAAAAAAAAAAAAGGCCCCTGAGCAGAACCGTGTCTCATACCTCCATAAGGCAGAGCGCAAATAGGTTCCTGTGTGCTACCAACACTGACTCCCACGCTGGGAGATGCTTCTTATGATTTGTCAGTCTTCCTTTCAGTCACCTGTGGAGAGTGGCGGACCCATTAGTATGGATTACCGGTGCTACTCACTGAACAAAATTAGATTTTCATACACACTGGGGGTTATGACTGAAGAAAAATAGAATTCAAGATCAATGCGCAAGCTGAATGTCTCTTGGAAATGTGTATTGTTAATCTCTTTTGTATAAGATACAGGGATATGAATTCAATATTATTAATCAAGTTTATTGTGGTAACACCTAAGGATATTGAAGATTGGAGCCCCATGGTGCTAGGCAGCGTATAGACAGAGGAAATAAACAACAAATAAAAACCTACATTATGAAAATATTAACTCTGACAGATTATTTGCCTAAGTATGAACAGTAAGATCCAGGCATGGTCGTAATGTAAAAGTGAAAAGAAGGTAAGTAAAACAGAAATCAAGGGCTGAACCAGATTCCACTGAAGTCATTAAGAGTTTTGTCATTGATTTCAGTAGGAGCAGGTTTTAGCCCCCAAACCAGCAGCCAGCCCTATAGTAACTAAATGGTAGTTGTACAACTTAGTTGTCCAGTATGATGACACTTTAATTTGTCTGCTTACAAGACTTTGAAAAGTGAAATGCCAGTAAATAAGAGGCCTTTCATGTTTGCAACCTCTCAGAGGGGGTTGGGTAGTGGTGTGTAATGTTCCATCAGGGCATATATTTCAAATACATAAAATTAGTCTATTTGGTTAGAAACAATGCAGAAAGAGAAGAAGAAAAATCCTTTTACAAAAAGATAACAAAGAGCAACACTACTGGTTTTGCATTTACTCTTTGCTTGAATCCCTAGCAATAAATAATTTAATCTAATAAAGCTATCAAAGTCACTGAAACCATAAATCACCATTTTTACAGTGTACATCGAAGCATCTTTTTTACTACTCCAGTGTTTTGAATTAACTGAATAAAACTTAAAAGCATTCCCCTAGAGATTCACAAGAGGGTTGGGCTTGGCCTTTGTAAACAAAATCAGATATTGTCATAAAAATGTGCTTCCAGCTGCGTCGGGGAAACTATCATTCATACAAATCTCAAAGAGTTTCTCTTAAAATGTGAACTTGTGGCCTTCATTGCAGAGAGAAGAAAAACAGAGACAAAGAGAGTCGGGACCCTGGTGTTTGTCTTTTCCCAGCACCGGGAAACAGAAAATTTTTTTTTGGTGCAGGAGGGGTGTCAGGAAAGGTAGGGAGGGTATAACTGGGGAGGGAAGGGGATTTTGCCTACTCTCAACAACCTGTGAAATATCAGTCATTGTCAATTAGGACACTATAATAAGTGACTCAGATTTTTAAATGACAGAATTTAATAAATTCAGGGTTATAAACTTCAAGCTCATAAAAGTCTATTACTATCATAATAAGCAATCGTGTTTATTACATATGCAAAGAAGTGTACAAACATGAGCTAATTATTCCTCTTCAGAGGTAGGTAAGCAAGAATTCAAGTCCCCATTTTACAGGTGGGAAAGCGGAAGCAGAGGAAGTGATTTTTCCCCAGGCAATGTGGAAGCAAGGTAGCAGCAGACACAACTTAGAACTTAAGATATCCCAAATCCTAAATTGTGTTTGTTCCCCCAGCCTGCTTAGTCTTTTACTCAAACAGAGCTCTCTTTGCCATACGATAATCAGGGAGACTTCTGACACTAAGAGATTTAGCTGTCCATTCCTAAAATGGAGCTATCTAATAACAGGACCCCATGCTGCTCCTACTGAAATTTAGAGTTTCAAAATAAGCAGGATCAGACCAAAGGATGCAAAGCAATTTGGAATGTCAGGATAACTACAACAATCAGACCCAACATATCCGCTCCCTATTCTAAATCTCATTTTTCTACTTCATCTGATTCCCCCCCACTCCATTTTCTTCCTGGCCTGATGTGGAGGTGGAAAACTGAATGAAAATAAACCAACTCCTGCTTGTATCACTCACCTGTGTAGTCCTACTGGAGTCAATAAGATTACTCAGTGGAGAAGATGTATTTAGGATTATTAACTTCCCTTGTTTTCAGTAAAGCTGAGAGCTCTTGGGAAAACACATCTACAGAGCAAGACTTTTTTTCAGTCAAAAGTCACCAAATGTCACCTAAAACTTTCCAGACAGTTTAATTTTCTTCATGAAAATAGTACCATTTTCGTATAACATCAGCCTGAAAGGAGATATATTTTAAAAAGACACGACTATCTGCTGGGTAGATCCATGCTAGCGGGTCTGCCAGCTGCTTGAACAGCTCTCTACTCATGATCATTGCGCCCCATCTTAAGGAGTAGCACTACAGCTGTTATCGGGCAACACAGCAACCAGGTAGTGGGTCGGGAATAGAACAGCCACAGTGTGTAGCCCTGCCCTGGGAGGATTTTACCTGCCTCTGGAGATACCTGAGGTTATTTTATTTAATTATTATGCATGTTGGCACCATTTACATAGCTTGCCATGCCAATAACGTCTCATTGACTTGAAAAACTGCATCGCAACATACAGGCTTTTTGTGCAAGGTTTGTCCCAGTAGCTTCTAAAGTACTGGGCATTGGAATGTGGAGTGTGGTTCTAAACATTGCAGGGTTCACAAATATGTAATATTTAAACTATAAAGAATGTTTGCTGTAAAATAGAAGCCAACCTATTTATTTATGACTTACAGAGAAAACTTGGAGGGACCACAAACAGATTTTTGGGGAAAGAATATCTCTACCCTCCAGCTTGAAAGAGTTTTGGATAGTCAGATGTGAGAGTCTGGAGAGGTTAGAAGGTCTTGGCACTAGAACCTGGAGGCTACTGGATGTGGGAAAGATGGCACATCTCAGAGGTTAGTCACATGTATGTGGGGTCAGGATATGCCAGACACAGGACATTCTGAGAGCAACTTCAGTTGTCATTTTGCAAGTCTGGGATTCCCAGAGCATTCACAGACATTCACGGTAGTAGGCCCAAAATCTCTACTGTGGAAACAGATTCATTTTATTTTACATGGACAGCTTCTACAAATAATCTTAAGCCTTTTCTTCCACCAGGAAGTAATTTACCTGATTCCCACTTAATGCAACACTGAGTAAATAGTATCATGTATTCCTTTGTTCTACCCTACCTTAGCTATACAGTTCCTTCCAAGCCTCATTTTAAGCCTTGACTAAGAAATACAGCTATTTTCCCCCTCAATGGATCCACATTTTCCTTCAGTTAACAGATACAGTGCCTGATCCTTTCCCCATTGAAGCCATAAACGTTCCCCCATTTACACAAGGGGGAGCAGAATTGGGCTTTTGGTTCATATTTAAATAAAACACTATTCATAGTGATTTTTCCAAGACTGGCTGATTGTCACTCTACATTGACTTCAATGGATGGCTCCAGCCTGGGAGTTGCAGGCTGCCAAACCAGAACCTTCACCATCCTCAGCAACAGTGGCACTCTCTCTGAGATGATCCTCAGGGATGCCAAGCCTGAGGGATGAGCATTATAGATAACACAAGCTTTTGAAAAAAAACAAGGAGTCCTTTTGGCACCTTAGGGACTAACAAATTTATTTGGGCATAAGCTTTTGTGGGCCACGAAAGCTTATGACCAAATAAATTTGTTAGTCTCTAAGGTGCCACAAGGACTCCTCATTGTTTTTGCTGATACAGACTAACACGGCTTCCGCTCTGAAACAAGCTTTTGAGAGCTTGTTCATCAGCACGTGAAACTGGTGAGCGTCTCGCATAGCAGTTTGATTTTCAAAGACCTTTCTCAAACAGACAGAGAAGACAGAATGTTGGTAATAAAGGGAAATTGTTCAGGATCACAATTAATTTTAGAGTTGATGCGTTGGTTCTGATAAGAGGTAGACTAACATGTATAAAAAGTAAGGAAAGGCACTTTTCCAATACACATTTTATCACATTTATTTTTTAAAATCCTGTCTGATTTCGACCTTGATCATTTTATTCCTGACTCAGCCTATTCATTCTTAAGTGCCCACTCGTGTTTTCTGTTAAGACATTTTATATCTAGATGTAGATATATATGGAATTTATGCAGTGTAGTGTCATTGCAATTTCATTTACATGAAATTAGCATGGGTGGATTGATTGAGAATAGTAAAGCTATGATTGAATTCAGCAGATCACCTCAAATGTATGTGAGTAAAACTTTTACACCACTGTACAACATCAACTCCATATATGATACATATATTATAGAAAAGTTATTTTAGAAAAAAACAATAAGTATTAGGACTTTTTTTTGTAGTCTATCCCTTTTCCTTTAAAATAAGGTGTCTGATACAAAAATATCCAGAAATGGCCTATGGTTTTCAGTGTCAAACTTGAGAAAATCCAGGGTCTTATTTTCAGAAGTGAGCTGCTCTTTCTTCCACAGACACACCTACAACACCCACAGACTTCAAGAACTCTGGGCAAGACAACAAAACCTTTCTGTGCCTCAACTATGAAAGGGGGCTAATACTTCCCTGCCTCACAGGAACTGGGTGTGTGTGTGAAAATTAAATTCAGTAATGTATCTGAAGTGTTCAGAAACTACGGTGATGTAACTGTGACGGAATGCACCCCTGTATTCACACCCTATATAGTATTGTATCAATCTGTGCACAAAATATGCCTTATAAGGTATCATCTGAAAACTAATAACTTGATGGTCAATAATATCATGGTAGAACGTACATTGCAACATTATAGGTAAAGTTGTGAATTCCCCCGAATGCAGTTGGTAGCACATGTTCAAACTCACATACCACCCGTTAGGCAGAACTGGTCAAGCATGTCTTAAACCAGGATGGCCAACCTTTGGCATGCGGCCCGTCAGGGAAATCCGCTGATGGGCTGGGACAGTTTGTTTACCTGCAGCGTCCACAGGTTCGGCCGATCGCATCTCCCACTGGCCCCGGTTTGCAGTTCCAGGCCAATGGGGGCTGCGGGAAGCGGCGTGGGCCAAGGGATGTGCTGGCCACCACTTCCCACAGCCCCCATTGGCCTGGAGAGGTAAACCGCAGTCAGTGGCAGCTGGGATTAGCTGAACCTGCGGATGCTGCAGGCAAACAAACTGTCCCGGCCCACCAGCGGATTTCCCTGATGGGCCATGTACCAAAGGTTGCCGATCTCCGTCTTAAACAAAGGAATTTAATGTTTATCTCAATTTACATATAAATTATAAACAGGATCCTCAGACAGCAAGAGGGGGAAGACAGGAGACAAGGAAAATCTTCATTTTAGCAAACAGAGATGAGAAGAAACAGCAGGGAGCTTCTTTCACCACCAGATACCATGTCACCTTCTTTACTATTTGAATAAACTTTGCTTTGATGGGTAACCTTCAGTAAAATGCATTTCCAAGTGGGACTGAAATAAGCGAGGGGAAAAAAACACTCCAAGGGATCTCTACCTATCCATCTCTCTCTTTTCCACCTCAGAAAACAAAAGATACAGCTGATGGACTTTGTGAGGCGAACCTGACCTGAAACTTGGTCAGCAATGATACTAGGAATCTGTGGTAAGAACTTCACCTTGAACGAAGTCTAGTTTGTTAAGTTAAGAAAGCATTTAATCTTTATTTCTCTATTAACTATTTCTGACTCTAATGCCTCAGTACTTGTACTCACTTAAAATCTCTCTTTGTAGCTATATAAACTTGTTTTATTCTTTAATTAAAACAAATCCCATATTATGAACTGTTTGGGTAACTCCCCTAAAGGTAGCAAACTGTTATATGTTGATTCCCTTAGAAGGGCAACAAATCTAATATAGCTGGACTGTCCAGGAGAGGGCTGGACAGTCCAGAATACAGATTTTTGGGGGGAAAATCTGGGAGAGTGCTGGGGTCAACCTGCAAGTAGCAACCATGGCTGCTGGAAGCCAGAGTGTGGCTGGTGCTGGACCAGGGTGGTGGGTATACACAGACACCCAGGGTGTGACCTGCATGCTGTTTGTGAGGAGCCCAGGTAGGGAGCTACAGAAGCAGAGCATTGTGAGGCCACTGTGTCACCATTTGCCCACATTTCAGGGCAAGTGGTGACACAGACCCTTATTGCTCTGGATTGCACCCCAGAATGTCAGTCACCCATAGAAAAGCCTGCTTTCACAGAAGGAACAAAACACATATATGCATTAATTAGTTAATTCATTAAATGGCTTAGAACCTGCCTACAAGAGGAACAACTTTGCTCCTCAAATCATACCACCAGCATTGTAAATCAATTGCGATGCTCAAGTGGGAGCCACTTGATTTAACAGGAAGGGGCCTGCTGGACTTAAATGCTTTAAATTTAAGTAAAATCATTGGGCACAATATAAGGGTGGAATCTCCTTCCTTAGATGTTTTTAAGGTCAGGCTTGATAAAGCCCTGGCTGGGATGATTTAGTTGGGGATTGGTCCTGCTTTGAGCAGGGGGTTGGACTAGTTGATCTCCTGAGGTCCCTTTCAACCCTGATATTCTATGATTCTAAGGGTGATTTGGATGAAATTTAATGGTTTGTGATATGTGGGAGGCAACAGTTGATGATCTAATGGTCTCTTTTGGCCTGAAACACTATGAAATTATTAAACTCAGGAATTTATTGCCCTTCCTTAACCCAAAAACCCCCCAAAAATGGTGACTCAATTGACCTTTTGTCATGCTGCACAGCCCCTCTCTTGTCCCAGACTTTTGGAGTGAATGAAGAATTGTAAAAGAATGAGGGTTATTTTCCTGTTTACTTTTTCTGCTTGATGGTATTGGTCAGTGGGTTAGAGATGAAATTTCTGTGATCATTTTTACAGTCTCTGGAAGGGAATTCATAGTTTTGAGCAATGTTCCCTCTTAATTTTTGACAGGCCGTGTGCGCAAAAAATTTCTTCTGTGCAAATTGTTGGGCATCTGTGCAAATTTTTGTGCATGTGGTGTTTCGCTGTGTGCTCAGGGTTTAGGATTGTGGGGTGCGCGCGCACGAGCACAGCTTAGAGGGAACAGTGGTCTTGAGCCACTTGAGAAAGTTCTGTCGACTGCTTTAATGAATTTGACCTTTGCAGCTGACACTTTCTTTGTTTCATCATCATGAAAATGCTTAATTCAAGACTAGATGTTTTAATAAATGATGATGGATCTATGACTGGAATATTGGTATAGAGGGGTATAACTTTTGTAGGAAAGACAGGCAGGATAAAAAGAAAGGAGGTGTTGCATTATGCATCAAGAATATAGACATTTGTTCTGAGGGCCAGAAAGAGGTGAGAAAGTCTCTGGGTAAAGATAAAAGGAGAAAAATAGTAGTGACGGGGTCTACTATAAACCACCAAATTAGGAAGAAGAGGTGGATGAGGCATTTCTAGAACAAACAACTAAAATATCCAAAACACAAGACCTGGTAGTAATGGGGAACTTTAACTACCAAGATGTCCGTTGGAAAAACACAATTTCCAGTAAATTGTTGGAATGTACTGGGGACAACTTATTGTTTCAGAAAGTGGAGGAAGTAACCAAGGAGAACAGCCATTTTAGACTTGATTCTGAACAGCAAATAGGAATGGGTTGCAAATCTGAAAGTGGAAGGCAATTTGGGTGAAAATGATCATTAAGGCTAAGATTTTGTCACAGATATTTTTAATAAAAGTCACAGAAAAGGTCACAGGCAATAAAGAAAAATTCTCAGAAGCCTGTGACCTGTCCCTGACTTTTACTAAAAATATCCATGACAAAATTGGAAGCCACTGGGCAGCTGCAGGGCCAGCTGGGAACTCTGGGGGCCCCCACCAACTGAGTGGTGGCTCAGAGCTTGCTGGGGTCCTCCTGCCACCTGCAGTAGCAGGGAGCTCTGTGGGTTCCCCTGCTGCCCGCTGGGGCCAGGGGCTGTGGGGAGCTCCAGAGGTTCCCCACCATCTGCAGCGGCTGGGAGCTGTGGAATACCCTTTCCACCCACAGCGGCTCGGAGCTCAGGGGCCCTGCCGCCTCAGGCGGTGGGGATAACCTGCAGCTCCCAGCCGCCAGGGGCTGCAGTAACGGAGGTCTTTGGAAGTCATGGAATCTGTGATTTCCATGAGCTCCATGACAACATCGTAGCCTTAGTGATCATGAAATGATGACTTCATTATTCTAAGGAAAGGAATGAGTGAGAGCAGCAGCAGAAGGACAATGGACTTAAAAAAAAAGTAGACTTTAACAAACTTAAAGAACTGGTAGGTAAAGTCCCATGGGAAGGAAATATAAGGGACAGAGGAATTCAGGAGAACTGGCAATTTCCTCAGGAAGAGGATATTAAATTCACAACAGAAAACTATCCCAATACAAAGGAAGAGTAGGAGGAATAGTAAGAAACCAATATGACTACATCAGGACCTCTTTAATGACCTGAATATCAAAAAGGAACCCTACAAAAAGAGGAAACACTGACAAATTGCTAAGGAGCGGTACAAAAGGATAGCACAAGCATGTAGGAACAAAATCAGAAAGGCTAAGGCACAAAACTTAGCAAGGGACATAAAAGGCAATGAGAAGAAGTTTTTCAGTACATTAGAAGCAAGAGAAAGATGAAGGTGTAAGGACTCTATTTAGCACGGAAAAAGAGCAATAGCTTATGACATCAAAGAAGGCTGAGGTGTTTAATGCCTATTTTGCTTTGGTCTTCACTAGAAAAGGTTAATAGTGACCAGATACTCAATACAATTAATATTAACAACAAAGAGTAAGGAACAGAAGCCAAAAAAGGGAAAGAATAAGTTAAAGAATATTTGGATAAGTTAGATGTATTCAAGTTGGCAGGACCTGATGAAATTCATCCTAGGGTACATAAGGACCTAGCTGAAGCAATCTCAGAACCATTAGCAATTATCTTCCAGAACTCATGGAGGATGGCTGAGGTCCCAGAGGACTGGAGAAGGGAAAACATAGTGCCTATCTTTAAAAAGGGAAGCAATAATGACCCAGGGAATTATAAACCTGTCAGCCAAACTTTGATACCTGGAAAAACACTGGTTGAGAAAAGGGCTGGACGTTGCAAAGCACACTGTTTTGTGGAAATTCAGGACTGGAAGTGTGGTTGGAGTCATTCCTACATGAGGTAACTGGGTGATTGACCGCAGCAGCCTGTCTACAACACAACAGCCCCGCTCTGGTCTCTGAGTGCTGAACCAGAGCTACAAAGCACACAGACTCGAGATATTGCATGCTTGTCTGTTGGTTGTCTGTGTCCAGGCTGTGAGCCACAGCAGCAGAACATTTATGGGTTATGTGGCCATTACAGGAGTGAGTGGGTAAGGTTTTGTAGCCTGCAATGTGCAGGAGGTCAGACTAGATGATAATGATGGTCCCTTCTGACCTTAAAGTCTATTAGTCTATTTCAGGCACCCAATGTTATCGGGAAGGCAGTGATCTACCCCTTACTGGTCTCGATTGCTACCCAGAATATGACAGTTAGACAAACATCTGTCAGGGATAGTGTAAGTGTACTTGATTCTGTCTCTGCACAAGAGGCTGGGACTATCCTTTAGTTCAAGTGGGAATTAATTCAGGGAACTTCTGGGGCCTGTGCTATATGCAAAGTAGGGCTAGATGATCACAATGGTCCCTTCTGGCTTTATAGTGTATGCATGAATCTATGAGTCATTCCTGTGAAACTCAGCTATAAAGGGACATCACAATCCCTTGACAAGAAAAGTTCATTTAGAATTCTTGGTCTAGTGCCACAGACAGCATTAAATATGAACACCAATATCTTGGAATTAAAGCATTGTTCTCTGGGAAACCAATGTAGTGAGCCCTGGGTAGATAGCATTAAACTTTACTTGTAATAAGAAAGGCATAACACATTATCACTGCCTTATAGCGCTGAGTCAAGTATTCTTCCTGAACTGTGTACTTCCTTGACAACTGCTGAGCAAACGCTCTTGGCCAAGGTTGAAATCATGCATTGATGCTGCAAGATTTTGAAAATTATTTCCTCTTGAATCACCTCCATTTTAGTTGGACCTAATATGAAAGATCAAAGTACTTATCCAGACAATGAATGGAGAGGAATGAGCAAAGTCATCTGAGAGCAGTTTCCTGGATTCCCTCTTTATTGAAGATGATCTCAAAGTACCTGTTGGATCACAGGTGACTGTGATGAAGAAAGTAGGTAGATCCAGCATAATTTGTATGGCTGCTTTACCATTGTCCATATAATAAGGAGAACATTCACCAATATGACGAGAGCTATCCTTACAATAAAACACAACAGAAGTAGTTTAACAGAATAATCATGAGACTTCATTGTGAATCATGTGATTATATTATTGTAACCTTTCTCCAACTCTTCTTCTCCCTCCCCTTTATTGTTTGTTTGTATATGATCTTGCCTCACTCTTTCATGTCTGAATTCAGACTATAAGCTCTACGGGGCAGGAACCATGCATTTACTTGTCTCTGTGAACCATCTCACACCCTTTGGGGCCTTAAAATAGTAAGTAATAATAGTAATCAGAACTGAAGCCTAACTGAGAGCAGTGTGGGATACTAGTAACAATTAGATGCTGCTAAGGATCATTTGCCATTAATGATGTTGCCCAAGAACGGAAGATATGAGATGGGGTTGCTAGCGAGATAGTTGAAGTCCTTCAATGTTTCTGAGAATTGGTCAGACTATCGCATGCTTTGGGAGATTACTTTCCTTGACATGGGAGTTTATAACATCAGTGAGAAGCAAGCTAAGGTTTTTTTCATTTGCTTTCATTACCCAGGAAGCTGGAAGAATCTGACTCATGTGTGAGCTAGACTTCTTTTTGTGCTTTCAGTGCCTTATATTGTGTGATTGGTTCAATATTAAAGGTGGTGTGAAGCAGAGTGGTGCTTTGGTCAATTTGCATATTTATATAGTGTATATATTTAGATTTATATGATAATTAATTATTAAACACACTTTGTAAAAAGGCTAAAAATAGATTATTGTGAAGTGCTTTATGGAGCTGGTGTGAAGGGCACTGCACACATCCCATTTGGAATTGGTTATACATACAGTGCTGTGGTCTCTGTAGGTTACACAAGATTTAGACAAGGTTTATTCACAACTGCCCTTGATAGGTTTTGTTCTTCTTGTTTCATAGTGTTGAAATAAATCTAGAACCAAACATTAATTTTAATGAATAGTGCATCAACCATTTATTTTAATACTTTGCATATCATCAGAATTTTGACTAACAGATAATTCTTTAGTTTAGTATGTAATACTACTTGTATATTATACTTTGTAAATAGCAACATATACTATTTAGGTCCCAGTTGTGTAAAGTACATTGCACCATGACACAACTACTTAGAATAAGACAAGGAATCCATTTTAATCTGTGAGGGGAACCTACTGTAACTTGGTAGAAAGAAGTTATCCAAACTGAAATTTAGCAAAAACACCAAGACAAAAAATGACTTGTGGATGAGCCAAAAGATGATCCCTCCAACACAACAGATTCACTAATGTCAATATTCACTAATGACTCAAAAGAGAAGTGTGGCACTTTCTGAATCACGAGAACCACATCCTACAACACCCAAGCTTTTACTTGGAGGTCTTTTTTCCATGCAATGTCTTACTCCAATTTCCAAAGACAGCAAAGGGTGATCTTACAGCCCTTCTTGCTTCATTTGTGAGATCTGAGGACATCAAAGCCCCAGGTGGGGTGGCTGTAGGAAAGAATCTTTAGAAATGTTCGGTTTGTTCAACACACACATCCTTTGGCGTTAGCTTGTTCTGGGCAGTACCACATAGTGCTTTATAATTAGAATCTGCTTAGATACTGCTTTATCCTTAAAATCACCTCATCTATAAAATGTTCAAATACCCACACCCATAACTGAAAAGATCCAAAAGATTCCCTGTACTAGAAGCCATATTGTATAGAAAATGTAGGCCTCTTCCTCAATAAGTACACTAAAGAAAATATGTATGCATAATATTTGACTATATAAAATATATTAATGTAAAATGTTTTAGTCCTTCTCATCTAATTTAACTCCCTGCTCAACTAGCATAGGCATTTCAAAAAGCTTCTCTTTTAAAAATTATATTTTTAGTAATGCTTCAGATTAAAAATGTATTTCATCCCCAGGTTTGTTCACCCAATCCATATTACTATTAACATTATAGAACAAAAAATATTTTCAAAATGGCATTTGTCTGTGGAATTCACATACTGAAGTATAGTTATTTCCTCAAAACAGTTTGTGAAGATGTTTGTTTGTTATTTAAAATCTTTTTAAAGGGGAGCAAATCAGTTTTCCTTTGTTGTTGTTGATTTTTTTGTGTTGAACTGTATGCTATCATTCCTGTGTATGTCTCAACCAGGATAAAAGTAGAGAGTTTGTCTTTTTTTCTGAACTTCAATGTTTCCACGCATTCCCTCGAGATGAATCACCTTCCCAACCATTCCCTAGACCAGTGCTCAGACTTTCCTAGCATGAGGCACTTGTTCGGGGAGAGCTTCTCTCATGGAACATCTCCTTTTCATGTGCCCCAAGCTGTGCCATCCCTGTTACAACTACGGTACCTGGTAAATTAGCAAAAGTGTATCAACTTTATTAAACCTGAAAACCAAATAAGTGATTTTTCCTCAGTAATTAATCCCCAAGTCTTTTCCTTTTCGCTCCCCATTATTCTTTGTATTGAGAGTGGGGCCACACTGAGCGCACATATATTGAAAGAAATAGGCATAAGCTCTTTGGTGCAGGGACTAAGTCAATGGACCAATGACAATTCACACTAGCCGAGGCTCTACCCCTAGATACACAAGGTAGACAAAGGATGGGAGGAGAAACAAAGGAACAGAGAGGTAAAGTGACTTGCCCAAAGTCAGAGCTGGGAATAGAATCAATGTCCCTTGATGCAAAGTCTAGTGCCCTATCAACTGGATAATAGCTGCTCCTTTCTTCATTGCCCTCAAACATTTTCTTGGCTCTAACCCTGCTATGGTTATTTGCTTTTCTCCTCCTGTTATGATTACAATGGCTATGGCCCCAATTATACCCCCCCAGATATATTAACCTGCATATTTCCAGCTAGAATTTCATTTTGTTGTTATAATTAGAATATTATTTTTAGTGTTACTTTGTGAATCTTAAAGGACATTCCTCCTCTTTTTACCCATAGACAAAGACTTGCCACTGCAGGAACCATCTATGTGATGAGATTAGGCAAATGATGTTTAGGTTTATACAATAACTAAATCATAAGAAAAAAGTGTCTGTGATGACAACCACATAGTTTTAAACAAGAGTCAGATTTCAACATTTATAAGCTTTATGTGCTGTTCCATCTCTGGTAAATTTAAAGAGGGTTATCATACGTTGAATACAAAATGATTGCAACTTGCACCTGGAAGTTAATGTACCTTGAAAAAGAATACTTACAGATAATATAATATCATTCACTGAGGACTGAAAAGAGTTGGACTTTTTAAAAACATGTTTCCCTTTTTAACTCCATTGAGAGCTGAGAGTTTCTAGGTTTGCTTAATATAGTGAGCATCTAAAACAGAAGAAAATGTCCTGAAGGTGCAATAGTTTACACACAACATCATTAGTCTCCTAAGAGCTGTTCATTAAACTGATGTATTTTTACAATCATCTCAATCACTTCTCTAACAAGTTCATTTTCAAATGCTAGAGGTGTAAAGAAATCTACCTTAGTTAAGGTACTTCCTCAATAAAGAACAAATAGGGGGTTAATTATTTAAGCAGTTGATTAATAGGGGAGTATATTTCCTGGTAATTAATGATGAGCTGGTTGAAGGCCCAAGACAAATTAAGACCTCAAATCACACATTAACAGTCATTAATTTCCAGGAAATGCCTGACCTGGAAGTGCAGGTCTGCTCTAACCAGGCATTTCTAATGCACCCATCACTTAAAATCTATTTCATTTAATTTGTAATGCTCCTGTTTTCAGAGGTAGATGTAATATACTGCTATTATATAGTTTGCTGTTCTGGCCATCCTGAAGGAAAATGAGACAGATAAAAGAAAATAGACTTACTATTAAGAGTTATTAACACTAACAATGCACTAAACCTTACAAGTAGCTCTGTACTGAAGCACTCCAACACAGAAAGGCTAAGTTCACCCCACATCTCTCAGATCAGAAGCATTTTCCCTTCTGAACCAACATGTCTTGCTCTTTGTTTTGCCTTCACCCTGTTTTTAGTTGATCAGTAAGGACTGAACCTCTCCTACCTCTTACCCATTTTGTGGGGCACACATACAAGTTTGGCCTATCTGCTGATATTTATCCATATATCTGCAGGCGTGCTTCTAAGTGTAGGTCTACACAGCAAAGAAAAACCTGCAGCTGGTCCATGGGTTTGTGGGGCTTGGGCTGCGGGGCTGTTTCATTGCTGTGTAGACGTCTGGGCTCAGGCTAGTGCCAAAGCTCTGTGACCCTCCTTCCCCACAGGGTCCTATAGCACAGGCTTCATCCCAAAAGTCTACACAGCAATGGAACAGCCCTGCAGCCTGAGTCCCATGAGCCTGAGTCAGCTGGCACAGGCCAGCCATGGGTTTTTCTTTGCTGTGTAGACATACCCTCAGACTGTGATGTTGTCAGTAAGGCTCATTAGAAAACAACTCTGTTTTGTCACAAATTTCCAGATCTTTGAGATTTGTTTCTATTCTGATGAGGAATGAAATTGAGACATTTAGGGGAAAAAATTGTGAAAAAATGAGCAATAGCTGACAACCATGCTAGAAGGTCAGTCAGTCTCTCCTGCTGGAGCTGTTCCACACTGTGTAAATAATTTAAATATTCAATGGGCCAAAAAAAGAGAGAATTGCTCTACAGATTGATGGCTATGGTGCTCCTCTGAGCTGTGGGAGACCCAACTTCAAGTTCCTATTCCAAATCAGAGACTTGAACCTGGGTCTCCCATCTCTCTCTCTCTCTCTCTCACTCACTCACCAGAAATTCCTTCTTGGACCTGAGGAAAAGTTCATCAAACTAGATATGTTCCTATGAAACATTTTGGCTTCACCTAAATGACATTTATTGATGGAACTTCAACAAAAAAAATTCAGCCCTCTCTAGTTTTCAATTCTCCTGAGCTAAATGTCGTCTGACCTGGTCAGCAAGTGTATTGGAGACTTCCAAAAGAAAACTCTGTGTGCTCCAAGAAGTGGTGTTAGTGATTTAAGTAAGTGGAACTTGTTCATTTAATACTGAACCCAGAACAGGCTAAGGAAGAATTCCGCTCAACTTCTCTACATTTCCAGCTAACTATGATACTCACTTCTTGTCCTGAAATCTGTGTGACAGGGGAGAGATTGCCCTACCTGATTTTCAGCAAGGACAGGGTTGACTGCCTGGGTCAGACCAGAGTAAGAAGGCAGGGCAGTTATTCTTTTGTATTATCTATATTGCAGGAGTGTCTGTATGCCTCAGCCTGAATTGCAGCTTCATTGTGCTTGGTGCTATAGCCCGTGTACTGAAACCTTAATCAGGCTCTCAGAGGGAGTACCGAAAATTCTGTGAAATCTAGCCAATTAGGGAACGCCTTTAGGAAGACAGTGCTCTACACCCACTTGTCAAATGGCTTAGTTCTAACCAAAGCAGTTTTTTCCCTTCCTGTTTGTTTTCTAATTACGTAAATTTCTTTCCTGGTCTTTTTTTAATTGGGGGTTGGGGGAAGGATTAGTTTGTTACAAAACTTTAAAACCTCAGGAAAAATCCTTGAGCAGGAAGACTTATTGACTCAAGCACTGTTTGTTGTTGAAACAACTGATCCAGCACCTTACACTTTTTATATTACTGGGCATATTTAATAGATACCCCTTTGTTTTCTAAGATTGTTTGAATTTCATTAGTGGGTGCTGTAATTCCTACATGCACTCTGTAGAGCATCTAGGGTGAAAAGTGTTACAGTAGATCAGTCTAGCTGATTCATATAAGTTTGTCTCCTGGCCCTATTTTCTGTTTTGAGTCAGGAGACGGACTTCACACAGATTTTGACACACACTTCTACTTTTCCCATTATAGACATTTTGTCTTATTTGTATCCGGCAGAGTCATGTTCAGTGTGGCTAGAAGGAGGTATTGCAGTGTCTCATCATGGAAGGTCACTGAAGAACAGGCCAAACAAGCTTCCTTATCCAGTCCCTGCCAGTTTTCAGTTGAATCCAGAAGAATATATGGAACTATATTTCTAGACCTAGTAGCAACATGCATATGAGAAGGAAGCATACTTGCCTTAACCCTGAACAAAGGATATAAACGGTCATTTTCTTTAGCTGTAGATAAAAATAAAAGATTCTCAAATTTGCTTTTTAAAAAAAAAAATCAAGTATATGATCTAGAGGAAAAAAATTAAAAGTCCTTAGGCTCTTAAGTCACATTTTTAAAAGTGTCTTTCGTGCTATGAACCCTAAATCTGATTGAAAGTTGATAGGAATTAGGTTCCTAAATCACTTTGGACAAGACTGTCAGTGGCATTTAGGTACTGAAAGATGCAGATAGGTGCCTAGTGGGATTTTTAAAAGTGCCCAAGCAGGTTAGGTGTCTAATCCCATTAATTTCATTGGTGCTTTCTGATCTGTGTAACCAGTGGTTTTCAGATGCTACCTTCAATTATATCACATAAGAAAAAATTAGGATTTTGTCACCTATTACATTAATTTTCCTAGTTCTGCTTCTATGAGAAACTCTCACTAGCTTATGGATCAAATTTTCAAGAGCACTTAAATGACAGACTCCTAAGTGCCTACTTCACTTGTGAAAATGGGATGTAAGGTCCCAAGGCAATTAGGCACTTTTGCAATGTTACCTTAGGACTGTAGTGAGTGTCTTCAATGCACTCAGAATACTTATTGTTTCCTCCTATTCTTAAGGTCCTTCTCTTTTGCTTTTAGGATGAAATTTTTGCTATCAAGTAAATTATATTAAGACAAAAAGCTGGCCCCTCCGAACAGTTTTGCAATACTGTCATTACTCACAAGCATATGGAACACAAGAACATATTTTTAATATCATTCCAGGACATCAAGCAGCTGAGTCAACAGTGTGCCCTTGTTGCCAAGAAGGCCAATGGCATTTTGGAATGTATATGTAGGGGCATTGCCAGCAGATCGAGGGACGTGATCGTTCCCCTCTATTTGACGTTGGTGAGGCCTCATCTGGAGTACTGTGTCCAGTTTTGGGCCACACACTACAAGAAGGATGTGGAAAAATTGGAAAGAGTCCAGCGGAGGGCAACAAAAATGATTAGGGGACTGGAACACATGACTTATGAGGAGAGGCTGAGGGAACTGGGATTGTTTAGTCTGCAGAAGAGAAGAATGAGGGGGGATTTGATAGCTGCTTTCAACTACCTGAGAGGGGGTTCCAAAGAGAATGGCTCTAGACTGTTCTCAGTGGTAGCAGATGACAGAACAAGGAGTAATGATCTCAAGTTGCAGTGTGGGAGGTTTAGGTTGGATATTAGGAAAAACTTTTTCACTAGGAGGGTGGTGAAACACTGGAATGCGTTACCTAGGAAGGTGGTGGAATCTCCTTCCTTAGAAGTTTTTAAGGTCAGGCTTGACAAAGCCCTGGCTGGGATGATTTAGTTGGGGATCGGTCCTGCTTTGAGCAGGGGGTTGGACTAGATGACCTCCTGAGGTCCCTTCCAACCCTGATATTCTACAATTCTATGAACGTGAAACTACCATTGAAAGAGTATTGTCAGTGGTGTGGTTCAGTTCCTGCGAATTCCATCCTCTAGAGCGGTACATTTTTGAGCACTAGGACTGAGAAACATGACGTTAACTACATATAGTGCAAGAGAATGAGTATCAAAATCCATACTTTGTTCATTCCCCATGGCTGGAGGTTCCCAAATATTATAAGCTCTTTGGGGCAAAGACCATCTTTTTGTTCTGTGTTTGTGTAGTACCTAGCATAATGGGATCCTGGCCCAGACGGGGGCACCAAAGCACTACCACAATACAAATAAATAATAATACAAGAATGGCTACAATATTTCCAATTTGATTGGCCAAAATTATCTAAACACCGGCACATGATTTCTGATATAAAATAATATTGGAACTGTGGAGTCCTCTGTGGCTTTGCAGTTTCAAATCCATAGTCATTACCTCAAGTATGGTTCAGACCCCTTCTCTATGGAATGAAGCTACCACTGCTCACTAGGTAGCTCACTTTTCTTCTCACAAGGGTACGGTAGGAACCCTTAAATATTGTACTATATTCCAGTGGTTCTCAAGCAGAGGTCCAGGGTGCCTTGGGAGGACACGAGCAGGTTTCGGGGGGGCCACCAAGCAGGGTCAGCATCAGACTTGCTGAGGCCCAGGGCAGAAAGCTGAAGCTCCACCTCCTGGGGCTGAAGTTTGGGGCCCCAAGCCCAGCCACCCAGATCTGAAGCTGAAGCCT
Source organism: Lepidochelys kempii (assembly GCF_965140285.1). Taxonomy (NCBI): domain Eukaryota; kingdom Metazoa; phylum Chordata; order Testudines; family Cheloniidae; genus Lepidochelys; species Lepidochelys kempii. Next base: position 80,101,123 of record NC_136380.1, read on the forward strand.
GAGCAATGTAGCTTCATGAGGCCCCCTGTGGCATGGGACCCCAGGCAATTGCCCTGCTTGCTATCCCCTAACGCCAGCCCTGGCTTTTATATGCAGGAAACCAGTTATTGTGGCACAGGTGGGCTGTGGAGTTTTTAATAGCATATTGGAGAGGGGCTCAGAAAGAAAAAGATTGAGAACCCCTTCTATATTCAAAGGTTCTACAATTGCCAGCTGAATTCTCCATTGAAGGGAATTTTGCTGTAAATGATAGAACCTTTCAAAACTGAGGAACCACTGTAGGAAAGTGAGTGGAAAAGTGCTAATGGCTCAAGTTTCATTTGTGCCGCAACAAGAAAGTATGACAGGGTAATAATTTTAGAGCTCTGTAGTTTAAAAGCATCAGAGAGACCACATGGTATAAAGAGTTAGATTTGTATCAAGTCTTATGCCCAAATGTGAGTTTACCATTGATTTAGAAGTAGAGCATGCGTGACCGTGTGCTGCTTGTAATCTGTTATGCACTGGGCAATTTGGGTCAACTGTTGTTCACTATCAACTTTTCTAAGTAGAGAATGGACAGTCAAAAGCATGTAAGTGCTTATTTCCAGCATGTTCAATTGCACTTGATTTTGCCAACTCACATTCCACAATACATTATATAAAGTGATATGTTTAACAAAAGATATTCTCTCCCCTATTCTGTACAAGAGTCCTGGCAAGAAATAGAGAACCATACAACAGAACATACCAGAATCTATGCCCCCTTGTTTAAAGTAGTAACAATCAAATCACAGGATATTTCCTTGGGATTAATGGCTGGATGGGAGAGTTGAAGGACTGATATACAGCTAAGGTCCATTAGCCCCAATCGGTCATTAATTCTCCAGGAACTGCCCTTTGCAAAAGTGATATACATAAACATTAGTGATAATAAAAGGGCAGGTTTCGTACATGTCCCAAATCTCTAACCTAAAAAAGAAAAATCCATTTGCTAGGTATGTATAACAGTATTGTTATTTTTAAATCAAATTTCCAAATTAAACAATTTTTTATCAAAGACTATTAATGTTTTTCTTCTTGTTTTCTGTTTCCATGTTGACAGCCCCTGCCAAAAGCAACCTTTAGAAAATGCTAACGTGGGTGGCAAACTGCTAATTTTTCCACATGCAATTAGGGTGTCAGACACTCGCACAAAATTGGTCACTTTTTTCGCACAAAAACATTTGCAACAGCAATATTCCATGGGCACTCACTGCACAGCTGATAGAAATGTGACAATTTTTAGTCTGATTTTTGCTGAGGCGGGCTTTGTCTTCATTGTCAAAAAAGGGTCTGTTTTTGATCACGGGATAACTAACATGAATTAGCTGTCCTACAGTAAAACTCCAGTGAAGACAAGGCTCTGTAGTTTTTACTGCAAGGTAGCTAAATGAGGTCAATGCTATACCCACCCTGTGGTTCATCCCATGGTAAAACTACAGTGCCTTGACTCCTCGAGGAATTTACAGAGGGATAGCTAGCATATGTTAGTTATCTGAAAAAACCCTCCACCTTTTTAGCAGTGAATAAGTAGCCACAGATTCCCAAGTCATCTATCCGCAATGTTCTCTCTACATTTAGTAACTCATGGCTAGTGGCTTACATTCTTCACATCTATGAACTGTTTGCCTGGATGGTAGGAGCAGAGAATGAATCAAGTGTTTATGAAAGGATGAAGCTGCTCCAGGCTTCCCCTGCCAAATTTAAAGTGAACTCCACCACAAACTGGTTCTTGCAATCCTTAGGTTGATCCTATCATCCTACCAACTTCCAGGAGGGTCATGCCCCCAAGGCAGCTGCATTTGAGTGAATCAATTTCTTAGTGTTTTCCACAAATAAGTTACGACCTTGACTCCACAAACTTTAAAAAGGCCAAGTTATATTTACATCTTACATTCAGTTTCTCTAGAGAGCTTCCAGCATCTTCCTGCTTGCCCTTTCACTTCTGGCCAGGCCGGCTATCTTCCAACATAATCACAGAAAGTTGATTTACTCATGCCACATATGCACTTAGCCCTGGAACTTAAGATGATGGATAACTTTAAGGATGCTAAGGATCCCAACATCTAACAAATTACTTTATAGTAATGTGATGTTCCAATTATGGAAACTTTGTTGATACATGCATCTGACGAAGTGGGTATTCACCCACAAAAGCTTATGCTCCAATACATCTGTTAGTCTATAAGGTGCCACAGGACTTTTGGCTGCTTTTGTTGATACAGATGACACTAAGCCTCCAGTGGAACACCAGGACCCACATGGGTCTTAAGGATTCTGCAGGGTTTAAGGCTGATTCCCTTTTGCCCCACAGAGAAATTTCTCCATGGAAAAAGGTGGATGGAACTTCCTGGCAGAAACCTTACGGAGGTTTCTTCTCTCCCCACTCCCTTCCTACAGGTTTCCCCATGGGAGTGCATGATGTGGCATCTATGTAATTGATAAATTATTTAATTAACATATTGCAGAGATTTTGTACATTACGAAAGAATTACTTGATTTAGTTGCAGCAAATAATTTTAAAAACCTATTGCAGGAAATGCTTTTCAGAAAACCTCATAATCAATATAGAAGAAAGAAATTACTGAGAATACCGGGTTTTGAATATATCCACCTTTCCTCAAATTTTCTTGCTTCACTGTTTTCTAGTGCCAAACTGGGAATAAATTAAGCAAACCACTGAAATTTTCTACCACCAATTTATGATTGGGAATGAGTAAAACAGTTTAATTACAATAAGAAACCCTTGTCTTATTGAGCCAAACCTCAAGTGAGCCATTTTAGACATTTAGGAAAGGTCAGTTAACGAACCAGATCCCAACATGGCTTTCTATTGCCATTTCAAATCTGGAGATAAAGTCTTATGATGTTTTCACAGCTCTGTCTAATCCAATTCATTCCAAATCAGTATAGTTATACCAAACGTTATTAATGGTCACTTATATATCCCCATTTCCTTACTTCTCAGCACTCATTCACTTGTGAAGTCAAACAGACTATGTCAACAATCTCACTTGAAAGTTTCCTGAGATATGGGGCATAGCATAAGAGGATGAAGTGTCATTGAACTGTGCCCATTTTCATTTACATGGAATTTGGTGTGGAAGATTAAACTTAAATTGAGTTCCTTTTTTCTCTTAAATTGAAAGAGCTTCCATTGATTCCACCAACCCAGCTGCCTGCCTGTAGCATTCAACTATGTTAACTTCTTGGGTTTTTTTTCCCCTTTACAGAGAACAGAATACATTATATTCTACTGTAGAAGAATATTCTACTTCAGAAATTTCAATTCTTTGATTTAAATCTTTAGCTATGACCAGAAAGGCTGCATGGAACTTCCATGGGCAAGGAGTTAAAAAGATATTCAAGATCAGAATTAGTGAGAATTTCCACTCAGTCAGTAGACTTCAGCTTGGTCTCTAGACTTCAGCTTGGTCTCTATTCCAACACATCTCTATTCCAACACTTGGTCTCTATTCCAACACTTGGTCTCCCCTCACTTACACCAGCATATTTCCATTGTGCACAGCATCCCTGAGCTACAACAGGTACTTCCATTTGACCAATTAAGAGAGTGGGGCTATAAAAGATATGGGAGACCAGTAACAGGGAGAACCAGTGAGTTAGGGTTGAGAGGAGATGATTGGCAGGAGAGGAGAGTTACCAGAGCCAGAAGGTAACCCCCCAAGCCAGAGATCCAAGGCTGAAGGTAGGAGGAGCAGCAGCAGCAACAGAGGGAGGTGCCTGTTGGTTCTGACCCACAGAGCTGAAGTCAAGGGAGCAGTGGAGGCAGGGTGTGGTGGATGATGCCAGTGTGGGATAGTGGGACACCATGCTATGGAATTCTAAGGACAAGATGCATTAGGATAATAAATGGACTACGCTGGGGACCTCTGCACTGTATGTTTTAAAAACAAATTGGCCCTCACTAGGAGGGGTATTCTTCAAGCAAGAAAGGCTGGACTATTTCTGGACTCTGAAGGAGGGAAACTAAGGCAGATGCACGTCGTACCACAGAATGGTACTCCAGTTGGGGCCACCCTTTGACACATTGACTTCAGTGGAGTTATTCCTTATTGACAGAAGTGAAAGGAGAATCAGGCCCATAATCTACAGAAGCTTCTTTTTCTATTGCTCCCTGCTTCTTTTTAGTCTCTTCGCAACACAGTGCAACTCACTTGCTCTAGCAGTTACTATATAGCAATTACTAGAGCAATCAATCAAATCTTTGAAAGCAAATAACTTAAACTCTTGAACCTGATTAACTGTTTTCTGACCCTGGGTTTACTAGAGGTTAGAATGATAGATTCCTTAAAGTGATAACACACCTTTGCTTTTCCAAAATGCAATTTATCTGTATTAAGTGAACTTTGCAACAAAGAAAAATATAATCCAGCCTAATAAAAATCTAATGGTACATGGCAGAGTAAGTGAAAGGTGTAGGGAGTACCTGTGATTCATAGTATTACTTACAGGCATAGTATTACTTACAGAAATGTAAAGAAAGCTTAGAGAGCTATCTAAGGCAATGGCTAACAGACTGGACAAGTCTTAGGCTGACTGTGAAAGAATATGATGACAGCGTTTAAAACATTTCATTTCCCTCACTTCAGATTTTGAATTGTGAATTTAAGAAGAAGATTAATTAAAGGATTTGCTCTGAGATAAATTTCTCTCTAAATCTTCTGATCCACTCTGAACCTATGAATAAATACTACCCTTGCCATAATTAAATAAACCTATTCTGTTGCCTCATACTTAGTCAGCAATAAATGGCTCCAGTATGATTCAAACTGTGTAAATGACACCCTGGATATATGGATTTCCTTAATAACAATGTAATTATTTACACCACTGGTTAATATTCAGTCTAAGATGCTGCAAACAAAAGCTGTTCATGTGCTTTACAGAAGAGTTTTCCATCTGAAAAACTATTTGCCAAAGCACAAGCATGACCGTAAACATCCAACTAAAATGAAATTATTTCCACTTGTTATGAGACAGCATGGAATGACAGTTTAAAGTTATGATTGAAAGCCATTTTGGTGGCTTCCAGTCTTATGTTGAGGCCAGATTCTTTCAGATCTGGACAGGAACTGAGAGAGTCATTTCTAGTTCACATATCTCCATCCACTCCAGCAACCAACTACTTGCTCTAACATTCCAGAGAGGTTTTGAGCGTGAATGAGGGTTTCTGTGAGGAGGATTACAAACATGCTGGGACCTGTAATGCTCTCAAAATGAACAGTGGATGGAGATCTAAAACAGTGGAAAGAGCCTCTGCTTGACAGATGACAGTTAAACTGAAAGTGATTGTCACCAAATCATATGATGTGTTCTTTGTAGTACTGTAGTGTGACATCCAGTCAGGTACAATACAGACCTATAAGTAACTATGTCACCTCTGCCCTCTAAACAGGGGTGCCCTTTAGCCTGCTTTGCTGCTGTAGCCTCCCACCTGGACTGCTCACAAACAGCCGCCAGCGTGCAAGTTACTCCCAGCTATATCTGTGCATGTGCTGCAGTAAGTCAGCCAGCCAAACGTTGGCTCTTACCAGCCTGCAATATAACCAAAGCTGGTAAGAGCCAACATACTCTCAGTCTTAGATTTCCTCCCAGAAATGTATGTCCTGTACTGCCCAGTTCTCTCCTTGACAATACAAGTTTGTATAAAGTTTGTTATTGCTTTAACAGAAGTAATATACACATAACTTGCACCCAAAATGGAGTTTCCCAAACACTTCAATTTAAACAACTTGGATTAGATAAAACAAGTTTATGTAGCTACAAAGAGATTTTAAGTGAGTACAAGTAATGAGGCACACAAGTCAGAACTAGTTACAAGAAAACAAAGTTTAAATGCAGCTGGTGCCAAATTTAAATTATATCAGATTCAAGCAAAGTTTCTCACAGTATGCTTTCAGAAATCATATTGACCAAACTTCTGAGGTCAGGATTCCTTCTCCAGTCCAACGCATGCTTCATTTGTTGTTTCTGGTGCCATGAATGCAGTGGACAGGGAGAGAGAGAGAGAGAGAGGAGGGTATCTTGGAGTGTTTGTCCCTGCTTTTTATACTGTCAGTCCCCCTCTTGAAAAACATTTCCAGCTGAGATTCAGGAGACAAAAAGGCTATGTGGAAGAGTGTTCCCTGCTGCTTTTCCTCACCTATTTGAGCTTCCCTTGTTTTCATTCCTGCTTGATGACTCTGTTTAGTGCTTAAATGCAAATTAAGCAAAGCACACATTCCTTTGTTTGAGACAGACCTGTTTGCCAACCTGGGTTTGGAACATGTGTTAAGATGGAATAGAATGTGTTAAGATACAGTGGAATCTTATAACTTCGTATACAATGTTGCCACACACATTTTATAGGACAATAATGACCAGCAAGTTATGAGCTTTCCAATGGTTCCTCACAAGGCATACGTTGTACAAAGATTATTATAGTGGTGGGTAGGTGTGGACACAGGGGTACATTCTGTCACACATAGTGCCTAGGACCCCTAGTTCTAGCCCCTGGTTTGTGTTACACCATTTGTCTTCTAGATTGAAGCACTCAGTATTTCTTCCCCATGTCGCTACTTATAGACTAATCAGGTCACCTGTTAACCTTCTCTTTGTTAAGCTAAATAAACTGAGCTTGTTGACTATCACTAGAAGGCATGTTTTCTAATCCTTTAATCATTCTCATGGCTCTTCTCTGACTCATCTCCAATGTATCAACATCTTTCTTGAATTGTGGACACCAGAAACGTACATAGTATTCCAGCAGGAGTCGTAACAGAGATTAAATCATCTCTACTCCTACTAGAGATTTCCCTGTCTATTCATCCAAGGATTGTATTGGTCTTTTGTGCCACAGTGTTGTACTGGGAGCTGGCTATTCACTATGATGCCCAAATATTTTTCAGAAACACTGCTTCCCAGGATAGAGTCCACCATCCTGTATGTATGGCCTACATTCTTTATTCCTAGCTGTATACATTTACAGTTAGCTGTATTTTAAAAAGCATATTGTCTACTTGTACCATCTTACCAAGCAATCCAGATCATTTTGAACCAGTGACCTGTTCTCTTCATTATTTACGACTCTCCCAATTTTTGCATCGTCTGCAAACTTTGTCAGTGATGGTTTTATGTTTTTTTCCTGGTCATTAATAAAAATGTTAAATAGCATAGTGTCAAGAACAAATCTCTATGGGATCCCACTAGAAACACACCCATTTGATGACTTCTCCTTTACAATTATATTTTGAGACCTATCGATTGGCCAGTTTTTAATAAATTTAATATGTACCATAATGATCATATACCAAATGAGGAGATTAGAAGGCATACAGAGGTGACCAATGTAGTGCAGGCAATGTACAATGCAAAGCCGAGATGGGAGGGTCATGTAGTCTTCAGGCAAGACAATAGGTGGATAACTCACATCAGTGACAGCCCAGAGACCACAAGGTCCGCTGGACAGATCGAAAACGCACTAAGCTGACAAAACTCTTTGGCCAGAAATGGAAAGAACATGCTTGCAATAAAAGAGAATGGTGTGGCATTCGTGGAGGGACAGATGAGGACAAGCCAGACAAAGGTGATAATGATTTTAGATCTTCCTTGTTTTTTAATCAAAATGTTGTGTGATACCATGATATCAGAAATCTAAATATATTACTTACTGTTGCCTTTAGCAACCAAATATGTAATCTCATCAAAAAAAAGATATCAAGTTAGTTTGATAGGATCTATTTTCCATAAACACATGTTGATTGTCATGAATTATATTACCTTCCTTTAATTCTTTATGAATAGTCCCATATCATTTGCTCCCTTATCTTGCCCAGATCAATGTCAGACAGTCAGACCTATAATTACCCAGTCATCCCATTTACCCTTTTTAAATATTTGGACAACATTAGCTTTCTCCCAGTCTTCTGGAACTTCCCCAATGTTCTAAGACTAAAAATTGAAAAATCAACATTAACAGCTCCTCATCCAGCTCATTTAAAACTCTAAGATGCAAGTTATCCAGATCTGCTTATTTAAAAATGTCTAACTTTAGTAAACATTTAGCTGCTATTTAACTTGCTCCCGAGAAGAACTGAATGTTATAATATGATAAGACGACATCATCTGTTTTGATCCCTGTAGAGAGGGTTCATCAGGGTCGTCCCTCTCCAGGGCAGCGGGGAACCACACCACCTTCCTTAGTCCTTTCACGGCCCCTTGGGGAATCAGTCAGGCGCAGGAGTCCTGGCTCAAGCCCTCCAGCAGGGGCTGAGCACACACAGGTAACAATTAACAGATAACTAGCCCAGGCCTTGGGGTCAGGTCAGGGCAATAAAGAGTCACAGCTCAGGCCCTTAGGCAGGGCTGAGCAAACACAGGGAACAATTAGCAGTTAATAAGCCCAGGCTCTGGATCAGGGAGGGGCAGTGAAGTGTCCAAGGCTCAGGCCCTCAGGCAGGGGCTGAGCAAACACAGGTAAATAGCACAGCCAGGCTTCAGGCTCCAAGCGACCTGGGAGAGGGGGGGAGACTGCCACCCACATGTTGGGTGGCAGAGGAGAATGCAGGCCCTCCCACTCGTCTGCGTCCTAGCCCGGGGCCCTGGCAGTGGCCAAAGGTCCGTTGCTGTGTCAGTGGGGATTCTGGCCGCAACACACTGACATGGGTTCCGGCAGTGTTGCAGCCAGATTCAGGTCAGCTGTCCCCGGGCTGCTTCCCAACTCCCACTCTGGAGGTACCTGGGTCAAGGTGGGGTCCTTGGGGGGGTCAATCACCACTGGATCCTCGGGGTAGCTGGCAAGGGGAAGGCTCGGTGACTCTCCCACACGCTGGTCCACGTTGAATATCGGCCGGTCAGGCCAGTCTCCAGGTCCACTGCTGGTTGCTGGAGTCTCCCCGGCGGGAGCTGGGTCAGAGGTGTCTGGCCTCTCCAGCAGCTGTCTCTCGAGTGAGCTCTGGGATTGAGCTCTTATACTTCCTGTCCGGCCTCTGACCTTCTGGGGGGGTGGCCTGAGAGTGCTCAGGCCAACCCACTCTGGTGTCCGACAGAGCTCATCCCTCTCCGGGGCACCGGGGAACCCCACTGCCTCCCTACAGTCCCAAATATAGAACAGAAATATTTACTGAACACTTCTGCCTTTTCTGCCTCATAATTCTACCATTTGCATCTAGTAATGGGCCAATATCATTGCTAGGATTATTTTTTTCCTAATGTGCTTAAACTCCTTTTTATTGTCCTTAACTCTGCTGTCCATAGATTTCTTCATGTGTCCCTTCTCAATTTTCTACATTTCCTTGCTTCTGATTTCTATGCATTACTATCAAAGTTCCCCTTTCTTTCATTTGATACATTTTTTTCTCTCTCTCTCTCTAGTAACTGCCTTCACTTCTGGTCTAAAACAGGCTGTTTGTTTTTTTTAACCAACATAGCTTTCTTCCTTGATTTTGGGATTGTGGCTTTTGGGGCATTTACTAAAGTATTCTTATACAATTCCCAATTATCTTTCACATTTTCTGATTAAATTCTTCCTCCGAACTGATTTGGCTCATAATTGTTTTCAGCTTTGTGAAATTGGCCCTTTTAAAGCACCAAGTACATATATCATTGGTCTGTGATCAACTCATGATCACTTGTCCCTAAGTTACCATTAATTTTTAAAAAGAAAAGGAGTACTTGTGGCACCTTAGAGACTAGTATTCCTTTTCTTTTTGCAGATACAGACTACAACGGCTGCTACTCTGAAACCTGTCATTAATTTTTAGTTCCTCTGTACCTTTCAAGATGAGGTTTAATATAGAATTTCCCCATGCTAGATGCAACACTGACAGCAGACTAACTTTGAGTGGACCCTGCTAATGCATATTAAAAGTTTGTTAATGACCTTTGATCTAGTCCTCTGAAACTGGACGAGACCAAAGCATATTAATTCACTACTAATGTATGTCTGCAGGGTCCACATGTACAGTTAGTCTATGGCAGGGTCATGCAGGGTAGATTTACATCCCAGCTTGCCACAAACAAATTGTTCATGTAAACAAGCCCTTGGTATAAGACAAGAGATAACTGATGAATACAGACAGATGGCGGATTACAAGGAAACAATAAGACACCATTAGTCAGCATGATCAGCAGTGGTCACAGCACAACAACAGCCGAACTGTAGTCCAGTTGTTTTGTGGCAAAAGAGGGTTTGAAGCAGGATGATGAGTTAGATTTATGGATGTTTATGGGGAGCTCCTCTGAAGCATGAGGGACAACATGGGAAAAACATAAAGGTGCTTGTTTTGACCATTTACAAAGTGGAAGATGTAACTGACATCATGGGCTGATCAGAGTCAGGAGTTGACATGTTCAATAGGGAATGAGGAATGACAGGTAAGGTGGGGATAGGCCAAGAAGGGCCTTGAAAGTGAAAACAAGTAGTTTATGGCTGATGTGATAGAAAAGAGGGAGCCAGTGGAGGCACAAGTGCCGACTTTCCAATGTGCTGGGGATGGGGGGGGTACTCGACCCCCCCTCTGCCCCAGGCCCCACTCCCACTCCACCCCTTCCCCAAGGCCCCACCCCACCTCCGCCCTGCCTCTTCCCTCCCTGTTCTGCTCCCTCCCTCGCTCGGGCTGTGTCCTCACTCCTCCCCCTCCTTTCCAGAGCCTCCTGCATGCCATAAAATAGCTGACAGTGGTGGGCAGGAGGCACTGGGAGGGAGGGGAAGATGCTGATCAGCAGGGCCTGCAGACAGGCAGGAGGCACTGTGGGGAGGTGCTGCTGGTGGGTGCTCAAAACACACCATTTTTCCCCATAGGTGTTCCAGCCCCAAAGCACCCACAGAGTCAGCACCTATGGGTGGAGGGATTCAAAGAGAGGTGGTGACAACCAAAGTGAGGCGGTCAGAGCATATTTGCTGCAGAATTCTGAATGGATGAGAAGGGAAAGGTTGCATGTGAGAAGGACGTTGCACTAACAAAGATGATGAGAGCCTGGAGGAGAGTGTTAGCTGTGTATGGATAGAAAGGCTGTATCTTAGAGATGTTATGCAGAAAGAATCCGCAAGACTTAAATATAGCCTGGATGTGAGAACCCAGAGAAAGGTCCAAATCAAACATGATGCCCAGGTTACAGGCCTGAGTGACAGGCTGGGTGTTGTTGTTATACAGTATCGAGAAGGGAGATAGGGAGGTGGGCTTGGAGGAGAGATTAGGAGTTCTTGAGGTTTAGCTTATGACCATGAGGAGATGTCAGACAGACCAAGATTTGAGTTTGGACAAAGGGGAAAAGATCTGGAGTAGACAGGTGGATCTGTATATCACCAACATAAAGATGGTGGTTGAATTTGTGTTTGTGGTAAGATTACTCAAAGATAAGGTGCAGGGGGAGATGAGAAAGGGGACCAAGGATAGAGCTTTGTGGAACCCACAGAGTTGGAGTAGGGATGAGAGGGATCTTCCAGAGGACACACTGAAAGAATGATTAGAGGAGTAGGAGGAGAACCAGGAGAGGCCAGTCACAGAAGCCAAGGGAGGACAAGATTTCAAGACAAGAAGCATAGTCAACTGTGTTGAAGGCAACTAACAGATCAGGGAACACAAGGATGGAGTACTGATTTTGAGGAAGAGGTCATTATAGCTTTTGAGAAGAGCAGTTTCAGCAGAGTGCAAGTGATGGAAGCCAGAATGGGTCTATTTACTCACATAACTGCAGGAGAGGAACTCCAGACACAGTGACTGTAGACAGCATGTCCAATGAGCTTAGAAATGAAAGAGAAGGGACTTTAATGTGAGAAGTGATTGAGTGGAATTGATCAAACACTCACAAACTATGTAGCTATGTAGCTTCTGATTCCAAGTATTGTTATTGATAATTTGGGGAAGAAAGCAAGCAGCATGAGGTCAAGCTCAAACTAGGAAAGCACAACCTTCATGAAGAGAGATTTCCTATTTATAATCTCCTTGATGGCTTGACACTGAGGATATCTAGAGAATATGGAAAGTGGACAGTTCTTAGATAATGAGACAGAGAAATGGCAAAATGACCACTTTAGAAAACTGTTCTTGATGCACATTTAAAAGCCCATGGCTTGTTGACAATTGTAGGTCATCACAGATTCATTAGTGAATTGGGAAGCAGCAGAACTGTAATTTAGTTCAATTTCCACAGCACAGGTGCCAATGTACAATCTCTAATAACCTTTGCTTCAAAGCAATCTTACCGGCTATTTTTTTTTAGGGTTGTAGGTTCTTCTCCCTGGAACCCAATGAAATGGATTTTAATACCTTGTGGGACCCAAAAGCCCTTCCACAAAGCCCCTTCTCAGACATTCTCTATTCTAATTGCCAATAGATATGTTTGTTTAACAGGCTGCAGCACCAAGTGAGATGAAGCATCTCATTTCCCAGAGCATTGCAGGCTAACAGAAAACAGAAGTAATGTCCAATATGTTACATTAGATAATTAGCATGAGCTTATGCAGTTAATCAAAATCAATAAAAGCAATATGTAGCAAAAATGAGCAGACTCAAGCATTTGAACTGAGAATAATATAATTTTAAAATTGCCAAATTATAATTAAGCGTGATCAATATAATGTAGGAGACATTTGACCAAGATTTGATTTGCATCTGGGAGTCTTGTTGATGTGAAATATTGTGCAGACTTGACTCCAGATATGAAATTATCCTTATTGGATGGTGGGTTGTTGTTTTTTTCAACAGTGGTGTTTTAACACAGTGATTAGACCGGATGGAATATAAATCTTTCTTTCTTTCTTTTTTTTAAAACCTATTTCCTTTCAAATTCCAGTTTCCATAACAACTTGATTTCACTGTTTTTTGTTAAACCATCTTTTCTATATCACACCTAGAACTTTTTGTTAGTTAACTAAAACAAATTGCATTTATCACTAATTATTTGCTGTCAAAAAACATTTAACATCTTTTTTTTTTTTTTTTTTTGGTAATGCTTTTCATTTGGCATGTTAAGTATCAGGAATAAATAGACAGAATGATCATATAAACTTCCTCCAAAACAATAAAACAGAAGGACTCCCAGCAGAAAGCTTGAGAATCTCATACCACATTTACACAGACTTCTAATGATATTTTTAAAGGACATTTCTTTCCATGAAAATTAAATAGTGGTGGTAATTTCACAACATTAGAGGTTTGTATATCTGTCCCTCTTGTTTAAATGGCCAATTCAAATTTTCTTTTATGATAACAACATAAAATCATATTGCAATAAAATACCTTCCCTTTGGTTTCCTTTTTCTATTGTTTAACATCTATTTGACTATTGTCAGGAAGAGACGAAAGACAGTGGGAGGTGTGATAAGTTAATATCAGGGAAGAAGGCGCTACCTAGCAACATTTCTCTGGAAACAAAATCTCATTTGTCAAGCAACTCTAAAACAGGGGCTACATTGCCCAAGGGATTGACAATACCATACAGAGCTTTTCACCAGTAAGTCACTGATATAAATCTTGTTCAGGTCAGCAGAAACTGAACATTGTTACCATCTGACAGATGTACAGTGACCTGTATGAACTGAGCTGATGGTCTTGATCCAGTTCCGAGTGGGGGAGGTGTCTGCATCACAATTAACACTAAGTGGTACCCTTATTGTTGATTGCAGCAAGGAGACTTAAGGACTGAATAGGTGGCAGACTGAGGCTGGATCCCATGCCTACTGTGATTTGGAGCTATAGGCAGGTGTCACTAGACCTTCCCCCACAAGTTTATGGTCTATGATATTTTTATGTTAAAAGTATTTGTTCATTATAATAATCCCGAATATCCCCCACAAATGTATTTACATCCCCCACAGATGTCCCTCTGCTGGGGTATGACATTTTCTCATGAAATGTCCACAGGATGTTTCCCAGATCCATTCTTCTGAATAACCAGGTTTGGGTTTCTGTTTTTCTCTGTACCCTGTTTACAACTGTAAAGTTTCTTTGGAAAGTGTAGCCATACAAGAGCTGTCCCACGTTCCCATCTCCTTACTTTCAGGGTGATTGGGTTGGTAATTAACCACCCTTCAAATGTTTGTCTCGGGTGTAAAAGGGCAACCTTTAACCCAATTCTTGAAAGAGAAGATATAATCCACTTTTCAGAGGTCATCTGCTAAATCCATAGATGACTCTTGAGGGCCCTAGTTCTATCACTAGTGTTGGTCAAGATTTTGCAACATAAGTGGGGGCTTGTGCTAGATTTGAACTGCTTAGGAAAAATTCCTCTATCCAGAAGAAGCATGTGAGAGATGTCCCCTGCTGTGCCTGATCCAGAATATATGGGCCTGTTGTAAATCCTGGCTCTTTAGCTCAAGTTATAGAGCTTTCAACAATGGAGGTCCCTTGCTCATTCTCCAATGCTAGCCAAGATGGCAACTATTACAAAGTATGGGCTGGATGAATGCACTATAAGGTGGGTAGAAAGCTGGCTAGATTGTCGGGCTCAACGGGTAGTGATCAATGGCTCCATGTCTAGTTGGCAGCCGGTATCAAGTGGAGTGCCCCAAGGGTCGGTCCTGGGGCCAGTTTTGTTCAATATCTTCATAAATGATCTGGAGGATGGTGTGGATTGCACTCTCAGCAAATTTGTGGATGATACTAAACTGGGAGGAGTGGTAGATACACTGGAGGGGAGGGATAGGATACAGAAGGACCTAGACAAATTGGAGGATTGGGCCAAAAGAAATCTGATGAGGTTCAATAAGGATAAGTGCAGGGTCCTGCACTTAGGACGGAAGAACCCAATGCACAGCTACAGACTAGGGACCGAATGGCTAGGCAGCAGTTCTGCGGAAAAGGACCTAGGGGTGACAGTGGACGAGAAGCTGGATATGAGTCAGCAGTGTGCCCTTGTTGCCAAGAAGGCCAATGGCATTTTGGGATGTATAAGTAGGGGCATAGCGAGCAGATCGAGGGACGTGATCGTCCCCCTCTATTCGACATTGGTGAGGCCTCATCTGGAGTACTGTGTCCAGTTTTGGGCCCCACACTTCAAGAAGGATGTGGATAAATTGGAGAGAGTCCAGCGAAGGGGAACAAAAATGATTAGGGGTCTGGAACACATGAGTTATGAGGAGAGGCTGAGGGAGCTGGGATTGTTTAGCCTGCAGAAGAGAAGAATGAGGGGGGATTTGATAGCTGCTTTCAACTACCTGAAAGGGGGTTCCAAAGAGGATGGCTCTAGACTGTTCTCAATGGTAGCAGATGACAGAACGAGGAGTAATGGTCTCAAGTTGCAGTGGGGGAGGTTTAGATTGGATATTAGGAAAAACTTTTTCACTAAGAGGGTGGTGAAACACTGGAATGCGTTACCTAGGGAGGTGGTAGAATCTCCTTCCTTAGAAGTTTTTAAGGTCAGGCTTGACAAAGCCCTGGCTGGGATGATTTAACTGGGAATTGGTCCTGCTTCGAGCAGGGGGTTGGACTAGATGACCTTCTGGGGTCCCTTCCAACCCTGATATTCTATGATTCTATGACTCTGCTACAGCCCCCAGATACAGTCTGGTTGTTTAGCTCAAGCAATTCATGCCTTCATTTCTTGAGGGCCCTAGTTCTAGCACTAGTGTTGGTCAAGATTTTGCAACATAAGTGGGGGCTTGTGCTAGATTTGAACTGCTTAGGAAAAATTCCTCTATCCAGAAGAAGCATGTGAGAGATGTCCCCTGCTGTGCCTGATCCAGAATATATGGGCCTGTTGTAAATCCTGGCTCTTTAGCTCAAGTTATAGAGCTTTCAACTCTGGAGGTCCCTTGCTCATTCTCCAATGCTAGCCAAGATGGCAACTATTACAAAGCTTCTCCCCCGCCCCATCCAGTAATGTCATTTTAATCTTGTTTCCTTCTTATATCACCATAAATTAGATAGATTAAACCTGATCTGTCACAGACCATTAATACTTTAACTGTAACTGTTATATACTTGAACAAATTACAAGCAAGACTAGTGACACCTGAAAGAAATTTTCTTCAATCAGAGGATTCAAATGAAGATAGTTAACAGATAGTATTTATTGGTTAAAAATTTAAGTGATCTTCAAAAATCCATAAAATACAGCATTTTCCTTTTAGGAAGTTCCCAGGGAGAAGCAATTCCAAAGGATTAAAAAGCTGAAATATAGAGATATGCAGTTACTGAATTACCTGCATCACGAATACTTTTAAAGATGAATCCCATAGTCTTTCAGCTGTGTATGCTCAACAGGCAAAATACCTCTAGAGGTTCTAGGAGGGAAAAAACATATATATATATGTATATATGTATATATGTATGCATACATTTATCTTTTGTCAATTGCTTCTTCATGCTAGTGACATGTTGATAATCCATTTTGTTGCTCCATGGGAGACTGATATTCTGACACACAGGTTTATACTAGAGGTGAAAGAGTACTTTACATATCATTTTGAAAATGCTCGATTATCATGGGATTGAAAGAAGGGAAAGGGTTACTAGGTCATCCCACTCCTAACGGTACAGACTACAGTTCAAAGGCTTGATTTTTTTCCTTTTGCAACTGAACCAGTTGAGGTTAAGTTCTATTAGAAACACTGTCTCTTTAAGGCTGATTAGAGGAGGAAGTCCAATGTTTGAGAGTTCACTCCTCTAGATAACCAATTTCATTCTAGTATTAGGCCTACATGGCTGAGGGGCTGTGACAGTTTGGGGAATCTGTCTATAGAAACTTATGAATTCCATTTGATTTTATGAACTCTACTGCTGACTATAGAAGCAGGGATTAAATCTTCCCTGTATTGGTAACACGGGTATTGTCTGAATGAGAGTTGGTTTAATGGGTGCCGATTCTGTGGGTGCTCTGGGGCTGGACCACCCATGAGGAGAAAATGGTGGGTGCTAAGCACCCACCGGCAGCACCCCTATCGGCTCCCTTTCTGCCCCCCAGTGTTCGCTGCCCACCGGCAACCCCACTGATCAGCACCTCCTCTTCCAACCCCGAGGAGCAAGGGCAAGGCATGTTGGGGGGAGGGGCTGAACAGGACCGGAAGAGGCAGGGCAGGGTAGAGTGGGGGCAATGCCTGAGGTAGAGCCAGGGCTTGAGCATCCCCTGGCACACTGGAAAGTCGGCACCTGTGCTTGGTCTACACTATGAAAATCCACATCCTTGAGCAATGTAGTTACACTGACCTAACCCTTCTGGTGTAGGCCATGCTATGTTCACGGGAGGGCTTCTTCTGTTGACATAGCTAGTACCTCTTGAGGAGGTGGAATACCTAAGCCGAAGGGAGATGCCTTCCTGTCTGTGTAGGTAGCATCTTCACTGAGGTTTTGTCTACGCTGGCAAGTTTCTGCGCAGCAAGGCAACTTTCTGTGTTGGAACTCCAGAGGTGCACACACTGCCAAGCCACAAAGTGCTCAGAAACTGCGCAGTTGCAGCGCTGAAAAAAACCCAACCCCGACGAGAGGCGTAGAGCTTTCTGCACTGGCGGTACAGTGCTGTGGTGCCACTGTAGACAATGTGGTCAATTAGAGCGCTGTGACTGGCCTCTGGGAGGGGTCCCAGAGTGCCTGTTCTCGCCTCTGTGGTAATAGTTTTGAACTCTTCTGCCCAGCCCTCAGGTGACCAACCATGAGCTGCACCCCTTAAATTCCTTGGGAATTTTGAAAGTCCCCTTCCTGTTTGCTCGGTGACGTGTGCAGTGGTCTCAGTGCATCTTTCCAGGTGGTCATGCTTGCTCCATGCACCAGGTGATCCCCCACTTGAGATCCAGCAGCTCGGCATTGCTCCATCAGCACTTGGGGAGAGGAGGCTGTCCAGTCCCAGCTGCACTCCAGCTGTAAGAGTTATGATACCTACGGACAGATTTCACGATGCATGACAGAAAGAGGCCATGACCTGGACACACTGCACTGCAGGGTCAAAGTGAAGGAGCTACGGACCACCAGCACAAGGTGCAGGATGCAAACCGCTGTTTCGGTGCTGCGTCCACAAGCTGCTGGTTCTACAAAGAGCAGGATACGATACTCTGTGGTGACCCCACCTCCACTGCGAAGGCCACCGTGGATACTTGAGTGGCTCATGTGCCAGTCGAGAGTGGACTGAGCCAGGAGGAGGAAATCGAGGATGTGGAGGGAGACCCAGAGGCAGAGGACGACTCAGAGGCCAGAGATGCAAGCAGCCAGGAGCTCTTCTCTACCCGGGAGGAGGCTAGCCAGTTACAGCTGTCAGAGCTTGACAAAGCGCAAACAGGAGAGGAGGCCCCTGATAAGTGCCTTTAATTCTGGGAATCATTGAAGCGAGTTGATGGGGGCAGGAGGGTTGCAGAAAGCAGGCTAGGGTCTGTGTGATGCATGTACCACCACATGCCTAGTCTGAGCAGCGGAACAGAGTGTTGATTGACTCCCTCACTTCATGGGAATCTGCCTCAGAGATCTCCACGAAATTCTCATGGTGATACTTGGCAATCCGCTGCCACAGGTTCTTTGGCAGAGCTGCTTTGTTTCTTGCCCCATCAAGGGTAACTTTCCCATGTTACTTTGCCAACACGGAGGGCGGGGGAGAGGGGGAACCATTGCTGCACAGAAGTGAGCTGCATAAGGGCCAAGGCAGAAGCCACAGGCTTGGAGAAGACCCTCCCTTGATTCCTGGCTCACCCTCAGCAGCAAGATATCTTCCATAATGAACACAGCCTGTGGAAAATGTGGGAACAGTAATGATTATAAGTGCTGGCCCCCTACAGTGCTGGCTTGTCCCAACAGCCACATGCCCAGTGTATAGTGCAGTCCTGGAACACTGATTTCCCCTGCCCCTGTGGTTACTTGCCATTTTGGGGGTCTTGTGGCTCATGTGTGCTTGCCTGGAGTCAGCCAGTTAGTGATAGGTATGTGAATAATGGTTGTGTTTTAAATCACTGAATCAGTGGTCTGTGTGTTGCAAACAACACTGCTTCTGTAAAATGTTGCATTTTGGCTTCACAGGTAGGACCTTGGGTAGGAGGTAGGAGCCCAGCCCAGCTTCACAGGTAGGAGCCCAGCTTTCCTCTTTGTTATCGCTGACTGAACAGCTGCGCAGAATTAGAAAGCGGCCACGAAGAACTAAAGAGGACTTTCTGTGTGATGTCATGATGCACGCCGCAGCTGAAAAACAAGAATTGAAGGAGCAGTGGGACAGTGAGAAGAGGGACTAAAGGGAGAACGTGGCGCGCCAGAACAAAGCCATGGAGCGGCTCTTAAACGTTATGAAGCACCAAGTGGACACGCTCCAGGTGTTACTAGCACTGCAAACCGAGCAGTTCGGTGCCTGCCCTCCCCTGCAGCCTCTGTCACAAAACTCTTTCCTATGTGCCCCCCAGACACCACCAACATACTCTTATCAACCTCCTGGCTCCAGTCTGTACCTGCTGCATTCCAATTCTCCCTCATCACAGTCCAGCACTGTGGAGTCCCACTGCACTCAACACTCATCCCTCTGCAATTCGGCTCTGCTGCACTATACTCCAAAGGAGAAGGTTGGATAGGATATCTGGACATACACAAATCTTTAACCATTCCAGGACCCCACCTCCTCCTGGGACCCTCCCTTCCCCCATCCCCTTCAGTCCTGATGTGTTTTTTTGTTTGTCTCTCTCCACTGGTTGTTGTTTAATAAAAGAATTGTTTTGGTTTGAAAGAAATCTTTATTCCATTAATTGAAAGCAAACAGAGCCCTACAAAGCAACATGCAATTTTCTTAAACCTTCATAGTGCATTATCTGCACCAAACACAATCACCTCCTAGCATTACAAGCACTGCATTCTGCAGCATAGCAACAAATATTAGTGTCTTTCAGCTTCAAATTGCTGCCTCAAGGCATCCCTGATCCTGCGCCCCTCTACTAGCGCTGGTCTCTGGCTGTTCAAATTCAGCCTCCAGTTGCTGAGCCTCAGTGGTCCAGCCCTGAGAGAAGCTTTCACCCTTCCCTTCACAAATATTATGGAGCGTATAGCACACAGCTATAAGCACAGGAATATTGTCATCAGCCAGGTCCAGCCTCTTTAAGGGCCTTTAAACGGCCAAGAGCACACTCAACAGTCATTCTGCACTTGCTCAGCCGGTTGCTGAACCACTCCTTGCTGCTGTCAAGGTGCCCCATGGCTTCATAACCACAGCATTAAGGGGTAGGCAGGGTCTCTCAAGATCACAATGGGCATTTCGATTTCCCCTACGGTGAACTTCTGGTATGGGAAGAAAGTTCCTGCAAGCAGCTTCCTGAAAAGGCCAGTGTTCTGAAAGATGCATGCAATATGCACCTTTTTGGATCAACCTGCATTAATGTCTGTGAAATGCCCATGGTGATCCACAAGCGCCTGAAGAATCATCGAGAAATACCCCTACCAATTTATGTACTCAGTGGCTAGGTGGTCTGGTGCCAGAATTGGAATGTGCGTGCCATCTATTGCCCCTCCACCGTTAGGAAAGCCCATTTGTGCAAAGCCATCCACAGAGTCACGGTCTTTCGAAGCAGGATGCAATTAATGGCCCTGCACACTTCCATCAACACAAGGCCAACAGTCAACTTTCCCACTCCGAAATGGTTAGTGACCAATCGGTAGCAATCTGGAGTAGCCAGCCTCCATAGTGCAATCGCCACGTGCTTCTCCAATGGCAGAGCAGCTCTCATTCTCCTGTCCTTGAGCCACATGGCTGGGGCAAGCTCATCACACAGTCCCATGAATGTGGTTTTGCCACAAGCAATCTTGTGTTGTAGCTACAATGCGTGGCGAGATCAATGTCGAACTGCTCTTGTGTTTGTAGTTTTAGGAATAACTCCACTGCTACTTGTGACATGTTAGTGAGGGTGAGCAGCATATTTGTCAACAATGCGGGATCCATTCCTGCAGACTGAAGAGGCAGAGCGTACAGTACACAAACCATTGAAAGATGGTTTCAAATGCAGACGGAAGGACAGGAATTGCAGGGATATGAAGTAATGCATCATGAGGCATTAGGACAGGACCCAGGATGCCCCTCTGCCTTCCCACAACTCTTAGCGGCAGAAGAGAAAGAGGTGCTCTTTGGGCTAGCTGCCCAGAGTGCACCGCTCCGAATATCTCTGCAAGTGCCGCAACTGTGAACACACTATTGCACAGGCAGCTGACAGTGTGACCACATAACAGCGGTTTCCCTTCAGTGCTCCCTTCAGTGCGCTCCACAGCACTGGAATTCTGCCAGTGTAGACGTAAGTGCTACAACTGCGTGGCTGCAATGCTGTAAGTGTAGACACAGCCTCAGAAACAGAGTCATCGACAACTGAATAGCTGTGCCCTAGCAAGGCAAAAGTGGCTACAAAGAAGCCATTAACTGTTAACGACCCTCTGTCTGCAATCAAACAGAGCAGAATTGGGGAAAACCCCAGTGGAAGGACAGAAGGAACACAAGGTGTCAGACACTGCTTTGAAAAGAGAGGCTATCTTGCACATCATTGCCAGAATGAGGAGACTGAGCAGGAGGTGCCCTGAACCCAAAGAGTTTTCAGGAGTGGGGAGGAAACTTAAGGAGGGAATTGCATGCAGATGTTTGTTATTTTTCCTTAACTCTCCTATCCTTTTTAAACCATTAAAGTTCTTTTTCAAAGCCTGTGCGTTCTTTACTTAATATATTATGTGGTGCCCAACAAGTTAAACTCCCTCACGCAGACTACATTGCAGATAACACTCTGTGGGGTCTCTGCCCCCACCTCCAATGGAGCCATTTTGGGAATGGGTGAGTGGTCAGGCAAGGGACAGGGCATTCTCTCCTACCCCCATGCAGCAGTCAGCACACCTGGAATAGACCCATAACAAATTACTTCCCTTTTGAGCAAAGAGAGAGCGAAGGAGGGAATTATGATTCTCAGCCTCACTCCCTGGTCTGCTGCTGGGATAAAGTAGTTATGTGCTACCGCTTGCTAAGGAGTAAACTCTCAGTTTCTCCCACAGAGAGAATTTCAAATTGTAGCCAATTGTGAAATTTACTTTTCATATTGTGTAGGCTAGTGCAAACTGTGACTCACACCTTATACAATCAAAATAGAATCAAATTTAACTTCCAGAAACTATCCAGTCATATGAGCTCAGAATATGCTTTTAAATCTCAAGCACTAAATGGTCACAGAAAGCAAACACAAAAGGATATGTCTGCATCTCAAATTAATATTCCTGGACAATATTTCCCACTATTTGCTCAACTTTAATATGTAATCATTTTACATTTATATATATAGTACTTTGTATCTTAAACTTTAGCAAGGGCTAACAGAATTACTAAGAGCCCATATAATAAAGAGATAGGTAATCCTTGCTCATACATCAAACTGACATCAAAGAGAGTTAATATACATAGGCAAAGAAGGGAAAAGAGATCTTTAAATATTAAAATTAACACAAGAAATATTCCCAAAGTATATACATCACTGCAGTACTGAATTGGTCAGGAAAAATATTGTGAAAGCCAAAAAGCATTTATATTGAATCTCTCTGTATAATAAGATTTGTGCTTCTGAGCATCTGTGTCGGTGGTGAATCTTATAATTCTATCATAGCTAATTTTAACATAATTATCTTAAAATATTATCTTGCCTCAGACAGAAGATGCTATTTTTGTTCTGGTTTAGACACTTACACCAACTCAAGTTTTTCACAATGAGGATTTTCTCCTGCTTTTTTATCATAAATTCTCTTAGTTTAATTCTTTCACCTGGCTGTGACAAGGTTTATTTTAATGTTCAACCCTACTCATAAAGAATTCATTTCGTATTCAAGCTTCAGCCACACATTTCCTTTGGGATTCTATTGTTAGTTAATATTAATGTTCACTTAAAAGGAAGCACTGCCCTATTGTTTCACATTTAGTAAATGTGAAATTCTAGCCCTCCAAAAGGTAGGTCAGGTTGATGTGACACTACATCTCTTTGTCCTGAGGGGTGGAGACTGAACCTTGCAGCTGCCAGACAGAGTTGGGGAATCTGATCTCACTGCCTGACTCTGTGAGCTGCAGGATTCTAATCATCCAAGCAGGCAGGAATTCACCTAGGCAGTTCAGCTGGTAGGAGCCCATCTGAAAGAGAAAGATAATCATTACTGTCATCCCAGAAACATGAAGGTCTTCCTAGCCAACAGAAATAGATTCTAGTGGCACCATGAGCATAGCCCATTGAAAGGAGAATTGTGATTTGTAAAATGTTGTGGGAGCAACAGAGCAGATTTAAATCAAAATCAGTGGTGTCTGATTATTTGATAACTATTTTTGAAAGAAAATTGCTAGGCTTTTTGCATATTAAGATAACTTAAAAATCAGGCTGATGCACTAGCTCTATACATTGAAACAGAGTTCAATTGAAATAGCTTTCACCCCAGAAAGCAGTTTATAAATGCTTGGCAAGAACAAAGAAGATTTGATACCAGCATATCCACGTGCTTGACTGGATTATGATTGAAGTTGAAATAACATCTTTCACTGACAGGATCAGATCAAGAATCCACTTCGATACCACAGAAAGAGAAAAACAGACAAAGAACAGAGCCAGGCATAAAGCATACAGTGACCTTTGGCCTGAAATAATCTCCTTTTTGTGGCTTCAGGTGCACATACAAGTATGTGAAAGAAAGAAGGGTTTCAGGATTTTTTTTATGTTTGTATGAATTTGATGCTTATGGAATGGAGCAAAACTGCCAGTGACTTTCCTCCCTGCCACTGCTAATAAATAGCTAACTTTAGTACATCCCACAATTTGCAAATGTATTTATTTGGCTTATGCAATCCAGTCAAGCCACAGCATTCTTATCAACAATGTTCAAGGCATGAAGACCTCCAGGAAGTTGAGTCATTTTGCAGTCCTCAACGATGTGTGTCATGGTTTGTGGCGCCTACATTGACATAGTGGACTGTCTCTATAACCACAACCAAGGCAGAATGCAAAACATCATACCCACTCAGCTAGCATTAACTTTTGCATGGAATCCACATGCAAAAGCCATTGGTGGTGTGACAACATGCATTCCCCTAACCAGCATTGCCTCCTATATGGTGGACCTTCTGTGAAGTTGAGAGAAAGAGGCCCTCAGTAATACAGAGGTGACATTTCCCTACTTTGGTGCTCTCTGAGAGTGAGTCCATAGGATTTGCATCCTCTTCAACCATGGAGAGAGACAGGATAATTTGTGCCTATTTTAAGTAACAGTAGCCTGAGACCATATATACTCTTATTCATTTGTGGACCCCTAAAAAATTTTGAATGGACGTGTAGACCCCTTCGAAATCTTAGACAGTCTGATGACATCCAGGGGTCCGTGGACCAGAGATTGAAAACCACTTATTTAAAGCATCATCTGCCTTTCACAAGATAATTTATGGCATCATTTGCTTTCCCACCCATGATTTCCTCCAATTAGGTAATATTATTTATTTCCTAGACCTTATGGTCCATAAATTAAGATTCCCTGGTAGTGGGTTTGCACTTCAGACTATTACCACCACAGAATCAGCCCATAATTACCATTATTCCAACAGTTTGATTCTGTACAACTACACAAGGTCTCTCCGCACCCTCCCATTCCCCTTTGTACATCAAATAAAAACATGTTGCTATATTTGCTCAGCGCTGACAAAACATCTTGGTCTCTCAAGTCCATCAGGCTTTATACCACAGCCCCTTTAGTTTTTAGAAGCACATATTGTTTTCAGACTCCTATGTTAATAGTCACCAGAGAGCAGAGCCTTCCTTAATTATAAAGTAAGAGATTGCAAGAAACTGGGGGTTTGTCTTTACACTTTCCCTTTTCTTTTAATTGAATTTCTCAGAAAGGGACATTGACCTCAATCAGATTTCTGGAAGGGCCCATGAGATGGACATCTAATCAATCTTTTGTGGCTCAGGGAGTTTATATTTGTATTCAAGAGACAGCACCTCCTTGCCCTAGGGATAGATGCAGGCTGTATCTCCATGGTATCATTACTTACTGATGTTTGCTACCCACTATCAATTAGCACTGGAGTTTCATCCAGTTAGTTTTGGTTTTTTTTAATGGCAATAGTATCTGCTTCTGAGTAGTCCATTTGTGATATGTAAATAGGGATGATTTCTTGTTGGCAGGGGAGAGAGCAACAGCTATGGCTAGAAAAGAGCATCTGAAGTCTACACGATTGACAATAAGTTCATGCCTGATCACACTGAACAAAGATAGCAAAAGCAGCACCAAATCTACATGTAAATATTCATTTTCTGAACTCTGACTAAAGCACACAGTTCTCAGCACCTTTAGACAGCAGCAGCTCTCACCCTCTTATTGTTAATCCTAACCCCCCGTTATGTTAGAGGTGCCTTTCAAAGTCAAACCTCAGGCAGGTAGCCAGAAGTATAATGTAAAAAAAAATGTAAAATGTAATGTAAAAAGGGTGCAAATGGAATCTCACCCTGCCTGAGGTTCTCTGTCCCAACAAAAGAGTGTCCTCACACCCATGCACTTCATGGTAAAAGAACCAGTGCCTTCAAGACAAAGGTTGTACAGTGAGGCCAGGGATAAGCATGGAAGTTACTTGATGAAGTACGTCTAATGATTTGGCTAGGAGGGGCTGCAGTAGGTTATATTATTACTGGAAGAAGATCTCAGCCTCATCTTATCATCACCCTTACCTTATTTATTGCTCATGCAAGAGTAGGAGCAAAAAAAAAAAAAAAAATGGCAGCTAGCTCTATTACAATCTCTGATCATCACTTTGTATTGATTTTCAAATAAACCACGTAGGGTATGTTTACACAGCCTGGAGCAGCGAGTCTCAGACCCAGATCAACAGACTTAGGCTCGTGAGGCTCATGCTACGGCACTAAAATCAGCTGTGTAGACATTTCAGTTTGCGCTGGAGCTCAGGTTCTGAAGCCCACCCACCTCCCTAAGCTTTACAGCCTGAGCTCAAGTGGCTTTAGAGCTATTTTTGGTGCTGTAGCAGGAGCCACACAAGCCCAAGTCTGTCTACCCAGGCTCTGAGACTTGCTGCGGCAGGCTGTCCCTCACTGTGTAGAGGTACTTCTATAAAACAAGCTTGAGTTACAACACTCTTCCAGTCCAAGTGCGGGCCTCTGCAAAAAGACTGCTGATGGCATCAATTGGTGTGGTTCAATGGTCACCGTTAATCAGTTACCACTTATCCCCATTTCTATTCCAGTTACTTTTATAATGATGCAATATTCCACTATGCATTATTTAGAATAGGGTAGAATTGTCCTTAGATCCTGCTGGGTGGATAAATGTTGACTTTTTAATGGTAATATTGGAGTTTGAAAATATGGATTAGCTTTCACTCAGAGCTGGACTGAGTACACCAAGTTAATTTCACATAGTAGTATTAATTTATTGTACTACCAACTGTAACTGTCATTCAGACATTTATCATGGCATTCTTCAATAAGCTAAGTTTCTTTCGTCTCCCATTGTTGTTACCATTCGTAACATGGCAAACAATTTCAGTGACATACATATCATCAAACAGAATAGATATGTAGGTGTCACTCTACCTAGCCTGCTAAGTACCCATCAAAATGAAAAGAAAAACAACTGATAAACCTTTGCTCAATCTTGTCATTAAGTGAGACCTTCCTGTAGGGTATTGTTTAATATTGATCCACAAGTATAGTCAATTAGTTGACTATTCCTTTTAATCAATAGTATTGTTAGAATATTCACACACACACACAAAAGCGTATGAGTTTATATTAAGCCACATCATTTTTGCATTTCCACTGCATTTGCCTCAGATCAGATTGTGTCAAGTACATATAATCAGTTAGAGTAATACTGATGCAATCTGATGTGACATGATTCCAGCCATTTGTGCTGGTAGAATCTCACTATTCAGAATTATTTTCACAGGTATTTGCCATGCACAGGTGAGTGTGGGTGAAGGGAAAGAAGAGTGTACAAGAAACCTCCCTCATACCCTGGTGCAGCTTGCTCAATGACCTGTCCCAGTTGTAGCCCCTGTGCTCAGGGGAACACAGAGACTGCTCTTCATGGAAGATACACAGTGCCCAAAGCAGAAAGGAGGAGGCAGAGCCTTGATCTCAGTGCACCCCCAACGGGAAGAACTAATAGCACTACCCCAAAGGATCTATTTACAGCAGGTATTTGCATGAGCTTTATCACCACTTTATTTTAGGGGCAAACTGCATCATCACATTGGATCACTCAAGAAGAGGCTGTGCCTCAGTGAGGCACAATCCCTTCCCAAACTCCTTACACAGCAGCATATCTCCACTCTATCCATTACTCTGCCAGTAGCTAACAGCCAGAGGTTGGCCATATGAAAGGAGAATTTGAACTAGTATTTTAGAAAACAGGAATTATATGTATCCCATTAGAACTTTCATGGCTAAAGCATATAAGTCTCTAGTCAGACTAAGGGATATTTCCCTTACTCATGTGTAGATGTGGGTAGTTGATATTTTTAGATTCTTGCCCAGAACAAATGAGAGAACTGTTTGTCTCTTTCCTTTTCTCTACAATCTTTCTCAAGAGAATGTTGCACAAAATATTTATTCTTCATATATGGTTGAGTTATGATGATATATACAGTAAGACTTTGGTTTTCCTGCATTGTGTGGTTTCATTAACTATTCATTTCATTCCAACTGCTTCTCTATCTAAAATGGTCCCCTTTTTACTACTTTCAAGATTGTTTCCCCTAATCAGAATGTCAAGAAGGTCCTTTATATTATGAGACACTGAAAACATTTAAGTGTGAGAGCATATTACTGGCCATAATTCACATGAACAACGAGCATAAAAATTCTGATGCCTTGTTCTCATGACAAAAGCCGTAATCAAAACTTTATGATCTGTAGGATTTTTGTACACCTTTCTTGCTAAGAAAAACATTTTTGAGTACTAACTTTATAGACTCTAGGGTGACCCTTTTTTAAAGGGACAGTCCTGTTTTTTGGGACTTTTTCTTATATAGGAGCCTCATTAACCCCCCCCCCCCCACACACACACACACACCCCTCTCCCGTTTTTTCACAGTTGCTATCTGGTCACCCTAATAGAATCATAGAATATCAGGGATGGAAGGGACCTCAGGAGGTCATCTAGTCGAACCCTGATGTGTCTATAGTGAGAGGTACATTTGTATAAGTACATCCCTTTCCTGTGGGTACAAATTGCACCTGCTAAATGAATTGTGATACAAACTAGGTTGCTCGAGGCACAGATATTCAGGCTTGCACATGAAGTTCAATTATGCGTGCAAAACTGCAGGCACAAATGTTTTGGGCACAACTAGACCCTGTAAAAGAAAGCCTAGCCTTTTGAAAGTTTGTTCCTGTGTGCCACCTGTCCATTATCGAGTCCAGCTCTCTAGAAAGGGTGGGAGGAAATTCACCTGAAACTAATATATATAACCAAAACAATCATTTATTGTTTTTATTACTAATAAAAATAGGGAATACTCAAACTGAATTGATAATATTCATTAAGTTTTGTATTTGAGAACAATAAGCACAGTCATTGCAATCACTATGGCACATAGATAATGAAAATTATGAATAAAAAATGGACAGTATTTACTGTATTCTACAAAAAGAAAAATGGATAAATAGGGAAGAGAGAAAAAGCAGGCATCTTTTCCCTCTTTCCTAGCCCTACACCAGAAGAAACATCCTGAACTATTCCAATTTGTCCGTGTTGCTTTCTAAACCACAATTCATACTCTTTCCTTTCACCATAATACCTCACTGTCAACCCTCTTTCTTTCACAAAACTGAAGCTGGTCACATCCGCATCCAGACAAAAAGTCAAAAGTTAAGCTTCTTTACGTGTTTTTAAGAGTCCACCCCCATCAATCCAAGGAAATCCCTTGTATGGGAAGAAACAAAAGGCTTGCCTTCAGATGTTCTTCACTCTTTTTTGTGAAGAGGGTAATCTCTTGTGTCATCTTTATTTCTTCTCCTAAGTGATGTATAAGTAAGCACACAAAATACTCAAACAGCCTCATCGGTTATCCACTTACACTACAAATACAGTGTCAAGTGTGAGAGAGTGCCACCTTCCTGATGTCTGACAGACTCAGAACATTCCTAATAGATGGGTTAAAAAGGTGATATGATCAAATCTGGACCAATTTGTCCTCGCTTCATACAACTGATCTTTCTGAGGAAAAGTACAAACATATATAACATCAGTGTACTTATGTTTTTCTGAGGGCACATGTTTTTTTCAGTGGTGGAGTATTCATCTTCTAACGCAAATATTTAATCCAGTTGTATCTTTTTCAAATGCCAACACTGAAGTCCAGCTCTCATAAATACCTACGTGATGATAATGCAGTGTATGAGCAAGAGGAAAACATTGGTAAGGAAATACATTTCAGTTTGATAAAATATTATGTATGGTTTGTACAGTTTTCAAAACATTATGTCCCATTTTAGTCACTCAGGGCCAGAATTTTAACAGGATTTAGGTGGCTAGTAGGATTTTTAAAAGCACCTACCTACATCTTAAAGCACCTAAATATCTTTTAACATCTGGCCCTTAGGAGCCAGGGTGCCATTAACTTTCAACAGGACTTGGACACCTAAGTGCCCAAGTCACTGTTGAAAATGAGATTTAAGCTCTTAAGTCACTTAAGCACTTTTGAAAATTTTACTTATAGTGCTTTTCATCATTCACTCTACAGATGATGTACAGCAACATGAAAATGCAGCCACCAGCTGATGTATAACACACAGGGAAATTTTGGACAGTGAGACCAAGGCAGGCTCCCCTGCTATTCAGAAAACTGCCATGCATGTTTTAAAGTCCATGAGATAACCTGGCCCAGTGTAATATTGACCGAATATAGCCCTGTATTATTTTTCTTATTCTCCTGGCAAGTTTCCACTGTGGGTGATGACATTCTGGCAACCCAGACTGCACAGCAGTTTTAATGGGTAGTAACACTCTTCTTCATTTCTAAAGTCCTGTATGTTGGTGCTGTGCACTATTAAAGATCTACCACATTCAAACCCAAAGGTGCTTTGCAGTGGTGAGAGAAGTGATCCCTATATATATATATATGTAATTTGTGCCTGGGGATTTCAGCTAGAAAGCTATTATATGAACATAAGTTATTGGATCTAGTTTTGACTCTCTAGGCTTCTGGATCATGGAGAATCTCTAGGACTACAGGAGTCATTGAGGGAGCCATTTTGCCTATATTATGCACATACAACTCTGAGCCAAAAAGTGCTAGCCAGCTCTCTTTCCTCGGGCTCATAAGTACAGCCAGCCACCAGTGTCCTGGTAATTAAAGTATCTTTGTGCACTTCTGCTCTCCTGTAGCACACTTCTGCAGGGTCAGCCATCATCCAGCCCAGGGCCATTAGTAGCAGTATATTGCTACCCAGAGAGCGGTCCAGGGTTAATGGGATTGAAAACAATGAAGAATTAAAATATGTTTGCCTAAAATGATTAAAATATTTAAACACACAACATGTGCATAGGGAAGAAAGTCTTCTGTGTTCATTATGTTCAGTCTTATACTGCACTGTGAATATACTCTCCTCCCAGATTTCACTAAAGCATTTGAAGACATCCAACTTAAATTCATTAATTAATTCAAGTTCACCTTGAACTTGCTATAAACCAGTGGTGGGCAACCTGTGGCCCGCAGGCTGCATGCGGCCCATCAGGGTAATCTACTGGTGGGCCGCCAAACAGTTTGTTTACATTTACACTGCTATCCGCAGCTCCCAGTGAACAGTGAACTGCGGCCACTGGGACCTGCGGGTAGCAGTGCAAATGGAAACAAACAGTCTGGCGGCCCGCCAGTGGATTACTCTGATGGGCCACATGTGGCCTGTGGACCGCAAATTGCCTACCACTGCTATAAACACTTTAGAATAAATGATAAGGTGTAGTTAACAAGATACTGTCATGGATATTAATAAAACTGAGTGCTAAAAGCCAAAGACATCTTGGCCCCAGAGTCACATGTGTTGGTAAAAAAATACTTTACAGCAAGGGGGTGCATTAATCCTCATCATTCCTTCATTGTAATAATCATAACCTGCAGCACTGTATAAATTAGAAGTGAAACTTATTAATGGGAAGAATGTGGAAAGCCCCTTTGAGCTCAGTGATGAGATTGTTTCCTTTCTGTATTTAAGATAAAGACTTACAATATTACACAAGTTAGAAAAATAATGGTGGGGGTGATGCCGTAATCTAAAATGATCATCTTATGCTGTGAATGTGTGCTTTGAGACAAAATTTTAGCACAAGACCCCTGGCATGGCAAATTGAAGTCATCTCAGTTTGTCATTATGCTTACTACAATTTTATTTGAAGCATTGCTTCATTTTCTTGCGTGGGACATGCAGACATGCTAGCTAGCCCAGCAATACAACTTTTAAGTTCACTTCAAGAAAGGAACTTTTTCCTATCAAATGCAAAACATGAATCTCTAACCTACTCGGGTTCACCCCTGGCAAATATTTTTTTTCACAAGCCTAAAACAATAAGGCCAACATTTTCAAAGTCAAGCCACTTTTATTTAGATGCCTACATTTTAAGTTAGGAAATCTACAGATAGGTTTGAAAATTCAGTCCCTTAGCAGACATATGTTTAGTCCCTTGCTAATATTTAAACACTCCTTTAACAGGGTAATCTGCCCCTTTAATAGTCCTGGAGGGCAGGAAGCAGCAAGAGATGCCCAGCAGACAGGTGCTGGGAATCAGCTGACACAGCTGATTAGCCCATCAAGACTGGACCACACTCAGCTGGACAATATAAAGGAGAATTCTGCTCCATTGGGGTGGAGGTTGGGAATTAGGAGAGAGAGGATACTCTCTGGTAACCAGAGCAGGCAGACCCTCCCTATGGAGCCCCCTGGGATTGGAAAGGGCTACCAGAGGACCTGCATCTGAATCCCTAACCAGATTGATTGTTTACTTTTTGCACACTTTTTTCTTTGTGAAAACAATAAACAGAGCCCTGAAGAAAGGGACAGACCTCTAATTTGGGCATGGTTGACTGTCCATCCCCAGCTGGTGAGTAGAGCCACCAGTGTAAACCCCCCCAACCCCCACTCCTTATACAATGGTGTCTTGTTGTGCTAAATTTAATCAGAAGTCAACTATGCGTACTCCATGGGATTTCCAACATGCAGCACAAAATGTCCAAACCTGCTATGACAAGATATGGCAGATGGGGAATCAGGAGGGTGCACTGAAGATAGGTGGATGAGTAGAGTTGGTAAAATAGTGTTTAAAAAAAAGTAGGGCTGTCAGTTAATTGCAGTTAACTCATGCAATTAACTCAAAAATTAATTGTGATTAATTGCTGTTTTAATTGCATCGTTAAACAAGAGACTACCAATTGAAATGTATTAAATATTTTGGATGTTTTTCTACATTTTCATATATATCTTGTATTCTGTGTTGTAATTGAAATCAAAATGTATATTTTGATTACAAATATTTGCACTGTAAAAATGATAAACAGAAGAAATAGTATTTTTAATTCACCTCATACAAGTACTGTAGTGCAATCTCTCTTTATCATGAAAGTGCAACTTACATAACGGCACTCAAAAACAAAATAATATAAAACTTCAGAAGCTACAAGTCCACACAGTCCTACTTTTTGTTCAGTCAATCACTAAGACAAACCAGTTTGTTTACATTTACGGGAGATAATGCTGCCCTCTTCTTATTTACAATGTCACCAAAAGTGAGAACAGGCATTTGCATGGCACTTTTGTAGCCAGCATTGCAAGGTATTTATGTGCCAGATATGCTAAACATTCATATGCCCCTTCATGCTTCGGCCACCATTCCAGAGGACATGCTTCCATGCTGATGACACTAGTTAAAAAAATAATGCGTTAATTAAATTTGTGACTGAACTCCTTGGGAGAGAATTGTATGTCCCCTGCTCTGTTTTACCTGCATTCTGCCATATATCTCATGTTATAGCAGTCTCAGATGATGACCCAGCACAAGTTGTTCATTTTAAGAACACTTTCACTGCAGATTTCACAAAACACAAAGAAGGTACCAATGTGAGATTTCTAAAGATAGCTACAGCACATGACCCAAGATTTAAGAATCTGAAATGTCTTCCAAAATCTGAGGTAGGCAGCATGATTTCGGAGGTCTTAAAAGAACAACACTCTGATGCGGAAACTACAGAACCCAAACCACCAAAAAAGAAAATCAACTTTCTGCTGGTGGCATCTGACTCAGATAATGAAAATGAACATGCATTGGTCCGCACTGCTTTGGATGGTTTTCGCAGAACCTATCATCAACATGGACTCATGTCCCCTGGAATGGTGGTTGAAGCATGCACATCTGGCACATAAATATCTTGTGATGCTGGCTACAACAGTGCCATGAGAACACCTGTTCTCACTTTCAGGTGACTTTGTAAACAAGAAGAGGGCAGCATTATCTCCTGCAAATATAAACAAATTGTTTGTCTGAGCAATTTGCTGAACTAGAAGTAAGACTGAGTGGACTTGTTTTATTTTTGAATACAGTCTTTTTGTACATAATTCTATATTTGGAAGTTCAACTTTCATGATAAAGAGATTGCATTACAGTACTTGTATTAGGTCAATTGAAAAATACTATTTCTTTTATCTTTTTACAGTGCAAATATTTTAATTAAAATAAATATAAAGTGAGCACTGTACACTTTGTATTCTGTGTTGTAACTAAAATCAACATATTTGAAAATGTAGAAAACATCCAAAAATATTTAAATAAATGGTATTCTATTATTGTTTAACGGTGCGATTAATCATGATTAATTTTTTTAATTGCTTGACAGCCCTAAAAAAAAAAAGTCATTTATGTGTATAAGCCCTGTGTTCAGTTCAAGAGCCATGGTGATCTAAGTGGATAAGGGAGTGGGAAAGGCACCTTTAGGGTTAGAGTTCCTATAGCGGTAGTGTGATTATGGTGAAACAATAAACACTAACTAGTTACATCAGCTCGTCTTAACCCTTGTCGATCTTAGTTACAGCCTGGGTATAGAACAGAGACTGCATTGGTAGATGACCTCCTCCTGGAAATGGATGAAGATCAGTTGTCCATGCTGAGATTGTCTTTGATACCACAGATTATGAGGTTGATCAAAGTGGGATGGATGGGGCTGCTTGGAATTGACTTTGTTCCCTCCTTGCAGCACATTCTCAAAGGGTAGTGGTGGGAACCTGCTCTGGGCATGCACTCCTGTGATGTTCTGCAGGTGATCTTAACATCTTTCTTGTTCAACATGTATATGGCGTCACTGGGAGAATAATTGAGGAGACATGGGCTGTGATGTTTTCAATACATTGATAACACAACTTTACTTACCATTTCATCTGACTCATCCAAAACAGTTAAGGTTCTTATTCAGTGTCTGGGTGAGACTGGGCCATAGAGGAGAGCTAGTTCACTGATGCTAAATTCTGACAAGAGTAAAATGATATTATATGGTTGGGGGAAGCAACTACAGAATATGCTCCCTTTACTGAGAATCTGGATGAATCATTTGTTGGTCAGGTTCATAACCTAGCTGGATTGCCAGGCCTTACTTGAACCTGTAAGGTAGCTGCAATAGTCAGGTCAGCTTTTTATCATTTATGTAAAGCCAGGAGGTTGTGACATTGCTGTCAGGTGCAGACCTTGCAACTGTCACCCCCAAATTAAACTACTGAGATGAGCCCAATGCAGGGATGCCCCCTAAATGCATCCACAAACTGAAACTAGCACAGAATGTAGTGGGTTGATTGGTAAGTAGAGTTTCTCACCACAGACATCTTAAACCTTTTCTCCACAATCTGCACCTGTTTCCTGTGGGTTTCTGGGTGACATTTAAGGTGTTTGTTTTGACTTATAAAGACCAAAATGGCTTAGGATCTATCTGCCTGAGAGACTGCCTCTCTCTCCATAACATATAGACACAGCAGAGATCAGCAGGCACACTTGAATTGCATACCCTCCTGGTGTGCACAGGAAGGGGCTTCTGGCATAGCACTATCCATGAGGGCCCCATAGCCTTGGAATTCACTCCCTCCTTTGGTCTGAAATAACCCAGGCCTGATGGCCATCAGGGCACATTGCAAGGCTCATCTTTTTGCTCAGAAATAAACTGTAAGATTGGGCAATTGTGGGAGGGGATGAGGGATCTGAGTTTTTAATTTGCTTGGCTGACTGGAGATGGGGTGTATTAAATTGTACTGCTGCACTTAGGGTATTCTTACTGTATTTTTTATTTGAACCAAGGGTGCCTAAAAGCATTTGAGTAGTGCCCTTTTTTGCATTTCCATAAATCTAAATATGTAAAACCATTGGAGTTGTGCCTGAATACCCCAAATGAGATTGGGGACCCATTGTGCTAGGTAGCATACATGCACTTACTAAGAGACAGTCCCTGTCCCAAAAAGCTTACAATCTAAATTGACAAGACAGACAAAGCAAGGAGGAATTATTATTAGCCTGAAATATACAGGGCAGAACTGAGATACAGAGAAATTTGTGACTTGATGGGGGTCACAAAAGAACTGTAGGGCAGAGGCAGAAACTGAATTGAGGGCCCCTGAGTCCACTTCTGATGGCTGAACTTCTTAAGTCACTCTTTCCCCCTAGACCAAAAGAGTCCATAATCTGCCAAGTCATTAAAAATTAACACATTTCATTACTTCCATCAGGGTTGTGACTGCAACCATCCTTGGAAATAGTATCTCAAAGATATTTTTTGGACAAACATTTCCACAGAGTAAGTTTAACAGTATTTCTGTAACAAGTCTTTCAAAAGCAACAGGGGAACAGAAGTAAACTGTCAACAACCAGCAACCTTGTACAAGTGAAAGGCAACTAAATTAAAATGTTCAATGTACTGTAGCTTAAACAGAAACTCAGCAAGTCTAGGGATCAAGGGCTAGCAGTTCATGGAATGGCAAGCAGCCAATAGAAGAAAGACCATCTTACCTAGTAGTCCTAAATAAGAAGCACAAATGGGAAAAGGTGCTGCACACAGAAATCCAGGCAGCAAACATATTGACAGGAAACACAATTCTAGACAAGCAGAGAAAACACTGGGAAAACTAGAAGAAAGCAAGAATTTGGATAACTGCTTCCCTCCTCCAAACAACAGCAAAGAGCAGCCCAGCTTTGCTCTCCTAGTGCCTGATTGCCTTTCACTCTTTGAGTATCCTATACTAAGACCAAAGACAATCTCAGTCCCTGTGTGCAGGGGAGTTCAGAAAACTCTCCCTCTCTCTCACCCTGGGGGTCAGGAGAGGACAATCACCTCAAAGAAGGTGGGGAGGAAGTGGATGGAGGGATACAGAAAGGACCACTAAAAGAAAAGGAGGACTTGTGGCACCTTAGAGACTAATAAATTTATTTGAGCATAAGTTTTCCATGAGCTACAGCTCACTTCATCGGATGCATTCAGTGGAAAATACAGTGGGGAGATTTATATACACAGAGAACATGAAACAATGGATGTTACCATACACACTGTAATGAGAGTGATCAGGTAAGGTGAGCTATTACCAGGAGAAGAGTGGGGGGAAAAACCTTTTGTAGTGATAATTAAGGTCGGCCATTTCCAACAGTTGACAAGAACATCTGAGGAACGGGGGTGGGGGGGGAGGGGAGATAAACATGGGGAAATAGTTTTACTTTGTGTCCAACACCATAGAGGACCTTATGATTAGAGACACTATGGGATAGAACGACTGCCCCTGTTCCTTTGAGCCTGACTTATCAACAAGGGGTCCAATTCATGGTGCCTGCATCCTTTTTGCACCAGCATAGAGGGCACAAAGGGTCCACAAAGCAGCCAGACATGCCCACCGGGGCATACCTTAGTGCAAAAACCCTCTGCTGGCTTTGTGCCAAATCCCATCAAAGACCCCACAAACTGGCTAGGGGTATTCTGGCATGGATTAGGGCCAATAGGAACTATTACAACAGGCATGCGATTTAGAACCATCTAACCTGCTCAGAGGTCCAAGCAGATCCCTAGTGGTCCCTGTGCTCATTTCTCCATTAGTTCAGGGCTGAATTCTCCCCGACCCCCAAAGGAAAGTTAATATGACCTCTGTACATGTTTTTACATGATTTCTACTTAAGTGAATGTGTTGAATTCTTGAAAGAAGGGTGTTGTGTTTCTTGTCCTGTTTTTATTTGTTTGTTCTTGGTGGCCCTTGAAATGCTCCTGGATGCACATGGTCTTTGTGAAATAAAAGCATATTTCCTCACAATGAGATGTGCTGTGTTCTGCAACAGAGTGGAGGCAAAATACTCTCCCCAACAGAAGAAAGGAAAGAAAACAACTCCATTGCTCAAAGAAAATTCTTAGCTGGTAATACAATTCAGGCTTATTCCCAACCTACATTCAAGTAGGATATGACAATGAATTACAAGTATTTCTAAGACGCAGCATCTGCTTATATATATAATCCATAAAAGGCTTCCAAATGCCCTTAAATGAATCCTCAATTTTCAATAAATTTGAGTCCTAAATAAATCCTCTGTTCCTTAATCTAAACGCAATCTTCTTATAATGGCTTGATCTCAGTAATGACAGGTTTCAGAGTAGCAGCCGTGTTAGTCTGTATTCGCAAAAAGAAAAGGAGTACTTGTGGCACCTTAGAGACTAACCAATTTATTTGAGCATAAGCTTTCATGAGCTACAGAAGTGAGCTGTAGCTCACAAAAGCTTATGCTCAAATAAATTGGTTAGTCTCTAAGTTGACACTAGTATTCCTTTTCTTTTTGATCACAGTAAGAAACTCCATTCTTCTTCTTTGCAAGGAGAGAATGGGAGGCAAAGTAAAGAGGGAAAAAGAAAATTAACTCAGTTTGTACGTTTTTGCCTTTTTTTCTAAGTTAAATAATGCATAATGATTTATCAGAAGTTCATGTAGCCTCCAAGGATGGTATAGCATTATAATGGTAGATTTTTTGCTCCATATCTGCATTCACTTTCCACAGAATAAATGTCACCTTAAGGTGCGAGATAGGAGTTAGGCCCCAAACTTTGATAATGGTAGAATTTTACACCCAATTTGCACAGATGAAAATAATTACACTTAAGTGTAAGGCAATAGAAAGTGAGAACCTTTTTCCTGGTACTCACAACTATATATGAATTCATGTTTCAGTTGGTGGCATTCTTCCCTCTGAATCAGTATTAAACCTATATATTAACATACCATTAGTGAGGAAATTATTGCTAGAAATATATAAAAGTTTCAGATTACTGCTGTATACTAAGTTTCAGAGTAGCAGCCATGTTAGTCTGTATCCTTTTCTCTCTCTCTCTCTCTTTTTTTTTTTTTTTTTTTGGTGTATACTAAAGATTTCATGTTACTTTTACAATTATGTTACTAACTCTGGTTTTCTGAACTCAGATAACTATGTTCAGCCTCGCTAAAATCCACATTTCATTCCTCACTTCCTCTCAAATTGTTGCAGAGTGTTTTGCTATGCACCAACACATTACTACATGTCACCCCAGAAGTAGCTGCATTTCTGTAGTGAATTAAATTATTCCTGTTTGAAATCAGGCAAAAACAAAACATTGGGGTCAAATATCCCCAAACTGTGGAGAAACTGAGATTCAAACTGAACTTTGCAGCCAGCTCCTACAGATCTGGAAAAAGAAAAGAAAAACATCCCAGAATTTAACAGCCCCAAAATTGTGGGAAGTTTGTAACAAGTGCCTCACGCCACCTCTAAGGAGAACTGGATGGAAGGGTAGGAAAGTATTTAGCAATCTTTTGGGATGAAAGGTGCTCTAAGAAGAGTCGGAAGCAACACAGCCTTTCCCATTAGTGGTAGAATTAAGTTACTGGATAAATAAGAGCATTTTGAGAAACCAGGGTTTTCCAAGATAAATTACTGGAAAGGCTAAGCACATTGACTGTAAGTATTCCACTATTTTAGCTTTAATTACACCTGAGCTGTACAATGGGGAGCTCCTTGGGGCAGTGGGCAAGGAATCCTTCCATCGTACAGTAGACCTTTTTGGTGGCAATGACAGCAGCCTAATATCACCTTACTACCTCTTTTGCAGCAGGGGGGAAGTAACTAATGGATACCCACTTGTCACAGGATGCTCTATTCACTGTCAGAGCATCTCCTTGTGGCCATATCTGGGGATTAACTCCACCAGTCTGATGCCCCTCTACTGCGGTTGCTCAGGCCATCTCTCTCTCTGGTTCTCTCAAGTTTAACTGGTCCCACTTGGTGGGTTGGCCCTCCAGTTGGGTCACTGTAGTTTTCCCTTCCAGGGGCGTGTGTGGGAACATCAAAATCTCTCAGGAACCATTGTCCCAGGCAGTCTTCCCATTCATGGCCCTTTAACAGTGCTACTTCCCCAGTGGTTGGTAGGGAATCCCAGGACCACTAGATTCCAGCCCAGGGACCCTACAACAAGCAGTCATGGTCTGCACAGTCCCAGCCCATAATGTTGTATCCCTGGGCTACTTACTGCCTCCACTTACTCTGGAAGTAACTGCAGCCTCAATCCCTGCAACCTCTATCAAAGCTTAGCTACTAGGCATTATACAAGCCCCTTCTGTTCCTCTCCAGATGAGCTTCATCTCTAATTAATCCTCATTGATCCCTGGCTCCTCCACCAGGGGCAGTTTAGGCAGTTAATTGGCCCACCTAGCCACCTTAACCCCTTCAGGCCTTGTGTGGTGTGGATATTCCCCAGTGGATCCAGTTGCACTGCCCCTTCCCTGTACCCAGTCCTCTTCCCTAGTGCAGTGCAGGAAGGCATCTCACACCTCAGCTCTAGGTGTGCAGAAGATGATTTCTTAGTCCCGCAGTCACCTATAATAAGGTCCTCCACACTCATAGGGTAGAGGGAGGGCATATAGAACCTCTATAGAACCTGTCTGATAAGAGTCCATTAGCAGTTAAGATTATTTTCCCCATGATGAGGCAGACTGAGTCTCAAATTAGCCTCAGTCTTTCTGCAGTTCCAGGTAGCCATATACTTCAGCCAGCCTTGCTTAGTGGTCTGAAATAACAGTGACTGAAAACAGGCTTCTTTCAAAATGAAATAAAAGTTTCAGAGTTCAAGCCATTTTCTAACTGCTCTACCATGTAACTACCAGTAAAGAAACAGCTATATTGGAAACTACAACACAAGCATTTCATTGCTTTTCCTCTGTTGTAGTGCAGTTATACTGATAGTAGAAAATCACAGCCAGGCCTCTGGAAAGCTTGTAATTCCATTCATGAAAATATGCCAGTTTTCTAAACCTTTAGCAATTTCAAGTGTTGAATTGCCAGAACTGTTGCTGGTACATGTATTTCACAGACTTCCATTGTGACATATAAAGAAAAGGAGGACTTGTGGCACCTTAGAGACTAACCAATTTATTTGAGTATAAGCTTTCGTGAGCTACATTCAGTATTTTCCACGGTATGCATCCGATGAAGTGAGCTGTAGCTCACGAAAGCTCATGCTCAAATAAATTGGTTAGTCTCTAAGGTGCCACAAGTACTCCTTTTCTTTTTGTGAATACAGACTAACACGGCTGCTACTCTGAAACCTGTCATTGTGACATATGATTGTCTCCAGGCAGGGAATGAGCAGCAAGAATGTTAAGTGGTTTGCTTTCACCTTAGGCATATAGGTAACTGGCAAACAAACTTCATACCAAAGGGTTTCTAGGGAAGGCACACAGTACCAGCAAGGCCCTATCTCACTGAAGCATTACATTGTGACTAGAGCAGGGTGAAGCTGTCAAAATCCACCTTGAACTCAATTAAACTTCAAAGTTCATTGTGCTAGAGTTCATTTTATTTAACTTGTTTTGTTACTTAACAGATATATTCAGTCTGAAGTGCAAATTCCTATTTCACAAAATAATCTGGAAA
Organism: Lepidochelys kempii; assembly: GCF_965140285.1. Taxonomy (NCBI): domain Eukaryota; kingdom Metazoa; phylum Chordata; order Testudines; family Cheloniidae; genus Lepidochelys; species Lepidochelys kempii. Next base: position 80,141,997 of record NC_136380.1, read on the forward strand.
ATGGTGTTTATCGAGTTGCAAATATATGTGTCCTCTGATTTCTTCCAAGCTAAACTTTCCAGTCCTTGTGAAAGAAACCACCTTAAGCCACCCCCATGAAGTGAGCCATAACAATGGCTATCCTTGTGGTATTGATGAATAGGCTACTGCTGCAAGAAGAACCGGGAAGGGCAGAGGCAGGGCCCACTCCACCCTCTACCATGTTGGCCAGCAGAGCTGGGCAGCCAGGAGAAGCATATGGTTCATCCCTCTGAAGGAAAGTAAAAACATGGAGCACCTCTCACACAACTAAGAGCTCAGGAGACACTTGAGCCCGCAGACAAGAATGATTAAAGAACTAGAAAACATGCCTTATAGTGATAGACTCAAAGAGTTCAGTTTATTTAGTTTAACAAAGAGACGATTAAGGGGTGACTTGATTACAGTCTAGAAGTACCTACATGGGGAACAAATATTTAATAATATGCTCTTCAGTCAAGCAGAGAAAGGTATAATACAATCCATAAGGCTACAATTTAGTCACAGAAGTCATGGTACACCCACTGCCTAAGGCAGCAGTGCCCCCAAGCTTCCAGCCGCTGTGGGCAAGGGGGTACCCCACAGCTCCAGCAGCATGGGGGATCCCTGCAGCTCCCTGGCTCCCTTGGGCAGCAGGGGAGACCCCCAAGCTTCCCGATCACCGCTGGCAGCAGGGGAACCCCCACAGTGCCCGGGCTGCCGTGGGTGGCATGGGGGACCACAGCAGCTCCCCAGCCATGGGTGGCAGGGTGTTCCCTGCAGCTCCCCAGCTGCTGAAGGGGGACCCTGCAGCTCCCAGCCATCCAGCATCTGCCCAGCCCCATCCTATTTTATCATGGATATTATTAGTAAAATCAGAGGCAGGTCATGGGTTTCCGTTAATATTTCTTTATTGCCTGTGACCTGTGCATGACTTTTACTAAAAATATCCATGATAAAATCTTAGCCTTAACAATACAATGCCTGGAAGTTGAAGCTAGACAAATTTCAGACTGGAAATAAGTATAAATTTTTAACAGTGAGAGTAATTCACCATTGGAACAATTTAGCAAGAGTCGTGGTGGATTGTGAAAATTTTTAAATCAAGATTGGATGTATTTCTAAAAGATCTGCTCTAGAAATTATTTTGGGGAAGTTCTATGGACTGTGTTGTACAGGGTTCAGACTAGATGATCACAATGGTCCCTTTTGGTCTTGGAATCTGTGAATCTACACAGGGTGTAGGTTAAAAGGGACCTGGTTCTATAACTGCTCTCCAGAAAAGAGAAAAATGCAGATATGGATATTTATTTCCTATTGTGATGGATTAGTGCCATGTCCGTATGTTAATGTTGATTTTCAATAAGTGTTGGAACACTGGGGAAGTTCCAGAGGACTCAAAGAAAGCTAGAATTCTGCCAATATTTTAAAAGAATAAATGGGGTGACCCAGGTAATTATAGGCCTGTTGGCCTGACATCAATCCTGGAGAAAATAATGGAGCAGCTGATATAGGACTCAATTAATAAAGAATTAAAGGAGGGCAATATACTTACAGCCAGTCATCATGAGTATATGTAAAACCAGCTTGATCATTAGTGACAAAGTTTGCAGATGATACAGAGGGTAGGACTACACTGCAATCAGAGATGTGATTGCAGCGCATGGAAGTATACCTCAGCTCTTGTGCAAGTACCAACAGCAGTGACGCCATGACAGCAAAGATTAGTGCAGGCCAAATTCCCAGGTACATATCATAGGTCTTGGAGGGGGCTTGTACAGCCCACACTGGATTCCAGGCTGCTGCAGCTTCACTGCTATTGGTACTCCCGTTCACTAGATTAAAACCAGCTTGGCTATATCAATACGTGCTTCAATCACACTGCTGATTGCAGTGTAGCCATACCCCAAAACTGGAGGAGTGGTAAATAAGGAAGAGGACAGGTCACTGGTACAGAGTGATTTGGATCGCTTGCCAAGCTGGGTGCAAGCAAATGTGTTTCAGCACAGCCAAATGTAGCTTATATATTTAGGCACAAAGAATGTTGGTCATACTTACAGAATGGCGGACTCTATCCAGGGAAGCAGTGACTGAAAAAGACTTGAGCATCATAGTGGACAACCAGCTGAACATGAGCTCCCAATACAGAATTGTGGCCAAAAAGCTAATGCAATCCTTGGATGCATAACCTGGGGAATCTTGAGTATGCGTGAGGCAGTTATATTATTATATATAGTATTTGGCACTGGTGTGACCACTGTTGGAATATTGTGTCCAGTTCTGATGTCCACATTTCAAGAAGGATGTTAATAAATTGGAGAGGGTTCAGAGAAGAGCCACGAGAATGATTAAAGGATTAGAAAACATGGTTTAGAGTGAAAGACTTAAGGAAATGAATCTGAAGGTTAAGGGCTGATTTGATCACAGTCTATACATTACCTACATGACACTCAGAAATTTAATCGTAGAGTCTCTTCAGTCAAGCCAACAAAGGTATTACAAGATCCAATGGCTGGAAGTTGAGATAAATTCGTAGTAGAAATAAGGTGCAAATTTTTAACACTGATGATAGTTAACCATTGGAACAACTTACCAAAGGCTGTGGTGGATTCTCCATCAGTTTAATTTTTTTAATGAAGATAGGACATTTTCTAAAGGATATGCTCTAATTCAAAAAGGAATCAATTCCTGGAATTCTATGGCCTATGTTATGTAGGTTAGACTAGATCAGGGATTGGCACCTTTGGAACGCAGCCTGCCAGGGTATGCCCCCTGGCGGGCCAGGCCGGTTTGTTTACCTGCCGTGTCCACAGGTTTGGCCATTCGCAGCTCCCACTGGCTGCGGTTCGCTGCTCCAGGCCAATGGGGGCTGCGGGAAGCAGCAGCCAGCACATCCCTCGGCTCGCACCGCTTCCTGCAGCCCCCATTGGCCTGGAGTGGTGGACCACGGCCAGTGGGAGCTGCGATCGGCTGAACCTGCAGACGTGGCAGGTAAACAAACCTTCCCGGCCCACCAGGGGTTTTACCCTTGCGGGCTATGGGCCAAAAGTTGCTGATCCCTGGACTAGATGATTACAATGGTCCCTTCTGGCTTTATTATCTGTATCAGTCTTCAAAATCAATTTTGATTTATGAATGTCATTTAGATTGTAAATTGTGCTATGCCTTTACTTTTGCCTTTTAATCTCCATATTGGACTGGGATACCGATAAGATGTTAGCAGAGACTCTGTGTACCCTCAGCATAGGGCTAACAATGGAGAGCATTCAGGAGTCATTATTCTGGATGGTCTTCCATTCAGATGGAAGCACCCTACAATAATGAGCAGGCTGCAGCCCAGAAGGAACCAGTTTTCCTAATCTGGATTTTAGATGGGCTCTAACCAAGTGACAAATCATCTGACAAAGAATTTGGAGCCCCAAGGGTTGGGGGGGAGGGAAATCACCTGACAGAGGGGGCTGGAACTTTATAAAAGGACAAATTCTGCTCATAGCAGGAGCTCTCTTGCAGCAACCAGAACAAGAAGGCAAGAATGGGCAGGAGGAGGATGACCGTCCCACGCCACTGAAAGGACTGACCAAAATCCAAAGGGCTCTCAGAGTGGTGAGGATACTGGAGAGAGGGTTTTGCATGCAGGCTTGTGTTATTTTTCCAGAAATCTTTATGTCTCATGTTCTTTGTCTTTGAGTAAAGTGTGATTGATTTAAAAATTCCTTTGCAAAGTCTCTGTGTTACTTTCTTTAACTGTCACAAAGTCCCCAAAGGGTGAAACAGTAAGATGGAAGAGTCCACAGCTCCCGTAGAAATCTGGGGAGTGTAAAATAGCTACTGGGGATGCTTGGGAGAAACATCACTATTCAGGGCCTGTAAGTTTACTGCAGAGTTCCATATCTCAGGAAGGAATGCTAGACATAGTATCTGTACCATGACAGTGTGCCTGCAGATTCAGAGGCAAAGACAGAGCATGGACTCTACCCTGTCCCAGCCAACCAAAGAGCACATGAGATTCAGCAGGTGAACCCAAACACCAGAGTCTTGTGAATGTCCAGCAGGAGGAGTTCAGCTAAGGCTGTAATACCTATTAATTTAGGACCAAGTTTTCAGAAGCATCCCCTAATTCTGGATGTTTTAGTTTTTGACTGCCTAACTTAAGAAACCTAGGCCCTGATTTTCAGAAGTGCTGATCACCTACAATTTCACTCAACTTGAAATGGAGGCCCCAGGAAGAATTCTTTGGAGAGGAAAAAGCAGTAACCTTGTTCTGTACCCAGCCAGCTGCTAGCCTGCCATGACCCAACTCACGTGATTGTTCTCTTCAGCCAAATTAGGATGGGCCCAAAGGTGAGAGGGCTCTTTGCAGCCTCCCCTTCTTGTGCAGTCACACAGGAACCAGCCAGTTTGACCCTTAAAGTACTCTGAGCTAGGGCTGATGGGCCTGAGAACTATAAAGAAGGGGCTTCTCTTAAAGGGCAAATGATATGCTGCAATGCTTATCCTCCCTTTCTTAGGACTCCATATTACTCCCATTGTAGTCAATGGAAGTTTTACCATTTTTAATGGGAGCAGGAGCAGGCCTTTGTCTCTTATAGATTTTTAAGGCCAGAAGGGACCCTTAGATCATCTAGTCTGACCTTCTTTATTACGCAGCCATAACATTTCACAGTCCAATAACTTGTATTTGACTAAAGCATATCATCCAGAAAGGCAGCCAGGCTTGATTTGAAAACTTCAAGAAACAGAGAATCTGCCCCCTCCAATGGTTAAACACCTCACTCTTAAAAGTGTACCTTTTACTACCTTATTTCAGATCTGAATTTGGTTTGGTCTCACTGGACTTGTCTTGCTCTCTACCTATCGCAATGATCCCATGTCCTACATATTCCTGTTGCAGTTTACATGGTAGCCATTGTTTAGCAAGATCTTATTTTGCAGCTTCCCACACTGATTGTTAGATCTTTGTGAAACAGCAAAATTTTGTACAAAATATTTTATGAAATTTTCCAGTTTTGTTTTGCACTTGGTAAACATAAATGTTTGCATGTTTATAAAATTTCATATAGATGGTGACTTGGTAGCAAAAAGAAAGTTCATATAGTTCAGCAGTAAAAACAATAGAGATTAGCTGCTCCAACCCAGATTTTCCTCGTTTGTATTTTTGTTTTGCATTGTTCTTTCTCCGAGGATTTAATTTTTAATTTCCTCATTTAATTGTATAGGCCACACCCTGATCCTGAGATCGTGAATAGCATAACATGTATAGCTTTCACCAAGACTATCTGACCCTATTTTATTAATCGGTGTGTGACAAGGCTATTTCAATGTATTTTCATATTTTTCGTGCACTTGTCTACCTTCTAAATGGCTTTGGTGGAAAAAGAAAAATTCTCTCTGACATACACACCGACAAGCATCATCCCTGGAGTCAGATTTTATGACCAAGTTATCAGTTCCTGAAACTAGGTCATAAATAATGATGTTATAGCACCCTTAGCATTTACATTGTAATTAAGATCTGCTTTCATAGTGGAGAAAAGAAAGACTCAGCACTAGGTTTTCTAAGAATCTGTCTTAGGGTTCTCAGGAATAAAACATACCAAAATTGTTCATGATAAACATTAGAAAAGATGATAAGAGAGTATCATAAAGCTGAATACTATTGTTCAGCACTAAGAAAAAAGAATAGCAAGAAGTCAAGATATCTGAGGTCATAGGAAAGTCGATAGAGTTTTTCCTATAACTTGTCAGTTGCATGTGATGAAAATAAACCATTGGCTAAGGAAAGTAATATAATTACCTTTTCACTCATTTGACTGCTGCCAAACATACAGGGCCAAGTAGAAGAGCTGGTTGGAAATTATCTGACAAATTAGTTTTCAGTCAGAGAATGCAAATTTGTCAAAATCAAAACGTTTTGTAGAAACTGTTTGATTTTGACAAAGATCCAGTGGAACCCAGGTGCATTTCAAAACCTGCCCAGTTTCCCGGCTGGCTCTTCGGCAGCCAACCATGTGGGCTGTTCAGGAGACAAGATCTGGAAGCCTTGGGATTGCCTTCTCCCAAGTTCTAAGGCTTCTGACTCATTTGGCACTCCTCTGGTTTCCCTGGCTCCACATCAGCCTGTCAGACAGGATTTTGTTTCAATAATATCAAGATGAACCTGTTTGATTTTTCAAAACATTTTATATTCTGTTTTGTGGAGAATTTTGACATTTTTTTTGTTCCAAATCCGAACGAAACCAAAACTTTGAAATTCTGGAGTCCTCTCCAAAATATAAATACTATTCTGTGCGCAGCTTTACTAAGTATATCACATTGCTGATTTATTTCATAGATTCCAAGGCCAAAAGTGACTGTTTTGATAACACATGCCATAGAACTTCCCCAAAATAATTCCTAGAGTGTATCTTTTGGAAAAATATTGCATCCTGATTTCAAAATTGCCAGTGATAGAGAATACACCATGACTCTTGGTAAATTGTTTCAACGGTTAATTACCCTCACTGTTAAAAATGTACTGCCTTATTTTCAGTCTGAATGTGTCTAGCTTCAACTTCCTGCGATTGGATTGTGTTATACTTTTCTCTGCTCCGGGCCGGTTTGTTTACCTGCCGCATCCACAGGTTCGGCAGATCGTGGCTCCCAGTGGCCACGGTTCACTGCTCCAGGCCAATGGGAGCTGCTGGAAGCGGCAGCCAGTACATCCCTCAGCCCGCGCTGCTTCCAGCAGCTCCCATTGGCCTGGAGCAGCGAACCGCGGCCACTGGGAGCCGCGATCGGCCAAACCTGCGGACGCGGCAGGTAAACAAACCGGCCCGGCCTGCCAGGGTCTTTCCCTGCACAAGCAGCGGAGTGAGTTTGGGAACCACTGATCTATAATCTTTCTAACCTTCAAAGTGAACACATTCCACATAAATCTACAAGTTACATTTTTAAAAAAATTTCCAATATATGGTATGAGTGCTGTTTTATTTGTCTTACAGGAGTGTAGAAGAGCATCTAAAATATTTTTTTTAATTCATATATTATGTTAAACCCAAGTCCCGCAGATTACTCCTCTTAAATTAATAGTAAGAGTTTTTTTATATTAATTTAGATGTAACAAATGAGCCAAAGATGTTATCATAACCCAGTCGTTGTCCAACATTAAACATTGTTAAACAAGGCTTTTGTTAAATAGAGACATCAACCTGCTTAATACCCTGGCAAACACACAGTTAAAAATCCTTTTAACATTTTATTAAAGATAATGAAAAGGAAGAACAGTTAAAACATTTGCAATGTAAAGTATTAAATAAGTCTTTCATCTTAACAGCATACCTTGTTCCTTTTCCCTTTGGCTGGAGACAGTTTTTAGAAGGAAAAACATCCTTGTTTGACATTCTCTTAGATGGTATCAAAGATGGTAATAACTGTCCTTTTGAGGAAAAGAGACAAATTAGGTGAGATTAACAGGAGCTGTTGTTGTTAAAGTCAGATTCTGTTTCATCTCCGGTGGTATTTGGGATTCAGCCAGAGCTGGTAGAAGTGGCAATGTCATCTGGGTCCCTCTCTCTGGTTCAGCCTGGATCAGGATCTCTCAGGATCCCAGAAAAAAATGGAGGTGGCAGTCATGATAGTGAAGCTCACACTAGTGGCCAATATTTCTCTCAAAGTCTCTTTCTTTAAGACCCACAAAGGGAATGGTGTCCATCCATTAGGCATAGTTTCCAATACACCCATTTTGGTTCATTGATTTCTGGTTCCACACTTTTCTTGTTTACCAGGCGTGATCTTAACACAGTCCTTGAGTTATATCAGTAGGCCTTTTTGTTTGGACAAAGTCAGTCTGTCCCCCTTTCATACCTTTTCCCATCAATATTTGTTATTATAGATTGTTGCGACATCTTAAGAACTTTCACATACTGTTGACAGTTGTGTTCACAATTAGGGTAAATGTGTAGGCCCAGTTATTACAACAAGTCTTAAAAGAAGAGAAGCCATATCTGGAAGAATTCAAACGGTGTGTATCAATGAAGAAAATTAACCCCTCCTTAAGAACTCTGTGGAAGCCCCTCAAGTGCAAGCTCCATAGGGTATAGGCTCTAGGAGTATTTAGAGATGGGGCTCAGAAGCAGCATGTCTCCCTTCTGCAGTCTCCTCTCCACACTCTGCAGATATCTGAATGGGGGCTAATGATGCTGTAAATTGAAACAGCAGCTGAGCACTGGCAGTATACTGGATTCCAGCCATGCCCCATTTCCTCTGGCCTTGACCCTTATGCTGGCAGCAGTCAGGGGATGGCATAGAGAGCCTCCACAATGGCCCTATACTACTAGAGGATTCCCTTGGTTTAAGAACAATTTCTGTGGGCACAATAATGCACAAAAGCTATGCCTCATCCCAGGAACTGGCTGAAAGATCCATTATTAATTAATAAGGGGAAAAACACAGGTGAGAAGATCAATTAGAAGAGCAACATTATAACAATTTCAAAACATTGAAAAAGCATAGAAAGAACAAAAGCCAGACAGGTAGAGTGGTAATTATATATCAATTAATCAAATGAGTATAAGAAAGAAGAGTCCTGGTGGGATGCTGCATTGGCATGTAAGCCATCGTACATCAAGAGCGGACTGTACTCTGTTACATACAGTAATTGCATTTGCTCAGTTCAAACAGAGCCAAATAGATTTAATTACATTTTTTTAATTGCTTCTAGGCAGAGTCTTTGAACATTAAAAATAGTTCTGGACTGAAACTTGTAGTCTAGTTAGAAACTTCTAAAAATAGTGGTTTCTAACACAAACCACTGGCAGAAGTTTAATTACCACTGCAGTATCAGCACCAGTATGGTATGAGTAAATGGTATCCTGGGAATACTTAGAAATGAAAAAAGAAGGTAGGAAAAAGGGGCAAGGTAACCTTCCCAAATATGATTCAGGTAGGGGTCCTACTGCTGAATTCTCAGATTTGTTGATGTTTATGTACACAAGGGAATGTTCTAAAGTTTCATTTAACATATTATTTCTGCAAATTGTGCAATTTTTCTTTCACTATGTTGATTTGTGCCAGCTAGAAAAAGAAGAGCCAGACCTTAGCTAACTAAATGATTATAAGATTCTGTGCTTTTGTTCAGCAAAGCCAACTTTTTGTGAGTATAAGCATTACAGCTCATTTCAGTCACATCCAGAGAATTCTGCCAATGGCTAACAGATATAAGTTGGGATTGTGCAGTACAAGTCGCAGTCTCCAGAGAAACTGCCAGCATGAGGATCTAAATCAAGTATATCATTTTCAACCCATCTCTTTTCCAATATTTTAAGACTGCTGTAATGCAAAACAGATTTTCCTTTTGCAGAGTATCGACTATCATTTTGTGTGACTCAGACACATTCCATCTGTGATTCTAAAGACATAAAAAATATTTCTGGAATAAGATAAGGTTCCCAAGAGGTTTGCATGACCATGTGAGTAACCTTTACCCAAAGTCTTAAAAACACTATTACATTTTTTTCTCCTATGCTTGTAACGAGTTTGACTCTCCAATGGATCAAGTGAAGGTGACGCTTGAAGACTGCTGGAATTACTGGGTGAATTCCTAAGGCTTGTGATATGCAGAAGGCCATGCTAGATCATAGTGGCCCCTTCTGACCTTAACATCTATGAAGAAAAGAGGACACAGAGACAGAAAGTTTTTGTACAAACAGGTGTGTATTTATTATAGCAGAGATGCACTAAGATACTTCAAGTATTGTATTTAAAATAAAACAGAGGCATGGATTATTAGAAGGATAAATAATGCATACATTTATAATAGGCTACTATCAGTTTACTGCCTCTAACCACATATTTGGATTCCTAGACTGGGGACATTAGAAATTATCCTCATGTCTCTGGGGAAAAAAAGAGCTTCTGTTGCAATTGTTCTCAAAATGGCAGGCTATTAGACTGCATTGTAGGAGATTTGTTTTCAGACAAGTTGTTAGCCTATAAAGACTCCAAGCTTCTCCAAAGCAGTTTCTTGAATACTTGCACTATAACAACATTAAGGAACACAGACCCAAGTTAGAAAGGGTGGATTATGTGACTTTACGCCAAGACCAAGAGAAAGAAGATTACATCTGTAAATAATGAGCTAATGTATCCTGTTGGCATCAAAAACTGCCAGTTCTCTTATGTGCTTAACCATTTCATTATTTATCATCTGAACCACTCACAGGATACTTCAAAATGTTTAAGCTAAAAGTAGAACTAAGCAAATCATTCAGTGAATAGTTTACTTAAAAAATTTAGCCTCTTCTTTTTTCCTCAGATTTATTCATTATTTGAATGTATTTTCCTTCTCTTCCTCCCCCGCCGGCCCCACAAATTTATTACTCAACAGAATGAAGTTTCTGGACAAGGGGGAACACATGAAGAAAGTAGTGTATGACAGCGGTTTCCCGACACATAACCTGATTCCTATAATGTTTCAATCTACTGGAGAAAAAGCTCTTCCAAGGTAATGAAAGCAGAGATAGGGTTAATTGGAGTTAGTCCCAGGGATGAATTTGGCTATACATTTTTATTCATTTGTTGTAAGGACCTCCTCAAAACAACAAAAATGCTCCATTCAGTTCTCCCCCTGGGTAGGTTACACAGCAGAATCTCTTTGGAGAGCCAACACTAAGACCTTACAGCAGTAGGTAACATAAAAACAAAGGGAGCTCTTCATGGACACAAGAGGGCCCTAAGAAAGGAAATTGCACCTACTGTAGCAGTAGTCTGCTTTTCTTCTCTAAGATACATAGCAAGATGCTGATTGTCACCATGCCTCAGTGGGTCATGGCTAAGAGTGGCGAATTCAGGACCAACTGCTAAGAAATAGGGCAGACTCACCCCAAACTGGTGGTTATTCTATCATTAGGTATACCAAGCCAGTAACAAAAGTGAACACCACACTGGTTAACAAAAAGCCAAAAATGCAGTCTCCTTAGCCACCAGAACCATCCAGACACTGGACTATATGATATGTGGTTACTGAAAACCAATCAGATATAGGGTCCTTCCAGTCGCAGGAGATCAGACACTTAGCCAGGTCAATATATAACTCACATCTTACCCAATAATCACACTCATTCCAATCCCTTAGTAACCAAAAATTAAAGGTTTAATAAGAAAAGAAAAGAGAAGAAAAGAAAAGAAAAAAGTTATAAATGGTTAACAGATCATATATGTGAGTTTTCAGTGTTCATAGATCAGGATCATAGCAGTGATGGAATAAACTGCTAGCTTGCAAAAGTGTCTCTGGAAATTACCCAAGTATATTGGAGGTCATCAGTCCTTGTTCAAAACTTCCTTGTTAGAAATCCTTTCCAGATATATGAAGCAGAAAATGAAGACAAAATAGAGATATCTCTGTGGTCCTTTTATATCCTTTGTCTCAGACAAAGCTCACAGTCTCTGTTTGTGGAAAGTTACTGGTCCAAGATGGAGTCCAGGGTCACATGAGCATATCACATTCCTTTACATGCTTTCATGAATCACAGGGCAGTCATATTTTTTCTGAGATGTCCACATGAATGTTTACTGGGTGGGATGAGTTTCTTCTATGGCCCGCTGTTAGAGTGAAGTGTCCTTAATGGGCCATCAACACATTGCTGTCTAGCCTTGATGTAAATCTTATCTGGTGGGTATGTTACCCAGGAATACAACACATGTATAAGATACAAGTCTACGGCCAACATTCATAACTTCAGATACAAAGATGATACATGCATATACACAGGATAATCGTACTTTGCAAATCATAACTTTTCCATTAACAACTTACATGATATACTTCGTACAAGATTCGTTGCAATTGTATAACAGGGGTAGCAACAATGATAAAAATGGTCATATTAAATCATACAGCTTCACACTGATATACCACTATCAAATTGTGAGATTGGACTTCTCATATTTTCCTGGGCAATTTTACTTAGAAACCATATCATGAAGCATTCCTTTAAAGTAAAATTCAATGGTAGTGCTGAGAACCAGCAAAAGGGCCTCTCCATCTGCATTAGAGCTGAGTTGGGAGGAGATGTGCAGGTGGAGAAGCCAAACAAAGTGCACATAGGAAATCTACACACTGGCCCTGCATGAGATGGAGAGGAAATGAAGATGGCGACAGGCAGAAGGAAGGCCTAAGAATGGGCCATGGGAATATTATGGACACATATTCAGTGGCCACAGCACACCACACACTTGGCACAAAATGGCTGGAGCCACTACTACGGAGAGAGAATATCCATTGAAACAGCCGCTGCACTGGAGGATGTACTGAAATCCCTCATCCTGTCCCCAGGGTGCGGAGAGTGGATTTCCCCTCTGCAATCCACCCACACCTCACTTGCACAGAGCACAACACAGGTTTGATTAGGGTGAAATTAATTTAACCTTTAGACAGTGGTTTCCACTGGTACCCAGGTAAAATGCTGAATATGAGAGCAAACTTACAAGTTAGGTAATTTGGTCACACTCCTGATTCTCAGCACCAGAGCTGACAGCACGTTTCTAATGACATTTAGTCACCCTTTTCAGAAACTTCTTTTCAAAGACAGTAATTCATGGAGAAGCTGATATAGACAAGTACGTTATGAAACATTTCAGCAGACCAAACAGAACCCTCTACTTTTGTAAATACTGTTTCAGAAAGACAGGTCGGTATATTTGTGACAGAGGGACCTCTTGGCAAAGTGTCCTTTGTTCTTTGCTGTTGGAATTAATAATATTAGAAACTAATATTAATATGGGAGTCCACAGACACCAATTTAACCATAAATTCCTTTATTAAGTCTAAATGCCAAATAGTATTTCATACAATTGCTCTAAACTTGCCTGACAGCCTAAAAATAAGCAGTCTTTACATCCAATACAATAACAAAGTGTTCATAAGCATCTGACCAGTATACTTACAGCAGGCCAGACCTAGGGGAAACCATCTCTTCCTGGCATGCTCCAGCATGATCAGGTAAGATGTGACAAAGAACCCTAAATCCATAACTCTTTTTTATACTCTTCCACAAACAAAGATGCCAAAGCCAATTACCACTTTAGCGAACAACTAATTTAAGGCAGTTTGCCCTAATTTTCCATTTTAATCCAGATAAGATTTACAATCTCCTTTCTCCAAAGGTTTCTCCTCTTTATCTCTTCCCCTCCTTCCTGCTGACCAACAGCTTTTTCATCACACCTGGGTTCACACTGGCTTTACTTTTAAGATGACACTGGTATCCAAGGTGGGAAGGTCCCTGCTGGCACTTTTTAAGACAGATTCTTTTTTATTTTATTTAAAACCAAACGCTGTCACCCCTATCGGTCAGAGGCCTTCTTTGTAGAAACTTCTCCTTATCTCAGACATTATTTTTTGAACCGGACATCCTCCCTACTCCATTCCCTCTGGCCTTATAACTCATTATTTTCAAGGCCTTCCTTCTACTTGCTAGTCATGGCCTTTCTTTACAACACATAAATTTTCTTCACCAAACTTAAGCTAACTCTAATTCTTATTTATTCTACACTTGCAAACAGCTCTCACCTCAAACCTGACAAATCTCTACACCAAACACATCTTACAGGATATTTATCCATAAAGAGTAACCTGTACGCAGGGGCAGCTCTACTGATTTTGCTGCCCCAAGCAGTCACCGCCAAATTGCCACTGCCAGAACAGCGGCCGAGCTGCCGCCGAATTGCCTCCACCCCCAGAAGAGCAGCGGGGCTGCCGCTGAATTGCCGCCACGGGACACAGACTGCTGCCCCATTCTCATTGCCGCCCCACGCACCTGCTTGGAAAGCTGGTGCCTGGAGTTGGCCCTGCCTGTATGCTATCTACAGAAAGCTCATACAAGATGTATGTATGGGTAATATTTAAGTAATAATGTATTTATATTAAAAGATTTATGGACTTGGAGTAGAAATTAGTCACCAGAAAGCAATGTGTCTCAGTGATGAGCCATTCAAACATGAGGAAGTTGTCATCCCTCCATAGTCAGCCACTGAGGTAATGCCACGTTCTATTGTCTATCCTTGCCACAGTCAATGGAAAACCATCAGAGACAGCGAACAATTGAAACCACTTGAAGGTAGAAAAGAAACTGTAACAAGGCAGGGGTTTGCTATGTTTGTGAATGGAAACAAAAGATTGTTTTGAGTATAACCGATTGCAGGGAAAGGCAGTTTAGATCCATTCAATGAGGAAAAATCCTCAGGGGGGTGAGGGCGGGCAGTGCTTACATGAATGTTTAGATCCTGGTTATTAAGAAACAAGCCAGATCTGCAATCAACTGAACTTTGTGGCGGGACGGGAATCTACTTTATTAAATAAAAAAGATAGCTATGGATAAGTGTAGACCCAGGTTCACATTTGAGCAATTTGTTTTTGTGCTGTAACCACGTGTTTCCACTGCTCTCTCTTGTTTCTGGCTAAATATTTATTCTTTCTTAAATAAACCTACTTTTAATATACATGCTCACAAGTTTGTTGTATTATTTTCAGGAGCTGTGGTGTAAGATGAAATTGCCAAAATGGGGTACACTGCAGCTTTAGGTGCTGAGAATCTGGCATTTCTATGAGTAGCCGGTGTCAGGGGCTGGATATCACAAGGGAATTATTCCAAGTGACTAAGGGACTGGGGTTCACCTGTTGTTAACCTGCAAGGCGAAGGAAGGGCTGGCATAAGCCCACAGGAGAGTGCTGGGTGGCTGAAAGGAAGACAGTGTCAGGGAGCTGACACCCAGCTACCACAAGAAAGATTCCCTCTCACTAGAGGCAGGGGATAACAAAGTGACTCACAATCCTGGGTACCCTGAGAATCATCAGAACATTACACAAACATTTTGGCTTCAACCAAGTTTTTAAATATAGAACTTTGAAGCTGTGTGTGTATTATTCTCAATTATCTCTGTTGTGCAGACTTTGGTTAGAATCTTTTATCTGACAGTAGCAACTTGACAGTGCTTATCTTCACTAATCTAAACTGAATTAATGCTTTGGAGACCATTTTGGCTCACCTTGCTAAGTGTGTGCATGGTATAGTTCACTAGCCATAGCTTTAGTATAATTAGATTAGATGCATGAATACTCTGAAGATTTCTCCTGTCTCCTTACACGGAGTTTCCTGTAACTCTCTGACCAAAGCTGTGTGTCATAGCAGCGTTCCCACACAAGCCAGCAGATCACAGGTCTGCAGCTAACCACTGAGTAGAATTAACAGATAAAACTATTTAATTCTACAAACATCCTTAAAGAAACAACGTGTTGTATGTTTGTTAGACAAACATCTCCCAGTCTACTATGTACTTAAGGAGCTCTTTCTTGAATTCCATAATATGATAAGGTTCCTAATAAGCCTTCTTAAGTACTGGGTCCCTGCTGGCATATCAGTTACTGCAAAATTGTCTGATTGAGTTACCTCTAGAGCTGGACCCTCTTGTTCTTCCCCAGAACTCATGAGCAAGCCTGCCTGGTCTCAATACAGCTTTAAGACAGCTGCGACCTGCCTTCTCTTCTCTGGGTGACCCCGGTCTAATCCAGCTCCTCCTTCCTATGCAGCCCTAGTTTGGACTGGTTTCACACATGACAACTCCACTTCCTAGTTTAGAACCTTGCTGCAGTGGCTGCCCTTCCAGCATGGTGGGCAAGAGAAGCCTGCATTCATTCACCTTACAGCAGAGTCACACTAATGCAACTAGCTGCTTGTTTGTAGATGAAGAACCTCTCATTGCAAGTCCAGTTAGCACAAGCCATGGCTGAGGTGCTGGCCCTACATGAGCTGCTGGCTTGGTCACAGACCAACTCACACACAACTTATATCAGAAGTACTGACCCTCTGAGAGCTTCTTTGTGCATCACAAGGAGAGGCAGCTGCCCTGAGGACCTGGGCAGAGCATTCCCCTCCTGAGCAGGGCCCTGCAGTTCTACTACCCGAACAATTTGATGAGGACTTCCAGAAATCTCCAGGTTTCCTAAGTCAGTGTTGGCTGCTCGTCCTGCCATATCCCCAAACATGCCCCACAGACCAAGCAAAGGGGAGACAAGTGATTAGCCTGCTCAGGAGAGAAGTACTAGATCTGTTCTAACAGAGGGGAGGACCAAACAGCCCAGTACTCTCCAACTGGGATGACTTTCTTTGAGAATTGTTGCCCATCTTTGATGACCCACACCATGCCCACTCAGCAGAGGCTACCCTCCAGAAGTTTAGGCAAGGGCTCGCTTAGCCACATGCCACCCATTTCTAACAACTGGTGACTGATGTCAAGTGAAATGAGGTAGTGCAACTGTACCAGTTCTGGTGAGGTCTCAGGAAAGAGGTAAAAGACAAGCTGCCTCATGTAGAGAACCCTATCTGACTCAATGCCTTCACTGATTTCATCCTTCATATTGACACCCAGCTGTGCAAGTGAAAGGAGGATAGAAAGGGAGGCCCAGTGCTGCCACACCTACCCACTGCTCCCACTCCAGTGGAACCAACCCCTGAACTGATGCAGGTAGATCTAGGTGGCAAACATTTGATCCTGGAGGAAAAGGAATGTCACTGGCAATTTAACCTCTGTTTCTACTGTAAAGTGTTGGGAAACACCCTCACTTCCTCACCATCCAGACCAACATTGGGCAACGGACCAACCCAGGCCCATTTAGGGGGTACCACCTGGGCATCTCTGGGTGCCAAGCCCCTAGCTAGTTTCCCCACCTTGAAAAAGAACAACCCAAACCACATAGAACCTCTCCACACTTATAGATACCACTGCAATTGTGCAGCCTCAGGGAATTTAGGTTGATTCCCCTGCAGTTAGCAATGATCGACTCTGGCACTGCCAACAATTTTTGGAGCCTGGGGCAAAGACCCCATATGGACAAATATACACCATGTCCAAATGAGAGCTGGAAGCACTGCACACCAATATCTAAGAAAATCTTGAGAAGAGCTTCATCTATCAATCTACCTCCCCAGCAGGAAGCCAAGTCCTTTTTGTGTGGAAGAAGGATCAGTCGCTGTGCCTTTGTGTGGACTATTGAGCCCTAAATCAGGTCACAATCTGCAACCAGTATCCTCTGTCTCTGAACACAAAATTACTAGATCACGTGCAAACAGCCAGGATCTTCATGAAGCTAGACCTTTGGGGAATTTAAGAACCAGGCACAAGTGGAAAAAAACACCTTTTGTATCCAGTGCAGACATTCTGAATGCTTAGTAATGCCATTTGGCTTAACCAATGTCCCCACAAATTTCTGTGAATGACATGGTCAGGGACATATTGGATCAATGTGTTATCAGTCGTCTCAATGATATCCCAGTGTTCTCAGAGAACCCAGAAAAACACTGTTGTCATGGCCAACCTATTCTGGAAAGGCTGTGGAAGCATGGGCTGTTTGCCACATTGGAAAAATGCCTCTTTGCCCAGTCTTCATCGAATTTTTGGGCTACATCATCTCCTAAATAATTCTCTTATTGGAGCAACTTATCAAGATCTTATTCCATTCATCTTGAAGGAGGACCCCCTCACCTGGAGACCACTTTCCAAGTGCTCAGCTAAACCACTCCAATCATGATGGATTAGTGTATTTCAATGTCTGTCCCTCCAGGCCCCCCCGCCTTGAGATACAACATCTTTGTCATGATGCCCCAGTAGCAGGACATTTTGGTCATCGTAACACTTCACACACAGTCTCCCACTTTTTCTACTGGCCCTGCCTGAAGGCTGACATTCAAGCCTATCCAGCCTATCCAGCATACCTTAAGGAACTTAAGGACCAGCTAGAGAACATGACGAGAGCTTAAAAGTAGTATGCCAACAAGGGGTGCCAGAAGGCTCTGGCCCTCTCCATAAGCCAGAAAATCAGGCTCACTTTGAAGCTTCTTCTGTCCAGTAGACCCTCCCACAAACTGGACGAGCTGTGCCAGAAAGTCAGCTCAGTTGCTTTCAGATTACAGCTTCCCCAATACATTGAGCCTAAAACCCTACACTGAGAAACACTTCTCTGCCCAGACTAACTCCTCCACTCTTAGATTGTGAAGACTATGGGGTGCATGCCATCCTCTATTCCAAATGCACGCAAGGATGCCTGTACTACCTTGTAGATGGGGATGCATATAGACCCAAAAAGCGTACTTGGGAACCTGCCTCCCATGTGCATGCCCCCAACTTGGTAGGAGAGATTTGTGAGAGTCATCCGGACAAGCCTGGCCCAGTTCCATCCTGAAAAGGAAGGACCTGAAGAGGGGGTGATGTAAGAATCTATAAAGCAGGGTCTGTAGTGGTTGAGGCAGGCATCATTTCCTCATTGCCATGAAGCACCCATGGAAGTTGCCACCAAGAGGTACTGAGAGGTACTGCAGGAAGTTGCGCCCTAAGGGGCATGTGTGACAGCCCTCCATGATTCCCTTAGTAGCTGGTACTCGCCATATAAACCAGGAAGACATTTCTGGGATGCAGACATTAAGCAATGCAGACCTCCAGTGTGCACTTACACACCACACACTGCTCCTCACTGTGACTTGCCTGGTGTCCAGACTTCTGGCTCTCAACCTAGGCTTGGCTCCTGATCCTGATCCTGGTTTACTTACTACTGACTCTGGTGAAAGACCCTGGCCCAGCCTGACCCTGATTCTTGCTGCACGCTCTTAAATTGGTAACAGTCTCTGACTTTGCAGTTTTGAGCTGGCCTGATCCCGGATTGATTTCGGATCTTCGGCTCCAATACTGAGCAACTCACTCTGTGCTCACAGGTTTCCCACAAGCTAGCCCTGAAAATGATTAGCTTTAATCATATTAGCAGTTCCATGCAGAAAGTTCTTTGCTGGAGTGGGACCTGTTTTTTAACAGCATTTCCCCCCCGGGTGACTTCAAGGCCAGCAGAATCAAACCTTGTGTCTTTATGGGATAATAAACTACCCACTTGCTTATGTAATGTTACTGTCCCCTCTTCGTGGGGTCTCTGGCATGCTGTGGTCACCAACCTTAAAACAGCACATTCTGTACCTCTACTCAGGCTGGAGGTGCTTCAGGTTAGGCCTTCAGGCTCTAGCACCTGCTGAGTCCCAAATAGCGTTCAACCAACTGTCATGCTCCTCCCAGAGCCCCCAAACACCATATTGCTGTGACCCACTCCTTGTCAACTGTCCTTCCAGCAGCCACAGAACTTTCCCCCCCCCCCTTCAGGCAAACTATCTCCCTCCTGAGCAGAAGAAAGAAAGCAGCAGCAGGTTTGCCCCAAGCAGATTCATTACACTCGCCTTTGCTGATCTACTATTGAGCAAATTCATCCCACACAATAACAGGAAGGGCTGAATTCTGCATTTGGATTCACACACACACACATATCCAATTGGAGTCAAAGGGGCCTCTCTCTGGACCCACAACAGTCAGTCTGATTCAATGTGTTATGTGACCAGATGTGGAAGTTCATCCCTAAATCACAGCAATAAAAATAGTCATAATTAATCATTGAGAAATGAAACTAATCCTCAGTGTTTAATGCAATAAATTTTCAAAATGTCACTCTAATGTTAACTGAAAAATGACTATGAAATTTAAAGTAAAAATTAAACTCCACTCTACTTGTGAACAGATTAGGGTGGGGGTTGTTTTGGTGGGTTAAGTGTTTAATAAGATTTTTGTGGTTACAGAACATCAGGAGGTCTGGTGTGACCCATGGTTATTATTGGCATTACACAGGTACCTTCTCCCACTGTGTTAATATACACAATGTGTGGGGCAGGATTCCTGCATATATCTATATTAAACTATAGGTTACCAGAATCCCTATGATTGGCAACCACAAAACCCTCTCCACATGATTCCACACATCCATTATTCCTGCTTCATCATTCAAGTCACAATGTGTGTGGCTGAAGAAGGCTGACTGACTCTGAATAGTGCACAAATGTACCAAGAGAAATAGATATTGCTAACTATGTCATCTTTCCAAAATGGTAGAATATTTCTTCCAGAATCCATAAGGGACTGAAATCATCTGGTGAATACTGATAATTACTTTCAGAAGGGAGTTCTCAGCACTAGTACCAAGTTCTTCAGTTCAGCTATGTCTGTAAGACAAACTGTCATTGCAATAGATTAGCAGAGCCACTGACGTGCCACAAAGTAGTATGTTCAGACTCAAAAGTTGGAAAGTTACTTCCACTTGAAATTCTGACTGGGTTTATCCTGTCCCAGTTAGCGTTTTCCCCAAACCCACTCATTCCTTTTCCATGAAATAAAGAGGACACAAGAGCCGGACCTTGAATGCACCAGAAAGCGCACAGAGATTCTCTCTCTTAACCCTGAGTAGTCTGGGGTCCCCCTTCCATATTCCTCTGGGGGTGTACAAACAGGATGGGAAGGAGGCAGAGCCACAGCTCCACAGCCCTTCCCCTGCCCCCCCGCCCCAACATAACTGGCCTCAGAGATGCGGAAGTAAGCGGTGTGTAAAAGAAGCATCTGTGGGCACACGTGCTTTGCCTGGGCCAGCCCAGTTCTGTACCAGCCCTTACTACTGTCTGTGCCTAAACAGCTCAATCAAACCCTTATTCTGCACATGGTCTATTTTTTTCTCCCTGAATGGAACAGAGAGACAATGTAATCTGATAACTCTGTTCATTTCCTTTGGGAGCTCCCCACTGCTGGCCCCCAATCTGCCACTCCTGCTTTCTTGCCTCTCTTTGCTCCCTCAAGCTATCAAGGGTGGGATTTTAGGCATATTGGAAAATCCAGTCCTTAATGCAATATAATAATTGATATTAAAAAAAACAATGCACAATTCAACATGCACAATTCAAATAAAGAAAACAGGAACTAACAGGGTGTGTCTACATTAGCTTAGGTCATGAATATTTACTGTGGTTAACCCCCACCCTTCTCCTGACACCATCACCCTTCTGCACCCTTTGTTCAATATCTTTTGGTGTCCTAGACCTAATTTAGGGCCTGTTCCTGCAGACCTTACTCACTGTGTGCATTCTTACTCATCTGAGTAGTTCTACTGATGTCATTGGGACTGTTCATATAAGTAAGTGTTTGTGGGCTTGGACCCTTAGGGTATGTCTACACTGCATTGTAAACCCAGGTGTGTGGGTCTTGTGCTTGTGGACTTGTTGTTTCCAAGCCCACCCAGACCTGGGTTTACAATTGCTAGACCCAAGTCTCACCACTCTGCTAATGCATCCATACTGCACTACACAGACATATTGATTCAGGTCTGTGGCTTGCATCATTCACACTGCAGAATGACAGGGCTTGGACAGGAGTCTCAGCAGGACTCAGGCTCAGATGGATGGGTCCTAGGACCTCAGTCCTGAGTGCTTGCAGACCCACGTCAAATAGATCTATGTATGGATGGTGGGGAGGTTAAGCTCCAACCCGAGTCTGAGCTTGGGTTCAGAATGCAGTATAGACATATCCTAAGGGTATATCTACAAAGCAACTAGACACCCGTGGCTGGCCCATGTCAGCCAACTTGGGCTCATGGGGCTTGGGCTGCTGGGATCAGTGGCACATTAGCCACTGGCCCATGGGGCCCGACCCAGGGGCCCCAGCCAACTGGGGGACCCTGCAGCACCCCCCCCCACACACACCCCTTTCCCAGCAGAAGCTGTGGGACAGGGGAAGCTCCCCCAGCAACCCTTGACACTGTCCCAAGCAAAAGCTGCAGGGAAGGGGAAGCCCTCCAAGCAGCCTCCCACCCCCTTCTCCAGCAAAGGAATCCCCCAACGCCCCGACCCATACAGGTCCCTGGCAGAAGCCATGGGGTGGCAGGGCAAGCCCCTGCACCCAACCCCGCTTTCCGGCAGAAGGGCCAGGCAGGGTGGGAGAAGCTCCAGTCCCCTGACCCTGGTCCCCTGCAGAAGCATGGGGGTGGTGGGGGAAGCCCCAGCACCTGGACCCCCACCGCAGCCTTGGGACTGGAGAAGCTCTCACTCTGAACTGCAGCCCCGGGGCCATGGCACAGGGACAGAGCTTCTCCGGTCTTGGGGCCACCATGGAGTGGGGGAGAGAAAGGAAGATACAGGTTGTGGGGTGAATGGGAGGGGAACCTGGATGGAACAGGGGCGGGGCCCTCAGGAAGGGGCAGAAAGGGGTGGGGTGTAGGTGGAGCCATGGGCCTAGGGCCCCAGGAAACCTTAAACCGCCTCTGGCTGGGATGTTTCATTGCTGTGTAGACATCAGGGGTTGGGCTGCAGCCCAAACTCTGGGACCCTCCCACTTCTCAAAGTCCTAGAGCCCAGGCTCCAGCCCGAGCCCAGAAGTCTCCACAGCAATTAAACAGCCTGCAGCTTGAGCCCCGGGAGCCTGAGCTGGCTAGCACAGGCCAGTCATGAGTGTCTGGTTGCTGTATAGACAAACCCTCAGATTCCAAGTTCCTGGGTGTAGTCTGACAAGTAAAGCTGGAGAAAGAGGGTCAGGCTTCAGAAAGGAGGACACTGAAGGCTCAGAACACAAGCTGGCATGAAACTTCTAAAACACACTGTAGAGCCTGATCATTTAACACAGACCTCTCAGCTTGCTTAAAGACCTCTTTCCTACAATTCTGCCAGCCAACAGTAGCACTTGTTGCTAATGAAAAGCCGGGGAAGGGGGCTCCCATTTTCACTGTGACTTGCAGGGCATAGCAGATTTTTTTTAAAAAAAAAAATCAAATAAAGAAGATAGTGACTTTCAATTTTTCTTTTTTTTTTTCATTTAAAAATTTGCATCTAACAACGTGATGAAACTTTATCAACTGAGCAGTGTGTCCTTCCATTGATGAACGTTAAATCTAGCTAACTGCATCAATCCCTTAGGAACTAAAGGGAGACTACTCTACAGCAGCAGCAGGGCAGGAGCTGATAAACCACAGCATCTTTGCCTCAGCTTGTCCGCATCCTCATTAGGGCTCTTAGCACCAAAGAGGGATATGTCTCTTTAAGAGGACGTCCCTTTGCATCAGTCAGGACAAACCACATCAGGTTTAGGGCTAGAGGGTCCTCACCCTGCACTAATGCCTGTGGAGTGAACTGGCTGCAGGCTTTGGTATGAAATGTGTATTTATATATTTCTCAAGACACCTACTTGCTAAGACAGGCATTTTTGCTATGAAACAAATAAAAAGCATTTTGTTTGCACTAGAACTTTCATATGCCTTGACCTTTATATTGTAAATCTTTTATGCAAAGTTATGGAGAAGAATTGGATCGTTTTCTTCCATTACAAAGTCATACATTTTTAAACTCACAGCACGTAGGCAGCCACTGTCATGTAACAATGGGAAACTGATACTATATCCACTGATGCATAAATCTCCAGAGTGCACACAGCAGAAAGAAAGCCGTAGACCCTGAAATAAAAAGTATATCCCAAATCCTACAAAAGAGCACTTGGGAAAACATGTCAGTAAACTTCTTTCTTATCCCTTCCTACTTCCTGTCCTACAACTTCACCTAATTCCTCCTAAAACATTGCTTTTGTCCAACAGGCATTACCCATGGAATCACCAAAGTTCACCGACCCTGTTTCAAAAGGCAGGAAGGCTTCCAGGGAGTGCAAACTCCATCCTCCCTTGTGATTAAATGGCCATCTTCTCCCACTTCCTCACCTGATGGCTTTGTTTACCTTACTTGTAAATGTGCTTTCCTTTATCTTTGGGTCTCATCTTGGTTAGTTTACATTGGAGACACAGTCAAGCCAGTGAAACATGCTTTTCTCTAGTTCAGCCTGGGCTTAGGCACTGCCTGCCAAGCACACTTTAGGAACGTATTTCCAGCACACACCAAAATTCTTTATACATCACCCATACATACGTCACTCAATAGTATTCTTGACCAGCCTGTTACCAGTTTGCATATTACACCTAACATGACATCTGTAAGATACAGATTATGACAAGAATGAGTTGGGGCAATGAGTGTGTCAGGTCTGATGAGAGTTACAGTATGGTGTAGCCTCTGCCAGTTGGCACTGAGGGGCTCCCTGGGTCAGACTAGAGGGCCATTTTCACAGCTGGCACAAATGGACGTAACTCCAGTGGTGAATTTGGCCTCTCGTCTTGATGCAGGAAAAGAGAATAAGGAAGCCAGTCTGTAAAACTGTGAATGTTCTAAACAAACCAACAAACAAAAATAGACATAAATATGACCATGTAAACCAGTGGTTCCCAAACTTGCTCCGCCGCTTGTGCAGGGAAAGCCCCTGGTGGGCCGGCCAGTTTGTTTCCCTGTTGCGTCTGCAGGTTCGGCGGATCGCGGCTCCCAGTAGCTCCCACTGGCCTGGAGCACCGAACTGCGGCCACTGGGAGCTGCGACTGGCCGAACCACTGAGGTAAACCAATAGATCTAACCACTTTCCAACTGAGCAACACAAATATATAGTAATCATAGTTGGAAGTTTTCTCCAGTATTATAGATCCATCCTTAGCAATAACATTTTGGTGTTATTCGTCAGTTTCTAGTCCTAACTAGTTACCATAGAAGTTTGGTAGAACACAGCTGTATCAGTACCAGGAGATCTTTTTCATTGTTAATTGGGAAATACAGAGAACCTGACCAATCCAGTTTACAAAAAGCAGGTACATTCTAATATTTTCTTGCTGGTCCAAATTCGGCAGTACTATATTTCCTGCTGATTTCAATAGGAGCTGCACCCTAAGGCTAAATGTGATCTCCATGGTCCAGTTCTGATCTGACCAAATAATCATTTTACAGCAGTGTAACTCCACTGAATCCAGTATAACCCCAGTTGAATTACTCCTGATTTACCACAGTATTATTGAGAACAGAATCAGGATCACTGTATCCAAGCATGCTGAAATGCACTGATTCATTCACTGACTCATAGAGTTTAAGGCCTGTAGGGACCATTAGATCATCTAATCAGATCTGTATAGTACAGGCCCTTAAATTTTACCCAGTTACATCTGTTTTGAGCCCAATTATTTGCGTTTGGCTAAAGCATTTCCTTCAGACCCCTGACAACTTTTTGTGGCTCTTTTCTGTAACCTCTCCAATTTTTCAACATGTTTTTTAAAATGTTGACACGAGAGCCATATGAAGTATTCTAGTGTTAGTCTCACCAATGCCTTAGACAAAGGGGAAAACGTCACCTCCCAACTCCTACTTATCAGTCCCTTGTTTTTCCATCCAAAGGATCCCTTTTTGCCACAGCATGACAATGGGAGCTCTTGCTGAGTTGCTTGTTCACTATGACCTCTCAAACCCTTTTCAGAGTCACAAAGAGGGGCGCTATCTCCTAGAAAGCAGTGGGAATAGTTTGCCTGATTCTTTTTGTCTTGTAGTGTTTTGTATTCCCTGAGGTTAATACACCACCCTACATCACCCCTAGTCATGAAAATGGTTTTAGAAAGAAATTTCCCAGTGCACTAAAGTATGATTGGCCTTTTTGGACCAGATGTAATTAATATTTTTTGCGGAAATTTTTTTAAAAAATTGTTTGTATTTTACATTTATCCAAATTTCACACCAAAACTGTGTGCGTTTTGTGTGTAAAACTAATGAAAAACTGGGGGAAACATAGTTACTGTATTTTAAAACCATTTTTGGTTAAAATTTTCAATTTGCAGTTTTTATTGAAAGAGTCATTTTTTCCTGAAAACTGAAAAGGTCACTGATGATGATTTTTTTTTCTGTGAAAATCTGTACACAGAATATGCAAGAGAGGTACACACTGTGAGTAGCAAACATCCAATCCAGAGCAAAGAGGAGAATTTTTCTCATTGACAGAAAAAATCTAGGAAAAGAGTGAACATTTCAAGGATACCAACCCATTTATATCCATTTTACAGTGCTTTCCATTTTCTTTCTTGTAAGCAGAGCTCATCCTTCCATCTCACATTCCCTTGTTTAACGTGCTCAAACAATTTAAGTTACTCATATACACTGATGGGTTCTGAATTGTTTGCAGCCACTTCGGCAATAAGATCTAGGCAGCACTGCGGGCAGCTCAATGAAGGCTTCTGTGCAGTGTGTCACAGCAGTCAAAAAGGCAAATAAGCTGTTCCCTTATTAATGTTGATGTGACCAAACAGAATATAATATGGAAAATCTCCTTAGAAAACCCTCCCAAAATCTATTCATGAAGCTACCTCCTTTACTTTCATATCCTCCCTAAAATCTCTCTTCTGCTGTCTTGCCTATGAGACATAGGAGAGGAAAGATAACAATTTCCCCTCTCTTTCCACAAGAACAATACTAAGAGGATGTTCACATGCCATGCTGAGTAAGTGTGTGATATTCTACCCCAATCATTTGTCTGTTAGTGACCCTCTCTTGGTGCCTGATTAAAACCCCATTGAAATCAGTGGGAATCTGATAGCAGTTCTATGGTAGGTACATACAGCTTGCATGCCATCCACTGTATAAAGGTCTAATTACCAGTTTTGGGTCAGGATGTGGCTCTAGACTATGTCACCAGGACAATCTCCTCCAATAATACCTGTAAAGTTACAGAGTTATGGAAAAAGAAAAGGAGTACTTGTGGCACCTTAGAGACTAACAAATTTATTTGAGCATGAGCTTTCGTGA
Organism: Lepidochelys kempii; assembly: GCF_965140285.1. Lineage (NCBI taxonomy): Eukaryota > Metazoa > Chordata > Testudines > Cheloniidae > Lepidochelys > Lepidochelys kempii. The sequence continues at coordinate 80,168,510 of NC_136380.1, forward strand.
GCTACAGCTCACTTCATCAGATGCATTCAGTGGAAAATACAGTGGGGAGATTTATATACACAGAGAACACGAAACAATGGGTGTTACCATACACACTGTAAGGAGAGTGATCAGGTGAGCTATTACCAGCAGGAGAGTGGGGTTGGGGCGGGAACCTTTTGTAGTGATAATCAAGGTGGGCCACTTCCAGCAGTTGACAAGAACATGTGAGGAACAGTGTGTGTGTGTGGGGGGGGGGAATAAACATGGGGAAATAGTTTGACTTTGTGTAATGACACATCCACTCCCAGTCTTTATTCAAGCCTAATTTAATGGTGTCCAGTTTGCAAATTAATTCCAATTCAGAAGTCTCTTGTTGGAGTCTGTTTTTGAAGTTTTTTTGTTGAAGAATTGCCACTTTTAGGTCTGTAATCAAGTGAACAAAGAGACTGAAGTGTTCTCCGACTGGTTTTTGAATGTTATAATTCTTGACATCTGATTTGTGTTCATTTATTCTTTTACGTAGAGACTGTCCAATTTGGCCAATGTACATGGCAGAGGGGCATTGCTGACACTAGATGGCATATATCACATTGGTAGATGTGCAGGTGAACGAGCCTCTGATAGTGTGGCTGATGTGATTAGGCCTTATGATGGTGTCCCCTGAGATATGTGGACACAGTTGGCAACGTACTTTGTTGCAAGGATAGGTTCCTGGGTTAGTGGTTTTGTTGTGTGGTGTGTGGTTGCTGGTGAGTATTTGCTTCAGGTTGGGGGGCTGTCTGTAGGCAAGGACTGGCCTGTCCTGAGTGATGGGTTGTCCTTCAGGATAGGTTGTAGATCCTTGATGATGCATTGCAGAGGTTTTAGTTGGGGGCTGAAGGTGATGGCTAGTGGCATTCTGTTATTTTCTGTGTTGGGCCTGTCCTGTAGTAGGTAACTTCTGGGTACTCTTCTGGCTCTGTCAATCTGTTTCTTCACTTCAGCAGGTGGGTATTGTAGTTGTAAGAACGCTTGATAGAGATCTTGTAGGTGTTTGTCTCTGTCTGAGGGGTTGGAGCAAATGCGGTTGTATTGTAGAGCTTGGCTGTAGACAATGGATTGTGTGGTGTGGTCTGGATGAAAGCTGGAGGCATGTAGGTAAGCACAGCGGTCAGTAAGTTTCCAGTATAGGGTGGTGTTTATGTGACCATTGCTTATTAGCACCGTATTGTCCAGGAAGTGGATCTCTTGTGTGGACTGGTCCAGGCAGAGGTTGATGGTGGGATGGAAATTGTTGAAATCATGGTGGAATTCCTCAAGGGCTTCTTTTCCAGGGGTCCAGAGGATGAAGATGTCATCAGTGTAGCGCAAGTAGAGTAGGGGCATTAGGGGACGAGAGCTGAGGAAGCGTTGTTCTAAGTCAGCCATAAAAATGTTGGCATACTGTGGGGCCATGCGGGTACCCATAGCAGTGCCGCTGATTTGAAGGTATACATTGTCCCCAAAAGTGAAATAGTTGTGGGTGAGGACAAAGTCACAAAGTTCAGCCACCAGGTTTGCCGTGACATTATCGGGGATACTGTTCCTGATGGCTTGTAGTCCATTTTTGTGTGGAATGTTGGTGTAGAGGGCTTCTATATCCATAGTGGCTAGGATGGTGTTTTCATGAAGATCACCGATGGATTGTAGTTTCCACAGGAAGTCAGTGGTGCCTCGAAGATAGCTGAGAGTGCTGGTAGCGTAGGGCCTGAGGAGAGAGTCCACATAGCCAGACAATCCTGCTGTCAGGGTGCCAATGCCTGAGATGATGGGGTGTCCAGGATTTCCAGGTTTATGGATCTTGGGTAGTAGATAGAATACATCTGGTCAGGGTTCTATTTCACATTTGGAGACAATGTACATTAGAAAGAGTTGCTACCTCTGAGGATGTTTTTTTCTCTCTGGCCTTGTTCTTGGGAATAGAACAGGATGAAGTGCAGAATGGATCACTTAATTTATTTCAAGGTGCTGGTAGTGGAGATGAGTGTGTGTGGAAGACAGTACTTTTTTTGTAGCAGATTCTTCTCCATTTCCCCCCCCCCTTTTTTTCATACTTCCCACGCTCCTTCTTTTAGAGATCACATATAAGGGCACTACCTTACCAGTCACTTTTCTATTTTCACCAGTCCAATGAAAGAGATATTAAGTGTATTTCCACTTCTGTCCCATGACTCTTCCCTTGATGAAGCACAACAATAATATCATGGCAAATGGAACAAAAGAGAAGCAGTGGGGTCACGATACTTGCAGGAATGGAACTAAAGGTAAGACAGCTGAAGGATGGGTAGGAGCAGATAGGGGCAGCAGTAGCTAGGAGGTGCTAGCTGCATTACTGCAGTAATTACAGTAGCTGCATCTTTGGAGGTGCTACGGCTGCTATTACTTTCTCTGAAGAGGAGGTAATCCTCCCACAAGTGCTACTACCTCATAAAAAAAATTGTATTACCCAATTCACAGTGGTTATGTCCCATGACTTTTTTTTATGTCTTGCTGTCACACATCCCACCCACACCTGGCAGCTGGTTCTCAAAGTTATATACAGTAAACCCTGTGTAACCACATTGACACTTTGGACCCAGAATCCTGAGCCCAGTACTACAGTGTATCTTCCTGAGAGGCTGTTGTCTTCACCGCAGAGTTAACTGGAGTTATTGACACTCAAGTGAGTGTTGCCACACTGCAAAACAATATTCACTGCACAGAGTGACAGTATTTGCAACTCTGACTAGGTGTGCTGACACTGTAGTTTATACCTCAAGCCATCCAGCAAAGAAAATAAAACATAGTAGCCCCACCCTAACCTTCAAGTGACTAAAATCACACATTAATTTAAATTAACAAGTTCAAAATGAGTGCAGCACCTAACTAGTCTTGCAACTTGAACTTGGGTTAACTAGGGGAAAAGTACAGTCATCAGCAAGTGCAGTGCTGAGCACAGGTTCAGTTAAATCTGGCCACACTGCCTGCAAAGCAAATTTTTTGCATCTAACGTAGCCCTTTTGAACTCTTCACAAATCATTAGTGATAGCTGCTTTCAACTACCTGAAAGGGGGTTCCAAAGAGGATGGCTCTAGACTGTTCTCAGTGGTAGCAGATGACAGAACGAGGAGTAATGGTCTCAAGTTGCAGTGGGGGAGGTTTAGATTGGATATTAGGAAAAACTTTTTCACTATGAGGGTGGTGAAACACTGGAATGCGTTACCTAGGGAGGTGGTAGAATCTCCTTCCTTAGAGGTTTTTAAGGTCAGGCTTGACAAAGCCCTTGCTGGGATGATTTAACTGGGAATTGGTCCTGCTTCGAGCAGGGGGTTGGACTGGATGGCCTTCTGGGGTCCCTTCCAACCCTGATATTCTATGATTCTATGATTGAACAGTTCAAGTTTCCACAAGCCAGGTTTCTGGTTTGAATACTTGTAGTTACACTTAAAAATCACTTTCAGGGAACATACTGTGATCATTGCCCTAAAAAGTCATTGTTTTGGCAAACATTCCTGCCAGTCAGCTCCTGTGCTAAAATTTCTGCAGAAAGCAAAGGCAAGGGGTCTCATAAAACAGACAGATAAACTGACCCTGCTTGGAACCTACTCATGCTTACGCCCTAATGGGATCCTCAAAGTAGGTGTTCTCTCACCTATCTCCCCTGTGGGGCTACACTTTCTTAGAGGTTAGCTACAGATTGCTGCCCCAAAACACAGCGAAGGAGAAGGTGCCACTTGGTTTTACCCAAAAGCCTAGTGGTTAGCGCACTCTTGGTGCTAAACTGCTGCTTCCCTAGATTACTTCTTACCAGCTCACTTCTCCTATAGAGAAAAGTAAAGACATTAAACAAAATAAATCAAAAGTACATGTCAGAACTACTGAGTGTCAAGAGTGCCTTTTCTCAGCAGGTCTGGTAGAGCCACAATAGGCAGAGATCCCAGGCAGCTGGACCTCCAGAACTGCTCCCTCCAACCAGCTAAGAGAGTAGATCTATTCATCTCCACTGGCTGCCTGCTACTAAGCTGGTCTGGTCTCTTTTGGAGCTCCTCCTTCAGGCCATACTTGGTTTGCAGGTGTGCCAGGGGTTGGGGTAGGGGTTACTTGGGCTCAGTGTCACTCCTTAACCCCTTGCTTTCACTGCTAAATTCAGAAGCAGCCACATAAACAACATGTTCAGGCCTCTCCCTTTAAAGCTGGGGGGAAGGAGAAGTAGGGAAGGACATCTCCATGTTACAAGCCAAAGGACTGTCCCATCTCTCCAACCTCTGCTAAATCTTGGGAGCCCCTATTCATCCAAACCCATATTCTAAGCAGGGTCCAACAACCCCAAGCTTACAACCTCTCCTCAAAGCAAGGCCCAGCAACTCATCACCACCCAGCCCTCATCAGAGCAGACCAGTAGGCTTCCAGACTAATACCCAAAGAAGGGCCCAACCATTTGAGGCTTCTCTAAGCTTGGAAATAATAAGCAGACTCATCATCCAGCAGGACAATGAGTGCTTTGGTTTAGCTCAAAGATGTCCTGATGATTTCCAGTTATCTTCTTCTCGTGTTGCCTTATAGAGTTATGAGGGCACTGACAGGCCAATTTAAAAAACAAACAGCAGGTCAGGATCACATTGTGAAAATAACATTACTAAGTGAACAATTGTTTAAATTTGTTTAATGAGCCCATTTCAAAGAATTCCCAGTTAACATGTCACAGATTTAATGAAGTGATTTGGTTAACACTTCAGACAGTTGGTTCCTTCTTATTTTCATTTTTCCCAAAAGCACAATAATACCTTTTTATCTTTCTGGTGCTAACACTTTTGCTTAGCACACATTTGTTGCCAGGCATAAAAGGTTTTAATCAAGAAATGATTGATAACCATGGTTAAACACATCATTAGCCTAATGACACACAAAACTATAGAGGAGAGTTGCTAATTTATGTACAAGTTTATTCCTTAAAGAGGAGCAGACGTTTTAAGTCCAAATCAGTTTGTCACCCTCTTTATGGATTTATTCTTCTGACGGACGCGCTAACACAAACCACTGAACTGCTCATGACTCTGCATAGCTAAAGAAACAATCAATGGTGTAGCAGCAAACTAAGACCAGGACAGGCGTCGCTGAATGCAAAGAGTGTCATGCAAACATTTCACCCACAACAAGTTTGCCCATGTGTTAGGTCAAGTGTGGAATAGACCAATAACAGCATCCGTGACTGAGACTCTGAGGTGCTATGATAACACAAATAAATAATAATTCATAGACTATCCAATAAGCATGATGTAGCATAAGCTGTGACATTTGTAGTAACAACAATACATTTTATTACTGGCGTTTCAAAGCTTATGGTTCACAGTCAAGATGTATTTCTATTGAGAACTGCAGAATTCTAGGCGCCCGGGGGGTATTCACTTCCTCCACTTGCCCCTATGGCACTGGAACCCAGATTAATTCCAGTTTGGCTAACTATGTCTATTAGTATATTTTTTAAGGTCATCAAAGATGACCAGAGCATTTGATGATGACCTTTTATGGTGGTTTAACAGTCACATAAATATAAACTTCAGCATGAAAAGGACATTTTTAAAAGCCCCTTCTAATGTATTGGACCATTTTTTCATGTTGTATATGGCTTTTGCAAATTTAAAAATAGATCAAAACTTTAGATTGGCCTCAATCTTCAAGTGAAATAGAGTGAGGTTAAATATGGCAGAAATATGTTTGGACAAAGAAAGGTCAGGACTGAGCATGTCCTGAATTTTCTAACAGAAGAAATGGCCAAGAGATCTCTCACCAAATTTCAAACCAGAGAACCTTGTAGCTGGATTAAGCGAAAGTCTATTTTTGGCCATTCAGGACTACATCTCATGCGGACCCTTCAGACAAAAAGAGACAGCAATGACAGAATCTAAAAAAAAAGGGAAAAAAAGCGAACAAACATGGGTGGAATAAGAAAAGAAGTCAAAAGCATAATGTCTCTTAATGTCTCCTGCCATCAACATTTAGGTAACACTTTGCTCTTCTCAAGCATTCCAGTTGTGGATCTCAAAGAATTTTACAAACATAACATTCACTAAGGACCAGTTTGTGGGTGGCCTTCATACTGGTTTACAAGTGGAGGAAGAGGAAAGGAATCTTCTTCCTCTGCCAAGACCACCTCAAATAAGGGAGATCACAATTCCAGTCCTTTTGTTCCCTTAGCACAAAGACTGCCCCACTGGCTTTAGCCACCCCGAAGAAGTGGAAAGGAATGGGGAAGAGGTAGGACCATTTACTCCATCAGATAAGAGGTAAAAAGCAGAGTAATAGAGTAAGAGAATAATACAGTAATAATAAAAAGATAAAAGTATCGTTCTGATTCCCTATTTGAAATATTTTACACTTCCTACAAACAAAAGAAAAAATAAAAGGAAGATTGGGCTTGCCATTCCTGATGTTACTAATAAAGTCAAGTGGGGAGAAATTCCTCAAAAATCACAAGAGATATCCACAGATATTCAGACTTTCCTCATACATCATAAAGACGCAAAATAGGCACCAGTAACAATTAAAAATCTGGAAGTTGCTATTTTATCCTTTCCTGAAGAATAATTCTTTAGACAAGAATAGTCACAGTCATTGCAGTCTAGTAATGATACAGAATATTCCTGCATTTAAAGTAATTCTTCTGAAGGGTGAGTATTTGATATCCTAACCTGGGCTTTTGAATCCACAACGGCACACATGGTTGAATAATATATGGTTACCTCTTTCTTAGCTGCAAGGTAGGATCTATGGAAACAAAGTAACTATGATAGAAAACAAAAAGCCGAGTAATAGAGTAAGAGAATAATACAATAATAATAAAAAATAGAAAAGTACAGTTCAGATTCACAGTCGACTCACCAGGGGAAAAACATCAGAACAAATACACCACCCATATAAATATGGAAAATAATGGTAAAATTATCTGAATATGTCACTAGTGCCTATTATCATGGCAGCTAAGTGCTTTAATTACAGAAAAATGATACATAAAACCAAACAGAATCAGCTAATCAAATGTTAAACAAAATAAATGCATCTTGCATCAAGCCCCAAAGGTCACTAGCCTTAAGCTTGAAGATTGCAAGTGGGGTGAGTTCCAAAAAGAAGTGACTTTTTGAAAGAAAAAACCCTGCCATTAGCTATGGAGGGTTCAAATTTAGGACCCAGTCCTGCAAACACTTATTACCTGCCAGGCATCGTAATCTATTACATGAGTAATCCCACTGAAGTCAATGAGTTCCAGTGAAGAATCCAATAGGAATCTAACTCCATCTTTGTTACTTTTAGACTTAAATATGCTCTACTTAGGGCTATGTCTTAAACAGCACTGCAAAATTCTACTCACCCACTTGGCCATGGGAAGAAGTTCATTTTCACAGGTGAGTAAAACATAATTATTTTCTTTTTCTATTTCTAGCCCATAAGTATCAATAACAAGCACTCCCCAGCCAGCCTTAACTGGTAAAGGAAAGCACTCAGAAGTAGGCAGGCAGATGGGGCAGGTACATTAGGCCAGGCTTCTAAGATGACATTAGGGAAGCATTTAAAAATACTTATGAAAACTTTCTCATCCACCCTTTACAATGATGCCTGGAGATAATGAAAAAACTAAATGATATTTTACTCACTCATCAACGTAAACTGCTTGTTCTGGGTAACTGGGCAAGTAGAATTTTGCAGGGCTACTATAGGGGTAGCCTAAGTAGAGGGCACACTGCTACACTCCAGAACTGAGCTAAAACAGCTTCAGGGCTGTGTAAACCATGAAACCTGATTTTTGTAGTAACTAAGCCTGAAGGTAATAAAGATGGTATTAGTTCACCACACATAAAAATGGCGAAAGTATCTTGGTCATCTGTAGATGGTGAAAAGCATGTGCCATAGTTATGGGGCTAGCTGCACCTCTGGCCCCTTTTTGGTCTCTTCACGTAATAGGCTTCTTGTCCTTACCTGCCTTAGAGTGGAATCACTCAGCTCTTTCACTGAGACTGGGGTCTGGCTACTCCCTGTGTATCCCAACTGCTTATTACCCTGAAGGTCCAGCTGGGTTTTAGCAACTGTGTGTCTTCTCTTTAGGAACCTGTGACCAGTGATATAGCGACCAGCAGCCTTTTTAAAACAAAGTTGTTGTTTTATTTAGCAGTTGGAACAAAGCTTTCAAGGTTTAAAAACAACCAGCAGCTGCCTGCACACATACTCAGTCTCATCTAAGTTTAGACTTCGGTACGGCTCGTTTAGATGGGCTTTCCTTTAAAGTTACAGGAAGAGAACAGAACGAAATGTTGGGAAACTGTAATGAATTGTGTCAGTCAAATATATATATTAAACAATGTTGGAGAAATGAATTCGATAGATAGATAATAGCGAGATATAAAGGGATTTTTGCTTTTGTGCGTGTCCCTGCTGATGCTACACTCCAGAACTGAGCTAAAACAGCTTCAGGGCTGTGTAAACCATGAAACCTGATTTTTGTACCTTACTTTGTAAAACCTGGGCCTGTGTAAATAGCAGGGTGAAAGAGAGGGTCATGAGGGAATTATCAACTTCAGGTGCCCCCCATGACAAGCTAACAAGCAAAAACCCCAGGCCACAAGTAAGATAAGAGCAACTGGATGGATCCAGGGGAATTAACAGCAGAGAATAGATGATAGAAGTAGACAGATAAAAGTATATTTCAGTAGGCAAAGCAAAGTTAGCTTAGGTTAGTTATTGTGATTTACACATAAAAATGTTTAGTCGGGGGTTTAGAATGGGTAAGTACACAAATGAGGATGGGTAACTGAGTCTGCGCAAAGTTACAAAACAAAGTATAAAAGGCAACAAGACTGTGATTGACAACAAGAGAGTGGAGAAGGCACAGGGGAAGAACATATCACAGACCAGAGCTTTGAAAAAAGTCTTCCTGTCCCCAGGAGAGGTAATTTAATCAATTACTTTTCTTGTCTTACCTGTTTTTGCATGTACATGTAATTTATAGGCGGTAACAGCATTGTCTTAAAACATACAAAATAAAGGCTACAAGAAACTGTTTAAGCTGAAACTGGTGCGGATTTCATTTGTCAACCAACACAACTTACAGTCTTTAAAGAGGCCACGCTTCTTTTGGGACCAAACCTGGTCTCAGTTTGTCTCCCAGAATCTGGCTCTTCTTTCTCAGGGAAACTAGGTTTTCTGAAAGTCCCCACCTACAGTGGGTGTGTCTGGGCCCAATTACATTAGTGCTAAATGGTCTTTGTTACAAGTCTTCCTTCTGCCTCAGAATGTTTTTTCCCAATCTGCCAGCCAGGCCACCTAGGTGAATGCCCCATGATTGTTGTTTCATTGTTCATTGTTAGTTAGACCATCCAGCTTTATGATCACTGTTCTTGTAAATGAAACACACTGTGGGCGAGGATGTTGAAACTGTCTGCTCCCCACTGAGAGTCTAAGGCCTTAGTCTCCACTGTCACTTTACAGCACTGAAACTTTCTCGCCTGGGGTGTGAAAAAAACACACCCCTGTGCTATGCAAGTTTCAGTGCTGTAAAGTGGCAGTGGAGACAGTGCACCAGCCCTGGGAGCGTGGGGTGGGTTTTTTACAAGAGCTCTCTCCCAGCGCTGGTGCCGTGACTACACAGCAACGGTAAAGCGCTGCCGCAGCACCAAATCCAATACATAAACCACATTTTGCGATGCCCTTCAATAATCCTTACTGCACATCCCTACATTTTTCACAGCAGACCTATCACTGGTGCACTCTGGGGATTCAGGAGCAATGAATGGATCCAATAAGAGACCTTCTCAGGCCCAGCCATGTTGTGAACCATTTTGGCAAAAAATGGCCAAACACTTAAAAATTCACACTCAACAACGGCACCGACATAGCCTCTTCCTGTTCCTCCACTAAACATCGCATCCAACAGCCACGTCCCTTTCACCCAGATCGCTATCTCAACCAGACAGTGGTTTCAGTCTGTTCTTTGGTTTGCAAGACATTGGACCCTAAAAAAACGTTGTAAATGTAGGACTTATAAAACACGCCAGAGCTAAACCTCCCATTAAGTGTAACATTCAATCTCTGCTTTTACAAGATCCACATTTGGAGGAAGAGAGGGAAACATTTTTGTGGTAGGTTCTTAAGAAGAAAAGGTCAGTTGACAGCTCTTCAGAGGTTTGAAATGTTAGAAGCAGATCCCGTGAAAATTAGTGGGCAGAGTTCAGGTGAGGAGCATGTCAAAGGTAGAAAATAAATGCAGTTTATTTCATGGTTTCACAGTTTATACGGAGAGAGAGAGACATACTACATGTATATCACATACTGTTCAGCTCTCAATGTTTCACCATGAATGGGAAATGAAATATATAGGCTCTTTGCTGTGCTAAGGAATTTTTTTCCCCTTTTTTTCTTTTTGCCATTAAATAACTTATTTTTACATTAATAGTAAATGGAAATGGAAATTTTTATTCTTGTGCTGGTTCAATCTACTTTAATCCATTTATTTTTCTAAACTATACTTCCAGAGAAAAGTATATGGAGCTTATTGAGATTTGTGAGTCTGGAAAGAAAATGTGGCTCTTAAAGAAATTATGATTTTCATCAGCCCCATCAAGCTTTTTTATTTGGTTTTTGGAGCAATGAGGGTAGAAGGAAATTATTTGCCAGCTGGCCTCTTTCCTCTTCCTGAATTACACACCCTACTCACAGCACAAACGTTTTCTTTTAGTTTCAAAAATGGTGTCTTCTTCAGTGCTACAATAGTTGTTTCATAAAAAGATCTACTAGGGTAAGTGCTGTTTTTGTTTTATTTTTGCTACTGAACTTTACCAACAGATGGCGCAGAAATGTACACTTCTGGAGAACTAGCTGGTCAATACACCAGTGAGAAGAATTTGGTTCAGACACCCAGACTTGTTAATGGCTGAAGAGGGAGCTTAAAATGTGGTTCAGTTTTTTGTGATTTTTGGCATGTTGGCTGGATAATGTCAGGCTATGCTGCCTCAGGTTTCAAATCAGTAGTGATATTTGTCATAGGTGGGATCTGAACATGTACAGGATGCCAGATGTCTACAGCCACAGGTAGCTTGGTAAGCACTATTTTCTTAATTTTACATAAGAGTAAGTGAGGCCCAGAAAGGTTAAGTACCTTGACTTTGGAGGACCATGGTCTGGTGGATTAAGCAGAGTACTAAGAATTGAGACTCTGGACCTCACATGATGTAAAACAGCATAGCTGGGAGGTACAGTCATTTACACAAGGTAAGGATATGGCCCAGAGGTGCTAATCCTGGTTCTGAAACTCATTTGATGTGTCCCCTTGAGTATATCACTTAATCTCTACGATCCTTAGCTTTCTGCATCAGCAAAATGAAATCAATGATCATTTAACTGTGTTGTGAGTCCCACCTAAATATTATTTATGAAGTGTTTTATACATGCAAAGTACTTTAAAGTGAGTTAGTGGTAGATATGAGACTAGATCCTCCTAGCTCCTGTACTTGTAATCATTTGTCTTGGGCAGGTATAGCCCCCTCCTCTGGCTCCTTTTTTTCAAAATGTGGTTGTGAACTTCCATGCTTTCGGGGTTCTCACTAGTGTGATTGTGGAAAATATTCTATATGCAACTTTGTCCAGAAGTTAGGTAAAATTGACCCAATGGCGCATAAGTTTTGTGAACTTGAAAGTAGTTAAATTGTATAAAAAATGACTAACAATTCACTCAGCTCCACGTGAAAGGTCAGAATACAAATCTATCTTGCTTTCTCCTCATTTCACCAAATGCGATTTTATCAAGAGTGGGATTGATCAAAGTGAGAAGAATGTTCAGTAAATAGATGTCTTAATCTTCTTTTTTCAGACTGTAGATTATAGCTGACCTGTACTTACTGGCATGCTTTATTCAATTAAGGGTATTCAAGGGTAAGTTTATTGAATTCCCCAATTGTTTTTTAACTTGCTGTTTAAGATGCCTAAGAAGAGACATTATGATCTGTGTAAAATATTCAGAGTATGACTTCCTACTGAGACAGGCCTAGACAGCTCCTAACTGTCCAGGCAAAGCAAAGCATCAATAATTCTTAGAGGAAGTAAGAAGAGGATTACTACGGGGCAATTGCTTCAAGAAGAATTCTAAAGGGACTTTTTGTGGAGAAAAAGCAATCCCCAAAACAGAGCTAAGCATCCCAAAACTCAGTTGTCAGGAATTAACTCAAAACTAAACATTCTGCTATTCACGCCTCATATCTTCGGGGGGATATGAAATGAAGAAATGGTACAAACATTTGGTTTTATACTCCCCCTCTCTTCACTAAAATAGGTTACTGTGCCTTGTCTCATGGAGACATTGACCTGACTCTAGCCTTCACTAAAACTATACACTGTTTTAGCGCTTCACATATGTGATTCCCCAGGAGAGGTTTATAACGTTGAAGTGTGTACTTTATATATAGGGTTATAGGAATAGCTGCAAGTATACCTGTTACATTTCTAGCTTTAAAATGTTCGGAGGACCCCTGAGTGTACTCCAGATAAAGCCTAGGGTGTAGTTTTAAACATTGCTGATCTAATTATGAATTGTTTTTTCATGCAGTTGAGCAAGAGCTGGAATACAGAACTGAGCCATCTGCACAGCTGGCCAGGTGGGGGGAGGCAAAGACAATGAGGATTCCATATGACCTTCTGCATAGCTGACTTGCAAATGCTCTGGGACCCTCAGCAAGACCCACCCTGCTATAGAAAAAAATCTAGAGGGCTGTCTTCCTACTTCTCACCACCAGTTATGTAGTTCAAATCCCAGTGGCCACAATGGCAGAGAATTGTGGACAAAAGCAAAAGATGAGGAGGATACAACATGGAGTGGATGAGAGAGAAATGGTACAATTGGAAATTGTATAATTTCTCTGTAATGTTATGTTTCTCTTTTGGCCAACACCTCATCCAAAGAAATCTGATCTCATAGTGTCTTAAACAAAGATTTATTGGCTGATAGCAGAATCTGTGGGTGTGTGAAAAACCTGACAAATATCTTAAGAATTTATTTATGGCTGCAAATATCATATCCATATGGGAAAGTTCATTTGCCTTGAACTTTATACAGACATTGAAGAAGCTGTTACTGATTTAATAGTCTGCGGGAATAAAAAGCAAAACTAAAAAAAACCAACCACACATAACGGGAGAAAAGCTAATTACGATAATAAGAACAGGACATGAATAATTCCATCAAAAACCATTATTTACTTCTCTTCCTATATCATGATTTTTCCCCAGCCACAATACCCTGTTCATTAGGAGATAATTATCTTTAGTGTGGAGCAGACTATAAATGCACTGTTTAAACCAAGAGCAGAAGAAATTAGTGTTACATTTCTTGTCAAAAATATTATTTTACTGATATAGTATTACTGTATTACATCTAACAGGTTGCTAGACACAGAAGTAAGACTGCACATTTGGTAATAATTCAAAATGATTTCATTAAGTAATTGATAGATTCAGCTAAGTGGATTTTTCTGTTTAGGCTTTGCATTCCAGGCTATTTATTGGGTCATCTCTACACTACAAACTTCGGGTGATGCAAGTTAGATGCAGTAAAGCTGCTGCAGTTAATATATTGCTTGTGCACACGCATACTAGGCTGCTTGTGCTTTGCATACTCACCAGGAGTGCTTGTGTCGATGCAAAATGTGGTACACCATGAGTAGGAATCCCAGTGTACCATGCATTGCCCTCTGGTGCAATGCCTTTTGGTGGATTTTTGCAATATTTTGTGGGCTACAAATGAGTCATGCTGGGAACTAGGGGTCAGGTTCCCCTCATGCAACTTTCCTCATCCCATAATATGATCCATATCCAATAATTTTCATTTCTTTTTTAAAATTCTCTCAAACCCACACAGCACTTGTTACTGCCCACCATCTCTGACCGAAGCATGGAGCCTGCATAGCTCTGCACTATTGTCATGAATCTTGCAAACACAGGACAAATGATCCTCTGGTATTTGCAGAGTCGCAGGAAGCACCACCATAACGGGGCACATGACGATGTCTTCAAGGAGAGATTGCTAAGGTACATAGTGAAAACCAATTCAAGGTTGTTGGTGGTATTCATGGAGCTGTTGCAGACAGTGCAGACAGAAGACAGTCTCTTCTGGCCTCAAGAAATGAGCACTGATGAGTGGAATTGCATCACAATGCAGATTTGGGACAACGAGCAGTGGAGGCAGAACTTTTGGATGCAACAAGCCACACTCCTGGATCTCTGTGCTGAGCTTGCCCCAGCCCTCCAGAGCACAGACACCATAATGAGTGCTGCATTGGCAGTTGAGAAGTGAGCGGCAAGCATACTGTAGAAGCTTGTAACATCAGATTGGGACCAGTCAGTGGGAAATCAATTTGGAGTTAGAAAATCCATGCTTGGGGCCATTGTCATGCAAGTGTCCAGGGCCATTAATCATATCCTGCTATGCAGGACTGTGACTCTTGGCAGTGTGGATAGATTTGCAGCTATGGGGTTCCTCAACTGTGGTTGGGTGATAGATGGTCATCCACATCCCTATTTTGGTCCCAGCCCACCTTGCAACAGAGTACATCACCAATGTGGGCTGGTCAGGGAAGTTTCATGATGTTTGTGTTTTTAAAAACACAGGACTGTTCAGAAAGCTGCAAGCAGGGACATTCTTTCCTGGTCAGTGGATTATCATTGGTGATGTTGAAATGCCAGTAGTGATCCTGGGGACCCAGGCTCTCCCTTGCTCCCCTGGCTCATGAAGCTAGACAGTGGCCATCTCTACAGCATCAGAGTGCAGAACTACAGCTGAATGTGCTTTCAGCAAACTAAAGGGATGCTGGCAGTGTTTACTCACTAAATTAAATCTCATTGAGAAAAACATCTTAATGGTTATAGCTGCCTGTTGTACCCTGCATAATATCTGTGAGGCTGCCAGGGTGGAGAGCAGAGGTGGAGCAGCCAGCCAGACACAAAGGCTATTAGAAAGGTTCAATGCAGAGCTATGCAGCTGAGGGAAGCCTTGAAAGAGCTCCTGAACAGTCAGCCACAGTAATAAGAACAGAAGTGCTTGTGACACCTTAGAGACTAACAACTTTATTAGAGCATAAGCTTTCATGGGCTACAGCCCACTTCATTGGATGCATAGAATGGAACATATAGTAAGAAGAAATATATATTCTATGCATCTGATGAAGTGAGCTGTAGCTCACGAAAGCTTATGCTCTAATAAATGTGTTAGTCTCTAAGGTGCCACAAGTACTCCTGTTCTTTTTGCGGATACAGACTGACACGGCTGCTACTCTGAAGCCACAGTAATGTGCTGTGCTGGGCAATGCTTTAGCTGGCTCTGAAGTTTTAGGGGTTGTTAGGAACTGCATAATGCTTTCTGTACATTTATGAATATCACAGACTTTTAATGAACCTATATATTTATGTGTGCTTACTGTACATTTATGATTATTACAATATGTGTTGCATTGAACCTATGAGTTCTGTGGTCCTGTTCAATTACAATTGCTGTGTGCTTTTGGTAGTGCTAGGCATTCTGCAGTATATGTTATGAAGTAATAAAGATGAAATTATTTGCAAAAAAATGTATTGCGTAACAAAAACTGCAAAGAATAATGTGCAATTAAAAACCAATATAGTGCCAAGTTATAAAATAAATGGATGGAACAGAACTGTTAAATTAGAACACCAGTAAACATTTGTGTCCATTTCAGTGCATTTCTGCCAAACGTACACCAACAGAGGGTCTCATAGGTCAGTGTATGTGACTCTGTGGTTTTCCTTACAGTCCCCTAGGGAGGAATGGGAGGGGTAGGGATGCAGCTTCTGATGACACATAGAATGTTGGGTGCTGTAGCAAGCTGCTGAAATGGAGTCTCCATTGAGTGCAAGGGGAGGCAAACTTATGACTGTTGGATCTGCAGGTCAACAAGAGTCTGCAGTATTTGTGTTTGCTACCTGAAAAGTCCCAAAATGTCCTGGTGCATCTTCCTCTCCTTTTTCTGCTGGCACACCTGCGCCTTTCTACTATCCGCTTTTGCCTTCTCCAAGCTGTTTGCTATATTCACTCTCCAAGCCCTCTGTTCAAGGTCCAATGAAGTACTGGCTTGCAGGATCTCACTGAACATGTCCGCCCTAGCCTGCTTCTTTCTCCTCCACGTCAGGGTCAGGTGTTCTGCAGGTGTAGCAAGAGCACCCCTCAAGGCCACAATGGCACCAGCTACAGATAAAACAGACAGATGTAGCACTGTGTTTACAGTCACAGCAGAGAGAGAAAGATAAGTTTCAGAACTCTCTTCCCTTACTCCCATAAAAATGTAAAATCAGACATGCTTATTGAAACTTGAGCTTTGGAGTGCCTGTGCACAGCACCTCTCTCCAGCCCCAGCCATAGTGAGTAAGGCACACCAGGGGCACGGGTGGGAAGGGAACTGTTTGGTTGCACAAAAAAATTGGGCCCTATTTCCATGGACACAAGTACAGGGCAATGGCACTGAGTGCTGGCATTTTTTCCGACAGGATGTGGTAATTTTAGCTGATATCTTGCTTCTGAGAGTAATGAAAGCACAGAGCACAGCTGCTACTGGTGTCCCAAAGCTGCCCAGGCATGTATGCTTCTAGCTTGTTTTACTGCAACAGTGTCTGCTGAAGTCATCACAGAATAACATGGAAATGTGTCCTATTGCATAGTAAGAAATAGGGCAGCAATCCCCAGAAACCTTTGGGAGGGGTTTGCAGAGTATCACCATGAAGGTTTCACTGAGATCTCTCAGGAGGATACAAGGGACAATCCTATGAACATAAACAAGCTGCTCTGCATAGCCCCCGCCCCCATGCCCCCGAGCACCTAATCATACAGGGGAATGAAAAAGCAGATAACAGCTCTACCTCTGTTTGTTGTACCTCTACCTCTTCTTACAAGTAAATCCACGAAAGGCAGATACCTGTGCACTGCTAACTTGCAGCTGAGCCAGATGCCATCTTCACATTTGAACTTTTTTAAGAGAGAATACATGCACACACTTATCCAAAGTGCCTTCCCCTGGATCGGGCTTGTCTGTGCTCAACTGGTGGGACTGGCTAGACTGTGGTGGAGTCTCAAAAAGACCCAGACTTGCAGCAAAGACCCATACTCCACCCCCTACATGACCCTCCTCCTCTTCTTCCTCCTCACTGCTCATGGCGGTGATCTCTGTCTCAAGGCTCCATCACAGTATCCATGGTGTTCTGTGAGATGCTGGTGAGGTCTTCACAAAGTTTGGCACACAGCTTGTAAAAGCGGTAAGTCTGCAGATCGGCACCAGCCTCCCTGGCTTTCTGGTATGCCTCCTGCAGTTCCTTATTGTCATGCGGCACTGCTGCACTCTGTCATACTCCTTCACCTGCATCTCTTATGCAATCTTGATATAAGTATCCATGTTTTCATGACTGGTCTGTAGCTGTGCCTGCAGAGTCCTCTCTCCTCACAGGCCCAGGAGATCCAATATCTCCTGTCTAATCCAGGTAGGTGCACATCTAGACCCTGTAGCCAGCACGGTCAATTGGGGAATTGTGCACAAGGGAGAGTTGCTAGGTGTGCTCATCAAGCTGGGTAATCAGGGAAAGGCCTTTCAAAAATATGGGTGGGGCTTAAAGGGGAGGGTGGCTTCTGATCTCACTGACCCCTGGGCTGTGGAATTCACAACTGTGACCAGAGAAGTCATTGTTGGGTATTGTGGAGACTATTAAGGTCAACACAGGACACACAGTGTCTATACTCACAGTGTCAATCCCAATATGTTGACCACAGCTCAACACTGTTCAAGGAGGTGGGGTTACTGCATCACAGTAATGGGGTGCTTACATCATCAGGAGACAAATTTGAGTGTAGACACATGCATAAATAGTAGTAGACCAGGCCTTACTGTTAACATACCGAAAGCAGCACCAACAAGAACCATGTTTTTTCTTACTTCACCTTCACTGCTCTCTCTCCCTTTGCACATACTGGGAGCATCGAAGTAACACGCCTTGCTTCTCACTTGAGATTAAAAGATAAAATTCACAATAATTAATACTAAGCTATCTTCTTAGCAATTAGAACTGGACAAACATTAATTAATCCTCATAAAACCTGTGCAAGGCAGGTAATTAATGATCATGGTCCCCATTTTACTGATGAGGAAATTCAAAGGGAGGTAAGGTGACATTCCCAAACAGCAAAGTCAGTGCCAAAATCCCAATTGTCCGCTCTGTGGTAATTCCTCTATTTCAGGCTCTCTCTCTGTATTATAATTCTAGGCTGCCACATGTCCTTGCAAATATTGTGTGCTCCCATAAAGGAGACCAAACTTCAGTTCTTGTGTTCTGGGCTACAATCAGCATGGCTCAGATACTGGCATGGAAGGAAAAACCGTACATTAGTCACTGGTGACCCTCTGCCAAACAAAGCGTCTGACCATGGTGGACTCTAAAGAGCATTGTGTCTGCTGGATTGATGTTAGCCGTAATATGTGTAGTGTTTTGGGACTGAGTAGCATTCCCTTAAATTGGAGCAGATTCAGAGAAGAGCCACGAGAATGATTCATAGATTCATAGATACTAAGGTCAGAAGGGACCATTATGGTCATCTAGTCTGACCTCCTGCACAACGCAGGCCACAGAATCTCACCCACCCACTCCTGCGAAAAACTTCACCTATGTCTGAGCTACTGAAGTCCTCAAATCGTGGTTTAAAGACTTCAAGGAGCAGAGAATCCTCCAGCAAGTGACCCATGCCCAATGCTACAGAGGAAGGCAAAAAACCTCCAGGGCCTCTTCCAATCTGCCCTGGAGGAAAATTCCTTCCTGACCCCAAATATGGCGATCAGCTAAACCCTGAGCATATGGGCAAGATTCACCAGCTATGGGCAATGATTAAAGGATTAGAAAACATCCCTTATAATAACACACTCAAAGAGCTCAACCTATTAACTTAAGATGATTAAGAGGTGACTTGATTGTAGTCTATAAGTATCTACACAAATTTTTAATTCAATCAAGCAGAGAAAGGTATAAGACGATCCAATGGCTGGAAGTTGAAACTAGACAAATTCAGACTGGAAACAAGGTGTACATTTTTAATGGTGAGAATAATTAACCAATGGAACAATTTACCAAGGGAGACTCCTGGTGGATTCTCCATCACTGACAATGTTTAAATCAAGACTGGATGTATTTCTAAAAAGCTATGCTTTAGGAATTATTTTGGGGAAGTTCTGTGGCCTATGCTATACAGGAGGTCAGACTAGATGATCACAATGGTTCCTTCTGGCCTTGGAATCTATGAAGTAGTTTGTGAGCCTGCTAGTGGCCCTCACTGTGTTCTATGTTTCAGAAGCCCCTATAAACATCTCTCTCTCAGGATAAAGTTAGCTTACAGCACAAGATTCTAAATTTTCTATTGGTCTATAGGAGTGCAGTGAATGCTACCATAAATCAGATGCCAGCAATGTTGTGCAGGACATGATTTAAGGTCTTTCCTGGTCTTGTTAAAACCTAATCTAATGAAGCACATTCTTAAGAAATATATGCTCCAATGGCTACAAACTGATGCATCCAACTGCACAGTTTTCACAGAGGAGGAAAAGTCTGAATAAAAGGCTTTCAAAATAATTCATGGAAACCTGGAGTGATTATAACACAGACCAGAGTCCTCTGTCTGATAGGATAGAAGTGGCACCAAACATGTCCTGAAGACAATGTGTAAACCAGCTTTTAAGAACAAGTTCTGCAGGATGTTCTACACCATTGATGCTTATTGAAAATATGGAGGCTACAGTACAGCCACAGACCATGACATGTGATAGTACCAGGGAGCCTCAGGTCCCCATTTCTACTGCAAGTGACCCTAACTCTATAGAGCTGGAACATATAGCTGATTCAGCTACACCAGAAAGTACAGTTACTATTGTGATGCCTATGAGACATTATCCAGAGAGAAGGCATAACCCACTGCTCAGACAATTTGTACCATGTTGCATATTTAACTATAATAATACATTGTAACTTTTTAAAAATTGATTTCATTTTACAGCCAGGAGAATGTAGTGTATAGGAATTGGGTAGTGTCCCTTTAAATAGTTTGAGTCCTCTTGTTGCCCTCCCTGTCTTCTATGTTGAAGCCACCAGTTCCCTGCCAGGACTGCAATCAGTGTTTGTAGTTAGGCCTTGCACATTGCATATAGTTAGTAAACATGGTTATTTTGACCGCACCAGTCCTGTGTGGTTCCTGCATATTATGTTGGCAGTCTATGAGCAAAAGACAACAATATGGAACCTTTCAGTTTTAAAGAGAAAAATGGAGGAAAGCACTGTTAATGCATTTTAGGCCAAACTCCTTGGAACTACTGGTTTAGTTGTTAACAGAGTGTTCTCAAGTCAGTTTTGCAGCATGGCTTAAGAGTGTGTAACACACACACACACGTTATAAATCTACTTATACATAAGTTAGATTTTAAAATATTCAAAATATTATTTTAAAAAATCCCTATCCCTAATTTCAGCTCTCTGTTTTGTCTCTTTCCCACCCACTTGCAAATTTGCTGTTTTCACACTGGCATTTGAATTTAGAAATAGTAATAGTCATTAAGCAAAAGTAATGTGTAGTAATCCCTTTACCATAGACTTTCTAAATCCTTTATTCCCACAGGTTCGCAGAAGCCCAGTGCTGTAAAGTTAGGATATGCTCCTTATTTGAAGGATTAAAGGATTTGAAAGATGTGTCTTTTTTCTCAACAGCACAGTATGTAAAACGTCCTAGATATTTTTGCAGAACTGCTTTCTTCTCTCTCTTGCACAGTAAAGGATGACAGACCTACAGAAAGTTCCCTATAAAACAGAACAATGAGAAGGACAATGTAAACTGTTGCATCATTTCTCTGCCTGTCTCAAGTTATTTTTAATGGGAAACATCCTGAAGTGCTTAGGACACCTTCTGAGTTTTAATGCAGACAAAATTCCCACTGAAGCCAGTGGAAGTCTGCCTAAGTAAGTACTGAGTAAAAAGAGGGGTAAAATCATCCCCACCCTCTTGAAAGAGGACTAGGTGGAGGGAGGGGGCGGGGAATCTGTTAGAGTCTACTAATGCTGATTTCCACAGATTGTTCTGTTAGGGAGGTGGAGTTTGTCCCAACCCTTTGGGGAATGAGTAAGGAATGAGGAGTTGTTCTGTAGAATTAATGGACCTTGGGAATCCAGTGGCGATCAGAGCCCTCCATGTGGAGTCACTATGCCTCAGCATTGGTTCGGTCAGCCAGGCCTGGCACTACTGGGGGTGGGGGGAAGGGGTGCAAAAGAGACATTTCCTCCCTCGGCAATCTTCAAGGGCCCTCAAATTATTATCAGAAAGGCCAAAATATGTACCGTGTTAACCTGTGGAACAGCAGCAGATTGGAGAGTCTTCATCCTTTATCTACATTACAAATAGAATCATAGAATCATAGAATATCAGGGTTGGAAGGGACCTCAGGAGGTCATCTAGTCCAACCCCCTGCTCAAAAGCAGGACCCATACCCAATTAAATCATCCCAGCCAGGGCTTTGTCAAGCCTGACCTTAAAAACTTCTAAGGAAGGAGATTCCACCACCTCCCTAGGCAACGCATTCCAGTGTTTCACCACCCTCCTAGTGAAAAAGTTTTTCCTAATATCCAACCTAAATCTCCCCCACTGCAACTTGAGACCATTACTCCTTGTCCTGTCCTCTTCCACCACTGAGAATAGTCTAGAACCATCCTCTCTGGAACTACCTCTCAGGTAGTTGAAAGCAGCTATCAAATCCCCCCTCATTCTTCTCTTCTGCAGACTAAACAATCCCAGTTCCCTCAGCCTCTCCTCATAACTCATGTGTTCCAGACCCCTAATCATTTTTGTTGCCCTTCGCTGGACTCTCTCCAATTTATCCACATCCTTCTTGTAGTGTGGGGCCCAAAACTGGACACAGTACTCCAGATGAGGCCTCACCAATGTCGAATAGAGGGGGACGATCACGTCCCTCGATCTGCTCGCTATGCCCCTACTTATACATCCCAAAATGCCATTGGCCTTCTTGGCAACAAGGGCACACTGTTGGCTCATATCCAGCTTCTCGTCCACTGTCACCCCTAGGTCCTTTTCCGCAGAACTGCTGCCTAGCCATTCGGTCCCTAGTCTGTAGCTGTGCATTGGGTTCTTCCATCCTAAGTGCAGGACCCTGCACTTATCCTTATTGAACCTCATCAGATTTCTTTTGGCCCAATCCTCCAATTTGTCTAGGTCCTTCTGTATCCTATCCCTCCCCTCCAGCGTATCTACCACTCCTCCCAGTTTAGTATCATCCGCAAATTTGCTGAGAGTGCAATCCACACCATCCTCCAGATCATTTATGAAGATATTGAACAAAACCGGCCCCAGGACCAACCCCTGGGGCACTCCACTTGACACCGGCTGCCAACTAGACATGGAGCCATTGATCACTACCCGTGGAGCCCGACAATCTAGCCAACTTTCTACCCACCTTATAGTGCATTCATCCAGCCCATACTTCCTTAACTTGCTGACAAGAATACTGTGGGAGACTGTGTCAAAAGCTTTGCTAAAGTCAAGATACAATATATCCACTGCTTTCCCTTCATCCACAGAACCAGTAATCTCATCATAGAAGGCGATTAAATTAGTCAGGCATGACCTTCCCTTGGTGAATCCATGCTGACTGTTCCTGATCACTTTCCTCTCATGTAAGTGCTTCAGGATTGATTCTTTGAGGACCTGCTCCATGATTTTTCCGGGGACTGAAGTGAGGCTTACTGGCCTGTAGTTCCCAGGATCCTCCTTCTTCACTTTTTTAAAGATGGGCACTACATTAGCCTTTTTCCAGTCATCCGGGACTTCTCCCGTTCGCCACGAGTTTTCAAAGATAATGCCAATGGCTCTGCAATCACAGCCGCCAGTTCCTTTAGCACTCTTGGATGCAGCTCATCCGGCCCCCTGGACTTGTGCACGTCCAGTTTTTCTAAATAGTCCCTAACCACCTCTTTCTCCACAGAGGGCTGGCCATCTATTCCTCATGTTGTGATGCCCAGCACAGCAGTCTGGGAGCTGACCTTATTCGTGAAGACAGAGGCAAAAAAAGCATTGAGTACATTAGCTTTTTCCACATCCTCCGTCACTAGGTTGCCTCCCTCATTCATTAAGGGGCCCACACTTTCCTTGGCTTTCTTCTTGTTGCCAACATACCGAAGAAACCCTTCTTGTTACTCTTAACATCTCTCGCTAGCTGCAGCTCCAGGTGCGATTTGGCCCTCCTAATTTCATTCCTACATGCCCGAGCAATATTTTTATACTGTTCCCTGGTCATATGTCCAACCTTCCACTTCTTGTGAGCTTCTTTTTTATGCTTAAGATCTGCTAGGATTTCACCGTTAAGCCAAGCTGGTCGCCTGCCATACTTACTATTCTTTCGACACATCGAGATGGTTTGTCCCTGTAACCTCAACAGGGATTCCTTGAAATACAGCCAGCTCTCCTGGACTCCTTTCCCCTTCATGTTAGTCCCCCAGGGGATCCTACCCATCCGTTCCCTGAGGGAGTCGAAGTCTGCTTTCCTGAAGTCCAGGGTCCGTATCCTGCTGCTTACCTTTCTTCCCTGTGTCAGGATCCTGAACTCAACCAACTCATGGTCACTCATGGCCTCCCAGATTCCCATCCACTTTTGCTTCCCCTACTAATTCTTCCCGGTTTGTGAGCAGCAGGTCAAGAAAAGCTCCCCCCCTACTTGGCTCCTCTAGCACTTGCACCAGGAAATTGTCCCCTACGCTTTCCAAAAACTTCCTGGATTGTCTATGCACCTCTATACTGCTCTCCCAGCAGATATCAGGAAAATTAAAGTCACCCGTGAGAACCAGGGCATGCGATCTAGTAGCTTCCGCGAGCTGCCGGAAGAAAGCCTCATCCACCTCATCCCCCTGGTCCGGTGGTCTATAGCAGACTCCCACCACTACATCACACCTGTTGCTCACACTTCTAAACTTAATCCAGAGACACTCAGGTTTTTCTGCAGTATCATACCGGAGCTCTGAGCAATCATACTGCTCCCTTACATACAGTGCTACTCCCCCACCTTTTCTGCCCTGCCTGTCCTTCCTGAACAGTTTATAACCATCCATGACAGTACTCCAGTCATGTGAGTTATCCCACCAAGTCTCTGTTATTCCAATCACGTCATAATTCCTTGACATCACCAGGACCTCCAGTTCTCCCTGCTTGTTTCCAAGGCTTTGTGCATTCGTATATAAGCACTTGAGATAACCTGCTGATCGCCCCTCAAATCACAGCAAAACGCTGCCACAGTAGCCAAATTTGACTTTTTAAAAGATTTTCCAGGGGTATAACTAGCCTCTGGACTCCTGGAAGCGTGTTTGTTTTCTAAATAGTGACATCCAGGGGCCCCAAAATTGCCCCACTAGTAATGGGACCCTATAACCAGCCCTGCTGGTGGCCCTTGCTTAGCTATTCCCCTGCCAGGGCTGCTCATTGGATCCAGAGTTCTGCCATGCCCACTGGAAACCCAGTTTCACCTCACAGTGTGGGCTCTGTGGAAAAATGAATTCTGCATTATGTTGTATTAATCTTTTGAGCAATTCCCAGTTGGCTGCTGTGCACCCTGCACAAATTCACTCCTTGCACACACGCACTCTCTCAACCCCGCAGAGGTCCTCCAAGCAAACTGGAAATGTGTGAATGGGTAAGGGAGGAAATACAAGGTGGCCTTAATCCATCTTTGCATTTCCTTAATCTTGCACTGTCAAACCCCTAGACTGGTCCTCAGCATAAATTAGAGCAGCCTGAAGGCTACTGTAATCTATACTAGCTGCCAACAACACTCAAGGACCATTCTGGCAGCCAGGGATCACCAGGGCACAAAAGTGCCTCAATCATACCGCTTTCCGTCAGTCTCACCACCATATCGACACTCATGATGTGAAGGCTTTCAGAGCTGCTATACCACCTGAGGATTCCCCTATACAGGGGGATCCATCCAGCAACCTGCTAGGCCAGACTTACGTCCAGTTGGTGCCATCAGAGTGGCAAAAAATGTCTGGAGTGCAGGGCAGGGTCTGGCCCATAAAGCCACATTCTGCCGTAAGAAGCATAGACATGGCTCCCCCTGAATGTAATGGGAGCTAGTCATACATATTTCAGGTCAGAATCTATTCCCTCCAGTTCGCAACAGAACCTTCTCCATGTGTTTTGTCATTTGTTCCTATTTTGTCCTCTGTGACTTGAATAGCAATTCTGATTCTGATGTGAATATTAATGGTGTGAAATTTGTCTAGCTACCTGTCTCTATATTTGATGACAATAGTCTTTTTAGAGGTAGCTGATTCCGAATTTGGAACAGAATCTGGAAAAGAATTTTGTTCCCATTTAAGCACATACCTGCTACAGGTGCTGTTAGCTGTTCAAAATATTGAAACATCTTCAGGTAATTATTTTCCTCTTTGCTGTGATTCTGGCTTGTTAAACTTAAGTCCCCGAGATTGTTAGGTTCCTGCCCCCGCAATTCTGATATCAGAGGTTTACGGTTGCTTTTCTGAGGGAAGGACACATCCCAAAGCTCTTGAGAGGAGGGATGGTCTTGTGGTTAAGGCAGTGGACATAGATCAAATCATGGCTCTGCCACAGATTTCCCAAAGTTCCCATGTGACCACAGGCAAATTTTTTAGGGCCAGATTTTCAAAGTTAATTAGGTACCTAAAGATGCACATAGGCACTTAGTGGGATTTTCAAAAGCATCCAGGCTGGTTAGGCACCTAACTCCCATGATTTCAGTAGGAGCATAAAAGAAAATACTCACCTCTGGAGCACCCTTTGGTGGCCTGGTATGGAGAGGCAGTTATATCTCTGCCTCAGTCTCCCCTCATGGACTTTCAGTAAGTTCAATGAGGCTAGTATACAGGTTAACAATGCCCCTTTAGGGGTCCAGTTTATTTAATCAACTGCCAGATATAAACAAGCCTTCTCCTTCTGTGGTAAATCCTTAGGCTTCTCCACTGCCTGGAGCTCGGCAGCATCTCCACTGACTCAGGGTATCACCCAGTCTTCCCTGCCTGAACAGCTTTGTAGTGTATCTCAAGTTTTCTCTCTTTGTGTTCTGGGAGATGTTGCTCTCTCCAGGAGCTCTTGCTCTGCAGGGAGGCACCAGTGGAAGTAGCTTATTAGCCAGCTCCCCTGAGGAGTTCTTTCCCCAGGAGCTTCCTCTCTGTACTCTGGGCTTCTGCCTAAGCCCTCATAACCCTTTATAAAGCTCAGATGTTCCTTAACTAAACTTAACTACTCCTATGTTCCGATACAAGTTCTGACACTGAAAGATCACATCCAGAAATATATAAACCTTAACTGCCCAGGCAGTCTCTGGTGACTTTCAGCTAGCAGCCATGGTAGCAAGTTTGAAGAGCAATAAGTTATAACCTTGCAGGTGGCCAGTGTCACACATGATGTCATTTAACAATAGTACAGCCATTTCCAGCTGGAAACTAGAAAATGAAAAGATTAGTCAAAAAAAATTTTGTTTGCAGTACAACAGAGCTTACATATGTTGAAAGACATATTTCTCATCATGTTTCAGAGTAGCAGCTGGGTTAGTCTGTATCCGCAAAAAGAAAAGGAGGACTTGTGGCACCTTAGAGATGAACAAATTTATTTGAGCATAAGCTTTTGTGGGCTACAGCCCACTTCATAGGATGCACAGAATGGAACATATAGTAAGAAGATATATATATATACACACAGACACACACACACACTCACACATACAGAGAATATGAAAAGGTGGAGTAAGAGGCTAATTAATTAAGATGAGCTAATATCAGCAGGAGAAAAAAACTTTTGTAGTGTGTGACGGGGCAAGGCCAGCTGGCTATAGAAAAGTAGTGGGAGATAGATGTATTAGCTCCAAGCTAAACAAATCCCTGCTACCAGGATAAGTGAAATGGCAGCTGCTCCAGGTCAATTAAGACACCTGGGGCCAATTAAGAACTTTCCAGAAGGCAGGGAGAAGGCTTGGGTTGATTGGGACACCTGAAGTCAATCAAGGGCTGGCTGAAACTAGTTAAAAGCCTCCCAGTTAGTCAGGTGGGTGTGCATGTCAGGAGCTGTGGGAGGAAGTTGTGCTGTTGGAGAGGCTGAGTAGTACACACCATATCAGGCACAAGGAAGGAAGCCCTGAGGTAAAGGTGAAGTGGAGCCTGAGGAAGTGAGGGCTGCTGTGGGGGACGTAGCCCAGGGAATTGTACATATTATGTTTCTAAAAGGTCAGCTACCATAGCTGATACTATTAGGGTCCCTGGGCTGGAGCCCGAAGTAGAGGGAGGGCCCGTGCTCCCCCCCCACCTTTGCCCCCTGATTCATCACTGAGACTGGGAGACAACAGAAACTGTGCAAGGAAGGATAACTTCTTCTCACCTCCCTTGCTGGCTTATGATGAAAATGGCTCAGTAGACTGTGACCCTTGTCTCTAGAGAGAGAAGGGTTACGTGCAGGGTCACAGTGAGCCTCTGAGGCTAGTGAAATCCACCAGGAAACGCAGGACCCACAGAGGCAAGGACAGAGCTTTGTCACAAGTGATAATCAAGATAATCATTTTTGAATGTTATGATTCCTGATATCAGTTTATGTCCAAACCACACAACAAAAACACTAACCAAGGAACCTATCCTCGTAACAAAGCCCGATGCCAACTCTGTCCACATATTTATTCAAGTGACACCATCATAGGACCTAATCACATTCAACATGCCATCAGGGGCTCATTCACCTGCACATCTACCAATGTGATATATGCCATCATGTGCCAACAATGCCCCTCTGCCATGTACATTGGCCAAACCGGACAGTCTCTATGCAAAAGAATAAATGGACACAAATCTGACATCAGGAATCATAACATTCAAAAACCAGTAGGAGAACACTTCAACCGCTCTGGCCACTCAGTAAAAGATTTAAGGGTAGCAATTTTGAAACAAAAAAGCTTCAGAAACAGACTCCAATGAGAAACTGCTGAGCTTGAATTAATATGGAAACTAGATACCATTAACTTGGGTCTGAATAGAGACTGGAAGTGGCTGAGTCATTACACATATTGAATCTATTTCCCCATGTTAAGTATCCTCACACCTTCTTGTCAATTGTCTAAATGGGCCATCTTGATTATCACTACTAAAGTTTTTTTTCTCCTGCTGATAATAGCGCATCTTAATGAATTAACCTCTGACTCCACCTTTTCATATTCTCTGTATGTATATATATATCTTCTTACTATATGTTCCATTCTATGCATCCGATGAAGTGAGCTGTAGCCCACAAAAGCTTATGCTCAAATAAATTTGTTAGTCTCTAAGGTGCCACAAGTCCTCCTGTTCTTCTCACCATGTGAGCTTTTGAAAGGTTATGCCAACCAAAATCAGAGCAGCTTTCTATTAATGGAGTTGGTATTCCTAGATGGAACTGTCTAACTTAGTCACAAAACCTGACATTTCAAAATGAAATTCCGCCATTAAAAAGATTTTCAATGAAAAATTCCATCAAAAATTTGAAATTTGTGAAAATTTTCACCAGCTCTAATGACTTTGCACTTATGAGCATTTCTCAGCTCTACATTTTTTACACCTTTTACAGGAGAGGTTAAGTATTATTCCCATTATACAGATGAGGAACCTGAAAGAAAAGTGCCCAGAAGTTATTTCACCCATCCCACTCATATAGTTTCCTGGTTTACAAAAGCTAGTGCTAGGCTTGTATTTGAACATAGAGTCCCTTGCTTTCAGTCCCACTTTTAGTCAACTGGAAAACACTGCCTGTTGACACAATGTCACAGAGTAAGACAGAAGCAGAGCAACAGATACAACTCTTAACTTCAAGTCCAGCTCTCTGATCATTGGACCACGATGTCTCCTGTTCCTATGTCTCTGTTTGCAACAAGAGGCAAGATCCAGTCTAATTTTATTTAACTATTTGTGGGCAAATTAAATATTATTTTCACGTGTTCAGCTTTATGTAGGAGGCAGACAACATTTAAAAACGTGTTTCTCCCTAGTACAGTACTCAGGTTTGCAGTTTCCAGTTTGCTCTTCCTGCAGTTGACTGGCAGGCTTATTCCTTTTACTGATTTGAAAACGTTATTAAACTCGAGAGAGCTGCACACTTCATAGCTTCTGTAAAATGAATGCATTGCACCAGGATTGGTTCTAGGGGTGAAAGAGCAAGGCAGATGCACAAGGCAGATGCGCAAGGTGGGGTGCGCAGCCCTAACCTCCCCAGCATCAGCAGGGTGGGCTGTGCGGCCCCAACCTCCCCAGTCCCAGAGCATGGGTAGGGCAGGCTGTGTGTCTGTAGCTTCCCCAGCCGCAGAGTGCCAAGAGGGTGGGCTGTGCAGCCCTAGCAGCCCCAGAGCAACGGAAGGGTGGGTGGCATACGGCCCCAGCTTTCCCAGCCCCAGAGCGCGAGGAGGGTGGGAGGTGCAGCTCAAGCCTGGGTCCCCCCGGGAGACTGGAGCTGTGCCAAGTGGAAGCAGGATGGGGCAGGGCATGGGCAGGGCTATACCTGGCTGTTTGAGGAGGCACTGCCTACCTCAGCCTATGATACCCGCCGTCCATGCAGCTGGATACAGACTTCATACCCAGCTGGGGAACAGCAACAACACAATGTATTTTGGCCACTCACTGTCCTTGACCCCCACACACCCCATCCCTGTACCCAACACACCTTCTACACCAGACTGAGTGGAAGGAAGTGTATGCTGAGGTCTTCCCAAAATGAAGGAATTACCATCAGGGGATTTGCATCTAGTTTCCAACCCCTTTGCGTTGGAAAGGGACAAAAATCTGTCCCACAAAGTCTTAATTTAAGGTGACTCAGTGTACCCTGTCACTTGCTACATTTATTTGAATACTAATTTATTTGAAATTTTTAATGCCATCAAGATTAAACATCTGTATTTTCATAGTCTTTGTATCTTGGCCCCACAAGCTTTTCTGTTCTGATAGAGTGAAGATCTGATTTCACAGCTGTCAGTAACTTACAGACTCTGTTATTTAAGTCTTTCTCCTCCCCACCCCACCCTGAGAAACTGTTCATTACAGTCTTAACAAGCACTCGCTTAGTAACACAAAGCTAAGGACAAGTTAATGTTGTTATAAATTAGTCGTTATGTTAAATGATCAGTTTTCACAGTACAGTATTATTGCTTTATCGACTCCTACTTAAAGATTTATCTCCATATTGTGCTTACAGGCCACACAGGTGTTGTCATAAATATAAAGGGAAGGGTAAACCCCTTTGAAATCCCTCCTGGCCAGGGGAAAGCTCCTCTCACCTGTAAAGGGTTAAGAAGCTAAAGGTAACCTCGCTGGCACCTGACCAAAATGACCAATGAGGAGACAAGATACTTTCAAAAGCTGGGAGGAGGGAGAGAAACAAAGGGTCTGTGTGTCTGTCTATATGCTGGTTTCTGCCAGGGATAGAC
Source organism: Lepidochelys kempii (assembly GCF_965140285.1). Lineage (NCBI taxonomy): Eukaryota > Metazoa > Chordata > Testudines > Cheloniidae > Lepidochelys > Lepidochelys kempii. The sequence goes on from NC_136380.1 coordinate 80,199,019, forward strand.
CAGGAATGTAGTCTTAGAACTTTTAGTAAGTAAGCTAGCTAGGTACGTGTTAGATTATGATTTCTTTAAATGGCTGAGAAAAGAATTGTGCTGAATAGAATAACTATTTCTGTCTGTGTATCTTTTTTGTAACTTAAGGTTTTGCCTAGAGGGATTCTCTATGTTTTTGAATCTAATTACCCTGTAAGATATCTACCATCCTGATTTTACAGGGGGGATTTCTTTATTTCTATTTACTTCTATTTTTTATTAAAAGTCTTCTTGTAAAAAACTGAATGTTTTTTCATTGTTCTCAGATCCAAGGGTTTGGGTCTGTGGTCACCTATGCAAATTGGTGAGGCTTTTTATCCAACATTTCCCAGGAAAAGGGGGGTGCAAGTGTTGGGAGGATTGTTCATTGTTCTTAAGATCCAAGGGTCTGGGTCTGTAGTCACCTAGGCAAATTGGTGAGGCTTTTTACCAAACCTTGTCCAGGAAGTGGGGTGCAAGGTTTTGGGAAGTATTTTGGGGGGAAGGACGCGTCCAAACAGCTCTTCCCCAGTAACCAGTATTAGTTTGGTGGTGGTAGCGGCCAGTCCAAGGATAACGGGTGTAATATTTTGTACCGTGGGGAAGTTTTGACCTAAGCTGGTAAAGATAAGCTTAGGAGGTTTTTCATGCAGGTCCCCACATCTGTACCCTAGAGTTCAGAGTGGGGGAGGAACCTTGACAGGTGTAATGCAGGTGGGTGTAGTTCAGTTTATGCTTCTTTTTATGTTTAACTGTATTACAAACCTGTCGTGAACAGAAGAGAAAAAAAGCTGGGGCCACATGAATGAGAATGCAAGAGCCCAGCTACTGTATGGAGGTGATCAGCAGGATAGTATCAAGTTGGCTGTGGAGGGAGGAGAACACACATCCTCCTCTTCCCCCTCCCATGGTTTCCTCTGTGTTATTGTTCTGCAAGTCAGTTATATTACTGCCACTTGACAGCTCATTTTCCTGCATGAGAGCCAGTTTCAGTTCTCACTACACCAGCATGCATGCTAGAGGAGCTCCGAATTATATACTGGTGTGACTGAGAACAGCCTCAGAGTTTTAAATCCCCAAACTCACCCTGGGAACATAGTCAAATTGTGCTACCCTGATCCATGCAGCGAGGGGCCACTTCATGTGCAGATCTCTTCCCTTCTGTGTGGAAGAGGAGTGATTCATCCTCCCCTGTGACAGCACTGTCCCTTCCCCTGAATCCTGCAGAGGGAGCTCCATAGGCTGGGATCTGGGGGGGGAGGAAGGAGATTGAACAGGCAGGGAAGGTAGCGCACTGTCTTGCAGTGATTGGAGGTGGGGCAATGGATGTACATTGTCCCTCCATTAATTCTGCAGAGATGATTTGGGAAAGGAATAGAGCCCGGGGGAGGAGAGGGCAAGTCCCAAAGGCAGCCAAGTCCAGAGGAGTTCCGGAAAGTGCAGTGGTGCAGAATAGTTTGCTCCAGAGCCAGTGTAGAGGCACAGAACCTTTTCAGAGATGTCTCTGGCCTCCTATGGATCCTCTAGGATATGCAAAGGTGCCAGAGGATCTGCAGGGTTGGGTCCTGATGATCATTTTGGGAAAGGAGAGCAAACCATATTTTCCCAGCTAATGGAAGGTGAAAGAAATTGGACAGGGAAATCATCACTAAGTTTTCCTCCCATTAGCCCACTCCTGTGGGTTTCACTATGTGAGAGGATGGTCCAGACCTTGCCTTCTTCTTCTTTTCATCCCAGAGTACTTTTACATGCAGGGGGAGCTATACAGCATTGCCATTCATTCCTGTCCATGGCTTATTTCTCCATTAAGCCCAGCCTAGTTATTGTCCCTGCATACAATGTCCTGCCATCTAGTCAGTGGCCGACACTTCAGAGTAGCACCCTGAAACCGGCATATTGTCATACTGTCATATAATTATAATATGGTTTCTACAAAGTATCGCTTGTGACATATCATTTTAAAAGTCTTGATCTGTTGAACATTAATATCCTGTTGGATTGTATGTGCTATCATCATATGTGAAGTTATGAAGTATTTCTGTATGTGTCACTAAAATATGTTGTGAGATAGGGAACACCCACAACCAGCTTTTCAGGTACAACAATGGAGTAGCCAGGCAGCAGTTAATGGATCATCAACATCCATTAAGGAAAGAATACACTATCCCAGAAACTGTATACAATGGAGACTTCTCAGAAAGAATATGTATGCAGTGGAGACTGCTTGACCAGTGGGGACTGACTGACCTGCATGTCACAGCATTGACCTTTCCAGCAAGCTGGAAGAAAGTATAAAGGAGGAGAAGTGACATCATCACTTGGCCTCTACCCCTGCCTCCCAAACTCAACACCTGGAAGAAATCTCTGGAGGACAAAGACTTTGAACTGGGGAAGGGTGGTCCTGAGCTGGAATGCAGTGTCAGCCTGTCTATTGAGGATCTGTGACCTGTTTGTACCATCTGTCAGGGTGAGACACTGTTTGATTCAAATCCTGTTAAGTTTGTAGAACTTAGACTGAGAACTTATTTTTATTTCTTAGGTAACCAACTTTGATTTCTATGCTTGCTACTTATAATCATTTAAAATCTATCTTTCTATAGTTAAAAACACATTTTATATTTTACCTAAAACAGTGTGTTTTGACTGAAATGCTTGGGAAATCTCAGCTCAGTTTACAAAGGCTAGTATGTGTCCACTCATACTGAGGGAGTGGCAAACTGGATAATGAATTTACATTTGCCAGGCTTCTTACCAGTGCAAGACGGTACATTTCTGGGGTGCAAGACTGGTGAGCTGGGGGGAATTGGTTGGAGCCTCTCTATTGTTGGTTGATGAGGGCTAGGAGATCATTCATGTAACTAAATTGGGTGCGTCTCTGCCTGTGGATGGCTGTGTAAGTGCATTAGCTACCAGAGGTTTGGAACTTGACATCAGCATCTAAGTGTGAGAGGCAACCCAGGTTGTTGGGTTTGAGGGTCTCAGGAATCCCACAGTCAAGGTTGCACCACATGGACCCTGTCATAGGCCTCTAGTTCAGACTGACCTTGCTTGTGTTTGCATTATTTTCTTTGGCATCCTATCCTCTGCGTTCTGCAGTGTCCCCACCATCAAAATTTTTTTGATTGTAGCAAATCCTGTACTCCAGTGATTTTATGTAATACATTCCTTCTAACTTCCTTATTTGTCTTGAAATTATTCCACTTAACACTTGTTATCTTTCAAAGAATTCTCATCTCTACTGTCTTCACCCTTCTGATATCTGTTTCATTCAATGCAGTGGTTTTCAGGTCAGAGAGTAATGGCTGTAAGTACACTGGTTTAGTTAGTACATTTTCACTTTGGTACCAAACAATGTTTTTAATCAGCCCATAATTTCTTCAATTTCTGTGCAGAACTTGTAAGGCACATCTCCATTTAACCTCATCCTTGATGGAACTGTCGGTACTGGTCAAGCTTCTGAGGTATACATAAGATCATACTTGTTCTATGACTTCATTGCTGCTGCATTTCAACACTTTGTCCATTATGCCTTTTCAAGATGCAACCACTTCAAGTTCTTGGCATTATTTGTAAGGCCAAGTTGTCTACCCCAATTTTTCCAAGGTAGCAAAGGGTATCATCATTAATTCAAACATGCCTGCCAGTTGTACAATGTCATCTACATAAGTTTATGAGCTTAGCTCTAGATCACCCAAAGTCATACCCTCCAACTCATCTAAAAGTCCTAATGTCCAATTTAAGAGCATGATGAAAAGTGACTGCCATTCCCCTTTGTCTCACACCAAATTTCAACTTGAAGCAGTTGATTAATTTTCCACCAATTTTTATGGCATTGCAGGAATCTTCAATTTTTATAATTGCAAATATCTTATTTGGAACTCCAAATAATTTTGCTTCTTTCAAACCAAATCAAATATCTTTGTGAAGTCGATGAAAACAGCAAACATCTTTAATGCCCATTTTTGCTTTCCACCCCACCCCTCATCAACTGTCGGAGTGTGAACATTTGATCAGTGCAACTTTGGCCTGGCCTCAAGCCACACTGTTCCTTGCCTACTAGTTCCTCTAAAACTGGCCATAATTTGTTGACAATTACTTTTATCATGATTTTCCTGGATATGACAATAAGCTTATACCTCTATAATTATATGGATTGGCAGGATCTTCCCTTCCCTTCCCATCCCATCCCATCCCATTAAGCTTTTAGCATTTTAGAAGCCAAATGTGAACAAAATAAGTTGGGAGAATATGTGAACTTCATGAAATGCTGGTTTTTCAGGGTACTGTATCTTGGGAACCCCTTGGTTGAATGACCCCAAATGTGGCTCAAATTGCTAGACAGCCTCTCACTGAGACACAACAGATTTCAAAGCAATCGAAGTACCTGTGATGATATTAGAGCACTTGGAAGAACTGAGCTTTAAACAGAATAATATTGTAGACCTTTACTATAGTAGACCTGACTGTCCACTATAATGCTGAAAGGGGAGATATTTTAGCAGGGACAGAGGAAGGATGGAGAGAAGGGGCTCTACATATCCACCACAGGAGACTCAGAGATGTGTGAAGTTACCCATTCATCTTAATGAGATGTTGTCCGCTGAATGAGAACACCTAGTGGAGATCAAGAGCGATAAGGTGGCTGAGGTAATATATTGTATAGGACCAACTTCTGTTGGTGAGAGAGACAAACTTTCGAGCTAATATCCTGGGGCCGACATGGCTACAACACTGCATACAATGGAGATGAATACAGCCTGACAGCTGCTTACCCCATTGCAAAAAAAGAGACCCATAGCAGCAAGTTTCAGAGCATGACTCAACTTTGCCAAGTTCATGTATTGAACACTGGAACTGAGGCTCTGAAACCTGGTGAGGCAAGAGAGTCTCAGAGCCCAAGTTCCAGCCTGAGGGGGAATGTCTACACTGACATTTTTAGCCCCATAGGGTGAGCCCCGTAAGCCTGAATCAGCTGAGCCAGACTCTGAGACTCTATGCTGCAGGTCTTTCTTTTCTTTTCTTTTCTTTTCTTTTCTTTTCTTTTCTTTTCTTTTCCAAGGTAGCCATAACCAGAGTGTTCATAGTGCATGCTCCCAGTATGCCTGTTCTCAGCTTCACTCCCAGAGGGGTAGGGCTTCCCCAGATCTCATCTCCCATGAGAAGGGTAGGGAGATGAGCTGACGCACCACTCCATCAGGCAGAGAACCCCAGATATCACAAAAGGGTGTGGGGACAAGGGTTCAGAAAACTCTTGAGGGACTAGGCCCCCATATCTTAGCTGACATGACAGAGAAGGGAGAGGGGCTCTGATCTCCCCTACACATGCAGGGCTTCCAGATCCTAGCATATATGCAAAGGTAGAGAGAGTAGGCTCAGAATCACCAAGAGAGGCAGCTTCTCCAGATCCTGGCACAAACATGGGAGGGAAGACTGTAAGGCTGACAGGTGTCCCTGCCCCTATTCTTCCTGCCATGCACCTCCATGTCCCCCTCCCAATGGCCCACCTCTTTCCTTCCCTCCCCCAAACCACCCTCCCACCCATTCCCATTTATCCCCTTCCTCATAATGTCCCACTTGCTGCAGCCCCAAACCTCTCTAGTCCCCACTCCTCTGCTTCCTAATTCCCACTCTCCACTTAGCGAAGGGATAGTGGGTGCCATGCACTCCCCGGGGGTAATCCTTAAACAAGTGAGACCTTTTTGTCAGGATCAGACCCATTGTTCAATCCATAGATCTGGGCAAAAATACGTTGGTAGAATATGTCAACTTTAAGAAAAGCTGGGGCTGTGGGGGTCAGGGAGATGTCTCTCAGGATCCCTTGGTCAAATGATCCCATATTTGGCTCACTAACCATACCCCATACTCCTATGAGGCACACCAAATTTCAAGGCAATCCGAGTAACCATGAAGATTTTAGAGAGTTGAGCTTTAAACAGAAAGCTCATTTAAACCTTAACTAAACTAAACCTGATGGTCCATTATCATGAGGCTGCTTTAAAGAGCAAAAAGAAAAGGCCAACTGAATAGGGAAGGTGGACTATGTAGCCAACAGGCAAGAGAGTTTGAGCAGCAGGCCTGGTCCTCATCTCACTTACACCAGCATAAACAAGGAGTAACTCTGCTGGAGCCAATGGTGTACACTTGTGTATACAAGTGGACAACTAGACCCTTTATAGCTATTTTAAGGAAGTCTGAAAAATGGGTATTTTGGACATAAATGCAGTTACACACCCAATTACGGTGGTATTTACATCAGGAAATGCATAAGTGATAGCCAGCAGATCAAAGCAGATTACATAGTAAATAAACAAAAATGCAAACTAAGCCTAAGATATTAGAATGATAGAATATAAATTAGCAAATTCTCACCCTGGCTGATGATACAAGCAGGCTTGCAGATTCTCAAGGCCCAAGCTGCACTTGTGTTGCAGCTTGAGATCCCCAAGTTTTCATACACTGGATAGAAAACCCTTTAGCCTGGGTCCAGCACTTCCCCCAGTTCAGTCTTTTTGTTCCTTAGGTGTTTCCAGGAGTTTTCTTGTGTTGGGAGTGACGAACCACCGATGATGTCACTCCCTGCCTTATATAGCTTTAGCATATGGTGGGAACCCTTTGTTCCAAACTTGGTTCCCAGATCAGTTTGTGAAAAAATACAGACATCACAAAATGGAATCCAGAGTCATATCTTGCTGAGTCATAGTAGCCATTATTTACAGGCTGTCTGGAGCATTCTCAGGAAGGCTTAAGAAGTGGGGGATTCTCCTAAGGCTTATTGTTTTTCCTAATGCTCCATTACCTTGAATAGGCCCTTCACAGCTGGCTATCTAGACTGGGAGCATTTTGCCTAGTGCGTGTCGCCCAGGTGTAACTACATTTGAAATACAGATACATAATCAATATTCATAACTTCAGATTCAAAAACGATATGTGCATAATTTTTTCAATGACATCTTACATGCCCCGCCTTGTACAAAATGCATTATAATTATGGCATAATCATATCATAATAATTTCACTATGAAGAATATGGAGTGCAGTGTCATACATACCACTTCTGGATGTATATGAAGATTTTGAATCAAGTTATCACAAGGTCAAGAGTTGTGGTATTATTAAAATGTCATGGTAGTCAGGACAAAAGACATAGCAATCATTCTTTAAGTAAGGATGAAATTAGCTCCACTGAACTGGCTCCTTCTTTCCTAGGCAGAGCTACTGTTCATATTCATTTTGTGGTTGTTTCTTTTTCCATTGATGCATTTAATCCTAGCCACAGGGGAAGAAATCATAAAGAGGAGAGAAAAAACAAATATTGTTAAACTTTATTTAAATTGATGCTTCAAAGTGTTTCAAAGGATGACGGTATCTTCAGTAACAAACCTCCATTGTGATGCTAAAACCATACCCCAGCCATGAAAATTGTGGATACTGTCTTAAATCAGGATGAATTAAAAAGTTCCAAAGAATAGAAGATAAAAAATAACTTATAGCAGTTTGTATACATTCTTATGTCAACAACATATAAAAGATCACTTACAAAAAAACAATAGCCTGATTGATTAATGAAGTTACAGTGGTTTATTCTGTTCTCACTCAGTTGTTTATCAGATTCGTGACCAGAATATGCCTTGTGTCTGGCTGGGATAAGCCAAGTGACCGACTTGTTGGTTGGCAGATGTTGTTCCTAGTTAGGCTGTTTCATTCTTTAGACTGCCAGCAAGACAAAATTTATACATTCAAGCTAGACTTAGTCTCAATATTCACATCTCTGAACCTGAATATGGCAGACTAACAATATCCTGTAATATCCTGAACCAACCTTATGAAAATAAGATAAACTTTATTGAATGAAGTTAAATCTTATTGAATTAGGGTTGATACCTTTGGGGTACATTGTATTAAAAATGCAATTGTGTATCTTATCATGTCATTGTATGTTCCTTCTTTAGTAGGAGATGGATGCTAATGTAGTTATCAGCCCTTTGAAGTCACCCCCTGAAGATGTTGGCATGTACTAATTCAAACTGCATTCTCTAGGGACCAACAGACAAAGAAAGGATTCTTGGATAAATAGCCTGGTTTTAAACAGGCTCAGGGCCTTCTTCCTGATCCAGCAAATTGGGGCCCTTTTGGAAGGGTTGGAAGGACTGGGCCTACTGAGGCCTCCTAGGAGTGAATGCTTGTTCTGAACTAAATATGTGATAAACTTGTAACCATAAGGAATCCCCTTGGGTGGGCATTTGAGGGACTGTTCCTGCCAGAGCCCATGATAGGGTTGGGATGATGTCTGTAAGCTTATTAGCATATGTGTGAGCTCTTTTATTGTTTTTAAATCTGTTTTCTCTCTACTGTTTTTTTAACTTTAAGAATAAAATAGGCTTGCATAGAAAGAATTGTGTGGTAACTTACAACCGTGGGCAATCGCTCTTATCGGTCTCTGAAGAGAAAGCAAGAAAGAATTGTGTGGTAACTTACAACCGTGGGCAATCGCTCTTATCGGTCTCTGAAGAGAAAGCAAGCAGGTGTGCTTGGGCAGCCTGTCTCTGCTGGGAATAACACAGTGAAGGCAGCAGGCAGGGAACTGTGCAGCCTGAAAGGCCTTGGTCAGAAGCTGTGTCAGACACAGGTCTCCAACCAAGCGAGGCAACAGCTTGGGAGCTGGAAGGCAAGAGCAGATGCCCTTGCTGGACCACTGAGGGGAAATACAGTGCAGTTGTCCTGAACTGTGACACTGAGCATCACAAGCAGCAATGTACGATGACAAGATGGAAGCTACAGCTCAGTACAATAGAAACATCTCTCTCTGTGGCAGTTAATTGGCTTGTGTCTGAAAGTAAAACCAAACACTTGCTACCCTTTCTGTATTACAATATATACAGTGAAAGTGCTTAACTATATTCAATTTGCAGTTAACCAACTTCAGTATACGCAATATTTAAACTATTTCCTACAGTATGGAAAAGTACAAGGATTTAAGATAAAGGATGTACATGCCTAAGCTGAGTAGCTATGTAATCAAGTTGCTCTAGCTCTCTTCTTTCATCAACCCATTCTTTACCCCGCCCCCCATCACATTTTGTCAACCTCATTCATGTCAAGTCCCATAGATTTTAAGATCAGAAGGGACCATCATGATCACCTAGTCTGACCTCCTGCACATTGCAGGCCACAGAACCTCACCCACCAACTCCTGTAACAGACCCATAACCTCCAGCTAGATACTGAAGTCATCAAATCATAATTTAAATAAGTTACAGAGAATCCATCATTTACACTAGTTTAAACCTGCAAAAATACCAGGGTCTCTGCCAATCTGACCAGGAGGAAAATTCCTTCCTGAACCCAAATATGGTGATCAGTTGGACCCTTAGCATGTGTGTAAGACCCACCAGCAAGACACCTGGACAGAATTCTCTGAAGTAACGCAGAGCCCTCCCCATCTATATTCCATCACTGACAGGTGAAGATATTACCAGACACAGATCGGCTACATGCCATTGTAGGCAGACGCATCATACCATCCCCTTCATAAATGTATCAAGCTCAGTCTTGAAGCCAGTTAGGTTTTTTGCCCCCATTACTGTGCTTGGAGGGCTGTTCCAAAACTTCACTTCTCTGATGGTTAGAAATCTTCATCTAATTTCAAGCATAAACATGTTGATGGCCAGTTTATATCCATTTGTTCTGGTGCCTGTAGTAAAGAAAGAGAGCCTGGAGCATTGGGCATGTTGCAAGATTTGAGGCCTGAGCCAGAGGCTCTGAACCAAAGTCAGGCCATGTAGTAAAACAGATACTTACAAATCCACTGTCCGGTACATGAAGTTGACATAGTTGTTGTTAAATTACTAGGAATTAGATATTGATGTAAATATATTCCAGTTAGTATAGATACATTTTAATCTAATACAAGATCAGATGGTTTGACAAGATGATGCATAGGGAAGTTTTGTCCAAAATATCAGGAAGAAGGGGAGGTAACAAGCAGATGTCATGAAATAAATAAGGTGGTGTGTAACTTGTGTATTCTAGTTGTTTGCCTCAGCCTATAAATGTCAGGGTACTTCACCTTAACCCTTTGTCCAGCCTAAGGGGTAGTGGAAAGTCCTGCTGCCGGCTGAGCTGAGTCCATTGTAATGAGCATACATGTGTTAGTGTAGACATTGACCCCAGGAGCTAGTACTGTGGTTCACTGACAATAAACCTGGCCAAGCACCTTCACCACTGAACCGTGCCCTGTGGTCTTCCTTTATAAGTAGCATTGAGGTCTGCCGAATTAATGTGCCACACTATCTACCAATAACATCGGAGCCCCAAGGAGAAAAGCTGTGGGCAGCTTAAACAGCACTTCCAAGGCAACAATATTCCAGCCTCCAGCACTTAACCACATTGGGTAGTACTATCGAGGTCTGCTGAACCAGCTATCTACACAGAGCTGGGACAGCATAGGGAAAGAACACACACACACACACAATTTACAACAGAATCCACACTGACACTTAACTTAAATAACTCCTTTCTCTCCCTGTTATTTATCCCTCTGATGTGTTTATAGAGAGCAATCATATCTCCCCTCAGCCTTCCTTTGGTTAGGCTTAACAAGCCAAACTCTTTGAGTCTTTTCTCATAAGGTAGGTTTTCCATTCCTCTGATCATTCTAGTAGCCCTTCTCTACACCTGTTCAGTGTGATTCATCTTTCTTAAAGATGGGAGACCAGAATTGCACACACTAATCCAGATGAGGTCTCACCAATGCCTTGTATACAGGTACTAACACTTCCCTATCTCTACTGGAAATACTTCTCCTCATACATCTTAGGACTGCATTAGCTTTTTCACAACTGCAACACACTGGTGGCTCAGTCATCCAGTGGTCAACCAATACACTCAGATCTTTCTCCTCCTCTGTCACTTTCAACTGATAATTCCCCATTTTACAGCAAAATTTCTTGTTGTTAGTCCCTAAGTACATGACCTTGATTTTGCACTATTACATTTCTAGCATTATCTTCTAGAACGTTCTTCTGGCAGCCTGGCTCCTCATATTATAGTGTACCTCACCTAGGGCTATTTTTTATGTTTTACACCATTGTTCACTGAATATGAGTTTGAAATTATATGCTGTATCTCCAGGAGCCCAGGGGAAGAGAACAAAAGGGTATCTTTATGTCACCTTTGTGCCCTCAGGATTCTGGAGGCTTCTCATTGCTCTAATCTACAACCTGAGCCTTAGGAAATCGCCACAGATCCCCAAGTTACAGTCCTTCCCCTAGAGTCCCCTGTGCTGGGATTTGCAGGGGCTAGGAAGAATCCCACCATGGGGCTGCCTTGCATGTGGCATCTAGAGGCCAGATTGGGGGACAGAATCTGTCCCAGAAACACTGGTAAAGACACAGAATGTGAGCCTGCAAGCTGACAAAAATTAAATAAAATAATAAATAACGAAAAAGAATGGGAAGGTTCACATGGACTAGTTTCTCACAGGCATGTGCCCTAGACTTGCTCAGCCTTTTGACCCTATAACAGGTTTCAGAGTAACAGCCGTGTTAGTCTGTATTCGCAAAAAGAAAAGGAGTACTTGTGGCACCTTAGAGACTAACCAATTTATTAGAGCATAAGCTTTCGTGAGCTACAGCTCACTTCATCAGATGCATAGCGTGGAAACTGCAGCAGACTTAATATATACACAGAGAATATGAAACAATACCTCCTCCCACCCCACTGTCCTGCTGGTAATAGCTTATCTAAAGTGATCATCAGGTGGGCCATTTCCAGCACAAATCCAGGTTTTCTCACCCTCCACCCCCCCACACAAATTCACTCTCCTGCTGGTGATAGCCCATCCAAAGTGACAACTCTTTACACAATGTGCATGACAATCAAGTTGGGCTATTTCCTGCACAAATCCAGGTTTTCTCACATCCCCCCCACCCCCATACACACACAAATAGCTGCTGTAATCTGAAAGGGAAATGCTGTGAGAGAGAGAGAGAGAGAGAGTCCATGTTGAGATGGCAGCTGATCCTGAACAAAGTCTTGAAACACCAGGGGCTAAAGCTTTCACAGACTAAAAGAGTTTCATACATTTTTAAAAAAAAGAGTTGTTTTTTCCCCTTCAACCCCCTTCACAATTGCTTTTGCAGGGGGTAGGGAAACTCTAGCTCTGCATTATTTTTATGGCAATGAATTTTCCATGATGTCATGTTCTCAAAGCAATGGGGGGATTTTTCCACCACTCTGCTGCAGCTCTTATTCTACCTGTATGTAGAGAAATATTTTTCTCTGCTCTTTTGGCCAGTAAAGTCACCCACTACTCTCCTGCATTGAATAGATTGGGTGTTAAATTACCCACTGCAGATGATTTAATAGCTATGGCTTATTCTGGAGGACTTCTAAATTGATTTAAAAAGTCATCCAAAGGCATTTTTCACCTGTAAATTTCTATATTAACCTAGCCAAAGGCTTGTGGGTCTGCTGAAATTTCTGAGGTACATGGCCTCTAACATCCCCTTGCAAAGAGAAAAATAAAACCTCATCCACTATATTAGATAGGAGTAGAAACTTGGGAGCCTATCCTTCATCTCCTAAGACCTGTCAAATAAGGAGCCTCTTGGTGAAACCTTGGAAATGCAGAGTTTGAGGAAAGTTGTTTTTAATAGACTGATCCAACACAAACTACATACAATCATTCACAGTGATAACTAATGACAATCACTCCTCTGGCTACACCTTGGTTTATAAGAGCTGTGACAGGGTGGGGACACCCAATCCAGTAAGTTTACCCTGTCCTTTGAGCTGCCCTCTGTCTCTAGGCAGTGAGACCTAAGGGCTAAAGTCAATAGGGTTTGCAGGGCAGCAAGGCCTAGCAACCAGAGTCAAGAGAGTTTTCCTCCAGGTTGGACTGTATGGCCTAGTGGCCAGTTGGGGTATGTGGGCTGCAAACTGGGGAAAGGGGTGGCAGCCAGAGTAGGGGGACTCAGGCTTTCCTTGCTCCACCGGATCCCAGCCCAGAGTGCCTGCCACTGAGTCAGCAGGGATCCATCTGCAACACGCTGACTATCATCGGGACAATGGCTAGAGTCCCCAGGCTGCTTCCTCCTGTGATACTCATGGTGGTGGTCTGTGCATCTTTGGGGTCTCCGGGTTCCTCTGCCAGTGCCACTCCCTATAGCTCAGACCTCCCTAGGGCATCCACAGGTAGCTGGATGCCTTCTTGGGTCTCGGTGCATTTGACTTCCTCGGTCTGGAATTCCAGCTGCTCCCAGGCAGGAGCCAACAAGGAGTATCCTTCCTCTCTGGCAGTCAGCCCAGACTGAGCTGGGCTGCTCACTCTTATACTGGTGCTACATCTTCAGCGTTCCCAGTAGGAACCTGGAAGTGTGGCTTCTTCAGCCCACAGTGAGGAGTTAACCCTTCCCCATCCAGTGAAGAGTGAGTTCACCCCATCACAAGAGAGCATATTGATTAATAACTGTCTCAATTTGAGTTCACCCTAAAAATATCAACTGAAAAGGCCAGATCATCTGTTGGTCTAAATCAGGGTAGCCAGTTTACACCAGATGAAGAGCTAAGATAAAATCTCTTTATACTTGTCTTAGAACCCATCAAAGCCCAGTCTTTGAACTAGAGTGAATTGAAAAATAGGGTTTCTTCCCCTTCCCAAAAAGATTTGACAAAAGCATGTTTTTCTCATTTTCATTGCAATTTTCCATGGCAAATATTAACTTTTCAGTGATATATTGAAAATCAAACACATTTTGGCTGAAAACCAAAAATGTTTTGGTTTTGGGGTGTTTGGTTTTTTGACAAAACATCAAAATTTCCCCTAAGAAGCAGACACCTTTAATGAAAAATTTTCTTTAGTTGAAAACCCAATTTTCTGTTGAAAAACAGTTTATACAAAAAAGTCCGAAAAACCTTAGTTTAGACTCTACCATACAAACTGCACTTTAATAGTCCACCAAATCAAAAATTATGTGTAAGTAAGTCCTTTGCTTTTAAACTGTCACCTGTTTCTTCAAATAGTTAACTCATAGTTACAGTGGGGATGCAAAATATAATAGTTAAGTCTGGTGTGTGAGCTTTCTTTTCTTACTTTCAAATATCAATAGTATTTTTTAAAAATATTTTAAGACTACATGGAAAAGAATGAGGGTGTGCTGAGTAGAGTTGGAAATTCTGATATTAGAAGTGCTCTAAATGTATCATTCAAATCATTTTTGTATGAAAAAATGGCCTTTATTGAGATTTTGTTTAACAGAAAATTTTCATTTCTTTCAAAATTTTCTAGTTTTTTTGTAGAAAAAAGCAAACATTTCAGTTTTTAAAAAATTGAATCATTTCTAGCTTTTAATACAAAAACAGGTAAATTTCTATGAAGATTTGAAAACACTCACACACACACACATTTTTCTTCTTTGGAAATTCTTTGCATAGAATCTATTTTCCTATGAGCTGTAGTTTATGTACAGATTGTTCTTTTTAAATGAACTGTATGAATTGGTATGTGTCAGAACTGCATTTTTTGTTGTATTAATATATTTATTTGGATTGAGGGGAAATGTAGAGAGTAAAAACAATGATAGAGTGAAGATATTTGGGCAGATTCTGTGCCCCATTCCATTCATTTTGTGCTGCTCACCTGTGATTGCCCTGCCAATTCTCTGTCCCCCTATCTGCAGCCCCAGAGCAGGGAGTACATCAGGGCAGAGAGGGGGTGTGGTTGGAACCATCCCCAGCTGGTGTTCGGTCCCTTGGGGACCTTTGCCAGCTGGCTCCAGTTAGAGTAGCATCCTGGCTGTTCTAACCCAGGGCAGAGAGTCAGGACTGGTGGTAGAGAATCAGGGAGATGTAACTGGCTCCCGGATAGCACCCTGGATGCAGTAAGAGATGTGGCCCTTTGTCTCAGTAAGATGCTGTTTTATACCCTCTTCTCAAGTATTGTTTCCAGGTTCTATGATACTTTAATATTTTGGATACTTGCTATAATTGTCACCATATCTATGAACCACTAACATTTATTTTTTATTTTTTTTAAAAAAGCTGTCTTCTGTTTGCCACTACAATTTATGCCATTTGGGCATGTAACTTTCTGATAGGAACAAAGAACGTAGGGCATAATTACAGAGTGGGAGACGCTGTCCTGGGAAACAGTGACTCTGAAAAAGTTGTGGGGTCATAGTGGATAATACAGCATTGTCACATAAATTTCACAATAATATTATTGAGCAGTGTGTTATTTGTTTTCAAATGATATCTTACAAGACATATGTTGTACAAATATCATTATAGTACCAAGTAGGGTGTGTATATGAGGTATCTTGGGTCACAGATGCATAAATAGGAGAATATCAACAAGGAATAAAGAGGTTATTTTATCTCTGTATTTGTCACTGGTGCAACTGCTGCTGGAATGCTGTGTCTGGTTCTGGTGTCCACAATTCAAGAAGAATGTTGATAAATTAGAGAGGGTTCAGAGAAGAGCCACAAGAATGATTAAAGGATTAGAAAACATGCTTTACATTCATAGGCTCAAAAAGTTTAATCTATTTAGTTTAACAAAGAGATGGTTAAGGGGAGACAATTACAGTCTATAAATACCTACATGAGGAACAAATATCTAATAATGGGCTCTTCAATCTAGCAGAGAAAGATATAACAGAATCCAGTGGCTGGAAGTTGAAGCTAGACAAATTCAGACTAGAAATGAAGTGTAAATTGACAGTGATAGTAATTAACCATTGGAGCAACTTACCAAGGGTCATAGTAGATTTTCCACCACTGATAATTTTTTAAAATCAAGATTGGATGTTTTTTTTTCTAAAAGATCTGCTCTAGGAATTATTCTGGGAAGTTCTATGGCCTATGCTATGCAGGAGGTTAGAGTAGATGAACACAGTGGTCTCTTCTGGCCTTTGATTCTATGATATTCAGGTGCAGTCAGGTGAGCAAACATATGAGACATTCATTGTTAATTCTTCCCACAAAAATGAGGATGCAAAAAAGGGGAAGGAGGGAAAGAGATGAGTTAAGGCTGAAAATCATACCTTACATATAGTTTTCCTTATATATAGTTTTATATATACCATTTGAGTGATAGTGATTGTGACATAAATGGCAATATCCTGCAATAAATTTAAATCAATAAACATTTTCAAGGGTAAATAACTTTGGAGTCCATTGTATTAAATATATTGAATTATGGTTATGTATTATTGAGGGCCTGGATGATCAAAGGACTAAATTGAACAATGTGGCAGAAAAGAATGATCTTTTGGGACAATATCTATGAAGTGGAATTCCTTGGAAACATCTCAGGGGAGGTGAATGCAAACCCCTTCCACTGGTTATTGATAAATGCAACCTTTTGAAACTGTACCCAGAGAAGAGAAGAATTGTCTGTAATCACCTGTTCCTAAAGTTTGGAGCTTAAAGGCCCAAGCTATGTAAGGAAACAGGCAGATTTATGCAGTCTGGGTGCTTGTTCTGAGCTGAGGCTGCTATGAACTTGTAACCACAGAAAAACCCCTTGGGTGTTCTGACACTGGCAAACCAGCTGACCTGTATATGGCCCATAACAATTTAACAAGAGCTATTACAATTGTATCAGGACAATTCACTTGTATGTGAATTTCAAAGGGATATATTAGACCAGAAATCACTAACCCATTCATTTGTAGTAATAGAAATCAACGGTAGATGTTTGTCTGTGTATCTGTATCCCAGCGATCGGCAACCTTTGGCATGCGGCCCATCAGGGAAAGCTGCTGGCGGGCCAGGACAGTTTGTTTACCTGCAACATCCGCAGGTTGGGCCAATTGCAGCTCCCACTGGCTGCGATTCACTGTTCCAGGCCAATGGGGGCTGCAGGAAGCGGCGTGGGCCAGGCCACCTCTTCCCAGCCAAAGGTTGCAGATTCCTGCTGTATCCAGTTAGAAGTTTACCAATGTAACCAAATTAACTTTTAGATACTAAATCCTTTTCATGTCTTAATTGTCTTACATTATGTATGTGACTGTGCTCAGTTAATCTTAGGATCAAAGATGTGAGACACAGCGGGAAACTAATAATATCTACATTATCTTCAGCTTATCTATCCCTGTTATAATGAATGACCGGCTGTTGCCTTATGTAGATGAGTGTAATTAAATTACCTATGTATGCTTAAAGAACAGGAGTACTTGTGGCACCTTAGAGGCTAACAAATTTATTAGAGCATAAGCTTTCGTGTGCTACAGCCCACTTCATCAGATGCATAGAATGGAACATATAGTAAAATATATATATATATATATACACACACACACACACATACAGATAAGTTGGAAGTTACCATACAAACTGTGAGAGGCTAATTAAATAAGATGAGCTATTATCAGCAGGAGAAAAAAACTTTTGTAGTGATAATCAAGATGGCCCATTTAGATAATTGACAAGAAGGTGTGGGGATACTTAACTTAAGGAAATAGCTTCAATATGTGTAGTGACCCAGCCACTCCCAGTCTCTATTCAAATCCAAGTTAATGGTATCTAGTTTGCATATTAACTCAAGCTCAGCAGTTTCTCATTGGAGTGTGTTTTTGAAGTTTTTTGTTTCAGAATTGCTACCCTTAAATCTTTTACTGAGTGGCCAGAGCTGTTGAAGTGTTCTCCTACTGGTTTTTGAATGTTATGATTCCTGATGTCAGATTTGTGTCCATTTATTCTTTTGCGTAGAGACTGTCCGGTTTGGCCAATGTGCATGGCAGAGGGGCATTGTTGGCAGATGATGGCATATATCACATTGGTAGATGTGCAGGTGATGGTGTGGCTAATGTGATTAGGTCCTATTATGGTGTCACTTGAATAAATATGTGAACAGAGTTGGCATCGGGCTTTGTTACGAGGATAGGTTCCTGGGTTAGTGGTTTTATTGTGGTTGCTAGTGAGTATTTGCTTCAGGTTGCGGGGCTGTCTGTAAGCAAGGACTGGTCTGTCTCCCAAGATCTGTGAGAGTGATGGGTCGTCCTTCAGGATAGGTTGTAGATCTTTGATGATGCGTTGGAGAGGTTTTAGTTGGGGGCTGAAGGTGACGGCTAGTGGCGTTCTGTTATTTTCTTTGTTGGGCCTGTCCTGTAGTAGGTGACTATTCGGTACTCTTCTGGCTCTGTCAATCTGTTTTTTCACTTCAGCAGGTGCGATTGTAGTTTTAAGAATGCTTGATAGAGATCTTGTAGGTGTTTGTCTCTGTCTGAGGGATTGGAGCAAATGCGGTTGTATCGCAGAGCTTGGCTGTAGATGATGGATCGTGTGGTGTGTCCTGGATGGAAGCTGGAGGCATGTAGGTAAGTATAGTGGTCAGTAGGTTTCCAGTATAGGATAGTGTTTATGTGACCATTGCTTATTAGCACAGTAGTGTCCAGGAAATGGACCGCTTGTGTGGATTGGTCTAGGCTGAGGTTGATCGTGGGATGGAAATTGTTGAAATCACGGTGGAATTCCTCAAGGGCTTCTTTTCCAGGGGTCCAGAGGATGAAGATGTCATTGATGTAGCGCAAGTAGAGTAGGGGCATTAGGGAACGAGAGCTAAGGAAGCGTTGTCTAAGTCAGCCATAAAAATATTAGCATACTGTGGAGCCATGCGGGTATCCATAGCAGTGCCACTGACTTGAAGGTATATATTGTCCCCAAATGTGAAATAGTTGTGGGTGAGGACAAAGTCACAAAGGTCAGCCACCGGGTTTGCTGTGACATTATCGGGGACACTGTTCCTGACAGCTTACAGTCCATCTTTGTGTGGAATGTTGGTGTAAAGGGCTTCTATATCCATAGTGGCCAGGAGGGTGTTTTCTGTAAGATCACCGATGGATTGTAGTTTCCTCAGGAAGTCACTGGTGCCTCGAAGATAGCTGGGAGTGCTGGTAGCATAGGGCCTGAGGAGAGAGTCCACATAGCCAGACAATCCTGCTGTCAGGGTGCCAATGCCTGAGATGATGGGGCGTCCAGGATTCCCAGGTTTATGGATCTTGGGAAGCAGATAGAATACCCCTGGTTGGGGTTCTAAGCATGTGTCTGCACAAATCTGTTCCTGTGCTTTTTTAGGGAGTTTCTTGAGCAGATGGTGTAGTTTCTTTTGGTAATCCTCAGTGGCATCAGAAGATAATGGCCTGTAGAATTTGGAGTTAGAGAGCTGCCTAGCAGCCTCTTGTTCATATTCCAACTTATTCATGATGACGACAGCACCTCCTTTATCAGCCTTTTTGATTATGATGTCAGAGTTGTTCCTAAGGCTGTTGATGGTGTTGTGTTCAGTACGGCTGAGGTTATGGGGCAAGTAATGCTGCTTTTCCAAAATTTCAGCCCGTGCACGTTGACGGAAGCAATCTATGTAGAAGTCCAGCCTGTTGTTTCAACCTTCAGGAGGAGTCCACGCAGAATCCTTCTTTTTGTAGTGTTGGTAGGAAGGATTCTGTGGATTAGTATGTTGTTCAGAGGTGTGTTGGAAATATTCTTTGAGTCTGAGATGTAGAAAGTAGGATTCTAGGTCACCACAGAACTGTATCATGTTCGTGGGCCTGGAGGGACAAAAGGAGAGGCCCCAAGATAGGACAGACTCTTCTGCCAGGCTAAGAGTATAGCTGGAAAGATTAACAATATTGTTGGGTGGGTTAAAGGAACCACTGTTACGGCCCCTTGTGGCATGTAGTAGTTTAGATAGTTTAGTGTCCTTTTTCCTTTGTAGAGAAGCAAAGTTTGTGTTGTAAATGGCTTGTCTAGTTTTTGTAAAACCTATCCATGAGGAAGTTTGTGTGGAAGGTAGGTTTTTTATGAGAGTATCCAGTTTTGAGCTTGAATTAATATGCAAATTAGATACCATTAACTTGGGTTTGAATAGAGACTGGGAGGTGCTGGGTCATTACACATATTGAATCTATTTCCTTAAGTTAAGTATCCCCACACCTTCTCATCAACTGTCTAAATGGACCATCTTGATTATCACTGCAAAAGTTTTTTTCTCCTGCTGATAATAGCTCATCTTAACGAATTAGCCTCTCACAGTTTGTAAGGTAACTTCCAATTTATCTGTATATATAGAGAGAGTCTTAGTCTTTCCTTGCATTTTACAAGGTATGCGAAATATCTACTTGGAGATCCCAGCCCTATGGCTTGGATCTTTTCCTGTTTAAAGTTCAGCAGACTAGTGACATACATATATATATATATAACTATTTGTTCCATTCTATGCATCCGATGAAGTTGGCTGTAGCCCACGAAAGCTTATGCTCTAATAAATTTGTTAGTCTCTAAGGTGCCACAAGTACTCCTGTTCTTTTTGCAGATAGAGACTAACATGGCTGCTACTCTGAAACCTGTATGTATGCATAGGAAATTAAATGTTAACTTCAAAGTGGTGGATGAGTATTTGCTCAACAAAGAAGAATTCTCAGTCATGTACTGTTCTCAAAATACTTGACAGCCTGCTTCAGCTATAAAAGTGAAACCTCTGGCCTGATCCTGCATCTCTAGTCTGCTGAACTTTAAACAGGAAAAGATCCCCAAGCCATAGGACTGGGATCTCCAAGTAGATACTTGGCATACCTTGTAAAATGCAAGGAAAGACTAAGACTCTATATCTAAGCTGCACTTGGATTCTAACCTTTTGGGGTGATTCCAGAGAGACTTTTGCAAGAAAACAGACTCATCCATCACTGCTACAAATCTGATCTTCAGATGATGTCTGCCAAGGGGGTTCATTGGTGAGTTTTTAAGTGACTGAGAAGCCGAATTCTTGCCCTGCAGATTTTCCCACAGAAGTGACAGGTGTAATCTTGGAGGAGACATAGTTGTTGGCTGGACAGTATTCTTGTAGTATTCTTGTCAGCAAGTTAAAGAAGTATGGGCTGAATGAATGCACTATAAGGTGGGTAGAAAGTTGGCTAGATTGTCGGGCTCAACGGGTCGTGATCAATGGCTCCATGTCTAGTTGGCAGCCGGTGTCAACTGGAGTGCCCCAGGGGTCGGTCCTGGGGCCAGTTTTGTTCAATATCTTCATAAATGATCTGGAGGATAGTGTGGATTGCACTCTCAGCAAATTTGCGGATGATACTAAACTGGGAGGAGTGGTAGATACGCTGGAGGGCAGGGATAGGATACAGAGGGACCTAGACAAATTGGAGGATTGGGCCAAAAGAAATCTGATGAGGTTCAATAAGGATAAGTGCAGGGTCCTGCACTTAGGATGGAAGAACCCAATGCACAGCTACAGACTAGGGACCGAATGGCTAGGCAGCAGTTCTGCGGAAAAGGACCTAGGGGTGACAGTGGACGAGAAGCTGGATATGAATCAGCAGTGTGCCCTTGTTGCCAAGAAGGCCAATGGCATTTTGGGATGTATAAGTAGGGGCATAGTGAGCAGATCGAGGGATGTGATCATCCCCCTCTATTCGACATTGGTGAGGCCTCATCTGGAGTACTGTGTCCAGTTTTGGGCCCCACACTACAAGAAGGATGTGGATAAATTGGAGAGAGTCCAGCGAAGGGCAACAAAAATGATTAGGGGTCTGGAATACATGATTTATGAGGAGAGGCTGAGGGAACTGGGATTGTTTAGTCTGCAGAAGAGAAGAATGAGGGGGGATTTGATAGCCGCTTTCAACTACCTGAGAGGTGGTTCCAGAGAGGATGGTTCTAGACTGTTCTCAGTGGTAGCAGATGACAGAACAAGGAGTAATGGTCTCAAGTTGCAGTGGGGGAGGTTTAGGTTGGATATTAGGAAAAACTTTTTCACTAGGAGGGTGGTGAAACACTGGAATGTGTTACCTAGGGAGGTGGTAGAATCTCCTTCCTTAGAAGTTTTTAAGGTCAGGCTTGACAAAGCCCTGGCTGGGATGATTTAGTTGGGGTTGGTCCTGCTTTGAGCAGGGGGTTGGACTAAATGACCTCCTGAGGTCCCTTCCAACCCTGATATTCTATGATTCTATGGACTATTGTGCCCTTTCTTTCCTCCTTTGTTGCTTCTCTGTCTCATGAGCACATCTGTTCTCCTACAAGTGAGCTGTGGCTTTCTGCATGGTGTGGCGCCACTGTGTTCCATTCAGAACATACTTGTGGAACAGAACAAATCTGATATAAGGAATTTGTAATGTATGTAATCTTTTAACAATTCAATAACTCTCTTCTTTTCTTTTATTAATAAATCTTTATTTGGTTTACTAAGGATTGGCTGACAACATGATGTTGAGGTAAGAGCTGAAATATATATTGACCTGATGGTGTGTCTGGTCCTTTGGGACAGTTAGAACCTCACATATAGTGAATTGGGTTTTCAGTAACCTCTCACTATATTAGACCAATTTGTTTGGATGGGAACCAAGGGCTGGAATGCCTAAAGGGGACTGTGTTTGGCTTCTTGTTAGCCAGTGTGGTGCTACAGAAGCTCTTTTGTTACTGGTTTGGTGAATCTAATTATAGAATGAACCACCAGTTTGGGGGGATTATCTACCTTGTTTCATGAAGTCTGCCTTGAGGTGGAGTTCTCAGTGTGGTCCATTCCAGGCACCGGTCACAAAGGGTTCAAAGAACTGACTCCAACCAGAGCCCTGGTTGGAGTTGGGAGAGTGATCTCTGGTAAGAACATAAGAACGGCCATACTGGTTCAGACCAAATGTCCATCTAGCCAGGCATCCTGTCTTCTGACAGTGGCCAATGCCAGATGCTTCAGAGGGAATGAAGAGAACAGGTTATGATCCATCCCATGTTGCCCATTCCAGCTTTTGGCAAAGAGAGGCTAGGGACACTTCAGAGCATGGTTTTGCATCCCTGCCCATCCTGGCTAATAGCCATTGATGGACTAATCCTCCATGGACTTATCTCGTTCTTTTTTTAAACCTAAGCTTATTAGCATACCTGTAGGTTCTTTTATTGTTTTTAAATATGTTTTCTCTGTAATGCCTTCACCTTAATAATAAATGTACTTGCTTAGAAGGGCTGTGTGGTAACTTGAAACTGCAGGCAATTAAAATGTTCATAGCCTTCAGAGAGAAAGCAAAGCATAGACATTGGCCTGTTTAAACAGTCAGGTTTCCTGGGGAAATCACAGTGTAGACTGTGAACTGTGCAGTCTGGAAAATAAAACAGTAAGGAAGGAGAGAGACACAGGACTCTGCCCAGAGATGAGATAGCTGAGAAGCTGGGAGCCTAGAGTGGACCAGTGAGGAGAAAATACAGGTGCAGTTGCCCTGAACTGTGATAGGGATGTCTATGTGACAGACTGCAAAGCAATGTAATAAATGGAAGTTATAATTCACAGCTGACTACTTCGGCTCACTAATCCATATTTCCAGGACTACTTCTAACATACCAAACCTCTTTCCAGCTTTAAGCAGTCATTTAGTAAAAATCTGTTTTTTTGGGTTTTTGGGGGGTTGGTTTGTTTAAGATTCCCCCAAATGTGGGTTTTCTTCAATAATATTACACCTTCTGGAGGCCAGGAATGGGCAACATTTCGTTCTGGAACAGTTACATGTTTAAAGCCTGGTATGTCATGACACAACAGGGCTGCAAACTTGAACTTTACCCCCATAAGAAAGTCAGGAATCTCCCTTTCTAATGGTTTTAGACTTTTGTTCCTAATCCTGATTCCACATATCATAAGGTTCAGGACCTAAAAATCAGTGTCGTTCTGTATGGAAAGGCTGGCTTAGCTTAAGTAATTATTAAAGGTTTCTAGGTTTCTAAAAATATATTGGTTATAATTTGTCTTCCCAGTCTTTGACTCTTATACAGCTGGACTCATGGTACCAAGGAAGCCCAGAGTTGGTGAGATACTAAACAGAGTACTCTCTCAAACTTTTGTAAAATATTATTCTGTAAAATGTCTGGCATACACAGACTATATGATGGTGTGCAGCACTCATTTGGGATGACTTGGTAACCCACTGGTAACTTCACCAACTTCATCAGACCATCATGTAAAATATATTAAATCTGTTTTTTCACCCAAAACTCAAATCCAGCCAACTGCAAGAACACTTTAACAGCAATATTACATAATAGTTTAAGACAGAAAATTAAGAATAAGGAATAAAGCTGCAGATTTGTAAGCAGTGTCTTATTTTGCCAGCAAGGTTACTTGGAACTCTCCCACTTCTGAAATTAAAAAAAACTACATTCTTTACCCTGCTCCACCCTTGTGAAATAATTTCATAAGGCCTACATTTACCATAAAATCAATAATGGGACCAAGCTTGTTAGGCAAGGTAACCAGATAGAGGTGTAATTAAACAGAGCTAGTTGAGAGTTTCTCCCTACTCATTTTCCAAAAGCCATCTGAAGCAAGTTAAAATAAATCTGACAAGATGGCATGAAATAGTGACTGCCCTGTATTCTGCCAGCATTCCTGGAAACATAGCTCATAAAATACACTAACTCCTATAAAAGCCTTCAAGGGTCCAATAAGGGGCAGAGAAATTAATCTTTTCTTGATTTTCATCTGTTTTACTTCAGTGATGAAACCATATTCCTTCTATTCTTCTACAAGATAAGAATTCTTATTCAAAGAGGACCTGATTCTGCAACCCAATCTTGTAGAGTAGCTCTTCAACGGGATTTCAGTGGGATAGTTCACATAAGAACATACCATTCAACATGAATAAGAGTTGCAGAATTGAACTTTCAGCTTTTGTTACTGCTGTCGTCATTTGCAAGCTGGCAATCACCTGGAATTTGAACTGTCAAGGAAAACATTTTTTTATCCCTAGTTCAGTAATCCTCTAGAGACTGCATGCCATGCCAGCTTAGGGCAGCCTTTGCTTGACCTAAAAGATGCATAACAATAGTATGCTATCCTGTACAAAAATAATACAGGACAGGGCAGTTCACTATTAGAGTATGAGCAAACAGAAATTTGAAAGACTGCATTGCACAAAGCTGCCAAAATCCATCTTCTCGTCTACTGTTAAAAAACAAACTGGTGTCATTACATAAAGGGCTCCTTTTTGGAGGTCATGTGAGCATTTCCTGACATTTCATCCAACATAGAAGGAATATTGTCATACATTAGAGAGTTTTCTCCATAGTTCTTTTTTTAAAAAGTAAATATTAAATCCTAAAAGCAGACATGAATTATGACCTGATGTACTGTGTGATAAACTGGGAAATATCTTTATATGTAATGAATATTGTTATGTTCACAGCATACACAGAGACGTTAGATAAAAGCAGAACATATTCTTGCTGGAAGGTAGCAATATAGCACTACTTTATTTCTTAGAATTCAGAATGATAACACAAAAGAACCAAAAACCCAGAGACACACAAAGCAGGCTGCTCCCTAAAAAAGCTAGACACAACTCACCCTACCTTACTCTAGGCTAGCTCTCTTCAACCCCCAAACTAATGTAGAGAATCAGCTGCATACTGAGGACAGCATACTACTTCTCTGTTCAACTCTGGTGAGATGACACCTAAAATACTGAATTTTATTTTGTTCACTTCAGTCCCAGAGCACTGTAGAGAAAAAGTAAGGAGTTCAAAGAAGAGCAAAGGATGATATTTACCTGTGTGTTTGTACAGCACCTAACACAATAGGGTCCTGATCCTGATCAAGACTACGGCTATCTCAACAGTAAATCGTGGATTCAATTTATTTTCACTGTCTCTTCTCTAATTCTATTGGTGTTCACAACATTGAAACTGACTAGAATGAACTTTTGGTGCTAATGTGTGTGTCATACAGGATACAGTTTAATAGAAATTCACCTTTTGTTTAGCAATAATAAATATTTATTACATATAAGCAGCACATGATATTTTGCATTTTTATTTATAATCTCATCAAGCATTTATATAGTTATTATAAGTACATATTTTTATTTAGTTAACAGCCTAGAAGACTATGTGTAAGTCTTAGCTTTCTAGCCCAATTCTCTCCCTTTTTAATGGTACATAACAGATATTTAATATCCCCAAAGAGTACACATCACTCTATATTTTGGGCTAAGCATCTCAACATCCCACATTACTGATTTGTGCTATTTTTTCCATTACTGAATTCCAAATCACCACCTAGAATGGACTCCATTGCAGAGACATGAATAGCTGTTAATGGATAAGTGATTTACATTCTACCACAAGAGTGAGTGAGCATCACATCAATGAATCAAAGTGTGTCCAAGAAAAAAATATGGCATACATTACAAACATATTATCATAAAACTAACCTGATCAGTGAATATTTGACACTTCCAAGCAGCCTGCACCAGTACCACTTCCAGTGAGAGCCACTCCACTCCAGCAGAAGTTAGAGGGGATGGCTGGGTCAGAACTGTTGGGCCACTTCAAGAAGCACCTTGTGCTGCATTTCAGGAGGAGCTGATCCAAGTTCAAGAGAAAGTAGAAATGTAAGAGGAAAGTAAAATATGAGATGAAAGAAAAGAGAACAGGAGATGATCCACAACAGAGTGGGAGAGGCTTCATTTTTTAAATATGGAACCCTAAACTACAGATAAATAAATAAAGCTATGGGCCTATAATCTGACATGTTGATGTTGTTGGACCTCTCGCACTTTCATATGCTCCCTCATGGCCAAGTGTTTGATAACAGTGGCCTTGCCTCAGTTTCCCTTTTGGTATCAATTCCAAAATGTGGCCTATAAAGCTCAGCCTCACTTTATGACTCCAGCCCTCTTGCTAGGTCAGTTGAGTCCCCACCCCCTTTCAGAGTAATAAGGGGTCTCACCCCCAGGTCCTAAGGGTCTTGTGATAGGCCTCCAATCACTAATCCTGATGGACACTTGGCTATTGCTATTTTGGTCCATCTGTTAAGAGAATCCATGGAAAACGCCAAAGCAACAGTTGTTCCTGTTATCATTGTTATAACTATTAGCATATCTCAGCATATCTGAGGAATATGAAGACCAGATTGTGTTAACACTTAAGGTGTGGGCTATTCAGGTCAGAGTTCAGACACACAAGTGGATCGATGTGGTGAGGCTCACATTGCTGCTGCCCAGGATATTCCAGTTTAGTGGATAAGCTGAGGACTACAGTTTCCAGCACTATCATCATAGGGGCAGCAAGACTGTATGCAAGACTTGGGGCAGGGACCATCTTTTTGTTCTGCATTTGCACAGTGCCTAGCACAATGGGGTCGTGGTCCATGATTGGGGCTCCAAGGCACTATGCTAATACAAATCATAAATAATAATAATATTTAGCCATCAGCTTACTCCTTTAAGGCTTCTGCAGGTCTGGACTAGGCTTCAAGAAATTTCAAGCAAATTTTTGTCATCAGTCATATTGAAACTCTTGACTGATAACAAGAGTAATGCCAGATCATCACTGTACATTTGTCTCTATTTGTGTGTGTGTGTGTGTGTGTGTGTTTGCATAGCTATTCAGATGAGAAGAAACAAGGCAAGGACACCAAATTAAGTGCTATTCAGTTGATTTCGTTTTGTTCAATCCATTTAAGCACCGTTCACATTATACATTCCAGAAACTATTGTGTTCAGATCAGTCAAGGGTCTAATAAATATATGCTATCTTTTAATAATCTGTGAACAAGATGGATAAATCTGCTAGCAACTTTAAATCTGTCTCAGCTCAAATCCTGTTTATATGAAGGTTCATGTACTTTGGCTTTGAGAAGAGTATCTACAATCTGGTTTTTAGAAATGCACTCATTGATTATTTCCATGTAGTATACAACTTCTGTATTGAGACAGTGCAACTTTTATAAACTTTGTTCTCTAATATATTCTTTACACAAGCCACCAAATTGACTGGAACCTTGTATGTATAATTGCTCAACCTATTATTAAGAATGCAACACAAAACTATGACATGCATTTACGCAGTGAAGAGGAATTTTTTTCTTAAGCCTTTATTATACTTCATTTAAAAAAGCTCCAACTACAATTGAAAAACTAGGGCTCCAATAAAAATGACAACACAAATCAAACAAATAGATATTTGCCATAAAGGTATCACTGGGATCAATTCAGCAGAATAAGGCTTCAAAATAACTGTAATAAACAACATGTAAGACACACAAAGAATGTCCATTGATAAACTGCACTACAATTTTAATTAATATTATCTTACAAAATTGTGAGTTTCTATCTGAAGTACTTTGATTAAGGTCCATCTTCACTTAAGTAACAGATATGCTATATTTCATGCTTAGATAGCGGTGCGGCTGTCAAGGTAACATGTTCTTGCCTTTCCCCAAATGTTCTTATTTAAAACAAACAAAAAAAACCCTGCATTTCCTCAATGAATATCTCCAGCCAAGACACTAATTTATTTTCAAAGGTTGTTAGGTTCATTTTCTGATGCTAATATCCCTCAGTGGCTACACAGAACCAATAACAGGGTGAGTAACAGAATAACGTTTATAGTGATCTTATCTGTCACACCCTATGTTCTTTGAATATATATAATGCTGATTTTACTATTCCTTCTTATTAGATGAATTTATATTTGGCATAGAAATTATATTATAGCCTCTTAACCAAGCGTTTTTGCTATCTAGATGAACTATATAACATATTGTATGCCTGCAGAATAATAATGTGATAAATATTTGCCAATGTGAGGCTGTTAAAAAGGATAATGTCAAATAAGCTATTTTCATTCTTTGGTAAGATGTTATAAGAAGCTCGGGGAACCCAAAAGTAATTTCTCAATTTTGAAAAGACATTTAGTGCTATGCAGTATTCACTTGGTACACCTCCTTTGCCACCTCCCATTCCTTCTCTGTTTCACTGTCCTAAAAAAAGGCCTATTTGACCCCTCTTCCTCCCTAACCATAGGACCATTTTCAGTCTCCTTCCCTCCAGATTTCCAGACTGAGGTGTCATGTGGTCGGGAAAATAGGGTTTGCAATATAGAGGCTATTTCTGTCTGTGAGCTCAATACAGAAGCTCAACTTTTCATTTATGAACAAGGCCAATTTTTCATCTCCAACATATTCAGAAGCTTCAATTGTCTCTTTCAGCTGGGAACATTGTCTTGGTGAACTGTGCCATGGTGAGCTTTAAGATGGATTACTATATTGCTTTTTCTTTGGGGAAATCCTAAAAATCACTTCCAGTGGAATCAAGAAAATTAGAACACTGAGACGGTTCAAGTTTGGAGAAACAAGTATCAACCCTGTGTTGCATAAGAGAAAAATGAAGATTTCCTGGACAGACATGAGGATCTGCTTCTGCAGGCACAACATTCTGAAGAATCAGAGCAGGCTGTGCAGTGGGGACAGAAGGACACTGAAGAAAATTGGCCGCATGTGACCTCCTGAAGAAGAAAGAGGAGCATCCATGTACCAGCAATGCAGATACAGGTGAGTAACCATTTTCATGTTCTCTCCACAGGTACTAATGAGGAGAGTGGTCTAGATGATACATCTGAGGGAAGGGAGCAGAGGAGACTCCACCAATTAGAAGGCATGAGATGCACTGTTCTAGGGATGGGGGTTCCATGACCAGCACTCTCAAGAGAAGGAGATGGGTGGTGGTGGTTGGGAAAGCCCTCCTAAGGGGGACTGAGTCATCTATCTGCTGTCCCAACCGGAAAAGCCGAGAAGTGTGCTGCTTGCCAGGAGTTAGGATTCACGATGTGACAGAGAGACTGCCGAGACTCATCAAACCCTCGGACCACTACCCCTTCCTGCTTCTCCACGTGGGCACCAATGATACTGTCAAGAATGACCTTGAGTGGATCACTGTAGGCTACGTGGCTCTGGGAAGAAGAATAAAAGGAGTTTGAGGCGCAAGTGGTGTTCTCATTCATCCTCCCTGTGGAAGGAAAAGGTCCAGGTAGAGACCATCGAATCATGGAAGTCAATGAATGGCTATGCAGGTGGTGTTGCAGAGAAGGCTTTGGATTCTTTGACCTTGGGATGGTGTTCCAAGAAGAAGAATTGCTAGGCAGAGATGGGCTCCACCTAATGAAGAGAGGGAAGAGCATCTTTGCAAGCAGGCTGGCTAACCTAGTGTGGAGGGCTTTAAACTAGGTTCACCGGGGGATGGATACCAAAGCCCTGAAGTAAGTGGGAAAGTGGGATACCAGGAGAAAGCACAAGCAAGAGAGCGCAAGAGGAAAGCAGGACAATCAGCAAATTATCTTCAGTCCCTGTACACAAATGCAAGAAGCCTGGGAAACAAGCAGGGAGAACTGGAAGTCCTGGCACAGTCAAGGAATTATGATGTGATTGGACTAACAGAGACTTGGTGGGATAACTCACATAACTGGAGTACTGTCATGGATGGATATAAACTGGGAGGACAGGCAGGGCAGAAAAGGTGGGGGAGTTGCACTGTATGTGTAACCCCCAAGGAGATTACATGGATTCCTGGGGCTCTGTCTGTTGGCAGCTGAGAGAGAGGCATGCTGTCCTTGGTAGGGAGGGGGAGCCAAGGCAGACTCAGAGTCTGCCCAGCAACCAATAGGGAGTGAGAGGCCCTCTCAGGGAGAAGCCATTTTGTAGTCAGTCTGGAGCCAGCGAGGGAAAGAGCAGGACTGGCTGTGTGGGGAGCTGGTGAGTCCCAGGCCTGTATGCAGGGTACCCCCTGAGACCTGGCCTCTAGCGACCTGACAGCAGATCCCTCCGCTGGGATTTTCCTTCCCCACTAATGATTCCCAATTTGTAGCGTTTGCTGGGAAACTTCCCAGCCAGGCTGAGTTCACCCTCCAGCTACCTAGGTGAGACCAGTCACCACATGGTCAGCTCTGCTCTGGCTGCTAGTCCAGAGAAGCTGCCTGCTGAGCATGTGACTGGAGGCTGGGCTAGGAGGCTACCGTTTGGAGGCTAGTGTAGTTGTGTAATCTGCACCTTGAGCCCCCTTTGTGGTGAGGGGAAATCCTGGGACTGACACAGCCCAATTCCTGCCTGAGGAGGATCCCTGCCAGCAGAGAGCAGCCCCTCTGCAGTGACTGAGGAGTCCAGAGTCATCTTCGAATCTGAGGATCATTCATGGAGTTTGTGAGTGCACCATCTTTTAGTTAGTTAGTCAGGGAATTTGTTTTGGGGACCCACTACTCCCTGAACTGTGTCCTCAAGCCAGGGAGTAAGGGTTTGAGGATTTTATAGCCTGCTGCATATTACATCTGTGGATTTACCACCTTCTCCCACTTGTGAGTCCTTTGGGCTGTACTGAACCCAGTCAGCCACGCTGCTAAACCACTGCAGAGAAGAATTTTATGGTTATAGGTCATCAAGAGCCCCAGTAAAGTATGCGTATCAACAGGACACTAATTTTACATTTGCTACATCAAGTCACGGGTATTTTCAGTGTGGGCACCGGTTTTACCCTGTTATGTTGTATTTGTCTCCTGTTTAATATAATTATTATGTTGAATATATTTTTATGTGTTTGTGTTATTTCTTGGAAGTCTCCAAGTAAGTGGGGCCAGTAAGTGGGGATTACTCTGTAGCTAGAATTTTCCGCCCACGCTGCCCTGGTGACCCTGCCAGGAAAGAGCAAGGGGGGTGGAGGCACCGCCAAATGATTTCATAGGAAAAAAAGAAAGAAGATACACCCCGCTGAGTGGGTGGCAGGATCCAAAAGAACCCAGACCTGTCCATCAAAACCTGTAAGTGGATTGGCATTAAAGGAGGTAACCAGGTGGAGAGGGGACACTACATTGGAGGCACAGCTGGGATCCCATCTTTTAAACTCAGACGTTAAATACACCTCTGCTGTCTTCCTGGGAAATTAAGTAAATTCCCAGTATGGATTACCAGAAGAGGCTTGTAACTTGGTGTGAGCTGGAGCGAGCTGACCCTGAACACCACTTCCTGCTCACTAATGTACCCACTGAATGGGAAGTTAGACAAATTGAAGATTGAGGGACATGATCGTTCCCCTCTATTCGACATTGGTGAGGCCTCATCTGGAGTACTATGTCCAGCTTTGGGCCCCATACTACAAGAAGGATGTGGAAACACTGGAAAACGTCCAGCAGAGGGCAGCAAAAATGATTAGGGTACTGGAACACATGACTTATGAGGAGAGGCTGAGGGAACTGGAATTGTTTAGACTGCGGAAGAGAAGAATGAGGGGGGGATTTGATAGCTGCTTTCAACTACCTGAAAGGGGGTTCCAAAGAGGATGGATCTAGACTGTTCTCAGTGGTCGTAGATGACAGAACAAGGAGTAATGGTCTCAAGTTGCAGTGGGGGAGGTTTAGGTTGGATATTAGGAAAAACTTTTTCACTAGGAGGGTGGTGAAACACTGGAATGCGTTACCTAGGGAGGTGGTGGAATCTCCTTCCTTAGAAGTCTTTAAGGTCAGGCTTGACAAAGCCCTGTCTGGGATGATTTAGTTGGGGATTGGTCCTGCTTTGAGCAGGGGGTTGGACTAGATGACCTCCTGAGGTCCCTTTCAACCCTGATATTCTATGATTCTATGATAAGATGAGATTGCTAATGTTAAAGAATGGGGAACCTGTGTGGTTCAGAGTCAGATGCAAGCAAAAGGGGAAGCTACTTTATCCCTTCTTGTAGAGAGCAAGATTATACTGTCTACTCTAGTGACTCCCCATGTAATTCTGCCAGATGGAGAGAAGGATGGATGGAAGGTGACCATACAAGCACAATCACATTTTCACTTCCCATCTGCCCCACCATCTGAAACTATCAATTTTCAGTCCAAATTGGGGGACTTCCTTAGGCAGGAAGGGAAGACCATGACTGAATTAAGGACTCTTTTGGGAAGTAGTCCTGTGCCTTCTCCCAGTTTTACGGACCAAATAATTTTTGCTATGGGACAAGCAATAGGGGAGTCCATAAAGACAGCATATGAATCAGGCCCTTCCAGAAAGCTGAAGTTCTTTTCAGGTATTAAACCAGTGCCTGTAGGGGAAGATGACTATGACACTTGGAGGCATCAACTAAATCAGGTGTTGCAGGAATGGCAATGTAGTGATGCTGAAAAGAGGAAATGTGTAGCAGAAAGCCTGCGAAGACCTGCAGGGAATGTAATCTGTGCATTAAAAGCCAGCAAGCCTGTTGCCACTGTTGATGACTAAGCGGATTGGCATTAAATGAAGTAACCAGGTAAAGAGGTTTTAGAGTAACAGCCGTGTTAGTCTGTATTCGCAAAAAGAAAAGGAGGACTTGTGGCACCTTAGAGACTAACCAATTTATTAGAGCATAAGCTTTCGTGAGCTACAGCTCACTTCCTCAGATGCATATCGTGGAAACTGCAGCAGGCTTTATATATACACAGAGAATATGAAACAATACCTATTCCCACCCCACTGTCCTGCTGGTAATAGCTTATCTAAAGTGATTTCCAGCACATTACCAGCAGGACAGTGGGGTGGGAATAGGTATTGTTTCATATTCTCTGTGTATATATAAAGCCTGCTGCAGTTTCCACGATATGCATCTGAGGAAGTGAGCTGTAGCTCACGAAAGCTTATGCTCTAATAAATTGGTTAGTCTCTAAGGTGCCACAAGTCCTCCTTTTCTTTTTTCAGGTAAAGAGGGGGGCACTACATGTGGAAGAGAGCAATATGACTGCTCAGAGCTCCAGTATGAAACTGCAGAAAAACCTGAGAGACTCTGGATTAAGTTTAGAAGTGTGAGCAACAAGTGTGATGTTGTGGTGGGAGTCTGCTATAGACCACCAGATGAGGGGGATGAGGTGGACAAGGCTTTTTCAAGCAACTAACAGAAGTTACTAGATCACAGATGCTGGTTCTCATGGGGGACTTCAATCACCCCAATATCTGCTGGGAGAGCAATACAGCAGTGCACAGACAATTGAGGAATTTTTTGGAAAATGTAGGGGACAATTTCCTGGTGCAAGTGCTGGAGGAACCAACTAGGGCCAGAGTTCTTGACCTGCTGCTCACAAAGAGGGAAGAATTAGTAGGGGAAGCAAAGTGGATGGGAACCTGGGAGGCAGTGACCATGAGATGGTCAAGTTCAGGATCCTGAAACAAGGAAGAAAGGAGAGCAGCAGAATACAGACCCTGGACTTCAGAAAAGCAGCCTTTGACTCCCTCAGGGAACTGATGGGTAGGAACCCCTGGAGAATAATATGAATGCTACTGTTCTGGGCTCTATGAACCCCTCTAAAATAGATAAATATCATTTCCATCTCAGATGAGTGTCGGGAGACATTACAAATGTTATATAGTTAAGTCTCATTTTTGCAAAGTATTTTTAGAACTGGTCACTGGCAGAGATTAGGAAAAAAACCTCGGGAGGTCCTAGCTCCAAGCTGTGCACTTCAGTTGCTGAATACATATGCCAGCCAGGCAGCTGTTGATCAAAACCA
Organism: Lepidochelys kempii; assembly: GCF_965140285.1. Lineage (NCBI taxonomy): Eukaryota > Metazoa > Chordata > Testudines > Cheloniidae > Lepidochelys > Lepidochelys kempii. Next base: position 80,233,294 of record NC_136380.1, read on the forward strand.
TCCAAAGTGTGGAAAACATTTACTGCCTAATTTTGTTAAAATGCTTTGCAAATGTGAAAACTGGTGCATGAAATGCTATGTTTTGGTGGAAGTTTCAACAGGTCAGTCCATTCCACTGAAAGAAAACATTTTGCTATGAATATTTTCCGCAGCTCTAGGAGTGACATGACGTCTCACAGGGCCAAGTGAAAAGCCATCATAGGCCATGAAAAGAGGTTGGAAGGAGCTATTCAAATCAATTCTCTGGAGGCCTAGAGAAGCCCTGAGCCAAGAGATAAATCAGGCTTGCAGGAAGGCAGCCTCAGGGAAGCTGCAGCAGGAAGGAGGGCAGGAGAGCAGATAAGGGAACTCAGCGTGCATTAGACAGAATCTGGGGAACCTAGCATAGCAGCCATAAACATACAGACACACACACTGTATAACAATTAGTATGGACTATGAATCAAACCCATTGCAGAAATCTTCACCTGTTCAAAGAGCATATCCATAGTGCAGCAGTTCTCAGTGGGGTCATCAGGGCTGGCATTCGACTTGCTGGAGCCTCAGGCTGAAGCCGAAGCTTGAGCCTCGCAGCCCAGGGCCAAAGATGAAGCCTGAGGGCTTCAGCTCTGGGTGGTGAGGCTCAGGTTACAAGCCCCTGCATGGAGCTGAAGCCCTTGGGCTTTGCCTTCCCTCAGGACGGCAGGGCTCAGGCTTCAATCCACCCTCCTGGGGTTGTGTAGTAATTTGTGTGGTCAGAAGGGGGTTGTGGTGCAATGAAGTTTGAGAATCCCTGGCACAGTGGATTCTTCGGTGTGCTGAGAATCAGTCTTAACTGACATTTTGTAATATGGAGTTTGCACTTTTTTACATGTGAGAGAAAGACACATACATGGTAGCTGTTCTATTAGATGCACTTTTCCTTTAAATAGTAATGCACATGCACCACATCTTGTTCCAGGCATGAGCACTGGATGCCAGAAATGCAAATGAGCATCTGCCCTTCCCAGCCCTTATTTTGGGTTTTACATAGTTGGGAGAATCTTTCGACCTTAGAGCATATTTATTCTTTGATTTCTTTTGGAAAACAGTCTGCAGCCTGGGTAAACACTGACAAGGGAATTGAGCCAAACTTTGTCTACAAAGCATTTTGTTACTCTAGTTTTCAATAAGATTTACAGCAGTGTTTTTGTAAACAGGCATGCTCCCTGATGAATCACTTCCGTCCCACACAACAAAACCGAAACCAGTGAATGTCCCATCCCACTTCCAGATTCAACCTGTTCAATTGTTTGCCCAAATCACAATGATGATCTGTGCAAGCTCCTGAACAGTTCAGGCTGTCAAATGCATTCAGTGCAATCCCACTTACAGTAGGCCCAATTCTCAACTCAGACCAGTTTCAGACTAATTTCAATGGAGTTATTCCTGATTGACAGCAGTACCTAAGAGCAGAATCAGACCCAACATTTCCATAGTCAAGCAAAGAGAGTACTCTCTGTTACATCACTCTGCCTTACCAGTAAACATTTGAAAAAGCTTCATTTAGCAAGTTATTTAAAATCTTCCCCTTTAATAAGAATGCTGATATCCTCCCCCTTGAAGGTGAGGCTATGTAGATTAGTGATTGAAGCCTGAGCCTAGGAGTCAGGAATCTTTGGTTTGAATCCCAGGTCTGTCATATATTCTTTTTGTGACCTTGGACTGCAGACATCAGGCAGTGCTCACCTCCCGAAGCCAACTCTGCTCGCTGACATGCGCTTCTGGAACGTGCAATTTCTAGGTTCCATGGGTGAAATCTTGGCTCCACTGAAGTCAATGGGGGTTTGCTATTAACATCAAGAGGGCCAGGATTTCATCTCATGGTTCTTGTCTTTGACAGAGGCTGGAAACACAGAAGCTGTAAGCCCCCTCCTCATTCTTTTTCTGTCCCCCATCCAGTGGCGCCAATTAGAGTGGGTTGTGGAAGTGGTGAATGCCCCCACAAGGTTTTTGCACTTGCTCACATTTCCATAGGCCACAGAGATGCGGGGTAGGGAGGGGGGCGAAGGGGCATGGCCTGATCACTTTTAAGAAGAGTTCCTGTACTAAATCAGCATGGTTGCTGACAGAGCAGTCCAAAAGCACTGCTCTAGCTGCTTCGTCACAACACCACTGAAATTTGACCAGGCCTCCACCTCCCCCCCACCCATACAAATGGACGGGTGGCCAAGCCAAATTTCAGTGAGTGTCATTGTGACCTGGTGTACAGGATCACAGGGCGACTCAAATTATGCGTGGCTATTCCTCCATTCAGATGGAAGGGTGTTCAGGCCAAATGGTGTTGCAGCCTGGTGCATGGGATATCTGTTCTTGTAGGGTGGAGTGCAGAGGAGTCTACAAAGAACTCAACTCCTGGCAAGAGAAGGGAGGCTGGAAGGGAGGTGAGCAGAGACTGCAACAGAGTCCCTGCCGGTGGAGGTAATGGGGACCAGAATTTGCTCCGCCCCCAAGAAATATCTCAGTTAGTGACACGGCTCCCATCCCGCTCTCTCCCTTCCGCCAAGGTCACCAAGAGGGAAGCAGTGCCCTGATGGTCCCAGTCCAACAGAGTGGCACTTCCCTCCACTAGACCTTAGCAGACCTGTCAATTGCAGAAGGTGCCGAACCACATCAGACCCCAGAGCCTTCTCTGTGACCTACCCCTTTCAGTTCAATGCTCTTCTTGTGACCCACCCAGCTCTGCCACACAACTCCTTCACTGCCTTTTGGAATTACCAGAACTCAAGCATTGAAAACTTTAAGTGCAATTGCTTTGTAACTAAAAAAATTTTACGCACTAGGTGATTTACGTTTCAATTGCAAAGTGCCTGGTGGAGATCCAGTCTATTCTGATAAACATTGTTATATAGAGAACAGGGTGCATTTCTTCAGCATCTCTCTATAATGGTGAGGGGGGCTGTGTTATCCGGGCGGGGAAAGGAGTTCAATCTAAAGGACATATGCTGAAAGTCAGTAGTAAAACGACCTTGGAGTTAGAAAATTATCATCTAAAATTTTTCAAACAAAAAATTACATCCAAGAGAACATATTATATAAAACCACATTCTGATGGATAAAAATGACTTGATCAATTCAATAAAAATTTGTGATTCCAAATTCTCACTTCCACCTTGTCCATATGCATTAGGATACAGTATATAACTACATAGTCATATACTACTTTTTCAGTGCACTGGAGGGATGCTTAAGGGGGCAGAATTAAGGGTGCACAGGATAATAAAAATCATGCACTTCCTAACTTGCAAGTTCTTGACTTTTGCAACCTAATTAATTTTTTGCTAGAGTAGCTTTTCATCTGTAATGTTCACATATGTACCGTTGATATAGCACTCCTGTAACATTGTGTACCCCATTGGAAAGCTGCGTAGCTGCCTTTTCCAATGGCATAAAGTTCCCATATCTAGCTCTGCAGAATTTCAAGATATCTGATATTAAACCTATTACTGGTCCAGGATTGAATATTGTCTGTGCGGTGTGCTTTGAGCCAACATTATTTTTGAGGGGATTATAGGGATTCTACATTTGGAGGAATTAAGAAAATATTTGTGGTAAATAGATTTCTTTATAAAAAATGGCAGACATTGGAAGTTTTTCAGAAGTAGAGAATGTTCAAAGCAGTCCCAGAGGAGATGCATTAGTTGGCAGATTATAGGTGAGGCTGTCAAATGTGCATGATAAGTGCAATGTATCCCTACCTAACTGATAAATTTATGGATGTTGACACCAGTATATATTTATGTCAAACAGTCTTTGAAGGTAGTCAAATAAGGACATTTCCTCTAACAGGTTTATTTCCCTTGTAATCTTAGTAAATATCATGGGAAGAGGGAATCTGTTAGTGCTACAATAATTGTCAAAATTAAATACATATTCTGTTTTGTTTCTGGGTGAATGTGCTTAATACAGTTACTGAAAAGATTCCAGGCAGCAGAGAATAGATAGAGGAGGAGTAGTAGTTTGTAAGTTTATAGACCTAGATCAGGGGTTCCCAGACTTGGTTTGTGGCTTGTTCAGGGTAAGCCCCTGGCGGGCCACGAGATGCTTTGTTTACCTGAGTGTCCGTAGGTACGGCCGCTCGCAGCTCCTAGTGGCCGCGGTTCACCATTCCCAGCCAACGGGAGCTGCGAGAAGCGGCGCAGGCCGGGCCACCGCTTTCCTCAGCTCCCATTGGCTGGGAACAGCGAACCACAGCCACTGGGAGCTGTGAGTGGCCGCACCTGCAGACGCTCAGGTAAACAAAGTGTCTCACGGCCTGCGAGGGGCTTACCCTGAACAAGCCACAAACCAAGTTTGGGAACCCCTGAGATAGATAGACTCCTGCAGGCTTTTTGGCCTAGAAAAGTTTAATAAAATTAAAAAGAGCACAGAGTGCTTTACATGCATTCTATAAAAAGGTTTGACTCATACAAGTCTCTTCATTTTCTCTGTATGTATGCATCGCTTGCTATGTGTTGGAATACACGGGATAGCTGATAAGAGAAGTCCTAAGTACTGAATAATAGATAACTGAAAAACCAACACTTAAATTCTGTAAGACTTTGGGGAAGAGAAAATCAATTTCATTTCATTCAAAAAATATTATAATAGATTTTCTGCTGAGGTAAACTAATCCTAACCATTAGCATCATAATGTCTCTATTTTCTTAAGGCTTTGTTTCTCTGAGTCATAAAACGAAAGGCTGCTGTATCATTTTCTTCCTGCTGCCCTGGGTAATGTTAAAACCACAAACAGATGATCACAGGAGACTACAGAATAAAATCATGCAAAACTATCAACCCTGGGATATGTCTCTGTGAGATGCATACCTGAGGGATGCTGTTGGTCTCTCCCTCTTGCTGTTTTAAGTTTGAATCCACATTAAGTCAGAAAATGAAATAATTTAGTGTGTGTCAACTGCTCTCCTGGTAGACTATGGCTGTTTCTCAGTAGGCCTATTCCATTATCATTTGAGAACTTCTGCCAGGACCATAAATTTACATAATCCCTGCCTACACTGTACCTGAGCTGCAGAAAAGGAGAATGCTTCCTGTGTTTAGTATAGTTTATAGGCCTATAATTTCTAATAAAACTTTCCAGCGGACAGTTTCATCCGTTCATCCTGGAGACTTGGGTTTTGGTAACTGTTGAAATGACTTTGGTGGTTTCACAGTCTAATCTCAGTGCCCATTTGAACTCAACATAAGAATTCCAAAGAATTTAGGACAGACTATTCCAGTGGCACGTCAAAGGGAAATAAATGCTTCCTCACCTTGCCCGGCTATTGTTCATTGCTGACAATAAAGAAGGCATGCTCCTTTGAAATTATGAATTATTATATAATTATTACCAAGAAAGAAAGGGGACAGAGCAAAAGGAGAAATGACCATGTTAAACTGGAGAGAAACTTTTTGAGGGATGGTCTACACCCAGAAATTGCACCACTTTAACTAAGTCTGTTTCTAAATTGATATGCTTAAACCAGTGAACACTCAGACTGGGTTAAGAGTGGCTAAGCATGATTTAGCCTAATGAAACTAGATTGATGTTAGCCACTCAAATTGATTGAGCATCAACCCAAGGGGATTGCACTGATTTAGTCACATGAATTTAGAAACAAATGTAAAATGATACAATTTCTGGATGCAGAGCAGTCCTTATATGCCACAGTTGCATACGCTTGCAGCACTAATAATAGATGGCTATGGCCATTCTCCATTTTCAGTTTTGAAAAAAGGCTGTAGCTTAATGATTTCGAGGAGACAGAACTTGTTTTTTTTTCCTTTCTAATGAAATTTATTTTATTTTCCATTTTTGCTTAAATCAGCACAAATTGTTTAATTGTTAAGGCATTTTTAAGGCACTAAATAGAGAGCCAGTAACATAGCATGTGGTTCCTTTCTTCATCCTCTTCTTTGGATAGCCATCAGAGATTAACATCTTGAGGTAGAACCATCTGTTTACATGGATACTTCCTTGGGTTTTGGTATTAGTTTGATTTCCTCAAGGTCTGCCATGTATTTAGTATGTGGATAGGGTGTCTGGATTTTTTTACGGACGGATTTTGTGTTTACTATTTTTTAAAATAGCTTCATGGGATCCCTTGTGGGGCATATATAAAACCACTTTGATGAAAAACACTTGCTGGCATAAGCAATATCCAATGAATTTGTCTTTTAGGGTTTTATTTCTATTAAAAATAGCTTTGTTACTTAAAGTGTGGTAAAAAAGACTGTGTAAAACTGGCAAACTCTTATTCCATAGATCTGCTCCCTGTGTGCAATCAGTGTCGGGGTTCTTCCCTTTGGTGACAAAAATAAGTTTTTAATCACTTTTTTTTTTTTTAACTCTTCTTGGCCCTGCAACGCAAACACAGAGAAAAGAGAATGAGCCCAACTCTGCTGCTTATTGTGTATCAACAGAATTGTTGGGCAAGTTCCAAACAGGTACACTTGTGCAAGCCCAGTGAAGACAATGGGGGTTGGACATGTGTCACAGAGGACAGAATATGGCCTGCACTTTTCTCTTTTTAATTAACCAGTGCTTTTAAGAAAGTCAGAATGCACACAGCTTGCCTTTCAAATCTCAGGCTGAGTTTGCAGCCTTGACAGATGGAAAACTCCACCTTTTAACTTGTAAACTGAGCACATTTGATGTGGAAATTAATGAGAGGAAAAAATGTGGAACCACGGGGTGTCATTTTTCAAATTAGACCTTCATTTTAAGCCAGAGACTATCACAGGGTATGCATTCCACATGGTAAAATAAAAAGGAAAAAAACTAAACAATATATGAGCAATCAGAGTATTCGTGAGATGTTAATCACGCATATAAGTAGGTTCCTGAAGCTAAAAATTTGTGTTGCTCTTTCTCCATTGTCTTTCTGCTCCTGTATATTTAGCAACAGTTGTGGTACCTTCCCACTCCCAGGTAGATAAATGAATAGCTGTCTCCAGTGCCCATAGCCATATTGAACCTCCGACAACAAAAGTTACCCTCCTCTGCTGAGACAAAGTGTAGCAAAACCAAGTTGGCCTGACCGGGGTTGGGGAAGATGACAGAGAAAGAATATTGCTAGCTCTGCAACATATTACCCATTCTCTCCCTCTCCCAGTGCCCCAATCCAATACAAGCTTCTACACAGGTGTTGCATGGGGATCAGCATTTTAAAGGGAGAGGAACTGCAGTACCAGCCCTTACCACCGAACCCATAGATCATCATGGCATAAATTAGTTCTGTGGAAACACAAACCAATAATTTCCATGGGTTTCCCCTCTCTGCTATGACTCACCCTGTATGAATGGTTGCATTCTACTGTGGATCTCAAGGAATCTGTGGTTTTTGTAGGCTGAACCACCTGCCACATCTGCAGGGGTCAAATCCCACCCTCCTACTGAGGGAACAATGAAGAGGAAACTCCATGAGTGAGAAAAAGCTATGCAGGGAAGCTTCAGGAATCTAGGTGGCAATTCCTGGCTAAGGGAATGAGAGTTATCTCGGTAGTTAGCTAGATGGCACTAGCCCTCAGGCTGCTGTAATAATGTGAGTGTTTAAAGTCCAATCCTTGCTTTCCTAGAAGAAAAAAGATTCTTAACCTGTTGCTGTGTCCTAATTACAGTAATTAACAATGGTCTCTGTGATATTCGTTTGCCCAAAAGCTGAGGGGAAAGTTTCCTTCTCACAAACCCCCTATCGACCAAGAAAGTACGACTTGCTATTCTGTGGCCTGATTTGAGGATGTGATAATTTGCATTAAAACTGATTGATCGCCTGGAGAAAATGGATTGCTAGCTAATCTACATGATTAATATTTTTGGACAAATCGATTGAGATTATTTTAAAATCATATTTAAAGTTCGCGCCCTATTTAAAATTAGACTGAACAAGGCATTAGAAAAATATACTCAGGGGATGATCCTGTGCCAGCAGGATGATGGACTGCATGCTTCCTATATCTTATTTAAGTTATTCTGTGATTCCTTAGATGGTCATTGACCCTGATGGCAAGCTTCTTGCCACACACTATATAAAATAATTTCCTTCAGAAAGACCTATAGAGAAAAAAAGTCCTTCTTTGTAGTAGTAAAGACTGTAAAGCAGTGGTAAATGCAAGATTGCTAGAGCAGCTGTCGGGGGTGCAAACACACACAATGGAACAAAGCTTCACAGACTAGTCTATAAAAAGGGGAATGACAATAAATACTGTGTAATCAGGTTTTTCACTTTTATGATTATCCACATCTATCTAATACTAGCCCCTTGGACACAAAACTGCACTATTTGAATGGAAGCACTGGACAACATCATAAAACTACAAGTGCTTTTCAACTGCCTCACATTTCCTGACTGATAGAGGGGAGTTTTGCACTTCAAGGAAGTTTTTTTAAGCCATATGAAAGATTTTTTTAGAGTGAGAAGAGGGAACTTGTCATCTCTGCAGTCATTCTTCCTCTCTGAACCCATAACATCCCCTCTGCAACTCCTCCCAGATATCTCAGTAAATAATACATGCTTTGTGAGTGGGTAGGATTTTTCTGTAGTCCATCATTTATAACTGCCTGTCCCCAAAGTATTGCAGAGCAGAAAAAATATCTGCAAAATCTGGAAAGCCCCAAAACAATACATTTTTCAAAATTTCTTAGCTTCATTTTCTCTTTCTCTGTCCTGAGTGAAGTATTCAAAAGAAATCTGCACTATAACAACTGGCAGAGTGAAGACTGACAACTCAAACAGTAATATTTTTTTCTGTCAGATAGGGAGGAAAAGTTCTCCATGTGAACAGAAATGGGTAATAAACCCCCAATGCCTGATTTTTACTGGGACCTCAGCACTTGGCCCAGGTTCTCTATGGCATTCATAACCCCATCACACTGCTCAAGGGGTGCTAAGGGGTTGTAATCTGGCCATAATATACCCAGCAGAGAATAGCCCTGAAAGAGGGGAATCCCTCCTGGCACAAGCATGCAGTAGCCAGATCCTGTGCCCCATTCCCCCCTCTCCTGCAGTGAAGGGGAATTGTTGAGGGATGGAGGGTAAGTGCCCGAGCTGTGGCAGAGTTCCACAACACCAACCCTCCACTGGTACAGGATCATTTAAGAACTCTTGCCAGTGGCATAATTTTAGAGCAGCCCAGAAGCTCATCTAAGTCCCTTCAAGGCAGAGACAGATCCCCGACATGCCCCTTCTTCCCTCCCCCCACCATCCCACTCCCCACATACGAAGTGGTGTTCTGGCACTGGAGAGAATCATAGAAGATCAGGGTTGGAAGAGACCTCAAGAGGTCATCGAGTCCAACCCCCTGCTCAGAGCAGGACAGAATCTAGCTATGTAATTTTAATTCTTGCAGACACAGCTATTAGTACTAGAAAAGTAAATACACAGCTGGAGACCAAGGTCTGAAAACAAGGCCTATGTATCCATATGCTTGTGCTGATTTCTGCTAAGATAGTGATGTGCTGGAAGGAGCTCATGGAAGCTCCTGGTTAATATTCAGTTTCCCCACCAGAAGGAGCTGTGCAGCTTTACACAAGGCCATCAACAGGAGAGACATTTTAAACTCCAAAAAAAGAAAAGTAGGACTTGTGGCACCTTAAAGACTAACAACATTTATTTGAGCATAAGCTTCTGTGAGCTACAGCTCACTTCATCGGATGCATTCAGTGGAAAATACAGTGGGGAGATTTTATATACACAGAGAACATGAAACAATGGGTGTTACCATACACACTGTAACGAGAGTGATCAGGTAAGGTGATCTATTACCAGGACACCACCTTTTGTAGTGATAATCAAGGCGGCATTTCCAGCGGTTGACAAGAACGTGTGAGGAACAGTGGGGGGGGAATAAACATGGGGAAATAGTTCTACTTTGTGTAATGACACATCCACTCTCAGTCTTTATTCAAGCCTAAGTTAATTGTGCTGAATTGGAATTAATCTGCGAACTGGACACAATTAACTTAGGCTTGAATAAAGACTGGGAGTGGATGTGTCATTACACAAAGTAGAACTATTTCCCCATGTTTATTCCCCCCCCCACCACTGTTCCTCACACGTTCTTGTCAACCGCTGGAAATGGCTGCCTTGATTATCACTACGAAAGGTTCCCCCCCTCCTCCTGCTGGTAATAGCTCACCTTACCTGATCACTCTCGTTACAGTGTGTATGGTAACACCCATTGTTTCATGTTCTCTGTGTATATAAAATCTCCCCACTGTATTCTCCACTGCATGCAGCCGATGAAGTGAGCTGTAGCTCACAAAAGCTTATGCTCAAATAAATGTGTTAGTCTTTAAGGTGCCACAAGTCCTCCTTTTCTTTTTGCGGATACAGACTAACACAGCTGCTACTCTGAAACCATTTTAAACTCCAGTTCTCTCTACAGAGATGAGAGACAAGGTGGGTGAGGTAATATCTTTTATTGAACCAATTTCTGCTGTGTTTGCACCCCCTCTTCTTCAGGTCTTCTCCTCTCTATAGGCACTGGCAGCTGCTTCCTCTCTGCCTCTGCTCACCTTCTTGCTAGCTCCTCCGCTCTTCCCTCCCCTTTGTGTTTCACTACAGCACAGCAAGTGTGGAGGAGCTGGCAGAGGGAGATCAGAGAGGAGATAGCTGGCGGCATATGACAACATCAGCTGACCTCAGCTTATCAATCCAGCGTTTGGGGATGGGGGAGGAGGTAAAGTTCAAATAAAGCTGCTCATTAGGTAAGGGATAGAAGGGGCCCGGAGAGAAACACCCTTTGCCACTGAGAATAGCAGGGCCCTAGTCTTTAGCATGTTTCATAAATCAGCTTATAAAGAGTTTACACCTAAGTGACCAGAGAAAATGGTGCTCGCTTGCTAGCAACAACTGAATTTAAAATGGGTCTAACTAATGTTAATTGAATTAGAGCACATGCAACAGTAAACTCAAGCGGCAGATATTGACCCCATCATGTCATGGAGGTGCATCTTTTTGTAACTAACTTTTGTAAATATCATTCTATTACCAGCATCCCTGTGTGGGTCACACTTTTATTGCAGTACACAACAATACAAACACGCCGGCCTTGTGCTATGGATCATACATACCCTATGTGGGTACTGGTTCTTTGTTTAAAGTATGTATGTGCAATACCAGTGTTCAGCCTAAACAGAAAAGAGGGCTGAATTCCCTGCCTCTGATAGAGCTCAGCAACTTTCTGCAAAGACAGACTGTCATCGGTGGGTTCATAAAGCTGCTTCTGAAGAGCAAATGGTCTGCTTTTGGAATGCATCATATTGCAGCTGTCAACTATTTCAGAACATTCTCCTGAAACCTCCCATCCTTCAGTTTTCAGGATATCCCAGGGCCACCCTACAAGCATTTCTCTCACACACAGCACTTCAAATGACACACGTTGAGCACTATACTCTACTTCCATATAATCCGTATATTTTCTTTTCAGGAACAAAGCATAAACATTTCTAGCCTGTGCGCTTACGGCCAGTTGTTAAAAAGTCCTTAGCACTCAGCAGCTCCCATTGACATTAATGGGACCTGCTAGGTGCTGACCCCTTGAAAATCTGACTCAACATATTGCAAGTTGGGTTTAGCAAGTGAGGGACCTCCTGGGTGGTTATGAGAAAATGTGTTTATTTAAACTGGAAAATGATAATAGATTCCCAGTCCCTCATCTTTCCTGTCTACAAGCATCCTCTCTCCATCTAGGAACTTATAGCATATGCATCCCTCTGGTATCTGGGTGCCTCACCATGGTATCTGAGAACACTGTCTTAGCACAAGGAAAGGTGTGCCGGAGGGGGGGGCATGTACTGTTGTTATTTTGGAGGGAAGGGGGCTTCTTATTAAAATACTGGCAGCAATTCCCTGGCTAGTGTCATGTGGGTTCTGAAAACACAATAATACTTTTGTAGGTCTGGGAATTCCCCTCCCTCTTACCCTCCACCCCCTTCACTGTTTGGTTGCAGATGAAGTTAAAAATTGAAAGCTTGTAGCTGGAGGGAATAAACTGTGTATCTGTTCCCAAGTTCAGAAATTACTGAAATCAGATTGTTTATGGCTTTACAAGGACACTGCCGTGTTTTAACAGTCAAAGGCCAATGACAATGCTGTCTTGTTCCTGTTGGAGCTATAGTACTGCTTTTCCTTTTTATGTTCAAAAATTATTGCACGGCCGTTTGTTCCACAAATTAGTAGGATGTATTATGTGGTATAGCTGCTTAATTATGCATATAAGCGTTCATTTTATCAAAACTATACCTTTCACGTGTAAGTCACAGGTAAGGCTGTTGCTTACATGAATTAACCTGACGGAACACACTCATGCATCAATATAAGGCAATACTTAGATCACAATATCACGGCATTCACGGCACATTACATCAGCATGTGATAGCAATGCAACAAAATGATGCTATCTTGTAGTGACATTCTATCAGCCCTAAGATTTGTATTCAGTTATGTTCCACTAGCTAAGTTCAGGATCACCCCCATCAAAATCACAATCATCCTAGACGAGCGACAGCTCTAAGATGCATTTCTGGCACAAGGTCATCACCACATAACACTTGTTGGTGCCCTGCCGTTCTGGAACCTTAAAATTGCCCATTTCTGGTAACCCTGAATTCCTGTAAAAAGGTACTCCCTCCCTCCGGTCAAGCAGAATGTTCAGTGGTATAATGGTCTCAGGGCAGTTCTCATGAACTGCCATCCCCACTGACATCCTTCAGAGAAGTCCCAAAGACTGACCTACCCTCTCACTCACAAATTTGGCCCACTCACTCTGAAATGAGGCATCTGGATGGAATGGTGCATGGAAACTGGCACTGCCACTTTCGGTGTGGTGCCTGGGCTGAGGCTGGGTGAATTCAGTTTCCAGTGCCATCAGTCTGGCATCTTTCACAAATGGCACTGGAGACTGAGATATACCTATGAGATCGCCTTCGTGTTTCAATTGCCCGAGTTGCACTGAACCTTGGAGGGTTACTTGTCAGTTATCACAGTCCTCCTTGATTCTTTTCTATGAAATGAGTCCATTTTGCTGGACAAAGAATGTTATGCTTCTCGGAAGCAACTAAGTTCTAAATGATTTTCCTTTTGGCCCATTAGCCTGTTCCTGCTGTTAAGAAAGGACACCCTGCTCATGAGTTAAATGTCCACAACAAGTGATGAAGAATGCTCAAGAGATTAGCTTGGTTCATCTCCATTTTGTCCACATTTCGTATGAAATTTGATGTTCTTGCAGATGACGAATTACATAAAAGTCCTTGAACTAGTGCCAAGCAATGTCTTGAAGGGTGGCCTGTGTGTAGTGTATCAAGCCAGATGGGCAGGACAAAGGCTGAAATAGAAAAGCAAGATAAAAAGAAGGGAGGGCAGGACAATAGAATAGTGATAATTAAATAAAGCAGCAGTACAAGATGCTGAGGACTCAATTCTGTGTTTAATTACGTGACTGTGCGTCCTACTGATTTTAACAGAAGTTACACTTGTGCAACTGAGGACAGAATTGGTCCACTGAGTGTAAACAGTGGTGTAGTAAGAGTGCCATTCTTCAACTGGCCAGCAGCATCTGAGAACTCGATGAAGTAACCACCAATGGCTTTAATTTAATGAACCTTGTTGTGAGATACTGACTTTCATCACCATCTTTGTCCATCACTCCACTAAATGGGAATAGTATTGCTTTAAAGACAACAACCAACAACACCACCCAGAAAAAGTTTTTTAAAAAATGGGTCAGAGCACAAGGCATAGTTTAGACAGGGACCTCTCCCTCCTCCCAATGAAGAAAAAGGATGCCTTTTAAGAAACAGTTTCCAGGTGCGAAACTTAAAGACAAGGATTCCTCCCTCCTACTTCTAAAGGTTAGACTGGGTTTGACCGGGTAATCCCCTCTTGAGTTACAATTCACCTACAATTCCAATATATTTTGGGAGACACAGATTTTATTCACATTTTCTAATATGTGCAAGAGAAATATTTTCTCATTTTTCAGCTCTTACATAAACAATTTATTTATTTTTCCCTGTTGACAGAATTTTTTTTCCTTCAGCAGGGATATTAAATGTAATGGGCCAAACTCTTCTCAGTTACACCACTCTAATAATAAATAAATGTATAAAGCACCCCACCCCGCAAAAAAGTGCTCAGGGTGGTGAACAACAAACAATTTCTCGTTAACTAATGAAAAGAACTACCCCAGCCTCAACAAATTTCCAAACAAGGGAGAGTAAACAAAAATCAATAAGAACAATGAAATAGCAACAGTGGTTGTAATTTAAAAACAATGCTGAAAATAATGTAAGTAGAGTCAGAATGAGCTCTACCCTGACATCTGGTGGTGAGCTGTGGAAAAGGACTTCAGGGGCTGATCTCATTTGCATGGGCACGCCCACCCTGCCTAGCATGATGGACTACTTGCCCAAATGGTCACGTTGGCTGCTGTGGGATCCCCAGTCTCTTTGTTATTTGGGGCAGGAGTAATAAAGGGTTGTTATCCTGGTTATGTGAATCAAGGACAGTAGAACTGTACTTGGCATTTTCTGACAGAGAGACTCGTCCTCAACTAAGGAGCACTCACTAGGCAAGGTAACTGGGTTCCAACTCCCACTGAATGGAGAGGGTGGGTTGACTGAGTGGTAGACAGTGTGGGTCCCCAACATTATTTTGTCTCTCCACTGTGTAATAACAGAGCTAATTTTGGCTCCCTTAGGAGTCTGTTACATGCTGCAGAGCTGAAATCACTGATACCTAGGTCTAAACATTAGACCTACTTTGGGCGTGTGGTGCACCAGCACTGAGGTTCCCCTACTACCAGCTAAAAATCACTGAGAGCTCAAGTTACAAAGCGCTGAGATCACTGAGAGCTGTGTTAAGGGGTGGGGCCTGAAGACAAGCTGGTGAGCAGACAGCAGGGAAGAGAGTGGAGCGGGGAGCTGGCAGAGAGGAGCGGACAGCAGGATGGCTAGTGGAGAGGTGCAGAGAACAGAGTGGATTGGATAGCAGGGCAGCTGGCAGAAAGGAGTGGCCAGCATGATGGCTAGCGGAGAGGTGCGGAAAGGAGCAGGTAGCAGGGCAGCTGGCGGAGAGGAGCGGCCAGCAGGGCAGCTGGCGGAGAGGTGCAGCTGGTGGTGAAGACTGCAGCAGAACCCCCATGGAGAGGTGTGGCACTCGGCTGTCAACCTGAGCAGCGGAGCATGTAAGATGCCCCCCATACCTCCCTCCACTTCCACCCAGGCTGGGAGGTAAACTCTGCAGAGGAACTTCTGAACTCTGGGGGGTGGAGGGGCCTATTGGGTTGCTGGACTTAAAACCCTGAGGGGAAAAGGACACTGTCAAACTTATTTGGGGGTGGGTCTGTTGCTCATGGCTGGTGTTATGAATCCTGTTAGTGGTGTTTCCCTCCTTTATTAAGAGGTTTTTGCTACACTCAGACTCTGTGCTTGCGAGTAAATTTAAGTATTGCCTCTTAAATGCACCCAGGGGGATGGTATAGGTCACTGGGTGGGGGCTCGAGCCGGTTTTGCATTGTGTTATTGAAACGGAACCCCTAGATACTGAACCCGGCCTTTGTTGCTGCCAACTCTGATGGGCAGAAGGGTTACAATAATAAGCATTTAAGTATTTTTAAATGTGGGGAGAGATAAAGAAAGCTAGATTTCAGCAGGGAGCAAGTTCCACACTATCAGGGCTACCACAGCAAAAGCTCAGTTGTTTACCGACTTCAGGCATGACGACGTCCCCAGGCACCGAGAGGGATGTGAGTGCAAAACTGCATTAGCTGGAGGTTCCAGGAGAAGATCTCAAATCTAGCCAGGGCTATTCTTCCAAACTAGTTTTCTGTTCTTACCATCACATAAAATCTGTTTATAGCTACTTTTGGATTTGAATCAATCAATCTAATAATCACACCGGTTTCTCCATTTACAGAAAATGAGCACGTCAATGGATTACCTGACTTTGTGGGCTTCATAAAACACCATTTTTTATTAAATATTGAAAAATCAGGATTTATCACTAAAATTAGTTAAGATGTAAAAGCAGATTGTGACTATGATTGCTACTTCCTTGTAATCCTATAAACAAGGAATATCTATCCTACTCATAATGGACTAAATTCATCCCCAGCGTAACTCCATTAGTCAATAGATTTACATCAGGGATTAATTTGGCTCATAATGTTTAGGTATTACATGGATATAAATTAATGTAATTGACAAACATATTGGTGATTAGCTCAAAGCCTATAGTGAAAGTCCACCATAGCCACTAACACTCCGTAGAAAACAAAAATAAAACAAACCCCATAGCCCTGCATTCTCCCATCTGCTATATTTTATGTGGTTGTGGTGTAATGAATTTTATTTGTGGGCCCATCCTAAAAATCCTTACCCTCAAAGTAGTCCTTATTCCTGAATAGTTCCATTGACCTATTGGGATTGTCTGCGGGAAAATTTCTGCAGGACTGAGCCTTTCGGCCCCAATCCTGCAAATGCGTGACTTCAGTTACACTTGACTCAGTGACTACACACATGCATAAAGTTAAGCAGGTACATAAGTGAAGGATTGGAGCCTTAGTTTATAAGCCTTTAGGAGCAGGAATGTTGCCTTCTTACATGTTTTGTAGAGAGATGAGCACACTATGGGGGATAAAAAAATCTTTTATGTATTTCTATTAAAATTTTATAAAGAGATAATGATGTTTTAAAAAAATTAAAAAGAGCCCTCGGTCCTCAGCGAGACTGGTTTGTCATCACTGCACCACCCTCAGACACACTCCCATGACTCCACAAGTCAACTGAGGCCAGTCCTGCCTCCACAGCCCTCATCTTACCATCCCATGCTGAGTGCTAGGCAGAGAATACATGACACCTTAAAACCAGGACGCAGCTATGAGCTGACAGTATTACTGGTTTCTGTATAGATGTAAGCAGTGTCAGGATGAGCTCCACCCTGACATCTGGTGGTGAGGTGTGGCAAGTTGTGGAAAAGAACTTCAGGGGCTGATCTCATTTGCATAGGCACACCCACCACGCCTAGAATGAGACCATAGCTGCCCAAATGGTCACTTTGGCTGCTGTGGGATCCCCAGTGTCTCTGTTATTGGGGCAGGAAGAATAAATTGTTATTACCCTGATTATGGGAACTGTGCTTGGAACTGTACGTGGCCTTTTGTTATGATGGAGGGATTCACCATCAACTAAGTAGCACTCGCTAGGCAAGGGTCATGGGTTCCAAAACTGTGTGAATGGAGAGAGGCTGGGGACAAGTATTAATACTTGGTGGCATGGGCCCCTTGGTGAGGGCCTTACATGCTGATTGCACTTCCTCCTCTCTCCACTGTGGAATATCAGAGCTAATTTTGATTTCATTAGAAGTCTAGTTATAGGCTGCTGAGCTCACTTTGGGCTGACAGTGCACCAGCACTGGGGCTCCCCTACTATAAGCTGAATTCACCTAAGAGCTGAAATCACTGAGTGTTGTGTTAAGTAGTGGGGGAGCCTGAAGATATATTGTGGAGCAGGTTGCGGGACGGCTGGTGAAGCAGTTCGACACGGAGCAGTGTGTGGATGGCAGGAGCTGCTTGTGGGCCGTGCAGCTGAGCGAAGGAGTTCGTGGGGCGGCTGGTGGAGCGGAGTGCAGCTGAGCGAAGGAGTTTTGTGGGGTGGCTGGCGGAGCGGAGCGCCGCTATGGAGCTATGGGGCGGTCAGCTTCAGATCACGTAAGGTGCCTCTTACCCCCGTCCCATTTCCACCCAGGTTGGGAGGTAAAGCTCCGCCGATAAACTTTCGAACTCTGGGGCTGCCCTGACCAGGGACAGAGACTTTTGGGGCATTGGACTTTTGGGACTTTGGGTGATTTGGGGTTGCTGGACTCAAGAACCAAAGGGAAAAGGGCATGCCCCAATTTGCCTGGGGGGGGGTTGTTTTTGCTCATGGGTTGTGTTATGAATCCTGTTGGTGGTGTTTCCCCAACATAATGCCACATTGTTTCTCTCTGTTATTAAAAGGCTTTTGCTACACTCAGACTCTGTGCTTGCGAGAGGGGAAGTATTGCCTCTTGGAGGCGCCCAGCGGGGGTGGTATATATTTGTCCCAGGTCACTGGGTGGGGGCTCGAGCCGGTTTGCATTGTGTTATTGGAATGGAACCCCTAGATATTGAACCCGGCCCTTGTTGCTGCCAACTCTGACGGGCAGAAGGGTTACATATATATTAGACAGACAGAAATCAGTGAGCAGCTTCAGTTAACCCGCAGTGTAATTCATCATAGTATATTGCAATACAGCTAAGGCAGAGGGGAATTTAATTCCTACAGCAGCAGAGGACCCTAGCAATTAGAGAACTATGAAGAGCAGGATTTAAATTCATTCAGCAGCACATCAGTATTTGATACCATAGCCAAATATTATACCTTTACTTCATCCTACCATTCCAGCAAAACAGAGGATTATTTATTTTCCCACAAGCATGAGCGTGTTGCATTTTTTTTGAAAGGCAGAAAAATGGAAGGGGTTCAGGGGTGCAGTGTGTGAGAAGCAGAGTAAGAAACAGACACAGGGTAAGGGCCTGATCCTGACATTTTTACTCACATGAGTTATCGTTATATACACAAGTAAATGGCACTGCTCTCACATGCAAGGATTTCCTGCAGGAGTAAGAGTTGCAGAATCAGGCACCACTATTTTAAAAAATGAAAAACAAATCTCTAGTATATCCCATCTACACACACACACACACACAGAGAGAGAGAGTACATGTTTTGGAATCACCAGTTTTAAAACCAAACCCAGTTTAAATTATTTTTTAAAAAAATGCTTGAAGGTATGGATAAAAATATCCTGCGAACCATTGGTGCACATCTAATTATGTACAATAGTTAGTGCTGTGATAGTAACCATTTAAAGGCAGTGATGATTCTGTTGCACAGTAGGGGAAGTACAAAAAGGTCTGATTTTCAGGAATACAAAAAGAGCCAAATGAATGTGACTTGAAATAAAATTCAGCTTTAACGCTGTTGGAAGCCAACCCTGTGACCTTCTGTTTCGGAGTACTGCACCACCACACCCATAGGCCTCCATTTCATGTTTCACCCTAGACAGTCCCCAGGATACCACAGCTGCAGAATTCCCTCCCATTAGCTGCAGGAATCCAGGATATCCATGGCAACCAGTCTCTAACCCCAGGGAGAAGGCAGCAGAATTGAAAGGCTCCATTCTGTTTCTACATCTACAGCTCAGTAAATTGACAGCATAGTAGTTTCCTTAGCAGCATTAGATTAGGATGTGCATTTCTATCTTTTCTTTGTTTCCCTCAGCCTCTGCAGCTCTCAGCATAGGTTGGTGAATTCTTCACTGGAGTGCTTTCCTGAAAAGCCCTCAGATACTGCTAATTTTGCTGGATTGGTTTATGTATAACAAAGCATACTTTTTGCTGACAGTCTTTTCACACTCTTAAATACTCTAGTATTTAATAGGCATGCCTTGCAAATTACTGACAAACATATAGGTTCCAACCATGCCAAGTCTTTTGTAGTGCGGCTCCCAGAAACCAGGCAGCTACATAATAAATAGGGTTTTATAACACAATTAAATTGCAAGATCAAATAACTAACCATTATAAAGTGATTGTTTATGCCACAGATATTTAGACAGGATAACAGATTGCACATTGCTTTCTCTGTCTTTGCCAGTGTAGCCTGAATAGCTAATTTGCACACCATAGCCCTGTGGAATTGCAGCGAGACCCCAATGTATTTGCAGAAAACCTGTCAGCAGTAGACCATTCGGTCCACAGACTCAAAGAACTCACTGGTATAGGCTTTAACATTGATTTCTGTTCATTTGTTACATCAGTGGCCCGAGAATTACAGGACTGCCAAAAAATTCTGAACTCTGTTCAGGAAGTTTTTTCATCTTTTGTTAATTATCTGATATTTTTGGATATCTGGCTAAATCTGAGTTTCATTTAGGATTTGTATTCCTTGAATGGCACTTTTTGTTTCACTCTGACACACTTCTTGCCAGCTTTTGAAAGAAAAAAAGCAGAGTTTAATGTGAATATAGCCTCACCGAGCAGTCCTGACTCCCTGAGCATGCAGCAAGTGATAACAAATTTCTGTGTTCTATCAAGGTTGGTTCCGATTTCCGTAATGCATCACTTTAAAGGGGACTGAAAGTCAGACATCTTAGCTTATCCCTTCCAGGGGGAGAACAGTGAAAAAGACTTTTGGAATTACACATGCAAGAATTTGACATTCCTTTTCCTAGTTCACACAAAGTACAGTACATCTATGCATACTTAATGAAGCTCCTCCAGTATTAATCAGGGGCAGGGTAGACCATTAAAAAATGTGATTCATGCAGCCTTCCTGTCTCACCCGTTAAAAAGTTATTAACTGTCTTCATTATATCTAAGGGTAATGGCTGGCTAGAGTTCTATCACACATTGCTATCAACTTTTTTACTTTGCTGGCATTGCAAATTAGGGCTTCAGATTGTCAGCAAAAAAAAAAAGGTTTGAAGAGCTTGGAAAAGGAAAGTATTCGATGTGATGTTTGCAGAAGAGCTAAAAATAGAATCAGAGTAACAGTCACCCCTGTACAGGGGGCTAACAAGAGCTACATATAAATCCCAGTTAAGCCCTTAGGGCTTATAATTTACTGTGTTAATATTACCCCTTTTTGACCCAAGCGGCTAGTCAAGTTCAAGGCCCTGGGGATGTTCCAGATGGAAATAGTAGTTGATGGAGTCTGGTATTTTCTTTGATGCAGTCTTGTTTATGTACAAGGAATGTATGAAGTCCTGTACCTCTGAACACAGAAGGAGCCAAGAAAAAAAAAAAAAGGAGCAGTTTCTTATTGTACATCCTCCAAGCCTCTTTAGCCAACGCCAGATCCTAAAGCTCTTGCTCTCTCTCTAGCTTTTTCCAGGGTCACACTGTCCATACAGGCTCCTGCTTGACTTTCTTGTCTCTCCTTTTCTCTCTGTTCTTGTTTGTTCTCAATTTCTGTGTGAACTGTCTTCCCTGTTACCTCACCCCACCCCCACATACATACCCAAAACAATACTCAGCCAAAAGTTACCCGGCAGGTTCACTCACATACCTTTTGTTTTAGGTGGGGGCTTAAGCTTCCAGTTATATTAATTGAAGGGTGAGTGCACACCTATCAATCTCAATGGGGTTCTAACTCAACCCATAACTAGGTTTTGCCCAGCTCAAACCACCACCCCCATCTCTGCTTTGCTCATCATCCTGATAAGGCCTAAAAGCGTTACACCCAACAACCCATCCCAAAACAGAAAAAAAGAAATAATTGACAAATTTAAAATGATACAAGATTTACTGTTCACATATATACAGTGGCTTTCTGTCAAGATGTTTTCACATCATTGTGACTTACCCAGGGTACAATCCAGACTGAGCAGCTGTGTCACCCCGTCCTCCAACCTGGGGTGCCAATTACACTGCTTTGCTGCTGTAGCTTCCAGCCTGGATTGCTCACAAACACACGTATGTCACTCCCACTTATGTCTGAGTGCGTGCTTCAGCCAGCCAGCCAAACCAAGGCTCTTACCAGGCTGAATTATACTGCAGGGTGGTCCCAACACCAATCCCAGTCCCAGATATTCCCCTCCCAAAACGTATGTCCTGTACTGCCCACCCCTCTCTTCGACAATACAATTGAAATAGGTATGCAATTTCATCAATGGAAAAAGTATGCACACATTTTGCTATCCCCAATGGAGTTTCCCAAACACTTCAGTTTAAAGACATTGGATTAGATAAAACAATAAAACAAGTTTATTAACCACAAAGAGATGGATTTTAAGTGAATACAAGTAATAAAGCATAAAAGTCAGAAATGGTTACAAGGGAAAAAAATGATAAAACACAACTAATGCCTAACTTAACAAACTGTGTGGAAATCAAAGCAAAGTTTTCCTCACCTCATGCTCTCCATAGTCTTACTGGCCAAATATCTTCAGTCAAGACCTCTTCTTCTGTTAAGCAGCTGCTACCTTTGTCCGTTCACATGCAGTGAATTGATGGACAGAAAGTGAGAGAAGAGGAGGGGTGTCTTGGGGTGTTTGTCCTCCTTTTTAATAGGGTCAGTCCCCCTCCCCCTTGGAAAACATTTCCAACTGAGATTCAGGAGACAGAAAGTCTACAGGAAAGGGTGCCCCCTGCTGCTTTTCCTCACCTGTTGGAGGTTCTTTTTTTTCCCTTCCTGCTTGATGACTCTGTTTACTGCTTAAATGCAAATTAAGCAGAGCACACATTTCTTTGACTGAGACAGACCTGTTTGCCTCAGTTTGGAACATCTGTTAAGAACAGCATGCAAAATGTTCTAACTTCACATACGATGTTGCCACACATTTTATCAGGAGAATGTGGACCAGCAAATTATGACTTTTCAGATGATACCTTGCAAGACAACATACCTTATACAAAGATTATTACAATTGGGTGTGGACACTGGGGTATATTCTGTCACAATCACCAACGCAAAATGAATTTTATTCCCATCTAAATCTCTGCAAAGAAATCCACAGAGAGAAAAGCCAAACAGCCTTTGAGGAGTGCCTATTGTTGCTGTGAAATTTGGTGACTGAGGCAAATATTGATTGCCAGCCTGTTTCAGGCAATGGTGCAAGAACATCAGTGGGGATGTGCTCCTCTGGTGCCCCCACAAACTACTATAGCAAAGGGCTTCTCTCAGTTTTAGAGTGGGGGCCCTTCTTAGCAATGCAAGCATCACATTTCCTGTGCCACTTTTCTACATCCTGATTGTGTTTTACCCAATAGAAATTCTCCCTTAGCTTAGCTTGGGCTTTTGCAACCCCAGAAATGTTCAGTAGTTTTAAAATCATGACATAACCTCGGTACCCCCTTTTTCAATGCATCTGGTGCAACCAGCTGGCACTTGTATTGTTCACCCACTGGTTTCTCCCATCTCCTATATGATATTGCCCACAGTGACCAGAAAGCTTTTACTGGGGTGTTGTGAAGGCACTATATTCCAGGGTGGCTGCATTTGCTGACTGATTTTCCAATCACACACTCTCCTGATATCAGGATCCTCTCTTTGGTTTTTAGTTGATCCTCTCTTTGGTTTTTAGTCCATTCCTGCCACCTCATCCACATTGTTTCAGTGGATGGACCAGGACCATGGGCTCTGGGAATTGGAGGAGTGGAGGGACACTTCTCCCCTTGAGCGTCTAATTCATTACTTTCCTGCTCAAGGAAGTGCTTGCAATTAGTCACCCACAAGGCTGTCTGGACAAGAGACCAGCATTCTTATGCTCATGGCCAGACCCATATGTGATTGCAGTGCTATAATTTCACAGTTTTTCCAACCACTTGATAAGCTGTCCCACAGGATTCCTGAATCTAAAGAGTCATTGCAAGGAAGCATGATCTGCTATAGATTTAACCCAGGCTAGGAGTTCCTTCACATACTGCAATAATTTCTCTCAGGGATTTAGACTTTTGCTATAATAAACTACCACCCTTTCAAGCTGCTTGTGTCACTAGTGCCCCCAAACCATAAGCAGTAGCATCTGTGTCCAGTATGAAAAGGGGGGTTGAAATATGGATAGGCCAAGATCGGAGCTGTCACCAGAGCATTTTTCAAACACTGAAAACGCTAATCAGTTTCCCTTTCTCACTCTACCTATGCATGGGTTTTGCAATATTAGCAAACCCAACAATAAACCTTCTGTAATAGGAGCAGAGCCCTGTAAAAAATGGGTGTTTGGGGAGCTGACCGGCTCTGGCACACCTCAATATTCTTTTTCCTCAGTGGAAATTCCCTCCTCACTAACTGTGTGCCCAAGATACATTATTTCTTTTTGAAGCATCTCATGTTTCCTTGGGTTCAATTTCAAATTGGCTGCCTTCAGCTTCTCCCAGATCCTTTGTAAATGCTTTAGTTCCTGCTCAAATGTTTTAGCATTTGATATCACCTAGATGGTACAGACAGGCTGAGAGAGGCATGAATGCGGCTGATGTGTTTCACAAGTCCAGAGCTGTCATAAATACAAAGGGAGGGGTAAACCCCTCTGAAATCCCTCCTGGCCAGGGGAAAGCTCCTCTCACCTGTAAAGGGTTAAGAAGCTAAAGGTAACCTCGCTGGCACCTGACCAAAATGACCAATGAGGAGACAAGATACTTTCAAAAGCTGGGAGGAGGGAGAGAAACAAAGGGTCTGTGTGTCTGTCTATATGCTGGTTTCTGCCGGGGATAGACCAGGAATGGAGTCTTAGAACTTTTAGTAAGTAATCTAGCTAGGTATGTGTTAGATTATGATTTCTTTAAATGGCTGAGAAAAGAATTGTGCTGAATAGAATAACTATTTCTGTCTGTGTATCTTTTTTGTAACTTAAGGTTTTGCCTAGAGGGGTTCTCTATGTTTTTGAATCTAATTACCCTGTAAGATATCTACCATCCTGATTTTACAGGGGGGATTTCTTCCTTTCTATTTACTTCTATTTTTATTAAAAGTCTTCTTGTAAGAAACTGAATGCTTTTTCATTGTTCTCAGATCCAAGGGTTTGGGTCTGTGGTCACCTATGCAAATTGGTGAGGCTTTTTATCCAACATTTCCCAGGAAAGGGGGGGTGCAAGTGTTGGGAGGATTGTTCATTGTTCTTAAGATCCAAGGGTCTGGGTCTGTAGTCACCTAGGCAAATTGGTGAGGCTTTTTACCAAACCTTGTCCAGGAAGTGGGGTGCAAGGTTTTGGGAAGTATTTTGGGGGGAAAGACGCGTCCAAACAGCTCTTCCCCAGGAACCAGTATTAGTTTGGTGGTGGTAGCGGCCAATCCAAGGACAAAGGGTGGAATATTTTGTACCTTGGGGAAGTTTTGACCTAAGCTGGTAAAGATAAGCTTAGGAGGTTTTTCATGCAGGTCCCCACATCTGTACCCTAGAGTTCAGAGTGGGGGAGGAACCATGACAAGAGCCATCACTTTAAATGGCCACCAGCCTGGTCCTGCTGAGAAAGCAGCTTTTCCCGTCTTTTGGATCCACTTCCACTTGCTAATACCCACTTTTAAGATCCAGTGTGGAAAACCAGATTGAACCTGCTGCAGCATCCAGGCTATCATATATTTATGGTAATGGATAAGAATCCTTTAAAGCAGTGGTGGGCAACCTGTGGCCCACGGGCCACAAGCAGCCCATCAGGGTAATCCGCTGGTGGGCCGCCAGACATTTGTTTACATTTCACGGCCGCCTGCAGCTCCCAGTGGCCGCGGTTCGCTGTTCCCAGCCAATTCTGTGGGAAGTGACATGGGCCTGGCCGACGCTTCCTGCAGCTCCCATTGGCCGACAACAGCGAACCGGGGCCACTGGGAGCTGCGGGTGGCCGCGCAAATGTAAATAAACAGTCTGGCGGCCCACCAGCGGATTTCCCTGATGGGCCGCGTGCCACCCATGGTCCGCAGATTGCTCACTACTGCTTTAAAGTGTCTTCCTTTATTGTCTATAGTCCACACAGAGTGTGGTTCTGCCATCTTTTTCTTAACCAGAGCAATGGGTGAGGCCCCACTTATGCCCTCCTGATGCATTTCCTTGATGGTCTGTAGTGCCTCTTCCCTTTTTGCTACTGGTAACCAGTGAGGTGGGTGTTTAATGGGTCTGTTTCCCCCACATATCAATCTTGGCTGGACCAGTATTGTACAACCTATATCTCTGTTGGCGCAAGAGAATAACTGCTGATTCCTAACCAGAAAGTCTCAGACTATTCTGCTGTTCCCCATTGAAGTGTACAGCACTGCACTGGAACAAATCCAGTAGAAACTCTGGGAGTCACCTTACCCCTTTCCTCTTTGTAGTCTTCTTCTATACCAATATTACCAGCTCAAATTTTGTAACTGCTATTTCCTTTTTACTATTTTCTCTTTTTCAGAAACATTCTGCAAGTAAATGGATCAGTTCATGTATCAGATCCACAAGAGCTTTAGATTCAAGATTCCCCTGATATCCTGGGTCTCAAAACCAGTTTCAATCACTCTTCATCTTTCCCTTGCTAGAATGGTACCACAGCATGTAGCTGATATAATGGTTTCTTCCCGAGGGGGCAGGACAATTCCTTAATTGCAAACCAGTTGCCTACAAACCATGTGTCTCACGTGGGCCATATCTTTAAAGGGAATTTCCACGACACCTATCCTGGCACTGAATTCGCAGTTAATAGCCATAATGAAATCCAAGCCAATTATTAGCTCATCCACTATTTCAGCAACTCAGACTTCTTACTCAAATTTTAGAGGTCCAATCTTCAGACACAATTGTCTCTGTTTCTGGACAGTTGGCCCTGCCCTAGTCTCCATTTCAGACGAATTAGGCAGTTCAGGTTTGGATCCCCTGTTCCCTGTCCTTTTTCGCCTGTATGGTCTAATAAAAAATTATGTTTGAGCCTGTGTTAACTATCCCCTATACACATCACAGATCCTATTACAAACTCAATAGCCCAACTCCATTGTTGTTGTTTAACTGCCCAGATCTAAACAAAAACTGTGGAGTTAATGCTTGTATCTCCAAATTTTGCCCCTTCAGCTTCCCCCATTTCCCAAACGGAGAGAGAGGCTTTCACTAGACACCTGTGACAAGCAGTCTTGGCCTACCTTTAATTTATAAGGATCCTTCTTTTTGTGGCCAGTTTTGTTACTGTGCCAGCATTTATCTGAACTGTCTCCTTTAATTTTTGCATTTTTACCAATTTTCCTGGTTTTAAAAACCAAATTTATCATCTGTTCTAATAGTTCAAAATGGTCATGAACCAGATTAGTCTCCCCGTTAGGAACCAGGGCATAGGCGGTCAGACCTAGTGGTCAGAGCAGGAGCTGGTGTTGGAAGGTAAGCCTGAAGTGCTGCCCTGTCTAGCTTCTTTGAGGTGGTGAGAAGGGAGCGTTAAAGACCCAGAGCCCCCGCCGCCCTGGGTTCAAGATATTCCAAAACCGAGGACTTGTCCCCATTGATCCCTACACCCCCATTTCATCATACATATTAGACACAGAGCTGTACTTACAGGGCTTATGGCAATCAGCTTCCCTCTTCTTCACTAGTAGTTGCTTCCTGTTCTGGTGAACTACTATAGAGAAAGATTTAAGTACTTGGTGGCAAACCGAGCCTCTCAAAGCATCTGTGGCCTCCTTTTGCTGATCTAGATTTGCAAGACACCTATCGTAGTCCAGCTGTGCATTTATCAATTGGTCCATTGCCAGTCTATCCTAGAACACCTCATGATACCCAGGAACACAAGTCTCTGCAGGTCCTCTGCCAGTTCAGGTGAGGTTTCTTCTTTCTCCGTCCTTCTAGCTCTAAACTGTGCCCTGGCCAGCTCAGATTGATATTTAGTTCCATACTGCATGTGAAGGGCTTGTACATGGTCTGGATAACTCTATCCTCTTCTCTGGGGATAAGTTCTCCAGAGCTGAGCCACCCAAGTTGACTGCTAGTAACCCCTCTATCTTCCCAGCCATTGATTTGAGCTGTAACACTGCACTGAGCCAAATAAGCCTCCCAGGGAGAATTTCCTTAAAGGTATCAAGCTTTTGCATTATTTGAGCTGGGACAACGTGACCTCTTCCCTCTGGGCCTCTGTGGGTTATAAATGGGGTAGAAAAGGGTCATAAATGTCCAGTCTTACCCTTGTTCTCTGCCTGGCTCAATTCTTCATCCAAGTGGCTGCCTTCCACTGTGATTTGCTTCTGGAGCTGAACTTCCAGCTCCTTAACTGCTTGCTACAGTTCATCTCTGTTACCAAGTTCCAAGGTGGCTAAACCTTACTTGGTTCCCACGACTTCATGGAAAAACTTTTGGCCTATGGCAGGTCAATGAGATGACCAGCAATCAGACTGTCTTGCCATTCCAGCCTGGGAGCTTTCCAGCTGGGCTTCCTAACCTCTCCAGATTCTTTGCAGTTGTTGCTCCAACAGAGATTCGATGTTCATCTGTAATTCAACCCTCAGCCCTTTCTGGGAATCCTACAGACGCTGCTTTAATTCCTTTTGTGAAGCCTCCAGCTTCTGTTTCAGGTCTTGTTTTAAATACTGCTGGCTATTTTTTTTCATTTCTGCAAACACCTCCATTGTGTGTTCCAGCCTGGTTCAACAGGAATCCTCTCTATCTCTTTGTAAAATTGATCCTGCACCTGAAACCAGTGTTGCCCCCTTTTTGACCTGAGCAGCTAGTTAAAGTTCAGGGGCCTTGGAGATGTATCCTCCTTGCGGATGATACTAAACTGGGAGGAGTGGTAGATACGCTGGAGGGGAGGGATAGGATACAGAAGGACCTAGACAAATTGGAGGATTGGGCCAAAAGAAATCTGATGAGGTTCAATAAGGATAAGTGCAGGGTCCTGCACTTAGGACGGAAGAACCCAATGCACAGCTACAGACTAGGGACCGAATGGCTAGGCAGCAGTTCTGCGGAAAAGGACCTAGGGGTGACAGTGGACGAGAAGCTGGATATGAGTCAGCAGAGTGTGCCCTTGTTGCCAAGAAGGCCAATGGCATTTTGGGATGTATAAGTAGGGGCATAGCGAGCAGATCGAGGGACGTGATCGTTCCCCTCTATTCGACATTGGTGAGGCCTCATCTGGAGTACTGTGTCCAGTTTTGGGCCCCACACTACAAGAAGGATGTGGATAAATTGGAGAGAGTCCAGCGAAGGGCAACAAAAATGATTAGGGGTCTGGAACACATGACTTATGAGGAGAGGCTGAGGGAGCTGGGATTGTTTAGCCTGCAGAAGAGAAGAATGAGGGGGGATTTGATAGCTGCTTTCAACTACCTGAAAGGGGGGTCCAAAGAGGATGGCTCTAGACTGTTCTCAATGGTAGCAGATGACAGAACGAGGAGTAATGGTCTCAAGTTGCAGTGGGGGAGGTTTAGATTGGATATTAGGAAAAACTTTTTCACTAAGAGGGTGGTGAAACACTGGAATGCGTTACCTAGGGAGGTGGTAGAATCTCCTTCCTTAGAGGTTTTTAAGGTCAGGCTTGACAAAGCCCTGGCTGGGATGATTTAACTGGGAATTGGTCCTGCTTCGAGCAGGGGGTTGGACTAGATGACCTTCTGGGGTCCCTTCCAACCCTGGTATTCTATGATTCTATGTTCCAGATGGAAGTAGAAATTGATGGAATATGGTATTTCTTTAATGCAGCCTTGTTTATTTACAAGGAATGTACAAAGTCCTGTATCTCTGAATGCAGAAGGAACCAAGGACAAAAAGGGGCAGTTCCTTAGCTTACAGCCCCAAAAGGCTCCTTAGCCAACACCAGACCCAAAAAGTCTCTCTAGCTTTTCCCAGAATCACACTGTGTTGATAGACTCCTGCTTGACTTTCTTGCCTCTCCCTCTCTCTGTTCTTTTTTATTCTTAGGCCTTGTCTACCTGACAGTTTTGTCAGCAAAAGTCAGCTTTTGTCAACAAAACAATGGGGATGTACATGCTACAATGCTCCTCCAGCCAATTTAACTTTCCTGCTATGTCGACAAAATAAAACCACCTCAATGGTAGGCATAGAGCTTTTTGCAACAAAGTTAGTTTGACGCAGTATCACTGTGCTTGCTTATGTTGCCCTAACTGGCCTCCAGGAGGTGTCCCACAATGCCCCTCATGACTGCTCTGGTCAGCAATTTGAACTCCGCCGCCCTGAAGGTACACAGGCATGCATCCCTCCCTCATGGAAAGGCCCAGGAATTTTTGAAATTCCTCTTCCTGCTTGCTCAGCATCGACAGTTCACACAGCATCTTCCCAGCTGAACATGCTGAATTTCCACAACAGATGTGCTCCCGTATAGAGTACACTGGAGCTGTTGGATCCGCTGGGTCGGTGGGGAGAGGAGGCTGTGCAGTTGCAGCTCTGCTCCAGCCATAGGAGCTTTCATACCTACGGGCTGATAGCTAGTGGGATGCAGGAGAAGGGGCACAAAAGGGACACACCGCACTGCCATGCTAAGGTCAAGGAGCTGCAGCAGGCATAACAGAAGGCAAGGGAGGCCAACCGTCACTCAGGTGCAGCGCTGAAGACATGTCGCTTCTACAAGGAGCTGCACGCCATCCTCAGCAGTGACCCCACCTCAACCACCAAGAGCTCCGTGGATACTTTGGGGGGTCTGGAGGCAGCAGCCAGCAGAATCAACCCTGATGATGAAGTGAAGTGGAGTTGGAAGAGGATGTGGAACACACAACACGGTCATCCGGGGACATGGTGAGTCAGGACCTCTTTTTGACTCTGGAGGTATCAAGTCAATCCCAGTGTGCCAGCTCTGGTTTGCCTGAAGCAGGGGACACAAGCTCTGGTTAGCATGCATTTTGCTTTGATACTACACAGTGAGAGAAGCTTAGGCTCTCATGTACTTTGTTATATGGTAGAGGAAGGATAAGGAACAGAAGTTAACAAATGAGCCTATGCAGCTACGCAGTGGGGGGCCCTGCATAAAAATTGTGTTAATGTACACTGGGATGTCCTGGGAATCCTCGATCATGATCTCTAGGAAACTTTTCTGTAAGTATTCTGCAGTCCTCTGAATGAAGTTTCCTTAACCGAGCTGCCTTGTTTCTCCCCCTGTCAAAGGAAACTTTGCTGCACCAACTGGCAATTACTTCTGCGGGGACCAGAGCAGCACACAGACAAGCAGCACATGGACCCACTCTAAAGCTGCATGCATTCAGGAGATGCACTCTTGCATCCTGGGTTACCCTAAGGAGAGAGATGATAGGTTTGATTACCCCAGCCTGTGGAAAAGGGTGCCAATATTCAGAATACTCTCCCTAGGTCCACATAGTGACCCTCATCCTAAGCCACCAAGACCCTTTGTCCCAACTGCCCTCTCCTGCCAAACTCACCATATTTTGGACTCTCACCGAACTGTGTGCTAGCAAAGTGAGAAAGGTGTGTGTAGCCTTAGAGTCATGGCTGTAAGCAAACTCATGATACTGTCTTTGATTATTGTTTCTTTGGCTTCTGCAGATGCGCCCTAGAGGGCCTACTCCTCCACACTGATGCACCACTTCTATCAGATAAGGCGGCTAACCAGACGGAGTAAGGAAGATATGTTTCGCGAAGTGCCGGAGTCAATATATGCAGCACATAGCAAAACAAGAATGTAGAGGGAGACAATCAATGAATGACTCAGGCTGGATAGCTTAGAAAGGACACAGGGGCAGGAGCAGATGATACAGCTGCTGGAGGGCCATGCAGAGATGTTCAAGTCAAGTCCTTCATTACACTGCAGTCTGAGCACATCTATACACAGCTCCCCCTGCAGCCAACACAGAACTCTGTTCCATGTGTGACGGTGTCCCCCATAAGGGTTTACGAAATATGCTTATGAATGTATATATGACATAACTGGAATATGTTTTATGCCACCATATACCATGTAACATATCTCTGAAAAGGTTATGATCTACTGAATCTATTCATCCTATTTGTATGCATGTGTCATTATCATATTCAAAGTTATGAATATTGGCTGTATACTTGTTTGATTTTAAATAACCTTAGTAAAGCATTTAGTCAGCTTCTTCAGAAAATAATTTGCAAGTTAAGTGCCCAATCAAGAAGCACTTAACAAACAATGGATCTTGGAAGGCTCCAATCCACATAAGTCTACCTGAGGGCGTTCAAGGTAGCAATGGCTGCTGCCTGTAAAAACTGAGTCATGCATGGACATATGACTCCAAAACTCCATCTTGTAGCTGGACTTTGCATAGAGAGGAGAGGGTTTCCACCCACAAGAGAAAGTCTATGTAAGCCCTCCATTTTGTCTTCAGCTGGCTAAGGAGAGCCTCTCCACCCCCAAGGATACCTGAAAGAAACTGGAACAAAGGACAGGAACTACAGAGGGTGAAAGTGATTGCTGGACCCAGACTAGGAGGAGAGTAGTCTGTAAAAGGAAGCCTACTTGAATTCCTCCGAGGGTGAGATTTTTATCTGCATTCAGTTTTCTTACTCTATTAGCCATAGACTTGCGTGTTCTATTTTATTTCACTTGGTAATTCATTTTGTTCTGTCTGTTACTACTTGGAACCACTTAAATCCTACTTTCTGTATTTAATAAAATCACTTTTTACTTATTAGTTAACCCAGAGTATGTATTAATACCTGGGGGGGCAAACAGCTGTGCATATCTCTCTATCAGAGTTATAGACAGCGAACAATGTGAATTTACCCTGTATAAGCTTTATACAGGGTAAAATGGATTTATTTAGGGTTTGGACCTCATTGGAGTTGAGCATCTGAGTGTTAAAGACAGGAACACTTCTTAAGCTGCTTTCAGTTTAAGCCTACAGCTGTTAGGGGATGTGGTTCAGACCTGGGTCTGGCTCAAACCAGGCAGGGTACTGAAGTCCCAAGCTGCCAGGGCAGGAAAGCAAAGACAGAAGTAGTCTTGGCACAGCAGTTGGCAGCCCCAAGGGGGTTTCTGTGATCGAACCTGTCACACCATGCTCTTCCCAAATTCCTCCATCCCATTCCTTGCATGTTCTTGGTCCCTTACAATACCCCATGCACTCTGCCCATATGGCTGGTTTCACAATGAAAGCTGGAGTTACACACAGCTGAGAGAGCCGTAACCGACAGACTGTTCCTCATTACCATGTCTCCTGTTTGACAACATTTTTGTGTTTTGTCCTGTTATTAAACATAGTCTTTGAAATAAAATGAGTCTTTATTTGTGCCATGCACACGTTAATTGGTGCGAACGTTCAAACACAGTGGCGATAGGCAAGAATATTTGCTCAGTATAATTAACTCTGAGGAAGCAAGCACTACAGGGGTCATTCAAGGCAGCAAGTAAACATTGGCTGGCCAAATGCATCACATAAATACACATTACTGGGAATCATTGTCAAAATGCTCCTTCAAAGCCTCCCTAATTCAAATAGCCCCCCCATGGTGCCCCTCTAATTGCCTCGTATCTGGCTGCTCAAAAACCAGCAAACTTTTCCCCCTTCATTTCACAAATGTTATGCAGAGCACAGCAGGCTGCAATGTCCATCAGAATATTTTCCCTCACTGAGGTCTAACCTGCCAAAAAGGCAGCACCAGTGCCCTTTTAATCAGCCAAAGGGGCATTTAATGGTAAGTCAGCACCTGCTGAGCCTGTTGTTGAAGTGCTCCTTGCTACTGTCTAGGTTCCCTGTGTAAGGCTTCATGAGCCATGGGAGCAAAGAGTAGGTGAGGTCTCCCAGGATCACTATGGGCATTTCCACATCCCCCATTTGAATCTTCTGCCTGGAACTTTTTCTTCCAGACATGTAGCTTTTTATACTGTCCAGTGTTCCTAAAGATGCACACATCATGCACTTTCCCTGACCACCCCGCATAGATGTCAGTGAAATGGCCCCAGTGATCCACCAACATCTGCAAGACCATGGAGAAGTAGCCTTTCCAGTTGATGTACTCCATCACAAGATAGTCTGGCACCAAAATTGGGATGCGTATTCCATCTATCGCCCAGCTGCAGTTAGGGAATCCCATCACCTCAAAGCCATGAAGTATTTTCTGCACATTACCGAGAGTCACAGTCATTCATAGCAGGATATGATTAAAGGCCCGGCACACTTGCATCACCGCAACCCCACAGTGGCCTTTGCAACTCCAAACTTATTAGCAACTAACTGGTTGCAGTCTGGAGTTGCCGGCTTCCACACAGCGATTCCCCACTCGCTTTTCCACAGTGAGGGCAGCTCTCACTCTGGTATCCTTGCACACAGCTCCACGAAGATGGATTTGTGCATCCGAAAGTTCTGCAGCCAATGCTCATCACATACATACATTGCATTGTGATCCTACCATTCAGTGATTGTTTCCTGAGCTCAGTACCAATGGTCCACCATGTGCAGCTACTCTTTGAATGCCATCAGCAATACTGAATTATTTCTTTCCACAGCACAGAGCTGGGCAGGCACCACCAATTCACTTTGTGATTCACAGCTCATGAAGTACTGCAGTATCAGATGCATTGTGTTCTTAACGGTTATTACCAGACTGGTCAGCAGTTCAGGATCCATGCTTTCAGGCAGAGTTGGTGGGTGTGCAGTTAACAAGGGCTGTTGAAAAATGGCACAAAATGAAGTTGGAAGTCCATGGAATGATGGGAAGGAAAGAACTGCATATGGGACAGTAAGCACGCCCCCATGATGCACCACAATCCATTCCCAGAAGCAGAGGATGGCAGAGAGTAGCGAGTTGCACAGTGGGATAGCTACCCACAATGCAACACTCTGTACATGCAAAACTGCCAACTGTGGATGCGCTTTGCCAACACAAGGAACGTTGTGTGGATGTGCACAACCAATGTAATTAAAGGCACTTATGATAGCAGACGTAACTTAAGTCAACTTTACTCTGTAGTATCGACATAGCCTCAGTTTGTGGGTGATCTCTCTTCCACACACACACACACCCCTACCCAACACAATACTCAGCCAAAAAATCCTGGGCAGCTTCAGACACACCTTATACTTATAATTGTGTTAACTGAAGGGTGAGTTCACATCTATCAGTCTCAAAGCGTTTATCTTAACCCAGAACTAGGTGTCACCCAGCTCATAACATTATATATTCTGGTGGCCAAACTGTAAAAGAGCCACATGCAGCTCGTGAACCACAGTTAAAGTGGATCTTGCAGAACCACACCCACGTAACCCCCACATTCTCTACCTACCAGACGGGGCGGGGAGGGGGAAGAGCTTGGGATTTCTGCCTTGCAATGGGGTGGTGGGATAGGGGCTTCTGTCCAGCAAGGCGGGGGGGTGGGGGGGAGAGGAGGGAGCATCTTGAGGCTGCAGCCCCACTGGGTGCACCTGCTGGGGTTTGGGGCTTCAACAGGAGTGGGGGCTGAATCCCCAAGCCCCAGCAGGTGCTTTCCATGAACTGAAGCCCCAGCAGTTGTGCTGCAGCTCTCAACCTTCTGAAGATTGTCATATGCAGCTCAAAGGGTCAGTAATGTGGCCACGCTGTTATAGATCATGTATTAGTCCTTAGTATGAAGAGAATACCACCCTTTAAGAATAACTTGGGTGTACGTAGTATTTACCATTGGCTCCAAAGAGATCCAATGCAATGTCAGCATATAGTAACACTAAATATTGTGAACACAAAATGCATCTAACTCTAGAATCCTGGAGGAGTCTCTAGCAAGGAATTTCCTTGTACAAGAGGGAACAGCTATTATCAGACAGCAGAACATGGGCTACAGAAGGGATTATTTTTCTGTGCTAGAGACCCAGTTATAGAGCTAGCCCACTTTCACGTTATTTATTATTTGTATTCTGGTAGTGCCCACTAGGTGTTAGCATGGCTGCACAGCCACAAAAACAGAGCTTAATTTTCCCCTATAGCCGAATTCAGCTTTGACAGAGGATGGGATTCCGCACAAGTCTGGCCCCAGTGGTAGCTAAAGCAGCCACAGGACTGCTCTCATGTACACCACTAGCATAAAGTCTAAAAGGGGGATCTCTGTCATGCCCCTTCCCCACCCCCAGTATGCTCCCTGTGCTGGAGGTGAGGGAGGGAGTGCTAGGCTGGGTCCTAGATTCCCAAGATAATTCACTACAATATTTCAGAAGCACTAAGGTAATTGAGAAACTGTATGCTCTAATTTTACTGTATAAGTCTTTGTTATACAGCAGCTGTACTCCAGCTTCCAGCCTCATCTGCCTCCGCAACCTGACCTATGCTATGGCAGTCAAGCTCCTTGGAAGCCTAGAGAAGATGTGTAAAGTTTAGGGGTGTAGGAAACACACATAAACTAGTCTAAGATTAGAATCAGCCTTAAGATTTATCTAAAATTTTAACCTTTGGCTCAGAACAAAGGTTAACAGACTGGGGGGAAGGGGGGGGGGGAAGAACTAGAAATTGAAGCACCAAGCTACCACAATAAAGGTTAATTCCAGTCTAGCCCAAACCTCACCCCTTCCCTTTGTTTACTAGACTCCAAGCAACTTGAGGCAATAACCTGTCATTGTATTTGTCTGTGAAGCATCATGTACACCCATAGCATGGTATAAATAATAGAACATTAATAGTAATAACCACAGTAGAAATCTCTTGTGAAAGCCTGTTGTTTTTGGTCTTGAAACCTCCAAAAAGAACAATATATTTAGAAAGCTTCAGATAACCATCCAAAGGTTTTCCAGGACTTGAGGGATACACAAAGATTCACCAAGCATCATTAGTGGGATCTGCAGACTGGGACAAAGATAACAAAAAGAATATTTTGCAATATATGTAGCAATTTGATTTAGAAAATTTACGGTCAATATTTCTCCCCACTGTTTTGGAAGGCATTGATGTTCTGTAAAAAAAATTTCCCTGCCCAAAACTGAGCTTCTCCTCCTGCTTGATCCTGCAGTGAAGTCATCATAATCCATCATTATGACACCACAGTCTGTTGCCATGAAAATGATCACAGTGTCAAATTCAGCATTATAACTTTACTGCGGAATGAAGGAGAAAGTGACAGGGCTGTCAGAGGGAAAGCAGTGGATGAAGCAAACAAATCTGATAATTAGCTGGAGGGGCATGAAAAAAAAAAGAATCAAACCTATGAGAGGTAAGTGAAAGTGTGCTGTGACACAGGTCAAAGTTATCCCCAGTGTGAAAGTCTTTTATGAGACGACTCAGAGCATTTAAATCACAAAAGACAGGTCTGCACAAAAGGTGTAACATATGGAAATGTTTGCTATTAATTAGGATGCGCCCATGGCAAGGCCATTACAGTTGGATTTGCTTCATTTCAGAAACATTCAGTTCAGCACGCTGTCTGTGAATTCAGACCAGAAACCCAAATGCATTTCTTCAGTGGCAGGGCTAGCAGAGCCATATGCACCCCGGGTAACAGTCAGGAGGACACAAAATGAGACAGAAAAGGTATTTCTACTTCCAAAGATCTAGAGACTAATGGGAGGCAGCATTGTTTAGTAGAGAACATGGGCTTGGGAGTCAGGAGATCCAAGGTCTGTCTCCAGCTTTGATGGTGACTCCAAGTACCTCAACCTTGCTGTGCTTGAGCATAATGATACTTATTTACCTTTCTGAGGTGCATTGAGATTGGCAGATAAGTGAGAAGTATGGTTTTCTCCATTTTTGCCAGCACTCCTTTATCTAGGTATGAATTTAAGATGTTTGGTTAGGATGTGATAGTGTAGAATAAGGTAGGATCCGTTCTTTGCCCATTGGCTTCCTTTCATCTATTGTAAGAAACTCAGGCTTGGAGTCTTGCCCTCAAGATCCTGCATTCTTCTGCCCCCACCCTGCTCCTTATTATATTGCACCCCATCCCATCGGCTTTGCCAATGATGCCAGACTCAGCAAGCTCATTGTCCCCTGCCTCATCAAATCTCTGTACCTTCTTCCATCCTCTCCTCTACTTGCAGGGCAACCTGCATAAGGCCAGTCCTCAAGGCTATGGCATGCTTCTCATCCAAATCCCTCCTGCAGAACTACTTCAACCATGATGCCTACAAATAACTACCGTCCAATAGCACCATGGTAGAAACATCAATTGGAGTAGCCTACATAACTTTATATATTCTATGTAAACAAAACCAAACAAACCAAAAGCCATGTCTTATTTGACATAGCCAATCACATCACCTTACTTGTTTGTTGTTCCTTTTCCCTCTACCAATCACCTCCATCTTGCTTTTGTCTTTTCGAGAGTAGCTTCTTTGGTGCAAAGATCATGCTATCTTTCTGTAACACATTGTGGAAAGTCCCAGAAACAAAACTAGAAAAATCAATATAATCCAAAATATGAAATCTATTCTGTTGTGTAATGTTCTTCCAAAGGACATAT
This sequence comes from Lepidochelys kempii, assembly GCF_965140285.1. Classification (NCBI taxonomy): domain Eukaryota; kingdom Metazoa; phylum Chordata; order Testudines; family Cheloniidae; genus Lepidochelys; species Lepidochelys kempii. The sequence continues at coordinate 80,271,100 of NC_136380.1, forward strand.
TGGATTCTCAGTTACTGGAGACATTTAACTATTCAATGAAATGCATTGGTCCCTGCAAAAAAAAAAATATATATATAAATATAATTTAGTATTGACCAATCATGCACTAGATGAGATACTAAAAACTTTCCCATATTGAACTTCAAGTCTATGATATACTCCAATGAAATTCCCAGTAGTTAAACTGCTAATTAATGCAAGGTCAGAACATACGAATATAAGTAATAATTTTGTCCCTTCAATGACATCAGGAGCCTTGCACAATTTTATTTTCTTCTTCAACTTTGAGAACTAAAGCTCTTCATACACTGGTGATTTTATGAGCTACTTTATGGGCCTGATGCAAAGTCCAATGAAATCAATAGGCTTTGGATGTCAGCCAATGTGACTACATCAGTGGTTAAAGTTTCTCCATGGCTCATATTTTCAAATGATCCCTCATGTATTTTATGGCCCTGATGGGATGAAACAATACGGTGTGGGGGGGCCCCCCCAACATCCTCAGAAGGTTGAAGACCTTCAACTGGCCTGCAGATTTAGCAACAGGGAGGAGGGTCTATGAAAATACATTCTAAGCAAATAGCCATTTTAATTGAAACCCATCACCTTATCTTGAATTAGTCCAGATTAACATTTTAAATGAGATGATAATTTGAGGCAGATCCAAGTAGGTGATCACTACTTTATCTCAGTCTTACCAGGGAAAGGGGATGAATGAGGCTGGGGCATAAATACAAAGAGACAAACTAACAGAAGTGCCAACTTTGCTTACCTGAGCTCCTGAGTAAAGAAAGGGAGACTTTAGAGAGTCTCCATTATAAGGATATGCTCCTTTCGAGAGCAACCTTTGACTATAGCTTTCAGATTTGCCATGATATGTGAGGTGTGAATCAAATGAGGCTAGGGTGCTCCGAGATGTTCCTATCTGCACGCTTCCATTTTCTTTCAGTGTTATGGGTGTAACCCAGGTAGAGTCAGCAGCAACAAAGGCCAGGTTCAGTATCCCAAGGTTCCTCTTAATACAAAAAGAGAACTGGCTCAAGCCCCCATGTAGTAATCTGGGAAAACTTAACCCTACCCTTCAGCACCTCTCAGGCAATGCAGACTCAGTGTCTGCAAGTGGGGAGGTGTGTAAGAAAAGGGAACTTATTAAAAGGGAAAGGAAACCCAGAATTAATTTGGTAAAACACCACAACCACATTCAAAAGCATGTGACCATAAGCAAACCCAACCCCACAGTGAATTGGGTAGTGTCCTTTACCTCAGTTTCCCACCTTGCAATGGGAAAGTCCAATGAACAAACATCCCTTTAACACATCACTCCCCTCTCCCTGCACTGCACCCCACTCAGTTAGCTGGCCTTGGTTAGTGAAGATGCAGAGTTCAAAGGTGCATTCCTGGGGTTCACCTTCCACCTGGGGTTGGGGGGGGGAGAAGAAGAGAAGAGGTGTTGAGCAATGTCTCTGCAACTGGCTCACTGCTACCATTTTTTGCTGCTGCTCCTCTACCACCACTAGCCGCCGCTGCTTGTTGCTTCCACAATGTCATGTTCTGAGGTTCCAGCAGTTAACCCAGCTCTGTGATTTCCACAGGTAGCGGGGAACCTCACAGCCAGTGCAGTTTCTATGCTGTCTTTCACTGTCCCCACACAAGCTCAGCAGTGATGTCAGCTCTAGGAATCACCAAGCAAAAACAAGAACTCTCAAATGAGTCCAATCAGAGGTTATTAAATCTGAGAGAGGGACCTAGGACTTATTGGCCAGAGTCTACACCTCAAGGAGGAACACCTGTCTCACCCACATTTCTCCCCACAAGGATTTGGCATCCCTACCCCCCACTTAGCAAGTGAGGTTTGGTGTAGGGTGACCCCCTCATTCAAGGCATGCCAAGCACGGTCTGCTGCCCTGTACTCGTACACTAAGGATAACGACGTCTCATTACCCCTTGCGATAGGGCCACTTATCTCACAGGAGAGCCCTTGCCAGCCAGGTGTGTCTGCACCTGCACTCTCTCCTTGCTGTGACCCCTGTTAATAGTTAAATTTCTCGAGCAGTTTTCAGTGGCTTGATCCTCCAGCCAAGTCACACCGTCTGTAGGTGTGCAACAAAACAGACCTCTTCTGGGGTACAAATCCCACAGTGCCCTCTGTAACATTTCAGTCCATAGCTCTGTCTCTGGGCTTGGTTCTCAGTCAGTCTAACAAGGCCTATCACAGTTCCCTGATTAGCCTCAGCCCCTTCTGGGCTAGCTTTCAAAGCCTCTTTGCTCTGTAGCAAGCCTTCCTGCCCCCAGCTGAGTCACTAGTTCAGTTCAATCCCCTTGTGAGGTTAACACAGTTCAACTAAAGGCTGACCTTCTTCAGGGTCTTCTGCCCCCTTATCTGGGTTTGGTTAAGCTCCCTTCCCTTGGCTCAGGGCACTCTGCCTGTAGCAGATGGGGGGAGAGGGAGAGAACCCAGGCCTGCCCACTACTCTGGGTCCCAACCCAGGGAGCCTCTATTTAGCTCCCACTGGCTGCTTCCCTTCAACTACTTGCTGCTGTGCTTTTCTGGGCCACTTCCCTTCTTAGCCCCAGCACTTTCAGCTTCACCCTTACCTCAGGGCTGAAGTCTCTTGCTTGAGTTCCAGTCACTAGCCAAGGCCACCTTCCTCGCTTCTCTGGCTTCAGCCAGCCACTGCTCTGTCTAGGTACTGCAACTCCTGCACCTAGCCAGGAGCACAATCCTGGCTCCAGCCAGAACTGATCTGTTCTGTCAAGCAGCTCCTTTTTATATGAGCCTGCTGGGCTCCGACTGGTTGCTCCCTGCAGCCTTTCTGTGATTGGCTCCTTCCCCCCAGCCTCTCTAGGCAGCTTGGAGGACTCACCTCTACTGCTCTTTTCTGGGGCAGGGTATGGTAGGACCACAAGGCTTCCGAAAGGGCACCTCAAAGGGCCTGATACACCCTGCATTCGAATACTAGAGTGATTTGTCATGTAAAACGAGCCAAAATTGATCATTTTGGCAAAGCAGCTCTGTCTGCTGCACCCCTAAACAGAGTAGGCATGTCTTTGCAATCATGGTCTGCTCCTGAAGTCTTTTCCCCAAGCTTATCCCTAGATGTCAGAGGAGAGCTCATTCAGACCCCACTTACACATGATTATCTTGTATATAGCGCGCACACAATAATTTAAGAATTATCTGAGAATCTATGCTATTTAAGTGGATCTGTTCATCCCTGTTAGTTGTGTATCCAGGACAATGCTTAAGACAAACTCCAGTGCAAAACATCTGGTCTCATTACAAGAGGAGATGTGGAGACTTCACAAGAGGTGTACAACCCCAGTATATCCAAATAAGGACTAGATGAAGACATCACTATTTTCTAGCAGTGTTGCAATTTTGTTGTTGTAATGATTTAACAATGCAAACCTATGTTAAGTTGCACAAGTTCTTCCAAAAATAGTGTTCACTGATAAAAACAGATGTACTTCCATACCTTGTTATATCTCAAACACCATCACAAATACAAATAATGGGCATTGTAGCCTATATCTCACCTCTGTAGTATAGCCAAATACACAGAGTTAAATTCATTCTGTGGGCACACATCATTAAACATGGGAATCCAGAGAAAGACACTTACACTGAACTCAGGAAATAGATCAAGGCAGCAAAGATTATATAGGCAAGCAACCACTGTTTTTGATCTGATTAAGAATAGTCAAAATGTTTTTCAAATATGGTAGTAACAGAACTTTTACCATTTTATATGTATTATATGTAGGGCTGTCAAGCAATTAAAAAAATTATCACGATTAATCGCACTGTTAAACCATTTATTTAAACGTTTGTATGTTTTCTACATTTTCAAATATATTGATTTCAGTTACAACACAAAATAGAAAGTGTACAGTGCTCACTTTATATTTATTTTTATTACAAATATTTCCACTGTAAAAAACCAAAATAAATAATATTTTTCAATTCACCTAATACGAGTACTGTAGTGCAATCTCTTAATCATGGAAGTTGAACTTACAAATTTAGAATTACGTACAAAAAATAACTGCATTAAAATATAAAACAATCTAAAACTTTAGAGTCTACAATTCCACGCAGTCCTATTTCTTGTTCAGCCAATTGCTCAGACAAACAAGTTTGTTTACATTTGCAGGAGATAATGCTGCCTGCTTCTTGTTTTCAGTGTCACCAGAAAGTGAGAACAGACGTTTGCATGGCACTGCTGCAGCCAGCTTCGCAAGATACTTACATGCCAGACATGCTAAAGATTCATATGTCCCTTCATGCTTCATCCACCATTCCAGAGAACATGTGTGCATGCTGATGACAGGTTCCGCTCAATAATCCAAAGTAGTGCGGACCTACGCATGTTCATTTTCATAATCTGAGTCAGATGCCACCAACAGAAGGTTGATTTTCTTTTTTGGTGGTTTGAGTTCTGTAGTTTCTGAATTGGAGTGTTGCTCTTTTAAGAATTCTGAAAGCATGCTCCACACACCCCATCCAGATCAGATCCTTAAACCTTAGGTCAAGTGCTGGAGCTATCTTTAAAAATCTCACATTGATACCTTCTTTGTGTTTTGTGAAATCTGCAGCGAAAGTGTTCTTAAAATGAACAACATGTGCTGAGTCATCATCCAAGACTACTATAAAACATGAAATATATGGCAGAATACTGGTAAAACAGAGCCAGAGACATACAATTCTTCCCCAAGGAGTTCAGTCACAAATTTAATTAACACATTATTTTTTTAATGAGCGTCATCAGCATGGAAGCATGTCCTCTGGAATGGTGGCTGAGGCATGAAGGGGCATACGAATGTTAGCATATCTGGCACATAAATATCCTTGCAATGCCGGCTACAAAAGTCCCATGCGAACGCCTGTTCTCACTTTCAGGTGACATTGTAAATAAGAAGTGGGCAGCATTATCGCCGGTAAATGTAAACAATCTTGTTTGTCTTAGAGATTGGCTGAACAAGAAGTAGGGCTGTGTAGACTTGTAGGCTCTAAAGTTTTGCATTGTTTTGTTTTTGAGTGCAGATATGTCACAAAAAAAATCTAGATTTGTAAGTTGCATTTTCACAATAAAGAGATTGCACTACAGTACTTGCATGAGGTGAACTGAAAAATATGATTACTTTTGCTGATCATTTTTACAGTGCAAATATTTGTAATAAAAATAATATAAAGTGAGCAGTGTACACTTTGTATTCTGTATTGTAACTGAAATCAATATATTTGAAAATGTAGAAAAACATCCAAAAATACTTAATAAATTTCAATTGGTATTCTATTATTTAACGGTGCCATTGAAACGGAGGTTAATCACGATTAATTTTTGAGTTAATCATCTGAGTTAACTATGATTAATCGACAGCCCTAATGATATATATTTCCCACACATACACACAATAAAACTGTATACCGTATATGCCTTTGAGATATCCAGTAAGTGCAGAAAAATATATTATTTCTTAACTACTTACTTCATCCTTTCTTTCTACCATGTTTCAGTTAGTCTCTGATTTTTAAAAAGTTTATTCTAAGATCAGTGTCACATGACCAGAAAAAACCGATATTGTGATGGGCATGTAACAAGGGTTGGAAGTTTCATTTAGATAAGGCTGGAAAAATACGGATATTTATGAGAAACTTATCTAAACTTTTGGGTAAAAGTAGATATTGGAGACAAAAATACTTTAAAAAATCTGTACTTTCAAGTTTGTCTTGTTCTTCCGCCACTAACCACACACTCTGAAAAACTCAAGTCTTTCTAGGCAGACACTAGACAGTTAATGTACTGTATTTATGTTCATTGCCACCAGTATTAAGCAAATGATTTTTCTCTGAAAACAAATTAGGCAAGAAATGTTCATTTATGGCAGGGTGCATTTCTGATAAATAAGTATGCAGCATGGTAGATTAAGAGCTGTGGTCCCTCCACATTTGACCCTTTGGGTGTATTATTTTTCAGTGACCATCAATTGATTTCTCATTGTCTGCTGCTCTGTCTATAGGGGTTGGTCAACGCTGAACTAGTAGATGCGGGGGTCTACTTCTCTGCTGACTCCATGCAGGAGAAAGGAAAAGAAAGGAGCTGCTCATCTGAAAATAGTACCCCCACTTCCTCAGTTACAATGTCTACAGTTCTCCTCTGTGTTTGTCGGATCAGCTGAACTACATGTGTATGTTTGTGGTGAAGGGTTGTTCAAAGCAGGATATTTTTGCTGCTTGTGTTCCCACTTGTTTTCACCTCTTTCTCACTCCCATAACAGATCAAACAGCCACTGTAAGCCCTGCATGGAGCTTTGTGGAAACCCACTAAGGTCTCCTGCAGAGCTCCTCCAACTCACTCTCCCATTTTCTTTCAAAGAAGTTCTTTTTCCCCCAGGCTGCCCCTCTTTTCTCCCTGCCCCCAGTCTGCTCCACATTCTAAAGATACAGAGATACTTTTTTCTCCTCCTGATACAGCCTCTGCTGTCAGTCATTTGCACCTGAGCAAAGTGGATGTAAAATGGTATCATGTGTGGAAGTGAGTGAAGGAATCTCATTTGGTGGTGGTCTTATACTCTCTTTGCATTCACTCTGTAAAGGTGTAAATGATGACACAAGGGGCAGTGAAGGCCCTCTTCATCTAACCCAAAAAAGCCGATCCACATATTTTTTATTTGAGTGATTCTGAAAATCTCATCATAATTGTGAAATCCAGATTGCCTGTTGTTCCTAGTGGGCTCAGTCAGAACAGCAGGGATCATAGGTTTCAGATACAAGTAAATCCAAATCGATGATTGAGTATCTCCCTTGGCAAGGTCTCATGGAGGTAGAGTTCTTGATATCAAGGAACAAAAAAATGCTTTTCTATTGATGTGAAGACCAGGACTAGGGAGGAATTATCACTACCAAAATAAACAAGCTTGGGAGGTAGAAGGGATCCTATGGGACCCTAAAAGATTTCTGGTTATTATTTGGATAAAACAACTACACAATGAAAGGATTAAATTCTAAACTAGATCCACCAAGCTGCACCCTGGACTTCCATTGGGCTTCACACAAGCATGCCCCCTGCATGTCTTGAACTCACTGGTGCATCCAATTTCTGGATCTAGCCCAGGTATTGTACCAGAAAATCCCAATGGCTACTATATGAAATTGGATGCAAACATGACTAAAAAAAATTAATATGGAAGAAGTGCATTTTCCTCTCCCAAATCCACTGTTTTATGATTCCAGAACACATACAAAAATAAGTTTTTGTTCAATAAATATTGTGGCTATGCATGTGTGACTTCAACATTAGTGACTTTTGCAATGTTCTTGAATTCATAGAATCATAGAATCATAGAATATCAGGGTTGGAAGGGACCCCTGAAGGTCATCTAGTCCAACCCCCTGCTCGAAGCAGGACCAATTCCCAGTTAAATCATCCCAGCCAGGGCTTTGTCAAGCCTGACCTTAAAAACCTCTAAGGAAGGAGATTCTACCACCTCCCTAGGTAACGCATTCCAGTGTTTCACCACCCTTTTAGTGAAAAAGTTTTTCCTAATATCCAATCTAAACCTCCCCCACTGCAACTTGAGACCATTACTCCTCGTTCTGTCATCTGCTACCATTGAGAACAGTCTAGAGCCATCCTCTTTGGAACCCCCTTTCAGGTAGTTGAAAGCAGCTATCAAATCCCCCCTCATTCTTCTCTTCTGCAGGCTAAACAATCCCAGCTCCCTCAGCCTCTCCTCATAAGTCATGTGTTCTAGAACCCTAATCATTTTTGTTGCCCTTCGCTGGACTCTCTCCAATTTATCCACATCCTTCTTGAAGTGTGGGGCCCAAAACTGGACACAGTACTCCAGATGAGGCCTCACCAATGTCGAATAGAGGGGAACGATCACGTCCCTCGATCTGCTCGCTATGCCCCTACTTATACATCCCAAAATGCCATTGGCCTTCTTGGCAACAAGGGCACACTGCTGACTCATATCCAGCTTCTCGTCCACTGTCACCCCTAGGTCCTTTTCCGCAGAACTGCTGCCTAGCCATTCGGTCCCTAGTCTGTAGCTGTGCATTGGATTCTTCCATCCTAAGTGCAGGACCCTGCACTTATCCTTATTGAACCTCATCAGATTTCTTTTGGCCCAATCCTCCAATTCAGCAGTCATTTACCTGGTTGACATCCTCAGTATCATAGCTAGCCACTCTGTGGATTATCATAGTGATGTCCAGTGCTGGTAGCTTCCAGCTGCCAACATCAAAATGGAATTATATTCCTGCACATTTTATTTGTTTGAGTCATTTTAACACAGTGATACAAGCTACCTAATTAATTCTGAGACAAGCAACAACAATATTCACAGATCACTGAGAGACTGTGTCTCCTGGGGAAAAAAAAAAACTAAGTGACAGACTACAGAGGAAATTGCAGCAGAAAAGTTTACACTATTTTAATACAAGGATATTTCTTAGTCCTCCCACCACACTGTTAAAGTTCACCAAATGTTTTCAAGGCAGATTAGAATTTGAAGCATACAAAGGATACTTTCCATCCAAACATATTGAGTGTGTCCAAGATCAAGTGCAATATCTGTTTAATACAGATACATTCTTTACCAAAAAGAAAAGGAGTACTTGTGGCACCTTAGAGACTAACCAATTTATTTGAGCATGAGCTTTCGTGAGCTACAGCTCACTTCATCGGATGCATGCCGTGGAAACTGCAGCAGACTTTATTTATACACAGAGAATATGAAAAAATACCTCCTCCCACCCCACTGTCCTGCTGGTAATATTACCATATTACTATTACCAGCAGGACAGTGGGGTGGGAGGAGGTATTTTTTCATATTCTCTGTGTATAAATAAAGTCTGCTGCAGTTTCCACGGCATGCATCCGATGAAGTGAGCTGTAGCTCACGAAAGCTCATGCTCAAATAAATTGGTTAGTCTCTAAGGTGCCACAAGTACTCCTTTTCTTTTTGCGAATACAGACTAACACGGCTGTTACTCTGAAACCATTCTTTACCAAGGCACTATAATTCTGCACTTGCGGAGAGATGGACATAGCAGGTCTTTTCCCTCTGTAACTTCAGTCATCCTATACATCCCAGGTGTACCCAAAAATGTGAACCTCTCAAACATTAGGCTTCGTAAACAGGAGAAGATTTTTTTTTCCAGGACTAGACACAGCTATAAAGATTTACCCACAAGGGAATGCATGTTAGAACAAACATAAAATAGAATAAGAGAAACAAGTAAATTAATTGGATGCTGTCAGGGTTCCTTCCCCACTCTGAACTCTAGGGTACGGATGTGGAGACCCGCATGAAAGACCCCCTAAACTTATTCTTACCAGTTTAGGTTAAAACCTTCCCCAAGGTACAAACTTTGCCTTGGCCTTGAACAGTATGCTGCCACCGCCAGGTGTTTTAAACAAAGAACAGGGAAAGAGGCCACTTGGAGACGTCTTTCCCCAAAATATCCCCCCAAGCCCTACACTCCCTTTCCTGAGGAAGGCTTGTTAATAATCCTCACCAATTTGTACAGGTGAACACAGACCCAAACCCTTGAATCTTAAGAACAATGAAAAATCAATCAGGTTCTTAAAAGAAGAGATTTTAATTAAAGAAAAGGTAAAAGAATCACCTCTGTAAAATCAGGATGGAAAATACTTTACAGGGTATTCAGATTCAAAACACAGAGGATCCCCCTCTGGGTAAAACCTTAAAGTTACAGAAAACAGGAATAAACCTCCCTCTTAACACAGGGAAAATTCACATAAAACAAAAGATAAACTAATCCGCCTTGCCTGGCTTACCTATAGTGTTTGCAATATTGGAGACTTGGATTAGGATGGGTTGGAGAAGATGGATTTCTGTCTGGCCTCTCTCAGTCCCAAGAGAGAACAAACAAGTAAACAAAGAGCACAAACAAAAGCCTTCCCCGCCCCCCCAAAGATTTGAAAGTATCTTATTCCCTTATTGGTCCTTTGGGTCAGGTGCCAGCCAAGTTAGCTGAGCTTCTTAACCCTTTACAGGTAACAGTATGTTGTCTCTGGCCAGGAGGGATTTTATAGCACTGTATACAGAAAGGTGGTTACCCTTCCCTTTATGTTTATGACAGGTGCAGTGAAGAATAAGAGGGAGGGGGGATTTAAAAACAGCAAAAAACAAAATCTGCTGATTTTTCAGGAGTCCAACCAATAACTGCAGTGAGAAGACAAAGATAATTGAGCCTGAATTGTTTTAGTAAGCTCTTTCAAAAGGGAATAACAGGTCACAGTGACGTGTTCCATGGAAGATGTAGTTTCTCAATATTCTCCATAATATCAAGAGTGAATTCACAAAGAAAGCCATGCCCTTGTAAAAAAGCATGAAATCTTCTGTTTAATATTTACATCTTTACAGAGTGGTAATATGGAAAACAAGCTTGGGGAATGTAAAAGCAGGCAGCTTTGGGAATACTCTAAACTAACGGAAACCAAGCAACTGAAACCCTGTATAGAGACATGGAGCCATCTACAGGCATAAAATGGAATTCAAGAAACAGCACAGGTTTCCCAGAAGCTGCCACGATAGAAATTAATGCCTCAAATTAAACAGCTTTGCTTGACACCAGACTATTCATACTGGCCAACATCAGAACAAACCTGTCTCAGCAAATACATGTTTCTTCTCTCCACTAACATGTTCACATAGCATCCAGAAATAAGCAAAGGAAGATGATTTTAGTAGAAGCATATGATGTATAGACATGTTGGAGGTTTTCAATTTCCAGTTGTGAAACACTCCCCCTCCCCTGCAAATGTGCATAGTTGAATTCACAATGAATCCCTACAGACCAAAATGCAAAGAGTTCTAACAATGAAGGACAGTTAAAGGACACCAGCAGTGCAAATTGGAGCAATGGGATTATACTGCAGGTAGCCAAATATCATATTATAAGAATACCACAGCCTAAGATAGATCTGAATAGCGCCCACCTGGAATGAGAAAAAACAAAAGCCTTCCTTTGTGTTGTGCGTTTCTGCAAACATCAAACACAGCTCCCCTTTGTGGCAGACCAAGGCTTTCCCCAGGAACAGAGAGGAGACAGCAAGCTCTCCAGGCTGCCCCCAGGGAATGGCCTATTTTAAGCCTGCCTGCAAACATCTCCCGTGTATGCGCTGTACTTTCATGGAAGAATAATTTAATCTTCATTGCCATCATTATTTTTTGACGGAGGACACGGTACAACATCCTGTTTACAGCCCACTAAATCTCTATTATGTAGCCCGCGCTTACAGAAAGAGGAACAATTTGAAGAGCTGTGTTAACTTTTATGATACATTCTAGCACTGAAATACAAATGCATGATTAAAGTTACCCCCCAAAAATTAATAATACTGCATTAGCATTTTGTTATACTGCTACCAGAGTCCCAACCAGGAAAATCTTATCTAAATAAAAGGTGTAATGCAGCAAGGGCCATTAAATAATGTCTAATATAGCAGGATTTATCTTTACCACAATATTTACTGTATTGCCCACACTTCAAATGGGAGATATAGGGAGTGGTAAGCGTCCAGTACTTGGGAAGTGGCCATTATAGCAAAACAAACATGCTAAAACAGATGTGGAGGGGTCATCCTAAAGGAAGGGGTTTTGCTAACATTTACTCCTGCTCTGATTCCTGTACATTCACACGCAGAGTTCTGCACCGAAATGCTGGTTCTGTCATTCAAAAAAAAAAAACACAGTGAAAACTTCTGAGTTTCATCTAGTTTTACGTGGGGAAAAAAACACATATAGAGCCATGAGTGTTTGCTACAGAAACATAAATCATTCTAGACCATGAGAGGGGCTTGTAAACATTTTGACAAATCCAGTCTGAGGCCTTGTGTACATTAAGGAAATTTGTTCCACTAACTGCATCTGTGTAGCTACATCAGTGCATAACCCTGCAGTGACACAAAGAGGGCTGATACTGCTGCAGTGGCATCTGCTCGTAGGCCAGGGCGGTGTTTACATCTGTACCTTACCCGATTAAGCGGCAGCATTGTCAGCCCTGGTTTGTGTCAGTGCAGCGTGTCGACACTAGATATTTGCGCTGATGTAATTACACCACCACCAATTTCCTTAATATACAAGAAGCTGGTTTTCAAGTTCAGAATGAAATTTGATCCCAGAGGAGTTTAAGTATTTCCAAGCTGATTGAGAGAATGTCACATGGGTTCTTCTCCATAAGGTCCTGGTCCTCAGAAATGACAAGCACTTGCAATTCCATTTGTTACAGGAAAAAATGGAAGACTGTGGATGGGAAGAGCATCTCAGAAGTGCTCATTATTCCTGTGGGAGACTGACCATCTTGTTTCTAAATTTTACACTGTTTTTCAATCTCTCCTCCGAAATGCTTTTAAGTCCAGGCCTTCTCAGCAAGAGCTGAAGGCAGTGGTGCCACTTCCCCCAAACAACCCTATTCATAGTAAATTATGGGTGGCCATGCAATTTTGTACATCCAGTGTCCTATTGCCTTGTTATGTATTCATTCTATTTCAGAGGTTTGTGAGCCTTTTCTTAGCATGGACACCTCCCCGCCACATTGAGATAAAACGTGTCAGTTTAATATCTGGTATATCCTCTGTCTGGGGACTCTATCATTTGTTTACAGAGCATGGACTCAGTAACATACCAGAGATATTTAAGCATTGTACAAATCAACGTTTTTGTGAGTTAGACATTCAGACCCAGTCGACAGGTGCTACTCCGTAACACAGCAGGTTTGCAATACAACATTACAACTCCCCTCCACAGCCCCATCACTTTCCTTTCCTGCACAGAAGAGTACATAATTAAGGTTTTGGCTAGGCTATGTACTGACTAGGCAAGTGGCCAGTAAGTAATTGCAATCTATCATTGTTTATTTCTTATAGTTAAATTAAAATAATAAAAATGTTGAATGAGCTAAGACTACCTACATGGACATAGAGCTAGTCTCTGTAAACATGTTCTTAACACCTAAATCCTTCCTCCCTCACTTCCTTTGTTTACTTGTTTGTTCATTACAACCACTTGTTGCATCTTGCCTTAGATATGATTGTACTTCCTCAGGTACAACATGTCTCTTATTCTTGGTTTGTACAACACTCTGAACGATGGGGCCCTGATCCTGACTGAAGCCTCTGTATATACTGTAATGCAAATAACAAATATATCCTGCAAAGTTCACGTTGGCCAACTAGCACGTGAAACAAGGCACTGTAATGATGCTTTCTTTTCTCTGGGTGCCATGGTTCATTCAAGTGGTACTAGAAAAGATAGGATCACATGTATTGTGTGGAATAAGCAAGACAGATGTTCAGAGGCCAAAAATACTCATAACTTGGCAAGGCCGCCTATCGTTATTATGCTGTTTGATATATCCATGTAGTTGAATCAGTCAGTCTAACACCAGAAGTCCTTATGCTTTCTTATGGCTTTTCTGCCCTATATTAATTTTTTTCATCATCACCATAACCAATTCACTCACCCCGACCTTTCCCCACAAACCAGAAAACAAAAGATTACTCTGGTGCGGTCTAACCATGGCAAGCTGATTTTCACTGAGAGATGGAAAAAACCACCACCACAGAGTGGGTTAGTTAAATTTGCATCAAAATCCTGGAACTTTAACAGGGAGCCAGCTGTCACGCATCATCTTCCTTTGCTTGTGTGTAAACTGAGCATGAGTATGCCAACTATCCCTGAGTAACTGACAGACAAGGATATCTGCCTCTTCATAAGCAGGGCAGAAATTCCAATGCCCATGGTGCTCTCAGAGATAGAATTCTCAGGATGCTGGATGTGTTCTATTTAGAGGTGTCATTGTGCTCCCATTGTACGAAGCAGATAAAGTCAGCACAAATCAAAGAAACGGCCAAAGAACCTTTGCTATTCTTAAGCTTTCTTTTCCCAGCTCTTCTGAAGAAAAGGAGAAGGGGGAGGCTGCACAATTGGGGAGCAGCTATTCCAGAAGAGGGGAGAAAAACCACTACAGACACAGACAGCAGGAGAGCTGAATGCAAAAGATCAGAAGGCCAGAAGGGAAAAGGAGATGGGGTCACAGAAGAGAGCACAGAGCAATAGAGAGAGCAACAAGCTGGACAATTGGAAACAGAATGGGAAATAAATTGGAAAAAAAGAAAGACAGGAAGAAATGTTTGACTCTCAAGAAACAGAAAAGCAAAGACAAACTAATGGAGGGAAAAGAAGAACAAATAAATATTATGGAAATAATTAAAGCAGATGATGAGATCTGAGAATGGAGGAATTGGAAAACAGGGAAGTGGGGGACTTGTAAGGTTCTCCCCATCTGGTTTGGGAACTAGAACCAAGGGAGATGCCCATGCACTGCCAGAGGGGTGGATTACCCCCATCTGTAGCATATCCTGGATCTCCTGTTCTATAGCAGTTTTAGCTTGAGGAGACACCTGGTAAGTTTGGACTTTAATTGGGTGAGCATTACCCGTGTCAATGGAGTGGTATGCCCATTCAGTCAGTCCTGGGCTGGCTGAGAACGTTAGCGCATAGCTAGCGCACAGCTCCTTGATCTGTTGTCGCTGCATACGCCCAAGGGTCATGGAGAGGTTTACCTCTTCCACGCCACCAGCACTTTTCCCTTCGTAGTAGACACCTTCAGGCCACTCAGCGTCATTTCCTCCCTGGGCTGTAAACTGACAAACCTTTAATTCTCTGGAATAAAAGGGCTTTAGAGAATTAATATGGTACACCTTAGGCTTTCGGTTGGAGGTGGGGAATGCTATGAGATAATTAACAGTTCCCAGGCGCTCCTGCACTGTGAATGGGCCTTCCCACGACGCTTCCATTTTATGGGCCTGGAGCACCTTTAAGACCATGACCTGGTCCCCTACTTTGAAGGAATGCTCTCTGGCATGTTTATCATACCAGGCTTTTTGCTCTTTTTGAGCATCCTGTAGGTTTTCTTTATCAAGGGCTAAAGAGGTTCAGAGGGTGTTTTGTAGGTTGGTTACAAAGTCCAGAATGTTAGTTCCTGGAGAAGGTGTAAACCCCTCCCATTGCTGCTTCACCAACTGTAATGGCCCCTTAACCTCACAGCCATACACAAGTGAAAATCCTAAACTGGGATGTGGTACAGCTCTGTAGGCAAAGAGCAACTGCTGCAACACTAGGTCCCAATCATTGGAGTGCTTATTTACAAATTTACGTATCATGGCTCCCAAAGTTCCATTAAACTTCTCCACTGTGCCATTTGTTTGATGATGGTAAGGAGTGGCAACCAAGTGATTTACCCCATGAGCTTCCCAAAGGCTTTCCATAGTTCCTGCCAGGAAATTAGTTCCTGCATCTGTGAGGATGTCCGAGGACCAACCTACCCTGGCAAAAATATCTGCTAGTGCCTGGCACACACTTTTAGCCCTGGTGTTGCTTAGAGCTACTGCTTCCAGCCATCCGGGAGGCAAAATCCATGAAAGTCAGTATGTACTGCTTCCCTCTGGGTGTCTTTTTCAGAAAAGGAACCAGAATACCCACAGCTACTTGCTGAAATGGAACTTCAATGATGGGGAGTGGCTGGAGTGGGACTTTGACCTGGTCTTGGGGTTTTCCCACTTTTTGACATACCTCACAAGACCGGACATAGGTAGAAACATCCTTGCCCATTCCCTCCCAGTGGAATGACCTCCCCAAACGGTCTTTGGTCCTGTTCACCCCAGCATGACCACTAGGATGATCGTGGGCTAAGCTCAAGAACTTTACCCGGTACTTAGTTGGAACTACCAACTGTCTCTGAGGGTGCCAGTCTTCCTGGTGTCCCCCAGAAAGAGTTTCCTTGTATAAAAGTCCTCTTTCTACAACAAACCTGGATTGCTCCGTGCCACCTTCCAAGCTCTCTGGAGGCTTTCATCTGCTTCCTGTTCGGTCTGGAACTGTTCCCTTGATGCTGGAGACATCAGTTCCTCATTGGATTGTGGACCTATGCTTGGTCCCTCTGGAAGCGATGTAGGGAATGGGGCTGTTTCCGCTGACTGTGAACCACTCTCCGCTGGTGCACTATGTTGGGGTCCAGGCTCAGGTTGAGCTTCTGGTGTAGGGTTATCGGCTGCTGCTGGTTCAGGTTTAGTGGGGCCCTCTGGTGTTGGGGTTGTAAGTACTAGATTCAGTGCTGGCAGTGAGTCTGGTGCTGGTTGTTCCGCCGGTTCCGGTTCTGGCTCTGTCTGGGTCTCTGGGACTGGATCCACTACTGCTGTTACAGACATTGGCCGGGGGTCTGGGTCCATCACCTCTGACTGGGTCCTGGTAGAAGTTTCCAGAACATAGCTAGGCGTGACGGCTTGTTTAGCCTGGCTGTGGGTGTCCTTTCCCACCCTCTTGGCTAGCTTCACATGATTGGCCAAGTCTTCCTCCAACAGCATGGGGATGGGATAATCATCATAGACTGCAAAAGTCCACGTTCCTGACCAGCCCTTGTACTGGACAGGCAACTTGGCTGTAGGCAAGTCAAAAGAGTTTGACTTGAAGGGTTGAATTGTCACTTAGATCTCTGGGTCAATTAAATTGGGGTCCACTAAGGAAGCATGGATAGCCGACACTTGTTGTCCCGTGTCCCTCCACGTGATGACCTTCTTCCCGCCCACACTCACAGTTTCCCTCTGCTCTGAGGGTATCTGGGAGGTATCGGGGCCTGAGGACCTCTGGTGTGATTCCAGTGCAATGAACTGTAATCGGTTGGGGTTCTTGGGGCAGTTGGCCTTCACATGCTCCGGCTCATTACATTTAAAACGTTGTCCAGCTGACGGATCACTGGGGCGAGGTGGGTTGCTGGAGAAAGGTGTGGCGGGACGATAAGGTGTCTGGAGGGTTCCTTGGGGGGTAGGTGGGGCCTTGGGCGGCCCCCGGTAATAGGGTGTGGTCTGAGGTTGTCCTTTCTGGTATCCGCTCCAACTGCGACCAGTTTTTTTCTTTTCTGCCACCTCCACCCATTTGGCTCCAATCTCCCCCGCCTCGATTACAGTTTTGGGCTTCCCATCTAGGATGTATATTTCTATTTCCTCAGGAACACCCTCTAAGAACTGCTCCATTTGCATTGGGAAGGGCAAATCTGCTGGAGATTTAACACTTGCTCCTGATATCCAGGCATCCCAATGTTTCACAATGTGGTAGGCATGTCGGGTAAATGACACATCTGGTTTCCACCTTAGGGCTCTGAACCACCGATGGGAATGCTCGGGTGTTAGCCCCATTCTGACTCTTGCCTTGGTTTTAAATAGTTCATACTTGTTCATGTGTTCCTTAGGTATTTCAGCCGCCACCTCAGCTAAGGGTCCACTGAGCTGCGGCCTCTGCTCTACCATGTATTGGTTTATAGAGATGCTGTACCCAAGGCAGGCCCTTTCGAAGTTTTCTAAGGCGGCCTCGGTATCATCGCCTGCCTTGTAGGTGGAGAACTTCCTGGCATGTGAAGCGGTACCTGGAGAAGGATTGCTATTCTGCTGACCCTTTGCCTTCTCCATCTCCAGTGTATGCTTCATTTCTTTTTCCCTTGCCTCCATAGCTCTCCTGTGGGCAGCCTCTTGGGCTTTTTCCTTTGCCTCCATAGCTCTTCTGTGTGCAGCCTCTTTGGCTGTTTCTGTTTTGGGCTCTGTCATGTTTGCCTCTCTGTTTTTAACTAACTTTACATCCAAGAGTTAGAAATAAAACAAACAAAAAACTTGGCTTGTAAAATTTTGCTGTGCTGTAATCAGATACCTATGTTCTCTGATGGTGATTGTCAGCCTCAGAAAAATCCTTTAAAAAAACCAAACCTGACACCTTTGTCTCCAGGCAAATAGACAGAAAACCCCTCTAGTTGCTCTTAGGTAAAAAAAAAACTTCTTCAGGTCTGTGAAGATTTGTGAATTTCCCTGCAGGAGGTTAACTACCCTGCCTTTAGGTAGAGAAAACTCCAGCTCACAAAAGACAATTCCCTTTTGACTCTGCTCTGACCCCCAAGCAGAGACAAAAAAATTCTAACTGCTTTCAGCTGAAAACCTGCTTTCCAGCAGCCCAAAGGAAAAATAAATTTCCCTTTTTAAAATCTGTGCTTCTTATTCAAAAAATCTCAAATTGATCTCAAAATGATTTCAAGTTAATTCCACCGCTCTGCCACCATGTCAAGGTTCCTTCCCCACTCTGAACTCTAGGGTACAGATGTGGGGACCTGCATGAAAATCCCCTAAGCTTATTTTTACCAGCTTAGGTTAAAACTTCCCCAAGATACAAACTATTTTACCTTTTGCCCTTGGACTTTATTGCTGCCACCACCAAGTGTCTAACAGGGAAAGAGCCCGCTTGGAAACGTCTTTCCCCCCAAAATCCTCCCAAAACCCTATATCCCCTTTCCTGGGGAAGGCTTGATAAAAATCCTCACCAATTTGCATAGGTGACTACAGACCCAAACTTTTGGATCTTAAGAACAATGAAGAAGCAATCAGGTTCTTAAAAGAAGAATTTTAATTGAAGAAAAAGTAAAAAGAATCACCTCTGTAAAATCAGGATGGTAACTACCTTACAGGGTAATTAGATTCAA
Organism: Lepidochelys kempii; assembly: GCF_965140285.1. Classification (NCBI taxonomy): domain Eukaryota; kingdom Metazoa; phylum Chordata; order Testudines; family Cheloniidae; genus Lepidochelys; species Lepidochelys kempii. The sequence continues at coordinate 80,289,653 of NC_136380.1, forward strand.
AACATAGAGAATCCCTCTAGGCAAAACCTTAAGTTACAAAAAGACAAAAAAACAGGAATATACATTCCATTCAGCACAGCTTATTTTATCAGCCATTTAAACAAAACAGAATCTAATGCATATCTAGCTAGAATACTTACTAAGTTCTAAGACTCCATTCCTTTTCTGTTCCTGGCAAAACAACACACAGACAGAGAGAACCTTTGTTTCTCCCCCCTCCAGCTTTGAAAGTATCTTGTCTCCTCATTGGTCATTTTAGTCAGGTGCCAGCGAGTTTATCCTAGCTTCTTAACACTTTACAGGTGAAAGGGTTTTTCCTCTGGCCAGGAGGGATTTTAAAGGTGTTTACCCTTCCCTCTATATTTATGACAGTGGTGCATTTTATTTTGTTTGTACATGTCAGTGAGGGGAAGAATTTAGATTTTGATTAAACCAAAGAAAAGGGAGTTGGGAGATCTGGGGTCTATCCCTGGCTCTCCCACAGACTGTTCATAACAAAGGTGCCCCATTTCTCCTAGCTATACAAATGGGAATATATATATGTATATATATATATACACACACACACACACACACATACATACATACACACACACACACCTACCCCAAGGGGTTGTCATAACGTTTAATTTATTAACATTTGTAATGAGCTGAAAGGAGGTTTTGATTTTTTTCCCCCTTAGTACTGGTGAAAACTCCTTCCTCTCTCTTAGGTTCCCTTACTCAAAGCTTTAGGCATCTCAGCAGCTAAAATAAGTAACTAGAACCTTTCCAATTGTTATTTACATAAATATGTAATACCAGAAAATTACTTGGTAGATTCTCTCTCTCTCTCATCTGTAGTTACCTTGGCATAATGCAAGCTGCCTCCACAATTTTTATCTCAACATTATTAATGTGCAACAATAATCATAGGTCCACCCACAGCCCATCCATTTCAGCAAAGTGCAGAAATAGACATAAAACCTATAAATGTCAGAATATATCTTCATGGCAGACATTAACATTATTTAAATTAGGTTTTGAATGGTATTCCCTCAATGTGATAGCTTTCAAAATGGTGGTATATTGCAAATGACCTGCCCTAGACCTGCTTTAAGCATCTTCAGCCCATTAGTCCTGGCCATAATTTGGTGCTCTTAGGAATGCAAACACATCATAAAGTAGACGTGGTCTCTTTGCTTATGTCCAGAAGTCCCCAGGGAACCACTGATGCCATAATTACCTGAGCGTGATTCAAACATTATGGCTTTGTTTGGTAGGCAAACATGAATCTCTTTCATTAGCCAAACACATTTAGTCATAGTTGTGTCTTTAGAGTTATAGCAATTGAAGCAGCATCTTGTTACCCTGAATGTGTTTCCTGCTTTTTAAAACAGATGCAACACCCAAAGCCTGTTCTGTTTTAAGACGAGAATAAGTTTAAATTGTAAAATGAACCTGGCAAGTGTTGATTGCTCAGTGGTCTCATGAAAAAGGGTTGGGAGGAAATTCCTTGATTTCAATTCCTTGATTCCTTGTTCAATGAAAATGACGGTGAATTAATGAAAATAAAATTTGGGGAAAATTTCCAACTCTTTGAAAATGTACAGTACCCCCATCTGACTCAAAACAAAGGGAATTCCACTGCAAGTAGAGCCTATGAATGTAAGTGTTCTAATGGGAAATTACATTGTTAAAAACCTGTGTAAGGCCCTCATCCTACCCGATAGAAGTGAGTTGGGGGCTTTGTCATTGCTTTCAGTAGGGACAGCATTAGCCCCAATGCCCTATTTTTTCCCCTCTGTGGATTCCTCATTTCCCTTTGGAATACAAAGCTTTCATCTTAATCCATAAATATTAGTGAATTGGAAGCTAACTTCCTTCGAGGCCATCTCGTGCTCCACTTCTGCAGAGGGACAGTGCAACTGGAGACACCACGTTCAGAGTCCTGGTTGCTGGGGGAGCACAGTGTTTTCTGTAAGAGGACCATCTGTATACAACTCCTTGCCAGAACTCATCAGGTTGAACCCAAGCCTGACTGTGTCTAGGTCCAACTATAAAGGACCCTCTTTCTGGAAACCCTTCCCCAGGAAGTTCCTATTAGAAAAACAATTATTTGACCAATAGAGGCACATTGTACGGTATTGTGATAATATAAATAAAATGTTATATTCCATCATACATGAAAATAAATGAAGTGTCTTGTTTAAAGCGGAATCTTGGTTCTCTGTAAGCACAATGTTTTGCATTGTTCAGACAGAGCATCTGGAACAGTAACTAAACTAAATTTTCATGAAAAGAAAATAAAGAGACAAAGTAGGTGAGGTGATATCTTTTATTGGACCAACTTCTTCAGGTGAGAGAGATAGTTTTCGAGATTACCCAGAGCTCTTCTCCAGCTCTGTGTAAGCTCAAAAGCTTCTCTCTCATATCAACAGAAATTGATCTAACAAAAGATATCACCTCCAGCACCGTGTCACTCTACTATCCTGGGACTGACGCAGCTACACCACCACTGTGAACATGAAAAGAAAATGTCATAAGTAAAAACAGTGACATCTAATGGCCAATTTAGGGATAAAAACTAGTTGGAAAGTACTTTATGGTCCTCCATGTGTACCGTTTATTTTTGCTGAATTTTCAGGATTTATTGTTAGGAAAATTTTGATAATACTACAGACACTGCGGTAACCTTGTCTACTAAGGCAAAATTGGAAAGATTAAGGGCAAGAAGCTAAATTAATAATGTTAGTTGTAAAATACATTGCTAAATCATTTATTCCAGTAGGCAAGTTTAAGAAAACTAATTTATCCAATTGTCTTTGTGTAATTATACTCATTAGAATGATCTAGAAATAAGAATTTTAATTTCCCCATTATCAAAATATCGGCCCATACAGCCTTAATAGCTTCCAGGTCACTGGACTTGTTACTGTAAGGGAGTGTGCTGAAACGGTCTTCTTCCCCGATAGTCCAAAACACCATCTCAGAAACATGAACCATATTTTAGGTTGGAGATCAATATTTGTAGTACATAGAAACTGTGGAACTGTAAAATGAGATTTTATTCTGGTACAAGTTCACATAGACCATGAATGAGCCTCCATCTTGATAAAACTTCCTCCCACACTGGCTGGAGCATGCTCAGTAGAGTCTTAGGGCTTCTAAGAGTAAATAGCTCTTCTCACTGTGGCCATCAGGTGGTGATAAGCATAACAAAAATACTAAAAACATTACATTCCTCCCCCTTTAAATTATTAGTAATCATAAACTTTAAACATCAACACAACAAAATAAAACATCCTAACTAAGAGGTTGGGGTGAACTACCCTAATCCACAGGAAATTACAAGATTAAAATTACAATGCCTACAACAGTGTTCGCAACAAAGTGCTGATTTGCCTTCCCAGGGAACCCCCTGAGGGGGGGGCCATGGGGGTGTGACATTCCCCCCCTTGACCCCGAATCAATATTTTGTTGTGAAGGGTCACCATTTAGGTTTTGCACCCTCCCTCTGACACGCTGGCTACGGTCACTGTTGATCTCCTATATAAACAGCAATATAGCACAAACAAAATGGTTAGAGCAGCAACAATTGCATACACTAGCCAGTAGTGGCTTCTGGCTTTATTAGTAACATAGCATAACACGTTCCCTTGTTGGCATAGATGCCCCATCCAGATGGCTGTGGTAAAGGCAGCTTTCTCCAGATTAAACGTGTGCTGCAACACGGTAAAGGATGAAGCATTTGTATTGTTTTGCCCTGATGAATTTTGCAGGCTTGAAGCAGCAAGAGCAGTCCCACCATTTTTGTTCAGGATGTTCCTGGGCTCTCACTATTACTGCCTTTTCCTGTTAACAAAGCAAGAGGGAAAGAAAGAGAACAACATAAATGCGCCTATTGGGGAAACTGAGGCATGGATGAAAAACTTTTTAAATTAGTTGTCCCATTACAACCCTCCCTGGCTTTTGTCATGGATGTTGTTTGCCTGGTTTAGGAGGTTACAACAATAATATTACATTCTGAGATTAGTAATTGCTATTGCTTGCCAAAGGGCTTCCCATTTTACTTTTATTTTAGACCACCACAGGAGGAACAGGGTATGTCCCAGTGGGATCCAGGGGAGGTTTGAGGCCACCCACCAGGTATTTTGCTGTGGCCCTGCTGTGTTTATTCGGACTATGCACTGTTTTTACAGCACCTTCCCTCCAGCTTTGTGCCACAGTGTGGCTTGGGCCCCATCGGCAGCTCCAGCTAGGGAGAGCCTCTGGAGGTATTTTTCCTTTTTATAATTATGATTTAGATAATTCCATGGAAAGCTGGAAACCCAGATGGTCCAGGTAGGTGACTGGTTCACAACCGAGGCCCACAACGCCATGAACAGAAACCTTGGGAAAAGCATATGTTTTGAGCTGATTGGCAGCGCCCATTTTAGTTTGCCTGGTAGCTGAAGCTGGTACACTACCGGGGAGATGCAATTCACAATGGAGTACAGACCCACCCACTTGGCGTCCGGAGTGTGGGCTGCCTTTTCCAGCTTTTGCAACATTACCTTGTTTTTAATTTGCCATCCCCGGATGTTTTTAACAACGATTCCCTTATACTTGGCCTTTTCTTTATTTAAAGTGGCCTTTATGGCTTTGCAGGTTTTTACATAGTTCCTCCCTCCACTAAGCAAAGCTAAGACTTTTTTTTTTTTTTTTGGTTGTGGCAAACAGTAAATGTAATTATTGGTAAACACAGTACTTACATTACATTTACATTTGTTTACTAGCGGGTTGCTAACACTTCCATCCTCTTAAAACATCTTTACATTTAGTAAAATGTCTTTACTACAGGGCTTTGAAGCAACAGGCAAGGACAAGCATACCCACTTTTGATGAGTCCACTTGGTACAACCCCTGGTGTCCAGTAGCTTCCCTCCCTCCCCAGCCCACTGGCTTGAGATCTGTGGTAGCCAGAAGGATTCCATGTGCCATCTGAGAAGTGGGTTAACTTTTTATATGTTTGCTTTCAGAGCTTGTTGGTGTGCTTTTTTAACAACAATTTCCCAATTAAAAGGTCTGGCCTTACTATGCCAGAAACATACTGCATTAATTTGTATTGATCAGTATTAAACAGCGATTTTTTGCTTTGCTTTAGCAAGTGTATTAATACCTTACTGTTTCCTGATATTACCCAAAGCATTTTGTATTTCAAGGTGGACAAAGCAAGTATCAGCATTTCAGTACATTCCATGTGCGATAGCAGTATGATCTTTTATTTTCATTTGTTTTTGTATTAGGCTGTCCTGTAGCTGGGACAGAGAACTTAATTTATTTTTAATTACTTGCAGGTCTACAGTATTTATAATTCCTGCTCCAAAACCAATTTCTCCTAATATGGTGTTTGCTACCTGAGGAGGTTTTTCTGCAGCATTTGGTACACAACAGTGCTAGCTACAAGACAGACAACACAAGATAAAACATAGAACACAAAACACCATTTTTATTGTTACAGTAGATTTCTGATATTTTGGATTGCTCTTTAGCTGGTATCAACTTTTCCTGTTGTTCTGAGAGACAAAAAAACCCCCATATTTTTACCCCTTTGGGGTGGCAGATTATTGATTAAAATGTTTCTTTTTTTTACAAATACCCTTGCTGATTGCAGGCAAAACAGAGGAATTACCACTATATTTTCTTGTGTTTGTTTTATAGCCAGGCCAGGTTTCAATGGCTTTTACCTTTATTAGTTAGGTAATTTGTATTAACATAAATGCTTTTTGGCTTGCTTTTGGATTCGAAGCCATCAGCAGCTCAGAGACTCTGTCTTAAAAGGGACACAATTAACTTTCACCAGAGTTCTGATTAATGTTCACTTTCAACTCCTGCTTTTAAAACAAAAAAATTTGAAAAAGAAAACACAACCAATTGTGGCTCCCTTTAGAGCCCTAATAGGATTGTAATTAAGTAGCATGTTATGTTTGCATTTTTTTTATCCCTTCTATAATATACACTGCTCTGTTTTTACATAGCTGTATATAAATTACATTTTTTTATACATTTGGAGCAGTTAAGTTCCAATAGAACCCCCTTATATTCTTTTAGCAAATTTGATTAAATTGTCCATAGTCAAATGATTTTAATTAGATAGTCTCTTTGTCTGGCTTATTTACAGACATTCCTTTGGAAAAGGGCCCATTTTTCCTTCAGAATAGCTGCAAAGAAACCAAGAATTTTCTTTCTATAATACTTTTCCTTTTTAACATTGTTACAACATTTAACTGCTTAATTCCCTCCAGCCTCTGCAAAGTTAACTTTTTTTTTAATTACTTGCTTATTTCCCAAACTGACACCTTTATTAACTCAGATTTTACCATTCCAAGTACTATTTTAGGGATCTGAATTTCCCATGCCTGTACTTACTGCTTCCTTTACTCCTGCCACTATGCTTTTAGGGCTTCCAACCTGTTTTCTAATATTTTTATTTGCTGCCTGCCTGCTTGTCTGGGCCCGATTCTTTTTTCTTGCTGCACTGTCCCTTTCCATGGGCACAGACTTTGTTCCACTACCAATTTAGTAAGGAAGGTGGGCTCCTTAATTAGCTCCCACCCCTCCTGGTCCCTTTCCTCTTCATGGCTTCTTCAGTTTTCCCAAAACATCCTGGCTTTAAGGACACTACATCAGTTGTTTTCCCCCTCTTCGGCCTTCACTGTCTTGCTCGGTTTTGCAGCCACTGCAGGTTTATGAAGTTGAATCTTTTTTTTCTTGTGGCTGGTCGGAATTGGAATCCAGGGCCCCCCCTGCCATCTTTCTTGGCAGGCCACCGAGCCTCGGTTGTGTGCTGTAGCCTTGAGCTGGAGCCAGCATCTTATTTTTGGACCGAGCTAGCCGAAGTGTTGAGTTAACTCGTTTTCTGCTCTCTCCCTCCCTCTTTGGTCTTTTGCAACCTGCAAAAGGAGCCTTTTACCCACACTTACACCTTTAACCCTTCCCAGAATACTTTGCAATGCCTACAACAGCGTTAGCAACATACAGTGCTGATTTGCCTTCCCAGGGAATCCCCTGGGGGGGGGGGCATGGGTGTGTGACACCCTCTCTAGCATAATTGTCTTATTACTACAAATCCAGTCTGTCTCTGCCTTAGGGAGACCTTCTGAAATGGCACCAAACAGACCTTTAAGTTTATGATCTCAATGTAAAATAAAATGCCTGCCATATAGGTAAAATGTGGCAATTCTTTACCCCCCAAACCACTCCTAGCCCTTCTCGTTCTAGTTAGGAATTTTTTTCTGCTGAAGCTAATGACCTTGATGCGTAACTGATGGGATGCTCAGATCCCTCTGACATACTGCTCTCACCCCATATGGTGAAGCATCATGAGACAATATTAGTTCTTTTTGGCTATCAATGGACTAAATGTTTTGATGACTTTAATAATTTATTTGCTTCTGCAAAAGCTTTTTTTTGTTTTTGACCAGACTGGAGATTTTATTCCTTTCTATAACAGTTGAGTAGTGGAGCCAATACAGATGCCAAGCTGATTAAAAATTTACCATAATAATTTAGCAGGCCTAGAAAGAATTTCAGTTCAGACACTGACTTTGGTGGCCTTCTCCTCTACTGGTTGTAAGCCAGTTGCACCAATTTTGTGTCTCAGGTAAATGACTTTGGCAGCCTGCAAGATACATGTCTCCCTCTTAAGACACATATCTGCATCAGCCAATTTTTGTAATACCTGATCCAAATTTTGCAAGTGTTTTGACTCAGATTCCTCTGTAATCAGACTATCATCAAGGTATACACAAACATGCAGCATCCCTTGGAATAAATTGTCCATCACCCTTTGATAAATACCTGGAGGTGCTGACACTCCAAATGAGAGGCAGGTGTAATGAAACAACCCTTTCATAGAATCATAGAACTGAAAGGGACCTCAGCAGGTCCTCTAGTCCCGTCCACTGCACTCATGGCAGGACTAATTATCTAGACTATCACTGACAAGTGTCTGTCTAACCTGTTCTTAAAAATCTCCAATGATGGAGATTCCACAACCTCCCTAGGCAATTTATTCCAGTGCTTAACCACCCTGACGGTTAGGAAGTTTTTCCTAATGTTCAACCTAAGCTTCCCTTGTTGCAATTTAAGCCCATTGCTTCTTGACCTATCTTCAGAGGTTAAGAACAACAATTTTTCTTTCACCTCCTTGTAACAACCTTTTACAAACTTAAAAACTGTTATGTTTCCTCTCAGTCTTCTTTTTTCCAGACTAAACAAACCCAATTTTTTCAGCCTTCCCACATAGGTCCTGTTTTCTAGACCTTTAATAATTTTTGTTGCTCTTCCCTGGACTCTCTCCAATTTGTCCACATCCTTCCTGAAATGTGGTGCCCAGAACTGGACATAATACTCCAGTTGAGGCCTAATCAGCACAGAGTAGAGTGAAAATATTACTTCTTGTGTCTCGCTTACAACTCTCCTGCTAATACATCCCAGAAGGATGTTCACTTTTTTTGCAACAGCGTTACACTGTTGACTCATATTTAACTTGTCCACTATGACCCCCAGATCCCTTTCCATAGTACTCTTTCTTAGACAGTCATTTCCCATTTTGTATGTGTGCAATTGATTGTTCCTTCCTAAATGAAGTCCTTATTAAATTTAATCCTATTTACTTCAGACCATTTCTCCAGATCGTTTTGAATTATAATCCTATTCTCCAAAGCACTTGCAACTCCTCCCAGGTTGGTATCATCTGCAAACTTCGTAAATGTACTCTCTATGCCATCATCTAAATCACTGATGAAGATATTGAACAGAACCGGACCCAGAACTGATCCCTGCTGGACCCCACTCATTATGCCCTTCCAGCATGACTGTGAACCACTGATAACTAATCTCTGGGAAAGGTTTTCCAACCAGTTTTGCACCCACCTTATAGTAGCTCCATCTAGGTTGCATTTCCCTAGTTTGTTTATGAGAAGGTCATGGAGACAGTATCAAAAGCTTTACTAAAGTCAAAATATACCACGTCTATTGCTCCCCTCCACCCCCAATCCACAAGGCTTGTCACTCTATCAAAGAAAGCTGTCAGGTTGGTTTGACAGAATTTGTTTTTCACAAATCCATGCGAACTGTTACTTATCACTTTATTATCTTCTAGATGTTTGCAAATTGATTGCTTAATTGTTTGCTCCATCATCTTTCCGAGTATAGAAGTTAAGCTGTCTGGTCTGTATTTCCCTGGGTTGTCCTTATTTCCCTTTTTATATATTGGCACTATATTTGCTCTTTTCCAGTCTTCTGGAATCTCTCTGGTCTTCCGTGACTTTTCAAAGATAATCGCTAATGGCTCAGATATCTCCCTCAGTCAGCTCCTTGAGTATTCTGGGATGCATTTCATCAGGCCCTGGTGAATTGAAGACATTTAATTTGTCCACGTAATTTTTAACTTGTTCTTTCCCTATTTTAGCCTCTTCTGATCCTACCTCATTTTCACTGGCGTTCACTATGTTACACAGCCAATCACCACCAACCTTCTTGTTGAAAACCGAAACAAAGAAGTCATTAAGCACCTCTGTCATTTCCACATTTTCTGCTTTTATATTTTCCCCCTCCTTGAGTAATGGGCCTACCCTGTCCTTGGTCTTCCTCTTGCTTTTACTGTATTTGTAGAATGTTTTCTTGTAACCCTTTATGTCTCTAGCTAGTTTGATCTCATTTTGTGTGTTGGCCTTTCTAATTTTGTTCCTACATATTTGTGGTTTTTATATTCATCCTTTGTAATTTGACCTAGTTTCTACTTTTTGTAGGATTTTTTTTTTATTTTTAGATCATTGAAGATCTCCTGGTTAAGCCAAGGTGGTCTCTTGCCATACTACCTATCTTTCCTACGCAGTGGGATAGTTTCCTCTTGTGCCCTTAATAACGTCTGTTTGAAAAACTGCCAACTGTCTTCTATTGTTTTTCCCCTTAGACTTGCTTCTCATGGGATCTTACTACCAACTCCCTAAGTTTGCTAGAGTCTGCCTTCTTGAAATCCATTGTCTTTATTTTGCTGTTCTCCCTCCTACCATTCCTTAGAATCATTTCATGATCACTTTCACCCAAGCTGCCTTCCACCATCAAATTCTCAACCAGTTCCTCCATATCTGTCAAAATCAAATCTAGAACAGCCTCTCCCCTAGTAGCTGTCTCCATCTTCTGAAATAAAATATTGTCTCTAGTACATTTCAAGAATGTATGGGATAATCTGTGCCCTGCTGTGTTATTTTCTAAACAGATGTCTGGGTAGTTGAAGTCCCCCATCACCACCAAGTCCTATGCTTTGGATGATTTTGTTAGTTGTTTAAAAAATCCTCATCCACCTCTTCTTCCTGGTTAGGTGGTCTGCAGTAGACCCCTACCATGACATCACCCCTGTTTTTTACCCCTTTTATCCTTACCCAGAGATTTTCAACAAGTCTGTCTCATATTTCCATCTCAACCTCAGTCCAAGTGTATACATTGTTAATATATAAGGCAACACCTCCTCCCTTTTTTCCCTGCCTGTTCTTCCTGAGAAAGCTGCATCTTCTATACCAATATTCCCATCATGTGTATTATCCCACCAAGTCTCTGTGATGCCAATTATGTCATAATTGTGTTTATTCACTAGCATTTCAAGTTCTTCCTGCTTATTCCCCATACTTCTTCCATTAGTATACAGACATCTAAGATACTGATTTGATTTCCCTCCCCCCCAGTTCGGTCTTGTTTCGCCTTTATCCCTGCTATAACAGCCCATCCCCCCCCCCAATTCCAAACCTTCTTCCAGGACTCCATGTTCTTGACTTACCTGTGGGCTTTGGTCATCTGCCCCCTTCGAATCTAGTTTAAAGCCCTCCTCACTACGTTAGCTGGTCTGTATCTAGATATGCTCTTTGCCTTCCTCGATAGGTGGACCCCATCTCTGCTTAGCAGTCCTTCTTCCTAGAACAGCATCCCATGGTCAAGGAAGCCAAAGCCCTCCTGGTGACACCATCCTCGCAGCCAGGTATTCACCTCCAGGATGCATGTTTCTCTGCCTGGGCCCCTTACCCGTGGCCGGAAGGATCGAAGAGACCACCACCTGTGCACTGAACTCCTTCACCCTTACTCCCAGAGCCCTGTAGTCACTTCTGATCTACTGAGGGTCCTACTTCGCAGTATCATGAGTGCCCGCATGGATGAGTAGCATGGGGTAGTAGTCAGAGGGCCGGACGATTGGTGAAGTAATACCTCTTATTGGACAAACTTCTGTTGGTGAGAGAGAGAGCGCAGTTTTCAAGCTTACAAAGACGTCTTCTTCAGGGCTGGGCTGATTATAGACAGTGAAGCTCCTATATCAATCTCTATGGTTATTCTTTGTCCATTAATTGTAACATCCACTCAAGGGGATTTCTTCTTTTGGCTACTGCTAATAACAGTAAACATAGTCTTCAGCTTTTGGCTTCTCTTTCTCCTTTACAATATGATGCACCTCTCATGACCCACATTTTCCCTTCCATGTGTCTGTTTTTTTTTAAATGGTGCACATTTACAAGATGACCTCACTTCTGGCAAACCCAGCACTCAATATCCTTGTATGTTTCTCCCCACACCTAAAGCAGTTGTGTGTTCTTGAGGCGGTACCTCTGTTAATGATTCATTTGCTTTGTGTGAAATGCTGGATATTTTTTGCATGGTACCTGTGATTGGCTAGCTACATGCTGCTTAGTGCGTCTGTGTAACTTTAAAGCATACTCTGCAGCTACATCCATGCTTTGCGCTATTTCCAGAGCTTTTTTAAAATCTGAGGTGGACTCTGCCAACACTGATACCATAGCCACGGCCTTCAATGTATCTCCAAAACCACAGCACTCCAACAAACATAGTTCTGGTATAAAACCTGCCACCGATTTTCCAGGTTGGTGGGAGAAACTTAAATTTTAAACGCTGCACAATCTCAGATGGCATTGGGTTCTGATGGCGCATGACCACTTTAATTAGTTCAAAATATTTGGCACTGAGCTTTTCTAGTGCCACCAAAATCTAATTAAATTATGTTTTTGCTCCACAAACACTCAATAAAATGGCATGTTTCTTTTTATCATCCTCTGTATCATTTGTAATAAAGTTCTGGGAGAGTCTTCAAAGTACTGAGTCCAGTCCTCCTACTTTGCATCATACATCTTCATTTTCCATATACAGCCATTTTTCTTTGCAATAGAAAAAAGTTGGTCACTTATGCAAACAGTATGTAGAGCTTGCTGGTTGTTGTTTTTAGTTTATTCTTGTGGCCAACATAGCATATGGAGATCCAAGACCGATTAGAACTGGAAAAGGAAATCTTTTATTCTGGTACAGGTTCACAGACCACTAATCAGCCTACATCTTGAAAAAACTTCCTCACACAATTGTTGGAACAAGTTCAGTAAAATCTTAGGTTTCAGAGTAACAGCGGTGTTAGTCTGCATTTGCAAAAAGAAAAGGAGTACTTGTGGCACCTTAGAGACTAACCAATTTATTTGAGCATAAGCTTTCGTGAGCTACAGCTCACTTCATTGGATGCATACTGTGGAAAATACAAAAGATGTTTGTTTTTATACACACAAATCGTGAAAAAATGGGTGTTTATCACTACAAAAGGTTCTCTCTCCCCCCACCCCACTTTTCTGCTGGTAATAGCTTATGTAAAGTGATTACTCTCCTTACAATGTGTATGATAACCAAGGTGGGTTTGTTTGGGGGGTTGTGCGGGGGAGGGTGCGTGTGGGAGAAAACCAGGATTTGTGCTGGAAATGGCCCACCTTGATTATCATGCACACTGTAAGGAGAGTGATCACTTTACATAAGCTATTACCAGCAGGAGAGTGGGGTAGGGGGAGAGAAAACCTTTTGTAGACATAAACACCCATTTTTTCATGATTTGTATGTATAAAAACTAACATCTTCTGTATTTTCCACAATATGCATCCAATGAAGTGAGCTGTAGCTCAAGAAAGCTTATGCTCAAATAAATTGGTTAGTCTCTAAGGTGCCACAAGTAAAATCTTAGGGCTTTTTAACAGTAAATAGCAATTCTCATCTTGGCCACCAGGTGGAAATAAGCATACCAAAAATACTTGCTACATATTATAATATTCATCACTGAGCATTTCCACATTCACCGCACTGGCAATTCCTAACTTGATTGCTTGATTTTGCAATCTTACCGTTCTTTAATATGGTAGTTTTATATGTAATTGGCCAAACATATGGAAGCCTGGCACTCAACTTAATGGCAAGTCTCCATCAGTATATAATGCATTAACTGTTGAACTTTGCAACTGATCAATTCCAAAATTGGAAATGTTCTAGGCAGCACCTTACTGATTTTGGTGAAAATCAGAAAATAAGAAGGGGGAAATGGGGGACAAACAGTGCCTCTGGCATTGGATTGACAGAATCATCTCAACCAGGATGGTATTTGTACAGATCAAAGAACTGATTGAAGGTAGCCATTAATGCTTTCTAACATAAACCCCACTCCCCTCATTTTAGCTTTGCCCATTGTCCCAGTAGAGTTTAAAATGGTGACGTGCTGAATGATGCATCTCTCAGGCAAAATAAATAATGGTAGTGGGAGACAGAGAGAAGGGGGCTCAGAGTCCCTCCCTCACCCATCCACAAGCTCGGTAGGAGATTAATATCGCAAGGGAGATGAAGCAGCATCATATACTGATGGGTTCGAAAGCTAGCATCAATATTAAAATCTGAACTAACTACAAACGGTAGGATCAGTTACAATCCTTTAAGTTACCTAAAATCAAATTTAGTGCCATCAAGGAAGTGTGGATGCAGAAATCTTCAGGCTTCCACACAATCATCTTTAATAACCTGATGCTGAACCAAGCTGAAGGGGACAGTGGGCACTCAGAATTTGGACTGCCTCAATATGCCCAACTTAGACAAAGTTTTATATCTAATGTCCATGAAGGAAAGACACCAAGCTGAAGGGAGGGTGAGCTGGTTCATTATGTCGTCTGGTCCAGTGGCAGACACGAGTGGAGGTGTCTTCTGAAGATGCTAGATTCTTTTTCTAGAGTTCTAAGCAAACAGATGCAATTTTCACTCTTAGCTGGGATGCAGCATTTGCTAAGTATGCAAGAATCTGAAGTCCTCATTGTGGACAACTGGGTGCTTCAAATTGCTGGACCTCAGAAGCTCTGTTACACCCTAGATTGCCTCCATTTAGGCAACTCTGAGCAACCTGGGCAGCATTGCAGTGAGGAGGTTAAGAAGCAAGGAAACCTGTCTAACTCAATAGCAGAGATGACCACCACACTTAAGTTTAACTGAAGATAACAGGTCACCATTCCTGTTTTCAAAGAGGCCCTTCTTACAGCTGGTTGAAAAATGCCAATGTTATTATTTCAAAATATTAATTTTTGTTTTTCAACGAAAGTTACAAAACAACTCTTTGGGTTTTTCTTTTGGGTAAAAAAAGTTTGGTTTAAAAGACTTTGGCTGTCAGTTCAATTCTTTTACCCTAAAAACCGGAAAAATTGGTCAAAAAGAAAATTTTCCAACACAAGAGGTTTTTTAGAAAATTCACCCAGCTCTAGCTCTTCTCCAAGATCCTGCCTGGTGTAATTAGAATCCTGGCAGAGATAAGTAGTTTTCAGTTATAACTTGTGAGCTAAAAATATTGAAACCTTCACAGCCCTTTCAAGGAAGCCCTCGGCTATCTGAGAGGTTCAATAAATTTAGAGTTAGCTCCTCCTAGATGCTGCATGATGTAGTGCTGAAGATACAGTAGCTGCATTCATCCTTCTGACCTGTTCTCAGTTAGAGCCATAGCATAGTGGGCTGCTACATTTCAGGTAAGATGAAGAAATGAGGTTCTGATCACTTGCAGTCAATAAGGTTCCAACACTTTTCCCAAGAAGGGGCAAAATCCAGTGCCTATTTGTATTATATTAGCACTCCCAAAGTGCTACATGCTTTCCAAGTATATAGTGAGGCACGGTCCATATCCCAAACTCTTTGGCAATGTTCAGCATTGACGGACTGGGAGCACCTTCTCCAAAACTTCTTACCTTAACTTACCCATACCCTCAGTTTAAATTGCAAAAGGCATCATTCACTTCCAGTGGAATTGGTGTGCACTGATCAATAGTTTCAGAATTTCATCTTGGGGGGTGTGGGGTGTGTGTGTAACGGGTGAAAGTGCATGATAGGTGAATGTGGCATACAGGTTCTTTAAACTAACAGTAGCTTTACACATGAAAGTAATAAACTCTACAGACATTTGTAAAAGGGATGCTGTCAGGTAAATCAAGGGAAAATGCTGCTCTGCTACATTCATACATCATCCTCCATTGTTCTGCACACATGTATCAGAGTGGAGTTTGAGTCCATATATTTTAATAAGCAAATTTCTTATCTGTGTAGCTAATACCTTAAATTATTAAAACTAAAGGAATTTTAAAAAAAATCTAGTTTATTTTTTGGATTTCCCTAATCTTAGTAAAAATGGACTGGCCATTTTCAATGTCTGATCCTCATGTATTAGCTTTGCAAATAGTGCAAGGAAATGTTTAAAACTCAAGCAATATGCTCAACCCCTTAATATTTTTTTTTCTGTAAACCATGAACACAATTTTATTGGTATTAGGTTTTATTGTTTATTTCAACTCATCTACCTTTTGGGCCTAAACTACTAATTTGATTTTCCTAAAATAAAACGAGAATTAATAAAAATCTGGGGATATGGGATGTAAACGATCACCTATAGTGATTTGTTATAAACATACATACATGCACAAACCCTGAAAAACCTGTAATTAAACGACAAACTTCAACTATACTTTTGATTGTTATTCATCTTAAACAGATCTTTGTAGGTTTTATATTTGAAGCAGGGCACCCCAGAGATACATGTTACAAATTATGCAAGTGTGCAGAACAAAGACCATGATGAATGTCTCATAACATAGACTACACCGTGAAAAATAGGTTGTCACCACTTGTGTAGGTTTTTCAAATGAGGGCACAAAAGGCTAGACAGATTCAGATTCCTTCCTCTGAATTAAACAAATTCCCATAGTTATCATTCCTAACATGTCTGTCTATTGAAAGTGAACAGCTTAAAAATTAAAAAAAAAAAAAAAAAAAAAAAGAATTCAGACTTTGAAATTTTGAAAAATATATTGTTTGTATATTTTAAATTGTCATAATTTGCATTTTTCCTGTGTCCTTTTGCAAATCCTGTTTTTCACACACAGAGACTAAACAGATTCCTTAATTTTTCCATGAAGACAGCACTGTTACAAGTGAAAAACTGGTACTAGAAATGAGGAGAAATGAAAAAAAGCCAGAGGCCATGGGAAATGCAGCAAATTACATTTATTGGAAATTCTCCAGGCATCACATGAAAAAAATTGATACAAGTAAAACAGAGGATAAAGCACATTCAGTGCATCTAAAAAAAAGAAAAAGTAACAGTATGTATCTGAACACCCTTGGTCTTGTACTACACTGTACTGAAGTTCCCTGGGATTAGTTCTGTATATACATATTAGCTAAAATTTACTTTGAACAAACTGCAAAGAATTACCTCTTCACTTGGCATTTTTCCATCTGGTGCAATGAAACATTATTGAAATACCAAGTCAGATTCCATGTAATTTTATACACAGTGTAAGAGCTTGCACCCGACAGTAATAAGAAAGATAAATACAGTAATTGAATGAGTACTACCAAATAAGAAAGCCACCATGGAAATAAAACTAAACTCTGCAGCAATGAGCAGCAAAGCAGTGATTCTGTTGCTCTTTTTTTCCCTTGAAATTAACAAAGCATTCTGACACAAAAAGCAGTTAGGTTCAACATTTGCTTTCCAATCAAACAATCTTATGCGTAAATGACACTTTGCTGAATTTGGCACTTGGCTTGATTTTTATACTTCAAAAACAAAAAAAACCACCTGCCTGGAATATAGCATAAATGGTAAGATAACGTGACCCATTTTAACATTCAAGTAACAACTCTGACATGAATTCCAAAATACATGTCTCCTACATACAAACAAACCTTCTTGCAGATTTACACTAATCACAACTAGATTTTTCAAATCTGTAGGCATCTTATTTATTGTCTTTTGGTTGACATACATACAATCTAAGAAATTACCTGGGCTTACCTTCCTCTGTCTAGGACAGATTCACTCATGACAGGATAATTAAAACAAGTTTACAAAGAAGTGGTGGTAACGGAATACAGGAACAGCCTGAAAGCATTAAGCTGCATTTATAATATGTTCTTTCAATTATGTGTTTCAAACCAATGCTTTAAATTGAAAGGTACATGACATTTAAAGTCTGGCTAGCTAATCCTCTCCCTATACAGTTTCACAGCACAAGCCTGAAAATTATCCGATGTATGTCTTTCACAATGTATTTGGGGACTCAATGTTTAGAAATCCTAGCTCCCCACTTTATCCAGTGCCCCATTATACCTCCCCACCCCCAAAAAATTAGCTATATAACTGCTGGGGGAATCAGTGAACTGTCTGACAACAGAAGGTCTTACAAGGTTTCTTTTGCAATTTGAAAACCCTGTCCAGTTTTAAATACATTACCACAACATGTCACCTGCAGGAAATTAAGCTCAGACTCCAGACCACTCTGCAGCCCTGTTTCCTTCCTTCAACTCCTATTGTCAAACTCCTGGGGTGGGAGAGGCAGGAAGTGAGCTAACAACCATTTTCTGGCTCTTGCTTTTTCCTGACTTTTCAGTCTTCTGAGTTCTTTAGGCATAACTGTGACATAATGCCTGTCAATTTCAACTGGCATGGGGGAGTAACTTCCTGACTGGCACATTCCAGGCAGCATATGGCATTACAATTCTCCCTATAAGAGCCACATGGTGACAGTCAGCCTTAGTTATTGTTATATACACACGTCAGTAGAATTAATGACAGACACACTCGTTTACACAGAATTCCACAAAACATGTGAAACATGCTGTTCTTTGGAGGAAAAAATACATTCATCTTTTTCAAGTATTATACATATATATATATGAGACACATTATCCTCATTTTGCTACAAGACAAAAGATAGGCATCTAGAATTAAATTTTAATTTACCACCACTTTGGCTTTCATTAGTGAAGTTCTGACCTTTTCCTTTAAATCAACTCTAAATATACATCTACTTGTCACAATTAAATGCAACAGCCCTTTATTTCCCATTGTGATATATGTACACAACCATTAAAAAAAAAAATCTATTTTGATAACCTGGGATTTGCATAATGAGAGTGACAAGGCCCATCTGCTGCTATAAGTGTCCCAGCACCAGTTTTAGGCAAACCACTACCTGCTGCTTTCTGAGTTCTGTTATAGCAGCATACATATCTTTGCTTTCCCTTCGTATTTGAAATTATACTGCCTGAAGCTCTTACTTATGGCTTATTTCCTTGCTTTGTTTTATTGTTTGGGTTGGCATTTACTTCCTTCAGGAACAGTTCACAGTCGGACAGTGCTTCTACTGGCAGGTATTTACTTATTTGCTCAACAGTCTTTTGATATGCCATCTTTTCCTGTTCCAGCGACTGGATTAAGCTCCTCATTTTGTTCTCTCGAGACAATATGTTTTCCAGGTTGGATTCCAGACTCTGAATTTTAGCATGAGCTATCTGTAAGAAGTAGTAAGAATATCACTTTACATTACCTTCTAAGAGATTCAGATTAAGACCTTTCCCACAATATGTGGTTGTACCCATTTTCCTCCATACAACTCATGTACATAATATGATGATCTGTACAATTGTGTGAGATTAGGAATTTTCTGTATGCTGCAGGTTTTTGTCTACTCTCCTTTGCCTTTCTCATGCTAGACTGAAATTCTAAAGGGAAGCGATATAGGGCTGCTAATGGAAGGTCATTAAATTGGGATGGTCCTCTATTCAAATACAAAACATCCTAGACAACTGACTGGCTCCATCCAGGAGAACTGGTTCGCCAAGAGAGCAGTTGCCTGGTAATGAAGATACCTGCTAAGGGCAGGTGATCTGGGAGTCACCTGACAGAGGAACTGGAAGGTTATAAAAGGAAAGGAACTGATCTATTTGGGGTTTTCAGCAATTTGCATTAGCTCAAGCAGAGGGAAAGTGAACATCATGTGCCTCAGCGAGTTGTGAAATAATTCCTAGGTTCTGGTACCATAGTTACTGGGGAACAGGCCCCTGCTCCCCTCAGAAGCATACAGCTCCCTAAGGTGATACTAGCAGCATTGTCAGCCACAAAGTACCTCCCTACTTCTCCATATCTCTGCTAGAGGATGGAGTTACCAATATCTTGGTAGGACTCCATGGTATTCTTCAGTGATCTTGTACAGGAGTTGTACAGATCCTTCCATTGCTATATGGAAATAAATAAGTAGATCACTACTAAAGATTAATTGGTCTGGTCTCATGGAAAGAAGGGTACTGTATTTTGTAATAATGCAAGATAATACAAACGGGGAAAATAATCAAAGTCCAGATAGCTAATGGGAGGTATGAACTTAGAATGAAATCATGCTTTAGAGTGGATACGGAACATCCAATTGTATTTAAGGTGGCGAAGAGACAGTCAGCCAAAACCCAGTGTGATACAGGGTATGGAGGAGCTAGATATTTACAAACTGAAGAAAAAACAAAAAATGAGGGGGCTGGAAGAACTGATTTATGAGAAGATTAAAAATGTTGAAGAGATAATTAAGCAGGTGAGGATGGACACAACCTACAGGTATTTGGAGAAAGTAAAATCAAGAAGGAAGAGGAATTATTTAAATGGGTACAGAGGATTACAAATGGAGTAAAAGAAAAAAATTACATCGAACACACAAAACAAGAACTTCTTGATTGCAAAAGCTATTAGGCTGTGGAACAATCTCCCAATACCAAGTTTTTAAACATTAAAAAAAAATCAATTTCTTAAATGACTTTAAAAGAAAATCCCCTGCCTGTTTGCTGAATTTTAGCAAAAAGTTAATGCATAGTGATCCAATTATCTTTGGCCATTTACCTGTAGCTTCTCCAACAAGTCCATATTTTGCCTCTTTAGCTGACTGTTGGCCCTCTCCAATTTCTCCAAAGGTTCAACATCATCACAGGGATTTAAACCTTCCTGCAGCTCATCCTGTAGTACATGGTACTCTACTTCATATGCATGAAGCTGTTTGGAAATATCCATCTCAAAAACCTACCAGGAGAGGGGAAAAATAGCTTTGCTTACAACAGGGAGCATTAACTTCATTTGGTTAATTGGCAATTCTACTTGGTTTACTTAATATTTTAAATTGCCATCTAGCATAGACTTCATTGCCCCAACTAGAAAGGAACAATATTCAGAGAGATTGTGAGGAACTGGCACATTACACTGATGGGGGCTATATAAGCACCGAACAGATAGACTGCCTTTCTGAGCCTTTGAAATGTGGCTTTAGAGAGGCTCTAAGGTAAGAGAGAGACAAAGGCTAGGGTGACACCAGTCTTGCAAGGGAAAGTCTCAGAAACTGTCAGCTCAGCAGAAAACTCAGGCTCAGATTGACGTTTGCTGTTTTTCAGGTGACTCAAATCTAAGCAACTCTAGATTGTGTTAATTACTGAACGCATACACACTGAGCAACTTCTCCCTCTAATTTAGAGATACACTTAATACCTGATAACCCAATGACGTTAATGATGATGCATGTTACTGTTATGTTTTATTGCTTTTTATCATATACTGTTAGGCACAGTAAGAAGCATACATACCAATTCAATATCCATGGGGATTGCAAGGCTCTAACCTGGTAATCCCAACCAATGAGGTCAGGAATTTGAGGACCATGTTAAAAAAGCATACTAGAGTAGAGCAGATAGGCTGAGGCACGGGTTGGCTAGCGTTGTTTTCTGGAAAAATATCCTTTTCCCATTGGTCAGGGAAACTGCTAGCAACAGCCATGTCTGAATGGGTTTGTCACTAATGCGATTTTAAGCATAGTGTTAATTGGCTCATAAGGATTTTCTATAGTGATGGATTTCTTGATCAGACTAGAGGCCATCAAAACTATAAAAAAATTGATATGACCTACAGATTACAACGATAGTCCAGAAAATGACTCCTTGAATTTAGTGTTATAGCAACTGAGAGGGGAACTAACTGATATTGTATAAATTGAAGTAAGTGACTCATCATTAGCAGAGACCCCTGTATTCATCTTCGGATTAATATCTTATTTATAAGTTACATGGAAAGAAATAAAGGGGAAAAACCCCCAACTTTACCTGGGTAATAATCTTTTCCATTTGAAGCTTAGTCATGTCTGGGATAGTGCCTTTAAGGAAATCAACAATATTCTCAAAGCTCTCGCATTCCATTACAAGTGCTTCTTGGCTGCTAAGTAGACTCAGAGCTACCTTAAATATGACTTCAGTTCCTTGAAGAAAGATAATGTCTAAAACAGAAAAAAATTGTAAATACATTGAAAATAAGTATTAAAATTATTTGGGTTAATTTTTGTGCTGGGATACTTTCCTGTGCCTTTCTATATTTGAGCAGTAGTAAACTGTGGAGGGAAACTAATATAGGGTCCATCATATTTTGACCATATTATTTTCATTATTTAGAAGACTCCAATATTTCAGCATCAGTTTAATAAATGAAAAAAATGTACAAAAACTTTTACTGCCCTTTTACAAATACAGTGCTTTAGGAAAAAAAAAGATTTTACGCTTGTTGGACAAGCACACTCTGAAGACCTAAGAAGTGTGAAAGGCATTTGAGTATCATTCTAATGTATGTGATATTAACCATATTAAGAGGAATGTATATTGTTAATTTAAAAAAACCTTAACATACGTTTATTATTGGGAGCTGATCATTAAATATAATACAGAATGACAGTTAAGAAATGACTATTTTATCCTACTGTTCACAAGGTAGTAAATAGTTACTTCATTACTGGAAGCTTTATAAGCTCTTTAAAAAAGACTAAAAACCTTACTCATAAAAACCCATAGCAATGCTTCTGTTGTCTATAATTTAAGGCCCTTATCCTGCAATCTGATCAACTTGGGCAGATCCTTATGCCCAAATGGGATAATGTCTTAGCCCCACTGCAGTCAATGGAATTTTTGTCAATTACCTCCGCAGAGCCAGGATTTCACCCAGGGAGTTTCATTAAAGAAAGCTGGACTCTGCAAGGGTTCAGGAGTCTGTCTGAACAGATGAGATTGCAGGAGTGGGGACTAAAACACAATGTTTCTGGTGTAGATCCAGATGAGGTTTGTGGGGGAGGTTTAGATTGGATATTAGGAAAAACTTTTTCACTAAGAGGGTGGTGAAACACTGGAATGCGTTACCTAGGGAGGTGGTAGAATCTCCTTCCTTAGAGGTTTTTAAGGTCAGGCTTGACAAAGCCCTGGCTGGGATGATTTAACTGGGAATTGGTCCTGCTTTGAGCAGGGGGTTGGACTAGATGACCTTCTGGGGTCCCTTCCAACCCTGATATTCTATGATTCTATGATGTACCTTGCTATATTTATTTAGGGAACAACCACCTATGATCCTCCCTCCAAAAAAAAGGCAACTCCCAGACTTCAAAGTCTATTGGAGCAACAAAAACATGAGAATAATATTTTTAAACAAAATGCAAAATAAACCAGAGTACTTATTTTTACTATTTTGCTTCTGTAAAGCATGAATATAATGAATTAAAAAAAGTATTTAAACACTCACAATTATAGAGAAATAAATGAAACACCGCCTAATTTTCTAAATTGGCCCCAAAATAGGAAATAAAATGTAATTATGTCTATTTTTGTTATAAAAGCAAAAAGGAGAAAAATATGAATGTGACTTAGGAAAAAATAATTCAAAAACAAACAAAAGGATGGAAATTAAGCAGTCACTTTGAATAATGTAGGAGCTGAAAAAAAAAATTGAGAGTGCAGAAACACTTCACAAATGCTACAAAGGAAAAATCAAAAGCAACTTACTATTGATTTAAGAGATATCAAAGTATGAGATATATTTTTCTCATTTCTTGATAACTGTAGTATATTACAGTATCTAGATATCTGTTGTATTTTTGGACAAACTCTTACAAAGTTGCATGCATAAAAAGCAATTTTTGAAATGAAGAAATTTGAAATTATTATTCCTAACCTGTTAATAAGATGCAGAAATTGCTAACTATCAATGTGATCCTATAAACACTTACTACCATGAGTAGTTCTATTGAAGTTATTGTATTAAACACTGCCCTGTGTACATCAGACTCTAAAAGGTTATCTAAATAGAATATGAAATGTACTAAAGCTGAAACTGTTTAATTTTAAATACCTAAATAGCTAAAATATTCATGAAATCAAAACTGAGTATAGTGTTCAAGTTTCTGGATTCAATGGCTTACTTTAATGAAATCTACAGAAAGAAATGGAGTGCACTGAAAACCTATTGCATCATCCTTTTCTCCATAATGATACAATTCAGAGTTTAGAAGTCCCAAAACAATACTGTACCTCTTGAGATAGACATACTGCTCTTGAGTAGCCATATGCAAAATAGGTTTAATACCTGTATCATCACTAAGGCTACTTTTAGTATATTAAGGGTATTTTTAGTAAAGGTCACGAACAGGTCACAGGCAGTAAACAAAAATTCATGGCCAGTGACCTGTCCATGATTTTTACTAAAAAATACCCGTGACTAAAACTTTGGGGGGTGGGTGTTGCCCGGGGGCAGGGCAGCCCGGGTGGGGGGCTGGGGAAGGGCAGCAGCACACAGCCTGGGAACCCCGCTGGTGCTACGGCAGGTGAGCGGGGGGGGGGGGGGGGCTGAGGGGGGGAGGTTGGTGAGGCCTGCAGGCTCCCTATTTGGCTCCGTGCCACCCCCACAGCAGCAGAGTCTCAGTGTGGGAGGAGGCAGGGGCACAGGGTGGAGTGAGGCAGGCTCTGGGCGGCGCTTACCTGGCTGGGGGGGGGGAGTGACATCCCGCTCACTCAGCTCCTAGGTGGAAGTGCAGCCAGGCAGATCTGTGTGCTGCCTCCGCCCAGAGCGCTGGCTTTGCGGCTCCCATTGGCTGGGACCCGTGGCCAATGGGAGCTGTGGGGGCAGTGCCTGCAGGCAGAGGCAGCGCACAGAGCCGCCTGGCCACGCCTCCGCCTAGCAGCTGAGCGAGGGGGATGTCGCCGCTTCCGGGGAGCTTCCTAGGTAAGCGCCGCCCAGAGCCCACCTCACCCCAAACCCCTGCCTCCTCCCACATCAAAACTCTGCTGCGGGGGAGCAGCGCACGGTGGCCCAAGACTGCCTCTGCAGCAGCCACTGCCGAAGTCACAGAAAGTCACGGAATCCATGACTTCCGTGACAAACTCGCAGCCTTAATCATCACGGTTAATGAGGTAAGTTTCTGATGTCTGCTTACCATTTAAAAAACAAACAAAAACAAAAAAAAAACCCTTTATTTTTAAATGTCAGTACAAGTGACTAAAAGTTTCAGCAATGAAGTCTCTACACCATAACAATTTGTTGTTGCCAGTTTTTTCCCTCAGTTTACCAGCTTTCAGTCTGACTTGATTAAAAATAAATATATCAAATTGTGGCTGACAACTGGAACAAGTTATCTGGCATTTATCTACTTGTATATAAAACAAAGTGCAAAATATTCCCATGCATGTTTTCCTTACATTGTACAGGATATTGTGCTGCTTACAACGGTGATAAAAGCACTCTCTCTTACCAAAAACTCTGGCTACAAATCCTAACGGAAACTGAGAAGCAAACAACGTGAGAAACCAGGGTGCAGCATAAAGACTGGGGCTGATTTCGTTCTCTTCAAGATGATTATAGAGGTCTCTGTGATAGTCATGGAGGAGTCTTGAAAGTTGATACATCTGAATCTATAGTAAGTGTTGAGAAAGGGGGGTGGGGGGGGGGGAACAAACAAAAAAAAAAAAAACCAACAACTGTTGAGCTCTCTGAATTTTTCAATCACTTCACAATGCGCTTCAGGTAAAATTAACCCAAGCACAGAAGGCCCAGTAAAGTGGATCTTAAGTGGAGTATAGGGCTTGTGTGGATCCTTTACCTTTGAGTAAATTTCAGTCTCATGAACTAAAACCAAACACTTGAAGTAAGAAGGATCAGTTTGAACCGGACCATTTTATTATTGAAGTATCATCTACATTCAGTTTCTAGATTTTAAGGCCAGAAAGAACCATTATGATCATGTAATCTACACTCCTGTATAACAGGGCATAGAATCTCATCCAGCAATTCTTGCATCAAATCCAATTACTCCAGATTACCCTCCAGGTCAGCCCTCTCACAAAAACAAACCCCACAGAGAAATCACCCCTATCCCATTATGGAGAATAGCCCAGCGGTCAGGGCACTCACCTGGAATGTGGGAGAGCCAGATTCAAATCTCAGCTCTGTATGATTTAGAGCAGGGACTTGAACCCAGCTTTTCCACAGCCCAAGTGAGTGCTCTAACCCGTGGGCTATTGTCTATAGTAGGGTCGGTCTCATTCTTTCCCATTGGAGCTGTTGCACTTTGGATAAATAGTTAAATATTCTTTGTGCCGGGGGGGGGGGGGGGGAGAAGGAAGCGAGCAATTGACTGTAGCCCAGTAGTTTGGGCACTCACCTAGGATGTGGGAAAATCAGATTCAAGTCCTTGCTCCAAATCAGGCAGAGTGGGGATTCAAATCTGGGTTTCCCACATCCCAGATAACCACTGGGCTACTGGATAGACTGGGATGGATGGACACATGGATGCCAGCCAGATCCCAAAATTCTCACCCCATGTCTTTTGTGGCAGCCCAAACCAGTAGCTGTGCTCAGAGCACGCCTACTGGATTGGGTCCCGCAGACAAAATAGGTGGGGGAACAATTAGTTTGAGAATCTTGCTGGGGCTTAGGTGTCAGTAAGGGCTCTGAGCAGCTTAATAGCTGGGGGGTAGGGAGGATGGCAGAATTTAGGTGACTTTGCACATAGCTACTGGCAGAAAGGTAGGTGCCATGGGGACATAGGTGCCTACAAGGTTAGGTGGCAGCTGAACGATAGTTTTGGGAATGTCAGTGGCACCTTAATGTTGGACTTAGGTATCTAATAACCTCTTTGAAAGCCACTTGGATTTAGGCTCCTAAGGGCTAGATTCAAGGAGATAGAAGTCTCAAATCCTTTTGAAAATGGGATGTAGCCTATTTAAGGCGCTTTTGAAAATTTTACTCCTTGTTCCTTGCCAAGCAAGAGACGCATTAATTTAGAACTCCTAGAATTCCATGGGCAAAGGAGAGTAATAAAACCGTTAGCAGTGACCTATAAATCCATCAGTAATTCTTTCTATGGGAAAAAAATATTGTTCACATCTTAGTAAAGCCTTATGCACTTAAGCTATGAAAGCTTTCTACTTCTGGGATTTGGTTTTAAACTACATGTTCCATTTAATTAGCTTTTGATCCTCTCGCTAAATCATCTTCTATAATCTCTTTAGCAGAGAAAACTTGTGTATTTTTGTCTAAAATAAGCTATTCACCTAGAAGCCAGTTCTGGTTATCAAAAGTCATTTTTCTTTAATAGATGGAAAGCAAAGCTAGAAATGATAACACCTTCCCATAAAAAAATAAACAAGAATGAACATGAATGTTCTTCTTAAAAAAAAGAGGAATTTGTGGATATATGTCCATCCTGTTTGACTCCATCGAAGTTGCAATGGATAAAGTACTTTTCCGAGATGAAGTAATTCTTTATTCCTTTTCACTCTCTACTTCATTATAAGATAGTCAAATTATTTTTAAACTACAGGTTGCTTAAGACTCAAAAAGGAGAAATACTCCTCTTATTTATTAAATGGAACAATTCCTAAGACTGGGCCTGTCCTGCCCTACCTCAACCTCCTGCCCCCCCCCCCCCCATCCTCCAAATGGGTCCAGACAAATTCAGTTAACTCTCAAAGTTATCTACCAATGGGTTGCAGGTGAAGGAGTAGGGGGAAAAAAACCACTTTTAATCTAAGTTTTGACTATCTTTTATTAGATGTCCATTGCCAGCTATATATCTGATTGCCAAGCCACTCAGTCAAAGGTTGTCTTCTTCTACATCTGCCACTTTCGTACTTTGCTGAAGTTACACAAGCAAAATGGAAGTTGGTTTCGTATCTCTCTCAGCCTCTATTTTCTCAGTTGTGAGTCAGAAGTGCAAACCTCATGCTGTCATTATTTCTGATTGCTGTGTATTTACCACCTGCTCCCAGGGACTCCATATTCTAAAAAAACACATTTACTGAGTCAGAACAGACATTCAGAAGAGATATACAGTGTCATCAAGCATAAGCCTGAGGTATGAATCACACCTCACACTATGGTCTTAAATTCCTCCTGCAGAAATATGAAAAAGACAACTCCCCCTTAATGTGAAATTGGCCCAGTCAAACACATGCAGTGCAGGAGGAAGCCCAATTTGAAACTCAGACTTTATAGATTTGTGCGTGTGAAAAGGTTGAAAATATGACTACATACCCCTGTCTGGGTCTCAGATAATTCAAGCTTTAAAAGAGAGACTAGGGTTTTGTATTTACTAGTCAGAACAGCATTCCATGAAATAAAGCATCGTAAACACCCAATGCTTTCTCTTTTTGAGCCATATGCAGAGACAGTTCAAGGTTAATCAGGGCCCATATCCACCAGGATGTAGATTAGATGGGTAAGTCAGGTAACACAGACACAGTTAGACTAGATCCTTTTCATGAGTCTCTGAAGCAAATTTGTAAGTGAAGGGTCTAACAGCATGGCCCTCCTACTTTGAATACAGAAAATCCACTACTGGAAATAGCCATTCCAGGAAAGAAAATAAATGCACAACTTGTCTGAGAGCATATAATATATGACCTGCTGCTTTTCATTCGCCATTGAATAATGGTTCAATTTGTTATGTTCAATAGTGAATTATATCTAATGCAAGCATATGATACCAAATAGATTCAGAGTTTACTTAGTGGAATTACTATACCAGGTTTCAGTTTTTAAAGAGTCATAGAAATTCCTGTTTTAGAAATCTAGTATTCCAAGGGACTCAGACAGCTACAGTTTTTGTAAAATTCATAATAAAAAAAGATCATCAAACTTAGAATACTACAGTTTACATAGATTGAGAAAACGGCTTTTTCCTAAAGAGGGGCTGAATTTTGGATAACTAGTTGTTTAGGATGCTTTTAAACTTTGTAGCCTAAATTTTACATTTTCTCAGTGAAAAAATGTATACTATCTATGTGAATAATACAGAAAAGTGTGCTGGTTATAGCCTGATGATTAAACATTTCTTCTCTCTGCCATTTTTATATCAGCAAAATCAGTGAATTGATATATCATTTAGAATAGCCAGAAGAGGTAATGCCCTATCAGTAGCTTAACTGACCACTGGATGTCACTGTTGATTTAATTTGAGAGAGATTTTATTCTGAGCGAGTTCTAGTATAAAATGCTACAGCTCCAGGTGTGACATGGGCAGGAGTTGTGCATGTTTTCCCCATACAGTACAGTACAGGTGTGACAGAGCTCATCAGTCTTAGCTCACAATTCCCCTGCAAAGAACGTAAGCCTCTCAACTAAAGACTGCTAATCACGCCACATTAGGTTGTGGCTTCAAGACGCAGGCAAATGTCTCCAAAAGATTGAGATGAAACCGAACCCACATTTGTTTGCAATGAAAGCAGAATTCAGATCTCCATTTTCTAAAGGTGAGAGCCATTTACTCAAAGGCCACCTAGCCTCCTTTAAAAAGGGTCTAAAAAGTGTACTGAGAAATTGTAAAAAGAAATTGAGACCGTTTAGTTGAGAGAGGAGACAAATTAAAAGAAAACAGGCTGGAAGAATACAAAATAAATGAATAGTACAGAGAACGCAGATCAGGCGCTTCTGTTTACTCGGTCTCACGTTACAAGAACAAAGGCATGTTCCATGTAACTGAAAGGCATCAAAACGAAAAACTGATAAAAGAAAATTATTTTATGCAAGGCACAATCAGCATGTGGAACTCATTGTCCAAAGTATGATTAAGGCTAAGAGCTTTGCAGGGTTCTAATAAGGGCTGGATATTTTTATGGATAAAAAGAAGGGTAAACAGAGTTAAATTAGTAAGGATTTTTCTAAAATTGAAAGGGATATAAACTCTCATGCTGCAGAGCATAAGTAAAGCAATAGCTGAGGGTGAGGAAGAAATTTTCTGTATGGGCAAGTACTTCCGTAATTACCTCCGGAGGAGGTTTCTTGCACCTTCCTTACATAAATCTGGTAGTGGCCACTGCCCAAGAATGAAACTTAAGGGGGGAGAGCTCCAATTTAGCATCCAATACCAAATTGGTCCTTTGACCCACTTCTTACCAGAAATTCTTGATACAGGGGCACTGCCTAAACATATAAACTAATGTAGCACCAGAGGAATTACATTTCTAACAGTTTTCAGAGTAGCAGCCGTGTTAGTCTGTATTCGCAAAAAGAAAAGGAGGACTTGTGGCACCTTAGAGACTAACCAATTTATTTGAGCATAAGCTTTCGTGAGCTACAGCTCACTTCATCGGATGCATCTAACAGTGACCAGCATTTATGAGGCCTATTACCATTATTCTATGTGGGAACCAGTGTATTTGAAAAAGTTACCTTTTGATGAATAAGCTGCAGCCTCAGGCCTATAGTTGCTTGGAATAGAGATTTGGATACACAACTGTCTCTGACCCAATGGAATACAATTGTATTTAATGTTAAAAAAGCAACTCTCAAATTATCAAGGCAGAGGTTTTTGGGGCCACAAAATTGTAAAAGGACAACAACTGGCCAAGAAAACCGAAACAATAAAAGTTCTGGAGGTTCTTGAGCTCCCAATGCATCCTGTCCAAACACATTTGTAAGTAAATGCTTTAAATGGAGGTATTTCCATAGTCTGGAAAAGGGCAAGCCAAATTGTTGCTGAAGATCTACAAATGGTTTCAATTCATCATGGTCAGTTAGCTGCAACATAGTCATAATTCCTCTCTCCATCAAATCTCTCCACATTAAGGTTTTGCCACTGATTTTAAGGCTAGGACTGCCTCTACATCGATGGAAGCAGAGCTTTCTAGCCAGTTTTGACCAAGCTTGCCCCACCTCTGGCATTGTGGGAGCTCTGGAGCCATCAAATCCATAATAATTGGATCCTACAATGCCTGAAAGGGAGAGAGGGTATACCAATTCTTGTTCAATCTAAACACAAGGTGTGGTCCGCATGGTCATCTTTACCAGCCACAAAGATGCCTGGCTTAACAAAAAGGATATGATAATTTTCCAAGTTGGGAAAACAAAAGCCTCCCAGACATTTATTTTAGGGATGTCCTGGAATATTTTTGGTGATCAGTATTCATAAATATTTCATATAAAAGGATTGCCATTGAAAGTCCTAATTTGAAAAAATGCCTTTGTGGGTATATCTGTCAAAGCATATGATTTCTGATTCCCACCCATTAATTTTATATCCTGAGAAGAATCCAAACTTATTAATGGTGTTTAGGTTAGGAATGGTAACCTTGGACTTAGATACAAATACAAGAGCATCATTCGCAGACAGAGTAGTTTTGTGCTCCGTTTGGCATACCCTGATGCCATGAATATGTTGATTTCCTCGGATGGCAATGGCTGAAGTTTCTGGAGCTAAATCAAATGGAAGAGGGAAAGAGGGCAGGCCTGCCTCATACCTCTCTGTAATGGAAAAGGGGTGGAAATAATACCATCGATAACTACCTTGGAAGTCGGGTTAGAGTATAAAAGTTTAATCCAAGCAATCAATTGGTTACCAAATGCAAACTTTGTTAACACATGAAAAAGATAGGCCCAGGCTATGTGGTCAAAGGGCTCTCAAGAAGCGACAGCTCAGGATTCTTTAGAATTTCCTGAAGCGGCAGTATCATCTGAGCTATGCTTGTTATGAAGGAAGCTACCTGATTCATGTGTATGATGTGTGAAAGACCTTTGGCCAGTCACATAGCAAGAGCTTTAGCCAAATTCTTAGCGTCACAACTGATTAAAGAAATAGGCCTGTAATTATTACATATTCCAAAATCTTTTCTAGATTGAGAAATAACTGAAATTACAGCTTCCCTTAGAGCAGACAGGAGAGTTTGCTCATGCTTGGCCTCATTGAACATTCAATAATCTAGGTGTTTAATTCAATTGGGAACTCATCTGTGCCAGAAGTCTTTCCAACCTTCATTTCCTTGATAGCCAGAGTTAGTTCTGCGATTTCTAGAGGAGCATCTAAACGTTCCTTCAAACAGTCAGGACTGTGACAGAGACAATCCACTAAAAAAGTTATCTAGGGCGGATTACCTCCAGGTAAATAAATATAGTTTTGAATAAAACTTTTGAAATAGTTTATTAATGTCTGTTGTATATCATTGATTGCTACTATTGTGATTAGCGGCAACATCATCAAACAAAATAAAGCAAACATAACCTTTTGGGACAGAAGTTTGTTGATTTCATATCTTAGATTGATGAGGGACCTGGAGTTTCTCTGGGGAGGGCGCACAAGGATAGTCTACATCAAAGACCTTAATTTCCTTCAAAAATGTATCAATTCTATGTTGTCCCCATTTCTTTTGAAAGGTGGCTTAAGAGATGATACAGCCTCTGATGAAGGCTTTAAAGGCTTCCCAAAGTGAAACAGCAGTGGGGGCGCGTTTGGTTTTTTTTTTTAAATTCTAAACCCTGCTGGATAGAATTAACAAAATGATGTAACAAACAGGAGCGAGGCCTTTAATCTTCACCTTTTAGTTGAGGGTTTCCTTGTTTTTACTCATTCTCTGCGTGAAGGCAGGGGCCAGCAGACAGATAAAAATGATCATGGTTTATATGGGGTTTGGAGAGTGGTTGCTTTTGCTTTGTTTTTTGAGGGGAGGGCAGAAAAATGAGCAGGAAAGGAAGGGATGAAAAGAAAAAGCACAGGTCCCAAATGGAAGAGTATCACGATTTGTGATGGGAAGAACTTTACAACTCTTAAGATTCATTTATCTACTTCTAAATGAGAAAAGAAGAGAGATGTTTGGCAAGGTTAACTATATGCATTTTACTCACCTCTAGCACTTATCATAACAAACTGCAACTTTCCAAGTATTAGAACAGGCACAGCCCCTAGGAAACCCTACAGCAGATTCAAGTTTAGTTTGTTTTAGGAGAAAGGACCAACTTACCTGTAGTGACATCATGTCTGGCCTGTACTGTTTACGGAAGCCAAGATCATACATGAGGAATTTCAGCATTTCAAAGGCTTGCTCCTCACTCATGTGTAGAAGCAGTACTCCAGCCACAAAGCTGATACCTTGGCAATAACCCACTTCCTTGTCCAGCAAAGAATAAGCTTTCAGGAGATTAAAGAGTGACAGCTGCCCTGCTCCCAGCTGGGTAGAGAAGTAAGGATGTGTAGGGAATGTCCTGCCTGATGTAAAAATAAAAATAAATAAATAAATAAATATTAAAAAAAAAAAAAAAGAGGTATTTAATTCTCAGTTCTCTTTTCTAGAGAGAAGAAACCCATAAAACTCCTCTCCTCTGTATTTGTAGAAGTTTCTCTTATCACGCCTTCCCAGAACATATCCTTAGAATTGGATTTAAATTATGAAACAAAATTTGGATAGTTGGTCATACTTTCTGACTAGGGCAATATCAAAGCTGTACTGAATAAAACCATATCTTGGGTAGTTCTAGGGCACCCATTGCTGCTGTATCTAAGCACTGGATAGTTGTTTGTTATACACTTGATTTATTTTTATTTTATTTTTTTATTTATGAAACAGAAAAAAAAATAGAAGTTCTGGAACCTATTATTTCCCCCCCAAAGTTGTACTATAGCTACTTCAGGTTAGGGCTAGGTTCAAGCTGCAGGATCCAATACTTTCTAGTTCAGTAGCACCGAGTTTCCAATCAGGATCAGGCCCCATTGTGCTAGATTCTATACAAACACACAGAAAGATAGCCCCTTACAATCTAAGACAACTGACATACGAGAGGGTGGGAGAGGAGAGAGGAGGAGGATCAATTTCATGCATTTGTAATTTTTAAAAAACAGAGTAAATAAAGTAACACCTGAATTCATGTTCTCCAAGAATAATTATTCTTAATGTTACCCTGATCTCCTCTCTCCCTTTTTCCCTTCATTTTTATTTGCTTTTCTGTCATCTCCCTCCAACCATTACTGACTGATCCATTGCTTTCTCATAAGTCAGCCAGCCTACATAGCCCTGTCCTCTCTTCACACAGCTCTGTTTTTCTTTTCATCCTTCAGGTGAAATCCTACCCCAACTGAAGTCACAGTGAATTTTACCACTGACTTCAACAGTGCCAGAATAATATCCTTCAAGTTTGTGGTTCACTCCTGCTCCACTCCAGTCCATTTTCTTCCTGCTCTGCAGTTACCCATGAATTTGATGAGTGCAATTTTGCAGGCTAAGTGTCTCCCATTGCAGACATGGTATGCATACAGCACAAACTAAAGGTGCAGGAGTGTTTGGCAAAGACAACACCGAAGGCAGCCTAGACAGAACATATGTTAATGCACAGTAGCATCTTTGTTTCTGTACCAACATGAAACAACCCAAAACTTAAACTAAAAACCAACGTTTTCCATTCACCTCAGCAATAGGACACAAAGTACACTTTAGAGCATCTATCAACCACCACAAAAGTACCTAGATCTACAAGGATAGCATGTTGCTGAGCTGTCAGCTGTTTCAAGAGTTCTTTGTACGAGATGTCAGGAGGTTGTTGTTTGCTTGGCAGTCCATGTCTTACGCGATGTTGTACAGCTAGAAATTGCCAAATTTCTCCCCGGCGGCTTTTTGGTACACCTAAAATCAGAGGAGAGAGAAAACGAATGCCCTGAGCAGCTGAACAGTGTGAAAGCTTTTATCCATAATAGTGACTTCTGTTTTATAAAGATAATGTCATACAATGCATTATAACTAAGGTTCCTAACTTGAAGGTTGAGAACCACGATAAAGACTTAATCTATATGTACCTCACAATAATAGTATAGTCCTTTTGTCTCCATGTATTGGCTAGTTCACATAGAGGTTTATAAGTCTACTACTGACTTCAAGCTAATGCTTAAACAACAAAGGCTCATGATTTTAGGCCCAGATATCTCAGATTCAATTCCCAACTGGGGCATTGTGTTACAAGGGGTAACCCATATGGGAATTGTTAGGGTGAGCTTCCATAGCCAAATGTGTAACCCACACTGATGAACTGTGGCCCTCTGTCCCCTGTCTAGTGACTAGTCCACGTATAAAGGTTTATGAGTCTGCTACAGCCTTGAGCCAAGGAACTGGAATCTTTGTCTCAGAGTAGAGGTTCCTGCTTTTAAATCCAGAGGCCCTGGGAGAAATCCCCACCAATGCTAACCTACCTCGGGACATCACCTTAGATACAGTAGTACAGCTATGTAATCATTCACTTGATCTTTCTGCAGCACTGTTTCAATATATTGTAGGCACAACAGAATCAGTATATGTTCTCATTGCACAACAGTTAGTTGGTGTTGGGGAAAAAAGGCAACGGGCAATTTTTACCGATTTGGTGCCACTGGAACAAGCTTACTGAAGGTAGATTTGGTATAAATAATCTTAAAGACTGAACAAAAAAAGTCTCCCAAATGCCCCAGACAAAACACATCCTACATAATAAATACCTTCTTTCAGAGTGGTATGAATATCCTCCATTTCACATCTGATTTTGGCTCTGCAGTTTAACAACTTCTTATCCCAGATATTTATGACATCTTTCTGACATGTACCAACTTCAAGGTAGTCCAATTTAACTTTTCTTGATTGGAGTTCATCTCTGCTTGCTGGAATATAGAACATGATGAAGAGTATATCAGAGATCATATCAGAAATCAAATATCTCAATACAGCCAATGTAGTATCCAGAATCTCTCTTCTGTTACTGCATAGGACACTTTGAGTCAATGGACAAATAATAGGAGACTGACTTTAAATTAACTGTTGGGCTATACCTCTATTGACACATATGACTCAGATTGCTGAATCAAGAATATGATAAAGTCACAAACCAATGTACAAGAAACATAAAAGAAATCAGATGTGTTTCCTCCCCTTCCCACAACTGCTCCTTCTCTTAACTTTAGCAAAGCTTTGCTGAGTGAAATGACTATTCCACAACAGAATCCTTATAATTCTTAAACCAATGTTGATGGAATGAACAAAGGATCATCTTTCCATATTTCAAAA
The DNA here is from genome assembly GCF_965140285.1 of Lepidochelys kempii. Taxonomy (NCBI): domain Eukaryota; kingdom Metazoa; phylum Chordata; order Testudines; family Cheloniidae; genus Lepidochelys; species Lepidochelys kempii. The sequence goes on from NC_136380.1 coordinate 80,324,909, forward strand.
GACATGATCCGGAGTTCTGCTGATGATGGAAAGGTATTATCAGATGACTTTCTGTGGCTAAATGTTGACATCTCAGCAACAAACAATCGTGCAAAGTGATTTATCAGATAATTTTTACTTTATGTATATTGCACATTAAAATAACTTCAGTGTGAGAAACCTCAGACTTTGAATGCTCCTTCTGGAGCTGCAAGAGCTTTGGTGAAGTCTTTTTAGGAAACTTCTCTTTTAAAAGACAAAGTCAAGATCATTATCATTATGTGGTCCCACCAGCTACACTGTTCATAGTGGTCCTAATAGATCATGACAGTTTTAAATAGATACTTCGCACAGCAATGGGGTTCTTATTTTAGTATCCTTTCCCCTTAACACCATTGCTCAGAGTCACAATGCAGGACAGCAGAAAGTTATAAGAGTTTTTAATCTCCTTGACTAAGGTGCACCATTTGGTGAATCCAGTCTGATGCTCTACCACCTAATCTTCTCATTAGGTCCTGCTTTATGCTCATTTCTTCTAGCAACTCCTGGAGACTAACTTTTCTAGAAGAGCTGTCAGGTAATTCTGGATTTTCATGGAGGCTGAATTTCGATTTCTACCTGGGAATGTCACAGTAGCTCTTTTACTGTGCATTTGTTAGGAAGTGGAGGGTTTAATGCACACACTATGCTACTGATGTTGAGATTTAACCCACATGCAGTTCCAGAGTCCAATTGTTGCAAATAGTCTTTGATAATCATTTGAGCAGGTTACTTACTGCATTATTGCACAATATGATCCCTCAAGGATTCCAATAACTAAGTTTCACACATTTACCATGATCACTGTTGGAAGTAAGTTTACATGGTTCACTGAGGACCCATGATTTTTTCCCCAGATCAGAGTGATACAAACCAACACTGGGGATTCTATGGGAACACAGGACTTGCAAATCCAAATCAGACCCTCTGTCCCTCAAACTAGCTACCCTATTTCCAGAAATGGCCAATACCCGATGCTTCAGTGAAAAGTGGAAGAAACCCATGACAAGCCTCAGTTAATTAGGACACGTAGAGGATCAGAAATTAAATGTCTAGGCCATTCCACAAGTCTAGTTGCTGAGTATCCTTAAGTGCTTTATAATTTGTCCTCATCTTTATCTGACTGACAAGGGCCCAATAAAAAATTCTTGTAATTATTTGTATTGTGGTAGTGTCTAGGGGACCCAGTAGCTTTGTGCTAGGCACGAAGCATTTAGGAGAGCTCCTACTTCAATGAGCTTCAATCTAAACTTGGATATTACACCTGGTTTTTTTTAAAAGTTACCTTTAGGGAACAACGGTTGTTCTTCAAAGGCAAAAAAACCCACTGATTTTTTTAATGCAAACTGTTGCATAAATGCAAGACCATAAGAATGTGAAATGCCTGTACTGCCAAAAAGGCATTCGATTCTGGCACCCTTATTACACTGAGTACTACTTTGCTCCGCAGGTAGTCCCACTGCATGTGGAGTAAGGTACTACTCAGTGACAATAAGGGCAGAAAAATTAGATTTCTTATAGATTTAATTGCTTGCTACCATCTTATCTAAATTTTCCTGTTGTGAAATCACCTAGAAATATTGTGTTTTAAAAAAGTAGCCTTTAGCCACTATCAAAATTAAAGCAATAGGTATTTGCTTCACAAATCTTACCTTCTGCAGAACAAATAGCTATTAGCATTCAAGTTTCCTCGAAGGCACAAAGAACAGTGGGAGATAATCTGTTAATATTTTAATCAGTACATTTAATACAACACATTCGCAGATAAGAATTGCTGAGAGCTATTTCATAAAGGGGTGGAAGTTGCATATGAAAAACAAAGCAATAATCAGTGCAATGAATATACAATTAAGAATCAGGCTGCCACTAGAGGTTTCAGCCCTTTCTGGGTTTACATTTTCTCAAGTCTGTAATGGACTGTAGTGTTGGGATACCAATCACCACTTGAATCAAGGTGTAATAATGAAATACCCTACTAGCTTTAATGTGCGTCAGCTTTCAATAGGTGCTTTCAACACAATATCACATGCTTGGACTATAATATCTCAACCAAACAAATGCAAAATTAATATGGAGACTGGGAAAGTTTCCAGAACAACCTATACCTTGTTTCAAGTCATCTCGTCTCCTCTAACACTAGGTAACCAGTGCCTAGGTTCCTTAAGCAAAGACACCTGCATTTACTTGGTGAGATTAAGTCCGATGTATTGGCAGCAATGCATTCTCAGCTGATAAATCTCCACAAGTCAGAGAACCCAGTGAGTTAAAAACTGGAATGCAGTTACACAGCACCCATCACTACACTGTTATTTTCTGGTTTTCACCAGGGAGACCAGACATGCACATTGAGTGTTAATCATTAACTAAGAAAGAGGCATTAGCTTTATGTTCTTTACTCTATAAACCACTTATTTCTTTAGCTGTTTTATCATTTGTTCTTGCAGAGGTCAGATTAGTTTCAAGTGTCTGGAATACCTGCAAGGTTTGAGATTTCAAGATACAAACAGCCCTTGCAGCAGTACAAAGAATCTAAAGGAATAACCATGTTCCCTACAAACCCCAACAGGCCTCTAGTATTTCTAGTAGTAGGCAAACTGGGAGGTAACACACTATGTGCTAAAGAAGTGTATTCAAGGGCATGCGTTTGCAGGCACATGGAAAGGCTTCTGCCATTTTTTCCTTCCACTCCCCTAGTATTCTTAGCATGGACTGGTGCTTATATGGTGCACTAAAGAAATGGAAGGTGGGCATGAGACTTTCACAAATGAGGATGGTAATGATATCTATGCTGAAAGAATCACACTGCAGCATAATGCCAGCCTCTGGAAAACTAAAGGTTTCACAGGACAACATATGCAAATTACCATTTGCAGTTTCTTTAGCGTAAAGGCACTAAGTGTAAATTAAATCTGTTTTGATTTCTACAAGTTTTACATTTAGACCAGGATGTTGACTACTACCTTTTGTAGAAGGAATCCTGAATAACAATGGTAAGACTCTTGGCCAAAAGGTGGATAAATGGGGGGAGGGGGGAGAAGGAGGGAGGGAGGGAGAGAGAGTGTCCAACTTTAGACGCTTATCAGGATCTGATTTTCATAAAGTGCTGAGCACTCGTCTTCTGAAAAATGAAGCACTTTTAGGATATTTTAAGTTGGGCACTCAAAATATTGAGGCAAAATACTAATTGCTTTTGAAAATTTAGGACCTTAATTACTTCTCTGGTAGAGTAAGAAAGACTGGAAAATATACAAGAAACATTTTGTTGGAACACCATATGTTTTTATGATTTATAACACCTATCTGGACAGTGCAATAGAAAATCATTCATTATCCTGTTGAAATGAGGCATGAAGGGACCAGTCCACCACTGTTTTAAGTATTCATGCCAGTTTGCTTTGAGATGAAAGAGGAATAAATCCTGTATGGTGGTCTGGTATTCCAGAAGCTGTTTGCCCAGGATATGTATTGTAATGGTTTGTATATATTTAGTATACACAAGTATGCTGAATCTTATTCTGACAGAAAGCATGTTTTTAAATTGCAAAACTGACATATAAAGCATGTACTTTTATAAAGAAGGGGAACTTGATGGAGAATGTGCTGCAGTATATGCTATATGTTTGCTTCACCTCATGAAAAGAGACTGTTTAAATCATGGAAGATTTCGCATCTATGCCTTTTTTTGACAATTCTTGCCATGAAAAGACCAGAACAGTAATTCATATGCCAGCTGTGTCATGTTTTAATATGACCAATCTTTTCAAGTGTTTTAATCACTAAACCAAGGAAAAACTGCAAGTTTTGCATGGAACAGCAGTGTTTCTAAGATTGTAAACCTCAGTCTTGCGCCAATTCTATTTCTGAAACTACTGCATAACTTATAACAGCACTGGCCCTGATTTTCAGCTGAAGTAAATGGGAGCTGCTTGTGGTCTGGGCCTCTGAAAACCAGGCCCAGTTGTTTCTCTGAGTGGCTAACCTTCCAGCTTCTGGTTTTCTTTTTCCATTCGAAGCAGTAGGATTTGTTGATGGATAGCTTTTCTCCACAGACTCTGCAACTCTTCCGATTTTTTCCTCCCGCCAGCCTTATCTGGGGCATCCTCATTTTGCAATATCAAAGAAAGAGGGTCCTCCTCCAAGGCTGGAGCAAGAGGGGACAGTGGCAACAATTCATTCCCCTCAAGCCCATCTGCAAAGAATCACATAACTATCACTGGAAATCCAGATTACATTGGCTATACATGCCACAGTGAAGACAGCAATTTCTATTGTCACATTCAGCAACAATGCACCTGATTAGAAGCGAAAACCACACGTTTCTAACAGTGAAGACAACATTTTAAATGAAGCATTAAAGTCAATGGCTATATTGAGAACCCCTCCACAAACTTCACTCCAAGTTACAAAGGGCAGTTTAATAGTTGACCACTCCCACTGCATCCTTATTACTTCTTTCTACAGTCAAGCTTGTTAACTGCCATAGTTTGCTATATGTTCCGCCTAGCAGAGAAGCCATGTTTTTCTGTCTGTTAACACACAGTATTTGTGCAATAAATCTATCAGTTCATCTACAACTGCTGAACTGAGAGAACTTCTGTAGTGGATCCACAGCTGTGAAGAGTGATATCGGAGCCATATTAACTAGTCAGAATTTTGAATTTTTAGAAGCGATTTCATGCATTAGTGCATTTAGGAGACCAGTAGATTAACTTCTAGAACTAAAAAAGAAAATAGGGAAGGGTGCTTAACATCCAGATTGTTTTCTGTTTGGGACAGAACACTGTCAAAATGCTCTTTTTAAAAAATAAATATTCTTGTGTCTTATGTAAGTAGGGTGTGGCAATATTTGCTGACAGATATTTTGATCACTTAAAGGCAGTTCTTGCAGTTTCTCTGCCCTTGATGACAACTATAGCAACATGCAATTAGTTTGCCTCTGCTGCTAGAAACACCAGTTCAAAACAAAGACTCAAAGTCACCCCAACGAGATATTTTCCAAATCTGGTTCAGCAAGTACGTTACAATGTTGCATTAAGTTGCTTCTCGTTAAACATCTACTTTTCTTTCCAGGAGTAACCAGCAATAGCATATGAACAGTCTGCTTTCTTTGAAGCCCACCGACCTCGATGCTGCATTGTTGAGGGAGATTTGTTCATGGGTGAAGCAACCCGCAGGAAGATTCGCTGCCGCCAGGAGATGCGGCGGGGGGTAAGAGTGACCCCGCTGGCATTTACAGACTCGTTGCTGCAGACGGACGAGGTCCTTTTCCTTCCCTCCCCATCACTGGAGGAAAACAAGCAGAGAGCACAACCAAAAAAAATCAGCTTGAAAACAAGTTGATAAAGGTTCATTTAGTACACAGAAACACACATGCATATGCTGGATCAGTGTTAGGTAGGCAAAGCAGATCATGATCACGGACCACAACCTGAACACAATTGCCAAATGATGCTCTGAAATTCACTCCAGACAGCAGGTAGAGTGAGTGCTTAACCTAGTGTTCAGAATTAAAGCTTATCTTTTTTTCAAAATTCCATTTGAAAAACTAAGAGACATTCCAGTGCAGCAAAATAAACTAATATTCAGCCTTCAAAAGGCTGCAATTTGTTTTCCCTTCAGCCTGAAGAGGATCTGATGCAACACATTGAGGTGAGGACATCGCTTGAGCACAAAACCCAACAACTCATTTAATTGGCAGGACAGACTAAAAGTAAGCAGGCTCATGAGCCCAAAGGTGGAAGTGCTTATGGCTTCAGCAACTCCCTCATGAATCATTCCCTCTTCTCACTCTTCAGGAGATGGCTGACAGTGACAGGGAACAAGGGGACAACTAGAGAGTGCTCCCCCTTTGCCCCCCACCACCTCACACTAAAGGGGGAGTCTGCATTCTGTACCAGCATTCCCAGCAGAAGGAGCAGAGGCCAGGAAAGCAGGGGAGAGAGATCCTGTCACAGTGCTCTAGAGGAGACTGATCTCACCCCCAACTGGCACGTAGAAATGGACCACAGGAAGCTGGCTGAGCAGATAATACTGATGGAGGAAGAGGCAGCAGAGAGCAAGGTGGAGCAGGAGATTAGAAGGAAGCTTTCCCCTGTGAGGTACAGCGTTCCCTCTAATTTTTCCCCACCCATGTGTGGAATGAATTTTGTTATGTGTGACATATGTGCACCAATACGGAGGTGATAACAAAATTCATCTGGCGGGGTGTGGGAGGGGACTCAAGGCTAGGGCAGAGGTGGCGAGGGCTCCAGCTGGGGGTGTGTGTTTTGGGAGTGGGGCCAGGGATGAGGGGCTTGGGTGCCGTGGGGCTCCCTGGGGCTACAGGGGGGAGAGAGAGGACTTCCCCCCCCCCAGCTCTCTCCCCACAGCAGCATCTGGGCAGGGGATGAGGGGGAGGCACCTGTCCCCCAGCCAGTCCAGGGTTGAGCTGGATCAGGACCGGGGGAGGGGTGTCGCAGCAGGTCCGGGGCTCGGGGAGAGGCATCTCTCCCTGCTGCAGCCCTGAGCGCCTGCGTGGCACTTAATAGGCAGCTGCACGGCTGCACAGCTTAGAAGGAACTTAGGTGAGGTAGTTATAATTGTCCACTATGGGGCTTAAACACCTCTCTCTAAAGCATCTGGCACTGGCCATTGCTGGAGACAAGGGGTAAAATTTTCAAAAGCACTTAAGTCAAGTAGGAACTCAAGTCCTGTTGAATTTCATTATTTGAAAGTTTTACCCAGGACACTGAACCAAACAAACCACTGGTTGAATCCATGAGGGCAGTGACTATATCCAGCTCTGTTCTTAAAAAAAAATCTTGGCTGACTCTGTTGCAACTGATCCATCCCTGCACTCCTTCCATGGCTCAGCATGTGGCAGTTACACTGGCCTGCAGACACCTACAGCTTCATTTACAGAAGGCAGATGTACAAGTCAAACAAATCTTTACCAATCCTAATTATTTAGGCAGAATACTGCTTGGACAAAGCACTTGCAGTAGCAGCTGATAAGGACAAATAGCACCAGCCATCCCCAAATGGACCTGAGACAACCCTTAACCACAGAGGTATGACTACACTCCTGGAATAGGCTGCTGGAACACATTCAGCAGAGGAAGAAGGGGTAAAATGGACCATTTATCTCAAAGAAGTGATGGGGTTTCTGTACTATATGGAAGTCCTCTAAAAGGGGGATGCCAGAGATTTGCCTGTGCTTGCCAGAGGATTACCATGTACTCTGTTAGGGTTCAGTTGCAGCACCTCAGGTCTGTGATGTATAAGAATCTGAGATATTCGTTCCTAAAGGAGGTGGGTGGCACTCACTGGAGTTTCTCAAAGAACACCTGCATAGGACTCTGGTTTACAGAAAGTCTGCAGTCCTTTAACAGTGCTTTACCCCACACTGCCATCTGGGAAAGACGGCCACCAAAGCCTCAATACTAAGATAAAATTAAAAGGGTGTATTTTAGAGGTTTACAAAGCTAGCAGGGCAATGTCACAGGTAACTATCACTGCACGCTCAACCAGTGGGATGACAATGCATCAGGAAGACAGGTTGAAAGTGTCAAATGAGGAATACTGCAAGGCTGCAACTTTATCATAACAGGTTGTCAGGACACTACAGAACATTGCATCTATAGATGCAGCTTTTGGCAGGAAAGTTCTAAAAGAACCAGAACTTTTCATGCCCCCAGGACCTACAGTACTTATATAATTTTGTTAATCCTCCATGGGTACTGCTGCTACAGACTCCTGGATCTATAGAAAAGGGAGGGCTGACAGATCAACAAGTGCTCACTATGATATTTAGGAAGTAAGTCTGTAACGGAATGTTACAACAATTTGCATCTCTGACCTCTCAACTGGTAAAAAAAGAGAAAGCATACAAGTGAGCTAGACTATGTCATATTAAAAGCTACAGTTATGTTAGCTATGTTGCCCTAAGCAACATGCTGAATCAAGGTCACATATGTACCTTCATCAGAGCCAGTTCTGGTCTTTGGAAAACTTCAGTTTACTGAACTTTAAAACAGAATGATTATGCGGTTTATCATCTGAACAGAAGGACCACATTAAGTCTGTATGTACCCAATCTATCCTGTTTTTTGTTTTGTCTGCCAATTCATGGACTGCAGGTTCAACAGAGATTTAGCACCAGTTGGGAAACTCTTCTATTGAATATCGTAAGCTGAACAATGATCCATTGTAAAAGCTAGGATTAGCTTTTGGATTAGCTAGTGCCACATCCTACCACAATAACACTGAAAAATCCCAGTTTTTATCTTTCTGTGGCCCAATAGTTGCCTTACACATTTTCTGTGGATAATAAAAGAAGGAATACTATTTCTATTATATACAACTACAGAGAATGTTATGTGAATACTAATCTAAATGAGGTGATGAAAAGAGTAGTCTGAAAATCATGACATGTAACTGCAGAAGATACAATTCATTTTGGGCCAAAATCTGCTCGCTTTATGAGAGTGTCAATGGGACAAGTCATGCAGGTAAAGCACTAGGATTTGGGTCTATTAATTAATTTGGTACAGAGGGATTACTAAGGATGCAAACTACAATCACTATTTACATTTATTCAAATGTTTGCATCATGCATTAGAAAAATCAAGCTCAATCATTACAAATCTTACAAAAATGTAACCTTGAGAACAAGAAAAGAAGCATAACCTCTTCTTTTTATCATTCTTTATACAAATAATAAAACCAAAACCATTATTCTAGCACAAGCCCTCAGAAGGGGGATGCAGTTTGGGGACATACAATTCTGGGGCAAGTGACTGAGAAGAAAAAAGTGAAACAACACCAGTGTTTTATTTTCAGTATTTAATATGTATAGAAAAATTAGAGGTGGAGAGATAGCTACCACACATTTTAGTCTATGGTTTAATATCGCATCTTTCTGACCTTCAGTATGTACAATGTGATGAGTTACTTGTGCTTCACTGGTTGTTTCTCTATAGACAAACATGGCTACCATTATGTACTTCACACAATAAGTCTCACATCCTTGGACATTTAAGATAAGTTGGTAATTATGCATTATCTTCCAAAATTCCCCTGTAATTTTGAATGACTATCTTAGTTCCTCATTTCCTTTTCCAAAAACAATTGACTATTGTAGAGGTAGTTGGTGTCAGACTTATGCACACAGCTTGAAGCATACAATGGGATACACGTGGCTATTTAAAAAAGTGTGAGGGATTATCAGAAAAAATATTCTAAATAAACTAAAAACAAACAAGCCATAAAATAGAGTGTCTTGAAATTTCTTAAATTTTACTTTGATAGTTTGCCTCTCTGAGCTAAGAGGACCTAAATTTAAAGTCTGATCTGAAAGGTATGTAAGGCTGTATTACAGGGTAACAGGAAAAGTAAGTAACCCACACCTCAAACAAACATTAATGTTATTTATAAGCTCCACCACTAAGATGAGCAGATGGAACCAAAAGCTGGCCAAGATGGATGCAGAAATGGTCATACCAGCTCTACCATATGTTCCCAAACTTTCAAGTATATGGTGATAGATTTCTATACAACTATCTTAGGTATTGCTAAAAACATTCAACTCAGTATCTAGGCCTAGTGGGCTGCGTTCTGCTCTCAGTTACACTAATGAAAATCCAGATTAGCTAATTTCAGAGGAGTTACTTCAGATGTGTACTAGCCCAAAACTTTAGTACCTAGGTAAGGCAGGTGCATGCTGGAGGTCAGAGGATCAATAGCACTATAGTCACCCCACTCTGAACTCAGTGGACAGCCAAACATTAACTCCCAGCTCCCCTCAGAGGGAGAAGTTGTCCAGGCATGGATATAGATGCTAATGGGTAGGGCCCTACCAAATTCACATCTGTGAAAAATGCATCACGGACCGTGAAATCTGGTCTTCCCTGTGAAATGTGTCTTTTGTGTACTTTTACCCTATACTATACAGACTTCACAGGGGAGACCAGCGTTTCTCAGACTGGGGGTCCTGCCCAAAAGGAAGTCATGGGGGGGAGGGGAGGAGGTTGCAGTATTGCCACCCTTATTTCTGTGTTGCTCCCTACAGAGTTGGTGACTGGAGAGCGACGGTTGTTGGCCGGGTGCCCAGCTCTGAAGGCAGTAGCGCAGAAGTAAGAATGGCAATACCATACCATGCCACCCTTACTTCTGCACTGCCTTCAGAGCTAGGATCCCGGCCAGCAGCCACCGCTCTCTGGCTGCCCAGCTCTGAAGGCAGCGCTGCTGCCAGCAGCAGTGTAGAAGTAAGGGTGGCAGTACCATGACCCCCCTACAATAACATTGTAACCTCCCCCAAAAAAACCTCTTTTGCATCAGGACCCCCACAGTTACAACAGCCTGAAATTTCAGATTTAAGCATCTGAAATCATGAAATATGACCATGAAATTGACCAAAACGGACCATGAATTTGGTAGGGCCCTACTGATGGCAGTATGGCTCCAGAGACTCTGCTGCTATGGGGGCAACAACAGGCCAGCCACCAGCACGGAGAACTGAAGCACCAGGTCTTTGCAGCTACCAGGGTTGGGAAGCACTATCCTTACCTCTGATCCAGCAAACTGAATGTCTACCTGAGGGGAAAATTCAAAGGAGTCTTCCAAGGCTTTATCACAGGAGGGTACCATTGGGCAAACATTTCTACAGGCTAGAAAGCTTATACAGGTTCTACTAATATCCCTCCTCATAAAAACACTAAGGGTGATCACTGTAGTTCTAATTTCAGATTATGCTTAGTCAATAAGCATCTGTTAGGAAGAAAAACTTTTCATCAGACACAGAGAGGGGAAAAAAAAAAAAAAAAAAAAGATTTGTTGCATGTCACAAACCGGGAAGAATTAGTAGGGGAAGCAAAAGTGGATGGGAACCTGGGAGGCAGTGACCATGAGATGATCGAGTTCAGGATCCTGACACAAGAAAGAAAGGAAAGCAGCAGAATACGGTCCCTGGACTTCAAAAAGGCAGACTTTGACTCCCTGCGGGAACTGATGGGCAAGATCCCCTGGGAGAATAACACTAGGGGGAAAGGAGTCCAGGAGAGCTGGCTGTATTTTAAAGAAGCCGTATTGAGGTTACAAGGACAAACCATCCCGATTTGTAGAAAGAATAGTAAATATGGCAGGCGACCAGCTTGGCTTAACGGTGAAATCCTTGCTGATCTTAAACACAAAAAAGAGGCTTACAAGAAGTGGAAGATTGGACAAATGACCAGGGATGAGTATATAAATATTGCTCGGGCATGCAGGAGTGAAATCAGGAAGGCTAAATCACATCTGGAGTTGCAGCTAGCGAGGGATGTTAAGAGTAACAAGAAGGGTTTCTTCAGGTATGTTGGCAATAAGAAAAAAGCCAAGGAAAGTGTGGGCCCCTTACTAAATGAGGGAGGCAACCTAGTGACAGAGGATGTGGAAAAAGCTAATGTACTCAATGCTTTTTTTGCCTCTGTCTTCACGAACAAGGTCAGCTCCCAGACTACTGCACTGGGCACCACAGCATGGGGAGGAGGTGGCCAGCCCTCTGTGAAGGAAGTAGTAGTTCGGGACTATTTAGAAAAACTGGACGTGCACAAGTCCATGGGGCCGGATGCACTGCATCTGAGAGTGCTAAAGGAGTTGGCAGATGTGATTGCAGAGCCATTGGCCATTATCTTTGAAAACTCATGGCGATCGGGGGAAGTCCCGGAAGACTGGAAAAAGGCTAATGTAGTGCCCATCTTTAAAAAAGGGAAGAAGGAGGATCCTGGGAACTACAGGCCGGTCAGCCTCACCTCAGTCCCCGGAAAAATCATGGAGCATGTCCTCAAGGAATCAATTCTGAAGCACTTAGAGGAGAGGAAAGCGATCAGGAACAGTCAGCATGGATTCACCAAGGGAAAATCTAATCCAATATAATCTAATTGCCTTCTATGATGAGATAACTGGTTCTGTGGGTGAAGGGAAAGCAGTGGATGTGTTATTCCTCGACTTTAGCAAAGCTTTTTACACGATCTTCCACAGTATTCTTGTCAGCAAGTTAAAGAAGTATGGGCTGGATGGATGCACTACAAGGTGGGTAGAAAGCTGGCTAGATTGTCGGGCTCAACGGGTAGTGATCAGTGGCTCCATGTCTAGTTGGCAGCTGGTATCTAGCGGAGTGCCCCAAGGGTCGGTCCTGGGGCCGGTTTTGTTCAATATCTTCATTAATAATCTGCAGGATGGTGTGGATTGCACCCTCAGCAAGTTTGCAGATGACACTAAACTGGGAGGAGTGGTAGATACGCTGGAGGGTAGGGATAGGATACAGAGGGCCCTAGACAAATTGGAGGATTGGGCCGAAAGAAATCTGATGAGGTTCAACAAGGACAAATGCAGAGTCCTGCACTTAGGACGGAAGAATCCCATGCACCGCTACAGACTAGGGACCGAATGGCTAGGCAGCAGTTCTGCAGAGAAGGACCTAGGGGTGACAGTGGACGAGAAGCGGGATATGAGTCAACAGTGTGCCCTTGTTGCCAAGAAGGCCAATGGCATTTTGGGGTGTATAAGTAGGGGCACTGCCAGCCGATTGAGAGACGTGATCGTTCCCCCCTATTTGACATTGGTGAGGCCTCATCTGGAGTACTGTGTCCAGTTTTGGGCCCCACGCTACAAGAAGGATGTGGAGAAATTGGAGAGAGTCCAGCGAAGGGCAACAAAAATGATTAGGGGTCTGGAACACATGACTTATGAGGAGAGGGTGAGAGAACTGGGATTGTTTAGTCTGCGGAAGAGAAGAATGAGGGGGGATTTGATAGCTGCTTTTAACTACCTGAAAGGTAGATCCAAAGAGGATGGATCTAGACTATTCTCGGTGATAGCAGATGACAGGACAAGGAGTAATGGTCTCAAGTTGCAGTGGGGGAGATTTAGGTTGGATATTAGGAAAACCTTTTCACTAGGAGGGAGGTGAGACACTGGAATGCATTACCTAGGGAGGTGATGGAATCCCCTTCCTTAGAAGTTTTTAAGGTCAGGCTTGACAAAGCCCTGGCTGGGATGATTTAGTTGGGATTGGTCCTGCTCTGGGCAGGAGGTTGGACTAGATGGCCTCCAGAGGTCCCTTCCAACTCTGTTATTCTGTGATTCTATGATTTTTCAACATGAATTGAAAACAAGTTGCTTCGAGAAGGGGTATTTTATAATTGCTTCTAAAGCTACGGGAATTCCTTCTCTACACTCCCTCTCCCCTGTCCCCACCCCAGTTCTTTTTGTTGTATCATAACATGTGCACTAGTAAAACTAAAACTGCAACTGTATGCTATGTAATATTAATTGCCCAGCCACACGCAGGCATGTGCGCTCTGCATTTTCAAACATAGGTAGGTAATATCTGACAGTATAAACTGTTAAACAGCCAAAAAGTAGAATCGCTAGAAAGGAAAGGGTTGAAGAATCCTGCAAACAGCTGAACTAAAAACATGGATGTTGCTGTGGCATCTGAATAATTTCCTCATTAAAAATGTTCAGCGTGCATTCTCATAGTAAAGATTCCATACATAAAGAGCTCAATTTGGAAGTCATGCAAATGCAAAGAGATCCCTAAAAATGTAACTGACTGAAGTAAAATAAAAAATTTAAAAAAATTCTGATATGTTGACTCTTTCTGCCTCCATAGAAAATAACAGTTTTGGATTTTGCTTATAATGGTCCTTTCTGTGTCTAGCAAGCACAAACAAGGCTTCTGGCAAGGTGAAGCATGTTTGTATGTGGTAGTCATTGCCTGCTAAAACATTTTCTCTGAAGCATGACTTAGAGCTCTGGTTAATATACAATACAGTATTCTACATTCTGTTTCTACTAGGCACTCTCTTCGCAGCTCAAGTCTAAATAAGGAATGATCATTCTCAGTAAAGCTGTTGAACAAATACTCTTTGATCCTTAATACTGAAATCTTTTGCATATATATAACCCAAAAAATGAAATTATAAATACAATGAAATGCATCAGGCATTTCTCAGTTTGTACTTTAACTTTTCAACAGCCAGAACATAAATGTGAAGATAGTTGCCTTGTAGAAACAGAATGTAGAATACTGTACATTAACCAGAGCTTTAAGACATGCTTTATAGGAAAATTTTCAAGTGTCTGTCTGAAGGATCAATAACCCATTTTCTCATTTTGGCAAAACTATATTATATTAAAGCACACCAGTATATCTGCTACCTCTTTGTTAGAGACTACATGCTAGACAGTACATGCTATGTTGAAAACTAGACAGCTTCTTGAGACAGCTGTTATGTACGACACACTTTGTAACTTACTGCTTATTTTCATTTAACTGCAAATACAAACTGTTCTTCACCTTATCTAAAGCTTACTTTCAAAATACATCTTTAAAGTACCCTCCCAAGATTGCTCTACCAAGAAATAAGATCATGTTGAATTACAATACTTACCTGAAATTTTTTGTACTTAAAATCACTTCATTACGACTGACCCAGGAGTAACTCTTTACTCTTGCTGTTCATGTCAAGATTTGCATTTTCTTCAATTTGCTTTCACTTCAACTTCTGCTTTTCTTTTCTTTGATGCAACTAACTAAATAGCAGTTGGGTAAACAGACAACCTGCTTCACTGTTTGAAAACTAAATGGACAAACAAATCCAGTACAAATGATCACATGGAATTTAAATTCTTTGACTTGGGCTGGCATAAGGTTAAGAAATAAAGTATTCCTCCCTCAGTTTAAATCTCTTTTGGTCATATTTGCTGTCAGTTATCTTTAATCTGAAAGATGATTTTTCTGCTGCTATTTTGTTCAGAGATTGCTCCTAAATCCTTTGCTTTTCTTAGTTGCTAGAGCACTAATAATTTATTGTTAGCAATAAAATATTTCAAAGATTTGGAAAGCATACTAACTCAATTACACACTGAACTCACTGGTAGCCAGTCAAAACACAACAGGTAAAACAGCATGCTGCAGCTGGGACACAATTTAAACTGGTGAGCTCTAAACTGGAATTAACTTCTTTCCTTGTTGCAAAGTCCATGTAATTATTCGTGTCTTGCACAGAAAAAATAAGAATCCATGTCAATAGTCTAGCCATCAGGAGCAACCCTACAACAACCAAAGATTCCTGAGATGAAGGAAACAAGATTTAAACGAAAAACTGGATTTTGCTTTCAAGCTTCAAAAGGGTTATTTTAAACAGTCAATTAAAAACACCCTCACCCCCACCCTGTTAACACCTAAAAATGGTCTTAAACAAAAAGAGCTCGGAGTACAAATTCCACCCTAAACTTGCACTTGGGCAGAAAGCAGTTTACCACTGCAAGCAAAATCTTTCCATATTGAATTCTGAGAGGTTCCGAGCACTAGCAACATCCATTGACTAAGGCAGAGTTGAGGGTGTTCGTTATCACTCAGGAATCGTCTCTGTGAAGTTACGATACCTGTTAATGGACAAACCCTGTTAACAATGGGGAAAGTCTGAAGAGCCTTACTCAGTCTTCTAATGAAACCAAGTCTGAAGTCTGACAGAATAAGACTTGGATAAGGACCAAAGGATTTGTCCTAATGATGGCATTTTAATAGAGTACTTCCAATGACATAGCACATTTTATTCTAAAAGGGCCAGATTTTTAATGGTATTCAGGTGCCTAGTGAGATTTTCAAAAAAAAGTGTTGGGGTGGGGTTCGGCACCAAGGTGCTTTTGAAAAATCTCACAAGGCACTTAAATACTTTTTAAAATCTGGCCCGAAGTGCTTAACACACGCTAACGTTTTTTCATAAAAGCCAGTAATTATCACCAAGATACTTTCACAAAGAACACATATTGTCCAGCTAAAATGAGATAGGTTTGTTGTGGGAAACAGACATTAGGTCTCTAATACCTCAGTATATTTTTTTTTAAATTGGCTATGAGTATTGCAATGAAGATGTGGAAAACAAAATACTCAGAGGATCACATTTGTGTATCTTTAATTCTCACTTTGGTACCACCTAAAATAGCTGCACAGTTTAAGCAGGGCTGCTTTTTACTCAACAGCTGTACAGTTTAACTGGTATTTATTGTATCTGAATAAACCCATCCAACTACTATAAATCAAACATAGCTGTTAAAATTAGCTCTGTGAAAAGTAAGCTGACACACACTCCTGCTGCCCATTAAGAGTTGCAGTAGAACTGCCAGTAGCATGAGCACCCCCCCCCCCCGCAAGCTACATATAAGTTACATGACACCTCAAATTGCACAAGGGGAAGACAAACAAGAATTTCCCTAGTAACATATACATTAACCACTAGGTGTTGTGAACAAGCCTTCAAAGGTTCGAAAACCTGTATCAGAGGATACTGCATTTTCTTAATATGGAAAAAGGTGGTGTGAGCCAAGATATACATGAAAAACTCCTACTGATCTCTGCAAGGATCTCTCTTACTACAACAGCCAGGTTTGTGAAAAGATACAAGTGGTTTGAAGTTATAATTAAGGGCCTTAGAAGTTAAAACAAAAATCTACAGCTTTTTGCCTTTCAAAGAACTGTTGTATTACACAACCTGTTTTTTCGTTTTTTTTTTTTTTTTTTTTTTAATATAAAGTTTCCAGACATCCCAGGAAAGGGAAAAAAACAAAAAAAAAGCAGACTTTTGCTACGTGAACCTATCAAGACAGAAAGTTGTCAGCAAAAAAACATATATCAATCAAACCACAAGAAAGATGTGAACTTCCTCTTTCATGCCTCAACCTGATGGCATGTTATGATAGTTTCACAGTAATGTGAATCAGAGAAAATCTAATCTAGGAAGAGAACATCATTTGGATGATGCACTTAATTCTCTTTAAACCAAGCCAAATTATATGGATTTGAATGTTTGGGTGACTGCTGTTTATTACATAGCTACTTTATCATCACTCAGTTTTAACTGCCTAAAGACTGTGATATCTCATCTTCACAAACATACACTCTGGATCAAAAAAGGAGAGGAACAGAAAGAACAGGATGTGAAATGTTTTGCAGAGCTCAAAGTAATGCAGATGAAACACCATCAGTACAGAATTTTCTAATAAAACCTCTGCATTTTTCCCTACTGTCTATTTATATTGACAGACAGACAAGATACTCTGAAACCAGGGTTTAACAGCCGTGTTAGTCTGTATTCGCAAAAAGAAAAGGAGTACTTGTGGCACCTTAGAGACTAACCAATTTATTTGAGCATAAGCTTTCGTGAGCACGAAAGCTTATGCTCAAATAAAAATTGGTTAGTCTCTAAGGTGCCACAAGTACTCCTTTTCTTTTTGAGATAAACCCTGTTGCTAGGATTAACCACTAATTTTCATTTAAAAACGCCACACTACAGTGCACAAGATCCTTATCTAATGTATTATTCAAAAAGTGGTGTTTTACAAAAACAGATTTTGAGACAGAGGGCCACATTCTGATCTATTACACTAGTGTAAATCTGAAACAACTTCATTGACTTCAATGGAGATTTTTACACTGGCATTATTGAGATTAGACTCTGGCCCACAACATAACAGAAAAATAAAAAACTGACTTCTGGTAATGACCATATCTCACTCTGTGTGGAATTAACATTCACCCTTCCCCAACTGCCGGAAACACAGGTGCTTATCCTTAGTAAGCCTGGGGCAGGCCTGCATTATGTTTATAGACAGAAAGGCAGGGCCATTTAAATATAAAGTGATAATCAAATACTTCCACTTTGTGCTAGAATTGTGGGATTTATGGAGACTCCTCAGCATTAACCGAATGTAGATGACTGTTGACACCTATTGTCTAACAAAGTTATAACTCCCAAATCAATCTACTGCAGTGAAATAGAAGTAGGATTCTGAGTCTTATGAGAAGAGGGCACTTCCTTCACCTTTAATTAACCCGATCGGAAAAAACTCTATGCTAGAATAAAGGACGGTAAAATGATGGCATTGTAGTCAGTATTGTGAAGCTTCACTCAGGATCAGGGCCTCTCTATGTCGGAACTGGATAGATATGCAACTAGATAGTGTCCCTGCCCCCCCCCCCCCAGTTTATAACCTAATTTAAATGAGTAAGCAAGTGGGAATATGATTTCCTTTAGACACCCCAAAAACTTTAAAAGCAACTTCCCCTTACGTATCACATGACTGGACATTTATGCATAAACATTCTGTCTGCAGACAGACAGATTTCAGATCAGGATTTGACAATAAACCATCTAAGACAACAACTGACAGACATTGGTGCCCGTGCAGCGGAGGAAGGTGGGGGATGGACAGTCAAGATAGCCCCTGTCATGGCCCCAACAGGAGAATGGTTTCTTCCCCACATCAAGGGGAATCAGCAGTTATTGCAACAGTCTGCAGGGTGACAGAAGAAAAGCCAGTAAGTAGTGGAGTGCACAAAAGGCCGATTGGAAGACGGACTGGGAGAAGAAAGGGAGTCTGTTTTTAAAAAGCAGCTGCAAAAATCATGAAATCAGAGTGCGAGACCAATATCTCAATCACTACAGCTCTGATTCAGGAAAACACTTAAGAATTTTTTCAATGCTCTCCTGAATCAGGGCCTATGTTTGCAAGCTTGAGGTTTTGTTTGTTTGGTCTATCTAGGTGCTTATGTGGCCTTCCCACAGCATCCTCTTTTTGCCTCTTTTAGACTGTAAACCCTTCAGGGCCATGATACGGTTGTGAAGCACCTAGCAGTGAGGGATTTGATTAATTACTGAATGAAACACTGTAAACAACAAGGTACCCCCTTTTCTACCACACGTATCAAGGCTGCACGTTAGCAAGGGACTAGCATATTACGCACGTTTTGTGGTTCTCTCCCCTCATTTTAAAAGCTTTACAGAATGATTCATGCTGGTGGTTAGCCAAACAATGACACTTTCCATGCTGTCCCACAAAACACAGAAAGGAGAAATTAATTGGTGAAATGCTCACAAAAAGCCTCATGTACTGGTATTACAAATCAACGCAGTAGTTTTGCAGCACTGTGACAACTGTAACTATGTGTGGTTACACCCTGGAATCGGATGTGCCTTGTTACTTTTAATGAGCATTTCTACAGTCAGTTCATCAATTCAGATCAACTATTGAGAAAACCTGTTAGCACAAGCGACATGTTTCAAAACACCAAAATGCCATTTAATTGACAACTCCATGTCATAAGCCAGCTGCACTGAAGAACGCGCTGCACTGCAGGCATAAGACAGTCCTCTCACCTCTTGGAAACGTCATTTTCAGACTGCTGGAGCAGCCTGCCTGAGCTCTGGTAAAAGCTTTTCAGGAAAGAGGGGGCAGAGAAGGAAGAGGGAAGTCCACTCTCACTACGATATCGTCGTCGGGCTACAGGCACAGGACTGAGTGCAGGCAAGAAGACAAAATGTAGCAAATGTGTTTAAGTGTGCTGGTTACACAGTTAAAATACCTACAACTGTTCTAAATATTGCGCCAGCTGCGGCCTTGACTTACATTGACTGTGTCCCCAACAAAGTCAATAGAATTGTACAGGATATAAATTGGGGCAAAAAATGGTTTAATAAATCAAATTATTGCATTATGATGAAATTAGAGACACCAGAATGAAACTAAAGTATAGGCAGCTAAGAAAACCTCTTATTTCTTTAGTTTTAGTTAATTTCAACAAGACAGAGAAATACCCAGTGTTTGTAATGCACTTCAGTGGTTCCACATTTATAGCAAAACTTACTTTGATAAATAAAAAATACCAAAAAGATTAGAGTGGGAATGAACTAGGAAAGTGAACACATTATAGAGAAGTTTAAGAAGAATATTTTCTCAGTACATTTAAAGGTGAAAACTTTTTCAGAAAATTCAAGTGCAAGGTTATTGTAGAAATTGCCACTGAATTACTCAACACCAATTTCAAAAATTTTGGAAAATTCAAATCGTACATATATGTTACAAAGAAGTCAAATCACATAACGTTTCAATAATTAAGGAAAAAATAAAAACCTATTTGAAGACATATTAGAATCATTTCAGTTGCTTTGATATAAATATTTCATTCTGTGACAGAAAGGAAGAACAACCTAAGATCAAGTTGTTGTGAAGCTGTTGTTTTGACTGGAAGCTTGCTGATCATGCAACTTAAATCAGTGACTTCTTGAAGACTATTGCAAAGCAGTGAAGTCAGCAAGTCTTTAAATACTAATTGCTAAGGTTTCCTGTCTGCACACACCATCTTGGTCAGTGAAAAAAAAAATACTAAACTTATCTGCCAAACACAGGAACAACAACATTCTGATGAACTCATTTCAAAGCTTTTTTCTTATCCTCTCCCGCACCTCTATATGAAACAGAATCAACTTCATAAGTAAGAGAGTCACTTGTGGTATTAACCTCATCATTTTAATAAGCATATTGAATGGAAAAAAGAATTGCTACCATTTCAGCCAACATGATTTTTAAAAATATATTTCTAAAAATGTAAACGTGTAAAATGTAGAGGCCACCTCAGTAGTTTGGGAAAAGAATGTTACCAGGTAAGAGGAATCAGAGTCTAGGGCAGTGGTGGGTAACATGTGGCCCATCAGGGTATAGAATCATAGAATCATAGAATATCAGGGTTGGAAGGGACCCCAGAAGGTCATCTAGTCCAACCCCCTGCTCAAAGCAGGACCAATTCCCAGTTAAATCATCCCAGCCAGGGCTTTGTCAAGCCTGACCTTAAAAACCTCTAAGGAAGGAGATTCTACCACCTCCCTAGGTAACGCATTCCAGTGTTTCACCACCCTCTTAGTGAAAAAGTTTTTCCTAATATCCAATCTAAACCTCCCCCACTGCAACTTGAGACCATTACTCCTCGTTCTGTCATCTGCTACCATTGAGAACAGTCTAGAGCCATCCTCTTTGGAACCCCCTTTCAGGTAGTTGAAAGCAGCTATCAAATCCCCCCTCATTCTTCTCTTCTGCAGGCTAAACAATCCCAGCTCCCTCAGCCTCTCCTCATAACTCATGTGTTCCAGTCCCCTAATCATTTTTGTTGCCCTTCGCTGGACTCTCTCCAATTTATCCACATCCTTCTTGAAGTGTGGGGCCCAAAACTGGACACAGTACTCCAGATGAGGCCTCACCAATGTCGAATAGAGGGGAACGATCACGTCCCTCGATCTGCTCGCTATGCCCCTACTTATACATCCCAAAATGCCATTGGCCTTCTTGGCAACAAGGGCACACTGCTGACTCATATCCAGCTTCTCGTCCACTGTCACCCCTAGGTCCTTTTCTGCAGAACTGCTGCCTAGCCATTCGGTCCCTAGTCTGTAGCTGTGCATTGGGTTCTTCCGTCCTAAGTGCAGGACCCTGCACTTATCCTTATTGAACCTCATCAGATTCCTTTTGGCCCAATCCTCCAATTTGTCTAGGTCCTTCTGTATCCTATCCCTCCCCTCCAGCGTATCTACCACTCCTCCCAGTTTAGTATCATCCGCAAATTTGCTGAGAGTGCAATCCACACCATCCTCCAGATCATTTATGAAGATATTGAATAAAACCGGCCCCAGGACCGACCCCTGGGGCACTCCACTTGATACCGGCTGCCAACTAGACATGGAGCCATTGATCACTACCCGTTGAGCCCGACAATTTAGCCAGCTTTCTACCCACCTTATAGTGCATTCATCCAGCCCATACTTCCTTAACTTGCTGACAAGAATACTATGGGAGACCGTGTCAAAAGCTTTGCTAAAGTCAAGAAAAAATACATCCACTGCTTTCCCTTCATCCACAGAACCAGTAATCTCATCATAAAAGGCGATTAGATTAGTCAGGCATGACCTTCCCTTGGTGAATCCATGCTGGCTGTTCCTGATCACGGGAAGTGGCGCGGGCCACAGGGACATGCTGGCTGCCATTTCCCACAGCTCCCATGGGCTGGGAATGGTGAACCACAGGCACTGGGAGCTGTGGACGGCCATGAAAATGTAAACAAACTGTCTGGCAGCCCTCCAGTGGATTACCTTGATGGGCTGCATGTGGCCCACGGGCCGCAGGTTGCCCACCACTGGTCTAAGGTCTGAGCAAGCAAAGAAAGACTAAGTGATGTTGCGCTTGTATGCTCACTACTGGACATGGGGAGAGTAAAGGAATACCCAAGAAGAACTGAAAAAGAATCGTGGTGGCTCCTTCTGACCAAAATGAAGGAGCCATGATTGTCTCCAATGGGAGCAGCCTCCCAAGGTCTCCAGAATAAAAGGAAAAAAGAGTTTAAAAGGGAGATGTTTGGGAAAGGGCACTATGGAACCTACACATGCTATCCCCTCAAAAGAGTTAAATATAGCTGAGGAGTCTCACAATGTGGTCGTACTGAATTCCTACAAACTTTTCCTCAGGAGGTTTAACTGACCTGGTGGGAGACAATGGGAGGCACTAGAGCCTTGCCTACATTAGAGCTCCTGCCGTGTAGCCACCTGTGAAGCTGAACTGATGGGAATTTCCCACCCCCTAAAATTCTCTAAAGCAGACAGCCAAAAAGGTTAAGTGGTTTGCCCAAGGCCGCTGAGATGAGAACTAGCTCTTTGGTCAGTTAATTATTGCCTGTGTATCAACTGGGGTACAGCAACAAGTACTTTAGCTGTGGAGAAATTTTCTGAATACAATTATTTAGAAATCTAAACATTCGCACAAGCAGCCTATGTGAACATTAACAACTGTGGCTTAAATGCATGGATAGGCCTTATTTATATTATTCATTTCATTCTATTTTTCCTGATCAGGAGAGCTCTGAAAACTCACCTGCTCTGCTCTATAGAATTCTGTCTCAGAAGTGGAGACTTAACACTCTGGGACCTCCCGTCCTGGAAAGTAATCCTCTTCTTGACACTGGACGTTGGATGGCTGAAAGTATGTGCACGCCTTCTAAACTGAGGAGAATCAGAGTCCTCTTCGGGAAATGGCTGCCAGACCGAGGACACGGGGGAAGCTGGAGGAGTGGCTGGAGGAGAATCCCCGGGTGAACAGTCCTGAAAGGAAATCAGATAGGAGTGACACTTTCCCCCCTGCACTGTACAACTGGTAACATAACTGAACAAATCCTACAGCTCATCAAGGGTCTGGAAGGACTAAAGCCTCTCCCCTTCTTGGTCACGGCCTATTGTATGCTAATTATCAGCTGCGCAACCAACACCAGACATCCTTTGATAATTAGCTCTGAAATAGCAATGTCCTTTTTAAAGCAACAAAGAGGGTGTACACAAAGCATTCATAATAGATCAGAAGCTCCTCTCTTGAACACCCTTTGGCTACTAACAATTGCAACTGCTAGACTTCTAGCTCTTTCATGAAAAAGAAAGTATCACGGCCAAAGCTGGTTTATACTAGCTTCCTCGACATAACATGAACATATTTCCTGTACTGTCAAAGCAATATCCTGGAAAAAAGATTATTACTACACAGCCAGATTCCGAGTAACAGCAGCAGGAAAATCAAATAATAAAAGCTGTTATGGATCCTCCTTCTCCTGGGAAAAACTATCATTCATTCAAATGTTGTGTGAGGTAAAAGGAAAAAGACATTAAAAACAGGAAATAAAATGAAAGTGAACAAAACTGGCATTACACATGGGGTTTTCAACTACTTAAAAAAAGATTCAAGCCTCTCTTTTATTCAGTAACAAATGTTTTGTGTTTCAACATCTTTATGTACATTCTTTTTTTAACAATGGCGACTGTTAGCTAGTTTTGCATTCACCATTTTAACGTGGTAAAAGCAGCTTTTTTTACTTGAAAAAAAGTAATACTTTTTTTTTAAATTGTGTTTTCTTTTTAGTTTAAACATCCCTCTGAAAAGTTATGAAGCAGAAACAGACTATAAATTCCCTGGATTAGTTTGCTCACAAAAGCAAGTTACGTGAAGTTTAAAAAATAAACAGCCAGCATAAATGAAAAACAGCAAGATTTTCTTTAAGTTTGAGCTTTAACAATAATGTGGTTTAGAAAACTGAAATAAAATACATACAATGGCCAAGGAGGATTTTCCTCCACTGTAGATGTATCTTACTTGAACTTTGCAAAATACATACGTTCTTTATGTGGCCACCTTGAAATCAAAGAAGGAGAGTTGCTGTGTTACTATGCTTCAGCATTAACCACAGCACATTCCAGTTTTACTTAATTTTGTTACATACCTTGTCAGAAGTAAGACTGCTGCACCGTTCAAAGCTGTCCATGCTGCCCAGACGGCCTCGCATTCTGCTAGCTCCCTGCAGGAATGAGAGTGTTCCATTTTATCCCGAGTTTTGTTCTTCACAGTAAGATTAAATAAATTGTTTAAGAGAAGACTGGAAAAAATAGCAGTGATCCTGCAGGTGAACAGTGAGGTGCTATAAAGTGCTATATAAAAAAAGTCCACATAATAATTGCATGTATTATGTATCTTTATCTAATTCAATCTATCCTTTGATTTCAGAGCACTAAATTCACTCACTAATTTTTTTAATTAGCATGCTTTGCAATGGGTTCAAATATTAAATAAAGTTATTTGCAAGGAAAAAACATATGAAATTTTATCTTAAATTTTGATGGCGTTTATGGATTATAAAATAGAAGCTATAAATGTTTGGGATTTTTATACACGTGCATTACATATATTTTTTACATTCCAATCCAGCATGGTTGCAGCCAGAGTATGCCTCAAATGTACAGTCTATTGTATGTTTACATCTGTGTAGTACAGTTCCATCATCTCAGAGTTATACAGTGAGATTTACAGTCCATTAAGCCCTCTCTCCATTATGGAAAGTCATCACTGGTCTCTTTTTCTGCAGTGAAGAATGGAAAGATTTTGAAGCGTAAAAATCTGTTGCAAGTAAAAAGAATTGCCTGCTTCCACGTCAAGGTTTTTGACAAGGAAAAATAGGCTACCTCTTGGCAGAGGCAAGAAAGAATTTCTACATTAAAAATGCCATCCCCTGAAGGGAAAAATACAACAAACTCTAGGAAGAGGCCCTGATCGCAATAAGGACCAAACAGGGATATGCTCCACATAGGGACATACCTATGCCTCATCTTCCTGAAGGCAGTAGGTTTAGTGATTAGCAACTTAGTTTAAACATGCAAAGTCACAAAGAGTTGTTCTGAAATCTAAATACATGACCTACTGCAATCAAAAACAGAATTACCACAAGAGAGATACAATTTTTTTTAATTGGATTCCTGTCCATTCAAACCCACAGAATCTCTCTCATAATCATTAAGACGTTTCTAGGACCTGTCTCCTGCCCTCATGTCTTTCTGAAAGAATCTTTTCCTATTTGACAAAACATTCTATATATTCCTCAAATTTATCAGACTTCATTTGTTCCCCATCCGCCCAGAACCTTTAACAGAGGTAGATTCTTCTCTTACAGGGCTTCCTCTCCCATTCCCAGTCCAACAACCCTCTGGAACAAACAGACTGCACCGAATTCCCTGACTCTTCAAATCCTGTTTTGAGAATGATACATTTATTCGAGTGGATTTGGAGTCACAAACCAACAAATTCTACTGTGGGTCTCCCACTTTTCCCTGGGGGTAAGGGATTCCATCCTACACTTGTGTAAGGTACCTTTCTTTTCTTCTACAAGCCATTTACAGTTGGTGTTAGCATGATCTATTGCAGAACAGATTCATAGAACTGTAAGGCTGGAAGGGACCTCCAGGGGTTATGTAGTTTATCTCCCCACTACAAGGAAGACCAAACATATCTAGATCATCCCTGACAGGTGTTTATCTAATCTGTTCTTAAAAACTACCAATGATGTGGATTTCACAATCTCTTTAGGTAATCTGTTCCAGCGCTTATTACATAGTTAGAAGTTTTTCTTTAATATCTAACCTAAGTCTCCCTTGCTGCAAACTACGTCTATTACTTTTTGTCCCACCTTCAGTGAACAATTGATCACTGTCCTCTTTATAACATCACCTTCTACTTCTTTGAAAACTTATGTCCCACCTCAGCCTTCTCATCTCTAGACTAAACATGCCCAAGTATTCCAGACTTTCCCCTAAGACAGGTTTTCTAATCCTCTTATTTTTTGTTTCTCTCCTCTGGACTCTCTCCAATTTGTCCACATCTTTCTTAAAGTGTCATGCCCAAGACCAGACTCAGTCCTCCAGATGAGGCCTCACCTGTGCCAAGTAGAGCAAAACAGTTACCTACTATGTCTTACATCACACTCCTGTTAATACACCCAGAATGACACTGGCATTTTTTGCAACAGTGTCACACTACTGATGATCCTCTATGACCCTCACATTCTTTTCTGCAGTTCTGCTATCTATCCAGTTATAACACGACCGTATTTACTGAGAATAGTCAGTGAACACTGCAAGCCTTTGGGTGAAATATGCTATCAGAGTACATGATGTTACATTGTTTTATTATCTGACGGGAATGGATATCCCCCAGCTCCTGAAGCATGCTACTTTGATACTTAAATCAGACACGCAACAGCAGACCCATTTGCTTTCTCCCAGGCTACTTTTCACACTTTGGAGAAGCACCTCATAAATATCCAAAAAACTAACTCGCTATCCTTCTTCAAAACACTCCTTTTTCTGTGATGGCTACAAAAGTGTAACAGTGATTAGGCTGCTGGTTGCTGAGACCACAGCCTATCATGCTGACCAATGTTGTCTCATTGGGGTTTTTTTGTACTGCTCCATCTGATCTGACTATATTGGTCTATTATCTCATCTTATACTGAGATTGTAAGATCTTTGGGACTGTCTTTTTGTTCTGACTGTATAGCACCTAGAACAATGGGTCCTGGTCATTGACAGGGCCCATAGGTGCTACAGTAATGCAATTATAAATAAATATTTTATAGAAATTCTTGATAGACTTAAGGCACAGTAGCTCCTCTTGCTGTACTCACAGCCATAGGTAATGTTTTATAATGTCAACAATGTTAAGAATTGCTTCAGGTTACTTTTTCCTGCCAGAGCTTTAGTCCTGAAAACCACTAACAGTGCCAGGGATGCGCACACGACCTCCTAAAGCCTGTTCCCAACAGAAAGGAATGCTGGCCCTGAAGCATCTCTCTTCAGTGGCATATCACATAACAGAGATATGAATAATTACAGTGAATTAACACATTATTTTAGTTTAAGGAAGGGTCAGGTTATGCTTTTGACATTCAAAAAAAAATATGGCTACTATAAATATTACATTTTTGAGCTGGAGAAAAACCTTTGTTTTCTTAGTCTGGTATGTGCACTAGGAACAAAATTCACAAACTGTATTTATGAGGTTTGAGGTCAAGCACAGGTTACATTTATTTTTCAGGGATACACAGCTATGAAGCCACAGCTTGTTTTCAGTGCAGCCCTGACAAATTTCAGAAATTTCAGCAAAGTAAGCAAATGAGAAAGAGCCATACATTTGAGGTTTTTATTTTTAATAAAACAAATAGACTTCTCATTTAGGGTTAGACTGTAAACCCTTTGCTGACATTAGTGAGCACTTACTCAAGTAATGACAGGTTTCAGAGTAGCAGCCATGTTAGTCTGTATCCACAAAAAGAAAAGGAGTACTTGTGGCACCTTAGAGACTAACCAATTTGAGCATAAACTTTCGTGGGCTACAGCTCACTTCATGGGATGCATCCGATGAAGTGAGCTGTAGCTCACGAAAGCTTATGCTCAAATAAATTGGTTAGTCTCTAAGGTGCCACAAGTCCTCCTTTTCTTCTTACTCAAGTAGTGCCATTGATGCCAATGGGACTATCTGGGCAAGTAGCTGTTCATGATCCTGTCCTTACTGTATTGCTTGAGTGTTTTATAAGTATGTATTTCTTAATCCATTATGACGGAGGCTTTATAATAAATACATCTTTCAAAAAAAATTAAAAATGGACAAACATGAAAACTTTGCACGTACAATCAGAGGACAAAGAAGGATTTTACATTCCATGGATTTCTTGGTCTTTCTTCTTTCATGATCTACTAATCAAATATGTGAACAGATTTTCTCAGACTACGAACATAACTTTCTGAATAGAAACTTTTAATTTGTTTTTGTGACAATTTAGGCAATTATCCTGTATTATCCTAGAAAAGCCTTACTGAATTAGGTTTAGTATTTTTGGAGTTCATTGCATTAAAAATGAAAATGTTTGTGTTTTGCTGTGGGATTGTATGGAACTGCTTTAGCAAGAAGACAGGATTAATGTAATCTGCGGGAGACATGAGGAACTTCAAAGGAGTTTTGGTGACAACTTGTGTAAAGTAGATTTCCTAGGAAATACCTGGAGGTGAGGGGGTGAATCCATCCTTTTGAAGGTATGCTCTGGGGAGAGAACGCAATTCTTTGCTAATTACTTTCTCCTGGAAACTCCAGATCAAAGACCCCTGAACTGTACGAAGGGTGGACTAAACATGTCATGAAGGTGCTTGTTCTGAGCTGAAGCTATGATGAATGTGAAACCACATGGCAACTCCTTAGGTGGGGTTTTGAAGGATTGCTCTTGCCAGAGCCCATATTAGGGTTGTGTTTATCTCATGCAAGCTTATTAGCATGCATGTAGGTTCTTTTATTGCTTTTAATGTGTTTTCTCTGTATCGCTTTTACCTTAAAAATAAAATAGGCTTGCATAGGAAGTGCTGTGTGGTAACTTATTAACTGTTGGCAATCATTCTGTTATTAGTGAACAGAAGGCAAGAGAAGCTTGCTTAAGGCAGCCTGTCTTTTGCTGAGAATAACACAGTGGAGGCAGGAAACTGTTCAGCCTGGAGATACTCCAGTCAGAAGGGAGCGAGAGAGAGAGCGAGAGAGAGAGACAGACAGACATCTGCACCCAAGACAGCTGACAGCTTGGGGAGCCGGAAGCCTATGAGCAGGTGTTCTTGCTGTACCATACAGGGGGGAAAAAAAACAGGTGCAGTTGATCTGAACTATGACAAAAACAATGAGGAGACTAACACGGCTACCTCTCTGATACTTGAACTAGGACGGTCCTCTTTCCTGGTTATAAAACTACATAAATCTTTTGATTACTAAAACTTTAAAATAAAGAGGACAAGTGATGTCATCAGTATTTACATCATGGTACAGTTAAATGACTTGGACCATTATTAGGGCCACATTGTGCAAGACACTGTAGAAAAACAGAGAAATACATTTCCTGCCTCAGAGAGCTTGCAATCCAATATGAAACGAGCAGCAGCCTTTTAAAAGGTAGATGGCAAAAAAGACAAAGATAAGTTACAATGTATTATTTTTTATAATTTGTATTACAGTAGTGCTTAAAGGCCCAGTCCTGGATCAGGGCCCTGTTGTGCCAGGCACTGTACATACACAACAACAAGTCCCTGTCCCAAATCTAATTAGATGAAATGGCCATGTCAATCTTGTAAGATACTACTTTTCCAATTCTTGCATTAATGAAGCCATTACTGGAAGTGCAAGGCCCTGTTGTCCAATTTCTAGTTTTTTTGCAAGATGCTTTGTGACATACTGATCGTTTTTAATCTATTGCAGATACATTTTTGGCACCTAAAATTAGCAGTTTTATTTGGTCATGTAATATACTCATCATATCAGAGGATAAATGGACAAGACTGTATATTATTATTATATACACACACACTATATATATATATACACACACACACACACACACACTGCAAGGCACTGCCTTATGTCACAATGACCCTGGTCAGAAGAGAGACATACCATATTCTAAATGGTGAAATAAGCCATCATGGAGAAAAATGATCTTACTTACGGAGCAATTCTTAAGAGTGGTTTCTGTATCTTTAGTAGACCAATTAG
This sequence comes from Lepidochelys kempii, assembly GCF_965140285.1. NCBI lineage: Eukaryota > Metazoa > Chordata > Testudines > Cheloniidae > Lepidochelys > Lepidochelys kempii. The sequence goes on from NC_136380.1 coordinate 80,354,657, forward strand.
AAAACAGCCGACTCACCCGTAGTACCAGTTTAGTGGAAACAATTTCTAGCATTGTGAGCTACAAAATGTTAATGTGCCCACATACCTGACTGAGTTATGCAGTAAAGACTTTGTTTCATAATATTTATTGGGTCATTCCTAGATTCACATTCCATCTCCAGGACATGTCTGTTCAATAACAGCATCCCCTAGTGAAGCACTGAACTATCAGAGCCAGAATACTCCCCCTCCCGAGTATTATGGGCATTAAACAAAAATAAAAGATTCAAAGCACAAGGCATTGTTGTCGCTGTCACTATCTGATGATATTTCTAACTGCTAGTTTCTAATTTCTAAATTACCCAGATCTTCCAAGGGTCATTCCCCCATACTTGGGTCATGACGTCTAGGGTGTTACAATTGCTACTTAACTTTCCAAATGTCGTCAGATTAATCTGATCCAAGAATTAATGATAGGTGTGGCCCCAATTCAGCAAGGGTCTTAACCCCATGTCTAACTTTAAACACAAGGACTACAATGGGATGACTCCTATGCTTGAAGTTAAGGGCTTAAGTACCTTGCTGAACTGATACCTAAGTTTCTCCCATTTGTAGTTCAATAACTTCTGATGGCCCAGGCAACATATTTAGGCATATCATCATCAGCACAACAGTTACACCTCACTATCACAGTCCATCAGGATTTATAGCTCTCAGTCCAATAACTCACAGACCTCCCTCATTCCTCTTTACACCTCTTCTCTCTGCTCCTAGCCTGCCTGCCATCATTCAGTTACAGCACTTTTAGCAGTTTGAGCTTAAATAGGATTTTAGAACACCACACTGTGGGGGAAAAGGGAGCTGAAGGGAGAGGACAGAAAATACTACCATGCTATACCTTTTAGAATTATTCAACTTTTCCAATTGTTACTTTGTTTTAATTACAAATTGCACCTTGGCTAACATTGATGATGAAATGAGATGCCATTCATCATTATCTGTGTACCCCTTATTGCACATAATATAGCCATGACCTTAATATTTCACAATTTTTGCTACTGGTCGCTTAGGTAATTGTGGGACAGGGAAGATTACAGGCTTAATGGAGGCAATTAACCTGTGACGGTGAGATTGCTGACATATGGGGGCAATGGTTGGGCTAATGAGGTAATTAGCTCAACAAGGGATGATATATATTTGGCAGGAATAGGAAGTTATGGGTGGCTGAGAGAGTGAGCTGTGTGCACTAGATACACCTGGGTAGAAGGTTCCTCCCAATACCTGCCTGTACTATGCTCTGCGAAGCTGGGAATCTAAAGATTAAAGCTATACATGGGGAAAAGAAATGGCCTGTGTGCATGTTGTGAGTAAGAGACAACCCAAATGGGCCGGGCTGTGCGGCACACCAGCTAGCTGAGGGAGCGCCCTCTGACACGGGCTTCATGGAGCTAGAAGCAATAGTGTTCAAGTATTTCACGAGGGAGAAGAGTTACAACAGACTAAACGTGATGCCGTTTTTTCACTGCTCTTTCAGAAGGGACTGACCGTGTTTACTTAATGAATGTTGTCACAGTTCAGGGCAACTGCACCTGTATTTCCCTTCAGTGGTCCAGCAAGGGCAACCACTCCCAGGCTTCCTGCTCCCCAGCTGTTGCCTTTCTTGGGTGGAGATCTGCATCTCACTCCTTTCTGACTGGAGTGTTTCCAAGCTGTACAGTTCCCTGCCTTCATTGTGTTATTCCCAGCACAGTTGCTTGCTTTCTCTTTAGCAGTGTGACTGCCCACCGTTGTAAGTTACAATGCCGTTCTTTCTAAGCAAGCCTATTTTATTCTTAAGGTAAAAAGTACAACCACAGAAAACATTTAAAAAACAGTAAAAGATAACTGCAATAACAAAAGCATCCCAATCTACCCTGGGCTCTGGCAGGAGCAGTCCTTCCAGATCCCATCCAAGGAATTTCCTTGTGGCTTCCAGTCCATCACAGCTTCAACTCAGAACAAGCCCCCAGCTCATGGCATCTCAGCTAGCCCAGACCTTCCAACCCTTCCTTAAGAATTGAGGCCCTCAGTGGAATAGGGATCCTGTCCGTGTGCTGGATCACAAGAGGACTCCGAGCCTGTTTAAAACCAGGCTATTTATCCAAAAATCCTTTCTTTGTCAGCTGGTTCTTGGAGAATCCAGTTTGATCACATATGCCAACCTCTTCAGCAGATGGCTTCAAAGGGCCGATAACCGGAAGAACTATATTAGCACCCCCTCCTCCTAGAGGAGTTACATACAATTCCACAATGGCGTTTTGAACATAATAGACACCAAAAAGGTATTAACCCTAAGTCACTAAGTTTTAACTTAATTTAGTAAAATTTATTCCATAAGGTTTGCCCAGGACATGGCCGGATATTGGTCAGTCTGTCACAAATGTAATGGAAAAGTTACAATTAACCTATTGTGCTTCAAAATATCTGTAAGTGTTGCAAGGTTAACTTTGTGCACTACTTGCTGTTGATGGGAACTCAACCTATTTTCAGAAATATTTGCTGAAAGACTGTCTTCCTGCTTCTGTGAACGTGTGCTCCTCCTGCATTTAACATCAACATAATCCAACCAAATTAACCCCATAGGAAGCACTTAGGTTTTATGCATATGATCTTAGCTTGTCTAGTTTTTAGTATAAATCTGAACTGTTGTTAAATATGAAAACAAACCAACACTGGAGAACCTTATCATTAATGATATCTGAAGAGCTGTTGACAATGAGCTGTTAATCTTACCCTTGAGAAGATGTTTTCCAGAGAACTAGTCAAGGATTTCTTGGCCTTGTTTTTCAGAATGTCAAGTTTAAACCGGCCACTGCTGGCAGTGTTTTCTGGGATTGCACTGTTTGAAATGTTCTGTTGAAGTAAGCAAGAACACTTTTAGCTTTGGTAGTACTCTGGGCAATTGAAGGCCTCTGAAACCTAAAGCTAAACCTGATCACATAACAAGCAATGTGCCCTTTACTTAACAAATCTAGCCTATAGGACAGGGATGGGCAAACTTTTTGGCCCGAGGGCCACATCTCAGAATAGAAATTGTACAGTGGGCCATGAATGCTCACAAAATTGGTTTTGGGGTGTGAGAGGGGGTGAGGGCTCTGGTTGGGGGTGCAGGCTCTGGGATGGGGCCAGAAATAATTAGTTCAGGGTGTGGGAGGAGGCTCTGGGCTGGGGGAGGGGAAGGGCTCCAACTGGGGTGTGGGCTCTGTGGTGGGGTTGGGAATGAGGGGTTTGGGGTGCAGGAGGGTGCTCTGGGCTGGGATCAAGGGGTTTGGAGGGCAGGAGAGGGATCCGGGCTAGGGCAGGTGGCTGAGGTGCAGGGAGAGGCTCAGGGGTGTAGGCTCCGGGCAGTGCTTACCTCAAGCAGCTTCCAGAAGCAGTGGCATGTCCCTTCTCTGGCTCCTATGTGGAGGTGCGGCCAGGCGGCTCTGCACACTGCCCCATCTGCAGGCACTACCCCTGCAGCTCCCATTGGCTGTGGTTCCCAGCCAATGGGAACTGTGGGGGGGGAGGGGCACGCTTGGGGTGGGGGTACAGTTCAGAGAAGAGCCCCCTGCTTCTGGGGCCCCTGACCCTACTCCTCGGCTGGAGCACCAGAGGGGTACCATGCCGCTGCTTCTGGGCATTGTGTGGAGAGGCCCCCAACCCTGCTCCCTGGCTGGAGTGACAGAGCGGGGCAAGCCCCAGACCCCGCTCCCCAGAAGGAGCTCGAGGGCCGGATTAAAATGGGCTTCTAAGATCCGCCCCCCAGCAAACTTTGTTTTTTGTTATTTATTTAAAAGAAAGGAAGCATATGGCCTAAAAAAGTAACGTTCTGTACAGTTTCCTCTGCACCACAAATATTTCTTACTGTGGTTTAGGCTGGTTAAGGTTTTTCTGGCATTGCTTATATTGTACTAAAATCTGCAACAAAAATTACCTGTCTGCTTTTTCCAAGTGAACAGAAAAGCAAACCTAAACAAACTTTAATCAAACATGCCAAAGTGAATCAAAAACAGTATAGTTATGGAAAACAGATAAGGAGTCCTCTCTCATAATATAAAAGGTTCAGTTCTCACTGCTGTAGCACCATTCTGCTAGTGTTATCGAAGGTTGTATTTGAATAAAGAAAGAAAATAAAGTATTAGGCTGTACCAATGGTGCCTCGCCAATATGGACATGAGTCTTTTGTTTAGTTTCACACAACTGTCGCAGATGTAAGATCACAAGTTCATTTTCTTCCTGGTCATTGACAGGCTTCATTTTCTGTCAAGAATAGACAAATAAAAGAATCTCTTTCAATACATCACTTTTGATTTGATTTCTGATTAGAAATACTATGAATGTTCTATTAGTAAGTGTTCTTGGAAGTTAAGCTATTCCTGATGCTCCAGATGCCAGCAATTTAGAATATGCATTGCATATACACTATCAATATCATTCAGTTACTTCTAATAACAACTTGTACAAAAGTTTAGGTAGCACCATACAGCAGGTATGCCTTGCACTATGCAAGCATAAAAGAAGTTCACACGCACAATTTTCAAAAGCACCTAAGTGGCATAAGTCCCATTTTCAGAAGTTGCTAGGTGCTTTTGAAGATACCATGGAGGTGCCTATCTGCACCCTTACCTCAGACTTTTAGGGGTATTTAGGTATTGCTCCAAATCAGGATTACAATGCATAAATGACTTTTAAATTCAATGGGACATGGCTTCTAAGTACCTGCGTTACTTTTGAGAAAGAATTAGGCATTGCAGAGTCTCATTCTCAAAAAGTAATGCAGGTATTTACTTGCAATGTCCAACTGACCTTAAATGAGACTTAGGATTAGGCACTGCAGACTCTCAAAGTCTCATTTTCAAAATGAGCTCTAAGTAAATTTTGAAAATGAGACTTAGACACTGCAGCATGGAGTGGAGCAATGACTAAATATCTCTTCAACGAAAATGGGACTTGGGATAAGATTTTTATATGTGCCAAAATGCTCTTACACATTGCACCAGTTGTTCATCTGCACATTAAATATACTTGCTTATAGAGTCCTGAAGCAGCACTGGGATCCCACGGGTGCCGCAGGACCTACTGCCATAATAGCAGGAGTAAAATGTACTTTGTTGCAGGTGGGATTGGGTGGGCAAAAAAAAAAAAAAAAAAAACACCCAGACTGTGGGATGGGAACAGGATTAAAAAAAAGTAGCTCCGCTTATATGATAAGCTTCCAGAGTCAACACTCAGAATTATTTACACAAAGAGGAATTTTGGAACCATGTATTATTTTATCTTATACTAGAATCACTTTATCTCTAGCCTTTTGTTATTGCCCACATCACTTCATTATTTGAACGTCTCATATACTTCACAGAACTCAGCCTCACATCACCCCACAAGATAGGGAAGTATTGTTTTCCTTATTTTATACACGAGGAATGGAAGCACGGACAGATTAAATAACTTTGCCCACTGTCACATGAGAAGTTTGTAGCAGAGTTAGGAACTGAACTGTTCCTATACCAGCATCTTTTCAAATCATTTTAGAGTGGAGTATACTATTATAGTACAATAGTTTTGAGAAATGAATTAATGTAGAGTATTAATTCCATGCAGATGACTATAAGAAAGCAAGCCAAATACAGCTGAAAAGAATGTGGGTACTTTCCAATTTAAAATATAGTCCACTGACCACAGAAACGTCAGCAACTTGAGCATAAAACTTTGCACACAAGCGTATATACACTAAAAAGATTTCCAGAATATGAAGAAAGTCAAAACCTATGTAGATATGGGAGGGATGCAAGAACTGCATTGACTTTATTACCTGAACACGTTCAAAAATGTCTGCTTGCTCATTATCAGTAAGTGATGACAGGTGTCTCTGAATTACAAGTTTGGCTCTTGGTGGGTAAAGACCTTCAGGAAAAACAAATATTAAACAGATCCTTTGAGAACTACTAAAACTAAATTCATTTACCAGACTACCCTATGATTCCTATCTATGCTGCTATAAAAACTACATAAGTATATTACACTTTCATTTATTTTAAAAGAGGAGATATTTCAGAAGGCTTTTCAGTTAAAAAGCCATTAACATATCTACAAAGTACTTTTCAAACTATTAAAGTATAAACCTCTTACTTTGTCTATTCTCACTAGATCATACTGGAGGTAAGAATTCAGTGCCTTATTTTAACAATGCAGAGGGAATCCCATCTGGGAGGGATTTGAATAGAACACCTCAATGATAAGCTCTAGGACCCTGTATCGAGGTGCAAAGCTGTCCCCCTTCCTCCCCCAACATTCCTCAACTTGCCCCTGTCCCCATCTACTCTTCTACATTCAAGTCAGGCTGCTTCCTTCTTCTCCTCAATGCTTTCTGGGTTCCAGGAGGGGGATCACTCAATGTACAGGAGAAACAGTCTATCCACTCTCAGTTCCTGGGCCACAGCAACTTCAGCAGCTGGGAGTAACAACTTTAAAAAGAGGTCCAGTTCAGCCCCAGGGCACACTATGCTCTGTGAAAGCAGCAATTTTCAGAGATTTATAACCCAGCCAAAATTGGGTGGATTTTCACTGGGTGTGGGGGGAAGGCCCAAGACAACCTCCATGCCCCTGCTCCAAAGAATACAAGCACTAGAGCGTCTTAACTTAGAAAGGTAAGGATTTTTAACCTTGGCCAAACACCACATTTTCCCCCAGCTTCATTCTCAAGCCGCTGAATGATTTTATTTGAAATTTTTAAAAAATGTTTAGGCTGATGCAGACACCCAGCATGGAGGATTTCAACCTGAATGGTTCAAGTTTGGCAGAGAGTTATAAGCAACTGAATATTGGGTCTTATAAGAAAAATGGTTAGGCCTCCCCTATAATAAATCCTTTGGTAATATGACACCCCTTGGTTCTGTCTGAAGCCCAGCAGCCTCAAAATATAAAAAAGAAGAAAAAAAAAAACCACTGTAGCAAAATATTTTACAATTACTTAGGGAAAGATTTTCAGAAGTGACTGGTTATTGAGATGCCCAACTTAATATACATATTAGAAGGCCCTGATTTTCAGATGGTCGATGTTCTGTACTTTTTAAAATATCGGGCTCTCTTAATGTGTCTCAGGTTAGGGTATCCAAAAAGCTGAGGCACCCAAACTCATAAGTCACTTGTGAAAAATCTCAGTGTTGGCTCCTTTTCCATGCATATCAGTGGGATAAAACAGCAGCTTATGCATTTGTAGCTTTTCATTGAGAAACAGGGAATTTCCAACCAAGGTTTGCCACTTCTGAACACTCTAGTGCTTAACACAAACTATAAAATTGTATTTTCTTGCCAAGACTTCTCATGCTTTTCACCCACCAGAGGGAACACTAAGTGATAATCATTTTTATTTAACAAATTCAAAAGGTTGTGGCATTTATTAAAATGCCTCATACAAAAACAGACAAGTTTTGTGTGAACGCACCACTACTTTTTAGTGAATAGAGCATCTCATATTTAATTATGTATGTTGGTTCCATCTGCCAGCTTATGTTATTTTTATTAACCATCCTGTCAAATATTAAAAAGCCATATTGTAGCATATTTAACTGTCATTAAAGTCAGAGCTATGTGTGAAGATCTGAAGTCAGGCACTAGCCCTAAATTCTTTATTATCCTTGTTCAATTTGACATTAACCTCATATTTTATGAAGATATTTCATATACTAGAACAAGGTAATGAAGTACATAAAGCAATCAGCCCCAGGAGAAAAATCATCATCAACGAGATTACAAAAGAAAAAGAACAAACCAAAAGAAAGGCTAAAATGTCAGTTCCATCCTTACTGTCCCTTCATTTATTACCATCTTTAAAAGCTCCAAATGTGTTCAGAGCACTATGCTGAGAATTTCTGTACATGCTAAAATAATAGGGCAAAAGGAAAGACAAAAACAAATATATGAGAAACATGATATAGTTATAGCAAGAACTTTGAGGGCCAGTTGGAAAATAATTATTGTGATAGCCACCACTTTACTCAATTTATTGGCCATTTATCATGGTCATGTGAATTTTTCTCTTCTTTAACTGAACTGAGATTCAAGCAATTAGATAAGTTTTAATTAAACTAAGAGCTGATGCACTGTGATGATTCTGGAGTGAAAACAGAACGTCTTCTATATAAATTTAAAATAAATGGAATTGCTACCTTCAATCCTTTCACAGAGTTTATGCAATGAGTGCATAGGACAGGCCTCACACAGTTTAATCTGAGTCTTGGCATTCTGTAGAGCTGCAGCAGTGCTAAAGGCTTGTTTCAGGGTAAGCATTACCTCATCAACCTAGAAGGAAAAGAAAAACAAAACAGGCTATGAAAAAATCTGGGTGTTTTACAAGACAGTATAAAAGTGAAAATATGTCATACACATCCTATCGGACTTTTAAGTCATTCCATGACTGAGTGCTTTTTTATTAGGAATGTTGTTTCCTGTTCATACTACATACAGTGACCTAGCATAAAAGTTCATAAAAGTGGTCAAGAGAACAAGGTCTTATTCCTAATTTACTACTGATTTCAAGAGGATTTTAGACAAGGGACATTGAAAATCCCACGAGGCACCTACATGACTATCTACATCTTTAGGTGCCGAAACACCTTAAAAAATTTGGCCCTTAGGCACTTTTGAAAATTTATCATACAGGTCTCTAGTTCCCTGTGGGAATCTGTGGGATTTTAGTGGCCTATTTCTGAAATGTTGCACTTTCACAGCTCTCACTGAAAACAAGCACCCCTGGGAAGTGGGGGGAGAAAATCAGGCCATAAACATGTAACTTTAAACACTCAGGCTTGAAAATTGGGTCTCTTATTGCGCCCAGAGATTACAACGTTTTACCTTCCAGTAGCTGCAAACGAGCATATTAAGACCTCCACTTCTGCCAATTTGCTTCTATGCAATTTAGATTTTAGCTTGGTTGGGTACATAACTTGCAGTAGTCTTACTAAGAGTAAAGGACCTGTATTGCCCCCCTTTCACAGAGACAGTTATGAAAACTATTTTAGGAAAAAAGCCATACATTTGCCCTGCTACAAGTCTCTATGATCAAAATGCTTTTGATCTGTTGCTGCAGTTATAGCCTGTTGGTATGGGAACTTTAGGGACCAGCCTATTTAGTCTCTTGGTCCCTCACTCACTTGGATCAAAGGATTTGAAAAACAAGCTATAAGTTTCTTTGTAACCAACAAATAATCCTTATGTATTGTTTTCCAGATTCCAGTCTGTGCCCTGCTCTTTCCTCTCACAGCAGCACAAATACAGCAATGCAGCGTTCCCACACACTGCAGCACTGAGTAGGGCCAAAATCTATTTTGCATGGGAAAGACGTCAGAGGTGATAATTTTCTCCTCAGCTGGGATAGATATTCAAATGCACTTTCATCCTTTGTAGACAGACTTCTTAGTGTCTCCTTTCCCCTTATGTATTTTAAGGACACATGGCTATTAAAAGCAAACCAGCCCACGTCCTTGTTTCAGCCTGGCAGAAGGAAATTGTGTTGAAATTTCCTGTTCAGTTCTTAGAAGGCTTTCAAATATTGTACTTTAGATCCTGTCCTTTGCTGCCATCTATCAACTCTTCTGTGGAGCATGTTTGTGAGGGATGAAATGTGACTGCATGTTCAGGTTTCGGTCTACAAGCAGTCTGCTAACATTCAAAGTAGGATTATAAAAAAAGTGTTCTGTAGGTCAGGTCTCCAGCATAATTGTTCAAACAAAGCTTTGCATGGGCATGGAAGCTTGAATTAGTCCGTTTGTGTGCCATGGCATAACGTTCAATTTTGTTAAATGAAAATTATTTGATTAAGGTTATTGACAGAAACCCACTCAGAAACTCACATCTCACAATTCAATTTATTCTTGTCCTGTCACGGTAAGATTTCATGAGGCTCGTGGAATGCAGACATGACTACAAACGGCAAAGCCTTCTAGTTGGCTTTTACAAATGGCAGGGCTCTTTTCTATGGACTCTGCCCATTTAAATACTTACTTGAGTGTAATATTATTACTCTTAAAATATGTGAGGGAGTTGAGAAGGGTTTTTATTTATTTGTAAACTACCTCCTTTCTTTTAGGTCACCTGTGAATTATCAGGGATCAAATTAACCAAAGATCAGATGAAGGCATAATTTTCCTTTAAATGACATTCTGCTGGCCATGCAATAGGTTCTCTCTCCCCTCAAATATTGACAGTGGGTCAAATCCTCAGCTGGTGTAAAGCAGCATAGTTCCATGGACTCCAACAAAGCTATGCTCAGAAACTACTTCAAGCCAGAGGTGCTACGGCATCTCTCGTATCCCTAGTTCCACCACCTATGGCAAACCTGGTTTCCACCAGCTGAGGATCTAGCCCTACATTGTTTGAAGCATTGCTAAGAATGCTTAGCCCCATAACAACTGCTGTGGTCCTCCATAATGCTCAAATAATTAGGCATTGTTTAGTGCTCTGAGGTGAGTGGAGCTGGTCAAAATTATATCTGTTAAACATATTTATTAAAAATTTGAATTTCAATGAAAATATTTTGACAAACATTTTCATCAAGTTTTTTTTATTTTTGAGACAGCTAAAGAACGGGTTCAATTTTTTTGATTTTTGAAAATTGTTTAAAGTAAAAAAAAAACTTGAAAAACATTTTAGAGGTTTTTTGTTTGTTTGTTTAAAACTAGTTCTAATTATGAGCAGTTAGGCCCTGCTTTATTAGGGGAAATAGTGCATCTCTTCTATAAATTCATGGCATTTTACCTTTCACTTTGAAACACTAATAAGTTAGAAAGCGATCAGTTGATATGGTTTCTTTGCACCGGACATTAAGAAAAGAGCTATGTGCAGCCTGAAAGCTTGTCTGTTTCACTAACAAAAGAAGGTCCAATAAAAGTTATTACCTCACACATCTTGTCTCTCTCTCCCTCAGAAAATATAGCAAAGACATTACTTTATATATGTCATATCTAAAAATTGAGTATGCTGAGTCTTACAATCACAATAGCTAATTGACTGACACATCCTTTATGTCACACATTTCAACTGTCCATTATGCAGAACAATTATAGATCAAAATTTTTGCTTCAAACTGGACGTTTCTATTTCATTTCTCAGAGTAGTTAGGAATAAAAAGGAGAGCAACCACATTTGGAAAATGGGAGGATGTGCATAGCACAGGCAAGGAGTGTGATAACTTAGTAGTAGAAACCATGGACTGGAACTCAGTACATCCAAGTTCTATTTCTGGCTCTGTTACTAAATTTAGTAATTTGGCCCCAGTTCACCAAGGTACTAAAGTACATGTCAACGGTTATTACAAGAAAGAGAAAAATTGTTCTCCTTAACCTCAGTGGACAAGAAGCAATGGGCTTAAATTGCAGCAAGGGAGGTTTAGGTTGGATATTAGGAAAAAACCTTCCTGTCAGGGTGGTTAAGCATGCGAATAAAATTGCCTAGGAGGCTGTGGAAACTCCATCACTGGAGGTTTTCAAGAGCAGGTTAGACAAACACCTGTCAGGGATGGTCTAAAATAATGCTTAGTCCTGTCATGAGTGCAGGGGACTGGACTTGATGACCTCTCAAGGTCCCCTCCAGTCCTACATTTCTATGCCTCAACAGATAAAAAGTGTGCAAGTTACTTATGGTCAAATATTCAGCTAAGCCTTTACCTAGCCACCACTTGTGCACTCAAACACATACACCTGAACTTTGCCTGTATAAACATCTGTGTCTGCAAATTCTAACACCTGGACATGTCCAGATGCTAACTATTGCCACGTGTACTTGTACCTGTATGTAGGTGTGCATTCACAATAGAGTGCAGAGATGAATCCCTGAGCCTCAGTTTACCCATGTGCAAAGTGAGGACAACACTTATCACCTTCATATAGCTGCAGAGATTCCGGGATTATTAAGTGTTTTGAGATTCTCTGATGAAAGAGGCTACCAAAATGTGAAAAACCGAGAGCTTATCTACACTTATAGTACTGCAGTGGCATCGCTGCACCTTTGCCACTGTAGCGCTTAATGATGACACTACCTACACCGACGGGAGAGCTTCTCCTGCCAGTGCAGGTACTCCACCTCCCCAGGAGGTGGTAGCTATGTTGCCAGGAGAAGCCATCCTGCCGACATAGCGCTGCCCACGTCGGGGGTTAGGATTTGCCACACCCCTGACTGACGTGGTTATACTGGCATAAGTTGGTAGCGTAGACCAAGCCTAACAGTTTATGTAAATTACTTACCAAAGATTCACTTGCACACTGGAACACGTAGCAAACATACTGGTTTATCCCAGGTTCAATAGATTCCCGACAAATAAAACCAAAGTGATCAACATGTTGTATACCCTGAAAATTTTTTTTAAAAGCATTAGTGAAGTATTTATTTTAAAATATATTTTAAAATCAGTTCAGAAATACTGTGATAATTGTATTTCAGTTCTTGCCAACAGTCATCTCTGAGATACCACCACTTTCCCCATACTGAGAATTTGCAGTGAATCAGAAAGCTATGCAGTCGCAGATATCAAGTATGGTAACTTTTTTCTTTGATAGATGCAGCCATTAAAAAAGAAAGTGTAATATGCCCATAAGTCATAGGACTTCTTACACACACAAAACCCTGAAGCAACAGCAATGAATAATGCTCAGTTTCTTTCCTCATGAAAAAATTTGACCTTCGCTACATTTCTCTGACTTATTTGTTCAAATCAGCCCCTATCTTCTCACCTTACAACACTGGAAGGTAATTCAAACCATTTCCCCTGTGGCAGTTTAGGACCTTCAATTCATTAAATAGGAAGGGACAGATTTTATACATATGAAAGAGCCACCATTCTGACCTTTATTTTGGTTAAACTCACATATTTTCTTAAAATGAGTCCCTAGCAGACCAGTTCCCAAACTCAGTATAAACTGTTTTAAACACAACTCTAGGAAGAATTACAGCAAAATCTATTGCTGTTTTCTGAATTTTCTCATTTCCTTGCATAGGGGAAGGTGTATGGGGGAGGTGGGATGACACTTGCGTCACTGTACCTGAAAAGAGTATAGCAAGCTTGTCTGTTAACTGTACTTCCAGCACTGTTCTCTAACAGGGCGTCTCAACTTGTCATTCCAATGGGACATGTGACGATTGTTTATTATTCTGCGTCACCCACAAAGACAGTGAGGCTTAACAAGAAACCCACACAGCTGCCTGTGACCCTTAAGATTATACATATAGATATATAAAATTGTATCATTTATATTTGTGGCTTGGTCAATTATAGAAATTACAGACATGCATTTTCCAGTCTGAAATGAAGCACCCTAGCATACTCATGCCACAGAAAAGCAACACATTTACTAGTGCAGAAATAAAATAACCCTGAATACACTCTGGAGAGATTGTTCCTCTCTTTCATTTTAATCAGTTTTAAGCTCATAAGGGTAAATATTCCAAGCTATAACATTGGCTAATAAATCTACAATAAACACAGGGTGTTTAACAGTGAACAAATGCTGATGAGCTCTGTGTAACCAAGTACTTGGCTTGAATAAATTAATATTTCATTTCTATTGACCATAAGATTTCTCCAGAGTTGTTGGGTTTGAGGGGTGGGGCGGGCAAGGTTGGCTTGTTCTGTGTTTTTTAAACCAAATCTTTCACTAATATGCCACAGATGTTGTGGAAACACAGAACATTTTGTTAGCACCTATTCAGTTTAGTTCTCAATAAGGCTTTTATTTTTCCCCACCCACTCAAGTTCTAGTGAAAGACTACATAAACACCAGTATGAAATCTAGTCTGAAGTGATTTATGGCTTACAAATGCCCAGTTTGGAAGAAGTTGTAGATATCTCTCTAAGAAAGGGTGACCAGACAGCAATTGTGAACAATTGGGGAGGGGGTGTGTGTGGGGGGTAATAGGAACCTATATATAAAAAAAGACCCAAAAAGCGGGACTGTCCCTATAAAAATAGGGATCCTGGGTCTGACAGGGCTAAGGCGGGTGAGGTAATCTTTTATTGGACCAACTTCTGCTGGTGAGACAAGCTTTTGAGTTACACAGAACTCTTCTTCAGGTCTGGGAAACTCACTCAAAGCATCACAGCTAAGCACAAGGTCGAACATATAGTTTAGCATAAGTAGTTAGCACATACATTCAGACTATGTGCTAACTACTTATGCTAAACTATATGTTCAACCTTGTGCTTAGCTGTGATGCTTTGAGTGAGTTTCCCAGACCTGAAGAAGAGTTCTGTGTAACTCAAAAACTTGTCTCCCTCACCAACATAAGTTGGTCTAATAAAAGATATAACCTCAAACACCTTGTCTCAGTTAAGAAGAAAGCAGGAACAAAGAGGACTGTCTAAGATACAAGGCCAGTTCCTACCATACTTTAAATATCAGTGACTTCACTGCCAGTGTTGTTCTCCTGAGCTGCCCATGGGTTCACCTGCTGTCTACCAGGACCCTCATGGAAACTAGCAGCTGCCACTCATGACATTCCCCCAGTAAACAAAGTTTTTGGACCCAGGGCATCCACAGGTTCTCTTCTTTCTTACCTCTCCTTCTTGTGTGCCTGCCTGATCTGTGTATGCTATAAATACTATTATTTCATCTTTATCATTTGCCTACGTAGGCCAGATTTCCCTATTCCTCTTGCAGTCCCCTTTGCCCTCCATCCGAAGCAACAGTATATGCTAATCCCAGTTCTAATTTGCAAGCTATATAGCCATGCAACACAGATACAAGGGAAGATTTGACTGGTGTTATCTGAACATCTGAAAAGAGTGCTTTGGATCAGATGCTGGTCTAAGAACCATCAGAAAATGCATTTGGAGACCTTAAATAGCTCTTGTACTGACCACATGGAATTCCCAACTTTAGAATTGCTGCTACCACTAAATTCTCCAAATGAGGTAGAAGCCATGGCTCTGTCCCCACCTCAGCGGCAGAGCTAGTCCCACACTGGGGAGAGGCACACTCTGTATCCTGTCCCAAGGTAGCAGAACAGCTGTGCTCCTTGCGAAAGCCCTCACTGAAATACAGTGTCACCACCATAGAGCACCTCCAAACTGGAGATTTCAGGCGACTGCCTAAATTGAACAGAGTGGTCTCTTTCCTTAAGTTAACAAAATTCACATCTAGCTGCAGGTGAATGATGACCTATTCATCAATTCACAGAATTCACAGTTACAGAATGCTACAATTCACAGAAATTCACTAGTTCTGTGTACATCTTCAGACTGTGAGTTCTGAGGCAGGGACTGTGCTTTCCTTTGTATCTGTGCCATTCTTAGCACTTTGTGGAAGTTAACACAAACCAGTAAGTGGCATTTGGAGGCCCAGAATTTCTACACTTTGAATTACTGTTGCCTGATCTATCACAAGAAGGAGGGTCTACCCCTGTAGTCTACAATAGTAGCAACCGGATGATTGATCAAATTTAAAATCCATCTTCCTCCAGTGCCGACACCAAAACTATACTGCGGTTTATCACTTCTAAACTGTAGCATGTGTTCTTCTCATTCAAAATATGATTACCTCAAACATCACTCTATAGATAATATTTAACATTTCCAAAGTACTCAGGTGGGGAAGAAGGGGCACAGAATAGCTGTCTTACCATGTTTTTATTAGGGTTCTATAGAGAAAGCCAAAATCTAGTTATACAGGTGTTAACTAAAACAAAGTTATAATTGTTTTTTAAAAAAAAAAAGACATATGATGTACAACCACTATGTTTAAAGATATTCTGTACTGTGTTTTCATTTAATCTTCTATAATCAACAAAAGCTTTGATTGACTATTTCTGCTGCCCACTGAATAAAAAAGTCATCAGAGCGTCTCCAAATCAAAAAAGTCCCTTCCCAGATGTACTGGAAGCTACTCAATAAATGCATACCTGAGAACATGAGGAGATATCTTTAAAATTCTTTTCAAGCACAACAGATTTGGTGTCTGGGCTGATAAGGTTAATTTCAAATCGTCCAACCTTTGAAAACAAAAATTTAAATCAGACTGTTTTATAAGGCACAAATGAATAATACACCAAATGAAGTTCAATGACTGGGCAGATTCTGCCATCTTTGCATTTGCTACTCACATTGAATAGTAGTTTACTCATAGGGTGACCAGACAGCAAGTGTGAAAAATCAGGATGGGAGCTGGGGGGTAATAGGAGCCTATATAAGAAAAAGACCCCAAAATCGCAACTGTCCCTATAAAATCGGGACATCTGATCACCCTACTTACCGAGTGAATGAAGATGGCAGAATTTAGCATTTTAGGAAAAAGGAAAATGAGGGAGGGGAATTGCAGAAAATTTCAGCAAAAATGGCAAAGTATTCAGTTTGGGGGTAAAACAAAAACAAAAAAAACCCAAACAAACAAAGTTGCAGGAATCAGACACAGTTTAAGTTTTATTCCATTAAAAGTCAGTTTTTGACGGGCCCTAATTAAAGCTCTGTTAGACTGATCTGAAACAATCAAGGTAAGTTACAAGCCTTATTACACCAAAAACCACCATCCAGATGAGTTTTTAAAATGCAAATACAAAACAGTTTGGGTCTTCAGTTCTTTGCTGCTGTTTATTTTAAAATAAAGGTGATGTATTTAGCCTCTTTTTAATTGCCAACGAGAACAGATTATTTGCTGCAGTGAATTTCCCTTCTGCTTTCTCATGAACTGCTCTCCAAGGGCACACGAATATAGTCTATGGAGCTTGAGGGGTTTTTCAGCTAAGGCCCTTTCACCACCAGTGATGGGCTGTGGGTTTCTAAATGGCAATATATTTCCTCACATCCGTTAGTGTTTCTCAAGAGGATGAAAATGCAAGTCTGTTCTCTAAAATGGGGGAAGGACGGGGGGGGGGGGGGGAGGGAGAAAATTCCTAAGCATTTAGCAGCCTATCAGTTTAAAAAGCAAAAAGATCTTTGGCTTTTATGGGTCACCTGTTCTAACAATTTTCTCTTGTTTCCTTAGCGCATATGCTCTGAAATCTTTAAACGTACTTCAGGGGAGAGAAGAAAGACTAAAGGATTTGGGGATGAAGCCACTGAGCAGATCTTAGAAGTATAATTTTTCAACAGACTATTCCTATTCTGGAAATGAGGAACTTCTTAGCATCACTGAAATTTAACATAAAAAGAGAAGGAGTCAAACTGCACATTATTTTTCACAGCTTTAACTACTTGTTCATTTTAGTAACATAAAAGGGAGCTTTTGTTCACTCTGTTCAAAAATGTTATGGATAGAGAAATCAATCCACAAAAGCACTTGAAAGAAGTCTGAATACTAGCATCAGATTCTAAGACAAAATACACTTAAATTTGATGTTAATATTGTCAAATTAACAGATAAGCAATTATATTCCCTTCAAGTTTACGAAACTCATATGTTTTAAACTTTAGCTTCCCCCAAAGTAACTGAGATACAAATGATTCAATATTATTTAGAGAGTCTCCCCAGTATGGTTTCATGTATTGTAATACAAAGTAGAAAAGCAAACGATTTTTGGCTTAACAGAAATTGTTTGCATAAGAAGTTTCAATATGCAGCAGTGACAAAAATTGTCTAAGTCAAGCTCTCCTAATTCTATTGTATGCATGAAATTGTGAGTACTGCTATGGCACCTACCTGAAACAGCATTGTTCTGTTCTTCTCAGAGTCTGAGGGTTGAACATGACTGGGTGCACTTGCATGTCTCCTGCGTGGCTGTGTTTTCAGGCTGGTATCATGAACCTTCCTTTGCATAACTGCAGTGACGCTGTTGCACCGGGAGCGGAATTCCTGCTGCTCATCAAAGCCAGAATCCTCCAAAATTCGCTCGGGGAAAGAGACACGGGTGCCAGCCAGGTTGGTCTGGCCTCCAATTGTAAAGATCCCCGTGTGCCCGGTGGTGGTGCTCGTGCCATCTAGCTCCTCAAATGGACTATCTGACGGAGAAGCTGGCACGTCTCCTTCATACAAGGTTAAGTCTGAGCTGGAATCTGTGCTCCGCTGCTCACTCAACAGTTTCAGGCGCTGGCGCTCATGTAGGCTGAATTTCTCAATGCACTCATCAATTAGAGTGGAGGGGGCTTTCTTATGGGCCACAGTCACCTTTCCACAGTACAAAACCTCAAATTTTTGGGAATTGTAGAAGGCATCTTCACTATCCTTACCAGGCTTGGCATCCTCTTTCAGGGCTGCTTTGGACACTTGCCTTATGCTGCTGATCACATCAGGAACCTGGGTGACAATTAAAAATCTTCATTAAGGAAACCAGAAATTAAAGACCAAAGCCACAAATGTCCAACACGCAACGCCTTTAAAAAAAAATGGATTAGAATTTGACTGAGTAATAGAATGTCAGAGAAAAGCCATCATGATCCTCAACTGATTTGGCAGAAAAGGCTTTGTTAGTACAGCCCCAAGGATGTTCCCAATAAGATTTCAGTCTTAGGCAACATAAATATTCACGCAAGTAACAGTTTAGCTACTGCAGTATGTGCTACCAGCTTCATGCCTTGAAATACATAACTAGTCATTCCTGAATCCTGTATGCACCCTTTCAGACGGGGAAACAATGTCAAGTATTTTTCTAGAGCCTTACAATTAAGCTACTAACACACCCTTTAATACAGTAAATCAGGCATACCAGCTCCAACGTCTAATTCTGGCGTTTTGTACAGCTGCAGAGGAAATCATGGTTTTGATTTCCTTGGGAGCAAGGTGTACAATGCAAAGCTTCACGTACACAAGGCAACAGAGCAAGATGCGTGCATTTCAGGGATATTAATCATACACGTGAATTTTGTAGTCTCTCAAAATACTACCCTGTTAATCCTATCAGTGCATAGCAATAGTGGGCTACATTCACAACTTACATTATTGGCCACAACATAATTAACTTCACTGAAGTTGCAAGTTCATATCTGAAAATCCTGATTTTTCCATCAGTTACTAAAACCTGGTAGCTTTACTGACTAGAGTGATTTTTTTTTCCCCCTTCAGTATGTTGATTTCTTTGAGTGCTCCCAGTTATGTTTTGGCCTCAAAGGCAGTCTGACCAAAGTATGGCAAAGGTATTCTTACAGAGATGCTTAATTGTGGAACTTGCTTCCTATTTCTATTCAGAATGACCCATCTGTTACAGCATTTAACACTATACTAAAAGCAGCATCTCATCACCTTTGAAATTGTTTCTCTACATTATGGTTTACTGTAAAAGCCTTCTGACACCCTG
This sequence comes from Lepidochelys kempii, assembly GCF_965140285.1. Classification (NCBI taxonomy): domain Eukaryota; kingdom Metazoa; phylum Chordata; order Testudines; family Cheloniidae; genus Lepidochelys; species Lepidochelys kempii. The sequence goes on from NC_136380.1 coordinate 80,373,869, forward strand.
ATCTAAGCTTTCAGATCTCGAAGCATTAATCTAACTCTTGTCATTTCATGAGGTACCAGCTGTTAAAATTTGGAACTGCGGCTGGGTGTGTGTGTGTGGGGGGGGGAAGGGTGATGACAATTAGGCAAGGTAGTAATCAGAATGAAAATTTAAAGGATCGCACTTCTCATCTAATTAGTTAAAGTTATGTATTTAGTATTGATAAATCCTCTCAAAAGTACTTTCAAATTTAAATGTTTCCAAGTGCAAGATGACCTACAGTGGACAAATGAAATGAAGTGGCTAAACTATGAAGGAAATGGAATATTTTCCATGCTTAATTTCATAGGGCTGTTGTAGCTCCTCTTGAGTCCACAGGAAAAAACTACTTATGAATCGGTCTCAACTGACCTTTCAGATTTCCTTGAGGGGAATGTTTCCTCACACTCCAAATAGCATTTATTTAAAGTTACTGAAAAGTACTATACTGACAACATTACTAAATTACTTGTCAGCAGTGCTTTCCGGTCCACCAATGAAAACAGTAGATAGACCAGTACAAAACTTTCAGGGCTAGAAGTATGTCCCAGCACTGGTTCCAGGATCAATTTATAGTGCTGAACTTGGTCATCAACATACAATAGGCCTTATTCTAACAAAGATACCCATCAGAGAAGGTCTCTCATGAAACTGAAAGTCCTCTGAAACACTGCATGTTAACTGGAGGTAAATTGAAAAGCTATTTGTCAAGAAACTGTGAGCCTCATGGAATATTGGGTACAATGGTAAATTGCATAGAAATGGAGACTGAAAAAAATAAGTTTACTCAGGTGTGTTGTAATGGAGAAAGATCATTGTCTGTGTGCTAATACAAAATGACCTCATGTCTAAACTGGTAATATGGACTTTGAACACTTTCTATATCAAAATACTGTCCCTTTATTACTTGGCATCAGCCAAAGGGAATAAGGAGTAAGCACTTCAATGACAGATGTGCCAGACTGCCCCCAAAATGCTCACCCCTGTCAGCATGAGTGCAGGAACAGGCACATAAAAATTCTGTTTAAAGCCTTTAGTCTTGCTTAGCCAGTCTAAGAGTATTCTTTTGAGTGAAGCCCTGGAAGCTCTTAGAGAACACAGAATAGGCATGCTGTATTCTGCTTCATTCATTTACTTTTCTAACTTGCATAAAGCTGGATGCAAGATCATTATCCTCTGGAATTATTGAAAGGGTCTTTGGGGATAAGTGCTGAGAGACATTCTTCAAAGTCTGGAAAACAAGACGCAGGAGTCAGAAGTCTAACTAAGAACAGAAGATACATCTCTGGAAGCTGTGTCAAAACAGTGGGCACAGAAACTCAGTCATGAAGGACTGGGGTAGGATGCGGTATTCCTTGGTACATGGGAGGGTGGGAGGGGGAAGAGACACAGATCAAGATGGGTGGAAGATAACAGAGATGTAGTCCTCAATGAGAACAAAGGCCTCTGATACTTTTGGAAAATGCTGGTTTAGAAATCAAGTTAAAGATACTGTACTGCACATTACCACAAGTGCAGGCTTCAAAAAGAGTACAGTGAAATTTAAATAGCCATGTTCCACTGTATTGGGGTCATGCTGAATCTGGTCAGCATATACCAGAATTTAATAGGCAAAATACCTTTAAACTAAAAGGGAGGTGGACTTTTAAACCTGGTGATTTACGTAAGGATTTTAATAGGCTGTAAATATTTTATTAATTAATCCACTTCATCGAACTGGATGTAGTTGCTAGTGATCGAGTAAGGAGAGAGGAGCTGTGATATTTTCAGTGTGCTGATGATACTCCGCTCTGCATCTCCCAAGGTCCGCATGAGACAGCAGCTTGAAAGTAGGCAAACTAGCTGCAGCTCAGCCCAGAGGAGGCAGCTCTGAAAGCCAACCAGAAGAAAATTACAAAAGATTAAATCGGGGGACTGTTGTGAGGACATGTGACTGCCTCTTGTAATGCAGGCTTCCCTTACAATTTAGAGCTCATATTAGAGCCAAGGCTGCTGCTGGATTCACAGGTAGCAGCTGTTGTGAAAAAGCACTTTCTCACCCCTCCTGCACCTGGCAAGGCAAATACGATCTTCCTATGGGATATGGATCTTGTAGGCTACTGCAATGCACTATCTGCAGGCTGCACCTTAAAACCATTTACTGTAGAAACTAAAGCTAGCATAGAACGTGGTTGCAATGCTCCTCAATGGGAGCATCTGACACCAGCGCTCCACCTTAGCCAGAGGTCAGATTTATTAAACATTTTGGACATGCTCCAAATATATATCTTTGTTTGTGGGTGTGAGAGTGGAAGCAGGTTGAGAGAGAGAGAGGTTAGATATGGGGCTATTACAAGCCTTTTGGAATGGAGGGTAAATATCTTTTTTGTGCAGAAAGTATTACAAAAGGTGTACACACACACACACACACACACACTTTATTTTGTATAGTGTAATTTTAAATGTAGAAGTTCTCAGAACTTTGGATAGATACTTAAATAAAGTAAAAGTTAGGAATCTCTGTGTGCTTTACAGATACACTTTCACGCTGGAATCCTTACTTATCCCAGTTTAACTACCCATTAGGGTATTAGATGAAAGCATACGATCATTTTAAAAAGACAAATACAGTGGGGAAAAATACATATTAAAACTTACTGACAGGACTTGCAAACAAGTTCAAGTAGTGTTTTTGAAAGTTTTAGTGTAGGTGTCTAGCATTAATATCAAGTATATAACAGTTCTGCTTGTTGTTTTTAAAGTGGCAGAGCTGATAAAAGTTTAGACTTTAGAGACTACCAGTTTTGATAAAGGATGCATGCTGCAGCAAAGAAAACAGCACAAAGGAAAACCATTGTTACAGCTCTAGAATGGGACAAGTAACTCCATGGCAACATTGGATCTTTTCTTCAAGAATAGAAGTGACAGAAGAGTTTAGAGTCCTAGTAGACTGTTCTCCCTTCAGTATTCACAACTACATTCACTGAGTGGAAGAATGGACCCCAAAACAATATATGGTACAAAATCAGAAAAAGTTTCCAGTTTCCACCAAAAAAAAACTAACTACAAGCAGGTTATTCACAAAGATTCAAAAAGCACAAATTCATACTTGCTACATATTGGCATAAAAAACAGCTAAATGGGTTTTTAGATTTCACTGTGAAATATAGGGAAACTGTAATGCCTTATTAAGTTGATTTCTAACTTCATAAAGCTTCTAAAGGGAATTTAAGCATCACGAAGGCAAATTGTCCCAGTTTATTTAAAAATAACAGAAGTCCACTATTCTTACGATGTGTAAGAGAGACTTACAACCTAGTATTACTCAGTCAGGTTTAATGTATTGAACACCTTCTGTTGTGAGTAGAGGTCACTCAGCTCTAAATTGAATCACACATACACACAGACCTTCAACTTTACTAGTATGTCAGATATATTTTGTATGCAGTGTTGTTGTCAGTTCACAATATTAGAGAGACAAGGTGGGTTATCCCATCCCACCTAGTCACAGACATATTTTCAAAATACATAGGAAGCAGAAAGAACACCATACATCAACATTTGAAGAGTGGTACCTTTGGGTTTGGATTCCAGTTGAATAGCCAAGGCATTCTCAGGGTACACTGAAATAAATGACAATGTTTCTAACGAATAGGGGGTACTTAAGAATAGATTTCTGCTATAAATAAAAGCACAGAAAGCTTCTCCCACTACAGAAGCTGGGAATAATTTCACTACGTTTCCTCAAACTCAGTTCATTATATCATACTCCAGCCCGCCACGAGGCCTCTAGACAGTAACAGTTGGTGCTTCAAAAGCCAAGTGCTCTCTGATTTGCCACTGGAACCACACAGGCTACATAGGATTTGAACAGCCACATTTTATCTTAAAAAATAAACAAACAGTACATGTTCTGATTACAGTTAACAGGAACAGAGAGATTTCTGACATCTACTGATTTGGGAAATAATAGCATCAAAATCATATTTTTAGGGAACCTTGTCAGAGATCATATTTACATAATACTTATAAGAGTTTCTTTATAAGGCTTTCAGCCTCTGACAGATTGAAAATTCACAAAATAATTAAAAAACAAGAGAGGACCAGTATAATGAAACAAGGAATGAATCCATATGGTCTGCTGAAGCTAGAAAACTTTCAAAAGAATAACTGGTGAAGATGTGAAATTCTTTTATGTTCATATTCATAGTTAGCTGCACAGAAGCAAGTGAAGACATTTTATAACATAGGGCTAAAGTAGGTGTGGGCAAACTTTTTGGCCTCAGGGCCACATCTGGGTATGGAAATTGTATGGCGGGCCAAGGGGATAGGGGTGCGGGAGAGGGTGAGGCCTCTGGCTGGGGGTGCGGGCTCTGGGGTGTGGCCAGAAATGAGGAGCTCAGGGCTAGGGCTGAGGATTGGAGTGAGGGTGGTGGGAGGTGAGGACTCCAGCTGGGGATGCAGGCTCTGGTGTGGGGCCATGGATGAGGGGTTTGGGCTGGGATCAAGGGGTTCTGAAGGCAGGATGGGGACCAGGGCTTGGGCTGGGGTGCAGCGGGGTGGCTCAGGGGTGCAGGCTCCTTGCAGCTGTGGTTCCTGGCCAATGGGAGCTGCAGGGTGGGGCTTGGGGTGGGGGCAGCATGTGGAGCCCCTGGCTGCCCCTACGCATAGAAGCTGGAGGGGGCGACACGCTGACTGCTTCCCAGGAGCTGCAAGGAGTCACGGCACATGTGGACCAGGGCAAGCAAGCCCCGAACCCCGCTCTCCAGTGAGACCTTGAGGGCCAGATTTAAAAGTCTGATGTGCTGGATGTGGCCTGCAAGCCATAGTTTGCACACCCCAGGCTAAAGTTTACTCAGTTACACTGGTGCAACAGAAGATAAGTCTGATTTACTAAATTCTATCTAAAGGAATCTTATATAAATTATGTAGTAATAAGGAAAAGGCCACCTTATGACTTACAAGCTACATTGTCATTTCAAATTTGAATCTGCATGCTAATAAGTAGAATTGAGCAAATTGTTTTTCAATTTCATGGCTAACCAAAAAAAAAAAAAATCTGAAGAAAGTTTGGTTCATTTAGAACCGAAAACTAATTTTTTTTCCCCAATTTCTCACCAAAGCAAAAAAAAAAAAAAGTTTGTTTGGGTTGATTCAATCTTACTTTTCAAAAATGTCATTTCTATTCAACATTTTGTTTAAAATAATATTTTTGAATCCATTTTGACATTTCCAAAATTTGTTTTATTTCCAGCCAAAATTATTTGCCAAATTCAACCCAAATTTGCAAATAATTTCAGTGCCCCCTAGCATCCAGGGGTCACTGGGTCACAAGTGGCAGAGGGCATAAATGGTGCATCGGCGTTTACAGGAATCCCCTGCAACTGATATCTACTTAATAGTTACCAAAGGGTGGCATGTAAGGTCTTTATTGGGAGCCCGCACCCCACTGGTCATCATAACTGGAAAATGTATGTAAGGATATTATTTTTAAAAACATATGTATCTATACTGTGTTCTTAAAGTATAAGAGACAAGGTGGATATAGCAATATATTTTAGTACACCAATTTCTAGGGGTGTAAGAGACAAGCTTTTAAGCTTCACAGAGCTCTTCTCTGTGAGACTTGGAAACTTGGGACCAACACGACTACAACATTGCAAACAACATTCTTAAAGTCTGTAAGTTAAGATAGGTCACCAGGAGGTGATAAACAGGTTCTGGTCAGGCAAGCGGTAGTAGATACTTATCACCCTGGCAGGTTATTGTGTATTGTGAGACTTACAATGTAAGTCTACTTGCATAGGGAGCCACCAGCTGATCAAGATTGCAAAGCTGACAAGAGATCACAAAATCTGAAGGAAGAACACACAGCAGGGAGGGTGTCCTGTTTATGACAAAGATCAAAAAATTTGTCTGGTGTATCAGGACAATGCAAGGAGTCACATGATATCCTTCACCTAAGGGACAAGCTGCCAACATGCTTGTCTTATGAACAGAGGGTCACAGCCAGCCTGGCTATTTAATTTTCGGAGAAAGACTTTGGATGAGCTAAAACTTCATTACACAGTAAAATGTCTCGTTAGTTAAATCTAGGCTCTAGAAAGTACTTCTCAAATCTCTATTCTTTGTTCATTAAAGAACTACCTGTTTTCACTATTAACAAATCTAAGCGCTGCGAGTTAAGCAGAGCAATAATCCTGGGGTGAAGCCAGTAACTTGGGGGTACTGTTCTGTTGGGAGTAGTGGATCTGTGAATTCTGTGAGGGTCCAGTGGACCAGGGGCTGGACACTCCAGGGGGATGCTTGGAAGATTCGAGGGCTGGAGTGTGCCTATCACTAACTTGCAGAGGGACAGCAGAGCTTACACAGGCTGAGAGGGGAGTGCTTGCATTGCCTGTGAAGTCCAGGAGGTGACCCCTGGCCAGAACGGAAAGGCTTCCTCATGCTAAGAGCAGGTGGTAGCAAAGTGCCTCACAACCCTGGTCCCCCAAAATGCATTTTCCAGCAAATGTACTAGTCACTAAAAAACCTTCACCCAACTCATCTAATAACCCTATTGGCAACCTGGCTGAATTTACTCAGTGTATTTTCTGCTTGCTGCCTGTGGTGCAGCTATAACTCTTCAAAATACAATTCCACATAGCGAGCATTCAAGTCTTTTGAAAGTCTGAAACTACAGAAACCTGCTATACAAAACCCCCAAACACGCTCCTGGCAGTACTCAGAGTATTGCTGCTCATTACTAATTGTGCTGCATTCTTTGCTAATAGCCAGACAAAGGCCTAAATACAGAATTGGTTAAAATGATTTAATTATACATCAGTAATTCGATGTAATTTATGTTGAGGGGTAGAAAGGTGAAGTTGTTTGAGGAGAACCAACCAACAGGAGAGTGGTGATGGATGCCTGTGTTAGGTGTTAAGCCTTCCTCTTGTTTTTTCTACAATCTTACAGATTAATCAATATGCAAGTCTCCTTTTATATCATACTGGAATTTGGCCCAGTATCTGTAGTACAAATTAACAGAAACAAATACAGATCAGAACAAATATCAAGAAATGTTTGCCATCAACTTCTATTTTGTTCTACTGTCGGTTTGGGCTGAGACAGAAAACCTAAAAAACACAGGACTTGTTAAAGAAAGAAACACCAAGGTGCAGCATGAAAATCCAAATGCAGAGAAAAAAGCCCAGGGACTAGGGCTGGGGAGAAGACTCTCTGGAATGTGGGTTTTGGTTTGCAAAAGGGGGCTCCAGACTGGGCTGGCACTGACTGCAGCTCCAAGGAAATGGCTGCCAGGCCCCAGCGGCCCCTAGGCGCATGGGCAGCCAGGCAGCTCTGCATGGTGTGCACTGCCTTCGCACATGCAGGCACCACCTCCTGCAGCTCCCATTGGTTGCAGTTCCCGGTCAATGGGAGCTGTGGAGCCAGTACTCAGGGCGAGGGCAGCGTGCAGAGCTTCCCTGGCTGCCACAGTGCCGAGGGGCCGCAGGGAATTGGTGGCTGCTTCCGGTTGCTGTATGGAGCTAGGGCAAGCAGGGATCCTGCCTTAGCCTCGGGTTCCTGCTGGCCGCCAACTGGCCTTTCAACAGCCCAGTCAGCAGAGCCAACCAGAGCTGCCAGGGTCCCTTTTCGACTGGGCATTCCAATTGAAAACTGGATGCCTGGCAACCCTAGCTTTCCGCCTGGCTTCAAGTGGATACGCTTCCATTCAGGTCTTGACAAAACTGCTTCTCAGCTGTGGGCAAGAACGGTTACACAGAGATGTAGGTCTTCATTATACTACCAATGCACCCTCACACATAGTAAGGTTCTACATGTGAAGATAATACAGTCTATTTCCAAAAGCAGAGCAGAGTGCTTCCACAGTGCAAAGGGGAGAGAAACATTTTAAACAGGGAAGCTAGAAATTTTAAAATTGTCATGAAATACTTATTTTATCTCATTTTAGAAATGACTGATGCATTTTGATTTAATGAAACTGAGCATAGTCAGACTGTAATTGCTGTGTAATATATAAAATCAGACAACAGTGTTACATGATTTGCCTGTGGAAACACACGTTAAGCAGCTAGCTTATTTTGAGTGGACAAAGTAAGACATGTTCCTTCCTCAGAGCTTTTAATCTAAATAGATACCATAAAGAACACAGACTGTAAGAGAAAGAAGTCAACAGGCAAAAGGGATTATTAGGGAGGAAAAGAATACATGGAACAGGTGACTACTTGGCTGGTTGGAGTAGACATTGGGTTTTCTCTTTTAAACTATTTAAGGAAATACTGTGGCAAACACAACATACCTAGATAAATTGTTAATAGTTTTCAACTCTTTACAAGGAATATATACAGAAATATTTTCTTACTGGGGAATTCTCTCAATTCTTCCACTAAGTATTTTGAAATTGGTAGCCAGTGTTTGAAATTCAAGTTATATTACTCTCCTTCCTTCAAACAAAACCTATGTTTTTATACCAGTCTTCTTTAAACGCATTATATAAATCAACAGAAAAAGCATGTGTCCCACTGGAACAGAAAATGCCTATAGTACTTTAGATACAAGTGTCCTATGAGCACGATAGCATTATTTAAATAAGTAAACATCTAAAACATCAAACCATTTATTTTGAGCATGTGGAAATAATTTCAGGATTTGATTTCCAAAACAGATAAACCCTGAAACCTCTCCTTTTCTAAGGGTTTAAGAGTAGCTCGTTTGACTTGAAGTTCCATACTGTATCTCCTCAGTCTTATGTGTCCTCCATTTCTCCTTCAGTCTTTGAAATTTTGTGCTTTCGTACCTTACACTAGATATTAAATATACACATTGCTAGTGAAAACAGAGCATTTATTATTGTCCTTTTGACCAAAGATGCAAGTATGTCATGTAACTTTCAGCCCTCTATCACTGCTAGCATGTGTGTGCTTCTTTAAAGCCTTAACTTTTTTTTTTTTAAATTGATCTCCTGAATGGCTAATGCATTTGCTGCATTCCACGTCATAAATTTTGCAAGGGAATAATAGATCCCACTCTGTCCACTGTTCATTGCATAATAATGGTACTGTACAGCCAAACTTTATTGAAGTTGTAGAGTAAGCTAATAGGGGCATGCCAGACAGACCAAAAGTTGTATATATTTTATAATGAATCCATTATATCAAGGTATCAAGGTTCTGATTAAAATTCATCTTCTTACATGAAAAACTGGTAGGTGAGGATTCAAGATACAATTATTTTCAAGAACTATCAAAATATTTCCCCTATTCAAGGTAGGCATGGATCTTATTTTACCCCTCTCTCTCCCCCCACTCTTACAACTAGAATTTCATTAGCGTTCCAAGTAAATAGGTCCGAGACAAATTCACCCCTTATGTACGTGGGTACAATTCTGACTTCAGTGGATGCCAGCAATGATTTGGGGCCTTTGCATCTTACTCATTATTCCCCTTCTGTCAAAGGATTAATGTGAAGAAAAATGTACCACAGCAAGAGCCTCAGACACCTCATAGTCCCCCAGGGATCTCACTAGGTCAATATATTGACCTTGGAGATGCTCAGTTACTATAAAGATGGCACCAATACAAAGGTTTAAGTAGACAGAGGACAGTTTTCACTTCCTAGAAAAGTCAGAAACTTTTCCAGTGGAATCATTAACTGTGAGCCTCCACATCAGGCTAGTAATTCATCAGTGATTAGTAAAGAATTTGGATCCCCAATCCAAAGAACAAATTTCCTTTGATTACTTTACCTGCACTTGTAGGAAGTGAGTGATATCCTTCAAAATTCATCAGTACGTGGTATCATGACAGGACCTGCATTGCTATTAGGCAAAGAAGTTATCTACCAGGAGGGAATCAGAATATAGAGAAAGAATGCTAAGAAGCAGATGCACACTTCTTACTAAAAAAGATTCACATTTTCAACTTTACATTATTAGCTGCATTGCCTAATGACCTTGAAAACAAGTTCTCTCTGTCAGGTAAAGTATGGTAATGTCTGCCAGTATTTAAAAAAAATCTCCCTATGTACAACTATGACACAAGCCCTCACTAGTCAGAAGTTGGGATGATCCTGTAATGTTAAAGATTTATTCAGCTACAAAGTTAATGGTCGAAATATTACAAACATCGTAGATGACAAGAACATGGTAGTATAATTTCTTCTGAAACCACAAACTGACAGCAAATGAAATAATTCAATGTCAGCATAAGCCTTGTACTGTAAACAAAGAACAAGACAGCTATAAACGTGATCTTGAATATGGCATTTTGAGCCACATGGGTTCCACTAACATATATATACACACACACACACACACACACACACACACACTTCCACAATTTTAGGAGATTCTTGCAAAATAGCCTGAAGTGTTAGAACATGAAAAAAAATAGAGTGTGGCAGTTATTTCTCACTGGAATGGACTTTCTTCAACAAAACCTTCAATGATTGTTGAGTATCTGTCAGAGGCAAAGGAAAAATCAAATTAATGATAATGTGCTGTTATTCAATCTGTGATGGAACACCAAAAAGCTAAGTGACCTCATTCAAAAATGTGATAATCTAGTTACAGCCTTCAATCACTGATTATCATTCCTAAGGCTACCATATAAAGACTTTCTGAATTGCTCTTAAGTTAATTGTGAACAAAATTTTAGCTAATACATTTAAAGTGAGTTTGAAAGTTCAAAATTACTTCAAGCAAAGATTTTAAAATGGAGAAATATTGGTTTTTAAATGGTTTTTAGTGATGAAAAACTTGGCCATGATATCATATAATTTTATTTCATTTTGCTTCCATCATTGAAATTGCAAAATAACTTTACACTAAAACAGTTAGAGAACTGATCAGCAGGAAGAAAAAAAATGAAGTATTATATGCAAAGGAGAGGCACTACACTTATAAAGGAGTTTTGAAATGAAAGGACTTGATGAGACAAAGACACTAAGTTCATTCCACAGAGAAAGAGACCTATAGGAGAAGACTCTTGCACCAAGTATGAAGAGTTTGTGGATGGACCGAGGCTACTGATGGATAGGTGAAGGAAGGGGGGTGAAGAAAGAAGAGGGATAAGAGGCAAGTTCCTGGAAAGTCAGAATATTGTAGTGCTCCATTTTAAGAGACAACTGCTTGTGCAGTCCAATGACGAAAAGTTGCACTGAAGGAAGAAGCATTTGTAGTCAGCATTCTGTAGTAAATACTAGTCTAGGTGAATATTCAAACATTTAGTGCACAATAGTTAATACTGAGTTCACAGTTGCACAATACTTTAACAGTCTATACGTCAGCACTCACTATTTCAGGCAATCTGGTCTCCTTGTGGTTAGTTCTCCACACTGTCGTGAAAGATCCAAAACTTCTTCAAGCTTCTGGATTTAGTCATGCTCCCTAGTTCTGCCAGGGATCAGATGGCTGCAAAGGCAGAGTCCTGAGAGCTTGGTGAACCCATATGCCACTGGTGTAATATGGCAAGTCCCAGGTTCCTGTCTAGACATGGGATCTAAAAATCCATTTTCCAAAACGAAAAATAGTATGTTGCACTCGTTATGCTAGATTAAACAGCAGCAATTGCATGACATTTCAGTGTGGTCTTTATTTTGAAGCATGCTGTGCTTCATGACATTTCAGTGTGGTCTTTATTTTGAAGCATTGACCCAAAGGAACACTCTTGGCGGGTGGCAGTTGGTAAGTTTTTCAGAATGACAACAACTGATGTAATGGTTTTCACACTACCCAGGCAGTTACTTCAAGTACCTTAAGATGTTAAAAATATCTTTGGGTGTGTGGGTTTTTCCAGTATAAGCCACAATCAAGAAATTATATTGTTTTCTTCCTATTATTAATTATTATTATTAATTATTATTATTATTCAGTTTACTGTGGCAAGATGGCCAATTTAGTCTGGTGGGTCCTGCGCTTTTCTTGGCGGGGAGCTAAGATGCCCCCCTTCGCCCCTGCTCTTGGGTGCTGAGGCCTCCACTACTAGCCCGGGAAGGTGGTAGAGGAGGGAAGCGGGGGAGGGGTCTGGGTTTGCTCCTTGCTCCAAGTCCCAGCCCCTCTCAACCCCTGTGGGTTTCTTACCCTCACCCCCCTTAGGTGGGGTTACCCTCAGTCCTTAGATACTGGGGGGAAGGGAGTCTCCCTGTCCTGCTGGGCAGCGTCTCCCTTACTCTAATTCTCAGGTCTTCCAAATCTCTCAATGCACCTCCAAGCTCCAGTCCTTCCTCCTCCTCCACCTCTGTGTGCCTGACTTAGGGGGTTTTATTAGGTTCCTAACAGGGCTTTAATTGACTGCAGGTGCTTCAATTAACCTGCAGCCACCTTCCCTAGTCTACAGGGAACCATGCCTTAATTTGCCTTGAGCTTATATATTTCCCCACTAGCACTCTCCCACTGCTCCCTGGCCCTCCTGTATCACATAACCTATATAGTGTCACTTTGGATGGTGAAACATTTGGCTTGCTGATCTATATCATGAACGTTGGGATGAGGTCACTTGCTTATTCACACACTGAGAAATTACTATGAGCATTGAGCCATTTATTAAAATGGGAGAACACAAGAAAAGACGAAGCTGACAAGTTCTTAACCGGCAGCATGTCAACAGAATTTTCATATTGTGAATGTCTGGAGATCCTGTTCCCAATAAAGTTCTCACTGACTTTTAGCAAGCAGAATTTGGCCTTTAGCAGAAAGATTCAAAGACTGAAAAATAAGGTAGAATGTCAACTGTTGTCTCAGTGAAAGTGAATGAACTCTTTTTAGAACTGTCAAATTATGTTTCAGAAAGTTACTTCCTAATGTCATATCCAGGAAGGCACTGAATGTCAACCTAGCTGGATTTTAGAGCTTTTCTTTCACTTAGTCTGGGCAGCAAGCTTTCTTCAACAAAAACTATTAAGTGGTGGTTAGCAAAAGCATTACTGACCACAAAACAAGAAATCCTCAGAATAGAACTATTCTAAAATTTATTCCAAACCCAATCATTAGCATTAAAACCAGATGACAAAACAAGGAGTAATGGTCTCAAGTTGCGGTGGGGGAGGTTTAGGTTGGATATTAGGAAAAACTTTTTCACTAGAGGATGGTGAAACACTGGAATGCGTTACCTAGGGAGGTGGTGGAATCTCCTTCCTTAGAAGTTTTTAAGGTCAGGCTTGACAAAGCCCTGGCTGGGATGATTTAGTTGGGGATTGGTCCTGCTTTGAGCAGGGGGTTGGACTAGATGACCTCCTGAGGTCCCTTCCCACCCTGATAGTCTATGATTCTATGATTCAGACATGCTATAACATTTTCTCTTCTGGGATCTAGCTTTATGGCATATGTTTCAGGTGTTTGTGCTAACTGAGATCTCTGGGTGTTGTTCACGTTCAAAGGCGAGATTATTAACATTAGCTGATAAAAGTGGAACTCAAGCATGCATGCCTTTGAGTTACAGCTGTGACAATGCCCAGAGGGGCCAATAAACAAGAGCAAGACTTTTTTGTGATTTGATGTAGTTAAGACAATTACACAGACAGCCACCAATACACACACTGCAGGACACTGAACTTGTAGCCAAGTAGGAAAAAGACCTACAGGGCTTAATTAACTGGGTTTCTAATACTTTACTCCTTTACCGTACTTGGCATAGGCCATGTGTGTTCTAGTATCTGCTTCTTTCACAAGTCTCAGGGATCTGGGTCTCGCCCAACACAATTCCTAGGGGAGCGTTACTCTCATTCTCTAGCTAGCTTCTTAAAGGAAGTTACAAAAAACCATCAACTGAGTTCAACAGTTTGACAGTATTACTGTATGCAGTGTTGTTGCAGCAGCGTCAGTTCCAGGATATTAGAAAGACAAGGTGGGTGAGGTGCATCTTTTATTGGACCAACATCTTTTGACGAGAGAGATAAGCTTTCTAGGAGCTCTGTGTAAGCTCAAAAGCTTGTCTCTCTCACCAACAGATGTTGGTCCAAATAAAAGATATCACCTCACCTACCTTGTCTCTAATGCTGAACATTAATCAAACAAACCAACAATACTGAATAAATCTTCAGCCGTAAATGATGCCAACTGGAAAGCGAAAGTCAAAGAGATAGAAGAAATAAGGTTAAGTCTAAGAAATAAAAGGAGCATAAAGATTCAGATTCTGCAGAAGGAACGTGATGTGTTTGACAGCCATGGTCTAGATCAATGCTAAATAACAGCAGTTTTCTGCTTATTAGTCAGATGCCACAAAATGCACATCAAGGTAAATTCTAAGCACTTTACAGAATTCCTCCTCCACACACATACTCCTGAAAACTACTACTTTTTGAAGGTTGCAAACTAGCTTGAGTTCTTGCAAAAAAAATTTCATGGCTCTATGCTGTATCAGAGAGCAAAACTGTGTTTCACTACCAAGAGACAGAGACTTATTTTCCCAACACCATCTCCCCAACTGTTTTTGTTTTGTAAGTGACTAACAAGTTTTAATTTGTTCTTTGGCCTATTCTGTATTTGTCCATAAAAGACAAATATGCTGTGTTCATTGACTTTATTGGGATCCATGATCCTTTCATAGCCTGTCACAGTACTTTAAATTAGATGCCAGATCTGTCAGCACCTGTAGCATTAACTATCCCAGGATCTTCCTACCAAACATGTGATGATTCAGAGATTCAGCATGTGTTAGCATCATGAATAGCCTGACTTAGGACTGCCTAAGGATGCAACTATGATGGGTTTGGTCACAGAAACATGCTGAAACTACCTCTGAGCACGTTTTCCCTGCCAGCCTGGGATTCCAGAACCCTGCCTTGTCGAGCCAGACATGCTACTTCACTGCAACACAGACCCAGGTCTGGTTCCCGCCCTCAATGCTGCAGACTTTAACCAAAAACTGCTCAGCAAATCACCTGTCTTCAGCACCCAGACACTCAGTTCCTAATGGACGCCAAACCCCAAATAAATCTGTTCTACTCTGTATAAAGCTTATACAGGATAAACTCAAATGGTCTGCCCTCTATAACACTGATAGAGACATATGCACAGCTGTTTGCTCCCCCAGGTATTAATCACTTACTCTGGGTTTACTAATAAACAAAAGTGATTTTATTAAGTATAAAAAGTAGGATTTAAGTGGTTTCAAGTAATAACAGATAGAACAAAGTAAGTTACCAAGCAAAATAAAACAAAAATGTATTAGGCTTAGATTTGCGTGTTAAGAAACTGAATGCAGGTAAATCTCACCCTCAGAGATGTTCCACTAAGCTTCTTTCACAGACTAGACTCCTTCTTAGGCTGCGCCCAATCCTTTCCCTTGGTACAGTTCTTGTTCGTTCCAGCTTAGGTGGTAACTAGGGGATTCCTCATGACTGGCAGCCCCCTTTGTTCTGTTCCACCCCCTTTTATATCTTTGGCACAAGGTAGGAATCCTTTGTCTCTCTCTGGGTTTTCATCCTTCCTTCTAAATGGAAAGGCACCAAGTTTAAGATGGATTCCAGTATCATATAACATGTTCACATGTCCAGTGAGACTTCTTTACTCACTGGCTGGCACCCATATATACAGGAAGGCTTACAAGTAAACAGAGACAATTACAACCAACTGTCCTGTCCTAGTTAATGGGAGCCATCAAGATTTCAAGCCACCATTAATGGCCCACACTTCGCATAGTTACAATAGGACTTCAGAGTAATACTTTGTATTTCTAGCTTCAGATACAAGAATGCTACATTCATACAAATAGGATGAACACACTCAGTAGATTATAAGCTTTGTAATGATACCTTACAAGAGACCTTTTGCATAAAGCATATTCTAGTTACATTATATTCATATTCCAAAGCGTATTTTCATTAAGCATATAGAGTGCAATGTGACAGCAACATGGCTTGGGGCTTTAGATGGTATCTCTTCTGAAGCTAACCAGGATGAGGGGAATTTTCTGTTTTTCCCCCATCACTCAGTAGAAGAAAAGTCAGAAGTTTGCCCATATTGCCTTAGTATACATTAATGATTGCAAGTGGACATTTTTCACCTTTTACATACCATGGTCATGGGACTGTAAGAGGACATATTGGCACCTTAGGACTTGACTATTGAATTTTAAGAAGTATTTGCCTAATCTTCCGTTCTCTAACAAGCTACATTTTCATGTCCCAAAGCAGTACTGTGCAGACTCCTGATTTTATCTGCTATGTTGGAATACAGTATGTTTTAGTCATGCACTTCATTTCCACCACACTTTGCTCTTGCAGCCTTTTGAAAAAGCAGCAAATATTTCCTCCAGAGATAAGCAGCGACTGTGATTATCCATGTTAAGCCATATTGCTATGTCCTGGCTGTTAGAGTACTGGGGCGTATACGTTGCCATACTTTTCCACCTTGTCAGCAGCAATTTTGTTGTTGCTGCTAGATTCCCAGAAGGAAAAGAAAAAAAAACAAAACCAAATTTCATCGGTTTCACTCTCCCCAAAAAGAAACCAAATAAACCAATCAGCAAAAACCTCCACTTGAGCACCTACTCCTTTGCTAAGATAAAGTAAATGGAATCCCCAGGAACAAAAAATCTGCAGGCATGTTGACTGAGGCAGCTACCGGATTGACCAATTTGTAGGACCAAAGGCCACTTTTGACATCAACTGATCTGGTATGTGGCTTGTCCAGATTAATTCAAGAGAAAGGCACTTACTGATTCACAATCAGACACGTACACATTTTATTAAGGATCATTTGAAAAAAAACCTCAAAGGAATAAAAATTCCTAGTTCGCGGATAATTGAGCCTTGGGGCTTAAATTAATATCAGATTAATATTTGTCCATTGTATTGAAATATGAAGCACTCTAAGTGCAGCAACGTAAGATTAGGAGTATATCAACTTGAAAGTCTTGTATGAGCTCTTCTCCTAGATTCTTCCATCACTACAACCATGACTGTTGGCTCTACAAACGGACTCAATTCTTAATGACAGTACTGTGAGTTTCTGGAACTCCCTTTCTTCCATTCACTGACTGCTTCCTGATGAGGAGCACACAGACCAAAACTTGTCAGACCATTAGCCCCTGCCAAATTACACAGATGCTGGACTAGGTTGACAGAACTGTCCCTCATTAAAGAGAATGCAGTTTAGGTGTCTGTCAGGAGGGCAGGAAACTATTGTGAAACATTTTTCGGCATGGAACACGGGCTACAGAAAAACAAAACACATCAAGCCTTACAGAAATTAGGGATGAAAGTGGGTGCCATGATCGGCCGAACCTGTGGAAGTGGCAGGTAAACAAACTGGCCCAGCCTGCCAGGGGCTTTCCCTGAACAAAGTGGCGGAACAAGTTTGGGAAACACTGGTCTAGTGGTTTAAAAAACAAACAAACGAACAAAACAGTCAAACATTCATGGGTTCTGTTCCCAGTTCTACTGTCTTACATCTTCATAATATGGGGGAGGGGGGGATAAAAACTTCACAAATGAATTTGCCATCATAATATAGTTGCTGCAAAGAGATGTTTGTAAGACTCAACAGTTGTAAAGCACTTTTGAGATTCACGTGACAGGTGCTCTGTGCATGTACAAAATATTATTCCAAGGGTGTGAAAGTAGCAAAAACTTAAGTTCTCAGATTTTTACAAAAATAGAGTACAACACCACAAGATGAAATGCCTCATGAGAGGTGCTAAAATATAATCCCTGTGCTAAAATTAGTACTTCTGAAAAGAAAAAGATAATCATCAGTGGGTTGTAGCTGTAATGACAGAGTAACTTTGCACTCTTTCAAAATAAAGATTTTGCAAAAAAGAGTGCTAAGCCAACTTCTTAGCTGGTTAGTGCTCAGCTGTTCTGAAAATAAGGCATAGATTTAGGTGGCTAAAAGGATTCAGAAGCCTTGTTTTAGGCATCTGGGTATGAAAGATTTTAGTCCTTAATAGTTCCGATAGTCACAAAGTTTTGATCTGTCATCATCTGCATCATGGCTAAAGTATTAACAGGGCACAAGAACAGAGGGGCTGAGGAATATGAAATAAAATAGAAGTGAAATATGTACATTGTTAAAAAATCTTCTGTATCCAGACCTGAACACTGATCTGATTCAGGCCCTGTGCTACCTGTTGTTGTTGCCTCCAACTAGCATTTCTATTTGCTTCTTTTTCGGCAATTACCCTACAGAAGTGGTATGAAATGGAGACTGCAAGCATCACATGCTGTTAAAGTCAGAATACTGGGCTATTATTTCAATTGTAAAAAGATAAATTTCCAGTAAATTATTAGACAGCAGACTACCCACAGAGGGCGGTCACTCTGGCAGGGAGCCTTTCTAGACTTTCCTTAAGATTAATTCCTAACTATGCTCATTTACTTGTTGCAGGTTCCTGATTGGTTGGGTTAAGAATTTCCCATGAAGATGTGGAAGATTTACCACACACACACTTTCCTAGTAAAATTCAGGATGCCGAATTCCCACACTCCAGTGTCCATGAGAAAGTTCCATGTTAGACCAGGTTATCAGACCCTTTCTGATTTCTATTGAGAAATAACCAAGTTTTGTAAATTTCTACATTATGATTTAAACAAAGAATTATTTTGGTGTGTTATCACATACAGTATATGAGATCTGTCTATGACACGTTCTGCTATGGAAAGCCAATATATTTCTTTTATGATTTATAAACATTCTGTTCTTTCCATTTATCCTCTAGGAAAGAAAGAAACATCAGATCTGGGTTTTGAGACGTTATTTATGTACTTAAACAAGAATTAGTTTCTTCCCTCCCCTCCCCAAACAGTACTTATTTATATTTTATAACCTTTAATAAACGTGTCTTTGAACTTTCTGGTATTTCACAGTAATGGTCATTTACATCCAGGCTAATGGGAAACAAAGTTGACAAATCTTTTAACTAGGAATTTTATTTTATTTTTTTAATTAAAAAAAGACAGACAGAGAGAAAAAATCCTCCCAAATGAACATCACTCTTACTTTGAAAGAATTTACCTTTAGACATGAGAGTTTCTCATTTGTAGCCCAACAGAAAAATTCTGAAAATCAGACTTGAGAGAAGTTGCCAGGTGGCAACTTCTCTAATGTTTCAGTATGACTCACTTTGAGGAATTTTAATATTTCTGGATACAAATTCTTATATTTATAGTTGGACAAAACATGGTTCCCTGGTTTGTCAACTTTTACTGGGTTATGTTAATACCTATACATCTAAGCCATCTGGGTTAATAACCTGCTAAATAATATTTAGTTGAGGTACCAGTGTATATGACTCAGAGATTTTTTGAATACTTGATTTTTGTAGTTTTTAAATCTTCCACCTTTGCCAAATGAGCATCAAGGAAATACAGCCAAATACTATGTTCTTTTGTTTATTTTGTTACCATGGTACATAATATTAACATTTTATTTTCACTGCCTTGTTCTGCATGATTTTAGCATACAAAATAGTAAATTGAGCTTAAATTTAAAAGAATGATATTTTACAATTTCTTCTAATATTTATGTAATTGTAATATTATGTAATTGTACTTCACACTCAGTAGTTTAATAAAAATAATAATAAAAAAAAAATCAACCATTGCCTCCCACCTCCAATTATTTGGCTGGAAATTATTACTAGCTCCAATAGAAGTTCTACCTTAAAATGGGGCTTGCAGGTGAAAGGGAGAATACAGACTGCTATTTAGAAGTAGATCACTTTACAAGTCCTGTATAAAGGCCAGCTTTTCAAAATCTGCTTCAAAAAAACTGTTGATTAAATTCTGCAAGGTTATTTTTTGAGTAAGCATTTACAGAGAGATGTCATTGCAAGGTTTTCCCTACGCAAAAACTTGATGTAAAACTACGGCCATGTAAACCAAAGGCTGCTTTGAAAAACTTCCCTGAAACACTAGTTTCAAAATCTGAATTATAGTATCTAAAGATTTTGAGATTAACGTCACACTGAACACTGGAAAGATCTGTTCTACATTGCACAAGAGGCCCCTTTCACCATTCCTTTAAGAACAAAGGTGTATTTATTACTTCACCACTTATCTGAACTCTACACTCCATTTTCTAGCAAAACATGCACTGCTGTTGTGCGATAAGGAACCCAGCACCAAACTGTGAACCTGTTGACTGAACAACTTTAAACCCTCCAGGCAACACAGGAATACAAGCTGTTCTTTTAAACTAATAAATGCTGGTTAAACTCAAAATAAAGAAAACAAAAACCAATACACAGAGCTGAGAAGGTAACTCACCATATTCCTTGGCTCTCTAGTTCAGGGATGACAATTTGCAAACAATTTCTGCCTACTATGCCTGGCGTGTATTGATGTGTGTCTCCTAATAACTTCAGGAAGAGATATTTAAAGTTTCTCATTTAAATGAATAGTCTAGCATAACTGCATGCAAGAAAGAAGACAGTCAAGAAGAGGGAAGTAAACTCCTCCAAGATCAATTTACTCCCAAACCTTCAACCCAAGAACAACAGCACAAATGAAACCAACATAGGGAAATTAAGTTGTACTGCCACAGACCACCTACCCTTTACCTTGCCATTTCACCATTGCCATCCATCCCATCCTCAATCAACTTTCAAAATCAAAGCAGTTAAAGAAGCTAGGAAAATAAGATGTAGGACAAACATTTTAAGAGAGCCTAAGTACCTTTAGCAGCCCAAATCCCATTTTCAAAAGTGAGGTAAGCCTTTGGAAGCTTACATGTGACTGCGGCAGCGGGACTTAGGATCTTAAATGCCTACATCACTTTCAAAAATGGGAATTATGTTTTTTGAAAATTTTAACCATATCTTTTCTGCTTTAAAATATTTGTAAGCCCTCCAGTCCTCAAATATAGAGCCATTTTTTTAAAAACTAACAGTGACATCCATTCACTATTATTCATTCTTCTCAATATTATTTAATTTATCGAATCTCTGTTTTTGGGGAAGAATGAGACCACTGCAGCAAGGCAAATCTGAAAATAAAGTCCAGAGTACTCACATTTCCTTACCTGCCTCCAATCTGGTTTTAAGCCTCAATATATAGAGAGGCTACACCTGTCTCCTTTTAGTGATGGACAAAGATTAAGTATCCCTATGGTTTCCTTTTAGCTCTGTGACATACCTTTGTTATGACAGGTTTCAGAGTAACAGCCGTGTTAGTCTGTATTCGCAAAAAGAAAAGGAGTACTTGTGGCACCTTAGAGACTAACCAATTTATTTGAGCATGAGCTTTCGTGAGCTACAGCTCACTTCATCAGATACCTTTGTTATGGTTGACCATCAGACATGTCTGTCAGCTACTCTGTTTGGCTTGGCCCATGAAACCCCCATCCTCTAATTATCTAATGCAGAATGCAACAACCCGACAGCTACTTAAAAGTGCTTCTTGCAAAGTTACCCTACACTTGTGCTCTATGAACAGTGCAGTATTGCTAAGGCTGCTGATTTGTTTCTAGGTGCACTTCAGTGTTGGTTGTGCTCTATGCTTTGGATCCTAGCTCACTTTTGGCCTCACTCCTCACATTTTATGTTGACATTTGTGATCATTTGAAATGCTTGAACTAATACTAGCCCCCATATTTAAACAGTTTGGCACTGGCAGTGAGGTGTTTTGTGACTTCTCCAAAACTGGGGAAAAAAACAAAAACAAACAAACAACCACAATCGTCTCCCCATCCCCTTGCCTAACAGCCTCCAGATCCACTGTCCTTCAGTACCTACCTCAAGTCTATCTGTTTACTAAGGATTTTACCAAGAGTGGGTTAGAGCTTAATGAGTTCTTGGGCTGGTTATTTTGTTTTATTAATTCACATGGTTTTTGCTCGTGTGTGTCCTGAAATACTGTTTGGTATGTGTATTTTATGAATAGAGATGTTAAATATGTTACATATCTATCCAGAATTTTATCCTTTGATGAAGAGCAACAAAAAACTGGACTTACTCATCATTTTAAGAAGTATTATATTCATGGATATAAATTAGCAATTGTGGATGGTTCATTACACAAAGTAAAACTATTTCCCCATGTTTATCCCCCTGCTGTTCCTCAGACGTTCTTGTCAACTGCTGGAAATGGCCCACCTTGATTATCACAAAAAAAGGTGTCGTTCCCCCCCCCCCGCTCTCCTGCTGGTAATAGCTCACCTTATCTGATCACTCTCCTTACAGTGTGTATGGTAACACCCACTGTTTCATGTTCTCTGTGTATATAAATCTCCCCACTGTATTTTCCACTGACTGCATCTGATGAAGTGATCACGAAAGCTTATGCTCAAATAAATTTCTCAGTCTCTAAGGTGCCACAAGTACTCCTTTTCTTCTTCCTCAGTAAGAAATTGAAACCTTTAATTCATAATCAATCTCTTCCAATGGCGTTTAAAAATTAACTACAATTAACACTTCCCAGTGCACGTGTTTTCCTAAAGGATATTCTGTTAGGAGGCTATGAAGAAGGAACAAAGGATGGAAGATTCTGCTCCCTTTGGGAGAGATCATTGCCTGTTTGTGGCAGAGAGGGGAAGATGTACAAGCACCCCAGTACTACGGTAACAGGCACTTTACCGATGAATGAAGCCATTTCTCTCCACACATTCCCTGCCCAAGAAAAATCTAGTTTAAGTTTATAAAAGTAGCCTTTTGAATTAGTCTAACATCGACAGTAGAATTTTGTAAACAGGGAAGGATGAACACCTAAGTGCAATACATAATGGGGCTTGCTTACCAACCAGAGCCTTGATCCTGACGTTGGATTTGTGTGAAAAGGACACTTGTTCAAATATGCTCAGCTGACTAGTAATAATCTGCCAGTGCAGCTCCGATCGTAGCACCAAAACAGAGTTTAAACCTCTTCTGCAGTTTTTTGTTTGTTTGTTTTGTTTTTTTTAAAAACAGGAGGCATTTTACTGCTTCAAAGGAATTCTTTACTTTACCAGAGCCAGAAGAGGATGTGTTGTGCCCATGCTGAGTTGTGGTTCCAGGCATGTAAGAGATCAAAAAAGGACTCAAGAGTTTACTCAAGAACTTGACAAGA
Source organism: Lepidochelys kempii (assembly GCF_965140285.1). Classification (NCBI taxonomy): domain Eukaryota; kingdom Metazoa; phylum Chordata; order Testudines; family Cheloniidae; genus Lepidochelys; species Lepidochelys kempii. Next base: position 80,396,849 of record NC_136380.1, read on the forward strand.
TGAAGTACTTTTCTAGGTTATAGAGAGAGGTCTTCTTGTTAAGCAAGAAGTTTAGCAACTACTTTGGAACACAAAGGCATTTTATCTTTCCAACTAAGCTCTCAACACTTCTATACTTGCTTTACCAGAGCACATCAAACAATTTAAGGCAAATCAGTAAAAACATCCAGTTCTCCCCACCTCATTTGGTTTTTTAATATAAAGAAAGAAAGAGTTAAGTTTTTTTGATATCCAAGCTGACATTAAGTGACGTACCAATTTTATTCTGTTGTTAAGGAGAGACAGCTAATTATTTCTGAATGTGGTATTATATGCAAGTTTATTCTATAATATACCAATAGTTCTACTAGATATAATCAAGCTATAACATAAGCTTTCATATTTTCCCCTCTGTCTTCTTCCCTCTCCCAAATATATTTGATTCTCCCTGTTTTCTGTAGTTTAACTACTGTATTCTGCTTTAAAATAAAGATCACAGAAAAATTAAACAGTAGCGAATTATTTTCTTCCATTCCACCCACCAATTCAATTCCTTTGTGCCAAACAGTTTAAGTTACCTTTTGTTTCATGTCAAGGTTTCCTCAGGCACCATAGCTCTTTCCAAGCTGCAACAGCTCAGACAAGATGGCTCTCGAGTCCAGTTTAGGATTATTATAAATCTTAAAAAAAGAGTTTACAAATCACTCACTGGGGATTACAATTTAAAAACCAAAAACAAACACCACCACTCACAAAGTCAGAGATGTGGGTCAAGAGATATGCCATACCTCAGAGATTGCAGTGATGCAGAAAGCCAACATCAAAGTCAGCATGTTTTATGCAAGCCTGACTCAGTTTGTGCAAAAACTACTCAAAACATTGGAGATGCAAGTCGGAACAGTAACTAGAAAGACAGCAATAAAACACACACTGTTTCCAGAAAGGATTCACTGTAAAATGGCACCTGAAATACCTGCCAAATATTTTCTCCCTGAATGCTTAAATATACTTCCAGAAAGTATAGTTCTCCAAGTTCCTACACATAACCTTAAACAAGGACATACTATTGTACTACAACCTCTCCAACTGGGAAGCTATCATAACACTTTTCAGAGTAACAGCCGTGTTAGTCTGTATTCGCAAAAAGAAAAGGAGTACTTGTGGCATCTTAGAGACTAACCAATTTATTTGAGCATAAGCTTTCGTGAGCTACAGCTCACTTCATCGGAAGTGAGCTGTAACTCACAAAAGCTTATGCTCAAATAAATTGGTTAGTCTCTAAGGTGCCACAAGTACTCCTTTTCTTTTATCATAACACTGTAGCTAACACTTTTGAATATATGGACTATTAAAAAGACTACAGGTATGTTTGTGATATAAACAGCATTCATTTGGATCAGTGTGATATACGTGAGGTGACTGTTGCCCCCTTACTAACATTCAGTGGGAGTGTTTTGGTTGGCGAGCTCCCAGTACTAAAAGGGGAAGGGTCTATGGGAAATCAGGACCCTGAGACTGACAGCCCCCAGGAACAATGGGGAAGAGGCCAATGCTCCAGGTCAGCCTGAATGACAGGGCGGGCAGGCTAATCAGAGTCAGAAGGCCAGGGAGGTCCCGTCCTCTATGTGAGCTGGATTTGCCTGGGTCACACAGAGTGGGGCCGAGCTAAGGAGAAAGCAGGGGCCCAAGGTAAGCTGGGGAGCAGAGCTGTGCCAGATCCAGAGGGACCAGAAAAGCAGCCCAGAGAGAGCAGACCCTGTCCTGGGAGCAGAGCTGCAGCAACCAGAGTCAGAGGGGCCAGAAAAGCAGCCCACGAAGCAGGTCAGTGCTGGGAGCAGAGTCACAGAAGCAGCCTGCAGAGGAGACCTGCCTGTCCTGGAAGCAGAGCTGTAGCAACCAGACCCAGAGGGGCCAAAGAAGCAGCCCAGGGAGCTGGAGGCAGAGCAGCAGTGGTGAAGCTGGGGCTGGAGCAGTCCGGAGCTGGGTGTGGTGAGCAGCTGGGGAGAGCGAGGGGGACCCTGGGCAGCGGGCCCAGCACAGGGAGACGCCTCAGCCAAGAGCCTCTGCAGGCCAGGCTTGGATCCTAACCCCAACAGGGCGGGGGCGACACTGGGAAGAAGGGTCCTACCACTTAGAGCCTGGTGGTGGCCACACACTCTAAGAGCAAGTGTCCAACCCACAGCATCCCTGCAGCACAGCCAGGGCCTGAGAAGAAGGCCTGGGACTTACAAGGAACAGACGGTGAATTGCCCTGACATTCCAGAGACACCGTTTGTGATGTTCCCTGCCACAGAGTGGGTTGATGTGTTTCTTTTAACCTTTCCCATTTTTCCTTTTTAAAATTAATTGTTGATTAAATAACTTACATTTGCTTTAACTTGTATGTAATGGTCAGTGGGTCAGAGAAGTGCCCAGTGCAGAGAGAGTACCCCGGAGTGGGGACACCCTAGCCCCTGTCCTACGTGACCACAGCAGGGTTGGGGAGTCGAGCCCCCCAGGAATCCTGGGCCCAGCCTTGTTGGGGTTACAAGGACTCTGCCAGACAGGAGAGTGGAAGGGAAGTCCCCAAGGGCAGGGAAGACTCTGGGTAAAGGAAGTGGGAGTGAGGACTCCAATCCTTTCGCTAGCCCACTTCACCGGGGTAGTGCAGAAGCCAGGAAAGTTTCCCACAAGAGTGGGACTATTCCCCTGCTTACATATGCAAAACAGGAGTACCCTAGATTTCGCAATTCCTGTTTAGGAGTGGGCTTATGAGTCAAAGGGAAACAGTTTCTGGAACAGAAGGTATTAGTGTGTAGACTGCTTTACCTCAAAGCCACAGTCTCTGCTTCTTAAAAGCCAGTGTTTCTTTATTTAGTTGGGGCTTTTTGTTTTGTTTTTTAAAATTATTCTACTTTGTTTTCTGTTTTGGGCACTGCATGATGCATTTTCTGTTTCAATGAGCTTTCACTTAAATGAGAGAAATAAAAATTAAACCTTTCACCTCTCGCTCTCAAAAAAAAAAAAGAGATTTAAGTATGGTTGTCTAAATTTGGTCATTGGAATTGCTGGACTACATCAGCAGGAGATATTTTCTTGTTTACACTTCAGTTATAACCTCTAATTCCTAGCACATTTATCAATTCTCATGAGAAAAAGAGAATGCATGTGTTAATGGTGGCTTCCACATCCTCCATCACAAACTCAAGTTCCATTTCGAGGGAACACTGCAGAATTTTCAAATTCTAATCTGTTGGTTAGTTCAATTTTATCACTTGAGAACAGCGAAATACAGCAGACTAAGACCCATAAACAAAGCCTCATCTAAATCACATAAAACAGTGGGAGAATTTGTTCTGTAAAAATTCAGACCTTTAATTTCTCAAAGGAGAAAAGCAGCTTGTTTAAGTGTTACGCTTTATTCTTATAAGGTCATTCAAATGAACAATATTTTAGACACTGACAATTATTTCTTCCAGTACTTCACTACATCCCCTTACAAGGAAACTAAGGGCAAAAGAATTGTGTTTATATTAGTATTTAAAAGCATGTTACACAGCATTAATCATGCTTTTGAGAGATTGAATTTTTGTTCTGATTTAAACATTCCCAGTGGTGTCTGGATTTACAAACACTGCAGCATTATGCTAGCGCATGAAACCCAGACAACAACAACAAACAGGCCACTCTAGTTTCAAAAGTGTGAGCTGAGGAAGATCTAAAAGCAAAACAAGCAGCATAAACTGTGAAAAGATGATCAGATATTTTAAAATGGTGCACTTCAGTAATCTAAAATATTATCGAAAGGGCTATTATTACCATAATGCTCAGAGGCCCCAATTCAAATGAGGGTGGTAGGCCCTGGCTGTACACAGTCCTGATCCTAAATAGTTTACAATCCAAGTCCCCAACCCCACAATTGACTGCACATGGATGGATCCTTGCACTGGTGCAGAGCCCCACTAGAGCAATTGAGTGGGTCTCTGAGCCCAGCACAAGGGTTTGACTACATGGAAACATTTACAGGATTGGGGCCTAGAAGATTGTTAAGGGTGAGAAGAGAAGGAGACAAATGCATACAGTTTTCACATATATTCAGATGCATTGTTTATTTTAGCAACTTTAATTGAAATACATAAGTCCGTTCCAACCAAAGAAGTGTACAAAAGTATCAGTGCTCCTGTACCTGAAATCTTCTAAATTATAGACTTAATATAAAGAATGAGGAGTACTTGTGGCACCGTAGAGACTAACATTTAAATTTATTTATTTATTGTTATAAATGTTAGTCTCTAAGGTGCCACAAGTACTCATCACTCTTTCTGCTGATACACACTAACACGGCTACCACTCTGACTTTAAAAAATGAACATAGGCAATGCAAGTTTTCCCAAATGGACTACCAATCATTGCAAAACCGTGACAAGAAACCTGTGGTGTTGAGATGTTGCTTGTAATTATTAGAATTGAGAGCACTGGCTGCTGGGAGTCTGAACGGACAGGAAACAGGAAGGAGTGGGGAGGAGTTGAAGAGGGAGGGAGAGCTACTGAGGGTGCAGCAGGAGCTTGGAAAAGAAGTTTCCACTTTAAAAAATAAAGTCCTGTTGAAGTTCGTTAGTACCTTGCCTGGCTACAACAACATTTTGGCGACGAGGATGGATCTTCTGCCTCTGAACCCACCTGCACCCTTTCTACAAAGCCCAGGTGAGCCTCCGGTTGCTTTTACTGCCTGGATCCATATGTTTGAGACTTATCTGCTTGCCATCAGTGCTACAGAGATTTCTGAAGTAAGAAAGCGTGCTCTGCTAATCCATTGCCTTGGAGCAGAAGGGCAGCGTATATTTTACACTTTTCCCCTTGCAGATGATAAATATGAGACTGCACTCACTGCATTAAAGAACCTTTTTGTACCAAAAGTGAATGTAGTAACTAATCGCTACAGATTTCACGAGCGTGAGCAGAAGCCAGGGGAGACTACAATGCAGTATATTGCTTCCCTGAGGAGACTAATTGTAACTTGTGACTTTGGGAACAGATTGAGAAAACAACCATGCTTTGTGTAAGAGGACACTTACTTCTAGAACCACAACTTACACTAGACAAAGCAATAACCATTGGTACCCAGACTGAGTCAGCTATAGCTGAAGCCAAAATAATGAGCATGGATACAGGAGGCATAGTCCAGGCTGTGACTCCTTTGCAAGAAAAGTTCACTATTGCTGCAGACAAACAATTACAAGAGGAAAATTAATGAAAAAAAACACCAAATCAGCAAATTCAAAATACAGTAAAAGCATGCTTTCGCTGTGGATCCCCACAACACCTTGCAAGCTACACAGGATGTCCGGCAAAAGTAGCTCAGTGCAGTCATTGCAAAAAGATTGGGTATTTTGCTAAAATAGGTTGCAGCAGCCAGTTCAATCAACAGGTGGATGCAGTTACAATACCAGATGTTACTGTGCTGAGCATAGACAAAATCACTACTGCACGTATTCCAGAACAAATAAAGTAGACAGTAAACATTTCTGCCATATCCTCAGGCAAATCACACTCCATTCAGCTAATGTTGGACACTGGCTCAGCAGTATCTATACTACCTGATCCCATCTCTTTGCTTTACTTTAAAGATGTGCCTTTTACTGAACCCAAGCTTCACTTGGTGTGCTATTTGAAAAACCAGATTCCAGTATGTGGCTGCCTGCCAGCAATAGTTACTTTTGGTGATTGCTGTGTAACTGCAGATTTCTACCTTGTCCACAAAGGCACTCCTATCCTTGGCAGAGATTTATTGGCTGCTTTAAATCTCAGGATAGTTAATGGACGAATTGATCTTCCTCAGCAAAGCACTCTTGTGGCACACACACACAGTTTCAGCTGGGACCCAACACCAGGTTGAGGAGAAACTCGGCTGTGCTTATGGGTTTCTGCATAAAGTTAAAATGCGGAATAACGTGATGCCTGTATGACAGAAATTACAGTGCTTACCATTTTCAGTCAGGGAAGCTGTTTCAGAGGAACTTAGAAAACTTGTTCAAGAGAACATTATTGAAGAGATCGACTCCTCTGAATGGGTTTCACCTATAGTGGTGACGCAGAAGAAGGGTGGAGGCATTCGCCTTTGTGTGGACTTAAGAGTGCCAAATAAAGCTATTGTGATTGACAGCCATCCTCTTCCTCACATAGAAGAAGTATTTGCAGAGCTCCGTGGAGCAAAGATGTTTTCTACTCTTGATTTGCAGACCGCATACCACCAGGTTAAGTTGCATGAAGATAGCAGAGACCTCACAGCATTTATTACACATGAGGGACTATTTCATTTTAAATGTGTTCCATATGGTCTCACATCAGCCCCAAGTGCCTTCCAAAAAATGATGTAATTGATTCTGAAGAAACAACATGGAGTTCAGTGCTATTTGGATGATATTATCGTGTTTGGAAATACTTCTGAGGAGCATGACAATAACCTGCCGTCTGTACTAAACTGCATCAGCAAAGCAGGCCTCAAGCTCAATAGGTCCAAATACAAATTTAGATAAACTGAACTCTCCTTTCTGGGGCATACAATTTCACAGGCTGGACTAAAACCTGATCCAGCTCATATCCTGGCAATTTCAAATGCTCCTCCAACAGATTTTCAAGACTTACGTTCCTTCTTGGGTCTTACCTCCTGGTATGCAAAATTCATTCCCAATTATGCTTCTGTCATTGAACCGTTACAAGAATTACTACGGGGAAGTTCAGCCTTAGTGTGGACAACGGATGCACAAGCTAGTTTTGAAACAGTGAAAGACTTGATTGTACATAGTCCAGTACTTGCACTATTCAGTCCTGCATTGCCCACAATTGTAACTACTGATGCTTCTGATTATGGACTTGGGGCTGTTCTCACACAACTGCATGAGGACAATACAGAGAGGACTGTTGCATTTGCTTCAAGGACACTAAGTAATGCTGAGAGAAAATATTGAACAGTTGAAAAAGAAGCACTTGCTTGTGTCTGGGCTACTGAAAAATGGAGAACTTACCTGTGGGGCCGCACGTTCAAGTTGCGCACAGACCATAGCCCTTTGACGACATTGCTCACCATGAAAGGACTAGAAAGAGCAGGATATTGTATTGCTAGATGGTCTGCAAGACTACTCTCCTTCAATTATTGTCATAAATATAAAGGGAAGGGTAAGCACCTTTAAATCCCTCCTGGCCAGAGGAAAAACCCTTTCACCTGTAAAGGGTTAAGAAGCTAAGACAACCTTGCTGGCACCTGACCAAAATGACCAATGAGGAGACAAGATACTTTCAAAGCTGGGGGGGGGGGAAACAAAGGGTTCTCTCTGTCTCTGAGTTGCTTTTGCCAGGACCAGAGCAGGAATGCAGGTCAGAACTCCTGTAAAAAGTCAGTAAGCAATCTAGTTAGATATGCGTTAGATTCTGTTTTGTTTAAATGGCTGATAAAATAAGTAGTGCTGAATGGAATGTATATTCCTGTTTTTGGGTCTTTTTTGTAACTTAAGGTTTTGCCTAGAGGGATTCTCTCGGTTTTGAATCCAATTACCCTGTAAGGTATTTACCATCCTGATTTTACAGAGGTGATTCTTTTACTTTTTCTTTAAATTAAAATTCTTCTTTTAAGAACCTGATTGCTTTTTCATTGTTCTTAAGATCCAAGGGTTTTGGTTTGTGCTCACCTATGCAAATTGGTGAGGATTTTTATCAAGCCTTCCCCAGGAAAGGGAGTGTAGAGATTGGGGGGGAAAGACGTTTCCAAGTGCGCTCTTTCCCGATTATATCTGTTAGACGCTTGGTGGTGGCAGCAATAAAGTCCGGGGACAAAAAGTAAAATATAGTTTGTACTTTGGGGAAGTTTTAACCTAAGCTGGTAAAAATAAGCTTAGGGGGTTTTTCATGCAGGTCCCCACATCTGTACCCTAGAGTTCAGAGTGGGGAAGGAACCTTGACAATTATGAACTGGAATATAAGCCTGGAAACCAAAATGTGGTTGCTGATTGCCTTTCTCGCCTGCCTTTGCTTTCACCAGATGCTCCACCAGAGGATGAGGAGGTAGTAGTTGCACTTATTACAAGCACTCTCACTGCAGTTACAAGAGAACAATTTCAAGCTGCTTGTTCAGCGTGTCCAATTCAACAAAAACTATGGGAATTTCTGACAAAGAGATGGCCCAGTAACCCTAAAAACCTTGACCCAGTTTTGCTGCCTTATTTTAGAGTTCGGGATGAACTTTCTTTGCTCGATGGTTTTGTGCTATGAGGTACACACTGGCTACTTGTGCCAGAAGAATTACTGTCAAAACTCATACACCTGGCACACGATACTCATTTAGGAATTGTCAGAACCAAACAACGACTACGGGATCTGTATTGGTGGCCAGGGATGGACTCTCAAACTGAAGCACTCATAAAATCCTGTGTCACTTGCCAAATGCACGACAAGACAGCAGTGACATATACCCCTCCATTACAGCCTATTCCTCTTCCTGAATCTGCATGGGAAAAAGTGGCGATTGACATTGTAGGACCCTTTGATACTGCTCCAATGGATGGTTATTATGCCATCACCTTAACAGACTATTTCAGTAAATGGCCTGAGGTAGCGTTTACATTGCAAATCTTTTCTGCTACTGTAATTAAGTTCCTCTCTTCAGTTTTTAACAGGGAAGGTAACCCCAAAGAACTGGTTTCAGATAATGGTAGTCAATTTACTTCCCTGGAGTTTGAAACTTTTCTAGCACAGAGGAACATTTTACACAGAAGGTCATCCCTGTACTACCCTCAAGCCAATGGGGAAATCGAATGGTTTAACAGAAGTTTAAAAGAGAGTTTGCAAATGGCTAAACTGGAAGGGCGATTGTGGATAACCTTCACTACTGATTTCTTGCAAGCATACCAGGCCACATGACATGCCACAATGCAAAGATCGCCCGCAGAGTTACTGCATGGGAAATGGATGAATACTAAACTAAACATTGCTAGATTGTTAAAGGCACGACCTGAGGCCCCAACTGAGGATGATGTGAGAAAAACAGTTGAACAGAACCAAGCAAAGTATAAGGCTTTCACAGACAAGCGGCAGGGTGCTAAGGAACCAAAGTTTAAGTGTGGTTCCTTTGTTAGGATATGAAAATCTGGAATTTTATGCAAAGGGGACCATAAATTCAGAGCTCCTCTTAAAATCATAGAGAAGAAGGGAGCTTACACCTATCGACTTTCTGATGGGTGGGTATAGAATGCTTTTTATCTTGCACCTGCCTATGCACCAAGAGGAGATTATGCCAACACCCAGTCTGCATTGGATGACTTCACCGTAGTATCAACACAACAAGACATTGCACTGGAACTGGGGCTTGAGAGATGGCCTGTCAGACCCAGATGACTACCTGCCTGGACTTGAGACTTTGTTATGTAGTATCTATAGTGTTTTTAGTGTAATATTTCTGTCAACAATATAGTGCCTTGTTTCCTATTTGTTTCTGTGATTAGAACAACAATGTTTATTATAACTTGGAGAGTTTCTTAAGAGAGAAGGGAATGTGGTGGTTAGATGTTGCTTGTAATTATTAGAATTGGGAGCACTGGCTGTTGGGCATCTGAAAGGACAGGAACCAGGAAGGAGGGGGAGGAGTTGAAGAGGGAGGGAGAGCTACTGAGGGTGCAGCAGCAGCTTGGAAAAGAGGTTTCCACTTTAAAAAATAAAGTCCTGCTTGAAGTTTGTTAGTACCTTGCCTGGCTACTACATTAAAACCCTGAAGGGAGGCAGCACATAGTTGACTGCAAAATAAAAATCACGTTGAAACCCTTATGAATAGAAGGCTCAAGCAGAGACCAATAAGTTGCCGAGAAATGGGGGTTCTGCCATGTTAGTTTCAGAATTAAACATCCATCTTGGTATCTGATAAAGAACTCAGCTCATGGTTAATCATAAGACAACATGCTTTAAACATAACCTGTCCTTGTCTATAGTTGGCACCAAATTGTATTTAACATCATGTTAGAAAGCATTAATGTGTGTTAACAAGACATTTTCCCCCAATATGGGCATGGCCTCTGAAGATCACATTCACAAAGTGGCTAGATTTATTTATTTATTTATTAAATTAAATCTTAGATTCTGGAACACAAGATGGCACCTCTTTCACAAGAAAGTACGAAAGCACCAAGCCACTACAAGCCAGCCCAGTTCAGCTTATGTGCATAGGGTGCTTGGTTTTATATTTTCTGACTTCTAAGCATTTAATTTGCAAATGTAATGATTCACTAACATAGCTATAAAAAAAAAAAAAAAAGATACTCCCACTTCCTCCCACTAGCAATATTTTAAAAGCAGTTATGTTACACCACAAACTGAAACATCTGTTAGGCAAATAATTAATTTATTATTTTGCTTTCAAAACAATTGCAAGGATTAAAAGCATTAAATGTTTGAGGAATATTAACCATAAAGCTTGTAGGCTCTTAAACACAACTCTATTAATCTTTGCAGAGTCAATAAACTATGATTTTCCATCTATGTCATAGCTAGTTGGGATAAAGCTGGACACAAAGCTCCAGTATAAAAGGGTGGAATTAAACAAATTCACCTTCCAAAGAAGGTATGAAAAACAGAACATGGTGGAACAGCCAAGTGGCTCATAACACAAAAATGGACTAATACAGAATTTGAAAAAATATTCAGTGGCCTAGAAATCCCAGATTTTTACATGAAAGAAGCTGTGTAAATGCAAAATGGCTGTGTAGGTGCAAATGGTCATCATCCATTGCCATTTTTGGTAGGGTGGGTCAGAAGACTTGGTCCTTCATGTTTGGCACATTCTAGCAATTGTCAGATGTTGAACTGGGCGTTGCTATATTTGTTTATAGTAGTAGATTTGTCTAAACCATAAATAGAGTCAGATTATTGTGTTTTTAGGGGGTATTGGGCAGCTTGAACGAAAGCCAAGGATGAATATCCCACTGATTCATTAGGCATATGGATCAGGTACTATAATCTACTGGTGAGGGAGATGGGTAAACACTTATCTTTATACTAGTGAATGGAAAGCTGTTAAGAAATACTTGGAGTCAACAAAGCAGCAAAATCTCCATGGAAAATAAGGGGATGTTTGGAGGTACCCCAGAGGGCCATCAAGAAACACACCACTAACCCTGCATGAGGATTTTGTAATAAAAATATCTCAGGTAAACCCATTGTTTTGAATCCAGGACTGGAGCGCCATACAAAAATGAGTTACAAACATTTCGGAAGTCCAGACATTTTAAGACTACAGTTGGCAGTTATCAGTTTGTTGAAACCATCTTTTCCAAATAAATTTTATTCACTTGTCTACCCCTCTCGCTCACCCTTCCTGCCCCCTACCCTCATTAAGGTCAGAACATTCAGGAAGTGGCATCTACTTCTGGGTGCCCAACATGAGACACATGGCAAGGCCAGCCTTAGGGGCAGGCATCACCCTGGGTGCCAACTTCCAGGGGGGACAAATCAACAGCTGAGGGGGTTGCGGGAGGGAAGGCAAATTGAGTGTGTATGTGGGGGGGGGAGGGGCATTCTTCTTTTCTTTTTTACTCAGCTGCTTGGAGGGGAAAAGGTGCCAAAAAAGTCTCTGCTCCGCTCCCCCCCCCACCCCATGGGAAAACATGTAGGGCCAGCCCTGCATCCTGGCCCTGGTTTTCAGACATGCAAGCACCCATAACTCCAATTGAAATCAACAGCTATGCATATTGCAGGACATGCTATGTGCAATTGCCTAAATGGACTACTAATTCCTACAAACAAATACCTTTTCTTATTAAAAAAAAAAACAAAAAACAACCAGAACTAGAATTTAATTGCAAAAAATTGTTAACGCAAAGTTAAAGTTGCTGAGTGATATGTTGTCCCTTTGCAGAATGTGGAGTTCAACAATTCTGAAAACCAGGAAAAGCACAGTTACGGCTGCTGAAAGTATCATGGACTGGGTACCCAAAAATTAAATGGTCCAGTCAGAATCAGAGAACACTTTTCAGAAACTATGTTAATATTCAAGGAACCTCTTCAGCAGGAGTCTGAAATTTCACCACATTACAGACTAGGTTTATCTGCTAACTTGTAATGAGCTGTGCATTCACTCACTACAGGAGCTTTGTGTAAGTAAATGTGTTGGAGTATTTATCCCCACTTCGGAAAAAAGGGGCAGAGGAATAAAAAGTAGTATTTACCTGTGTGTGGTTTAATAAATAACTGACTTACACTGAACTGAGGCCCCAATCTAGCAGCTACTGAAGTCAATAGAAAGACTGCTATTTACTTTAATGAGCACTAAATCAGCCCCGAGTTGTTAAATCCAATATACATTCCCAGTGGTGTGGAACAGGTAACTGAGAGATGTAGTTAAGACAACTTCCATTACTTATGAATACGGCATTCTCTACAAAGTATTTTATATTACTTTTCCGCTCTCAGTATTAAATATTCCTATATTGCAGTTTACAAATTTGGGATTGAAATAAACCGTTTTATTTCTTTTAAAATGTACACTTTATATATAAAAGTGTATGTATGTGACCTTGTAACACTGATGCTCGGATTTCAAAGCTAATCTATAAACACAAGTGTACCACTTGGCCCCCAGTATTCATCTTCAGCTGCACAGCAGTCGAGTGGTGCAGCAGTGTCACTACACTTAAGGTGGGCATCACAATGTCGATTTAAAAGATCACCCTCTAAAATGGACATACTGAGTCATCCTCCTTTCACATTTGGTGTGCCTCAGAAGGGGACAGGGTAGGTTATTGATCCAAATAGGAGTTGAGCTAGGTGTTGCAGATAGAAGCCCGCACCCATCCCTCAAAATAGTGCTTCAGAACGTTCCTAGGTATTTCCCTCCACACTTTTTGCGCAGAGTTTGAGATTGAAGTATTGGGGTGTGGAGGGGCAAAATGGTCTCAATCTGTCAAGGTTTACCCAAGGTAGTGCATGCCACCCACTACATCTTTGGGGCACCCAAATTGAGAATATTTAAGAACATGTACACTTCTTTGCTTGTGCACATGTATAGTCTGGAAGGATTACGCTGCATGGGCATCAAGAAAGAACAAAAACATGAGAGAGTTTCTGTGCAGCCTTTTTATGGTTTGCCTGGGTAATCTGAGGGAATGTGCTGATGCCATTGCCCCTGGTGAACACCTCACCACTGATATTTTTAGTGCAAAATCTTTGTGCATCTGCACAATAAAGATTTAATATCTCATGTTGCTTGTTACAAGTAGTCTGCAATAATAAAACAGGTTTTTAATCCAATGTGGAGACTTACTGTGAACACAGCAGAATAGGCAACAGGCAGTATTACCAAAATGTTTGTTATATACGCGGGGAGGAGCTAGACAAAGGATTTTGTGGGGGTGGGCACCAATCCAAGGTTTGCATGTTTGAGGGAAAAAATCTGTATTTTACTAGCCCCTCAGAGAAGGGGGTGGTAAGTGGCTACTTCCTGACCACAGGGCAGATTAACATGGCGTTTCTAAAGACAAAGTGCAGAGCACAGGTACCTTGAGCGCTGAGGGTAAAAGAAATGTGTGTGCTGCCAGGGTTACCAATGTCTGGATTCTGGTCAATTCCTGGATCACGAAATTGCTGGGGTTTGAGGGAAAACAGATAATACACCATGACATGGTGATTGCTGACTACAGGCTGATTTGGGTGGAGAGAGGTGGCTGCTTTGACAAAGTTTTGCCCACTCTGCAGAGTCTAACTGGTGACTTAAGAGGTTGTGATCTACCAGATATTGTGCGGATTCACTCAGGCAGAAATGAACTGGGCCTTCTCCCAGATGTATACCTCATATAGTGTCTGACAGCAGATTTGGATCACATCAGAGATTTGTGTCCAGGAGTTCTCTCAGAGTTGGCTGAGCATCTGAATAATTGCTGCAGTGACCATATAAAAGCTATTAATAAAGTGTTGGAAAAACATTAATCAGGAAATTGGAGGGTTCATGGCTGACCAGAACATGTATTCTGTATGGCACAGACACCTCAATGATTCTCAGAAATGTGGTACATCTATTGGACAAGAGTCAGAGGATCTTTCTTTCAGGCATAAAACTGTCAGTATTTTGGAACAGAAAGTCTGATTTCTCTCACCGGCCCAACCACAAACTCCACCCTCCAACCAGCAATGCCATTCCACTGTAACAGAGTTGTCCTTTGCTCTAGGCACTTCATGTGGGTTGGGTTATAAGAGGAGGGGAAGCAATAGTAATAGAAACCCTTCTATACCAGATATACCCATGCAACCTTAACGGTGGGGTTGGCAGAATAAAAGGTAAGTATGTCAAAAGGGTGTATTGGGACATTGCTGAAAGAGGTCGGAGTTAAGGTTGCATAGACATTTCCTGGTTTTCAGGAGTTTGAGTTTTGCTCAACTCATGTGTTTTGCAAGGCAATCACATACCACCACACAACCTCAACCTCTCGTGTTAACATAGTTTTTTACTACTGAATTATAAATTATGGTTCTGGTCACAACAGAAAGCCATCTTATGTTCTAATTGGGACAAAAGTATTCCAAACAGCCTTCACTTGTTCTTGCAGAGACAACCTCAGGTGTAAGATTTGCATGCTTCCACTTGCTTGCTACATAGGATTAAATTTACAAACCTAGTTGCCATTTTATTGCATATATCAATTCTTTTTGCACATATCAAATTATGCTCTATCAGTTAAACATACTTGGCACCTTTCCAAATTTTCTTTTAATATTCAATAGAGTAATGCGGTTTGCAGAAAACAAAGATATTAAGAATTGCTAATTGCCTTTTTATAATCACTTATCTCGGTCAGGGGTTCCCAAACTTGGTTTGCAGCTTGTTCAGGGTAAACCCCGGTGGGCCACAAGATGCTTTGTTTACCTGAGCGTCCACAGGTATGGCCGTTTGCAGCTCCCAGTGGCCATGGTTTGCCGTTCCAGGCCAATGGGAGCTACAGGAAGCAGCGCAGGCCGGGCCACTGCTTCCTGCAGCTCCCATTGGCTGGGAACTGCAAACCGCAGCCACTGGGAGCTGCAAGTGGCCGTACGGGCAGACTTTCACGGCCCTCCAGGGGCCTACCCTGAACAAGCCGCGAACCAAGTTTGGGAACCCCTGATCTAGGTGAAAGGGAAAGCCATTCAAGAGTCTACTTTTGTGAAAAGATGTACAGTAGTCTACTTTAGAAATTAACCCTCTAACTTGACTTTACAAGTATAAATATAAGCATTCTAAAGGTGATACCCAGTTGATATCAAATAATTAAGAAAAAGTCATTAAGACAAGAAGTCACCTATTCCCTGTAGAGACTGCAGTTTCCCCAAGTCCTTGTGGACCTCCACATACATATAAACACGGAGGCTTAAAATCATCTTAACTAAATGAACTGAGAGTTACAAATATTTTATGCAAAAGACCTAAAATAAATTGTGCTTTACGATTAACCAATGTCCCTTGATGTGACAGTTCCTCCACTAAATAATGAGCTGTCGTTAGGACAACAGCAAAGGCGTGGGAAGCAAGAGGAGAACAGAAGATCAAGGAAAAGAAGCATACCATGGTATAAGCTCTCAGGTGGATACTGGTAAGCAGAGTTTTGATCTTAAGTTAACCAGTTTAAGAACAACTTAAAGTAAAACTCAGCTATTTCCCTAGATTTCATGCTTGCAGAATTAAATGGTTCACATAGATATGGCAAATAACTAGCACACACAGCATAATCTCCCACCTATGGATCAAAGAAGCCTGCCCTGCATGAAAGGGTATGCTCTGTACCACCTGATCATGTAGCCACCGACTTTGTAAAGAAAATAAAGGCAAGATTAGCTAAAAATCATATTTACACTTTCTTGAAGAGTTACACGATATCGCGTTGTGATGAGTCCTTCTTGTGTTATTAAAGTCTCAAACAGACTTATATTGCACACACAAAAACTATGTTACAAGAACATTAAAGATGCAAAGTAAAGCACTCATAAGTTAGGAAGTGCCAGAATTAAGGATGTGATCATGTAATTAAAGACTGTATCATACTTCAAGCATACGCAAACCTTAATTCTGCCATTTGTTACACAATCCCAGGCTCCTCTGTGATCAGACTAGATGGATGATCTAATGCAGTGGTTCCCAAACTTTTTGGCATCACGCTCCCTTTTTAATTTTCAAGAAACCCTCACACCCCCCACCTCTCCTTTACCATCATCCAGCTCCCCCTCCCTGATCCTTGTCCCCTGACCGCCCCCTCCCGGGACCCACCACCCCTAACTGGCCCTCTTGGGACCCCACCCCCTATCCAACCCCCCCTGCTCCTTGTCCCCTGACTGCCTCCTCCTGGGACCCCCTGCCCCCCCCCAGGACCTCACCCCCATCCAACCCCCCCTCCTCCCCGTCTCCTGACTGCCCCCCCAAAACCTCCACCCCATGTCCTTTGACTGCCCCCCGGGACCTCCTGCCCCTTATCCAACACCCCTACCAGGCCACTTGGAGTGGCAGGACTGGCTTATAGGAAAGCCTGGGAGGTGGGTGGGCGCAAACCATGCTACCCACGCAGCAGTGCACCTACAGGGGAGGGTGGACAGGAGGGGAGAGGCTGGGGGCTAGCCTCCCCAGCAGGAGCTCAAAGCCTGGGCAGCCTTGCGCTCCCTTGGGATTTCTTTATGCCCCCCCCGAGGAGAATGCACCCCCGAGTTTGGGAGCCAATGATCTAACGGTTCCTTCTGGCATCAACAAAAAACAAACAAAATCTATGAATCCCTCTGTCCTCAGCTCTCAATTACATCCACCCCGAGGCTTCTTGGTCCAATCTATTCCCCCTGCCCTGCCCCACCACCCTTGCTCCCTCTGCACTGAAAATCAGGCCGTTTCTTCCTCCTCATTGCCTGGGCCCAGCAGGGTTGGGGGGTGGGGTTTGAGAACACAGGAGAGAAACTTTCGCTGCTCTCAGATCCAGTGTCTCACCACACCCCAGAGTTTCAATTGCAAGAAAAGTACATGCTCCAACCTGGGTCTGAGCATCTCCGTGCAGACGGAACCCTCAGAGTTTTTAGCTGCAAAGCTCCAGCAAGTCTCCATTAAACATTTGCAAATAGATTCTTCAAAAGCTTATAAACTTGGCCAAATATGGGCATATTTTCATGGAGATGACAAAAAGCAGGCCCCTGATGTAAAGACATCCTCACCAAATTTCCAGTCTCTGCTCCACAGCAGGTGGGTGCTAGACCTTCTCTGGCAGCCTTCTCTTTAAGTTTAGCACAGCAGCAAGGAGGAGGGAATGTATTTTTCTCCAGTCTCATTCTCAGAAACAGCTAAACTGGTTTGGCTCAAGGTCTCCAAAAGTTTTCAGCCTAAGGCATACACCTTGCATTTACAATTTCAGCCCAAGTTTAGCAAAGCTATAAGCATCTGAAAACAGGGTCTAATAATAGGAAGTGTCTGGCCACTTTAATAATAACCTAGAATATGGGGATTTTTATGACAAGTATTTTAGGAAAGCATAATGGTTACTAGCAAACTATTTAATGTAAATATATTACAATGTATTTCAGTGTAAATCATTAGTTCAAATATTACACAAGTTAGTTCACAAGCCCATTTCATGCCAATGCAGCTGTCGCAATACAGTGAAAAAAAAAAGTTGTCTACAGATTCATAACACAAATGTAACAGTTTCAATATGAACTGATTTTTAGCAATACATTTAGTGGTCAGCAAAGGTACCAGACTTACAGCTCTGAAGTCCCACCTCTGGCTGAGCCGGACAGATCATAAGTATGGTGTTATTTCAACACTTCAAGTGCAAACTAGAACCAGAATTGCAGCCTCAATTTACTTATCGTTCTAACCCAAAAGCTATTGGGAGGCATTTTAGCCACTAGCAATGAATGCTGTATTCAAACCAAGAAACAAAAACCTACATATTCCATTACCAATCCAGAGGTTCTTCATCTTCTTCATCACACAGATCTTTTCCAGAAAAAAAGAGCTCCGATAACCAGTCTATCACTTCTTGGTCCTCAGAATATCTCCATCTATTTCTACCAAGCTCATCACACGAGTCCTTGAAATTTAACACCAGAAAAGGTGCTGATCACTGATGATCCACAGACCATAATCTGAGAACCACTCCCTTGAACCTCAGCAGTTCTGTTTTACTTTTTCCAAGAGCAAGATTCAAATTAAGGCCAGTAACATGGCAAGTTTGACTGGCAGCCACTTAATTCCTATGAATGTTATTCGAAAACAAATACTTCTTAGCTTTCTGCATTACACATGATTCACGTTAAGATTAATAAACCACACTAACTAAGAGACTGATAAGATTGAAAGGTAAAAATCAAAACAGCAATTTTTTGGATGAATAAGTGTAGGGTGGTAGTGTATTTTTACTGAATTTAAAATAGAATTTGATTAAAAATCTAATCAGAAAATTTTGTAAGAAATCTGATTTGCCAGAAGGGCATGTTAGACATAATGAAGGTAGATAGTTTTATATTTTTTTAAAAAAAAAGAAAAACAGAATGTAGGAGTTTTTTAAAGCAAGAGCATGTTATTAAAACAAGAATTCACATTATGCACAGTCAAGTGTGTGAAATGGGAAGATCATAACCTGAAAAGTAGTTGAATATAGCTGTAAAAAACAAAGCATAAATTTCATTTTTAGGGCCAAGTTGCACGAATTTGCATGTCATCCTTGTGCAGGGGCCCTGCTAAGCTTCTCTGTATCCTTCCAATTTTAGTATATGTGCTGCCGAAGCGAGTTGCAAAAGGGATTTCAATCATCATCAGTTGTGGATGCAAAATTGAGGCAATTTGGCCCTTGATTTGTTTTAACAATGTAGAAATACTCTTACTTAGCTCTAATGAAAGAGGGATGGTAAATTTATCACAATTCAATAAAAGGTGTTGAGAAGCAGATTAAATTAGCTCTCTTATACTACAACAGGATTTAACCCACTAATAGAAAGTTATTGAAATCTAGCTAGTTAATGTGCAAATCTTCCAATCATTTAATAAACAAAATATAATCTTAAATTACACATAATATTCCTACAACAAATTACTTGGTTCTTTGACTGACAGAGCCTGCATTCAGCAGGATAATAAATTCATGTTTACATTTCACTGATTTAACACTTTCCTGTACTAGCTCCCAAGAAATGGATGTTAAGGGGGGGGGTGGGGGTGAAAGCCAGTTAGTTTTCCCCATCAACTAAATAATAAATAAATTAAATAATCCTTACCTTAAAGCACTACAGCTTTGCTATACAGAAAAAGCTCAATCAGAAATATATGAGAAAAGTCCACATGACACATTATGTGCAAACAGCCTTAACAGACTTAGAACGACACACAATTCTCTTAACTTTCTGACAATGTGGTCTTTCAGTAAGTATGATTATGACAAGGGTCACCAGATGAGGATAAAAATGTTCTGATAAATTCCTCTCTCTCTCTCTTTTTTAAAAAAAAGCATGCAAGCAAATTTTCAGTCTTTGAAGAAAACTCTGTGTTGTTCATTTTTGGGTGCAGTTTCTTTGAGGGAGCTGTGTAAGAAGCAAAGGAATTTGCTCTTGGCCTTAATCTCTCTAACAAAAGTCAATTCTTATGGCATTCCCTGATTCTCAAGGAGCAACTGTGCTTGCTCGGAGATCCCTGAAAGAGGATTATCTGCATGCTGTTAGTGGCCACCTCTTTTCAAGGACCGGTACACACATTGTAAAATAAGATAAGCTGCATTAAATATTATGCCCAGACTTTTAGTCACTCGTTTTTCTTCCAATAGGAAACTGACCTGCAAGGCCTGCTGACACCTGCTGCTGCTCAGCAAAACAGCAATGTATATATACAGATATATAATGTGTTCAGAAGTATTTCTACAATTAACTGAACACTTCACAACAGATACCATTTCAGAAGAAGCTGTATGCAACACTAACATTAGCTGCCACCAAAGAATTACTTGCCAGATTTTGCTCTTGAAAATGATAAATTGAGGGAACAACTGTCTTGCTGTACTGTGATATATTACTGTTGCCTCAGTGATTCACATTCTGGCCCAGAGAGCTCTGTAGCACTGCCAACATAAAAAAAAAATAAATAAATCTTGCTCATGAAGTAGTAGTGCTGATCTAGGTATTTGACATCTTGGCTTCAAGTACAAGAGGCTTGATAGCAGAACAGAACAACCTTGCAAGAAAACAAGGATAGTTTAATTTGCCCGGAACAGGAATCAGGAACTTTTTAATTTTTTTTCTTGTGGGTAGAGCACTCATATTCAACTTCTCCTGGCACACTGTAGACTCAGTCTAGCAACATACTTAACAAACTTCATATTGGGGGGCAGGAAAATTAAACCAGTGCATCAGCCATTCGATGAAGTAATCTTATGTAAAATCCTACAATGATGAGGCATGCACAGCGTCTTCTAAAGCTTGAAAGGAAGTATTTCTCACTTAAGTGTTTGCATAAACAGATTTTGGAACACATTATTAACTCAAAATAAATGCTGAAGTCAGACAAGAGGTCAAGTCAGAAAGCTAAGTCACATATGGTAACGATGCTTGTTATTAACCAGTTTCTAATAAAGAAAAAGCTATGTTTTTTCCCCTGAACTGGGCTATCTTACTAAGGGATCTCATAGTGGTTTAAAGCTTTAATGCAAAAAGGATGGAAGCATTATTTTTCAAGTGACCATTAGAGTGGCCCAAAGGCAGAACAAAAAGTCACACACACGGGTCCCAAACCCACACACTGGTCCTTCACCCTCAGAAGTGCAGGAGGAGGAGTTAGCCTGGTTCATCCCAAACAAGACTGAAAGCACCATGAATTGCTCAGCAACGCCTCCTTTTTCCTGCAAAGCCAGCTGAAGAAACTGAATTGACAGGTCATAAAGAGCCAGACTCACCAATGGTGGCTCTCTGTGTCAGGGACCTCCAAGCCTGGGAGTCAGTTAAAAAATAAAGGGGGAATGGAATGGGGAATCACTCGGGAGTAGAGCCTCCTCCTGGCAACAGAACAGAGGAGATTATGCCCACCCTGAAGAAAACAAAACAAAACCAAAAAACAATCTCAAACAAGTCCACCACACAGGTGATTCCCATTAAGCATAGAAAGATTTCTCACATATAGAAGAAAACAAATATATACCTATTTACTGAATGACTGCCATTGTAAACTAAAGAAAATCCATAACATCTGAAAGTTATTTTGTCATGTGTTTCCCCAAAGTCACTCCCTTGGGTCTGGAAGAGAAGACTGCTCCTTGAGAGTTGCATCTCTGCTGTATATATGCATTGGAAGCTAACGCTGCATCCAAATAAGTTGCAAAGGAAAAACAAACATCAGACACCAGTTTGCAATCCATCACCAAACCACTTGCTTTGACAAAAAAAAAAAAAATTCCTGGCCAACTGCCAAGCCACTGTCAACTTTTTTCCCCCTCTATTTATTTTTTTAAATACAATTCAAAATAACTATTTTAGCTCCTACTGTTTGTCCTCTGCTCACCATGGTGAAGGGCTGTTTTTCTTGCTGTGCTATGAACAATGAGATCTACACTTATGCCCAGAGGAGTATTTGACTCTGAAACTAACTCAGTTTTCAGCATGAAATTAAACTAGATTCTGTGGGATCCTGGATAGAGACGGCCCACAAGCCTCATTGAGTGGGAAGAAGGACAGGAGACACTGGATGTGGTTTAATTAGGCCACAACTTTAACATTCTGCAACGTTCTCATCTCCTTTCTTGTTCTCTAGAGGACATGTTTGCCAATAAAACTTAATTCACATAACTGAACTCAGACTTTTTTGTACATTTCAGAAGAAAAAAAAAAATCTAAACCAGAGGCTGCAGTGACCAGCAATATATGTTACTATTCTCTACACTTCTATTGAAATGCTGTAACAGTGCAGTTTAATATTTTTATCAGGATGGAGATTCATTCACTTGGTCTTACTGCACTTTTATATTTAAGGTTTAGGGTTATAAAATGTGAATATACAGTACAGAATATATTTTCTTAACTTTATATTTTCATAGTTTTATTATGGTGATAGTAGGAAAGGCAGCTATTGCACGGTCATCAGTTTTTTGGTTTTGTACAAAGACTTTTGATTATTCAGTCACTATGAATATGATTTTGCTTCATGTCCCAAGTTTACCTGTCCATCCTTGTTTGACAATCACTGTTTATACACTCATACTTTGCTCATTTTAATATTTTTGAGTACTCATCAAGGTGGCAATCATTCTTTGCATCAAAGTATCACTACAGTCTACAGACAGAAAGTTTGTTTTATTTATCTTCAGTAGTTTTACCTGTTCAGGAATGTCACTCTTTAAAGAGATTAGGTCCTGGGGAAGGGGGGAGGGGATAAAATGGGGAGCACAGCAGGCATATAGGAAGATACTAGAAACATGTTTCAGCTATTTTAGCTCTGCAGTCTAGTGAATTAGGGAAGACACATGACAGACAGGCAGTATGGTCCAATGGATAGGACACCTGATGAACTCATGACACCTGGGTTCTATTTTGGAGTTTGCCACTGTTGTGAGATCTTGGACAAGTCGCTACATCTCTTTGTGCTGCAACTGCTCCTTTCACCAATGTGATAAATGCCATCATGTGCCAGCAATGCCTCTCTGCCATGTACACTGGCCAAACCAGACAGTCTCTACGGAGAAGAATAAGTGGACACAAATCTGACATCAGGAATCATAACATTCAAAAACCGGTAGGCGAACACTTCAACCTCTCTGGCCACTCAGTAAAAGACTTAAGGGTGGCAATTTTGCAACAGAAAATCTTCAAAAACAGACTCCAAGGAGAAACTGCTGAGCTTGAATTAATATGCTAACTAGATACCATTAACTTGGGTTTGAATAGAGACTGGGAGTGGCTGGGTCATTACACATATTGAATCTATTTCCCTATGTTAAGTATCCTCACACCTTCTTGTCAGCTGTCTAAATGGGCCATCTTGATCATCACTACAAAAGTTTTTTTTCTCCTGCTGACAATAGTTCATCTTAATTAATTAGCCTCTTACAGTTTGTATGGCAACTTCCACCTTCTCTGTATGTGTATTATGTATCTTCTTACTGTACGTTCCATTCTATGCATCTGACGAAGTGAGCTGTAGCTTATGCTCTAATAAATTTGTTAGTCTCTAAGGTGCCAGAAGTACTCGTGTTCTTTCTATTTAGATTGTAATCTCTTCAAGACAGCAGCCATCTCTATGTGGTTGTACAGTACCAAGCACAGTGAGACTGTAACCTCATGCATCTAGGCCCTGCTGCAGTAGTATTAATAATAAAAATGAAATACCAAATAAGAATGTACTGTGTAACTTTAAAAAAGACAAAACAATACACTGAAGCACACAGTTAAGCACAAAAACGTGCGACTCACAATAAAAAGTTTTGAATATGTAACTAATATATAGCTATCTGTAGAAGTTAAAATGTAGCATTTTTCAGGAAGAAATTTAGCACTATTGACTGTATTTGGATTATTATAGGTCAAAACCTTTTAATTTGATTAAATCATTTACAAATTATTAAAATACATGTTACTTCAGGGTAAAGGAAATTAAGTCAAATAAATTTAATGTGTTCATTTGCAGGTAAATATCTGGAATTTCATAGCAGTGCTGTTTAGACCTTGGAAGACAAACGAAAGGCTGGGTGCTGTGCTTCTGACATGGGCACATTGTTTTCCTGTATGCTGTGGAAACAAGGAGATGGAAAGTAGGTAGCATGAAGGCTAAAAATGGAAACAGCATTTTAAGACTAATTCTGATCTGAAATACTGCCTCTCGTCAGGCAGGAGGCAATGCCTCAGGAGGAGCCAACTCAAAGACACTGAAGTGATAGGAATGGACTGAAGGAAAATGGGGAGTTAAGATACTTTCATATTGCATCAGTCTAAAATTTTGTTACATCCTGACCTCCCCAAACACATAGGATACATCACCTCCCAACACTTCAGTTTTTCATGTGACATTTATTTTTCCTTTTCCTCATCCTCCCCCAGTTTTTCATTCTAAGTCACTTGTAGAACCAGCTGCCAGCTATATGCTTTGCTACTGGACTTCCTTGTGAATCTTAGCAGCCTTTAAAAATTCCTTTCCTGGACTCCCATTTACATTATTTTACTAAGTGCACCTAAAGTTCCTTCATTTCAAAACATAAAACATTGGAAGAAAGAGAGTCACTTCACTTGAGGAATGTAACACAGTTCAGGATACCTGGCTCTTAGAGGTCACACTGATTGGCACACTAAAAATAGTCAGACAGATCAGAGACAGAGCCATGTTCACAAAAATTCTGTGCAGTGTTCGACAGGTAGTCTGACCTCTAGACTGCCTGGGTTATGTGCAGGTTCCTTCAGGCTCACTGTGGACAAATTCAGAGAGGATATAAAATGATGGTGTAAATCAGTGTAAGGTATGGAAAGGTTGTAGCAGGAAAAGAAGAGTAAACAAGAAGTGGCAAAGAAGGGGGAAAAGCATTAATTTTAATATTTTCCTGCTACAACTCCACCCTCTACATGTAACTTACACCAACATGTAATTTACACTACCATTTACCTCACTGAACTTCAGTTTGGATTCTGTGCCCTTCCTCTAAATAGAGGGCCAAAAAAGTTAAGGCCCTGAGTGAGGCTGGGGAGATTTTCAGAGGTTGATAAGGTAATCTACAGCAGGCTTTTGAAATACTGCATAGCAGAAAGTCAGACTCCTTTTGCAAAACACAGAGAAAGTACTAAGGTATTCATCTTTCATTAAGAGTCTCATTTTTTCAAACAAACAAAACAAAAATGACTATTTCTTCAGAAGAAAAAGAAGCCTATATGAAGTCTTCAACTGCCCAGAATTAATATTTCTTATTTGTTGCACTCCTGCTATCAGGGATACATGAATCTGTCCCTCTGGGGACATTAAAAATGTATTGTGTGGGGCCTGATAGACCATCTGGTAGAGACATGACCACAGCAAAGTGTTTTGTCTTGCCACAGCACAATCACACATTTGCCATAATTGCAAGATTACCTCTTTGCAGAACTAGAGCTCTGTTTGTCACTGTCAAAGCTATATGGAACCCCTTGGCAAACATAACAAAACAATCTTGGAGGAACAAAAATAAAAATACAACAGAAGAATGGTTTAGGTTCATGTGATCGACAGTGGCTGTTGCTATTACCATCTTACAATTTTGCTTAATCCATGCCAGGAAAATCAATTAGATAGCTAACACCAAACAAAAAACCCAAAACCAAAAAAAAAAAAAAAAAAAAAAAAAAGAGGGATTCGACTTCAATAAGGGCCAATCCTGTAGTCCTGTCTGAGAGATGGCTACAGGATTGGGCCTATTGGTTCCAGTTTATACACAAAAACAACGAGGAGTCTTTGTGGCACCTTAGAGGCTACCAAATTTATTTGGGCATAAGCTTTTCTGGGCTAAAACCCACTCCATCAGATGCATGGAGTGGAAAATACAGTAGCAGGTAGAAATACACAGCACATGAACAGATGGGAGTTGCCTTACCAAGTAGGAGGTCAGTCTAACGAGGCAAGTCAATTAACAGTAGGATACCAAGGGAGGAAAAATTACTTTTGAAGTGGTAACGAGAGTGGCCCATTTCAAACAGCTGACAAGAGGGAAATTAGGTGTTGTAATGACCCAGCCACTCCTAGCCTTTATTGAAGCCTAATCTGATGGGGTCCAGTTTGCAAATTAATTCCAGTTCTGCAGTTTTACGTTGGAGTCTGTTTTTGAAGTTTTTTTTGTTGAAGAATTGCCACTTTTAGGTCTGTTGAGTGACCAGGGAGACTGAAGTGTTCTCCTACTGGTTACTGAATGTTATAATTCCTGAGGTCAGATTTGTGTCCATTTATTCTTTTGCGTAGAGACTGTCCGGTTTGGCCAATGTACATGGCAGAGGGGCATTGCTGGCACATATCACTCATATATATATTTTATATTTATTTACACAGTATCAGGTTCCTCATGATTTCAGAGTTAATAGTGAATATACTGTGGCAACAAAGAAGATGAAAATTGTACATCTGATGAAAGTTTGCCAACTTGCATTAAATTTGGTAGCCTATTGAAGATGCATTTTTATGATAAAAGTTTACTGTTGCATAGTACTGCTGGCATTAGAATTGGGAATCCAGTTTTTTAATCTTTGTAGGACAGGTCCCGTGGCAGTGAAATCAAACCTCTGACATTTGCATACTATGTTGAATTGAAAAGAGCAATGAAATAAGAAATATTTCAATGAGACAGAGGATAATTTAAGTTGTTTTTAAAGCACATAACTTGCCATAACCTATGCAAAATAAAAGCAAGCACAATTAAACAGAAAAAGACTACTGATTAATGCAAAACACATAATATAGAAGCCTTAAAGCAAAGAATCAGAGGAAAGGTTTAAGTACCAAAGCCTGCCTCCATTACTCAGGTGAGTAGTCCCATTGTATTCAATGAATTCAAAGAATTTACAATATTCTAAGTTACTTTTGCAGACAATTTTCTGATGAAAGCAAAGCTGGGTACTGGGGTGAATTACTAATGGAACACAATGTAAATCAATGGAGATGCCATTCAGTAACTATGCACTGTGCATATACCTCCCTTAGAGTATTACATGCAGTATTATTCACACTCACACATTGGTCCTGCTTTGAGCAGGGGGTTGGACTAGATGACCTCCTGAGGTCCCTTCCAACCCTGATATTCTATGATTCACTCCAATTCAGACAAGAACTTGCAAAAGCCTTATGTTTGCATAGTTTTTAACTTTTTAATAGATAAAAAAAGCTTTCTAAATACAGATTAACTTTCTTTACTCAGTGTTTGTTAGTTCATCTGGTGGGAAATGGAACTGCTTTGCTGAAAGGACTGAAAAAAGGTTTCTAGATTAGGTATTGTATTACACCATAAGATTAAAAACTATTTTCTGACTTCTTACAACAATATTCCTCATTGACTCACAAGCAAAAATCCCTATTCGTCTTAAAACAGGGCTCCACGAGCCACTTCCCACTCTCCCCCAAGAAGTGGGCACCATAATCACAATGCTGTCCAAATTAGAGTAATGCTCCTTTCTTCACTGTTACTAGGCAGTATTGCACTGTACAGCCCTAAAGATATCTAAGTATACTTAAAGGAGGCAGAATTCCAGACCTCCAGGACCGGAAGTAAGGATGTAAAGAAAGACTTATCACAAGGTACTGATTTATCACTAGTCCTGATTCTCCTGTGGAAAAACAACAGGTTCCAAATAGTCAAGTGAAGGAGACATCTCTTGAGACAGTGACCTTCAAAACATTAGATAAATATGGAAGGGGGAGGGGGGAGATAATGGAGGAAATGTGTATCTATGTTAGTAAAAAGGATTTGAAAATACTTCATGGGCAAGAGAAGAGGCTAATTAAAATGAATGTCCTGTTCAATGTAATTAAAAAAAAATTATGTCTGTACTATGCTAATTCCGCAAATTAAACATTAACTTGGATAACTTCTTAATGTCCTTTGCCTGGAATATAAAGTATTAAGAGACTTTATTGATGCAGAGATATTTAATTCTAGACTGAAAGATAAAACCATCACAGGAAAAGAACAGACAATACAGGACATGTGAAAAATGTGGGAGATATGTATTAATTGTACAATTAATACAGATGTTTATCTATGGATTTGGGGGGGGGGGTCACTGTGTATTGACTGGCTCTATGGATCCCTATGGGTTAATTCTAGCTGGCACTCTCCCCAGATATCCAAGGACCCAGCAATGACTAATTGAATTGCCTGGCGCTCAAATAGACAATACAATGAATCCACTGTTTGAAAACTACCTGCAACCCCCTCTGGAGAAAGTCCAACCAGTCTGATCAGGTTCAGGATCTCCGTTTGAAATCTCAGGAGATCTTCAGGCAAGAACTCATGAACAAAAAAAAACTGAAATGGATAAAAAGACAGGCTGTGACCTGAGGAATACGGTCAGACTGTTAGAGATGCTGTGTGTCTCACCCAACTCCAGTGCTGGGGGTGCCTGCATCAGGTAA
This sequence comes from Lepidochelys kempii, assembly GCF_965140285.1. Lineage (NCBI taxonomy): Eukaryota > Metazoa > Chordata > Testudines > Cheloniidae > Lepidochelys > Lepidochelys kempii. The sequence continues at coordinate 80,424,891 of NC_136380.1, forward strand.
GACCAACTTAAACAGGCATGGAAGGCTAAGTTTAGGTAAGCCAATATGCATGTAGGCTTTTGTTGTTTTAACCCCTTTTTCTTTGTTATTTTCCTATGGACAAACAAACAACGCTTGTACTGACACAGCATAGCTTTTTCAAAACAATTTCATACTAGTCACAAATCCCTGGAGAGAGGGCTATAGCAAGGGCCAAAGCCAGCTGGATCTGCTGAGGTAATACAGTTGATAAACAGGGGGCGCTGTTACCTGCTCAGTGCAATCTAAAATGGGTTGAATCACAGAATTCCCCTAAGAGATGCACAAGGATAGGCCTCTCACTTGGCAAGAGTGCCCAGAGAGAGAGAGGGAGAAACCAATGGCACAGCTCACCTCTGAACTGCAGTAGATTGTTGGAGAAAGAGAGCTCAGAGAAGTAGTAAGCAGCTAATAGATTTTTAAAAACGTGGTGGTTGATGTTCAAGACATCACAAGCTTTGTATTTACATTTCAGTGTTGTGAGGGAACCCCAGGTCTACCCATAAAAATGCAGCCACTATTGTTCATTATGAAAAACAACCAACGAAGCTGTCCCAGTGAATTACTTTTATAACCGTTTAAAGCATCATCCATTTTCACATCTTGAAATTCAATTTCGCTCTGACGAGGAATGAAAAATCCAGTCCTATAATGTATGATAGGTTCCTAGTTTTGTCTGTAAATGATCTTTGGAAGTGTGTAGTTCTCAAAGCATGTGAAGTTGAGCTGTTCAATAATAAAACAGATTATGACTATGTAATTAATTTGTGATCCATAAAATGAAGTCATCAACGTCTGTGTCTTCTTTACTGCCTTCTGTCCAGACAGCCAAAACTCTGATGTAGGTCCTCATTATCCACATCTTTATCACTGTAAACTCCTTCCTCTCCAACCTCTTAACACACATATCAACTCCCACCAACTCACTCACAACACAGCTGCTGCGATCATGTTCCTTGCCTGTTGCTTTGACTACCTTTCCCCCTCTTTTGACTGCCCATGCATCAAGTTCACACTTTTCCTTACCTTCAAGCTTCCTCACATTTGTCCACTCTTCTCTTATCATGTCACACCCCCACTTCCTCTGCTCACCAGCCTCACATTCCCACTTGGCAGCTTATCATAAATGTCTCTTTGCATTCTTCCATGCTACCCTTTATACATGGAACTCCCTCCCTGAACTGATCCATAAGTAATTACACTCTGATCCTTCAAATCCCTGCTTAAGATCCACCTCTGCCACAATCCCTGTAAATAGTCCCGGCCAGTTATCCATGGAGAGATAGATGGACATACAGAACTACACTTTTATTTAAAATAGCAAATGTTTGATTGTATTGTTCTTCTCCCCACCCCCACAACTGGTTCTCTTTTTGTCTATCACTTGCCTTCTTAAGTTGCAAGCTCTTCAGGGAAAAGGATCATGTCTCCTTTTGTGTTTGTATAGAACTTAGCATAATGGGGCCCCTGATTTCAACTGTGGCCTCTGACTGCAACTGTAATACACGTATTAATCATTTAACAGGATACTTTGGTCCTAGCAGAACTGGTCTCAATTTGCCATTCAAGACAGCACCTGCAACAGCTCATGATCTACTCACCAAAGAGACAACAGGCATGTGCTACCATGTACTTTTTTCCACTGAATGCATCCGATGAAGTGAGCTGTAGCTCACGAAAGCTTATGCTCAAATAAATTGGTTAGTCTCTAAGGTGCCACAAGTCCTCCTTTTCTTTTTGTGGATACAGACTAACACGGCTGCTACTCTGAAACATGTGTTCTTGGCTTTACACCTTCAACCCCTATGCTGCCCTATGCCTGTGAAATGCCTTGACATGCTTTACAATAATTAAAAAATAATAATAATAATAATAATAATCTTTTTTAAATGTGTTCAGAAATTTTCTTCTCACATAATAGTTCCTAGGGGAGAGAGAGAACCCAGTAGGCAAGGGGAGTTGTAACATTCTGAATTAAATAAATAGGAATGTATGACTAATCTTCAATCTCTGTTGGTCCTGGAGACTTATAATAGGTGCTTTGATGAAGGCTTCACACACCATGCTAGTAAACACTTAAGAGTTACTATGGCTCAGGGGAGGACAGCATTTCATGAAATAATTAGCATTGTTTTAAGGTTTTTCACATTTGGTTCTTAATGCACAAACACACTCACTATATTTAAAAGTCCAGCTTTAATGAAGACACTGACTATGTGCTCTTGGGATCTGAGATGGCAGCAGACTGATCAGCTTTAGAGACAGAAAGATTTTAGCTGCATTCAATTATTAAAGTTAGCATTGTCTAAACTAGTTCAAGGTTTTATTTCCCCCATGAGGTAGGGCCCTAGGAGTCAAGGGAACGTAGTTCTATTCCCAACCCTGACGCTGATTCTAGGACTATAGGCAAGCTAGTGGAATGAGGCTAAGAAATTCAATAGTCTGTAAAAAGGGGATTACATCTGCACACTTTAAGCTCCTCAGACCCTTTGTAACAGTGAATTATTATTTCCAAGTATTATCTGAAAACAAAAGATGAAACATACCAACTTTGTTAGTTGCTGAATTAATACCCTGATGAACAGTAAAAAACATTTCAGTGCATTTGTACTCCAAATGTGCTTTTCTTCCCAGATGTTTGTAGACCATTACATAAAAGCTTCCACAACAAAAACTTCTAGCTCCATTGCATGCCTCAGCATACACTGTGCTTAAGTCACCTAACAATCATCAGCATTTGAACAAATGAGTTTGTCTGGAGAGGCAGAGACTGAAATTTGGGGGTGGGCCTGTACATACCCTTTGTTTTCACACACATACTCTTCCCACACTTACCGCATTTTTGAAGTTACCCCACAGGAGATCCAACAGAAGAGAATTGTTCCTATATTGCTGGTTTTACTATTATTCCTATGCTGCTGGCTTTGTCTAGATGGGGAAATTGACTGGCAAAGCTATTGCAGAATAGCTCCTCCTGTGCACACTCTAGTCCAGAATAAGTCACTTTATTCCCAAATAATTACTCCGCTTTGTGAGCAATCACTCTGTAATAGTGTCCCCACAGGGGGACATATGGAGAGCTAAGGTCATTCCGCAATAGATATGTAAACAATTTCTCCATCTAAACAAGGTCATAAGGACACAGCAGCAGCCCTAGCAGGCGAACAAACAGGTGATTGAGAAACAGAAATAAAGAGAAAGGTAGACAAAGAAATGGGGATAGGGAAATGATAGAGGAAGGATAGTCTTGTGACTAAAGCATACAGGTCTTGTGTTCAGAAAAAATCAGGGTTCTAATTCTTTGTTCAGCCACAAATCTCCTTTAGGACCTTGGGGAAAGATCTTCTTCATGCCTCCATTCCCTCATAGGACTTCTATCCTTCACAGGTGTGTTGCTGTTGGATCATATTAAAGAAGTTCTGTATTAAAATCACAAATGAGTTTGATTCCCCAGAGTTTAAATTCCAGGGTATTACTAATTAAGAGGTCTCTTGGTTTTTGGTACTGTTTCTCTCCCTCTATGTGTGAAACTTGCAAGCTGCTAATTGTGTTAGTACATTCTAAGACAGAGTCTGTTCTCAAAGCAATTCACAGAGAGAGAGACTCAAAGCAATACTCGAACAACAGAAACAGCACCCAGAGACTCCCCACCCTTTTGTTGTATTAACAATTGTGATTAAAATAGAGATAGAGGATGGATGTGGATGGATGCTTGGTGTGGATAATAACTGAATGATCAGGGAGGTGCCAGCCTAAGAATCCAGTGTCCATCGGCTGAAGAAGGCGTCAAGTGGAAATAACCAGAGGACCCCCCGGAGGGCAGACTGGAATCCACCCAACAGCCTCAAGGATGGGAGAACCAAAGAACAAGATAACATCTTGGAGCCATCAGGAATGTGCTATCTGCTGATTGATTCAGCAACAGCATGATGAAGCAATTCCCATAGACTGGCATAGGAAGAAATTCCTATAAAAATAGACTCTAAAAAGTGAGAACTTTGGGGTCTGATTCTGCAAACCAACTTCCAGGAGCATCAGATGAGCATCTGACAAGGCCCTGCTCCCTCCTCATGTCCAGGCCACCTGGCCAGTGGCTTGGCATGAGCAACTCTAAGGCTGGTAACTATGATAACAACCTTGCAGAACCTGTGTGTGTGGGTGTGTATATGTGTTTGTATGAATGAATGTGTGAATAAATATGAGATTGAATGGAATGTTATAGCTATAACTAACTGCTTACCATGATTCTTTCTGTATTCACAATACATGTGGTATTTTGCCTTTTTCCCTTTAATAAGATCCTGCTGGTTTTTATTTTATTGGTACAACATTGCCAGACTAATATTAATTGTTTACAAGCACTTTAAGAACTTTGCATGGAATGTGGCATAGAAGTGCTAAAAAGACTGAGGCAGATGAAAGCAGTGGGGAAAATGTCCCACTGTTCTACTGGTAGCCCATAACCATGACTGAGTTTGATCCCTGCTGCTTGCACCAGCAATGGGAGATGGAGGGTTGTCAGAGTTCTGCAGAGGCAGTGTGCATAGCTCTTGAGGTAAAACTATACTTTCAGTTAGCTAGAGGAGTTGCTGAAAGAGTAGTACAGAGAGGCTCTGAAGGAAACAGCTTCCAGTTCACTCCTCCAAAGGAAAAATCATTGTTATGAAGAAGGAAAAAAAAGAGAGGGAAAAGTAGTAACAGATCCTGACAGCAACCACTTCTATGGAAGAGAATTAAAGCATGAATAACAGCTCTCAAACTAAGAGGTGGGGGAGAATGCTAAAATGAGAAGAGGCTAAAAATACATATAGAGCAATGGATAAAGGGAAAACTAGACATTCAGAGAAAAAAAATTTAGAAGTAGGTGCTTAGAAAAGTGTATGCAAGTGTCTTGGCTACTAACCTCAGTCATTTAAAAATAAAATAAAATCAGCTATTCTAAAGTCATACATGGTGAAGGGAAGCGAAAATCCTACTGAAGTTAACAAGATGAATTGTAAGGAAGCATTCCCCGAATAGTCAGCTATTTAAAACAACATTAAAGAAAAAAAAGTAAAGCTTTGAACCTCCAAACCTAGAGAAGTTAAAACTATATCCATGTTTTATTTATTTTGCGGGACTTTGCAACTAACATGATCAGGCTTTGGATAGGTTTTTGTTGTTATTGGGAGAGGGTTTTTTTTTTTCCTGTTTTGAGGAGTGGGTGGAGGGGTTGCATCTCTGTAACAGTAGGAGACAAATCACCCTGAGGTGGTGTTATTCTTTATCAGCTGTAGTTGATAAAGGATAAAGTAATTAACAAGAAAAGTTCCAGAGTTAATTTGCCAACAAGCAGAACACTTTATACTAAATACTTGCTCAGCTGAGATGACTACCATAAACTGTTACATTTTCTCCCAATCTGTATTATCCCTCATAGCTTTACAGGTATCATACTCAAACATGGGATACTAGAGCAAGTAGATATTTAAAAACTTACTTTAGGGAAAGCTCTTCTTCTGTTTCTGGTTATAGACTGAAATACAGCATAAGCTTCCATCTTATTCATGAGGATAAATAAACGTAGACAGGGTCCTTTTTAAGGAAATTTACTTTTACAGAGCATGCCCAGTAGGTTCTTCATGGTCTTCTGTGGGAATGCTGGTAGTGGACAGACCTAAAAGAGGTGGAGCTAGGGTTCTATATATACAGCACCAGGCAGCAAGTCCCACATCACAGTGTAAAGGTAATATGTGGAATAGGAGAAATTGATGTTTGGGTTAAAGGAAGACTTATGAAAAGGGAGATCCTTGGGGTTGTTTAGCTATTAATTTTTTCTTCCTGTATGCTGTGTATTTTAACATTTCTTGTATGTAGTTTTCTAGATACTAGAGTTAATATCAGAAACAACTGGTCCCTCATTCCTTAACCTGACCTACAAGCTTACCACTTAGTGTATTTAGTCTTCATGCTCATGATCCAAAAACACAAAGCTACTGTTGTTTTTGTGGCTTTTACTGAGGTTTCCTTCTTAATGTTTGGATGACTGTAAGTGAGAGAACTGACTTTGCTTCCTCAGATTTTTGTGCAGATGCCATCTAATATCCTGATGCAGTAAACTACTTCATACTAATTGGGCCTTAAGTTTACATGAAGTAATTTGCAGTATAAGGGCCCACCATTGTCCCTAGAGATGGACTAAAACTAGTGTTAGGTGTGAAAGTCCTAAATCCAAGTCTCTACTCCAAAACTAAAAAACACTAATTCTTACTATGTTTAAGAATGAGTGTGTCTAAACTCTGAATAATACTTGCTCATATGTAAGAACTGGTGTTCATACTCTGGTCCTTTATGACTTGTTGGTTTATTTTTCCATATCACCCTAATCTGCCTCCAACTTCTACAGTCAAGGTTACAAGAACTCAAGTGGCTCAGCTGGTTAGACTGCTCTGAAAAAGCCTCTGTTGATAATGAGTTTATTCATGTTATCCAAGACTTTGCTTTGCCTTTTATCTATTTCCTTATGAGACTTGATTTGTAATATTCCATATATGGTTATGTTAGTTCTCTGCTCTGCTCTGTTTTGGCTGGTCATTGGAGCCCTTTGGCTCTAGACTTTTTAAAAAGGGCTCTCTCAAGGGAAGTGCCAGTCTTAAATTTTTGCTTGTATGTGACCCCAGTGAAGAATTACTTCCTTAAACATACTTTTAATCAGTGTTCATTGGTTTGATACGATTTTATTAGTACTGTTAAAACACTGTTTTGTGCCTGTAATAACTGCACTGTGTAAACTTGAGTGATAATGAAAAAACTCAACAATTTCTAAAAGCCTAAAAGTTAGACTAACTCTAGTTAGCCTTTTCCCCAAAGGTCACAATGTTGTTTAGACAAACTGATTTAATCCCCATCTTGATACATAAGACCCCAATCATGCAGTTCGTGGCATGCTCGTCTTCGCTATCATGAGCGGTCCCAATTATTTCAATAGTCTCTTATCTTGACTTCCATTTCAGGAAATAGGTGGTCACTGATTTATATGTATGTTTGTATTATCATAGTTTAGGTAATAAAAAATGGACTCTTTAGGGTGAAAGACAGAACCAGGCCTAAGATTTGATCATTATCTTACAGAAATTTTACATAGAAAAATCTTGATTTGGAAAATTGAACAACTATGGAACAGAATTGGTAAGGAGGTTTTTGGTTTTTTTAGGTAAATTAAGTATGTATAAGCAAATTGTTGAAGTCAGAGTTTTTAAAACTCTAACACTAATGTTTTGATTTTTCAGAATTGTTGACCACCACAAACCCCATCAGAGTCAATGGAAATTGGTGCAAGTCTATTTAAAAAAAATAAACCCGTATTATTTTGTCTTCTTAAAAGAGTTTATTCTAACATTAATCAAGAGATGGGAAGATTTGAATCACTTTCAATAAAAAAGGCTGCTCCAGTTTTGACACTTCAATACAAACTCAAGTTTCCATAACCGACAGTAACTCTAAATAAGGATAGTTCTGGCACTAGTCTCATTCAATTTTATACAGCAGTTTCTGAAATGGATTCTCTCAATTTAGAAGGAAAGAAAATCATGTAGCTGTGATGGAAATGAGCTCGATTTCTTCTGGGGAAGCGAGAAAACTTATCATCTTCCATTATTTTTGCTCTACTTAGTTACTGTCAGGTTCTTCCAACTACTGAAAGATCCACCTTTAGGATCCTGCAATGAGCTTTTAGAGTAGCAGCCATGTTAGTCTGTATCTGCAAAAAGAACAGGAGTACGTGTGGCACCTTTAGAGACCAACAAATTTATTTGAGCATAAGCTTTCGTGGGCTAAAATGTGTTAGTCTCTAAGGTGCCACACGTACTCCTGTTCTTTTTGCAATGAACTTGTTACCCCCAGAACTTCTCATGCTAAATGGCAAAGAGTGGGTTCACTGTTCTAGAACAGCAACTCTTATCAGGCCCGATAAGCTCATGCACATAACACATTGCTTTCATGGCATTTTTTCCATAAAGAGGGCCATGTAAGATCTTAAATGAAAGCCAAGAGCATGCTGGTCATTAATATCATTGCACAATGTATGTACAGATACTATTTAAGGAGTTGTGGACATGTATGAAAATATATCCTGAGAATCTATATCAAGGTATGAGTCACTAGGAGAGACAGATTTTCTCTCAGGCCAGTAGTGTTTGTCCATGTAGTGAACTGACCCGTACATTAAGCTTTATATTGTTTCACAACGAGCCTCTCATCACTGGTTTGAACTGAATGCCAATAAAGATTTTTTCACGGGGATGTGAAGTCAACATGAAAAACAAGCAATGGGGGAGAAGAGACTTATCTGGAGGTGCACTTCAGAGGTTTGCTGGACTGTAACTGCAGGACAAAACATTTTGGGATCCATTTACTAAGAAAACTCCTTGAGAGCCATGGGTTGTCTATGAATGCTTGGATCCTGGTTTTAACTGAAAACCAGCAGCTCTGTCAAAGAATACTTGGGAAAAACTCTACTTTATTAAATAGGAAAGGTAATCACTGATAAGTATTGACCCAGGATTGTGTTTCGTTTTATGGGTGTAATCATTTGTTTCCATGTATTATCCTTACTCACTATCTCTTGAATCTAAACCTTTGATGACAGACTTACAATTGTTTCACTATAAATATATTTGTGCTGTGATGTTATAAAGGTCCTGAGTTGTACCAGTCAAGCTGTGTACACTGTTCCTTTGGGGACAGCTTACCTGCTAAGTTTGTGAGTGTGTAGTGACAGGATACTGCAGAGGGACACTTCAGAGGAGCTCAGGGGCAGGGATGCCCCTGGTGTTAATCTGCAAGACGATCTTAGGGCTGGCATAAGCCCACTGAAGACTGCTTGAGTGACTGTGACAGTGTCAGGGAGCTCATACTTAGGTGCCACAATAAAGACTCCCATTTTCTGGAGACAAGGCAGTAATAAGGTGACTAAGTCCTGGGCACCCCAGGAAAGCATCATAGAGCTCTGTTTGCCCCAATATACAGCCACACTTGCTTCACTGGGTCCTTACTACTCTAACTACAACCTTAAAAATTCAAATTCAAAGAAAATCAAAATTGCTCTGCTGTGTTGTAAAAGATCCTGTTTCAAATCCTGATCCCTAACAGCTAGTCTAAATGACCTTTGAACTTAAAATGATAAACTGGAGATTGTTCCCTAGAAATGTATTGAAAATCTTGGGATATTTTCTAGTATTCAACCACTAGATTTAATAGTGTATTGAACTGCTCTACTTCAGCACTGATAGGTGCCTGCCACACTGCATCACAGAGATGAAAGGCCAAGTTATATTAAAATCATATGCATGCTTTCATCAGCAATGGATCATCTAAGAGTTGATTTTATTTGTCAATTACTCTTAAAGAGCAGCTACATTCTGAAAAATGTCATCATGAGTTGACTCTCTGTAATATCAATATGGAATGTACTCTTCTTACAAGTCAGGATGTTACTTCTAATTGCTAATCCTGCAAACTCAACCTGGGATTTAAAAGTCAAGTTGTGGAGGTCCTGGCTTTCACATTTTATTAAAAAAAAAAAAATCTGCAGGCAAACTTCTGCTTTCAGTTATAACTGTACAGCCCCCTGGTCACCCATTCTATCTCTAGTCATGTATTTATTATCTGTATTACTACTGCAGCACCCAGGAGCCCTAGTCATGGTCCAGGACCCCATTGTCCTAGGTTCTGTGCAAAAGGGACAAAAAAAATCAGTCCCTGTCCCCAAAAGCTGACAATCTAAGTATACTTGGACAGATACATAGACAGATTAGTACCAGGAAACAATGAGATAATATTGGTAAGCATGACAGGCTGTGATCTCAGCACCCGAACCATTGTCAAGGAGTTTTGAAGAAGGATAATGAGGTAGCGTTGCAGATGTTTATAGGAAGCACCTCACAAACATGTGGGACAGTGTGAGAAAAAGCATTACGGTACCTGTTTAAAAATTTAATACATTGATGTGATCATTGACAGCTTGATAACGAATGAGAGATGATCAGGAGAGTGGGGATAGACCACGAAAGGCAGTGAAAGTGAAGACAAACACCTTATGTTTGATGTGATATAGACAGTGTAATTAGAGTAGAACTGGGCTTTGCTCTTTGAATTTGGCTAATTCTGCTGATCGGGGGGGGGGGGGGGGGAAGGGGGGCGGAACTGACTCTAATTCACTCTCCCACAGCTTTTTTGGCTCTTTGCTGGCTAACTGGAGTAAAATAAAAAAGGGTATTTGGTTTTGTCACTAAATAAGCACACAGGGTTCTGAACACACACAGGGAGAATATCAGTTGATTGAACTGGTACTATTTTTCCACGGTCACTGCCTCCAAAGTAAAAGCACATTTTCAGATTTCCATGATCCTCCACCAGCGAGCCTCCTGAATAAATTCAGCAGTTGTGAGATGGAGCGCTGGAACATAATTTAAACCAAACTGTTTCTATCGGTGTCCTGTAGTTATTAAAGATTTGATCTGTGTGACCTTAACTTCCATCTGTGAGCAAGTACTGTAGTTGGTCAGGTCCTGGAATGAAACTCCTAGACCCAGGATGCTATACCCCCATCTCTCTCACTTGATGTCAGACCTGGAGTAGGTCAAATCCTGCTTCCCCATTCAGTAAAAATAAGGAGCAAAATTTCTTTTGGGTTCTCAGTGTGAAAGTAGAATGAATTATATTGAAATTATAATTCATTAAAGAAATGCTACTTGAAGGGTTGGTTGAAATATAGTTGTCAGGAAGAGAAACATTAAGGAGTGTGAGACAATGGGTACTCAAACTAATTAACTTAGAGCTCCTACTGAGCTAGGAGATTGATCAACGTGAGTATGCAAATAAGATATGTATGTATATTTCTCAGTTTCTGCTTCCTTTTGTCTCTTATATTAAATTGGCTTTGGCTTATTTGTATAAATAAGTTAACTTGAGCCTCAGAGAGGGGCTCACATACTTGGGTGCACTGGCAAAGCGCTTTGCTAATAAACACAGTGGTCTGACAAATTATGTGAGTCCTGAATCTGACTTTGACATCAGCGTAAATTTTTTTTTTAAAAGCACATTCTGATCCTTAAGTCTTCTGTCGACTTAGCTACCGCCTCTCGGGGAAGTGGACTGCCTACACCAGTGGGAGAATCCCTCCTGTCGGCATAGTGTATCTATACTGAAGCACTACAACAACGCAGCTGTCCCACTGTATCGTTTTAAGTATATACATCCCCTTAAATGAGAGGTGCTATGATATAAAAGTAGTGTTTTAAGCTTGTGGTTTAAATCATTGATTTATGTATTGCAGTGTGTCTAGGAGGTTTCCATATCCATCAGCAATACAACATACTGCAAATTACAAGCCCTCATGGTCAGGTTACCACTATAAATGTGAACTTGTTAAGAGAATGGATGTCTTAGGCACAGGTAATTGGAAAAGCCACAATCTCTAGCTCAGTTATCTGAATCTGGCCCAAGTAGGGAGAGACAACGTAATTCCCGTTGCAGGTTCACTCATCTACATGAAACAAGCCGATCTCAGTCAAGATTTTTGTGGATAAATATTTACGTCACATTTATTCTCTCCTTTTCCTCTTAGTCTCAACTCAGAGGCCAACGAGTGAATGAAGTTAAAGAGGTGAACTGACATTCTCTCTCCTCATCAGGTTTGAGGTATGTGGGATAATGTAGGAAAGCTGATACAGCTGCAGACATTCTACCGATGCTGTGGACAGAGGATTTCAATCTCTAGAACTACAGCACCTTTTTAGGAGCACAGAGTTTATTTAAAAATGAAGGTCTTGTACGGAATGGATATTTACCTCACAGCATTTTGTGATTAAAAGTGCAGAGTACAGGGAAAAATAAACCTTCCTTGTTTTTTTGTGTTGTGGGGTAACTAATAAAATGCACATCTTGATTTGAACTTCTTCAGTAAGTTACATTGTACATTGCAATATAAAATACATGTTAGCTCACTCGTTTTGAGAGCTACTTTTTAAAAATATTTATCTAGTATAAGAAGTAAGAAATGTATTGGAGTAAACTCCTTTGAACAAGTAGTGTTCACAGTTGCAGAGACTGAATAGGGAAAAAACTTTTTACAATTTTTATCCTGCAAAACACTAACAGCATGCATTCACATGCAAGCCCAGATTTTTCAGAAAACTGGTTGTCTCTGAACAAATAGCCAAAAATTCACTGTAGAGATTCATTTCCCTTAATTGCCGTTGAAATATAATTATGTTTTTCCAGGAGCTAATAATTATAATAGTGCTTAAGTATTGCATGTCATCTTGTAGCTGTATGCAGGAACTTAAGTTGCAACACACAACTAAATACAGAAGCGAATTGAGAATAAAAAACTTAAATGGCATTATTTTACTAGAATCATCTTGCATACTAGGTGTGTCTCCATTTGTGCTTCTTTGATTTAAAAAGAAGGCAATCTTTACATTTATTTAGCTTAGGTCTTATCTAGGCAGGAATATGTTCTGATGGTTCTTGAATTTATGGAATGACAAGTGAAAGCCAAACAAATGAGAAAGGAAAAGATCTGTGCCTGATGCATAAAAGTTGCACCAGTTTAACAAAACATTTAAAGAAAAAAGTTAAACTTTTGCAACACTAAGGCCTAAAACTTTGATTTTTTTTTAAAAACAAAACAAAACACAGATTTAACTTCAAACAGGTAAAATTTTGGAGAAAGGACGTCTGATTTAAAGAATCAGCGCCCTGCCCCTTCAGTGAGGGTGGGAGTGTTAACATATATCACTTGATACTGAAAGCTCTGCCAGGCAAGCCCAGACTTAGAAATATTAAGAATTTTAAGGTTGCCTTGGTCTCAGCACAAAATGAGCCTAGGCCTATATTTTTAATCTTTTGCATGTCATCGTTTTAAATTGGACATCTCAAAAGAACTTTACAATGACCTAATCAATGGTTTTCGATGGCAAATGATTACTATCCATTTAGTCTCCTGTAGATCTAGTTTAAAATGTCTATCAAAATTGTACATGCATGGGTTTGCAGGGCTCCTTGAGAGTACTGTTTTTTTAAGCAAGCACACTGACATGTTGAAGAAACCATAAATTACATGGACTTGTACACATACTAGTAATATGAAAAAGGCAGACCAAATTTTGGTCCTCCTAGTGTTAAGTTAGTCTTTTAAAGCACCAAACCGATACAAAATAAATGTCACAGGATCGTGGCATCTAATTTGTAGCTATGATGGAGGAAACACTTTCATTTTAATCCTTTATCACAGATTTACAACTTGGGGTAGAGGAGGTGTGTTTGAGCTGAAACTTTTCTTTTTTTGTTCTTTCTCCGGTGATGAATTTTTTTCCTTGATTTAAGTGCCTAATTTCAGATTACTGTTTAAAAAATAGTTTTGCCTATTTAAGAATGTGTGCTGTTTTTATTCTGATAACTCAAACAGCTTTTTAAAATGTCACTCTCTGTACTTAGTTCTCAATGCTTTTGACTTCTGCAGAACTGTGGCTTAGAAATAAGTGCACTTGCTGACCAATTATATGTTGTGATCTTATTGCTAGCGCAGGGTGGGGGGGAAGGTGTTTTCCCCTTTTCCATGAGAAAATTTCAAAATTAGAAACTTTTCAACTAGTTCTATTGCTTACTGTTACTCTTCTTCACCTGCTTCCCAGTTTTACACTCATTTAGTGCATCTTATTTAAAAATTACATTGAGTTTACAATGGGACCCTGATCCTGACTGGGAGTATAGCAAGCTACCATGATGCAAACAATCAAAATGAAAACAAAATAAATCTTTTAACTTCTGGACTTTTCTGGTATACATGAAAGGCTGTCCCAATAAATGACTGTGTTTTTTCAGTATTTTGTCTTTGTTTCCTGATTAGTGGATGTTTAAACTTTCAAATATAGCAATATATTAATAGTCCCCCACCCCTCTTTTTTTTTTCTACGAAAGTTTCTAATATACTTATGGAAATTCCACAGTGAAATTGTGTCTGATGACTGAGCAATTTCATTTGCATCACTTTTCCCAGCATCTCTTATGGAACAAACTATTATGGCTGTTAACATTCTACTTATGTAGACCCTTATGGTCTTAATCCTATGACAAGTTGTGGTTGATTGGTCTCTTGCACTTGTGCTGAAAGCCAGTGGTACTCTGTGTATGCACAGCAGTCCACGCACATGGAGTTCTTTGGAAGATCAAATGCTTAGTGTGTGTGTGTTGCTATTAAGTGATTTAAAAAACAAATGCACAATTTATGCCCAAAGGAGGAGTTTTTATTCTAAAGATGTACCATGCCAATCTTGCCATTCCAAAACATCTCTATCTAATCATCACCTTAATTAATAATTGTTGCTATGCAATGAGCAGACTTGCAACAATGGTTGGGTGGGGGGATTTAAAAAAAATCCTACAATCATTGTAATAAGGCAAATTAAATTTCAGAACTAAAAACAATTACTTTAAACTCCAAAGCAATTTTTAAAAATATTCCTCCTCTTACAGTAGGCTGTATGTGCCAAGTTTTGGCCAACGGCAGATTTTTACAGCTGATTCAGCAGCCCTTATAAATAGAAGTAAAAACCAAATGCTGGGAAACTCTTAACGGTAAACAGAATTTTTATAAACAGGTGAATACACAACAGGCAGAATTAAAGGGGATTTCAGGAAAAAAACCCTACAACGTGAACGGATTCCCCATCACACTATAAATTCCCTAATGGTGCACACTCCATAGTTGTTAATTTCTCACTCACAGGCTTCTTAGCATACAATGAACCCATAACAGGGGTAGTAGAATCAAGGAAGAGGTCAAATGGAGGTTGCTTAATGAAGGGAAGAAAGGGGAGTGAGGTTTTAGGTAATACTGATTAAATTGCTCATACTTTCTTCTTAAATGTTCTGTTTGATAGAATATTCTAAGTCTTTATTAGTAATCGAAGTACCAAAAGAGTCACATTCTTTTAAAGTCTTTTATTCATATTTGGTGCCACTGAAACCAGTTACTACAATATCCATCAGAACCAAACAAGATAGATATGCAGTTTTCAGAAGAGAGGCAATATAGAGTGAAATGAAATGATTATGAAAAACTATACAAATAGGAGGATTCTGAAATTGATCAACTGAAAATATATTAATGGCCATAAGCACATACTTGTCTTGGGACTAGAAGAATGAAGAACTCTCAGTTCTGGGCCAGGACTCTCTGCTGATTGGTTTCTTTCCATTAGCCATACCCTAAGTCAGCTGGAGCCTATCAGTCTGTCCCCTTCAAAAACTCCAGGCTAAAATCCTGGAAGACAAGCTGTCAGCTGCTGGGAGTATCTTGAAAGTCAAGACTTGGGTTCCCTGATTTTTTAAAAAAAAATTCTGCTGAAAAGGAATTTGGGACTTACTTTGATTCCCTCTTTTCAGGGTTGTGCTCAGCTTTTCTTAATCACAAGACAAGTGGATTTTGGGAACTCTTTCTCTAATTCTGAAGAGGAAACTTTGGGAACGTCACTATTAAAGACACTTTTTTTTTTGGTTTGTTTTTTCCCATATTGGTTTGCTGGGGATTCTTTTCACATGCAGAGCCATTCACCCACTGGACTAATCATTAAGTAAGGAGGAAAGAACAGTAATTTGTACTTATGTAAATTACATCTACTGGAAGCTAGAACAGAGTAACTGAAGATATCAATACATTTAGAAAAGGTTCTATCAAAATATTGCTCTTCCATGAAAGCGCCTACTCCCTTGTCCCAACTGTAACTCAAATGACAGCTTCTAATGACAGGTTTCAGAGTAGCAGCCGTGAGGAATCAGAGTGCTCAGTTTTAGAAACCATGCCACAAGCTTCCATAATTTGAAATGGGGAGTCTGAAGTTTTCCCTACACTGAAAGGGTTTCTAAAATATCCAAAGTTCTGCAGCACATCAATGTGCTACTTTGTCAATAGGACAAACACAATTAATCAATTTTTACAGTTAATTCTGTATGGTCTATTCTTTAGATTAATATCTGAAATGCAATTTCAATAATCTGCTCTATAGAAAAGGAGCTTGCTGTGTGAGAAAGTGAGGAGATGCATGTTTTACTGCAAGAATTTCTCCACCCACTTCTATAATGGAAATATTTAGAATATTGCTTTTTGAATTCCAGAATAATGCAATCCCAGACAATAGTGGGATACAAAAACTAAAACATGCCACATTTATATGATATAGCTGCACATGTTCAACCACATGTCTCCCTAAAACTAAACGTGTCTTCCTAAAACTAGAATGACTGGAGATTCATCTTTTACTATGCTGGTCTCCAGACTATGCTGCACTATCTAGACATACCTGATGAGAGAGGAGCTGAATTTCAATTTCACCTCTGCATGTTCATTGTTCGTTTAAATTTAATTTTTTTCAGCATAGTTCAATGTTGTAATGGTAGAGGTTTGTAAGAAACTTCACTCAAACACCTGAATAGCTTAATTAGAGCTGTTGGGTAAATCATGTTTGTTTTTTTTAAAAGCCCAAGACTAAAATGGGCTGTGGCCTATTGTATAATATGTACTGGAGGAGTCAGCTGTGTATGTATTAACATAGTCAAGCTAAACTCTAAACATTGCATTGGAAATCCACTGAATGACTCAGAACTAGCAAATGAATATGGACCATTTTATCTGTTCATTGTTCTAATTCAGCCTTAGTTACTAGTAAGTAAAAGCTATTAGATTCTGATTGCTCTGTAATGTGTGTGAAAATAGTGGCTGGTCTCACCCTTGACAGTGTACATGTACTCACTTCCAACACTACTGGAGATTTAAGTAGGAAAAAGACTGAATGTAGAGATGACTAAATTGCCCTCTCACCACTACAGGTGATCACTCAAAGTCTGAACTGAAATATTTTTACAAGTTTACATTGGAAACTTTGCATGGCTGCTACCTATGTCAACCTGTGTTGTGGATAAATTGAGGCTTTTAAGAGCTGACGGTCCAGCTCCTTTCACAAGAACTAAATTTCACCTTTTAAAAGATATAGGTATATACACAATTACACACACGTACACACCTGCTTTTTAGAATATATTAGGCTACATTCTACAGAACTAAACTATATAGACTTGTTTTATATTTAAAAATATACTAAACACAATCTTTTCCTTTCTGACTCTCTGTTTGCAGCATGGAAAATTTTCTGTTCACACTGGAAGGATTTAAAAATGAAGCTTGTAATGTAAATGCTAATCATCTTCAAAATAGCAATATGATTAAGTCCACTTATAATGTAAAATTGTATAATATAATTATTGAAAGTTTGTTTTACCTTGAATGTGAAATTACCATTACCAAAGCATCTTAGACATGCATTGTCTAGTAAACCTGCCACTATATAACATTTAACAGCTCTACTGTTGCAGAAAATATATCAAGTATCCCTGTGTGTGTGTATATAAATAAAGAAAGAATTGGGGGGCACGACTTTACCCATTTAAAATATCCTCCTAGCCCTGAACATGATATCAGGTGAGTGGGGACCTTTGCACCTGGAGCTCATCATCAAACCCATATGGCCTACTTTTCTTTCATAGCTGAATTTTTAACTAGGGCCTGCAACAATGGCTCTTTAGAGGAGCTCACCCACTTTACATGTAAGTTTTCTTGACTGCATAGAAAAAGTGCTAAGATTATAGATCAAAGGCAAAGTATCTTAGGCCACAGCTTGAATTACAACTTCACTAAAGATGACCCAAAGATGTATGGTGTTGAAACTTGTTCGACAACCTGGAACATCTGACTTCCCTACAAGGTCCTCAGCCATCTACTCCTTGTTCAGCAACAGGGAGAAGATACTTTACCCTCCCACTCCCTGGAGATGTTCTCACCTGATACAAAAGCCTCCATTCTTGGAGCCTCTCCTATCCATTTGAACAATTTTTCTTTGCCAGTCAATCTTCATGGTCTGTCACTCCCGGTGGCTTGCTGTCTGCAGAGGCTATAAGCTGTCCTGGCTGAAAGTCATCATTAAGTGTGAGGTGGTCACTGCTTGAGGTGTCTCCAGAGACCATGAAGCCTTTGCCTGAAAGAGTATTACTGGAAACAATCAATACTTCTAAATAATGACATGGGAGCAGTGCTATCTGCTCAATGCAGAAAGAAGACTGGAAGCAGCTCCTCCCTGATGTACATTGGTAATTAACATGAGGGAACTGTAAGATTCCCTCTATCATCCACATTTAGGTGGTGTGTGTTCAGATGACAGTTCTTTCTGCTGCCTGCTGGTTCGAAAAACAGAATCTAATTATGGACAAGTGAAACTTGGCAGCTGGGAGTCACTGGTACTGAAAGGCTTTGCCTCTTGCATGAAAAACAATGTGGCTTTTATTCCCTTTTTTTCTGTTCATCTTCAGAACAGTAACTCTGAATGAGCTATACAAAGACATTTAATCCCCACCTCTTCTTTATCCAAAGGGTGTTTACATAGATTGCTTTCCCACAGTTGGGCGCACACATCTAATCCTCTAAGCTTTGGCAAAGGTAAATTGCCACTTTACTTTCCTTGCAGAAAGAACAGCTTCTGTGAACCAATGCCCCAGGAGAGAAGCCAAAAAAGATAAACAAACACTTTCTTCTAATCTGCCCTACTGTCTAATTAAATGCTCATATCCTACTTTTTTCCACAGGACCTTGCCTCATTCAGTACACAGGATGGATATTGCTCACTTAATTAGCCTATTCAGTATTTCGGTTTTGTTCTCATTGTTAAGCGTGTGGCCTTAGGCTTTATTTACTGCACTACTCACACACTGTTCTGAAAATAAATCATTTTCTCATTTGCTTTTCAATGTCACTAATTACTGTTGTTCACAAACATGAACTTCCATGAGATGTGAGGTGGTATTATCCGTATTTGTACAGAGACGAAAGTGAGGCACAGAAATTATGATCAAAATTATCCACTAACTTTGGGTGCCCACTTTGAGATACGTAGGACCTGATTTCTCAGAGTACTTAGCATTATATAGCACTTCAAATGTTCAGAGCACAGGTCCCACTGACTTCAGATGAAGTTGTTAATGTTAAGCACCTCTAAAAACTCTGGTTTAAATGACTTGCCTACCATCTCCGGATCTTTTCATCAGGCCCCTGCCCTGTGGACCCAACCAGCTCCCCCCTTCACCGTGAGCCGGCTGCACGATTTGCAGATGGTTCGTTTCCAGACCGCACCGAGGAAACATCTATACACGCTCATGCTCCACACTCTTCACTTCCTCACCCTCGCGTCCCACCCCAACACAAAGTGGCGGGACCTCCTGCCGCCTCTGGAGGGTGAGGAGCCCCAGTGGGCCAGCCTATATTCCACCTTAGCCCCAAGGCCCACCGGGGATATCAGTTGGCGGCTCCTTCACAGGGCCATGAACAGAGGTGTGTACTTGGTGCAGTTCACCCCCGTCCCGGACACCTGCCCCTTCTGCGGTGTGAGGGAGACCCTGACGCACATTTACCTGGAGTGCATCAAGTTGCAGCCCCTATTCCACATATCCTGTTATGGTTCTGGTTGCACTTTTCCCCTCACCTCCTTATCTATGCACTCCCTATCCATGGCCCCACAAAGTCACGGGACCTCCTGGTCAACCTCCTCCTAGTCCTGGCTAAAGAGGCCATCTATAAAACAAGGGAGAGGAGGTTGGCTGATGGGGTCTCCTGTGACTGTGGGGCCTATTTCCGATTCTCCATTCGTTCACGCGTCTGGGCAGAGTTCCTCTGGGTGGTGTCTGCTGGCTCCCTTGATGCCTTTGAAGAGCAGTGGGCGCTGTCCGGGGTTCTCTGCTCAGTATCCCCATCAGGTTCCCTTCGTTTGACCCTTTGACCTCACTCCTGTCCCTGTTATCTCATTAGTTGTCCCCCGGAATCATTTGGCTTCCAGGTCCTGTGGATCCTCCCCTTAGCTGGGGGGAGGTCCTTTAGCAGTGGGTGGGCTTTTGCCTGCCCACTTCCTGGATCCCAATAGGATCACACAGGAAATCTTTGGCAGAAGCAGGGATAGAATCCAATTCTCCAGGGCAGCATTCTATTCCCTTAACAATTAAGCAATTAAGCCATCCTTTCTCTCCCCTGCGCCAGTCACTACACACCTTCTACAAGCTGTCGAGGGTTCTTTACTTAGGGTCCCCTTCCCATTCCCTGATTTTAACCCTATGACCTTCACTCCCATCCATGTTTTTTCATTTGCTGTCCTCACAAATCACTTGTAGTCTGAGTTTGACCCCATTAGCTGGGGGGACTTTAGTACTCCATGTCCACTTTCAGTTCCCTGATTTTTGCCCTTTGACCTTCACTCCCAACACTGCTTTTTCCATTTGTCCCTACTATTTATTTGTAGTTTGGGCTCAATGTCCTCTTCCACTCATTTGAGGAGGAAGGCCTTTAGCTTTGGGCAGTCTTAGGCCTGCTATCTCCAGGCAAATACAACAAAAACTAGGTGTCCTAAAGACAGTTCTCTTTCACTACACAATCTTGACTCATCCTCAGCATATGTCAATCCTGTGCACTGAGGCAGTGGTCATGTAACTAACAGCACATGTACAAGGGAATACACAGTATCTTGATTCCTGGCATTTCTTAATTTGAGTACTTGAGTTTGCAATTTCAATGCTCTTTTAACAGTTGTGTGTATGTAATTTAGTTATAGAATATGGAGGAAGTGGAACGTAGGAAAGAAATGTTGTCTAGCCAAAGTTTTATTTCTATGAATGTAACATCTTTGACTCTTCTCTGTTTGTTCTGCAATGAGGAAAGGGATTTTCAGCACAAGTGAACATGACAATGTTTGGTATAATCACCATGAACAAAATAAAAATATAAAACATACTTCTAGTGTGTGTAATCTCAAAAGCTACTACGAAACTGTAAAATATCATTTTATACAAAGACACATTTCACAATGAAAAGCCCAATGCAAGATTAGGCCCAAAATTAGATTACTGACCATTGTATGCAAGTCAGCTGCTCATTGCCAAGAATGAGCAAGGTGTTCATAGTATCAGATAAATCATCAATTAACAGCATTTCTTTGGAATATTTTTCATAATTAATTGAATGCAGGCACTACATAATTAAGTGAAACACATTTCTTTTTTAGTCGGGGAAAAGATTCAAGATGTGTCCCCAACTAAACCATGTTTCAGAACAGCTGATAAATGGATAAAAACATGAAAATAGAGACCGATCTTCATGTAGACTCTTAAAAAACTTTGCCAAAGGGAGTTAAAACTGGCAAGAGCATGTTTTATGCTTTGTAAGACTCCTCTAATAACAGTAAGCTCACGTGGAAGTTCATCTTTTTAAAATGATCCCTTTGAGCAAAATTCTAGCCTTAAAGCCTGACCCTGCAAGCCTTATTCGCATGAGTAACCCCACTGAAAGTCAATGGGACTAGTTGTGCAAGTAAAGCTTGACAGCACAGGCGCTGACTTTTGGTTTTGCAGGTGGGTGCTCCCCTCTGCCTCATGTGTCCCCCCCGTGGAAGCAGTGGGTGAGGTCTTGCGGGGAAGAGGCCAAGCAGGGGCAGGGCCATGGTCCGGGCACTTGGGCCCACAAAATAAGCTGTTCATAGGATACAGTAGGTGGGTTTAAGTACAGAAGAGTCTGAGTATGCATTTCAACTAATTCTAGGTAAAAGAATGCGCCTAAGTTTGTATTTACATCCCTAAAATATCATGGGGTGTACACGTCAGGAGATCTCTGCAATGATTTTGTAGTCTTCTGCTACACTGAAGTAAACTGTAACAATAATCAGAACGCTTTTAAGGATAAGTATTTTGAATCTGTAGCAAGTTGACCAGAAGAGGAAAAAAGAAAAAAGTTAAACTTCAGCGGCTTTTAAATGAACAAGGCAAAACTAAAATGTCTTCTGAAATAAATTCTCAGGCCTTGACATTGAAAAATCAAATCAAACTGGCTTTTTAATGTCAAGGAACAAGTCTGCACAACTGAACTGTGTTGGCTTCAGGGTATGTAGCTGATCCAATTAAACTTTCCAAAGATTAAGAGTATTGTTATCTTCGTTTGTTTTTACACAGCAGTTCAATGAAGGTTCTGGGAAGCAAAAGCAAAACAAACTAGATAACCAAGGAAACCACCAGATCGTTCAATTACATTCATGCAATAACTGGTATCTTTTAGCAGCTCTTAAGTAATTACTGGCTCAGTACCAGTGTTTGCCAATTGCAGTAAACTATATAACAAGTAATTTGTTCACATTACAGTGCATTCCTTCCTCTGCAAAAGGTGGCTTAATATCAGATTTTTTCTACGAAGTAGAAGTTTTACTTACTTTCTTTCCAAAATAAAAGCAAGATGGAAGTTACCATTGTTAAGTTTTCACTTTGTAATACGTTATGAATGGCTGTATTGAGGGAAACTAAATTTCAATTATCTGCTTTGCATAATGTTGACTTAAAATTAGTCTAAATATAACTTAAAGTCATGTGATTGACTAAACCAACACTGGTATAGCCTGACAAATATTCTTTTAAAAAAATGTATATTGGACCTTGAATATTAAGAACTTTTTAAAACACATTAAAGCATCTTTTTCTCTATTAAAATTGAAATTCACCAGGACTGTGTGCTTAAGCTTTTTACACACAGTTTAGTAAACGTATACTTCAACTATCATTCAATTCAATATACAGCTGTTACCAACTCTCAGATAAAAAGCAAGGTCAGTAATAAGGAAAGAGGACAGCAGTCTACAGTCTCAAGGTTATGCTTCTCCAAAATATGAAAGCTTACACTAGGAATTTGAAAATAAATGTTAAATTGATGCTTTCAGATAAGCCTTAGTACACAAATCACAGTTGTGTTTATTTAGCACACTCAGGGTGTCATTGTGCTTGGTGTGGCAGATAAAATGACTTGGCAACACTGTTTATCACAAATCTTACTATTTGTTTTTTTTCTTAAGGACCCGGCTCCTCACATAATGTGACTGTGAGATGCTCATATTTCATTCAGTAAGAAGATTCTAGCCCTGGGGGTTTCAGAAAAAACTTTTAAGTGTGAATCCGAAAGGCTGAAAAACAGATCGCTAATAAAAAACCCAAACATTTTTAAAAATCACATGGGGGAGGGGGCGGATGCCTGCCCCATGACTTTGAATGGTTGGGGTTGGTAATATTGCATGAAGTAAGGAGAGTCCCTGCCCCAACAAGCAAACCATCTTGGGTTGTGACAAAAGCAATAGGTGAATGAACTGTTTGCATGGAGATTTGTCTTTATGAAATATAATGGGTAGCAACTTGGGGTCTCCAGTCTTATTCAATTTCAGGTTAACTCATTATCTAAAAAATGCGTAGGAGTAGAACTGATAAGGTCTCAGTCTCCTGAAGCCCCAGTCCTCCATAATACAAACTGGAGTGACATCAAATCACCACATCATTTGCCCATAACAATATGAACTTTACAAGCTTCCAGAGAATCCACTTTCCATGGTTCCTTCTGCTTTGCACACTCATTGATAGCATTCTTCATGTTTCAGAGTAACAGCCATGTTAGTCTGTATTCGCAAAAAGAAAAGGAGTACTTGTGGCACCTTAGAGACTAACCAATTTATTAGAGCATAAGCTTTCGTGAGCTACAGCTCACTTCATCGGATCCGATGAAGTGAGCTGTAGCTCACGAAAGCTTATGCTCAAATAAATTGGTTAGTCTCTAAGGTGCCACAAGTATTCCATTCTTCATGTTTGTGGATCGTTTGAAATTCTCAACACAATGCTGCCTGTTACCTTTACAATAATGGTTCTGTTAGCTTCCAGGTGTTTGGTTTCATCATGCGTTCTCATAGCTAGAGTTCAGTAACCAGATATAGCATTCAGTTGAAATGTCTTTGCCATGTGTACCAACTGCTCACTTTGAAAACAGAGCAGGCCCATCTGCATTCCAAGAGTTGCAAGATTGAGAAATATATGTTCTTAGATTCTCTGCACGGTTCCAAAAAGCATTGAGTGGAATGTTCAGATTCAGTCAATCAGGAATCTGCCATACCTTTCATATCAAACTATTTATTAAGTGGGTTTCATAGTAACAGTCATGTTAGTCTGTATTCGCAAAAAGAAAAGGAGTACTTGTGGCACCTTAGAGACTTAAATTTAGATTTAAATTGGTTAGTCTCTAAGGTGCCACAAGTACTCCTTTTCTTTTTACTTATTAAGTAGAGCACCACAGAAGTTGGTAGATGATTTGACATTTTTAAATAGGCATAGCATTACAACAAAAGGTTACAGGTTATTACTTTTCTAAAACAGTACTAGAATATCCTATTCCATCACACAGCAGGCTATTCTAGGATTAATAACTGACATATAACAGGCTGACAGAATGTGCCTGAAAATTTCACCCTCTTAGTCCATAGTTATCCTGCTGAAAAGTGGTAAATGGATTCTCCTGATTCACTGTTGCAGCTGGCTTCCGACCCCACCCGAGTGGCTTTCTAGAAAGCGGTCACAGCGTGTAGGCTGGGCAGTCCTTAGAGGATCCCAGAAAACAACTAAACCTCAACAGAAGACTTGGACTGTATTTTTTTTTTTTTTAATAGTTTCATCCTAAACAGCCAACCAACCCTCCACAAGAAGGGTAAGTTTTGATCCACTACAACTTGTGTGAACTGTCTTTGGAGTGAGGTGGAGAACCCCCTAATCAAAGAATGCCACAGTAAATTTTGCTTCACTCCTAGAACAGGAAAATATGAAATCCATACTTTGGTTCCATAAAACTGGCCCACCACAGCGTGGTCATGAGGGTGGCAGTGGCTTTACCTAGAATAAATTATGTATAATACATATTTAGCTCCCGATTACAGATGAAAGAGAAATATCTGCAAAGCTGAAAAGCATGGACTAACTATTCAATGCAATTTAGGAAGTTCTGGGTTTTGGTTTCACACAGACTGTAGAACTTTTCACATATTCAGTAATCTAACCCTATTCAAATGCATTAAAGCTAATGCAGGCACACATCAAAATTATCACTGACAGGGTGCCAACATGTAGTAAATTCAATACCAAAAAGCATATTAACAAAATGTGCTTATCTGATATAATGAATACGTCCTGTGCTGAGCATAGGCACTCAAGCTGCGGTACTGTATTTGTATTTCCATGATGCAGACAGTTAACTATTTCTAAGATCCTAATGAGTATTTTGAGTTTTTTGAAATGCGAAGAAAAGATGTTGGTACTCAACCAATTTATTACCAACATGTGTAGTTTTCAGCAGATACCATACTGCATATGTAAATGGAGTGCAAAAAGAATGTGCAGCATGATGTTGATAGTTTTCGCAGCAGCAGGATTAACTACATAAAAAGAGTTTTAAAAGGCTTCTTCAAATTTGTCTAAATAAATTGGACAAAATGCAAAAATCCTGTTAGGAAAACATTTGGGTGAAATTTCAAACTTTAACCACGGCATTTAGGTTTAATTTCAGCAATTCCAAAATGAGATTTTTTGGGGGTGCATCATGCATGGTCATATTGCTTGGCTGGGGATAAGAGAAGTAGTAATCCAGATCTATACAGCCCGTCCGAGGCTTACATTTTCAGAAAGTGCTGAGTACCCACCCTCTGCAAAAAAATCAGGCCCCTTTAATGTGTCAAGATGGGTACTTAAGCAGAGGCACCCAGAGTTACCGGGAGGGGGACGACATCAAGAAGCTTTATGGAATTAGGGCCAGCTTCTTTTCAGCAGTGCTGAAAAGAACAAGAATGAAGGTAAAGAGTTTAAGCCTAGGATTTATATATTGGTTGGATTTCAGATTTAGCATTAAACACATTTTTAATACAGATTATACCAATACTTTTCATTACATGCAAATTTCTTAACAATAGGGTATTTTATACTACTGTATTAATCTGTCTCCAAAAGCACCCTAACAATTTGAATAGAGAGATGCATAAGATAATTACAGTCAACCATAGAACATTGGGGACTTCAACATCCCACTGTCATCCTCAGTGAAGAATAAAAGTAAAAGGATGAGATGGTAAGTGATGTAGATGAAATGCAGAACGGGAGCTGAATGCATGCAGGCAAACATTTATTTTTAGTGAGCAATACCAGAAGCATACATTACTCTTCTGGGCACGAGTCCATATTTCTCAGTACTCCTGAGTATAATGCAGAAATATTTCTAAGTAAAGAACAAGTTGGTTTGCCTTGCTCTGTCCTGTTTTTCTAGGTTATCTATAGAACTGCTTCCTTCTATTTCACTTCATTTTCTGGAGTACCTTCCATCAAAAGGTATCAAAGACTTTAACTTGTTGTTTGTAAATCTCACAACAGCCCCATAAAATGTGGGCATTATTTTTACCTCCCTCCCTCTCACATTGTACAAACGGGGGAAAACGAAGCACACAGAGAATAAGTGCTAGGATGTAAACCCAGTTCTCCTGAACCCCCATCCTATGTATTAACTACTATGGCTTGCTCTGCATCTCAATCATTTTAAATAAGTCTTCTCAAAATAGCTTCATGTTGCACACACACTTGCAGCAAACGTTTGCAAGCTCCATCTCTATGTTTTTCACGAAGAATTCAAAAAAAAGCATGATGTGCTGCTCCAAGTGAAACCATCAGTTGACTCTTTATTTTGGCAGGGTTTACCCCTCCCCCCCCCCCCCCGCCCCGAAATGCTACTTAACAGTACCAAGCTCTTGCCTCTATTTATAGTGTGTTCGTTCACTTCATTGGGCTCAGCCCTGCAGTCCTTCTGCAGGGAAAGCCGAATGACCCTCAGTGAAGTTTTGACTGCAAAAATCAGGCTGTATGTTTTTACAAAGCCAGAGATTTTCAACAAGTCTATCTTTTAAAAAAGAAAGCCTTATTCATAAAGCTAAGCCAGGAAGTAAGATCTTACAATAACAAAATAATTATTTACATAGAACTGATAGAGCAATACTTTTGCCTGCAAAGCTGAAAATAAATATAGGATCTGGTTATGAATCATTAGGTCCTACGATATAGGATAGACCAACAAGCCACAATCTAAGGCCACGTCTACACTTGGAGCACTTTACCAGTATACGAATATTGGTATAATACACTGGCAATGCGCTCCAAGCATGGATGCAACTATGTCAGCACAGTTGCACTTTGTGATGATATAGTAACCCCGCCAACCCCCACAAGAGCAAAACAAATTACACTGGAAAAAAGTGCAGCTTTGCTGGTATAGTTACAGCTACACTAGGGGCTTCTGCTGGCCCAGCTAGTCAGTCAGAAATCCAACCTGTTCACACCCCTCACCAACATAGCTATGCTAACAGAAGTCTGTAGTCGTGGCTCAAAGGAAGTTCACAGGGAAACAGTTCTGACTGTTCACCTGTGAACTGATATCTTAACACATTTAGATTACCACAGTGGTATTCGGTGCAACTGTTTAGAGTTAACTTATGCAGTTGAGAATAGTAGTCCTCAGAATCCACACTCAATAGCATCCCTCTAATCCTGATACCAGTAATAATGAATATAAAAGTTACCTCCCAGGCTGTGTCTACACTTATGGTGGCATGCAGAATCCAGGCACTACACATGCAGCTACACACCACAATGAAAAGCTCTGGCAGCAGGAAAAGACTCTGGCAGTTCCCTGCTGCTGGACCTTTGCCTGCTACCAGAGCCTTTCACTGTGGCAGGGAAAGGCTCAGACAGCAGGGATTCATTGGGAATCTACACTGCTAAAAACAACAGTTAGGCATGGGAGGCACTGCCTGGATGTGTAGAGCGCCATGTAAACTGGAGTATACATCCTGTGGTTCAGGCGTGTAGGGCTCTCTACTTGCTTAAGCCATGTCTCACGGTCCACATGGCTATTTATACCCATGTTAGCAGGGCGTGCAGTATCCGTAACCTTACATGCTGCAGGAAGTGTAGATATAGCCCCCGACTAAGGCCCTGATTCTATAAGATTATGTGTATAGGTGGACCCCGGTGCGTGCCTGGAGCCATGTGAACTTCAACAGAGCCCCACACGGGTGTTGAGGTCTGCCTGCACAAATCAGCTTCCAGGACTAGGGCCCGTATCAGTATGTTACTCAATGTCATGTGTGAAAGTTTGTGTAGCTAGAATTTCTCATATGCCTTTGTCTCTTCCTACTCTAGCAGCAGACTGATCAAAAAAAGAAAGGAAATATCAGGCACATGTAACTATTGTTCCTTTCTAGCAAATACAGTTCTTCAGGTCTCATCTCATTTCTACTTTTGTTTAAAAGTCATATTGTAATTGAGAGTCACTTACAGCTTATAAGTATAACTCTGAATTAAATGCAAGAAGTGAGCTCTAAGAAAACATTATTCACTGTATATGACATATCTTTGAACCTACCAACGTTTCATGATATTACTACATTTATTGTAAATAACCCACAGAGCACTAACTATTCCCAGAGAGCTCCTGGGATAATTTTTATATATATATATATATATATATATATATATATATATATATATATATATATATATATATATAAAAACAAAACAGGAAACCCCAGATCAGTGTCACTGAGTACACAAGTGCAATTAACGTCAGCATTAAAATAGAATATGTATTAAAATCCAGCTAGAAACAGTTATCAACTATTTTGAAAAACATCACTAGTATATCCCAGAAAATAACAGTTCTATTTCCCATGAAATGTTTTTAGATACTTTACAGATCACTCTTAATACAACATGGCTTTAAGAATTTCTGATTCCATGTGTTACTGGGCACAGTGGTAACTAGGTTTGTTTCAGTTTTTACCTAGCATGAAGTTGGTTGGTCAGATAGAAACAAATTGTATGGCTAGAAAATAAAACCCACTGTTAAATAAAGTAAACAAAAAAAGTAAGCCTTGAAGACATACCCGGGGGAAGAGATCAGCTTATATATATTTTTTCATACTGTTGTATATTTTTTCATAAGGTTTTTCTTTCACAACTGTTTAAAATTAATTTAGTGCTTATGAAAAGTGCCAGTTAACCAGCCCTAAAGACTGAAGTCTTATTTATCCTCACCAGATACAGCATGGGCAGAACAATGAAGCCTTTACCAAGCTACCCTTCCAACGTTCCCTAATACAGACCAGGAGGGATCATTACTAAAGCTAGGTCTAAACTAGCTTAAAAAAAAAAAAATCAAATCATGGCCACTATGCCAAAGCAACCAAGGAATTAGCTGCAATGAGGATACTTGGGCATTAGGAAGTGGGCTAAAGCTACCAATTTATTTCATACAGCACCAACAAGCTGAAGTATGGAATGACTTTTGGTTACTAGGCAAGATTTGAACATGGTACTTCAAGTTGAGAGGCTCTGCATCCACTGATTCTAATTCTTTCATTTGTCCTTTGTTGCAGCAGTTAATGTAGTGTACACTACTGCTCTCAGAGCTGATTCAAACTGAACTAACACGAGGTACATCTGGATAATTGCTTATCAAATTATTAAAGTGTTAAAATCTTCAATCTCACAGAACACATTAATCAAATATTTACTGTTAAATTAAGGCTTGTAAAAAGTGCTAAAGATACTGAATAAGTCATGTTTAAGTTTCTGGGTTAGATGCTGCATATCTCCATGTTATAGTACAAGCAATCTGTTAATAAGTAGCTGGATTCAACACACATAGCACTCTGCTAGGGTGCAAGCAGGTGCTTGGTTTCTTGTGCCTCCCTGCCCCTCATCCTGCTGTTCCTTTTTTTGTGTGTGTGCAGGCTAGGATCTGGTCCAGGAGAAGAGAAACCTCAGTCCCCAGCCTATCCTAGCAGTGGACAAGTGGGAGTGGAGACAGACATTCATTGATTTGTTGGGGGAAGTATTCATTGACTTGGTGGTGGATAGGCTGATTAGCTAGTCTTGCTTGTGAGAGGGCTGGCTTTAACTGGGACCTCCCTTCAGTCAGCAGCACAGGAGGGTATTTGGCTTCAAGCAGTAGGGCGTACCTGATCAACGGGAGAGGGTAGTTTCGGGAGGGAGCATACCCTGAGGACTGGTGTACTTTAGCCTTGAACACAGGCTTAGTTGGTGGACCATGGGCTGTTGGCATATTATCAGGGCTTGAAAAACCTAAGGGCAGGTCTTCACTACCTGCCAGATCGGCGGGTAGTGATCGATCTATCGGGGATCAATTTATCGTGTCTCGTCTAGATGCGATAAATCGATCCCCGAATGCACTCCCCGTTGACTCTGGAACTCTAGCTCGCGAGAGGCAGAAGCTGAAATTGTGTATCTTAGGTTGACCCCGCCCGAGTGTAGACCAGGGCTAAGACTCCCATCTCATTCACCTCCTGGGCCTCAACTGGTCCTAGATGTATACTGATACATTTGTTAATTCTTAAACTGTTTTTGCAGAAAGTGATTAGTTCTAATAGTCTTAGCTATACTGCCATGCATACAAGCGTATCTCTGTGGATGCATGCTGAGACAGGAGAATATTACCAATGCAATTTGTCCAAGATTTCTAGGCTAGAGATAGGCTTACAGGACAATCAAGTGTAGTATCCATATGTATGCTTGTCCACCTCACTGTTACCCAGATGTAAAACAGTAACATCATTAATACAGTTGGGGGGGGGGGGATTCCTCAGTGAAGAAAGTGTGCAAAACACGGGTCTAGTGGTCAGGGCACTGGACTGGTTTTCAGGCCACCTGGGTTTTTCCAGCTCTACCACTAACCTAATGTGTGACAATGGGGAAGTCACTTCACCATGCCTCCACCTCTAGAACCCCTCCGACACATTGCCTGTCTTGTCCATTTAGATTGTAAACTTTTCAGGGCAGGACTGTCTCTTACTATGTCCTTGTACAGTACTTAGCATAATGAAGCCCCTATCTTGGTTGGGATCTCCAGGAACTACTGCAATATGCTTCTGCTGTATCTATTATTTCTATGTGACACTAAGGGAAGGCGTGTGGTATAAGAACCTAAGTAGAAAAGAACAGTGTTGACAGATCTTAAGAAAAATGACTCATTTAATTTTACCTTTTGTGTAATATGAAGTTAATTCAGATAACTGAGACTACCCTTAAAAAACACTGCATTAGTTATTCCCTGTGTAGATCAACCACCTTCACCAATATTTGTGTTCTCTAAAGCTGTTTCAGAATGCTACAGTAAGTGACGACAAATGAAGCCATATGTTGTACATAAGACAAATGAAAAGCCATCTTGCAGCAGGATAATAACGATACCTTCCTTCTTTGTTTCTGAACTTGAATGAATATCAGAAGTGACAAAACAGCAGCTTGACCAGGAGCAGTGCTATGAAATAACTGTCAAACCATGCAAAATAATTCAGTATGATCAAGTCTTCCTCGGCAGCCTAAAGCAGTGATCATAACGAATTGCATCTAATGAGACACTGGGGGTTGTTGGCATATTATCAGGGCTTGAAAAACGTGCGGGTAGTGATCGATCTATCGGGGATCAATTTATCGCATCTCAGCTAGAATTCACCTTGCAGAATTCACCACTTTACACAAAGATAAAAGGGGATGGGGGGGGGGAGAAGGAACCATAGGAGAGGAAAATGGAAACAAGTACTGGATATGAAAAAGGGAAATAAGTATAAATAGCATGCACTAGAAGCTAATCTGCCTGCTAGGGCCAACAAATGTACAAGTAAGGTGGTGAGATGAGGGAGCTGTAAAGGAAGTTAAGAAGTCACGCTCGGATTCTGCAGGGATGGTGGGTAATGAAATGTACCCTCTTTCATACCCTTTAGTGACCACTGGGCAGTGGCATTTCAGACAGATTTTTCCCATATTTAAATCCAGGCTGTTACCTATGCCAGTATATATTTTTTAAACACTTTGCCCCATCTGCACAGACTGGCCAAACCTTGCTACAAAATATTATTTTAAATTGAAGGGGTCTTCTAATGTGTAAAAAAAAAAAACAGTGTAGATGGATCCTCTTCCTCAGGAGGAGGCCAAAAAATAGTCTACACAGAGCTAATGAACCTACACTATCTTTCTTCATATGGCTCTATTTTTTAGTCATTTATATTACCTTTAAATGGCCTCAAAGAGCATTTGATCATTCTGCCAAGTCTTACCTATAAAAGCTATCCCTTTTTAAATACAAGAAGTCTTCTTTTCAGTGACTGTCCTTCCCTTCCAACTGACAATTAGATGCTAGGGGGGAATCGGAGAGGGGAAAATGACAACTGATGAAGGCAGCAGAGGGGAGCTGGCTTTAAACATTTTCCTTCCTCGTGGAAGCTGTCAGTAGACATACCAGGTTAGATAGCAGTAGGAGCAGCTGGGATCTTATGTGAGAATTTTTAAATATTTTGTTTAACCACCTTTTTGGTATTTCCCCCATTTGTCTGTCAATGACAAAGATGACGAAAGCCAAGATCTTTAGCATTAGGACTCTAAAACGGGACTTCTAAATCCATAAGTAGGCATCTGCATGATTTTCAAAAGTAATCAATTCAATACTTTTGAAAGTCAGACAGGTATGTGAATATGGATTCAGAAGCCTAACTTTATGTTCCAATATTGAAAATCTTAACCAAACCTTTAAAAAAAAAAAAAAAAAAAAAGAACAGTTTGCCACCAGACTGTCACTTCACTCTACAACTGAGGCTCTCTCTCTAGTTAAAACACACATTGCTTTTTTATTTCTGACAGGCTGCAATCAAAATGTTGTCTGGCAACAGAACAATTTTTCACTCTGCCATAAGCCTCCAATGTTCATGTTTTGTTTTGGAGTAAAGGTTCTTCAACTTCTCTTCTTGCATCTTCCCCTGAACTCAACACACCTGAAAAAAAAAACCCTTCCCCTGGTGCCCCTCACCCTAACTTTGCTTTCACTGACAAAATTGGGAGGCCACACCATTAGTATGACCGACCTCTTCTTTCCCCCAACCCCAAATCCAGGTACACTCTGGGTGTGTTGACAATGAAGCTGTAAGGTGTAATTCCCAGCTCAGGTAGGCATACCTCCTCTAGCTCTACTTGAGATAGCATGCTAAAAAATAGCAGTGCGGCCATGGCAGTCCAGGGAAGCAGCTCAGACTAGCCACCTGAGTATGTGCCTATCATCTCCGACAGGGCGGCACTTAAGCATCTGTCCCATCCAATGCCTGTGCCACCACAGCCACACTGCTATTTTTTAGTGCTCCAGTGCAAGCAGAACTAGCATGTGTACATCTGCAAGAGCTGGGAATTACAACTCCCCGCTGCAGACAAAGCCTATGTGGCTTATAACAAGTCTACTCAACAGTTCAACTATACATCTTAGTTCAGACAGAGCCCTTCAAAACCCAGTACAACCTGTTTGTCATGTGTACAAAATCTAGATCCAGCTTCCAAAACTCAACATTAATACTAACCTGTGCAACATTCAGTTTCACTTGATGTGAACTTGCTTTCCAAGCATTTGCTGTGATGCAAGCCCTGGGACGTTTTAAGGGGACATATAAATCAAAGTGACAACATATAAAAAAAATTCTAAATATAAGGGTCACTTTCCAATATAATTACAGCTTCCTGTTTATTTGTATTGATAAGAAATGTCAGGGTAGAGCCTTCCTGGGGTTAAGATAAAAGCAAAGGTTGTGTCCTGACATTTAGTTTCTCAGCATGAGCCAACTTACAGAATTGTTCTAGTGCAGTGCCTTTTTTCTTTTTTTAATTCTATCAGACAACTAACATATATCTGAAGAGGTCTACCATTTTATTTACAGCCTGTACAGTGATTACAGAGCAAGGATCTGCTTTACAACTGGGCTGCCTCAGGCTCCTGACTCTGCCAGCCTACCCACTATAGTTCTTATCTCTCCCTTACTTTATAGGCAAAATGCTCCATTATTTCTGCTTTGCCTTAAGCCAGTCTAGTCCCATTAACTCACAGCAACAACAGAACGCTGAAGCTACTGATAACGCTTCGCTATACAGAGGGCTGTACAGTGGAAAATTTCCTTCTTCCCAGCTGATGCGGTCCTTGGGTTACATTTGAAATGCTAGAGGTACACACTTTGATCACTCTTTACGAGGATCTTTAAATGAAACCTAAAACGTATGGTAACATTTTTTAAAATGTCAGCTAAGTACTTGTCTACGAACGAAATGTCATTATTGTGTAACAGTCTTCACTAATAACTATCAATCATAACAATAAGATTGTTTACAAATGATTTGTATTTGTATACAAGTTACTGGTCTTGTTCATGTTTCATGAAGAAAATGAGAATTCTATTTCATCATGTGAAACAGCAAATCAGACTCTGAACCTTTTCCTAAGGAAGTAGTATGTGACTTTAAGAAATTTAAGATGATTGTCAAATACCATTAAGATTTGTATTCAGACTCCACATTTAAAACAAATATGCCTGCTTTGTATACTTCATTTTATGAGCTCAGGTGGGGCTTGAAGACTTTGCTGATCAATGTGAGGCTTTCCCAGATGATGAAAAGAGGGAAGTAGGGGCTAAACCATCAATTTCTAGATTCCATTCATTTTTTTTTGAAAGCTTCTAGTTTCAGTAGTTGTGAAGAAAACATTCTAAATATAAAGTGAGACAGTGCTGTCATCTTGAAGACTCAGATAGACTTCATGCCTCCTAAATTATTCCCAAGTGAAAGCTGTGTGAAACTAACATCTCTGCTATTCAGTAGCCAGCACTGAAATGAACAAGAATCCTAGTCTATTTCAGTCAGCTGTTGCTTTGGAAAGGTATGAGGGGCAGCAAGCACTGCAGCTCTTCAGAAAGAGAAGAGAAGAGCAGCAGATTTTTTCCTTCCCAAGCCCATCAGTCAGAAGGTTCTGGGACTCTTCCCCGCTCCCATTTCCAGCAGCGCGAGAGCAAAATACTGAGATCCTCCGCAGTGGCCAGGGACAGAAACCCTGTAAAAATCTCAGTATTCACCGTCATCCCCACAGCTGAGAGTTTCTCAGCTAGGCTTCTTGCTATAGTACTATCCCTGAATCCAGGTAGAACCCTCCCTCCACCCCCATATTTTTCAGATCTGCCTAAGACTAGTGGGTGTTTCAAATGACACCCAGTGAAATTTTTCAAGATCTATCTTTAAATCTTCAGCAATCGTAAATAACCTTTCTAGATCTCTGCTGCAGTATAGAACTGGCCTTTATGGAACAGGTGCTTATGGTAACATCTGTTAAAAAATAAAAGGAAGGAGAAACAAAGACATTGTACAAGTGGTACTTCGGAAATGGGATTCCCTGAGTGGGGGGGGGGGGGGGGGAAACTTCACTGCCAGAACTGGGTGAAACTGGCAAAAAAGAAAAACAAAAAAAACCTTCAATTAAATTTCAGGGTGCACAATCACATGTTGTTTGCGTGGAATTTCTGGACCATTGGTGCAGGTGAAAAATCTAAAAAGGCTACGTATTCAAATATACACTCTTTTGAACATTTTACTGTGAGTGACAGCTGTTTGCTCCAACATGGGGGTGTGTGCCTGCCTGAGGCTGCATGGTCTAACTCAGGGGTGGCCAACCTGAGCCTGAAAAGGAGCCAGATTTTACCAATGTACATTGCCAAAGAGCCACAGTAATATGTCAGCAGCCCCACCGATCAGCGCCTCCCCCTTCCTCCTGATCATCTGTTTCATGGTGTGCAGGAGGCTGGGGGTGGGGGGGTGGGGAGCAAAGGCATGGCAGGCTCAGGGGAGGGTGCGGAAAGAGGTGGAGAGGGGGCAGGGCCTGTGGCAGAGCCAGGGGTTGAGCAGTGAGCACCCCCTGGCAGATTGGAAAGTTGGCACCTGTAGCTCTAGCCCCGGAGTTGGTGCCTATACAACAGGGGTTGTCAAACTGGAGGGTCGGGACCCCCCGGGGCTCACAAGGTTATTACATGCGGGGTTGCGACCTGTCAACCTCCACCCCAAACCCCACTTTGCCTCCAGCATTTATAATGGTGTTAAATATATAAAAAAGTGTTTTTAATTTATAAGGTGGGGGGGGTCGCACTCAGAGACTTGCTATGTGAAAGGGGTCACCAGTACAAAAGTTTGAGAGCCACTGCTATACAAGAAGCCATATATTAACTTCTGAAGAGCCGCATGTGGCTCCGGAGCCACAGGTTGGCCACCCTGGTATAACTAGTAGACTGAGCAATAGGCTGGGAGGCACTGGCTTTTGTGTTCTGTTCCCAGATCTGCCATTGTTTGGTCTCAGCTACGATACTAAGCACTGCTCTCTTGAAAGTCCATAAATTACTATTTTACCTTTACAGTTCATAGACCGTTGGTTTGAGGTTTTTGGGTTTTTTTGGTTTGTTTCTTTGTTTTGTTTTTTACAACACTCCTCTGACTCCCCTCCTCCACTCCAGAATAACTTGACCTGTTATTCGCACTAACAGCTCAAACATTTACAGTGAAAGCAAAGTAGTCTTGAAAAAGGAGCATAAAAAACTGTTTAGGGTAACATACACCATAAACACCACACAGCTCAACTACTGCAGATAACCATGCTTGTATATTCTACCATCTTTTGAGAAACTGCAAGGATATTATCAGTTGTAGAACTTGTAATTCTAGGAGACAGCTTTTTCAACTGTGCTTTTTCAAGTCAGCAACTCACACCTCATTCTGTTTGCTCAGAGCTACGGGTTAACTGCTTAAGACCTGTATAGACTTGGCAAATAACATGCTAGCCCAATCTCTCCCACTGGCAGCAGAACTGGGGAGGGAGACAGCTTTCTGCCTGATCTCCCTCAGGGCAGACTGAAGCCATTAATGTGCTTGGAGTTCCACAAATCATAAGTTTCAGAGTAACAGCCGTGTTAGTCTGTATTTGCAAAAAAAAAAGGAGTACTTGTGGCATCTTAGAGACTAACCAATTTATTTGAGCATAAGCTTCCGTGAGCTACAGCTCACTTCATTGGATGGTTTTCCACAGCATACATCCGATGAAGTGAGCTGTAGCTCACAAAAGCTTATGCTCAAATAAATTGGTTAGTCTCTAAGGTGCCACAAGTACTCCTTTTCTTTTTACAAATCATAAGGCTAGCCCTGTGTCTACACCAGTTGAGTTTTATTTTTATTTAGTATTGGCATTGAAGACAAAGAATAAAACTATTACCAGTTGGAGGTTAATTAAGTGAGAACTTTAAAAAAAAAAATCTTACTTCTAGGATATATCTTAAGATGATACATAGTCAAAAGTGGGCAGGTGTTTTATAACAAAATTTGTTTCTGTTAATAACTTCCAATCAAAGTATCCATTCTAATTCCCTAGCATAAGAGTGCTTTGCATATAACAAATTTTTTTATTTAATTTTGTGCAAATTATTATGTTTTCTTCTGTGGAGGGCAGGGGAGAATCTATAGTGAATGATCAATAAAAAGTAGCATCCAAAACAGAATGAAAGAAATAAGAGCCAGGCATACAAGGAGTAATATTGAATGGATATTTTACAACCCCCTTCTGTCCCTGTTATTTCCCTTCTGTCCCCGTAATAATAGGACCAGCATGGATCTATATAGGTGATGCACTTAATGATTCTGATTTAGCATTTCAGAGTAACAGCCGTGTTAGTCTGTATTCGCAAAAAGAAAAGGAGTACTTGTGGCACCTTAGAGACTAACCAATTTATTAGAGCATAAGCATCTGATGAAGTGAGCTGTAGCTCACGAAAGCTTATGCTCTAATAAATTGGTTAGTCTCTAAGGTGCCACAAGTACTCCTTTTCTGATTTAGCATTCACTCAAGTCAAAGGGAATCTTTCTGTTGACTTTGATGTGTGCTGCATCAAGCCCTGTATATGAATTAGTACCATGTATACACCTACACTACTCCACATTAACTACTTCTTTAATCTTGAGCACTTAATTTGCTGAAACCCAAGTTAGTATTCTAGAACCTTGGCAGTCAGTTGTTTTACACTCCTTTTTCCTGCCACCCCCTTGCTCCCTTCACTTCAAAAAAAATCTGTTCAGTAGATCTAGATGTGCTGATTAAATGGCTTCAACAGACTCCAGTCATATTCTCTCCACCCCCATATATCTGTGCAAACCTCTGGGAGAGCTGCTCATGTTGCTCAAATAAAATACTATCACTGAAAGATTGCTTTCCTGCCATTACCATATTAACATAATTATGGGCCCTACTTGTCAAAGTTGTTGTTCCCCACATGATTAGCATAGCCAGGAGAAAGGAGCCCTCTGTGCATTAGATGCAACAACCAAAGCCTCCTACAGAGCCTGCAAAAATACATACTTTTAGCTAGCTCTTTCAGATGGCACCAGCTCAACAATGTCCCCTCCCAGATAAAACTTTTTATAACACTCCTGAATGTGCCTGGCACAGCCAGGTGTCCTTACCATGCCTTGAAAGTGAAATATGGTCCTGTTATGGTTTATGGTGGTCTGTAAAGAGCAGATAGGTCACATAGTGCTGGCTATTCTGCTGGTTTCCAAGGGCTATGCCACATTAAGGACAATTTAAAATACATTAAATATTTTTACTTCTCTTCAGAAGCAATTGCTGTGGTTACCACAGTGATGTTATGTGATCATGAATGAGACCAGGTGGTCCACGAGAAAGAAAAAGTGGAGATGGTCCACTCTGCATGTCCACATTATGGAAAGGTTGAGAGGCCATGAACTAGCTCCTGGGTATGCACTACATTATGGAACAAAAATAGATACAAAGTGTTCTGCCAACCACCCACAGCATTATGAAGCTTGCTGCTCACCTCTGTATTAATACCCCCCAGGGTGAGCTTGGTGTAAGAACCGGAACTATGATCCATACACACCCAAATGCAGAGTTAACTAGAAGCTTTTGTGAATATTCCTTCCACTTTGGGCAATAAAGCCTTTGAAAAGACCCTCTACCCACAGCCCTCTAGAAAGCCTCCCTTTTCCCAGTCCCCTCTACTGATCCCAGGGATCCTGCCCATAATACCACTGCCTAGATCTCAAAGCGCTCCACAAAGAAGTCATCTCCATACCGTCCTTTTCTCTATTACCCTCTTTGACAGTCCAAGTGCCCATATACTAGTGGCCCCTGAAGGATCTCCATGTCTATAGTCTCTGAAGAGCAGCCTCTTTATTCCCCACCCCCACTGGGAGGGTTTGGGGGGAGGGCGAAATCTATATATCACCTACGTTCCCACCACCCTATTATCCCCCGAGAAGCCGCCTACTCGGGGCAGCCCCAGCACTTGCCTGGTTGGGGTCAGAGGCCCGGAAGACGTGGCAGGCCACCTGTGACTCGGGGTTGTCGGGCTGCGCCTTGATCAGGTAGGCGAAGTAGGTGAGGTCGTGGCTGTTGTGGATGAAGCGGGAGATGTGCTGCGCCTTGTGCTCGAAGATGAAGACGGCCGGGTTGGCGCTGCCCGGGCTGCCGCTGGAGGTGGCGGGGACGCAGCGGAGGTTCGGGAAGCCCAGGAGCAGCAGCACCTCCCGGGCGGGCACCGAGCTACCCAGGGGTCCGCCAGGGTCCTGCCTTTGGCTGCGCCTGCGGATCTCGGCCATCAGCCAGGGCAGCATGGGCAGCGTGGTCCGTCTGTCCAGGCAGGACCAACCCACATACCACAGCTTGAACCGCTTCTCCCCCATCGCCCTCCCCACCGGCTGCGGCTCCGGCTCCAGGGGGTGAGGGAGCGTCTCGTCCTGACCCTGCTTCTCCATGCTACGTTCCCAGACAGCAGCCGGGGGGTGCAAAGTGCTGCGGAGCAGCCTCCCGCCGCTGACCGGGGCAAGGGGAGAGCGGCCCCCAGGGGCAGTCAGAGGGGCCTAAGCAGGCACAGCAGATCCGGGGAGCGGGGCCCCCCTACCCGTGCATCGTGCTCGGCTTCCCCCCGCTACACTGGCAGGGCAGGACTCGGCGGGAGCGGCTCCTGCCCCTCAGCCTTCCTACGCCTGAGCTCGCGGCTGTCACACCCCCTCCGCCCCCACTGGGCTGCAAGGGCCCCAGCGAGCCCCGCCGGCAGCCCCCGCGCCGCAGGCAGCGGCGCAAGCAAGCAAGCGCTGTTTCTCGCCGCTGTCTCGCCGCCGCCGCCGCCCGGCTGGTGCAGAGCCTCCGCCTCCTTCCCCAGCCATGCGGGGTCAGCACTAGTGCGAGCGCAGGCGAAGGGAGGGGGCTGATTCTCCCTCTTCCTCGTGGCTCTGGGGGCGGAGGGAAGGGGCTACGCTCCAGCCGGCGCACTCCACTCCCTGCCCCCGCCAAGGAGGAGGGAACTCGCCCGCCCCATAATCAAAACAAAACCAAACGTGGCCTGTCCACTCCCCCACCCCCGCCGCTCTTCCTCCCGCCCCGCCAGGTGTAAGAACAGGCTCCGCTCCGGCTCCGAGCGCGCCCTTCCTGCTTCTGCGTCTGCACATGCTCGCGCTCCAAGGGCAGCCCAACGAGCATGTGTGAAGGGCCTGCACATGCCCGCCAGGGAGGAGAGGCTGCTGCCTCTTACCAGTGCTGGACTGTTCCCTCAGCTCTTGTGAGGCTGGGTTTCCCTGAAACCCACAGGAGCAGGGAGGGCTCAGTATGGGGGAAAGGAGCTGAGCTGAGCTGTGAGGGAACGGAGCAGATCCGAGAAGGAGCAGGGAATAGAAGAGAAGGATTATAGAAATATGTATAGGCTTTAAAATCCGGATCTCTATTTCCAATACTGGGGTCGAAAACATCCAGAGCGATAGAACAAGTATAATTAGATTCAATGCGGCAAGCTGAGCTGTGCGGGCGGATCTCTGAGCCCTCATGGATCAGGGCCGTGCTCGCTATCTCCTTGTGCCTGACCAGTTCCTCCCTCGCCCCCCATTAATGTAACTGTTTTGTTTGCAGTATTGTGAGGAATTTGCATACCCCACACGGTAAAGAAAAATATTTTGTTGAGTGATTTTCAGGTCAGATTTTCATTTAATTTTATTTTGTTTTTTGCTTAAATATTTTCATTTTTGCGAGTGTTGGATTTTTAGGCTTATTTTTCTTGTTATGATGCCTCTTTTGATGTCAAATTTGCCACCTACCACAAATGGTTTTGTTTTGTTTTTTTTTGCTTGAAGACACATATGGACAATTCCTTTTCAATCCCATACAACCCATGTTCATGACATTGAAATATTTTTCTTGACTATTTCCTTTTGTACACGTTTGTGGTATCAAATAGCAATAGCTTCAAGCCCTAGTTAGTTCATAGTAATATAGTGTAATGGTTACCATCTTGACCAACACAGTTGCTTGAACCAGGAACTTCTGGAGCTGAAAGCTTAAGTATCTACAACTTGAACTAAAGAAGCAGTCTTTCATGCTGGGGAATTCAACAGCTTAACATCCTGACTCAAGGACTTGTAACACACACTGAGCAGTGGATTATTATTTATTATTTGCATTACTGTAGTGGCTAGGAGCTTTGTGCTAGACACTGTACAAACAGAACAAAAAACAGCCCCTGCCGCAAAGAGTTTACAGTCTATAAGACAACAAATTAATACAGATAGAGGGGAGTATAAGGGAATCGTGAGACAATATTGAACAGCACTACAGCATCCTAACTGTTTTCAGAACACAGAAAGGAGGGGTTTGAAGGAGAAAAATTAGTTGGTTTTGCAGATGTTTATGGGGAACTCCTCCAAAGTGTGTGTGCAGTATGGGAGGAAGCATGAAGGTGCTTGTTTGAAAATGTAACAAGGGGGTGATGGAGGATGGGTATCATGGGCCAATCAGACAAGAGTTAACATCTCAATAGGAAAGGAGTACTTGTGGCACCTTAGCGACTAACAAATTTATTTGAGCATAAGCTTTTGTGAGCTACAGCTCACTTCATCGGATGCACTTCATCTCAATAGGGCTATAGTGGTATTTTTGTAGAAAGTATCAGATGTGGCACAAAACTGTTTCACTAACATTATTTTTTACAATACATAGTTACAAACAATCCCCCATGTTACTAGAAGACACAAAGATTAGAGAAAAATATACTCTTCCTTTTTTGAGTTTCTTTACTTTATGTAGTCAATATTGTTTTGTTGATGGACAGTTTCATTTTCTGTCTCCTACACCGGAATTCCACACGCTACCATACTACTCTGGGCAAGCTCAGTGGGGTCCTGGTATATGACTAGGGCAGCACTTAGGCAGTAATACAAATAATAAATAATAATGTTAATCAGGAAGGGAGAAGGCAGGGCTAATAACATATGAATCTCATTGTTAAAATATAATTCTGAAAGTGGCTGAGATTGGAAAAGGTGCCTCCTGCAAGCAGCAGCAGCAAATCATACCTCCATATTGCTCAACAAGAGCAAGCAGTCTTTTCAATTGGGAAAGTAGAAACTGCAAATAATTATTGTTTGCTGGTTTTCTCAACAAAATAGCATTTTGTATTTTAGATACAATTATAGATAGGGTGTGTCTTTCATCTCCTAAGGACATACTCCAGTTTTATTGAATGTTTCTCTAAGGCAGATGGTGAAGAAATGGGGAAAACTAGAAATATATGAAACTTGAGATTGAAATTCTGGGGTTTATTCTAATATATGTGTGTGGCTTTGTATAGCATCTGTAAAATAGCCAGAGATTTATCTTTTTATTAGTGTTGCTGCCCACTTACGTAAAGCTAGTTGATTTAATGTTTCATTTGGCTGACTTGCTTAATGTGATGTTAGATTTGGTTATTTTGATCCACACAATTTATTTTTAGTGCTAAATTCTTTATAAACCTACACATTTACATAAACATTAGTACTTTTGAGATAATTAAGTTCTCAACCTTTAATCCAGCTACCAGAGTTTCAGTTTTCAAAACCAGTCCTCTCTCTTCTCAACTTAATTCTTTTACACATCTTTCAGCATCGAGCCAGGCCCTTTCCTGGGATTCACCAATGAATGTTTAGATGGTGCAGCCAGCGATGCAATGGCGAGTGACAGGTGCCGGTTAATATCAGGAGAAGCTCCAACGGCTTCAGGCTGAGCAGTGCTTAGGGGTGGAATAGTGGAACCAACGGGGGAAGGAAATGTTCCCAGAAAAGCAGATGAGCCTTGTCATAGATATAAAGGGAAGGGTAACAACCCTTATGTATGCAGTAACATAAAATCCCTCCTGGCCAAAGATACAGAATCGCCTTACCTGTAAAGGGTTAATCAGTGCAATTAACCTAGTTGGCCCCTGACCAGAAGGACCAATGGGAAAAGAAAATACTTTCAAATCAGGGGGAGGTTTTGTTTGTGCTCTCTTTGTGTGTTCCTTCTCGAAGAGAGAGAGGGTCCAGACAGGAAAAACATCTCCTAAAAACATACCTAAAATGAGCATCTAAAATTTAAAAAATTGTAAGTAAGGCAAGGAAATGTGTTAGATTATCTTTTCTTTTAGCTTGTGAATTTTCCCTATGCTAAGAGGTAATTTCATTCCTGTTTTGTAACTGGGAAGCAGAGTCAGAGGGGAATCCTGTGTTTTAAGTCTTTTTATTTACCCTGTAAAGTTACCTTCCATC
This sequence comes from Lepidochelys kempii, assembly GCF_965140285.1. Classification (NCBI taxonomy): domain Eukaryota; kingdom Metazoa; phylum Chordata; order Testudines; family Cheloniidae; genus Lepidochelys; species Lepidochelys kempii. The sequence goes on from NC_136380.1 coordinate 80,468,340, forward strand.
CTGATTTTGCAGGTGCCATTCTTTTACTTTTAAAAAAAAAAAATCTTATTTAAGAACCCGATTAATGTTCAGTGTACTAAAAACCCAGGGATTTGGTCTGCGCTCACATTGTAACTAGTTGGTTAATATATTATTCTCAAGCCTCCCCTGGAAATGGGGTGAAGAGGCTTGGGGGGATATTTTGTGGGGATAGGACTCCAAGTGGCCCTCCCTAAATGTTTGTTTAATTCACTTGGTGGTGGCAGCAATACCGTCCAAGGACAAGGAAAGGAATTTATGTCTTGGGGAAGTTTTAACCTAAGCTGGTGGTGCTCAACAGTTGCTCGTTCTGGTGGAGAAGGACCCAGGTGTTTAGCAGTGGCTCAAATCTCCAAGCAGCCCTATTTAGGGGTGGCCTGCTTGCCCCAATCTGGGGAAGGCACTAAGAACGGTGGGTTTAAAAAGCTCCCTTCCAATTTCTTTCCAGGCTCTAAACTAATCAGTGCTTGCTGAAATGTTCATACTATGTTAACCAGACTTGAACTGGAAGATTCTAACTGATAGAGAACTACATCAATTGGGCATTGATATTGCAGCCCTCAATGAGATGAGGCTTTCAGAAATTGGATCTGAGAAATTATCAGTTCTACTCATCTGGGAAACCTGACAATGAATTAATGATACGTGATGTTGGATATGCTGTCAAGAAGTCTGTCCTCAGTGTATGTACCCCTCCAGTACCTATCAATGAGAGGATCATGCAGCTGGATACAAACACAAACTCTGTGTGACTGACTCTTCTGTCCATTTATGGCCCAACACTTGATTATTCCAAACAGCAAAAAGATGAGTTTTATTTTCAGCTGGAATAAATAATTAAGAATTTTTTTTCCGGGGACAGACTCACTTGTGTGGATAAGGATTGGGAGCACAGGGGACACATCATTGGTCAATACAGCACAGGTAGCCTCAACAGAAAGGGCCAGCTGTTCTTGAGCTTTGTGCCTTTTGTGAGCAGATAGTCCCAAGCACCTATTTTGCTGGCAGGTGGCAGCAGCCGCAGAAAGGTGATATGGAGGCACCCTCACTCAGCACATGGGCATCAGCTTGATCTCATCCTGATCTGTCGCAGAAACATTTGCAATGTATTGCACGTTCAATCAATGCCTAGTGCTGATTGTGACACTTGAGCATGCTCTTTTGAGGGCCAAGCTCCAATTGCATCATAAAAAGATCTGTTATGCAAAGCGAAAAGGTAAACCTTACCTCAACATCACTAACATGAAGGATTCTGATACTTGTGCAAAGTTTCAATGTGTGCATGAGCTCGTTTTTTAAAATGATCAACCTGATTCCCCTGATTTTGACACCTCATGGGAAAAATTTAATAAGATGATACTGGTTACTGCCAAGGATGTCTTTGGAACAACAGAGAAAAAACATCTTGATTGGTTTGCAGCATCTGAACATCTGCTGCTCCCACTTATGGGGGGGAAAAAATCCTCACCTAACTTTACTTTAACAACCACCTAAGACCAGAACTCTCAAGTTTAAAGAGGGTAAGGCTGAGGTTCAGAAAGCCACCAAAGAAAGTGCCCAGAAGTAAAAAGAAAAGGAGTACTTGTGGCACCTTTTTGCGAATACAGACTAACACGGCTGTTACTCTGAAACCTGCCCAGAAGTATTGGCAAGACCTGTGCAGAAAGATTCTGATCTGTTTGAAAGAGGGGACCTTTGTGGTACCTATAGTGCAATTAAAGAAGCACTCGGTCCATCTTGTAAAAAGACCGCAAACCTAAAAGCAAAAGATGATACCATATTAACTGACAGGCAAAAACAACTTGACTGATGGATTGAGCATTACAAAGAACTCTACTCAAAGGATGTCATTATCTGTGACGCTGCCTTAGGTGCTACGTTGGCTCTGAGCTGTGCTGCTGTAATGCATCTGGTAAAGATGTGGTATGCTGACAGGAGAGCGTCTCCCGCCAACATAGCGCTGGTGTGAACAGTGCAAAACTTGTTGCTCATGGGTGGAGGTTCACACCCCTGAGCAATGTAAGTTATATTGACTTAGGCTGGAGTGTAGACTTGCCATTAACTGCCATTCCCCAGTGCAGGCCTGGCACCTCAATGACGCGGTCACCAAAGCAGTCATCACCAGCTTCCAACAATGCAAGAGCTGGCCCAAACACCAACTCCTGAAGGTGTAGAGAAGGCTACAGTCAGATCCCCTGCTGCCTTTAGGAGCTCCAGAGGTAGGAAGCTTGCAAGTCACATCTATGCCCATTTCTGAACCTCTTGGGAAGAAAGCCATATACCCCAGGATCTGAAATATGTAAAGATAATTACTCTTGTGATGCTGGGCCAAAAAGGTTTAAGCAACTTGCAGACTAATTGACCCTGATTCAACCTTTAGTGACATATTAGATGTTTTGTGTGTTTACATGTATATTGTTAGAGGTTAACAACATAACCAAACAGTTCCTCTCTGTAGCTGTATTCTGTTAATTCAGAGATCAAAAGGAGATGTTAACATTTAAATGTTTGATACCACGGTCTTAATTTCTCTTTGAAGTGTGTAGCAAATCACCTGCGTATTCTTGGAGATAGGCAATTGTCTTATGTTAATCCATGTAGCTAACTACCAGTGATGCTTAGGAAATAGGCTTTTGAAGTAACCTACTGTTCACCCAAAGACTGGTGCTGTCAAGAGGCTGCAAAAATCTCTATAAACTCTTGTGACCTGATTCTTTCATCTCAGATCTGCTTAAGCTTTATCTGGGGGAAATTTGAGTCGTAAGACTAAGATCTCCAGTCCCATCTGGAGTTTTTATTTCAGATGACAAAATTCAGTATCTGCCATTGTTTGCAGTGTTGGTGTAGTCATATTGATCCCATGATGTGAGATACAAGGCACGTGAGGTAATATCTTTTATTGGAGCAACTTCATTTAGACACTATTAGGATGGCTCTCTTTTTTCTGTTTAATGAAGCAAATAAGTTCTGATGATAAAGAAGAAGATTCAGACAATCCCTCATTAACTCAATATGCTAGGTCTTCACATGACACTACTTCAGCCATCTCCATGCATCAGTATTGGATTTCCACTTCCTTAAAACCACTCTCGCAGAACTTGATCTTGCAAGGTGCTGAGAAACTGCAGTTTTCACTAACTTAAATGAGACCAAGCCTTAGACTGGGGTTCCCAAACTTGATTCACCGCTTGTTCAGGGTAAACCCCGACAGGCCGCGAGATGCTTTGTTTACCTGAGTGTCCGCAAGTACAGGTGCTTGCAGCTCCCAGTTGCCTGTCAAAGTCAGATTCAGGATTCACATAATTTGTCAGACCACTCTGTTTATTAGTAAAGCGCTTTGCTAGTGCACCCAGGTATGTGAGCCCCTCGCTGAGGCTCAAGCTAACTTATTTATACAGATAAGCCAAAGCCAATTTAACATGAGACAAAAAAAAGCAGAAACTGAGAAATATACATACATATCTTATTTGCATACTAACGTTTACCAATCTCCTAGCTCAGTAGGAGCTCTAAGTTAATTAGTTTGAGGACCTATTGTCTCACACTCCTTAATGTTTCTCTTCCTGACAACTATATTTCAACCAACCCTTCAAGTAGCATTTCTTTAATGAATTATAATTTCAGTAAAAAGAAAAGGAGTACTTGTGGCACCTTAGAGACTAACCAATTTATTTGAGCATGTGCTGTAGCTCACGAAAGCTCATGCTCAAATAAATTGGTTAGTCTCTAAGGTGCCACAAGTACTCCTTTTCTTTTTGCGAATACAGACTAACACGGCTGTTATACTGAAATTATAGATTTCAGAGTAATTCATTCTACTTTCACATGCCGCAGTTCACTGTTCCCAGGCAATGGGAGTTGCAGGAAGCAGCGGCCCGACACGTGCCACTTCCTGAAGCTCCCATTGGCCAAGAACAGTGAACTGCAGCATATGAAAGTAGAATGAATTATACTGTGGACACTCAGGTAAGCAAAGCATCTCGCAACCTGCCAGGGGCTTAACCTGAACAAGCGGTGAACTAATTTTGGGAACACCTGCCTTATACCAAGCCCTTAACCAGCAATGGTTATGTTTTTAGCTGCATTAAGTGTGGAAAAAAGTATTAAAGAACAACTAGACAAAGATGTTTGTTTATACTCCTATATTTTATGTATAACCATAATCACATCAGACCAGAATACCTTAATTCTGTGATATGTCCATTAATAATAATTGGGATATCTCCTTATCTATCACCCATCTAGAAAATAGCATCCTCTCTCAACCCACATGTATTCCAGAGTCCAATCACTTATTTGCATTATTTTGAACTACATCAATTTCATTTTTAGTCTTGGGTCACCCTCAAGTAACATATAAGATCTAGACATTGTTTTTCACTGAACTTTTTATTAAATTCATCATCTTATCTTGTTTTAAAAGACTGATAGGCTAAGTCTCCAAAGCCCCAGGGATCCTGGTTAGGATTTCTATGTTCAGTGTATACACAATCAATTTAAAACAACACTAATGAAAATACACATTCAAATATTAAATCTGTTTGCTTCAAGGAGACATTTGATTTAAGCAGCAGCAATGTTTTCTGCCGTTATTTAGTCAAAGATGGCCCCATGAGCCGCATTAACAGCACAGGCTTTGAGGCCACCAAAGATGAATATTAGCTTTTGTTTACAAAAGAAAGTTTCTAGTAAATACAGCTGTGAAAATGTAAACCAATGCAAGTTAATTATAAGAGCTTAATGGAACAAGTAGCTGGACTATTTCTGCAGTAGGAGGGTGTGGAGGACCAAAACATCTCCCACTCCACAGACACTCACCATATATAATGTGAGTCAGTTATGTTTAGAGTAGATTCCAAAGAGCCTTCCCATTAACTGTCCCCAGAATGTTTAGCCTGGCCTTGTGCATGCAATTGTGATCCTGGTGGATCTGTTATGGCTGTGGAGTGGGAATATGGTGAAATGCTGTTTTGCAGTGCCTCCCTCCCCCCAAAATATGTTAAGGCTAGCTCTGCTTATTAAAATTTTCAGCCCTCTCTGAGTCTGGGAGTAAACAGGCTGCTAGATGGCCGCCACACACAGGTATACTATTTTTATTGCTGCAAGGAGAACTCTGCTTCTACATTCCTCACCATTGCTGTTTGGAGCACATGAGGGATATATCACTTAATCCCTGTGCCTTTCTTCAGCCACTTGAATATTATATGAGGAGAAAAAATAAAAGAGGAAGGGCCAAAATACCAACTGCTACAGTGAATGGAAATTCTGCAGCTCCTGGAGTCCACTTCTCTCTGCCAGGGCCTGGCTGCCCAGCCTCACCTTGAAATTTAGGAGGGATCTGGAGCCTTGCTCCCCATTCTGCCCCACAGGCAGAGGCTATTAGCATCTTAAACTTTTTTTAAGTTACAGTATATCACACTTTTACTGCAATGCACAGTATTTATTTTATCATTAAGGCATTGGATTTTTATTAATATTTTGTAGATGCAGCTGGAAATGTGTGTGAATTTTAAATAAATTTAAGTAAGCAAGAGAGAAGATATAAAACTAAACCCACATTTACAAAGGTTTCTTCAGAAGTGATCCATATATGACATACTACAGGTACAAAATCCTGGAAGAATGCAGGACCCACAGGAGTACAAGATAGGTAGATCTCATGTAGTTTTGGGTTTACTTGTATTGGTATACTTGAGATAAAACTATAAAATAGGATAAAACCAAGCAAAGGGAAATTTAGGTTGAGCATTGGGAAAAATTCTAAAAAGTAATGTTAGACTGAGAAATAGTCTCCCGGAAGAAACAAGGAGCACTAGGACAGACATTTATAAATAGTGTGATCCCTTCTTTCAACACCAGTGTCCCACTGTTAACATCAACTTTGCCAAATAGTAGCAGAATTGTGGAGTCTTACAGGACAATTTCCCAGTGGAGGAGAAATCAATGGCAGAGTCTGGGTATATTCCAAATGTAACTTGCTTTATTTGCATCTGCACACTAGTTTTGTAACAGGTAATTACAAACAGCATGCAGGCAATCAATCCCTTCTTCTCAGCCCAACCCCACTCAGCTTCCCAAGAAGCTAGTCTATCTCAGGAAATGCCTCCACCCATAAAAAATACAGCAGAGTGAACTCTCCATTGTCTGCCACAGCATCTCTCAAAGGACTACTGCACTGCAACACTAACACCACAGTACTTAGTCAAAGACTCACTCTTGTTTACATAAGAAACATTTCTTACACTGTGTAACAGCACCACCTAGTGACTAAAACAATGAGGAGTCCTTGTGGCACCTTAGAGACTAAGAAATGTATTTGGGCACAAGCTCTTGTGGCTATAACCCACTTCATCAGCTGTATGGAGTGGAAAAAATACAATAGGCAGGTATAAATAAACAGTACATGAGTTGTGGGTTATAGCCCACAAAAGCTTATGCCCAAATAAATTTTAGTCTCTAAGGCAGGGGTGGGCAAACTTTTTGGCCAGAGGGCCACATCAGGGTTCTGAAATTGTATAGAGGGCCCAAATAGCCTGGCCACCACCCCCTCCTACTTCCTGCCCCCCTCAGAATCCCTGACCTATCCAACCTCCCCTGCTCCTTGTCCCCGAACACCCTCTCCCGGGAACACCCGCCCCTAACCGCCCCCCCGCAGACCCTACCCCTTATTCCACCCCCACACCTCCTGGGACTCCCATGCCTATCCAACCCCCGCCCCCTCTCCCCCATTCCCTGTCCCCTGATGTGGGCCGCGGACCATAGTTTGCCCACCTCTGCTCTCAGGTGCCACAAGGACTCCTCGTTGTTTTTGCTGATACAGACTAACATGGCTACCCCTCTGAAACCTGTCACCTAGTGACTGCTACCAGTCATAGAATAGGCAACCTTATGATGTAGCACCACAGCAAGTGAACTAAAACTAATGGTTCCCCCTATTTTTTTTAAATCAAAAAGTGTATTAAAAAACTCATTGCTTCAAAATAATTTGTGTGCTATTTAACTGGACCTTTGCACATACAGTATGAAGTTAATAAAATATTTCCATTTTACATTACCACATGCCATTGCGTATATACGTATAACACTAATAGACTGTTTGGGAAGGATGACACTCACTCATTCTTAACAAGAAGTTACTGGGATGCCAGGTGAAACAGGATGGAGTTTACTCAGTACCATTCTCAGCTACCTGACCAGGAAAAGTAACTAGAAAACCTGCAAAAGCTCATAAATAGTAGCTCCTGACAGCCGACAGATAATATCCAGATTCCCAAACTGACCCAATCACTAGTAGCGAAGAGACAAAAAGCTGAAATCTATTAACATTAGGAGTATCCCATGACTCTCAGTTCAAGAGGCAGTATATTCCCCACCACCACTGCCTTAGAGCCTTAAAAAAAAAAAAAAAAAGTCATTTCAGAGAATCTGTCAGCATATTCTCAAACTACACTGTTTTAGGAGGCTTTGGTATGGACATATTCAGAGACAAACAGTCATCCCTTTAAACAGCAATATTTTTTTAGGCAGCTCTCCAAGTGCACATATCTGCTCTATTTCAAAGGCTGCTTAATGAAATGGACCAAATGGGCTTTTTACATTTTGATTTCCAATTGATAGGCAATTTGCTCCAGAATTTTATGAGCAGACTAGTAAACCATTTGCTAAATTAGGGCTCAACCTTGTTTCCATTCAAGTCAGCATCAGTTTTTGCCACTGACTTCAATGAGAGATGTCTGCTGAAATAACTAACTTAGATCTGAAAAACTGTTCTCTTACAACAGAAAATTAAATTATAACCTGATTTCTATTTCGCAAACAACATAAACAGAGGTATATAAATCAGAAACTGTTCAACATAACATATATTCAGAGCAACACCTGAACAAGAGGCCTGGTTTTCAAAAGGTCCACACTGCTAGCAGCCTCACTGCTATCCGTGGGACCTTCTAGATGCTTAGGCTTTTTGAGATCAGACCTCTTGCTTACATGCCGAAATAAAGATTTAGACACCCATTTTTGAAAATCTTACCTACTGTAATTTAAGGAGGGAATGTAGAACTGGACAGTAAGAAGACTCATTAAAAAGGGGGAGGGGAAGGAATTCAGAGGTAGTTTCTTTTAAAAAGTGTCTTTAACAAGAAAAATAAGGGAAGATTGACAATTAGGAAGTAGGAACTTCCAAAACATAAAATTTTGATAAGGAACAGGTAAGGGAATGTAAACCAGTGGATCCAGAGAACACACATCCAGGATTAAGCTCATTAGCTAATAGCCTAATTGAACCACTGACTATTTTTTAAAAAGTCCTGGAGAACAAAGGATTTTTCAAAAGACTGAAGAGGAAGTGGTGTGAAACTTTTGAGGAGAGAAAGTGATCCAAGTCGTTACCCTCCACAAAGTTCTCTCTCAATCCCTCAAAGTAACATGAAACATACTTAAAACATGATAAAAATCTGAATTTCTATATGATTAGAGTCAAAAATACTAAAAGTAGGTTAGCTTCCTTAAGAACAAGTCTTCCCAGACACAATTGCTTTTTTTAATTTAAGAGAGTGTGTGGTGGCAGCACAGATTTCACGTATTTTGCTTTTAGTAAAGTATGTGGTAGATCTCATGACATTTGACTCAAAATTAAATCAAATTGATTAGGACACACATTACCACATGGATTGAAAATGGCTGAAGGACTGTAAATAAAAGGTAATAACAGGCAGAGTTGTGGAGAGGAGCAGAGCAGTACAAGAATAAGCCTTAGGATCTTCTCTGTGCCCCAGAAAGGGCCATTCTAACAACTTTGGTAGCCTGGATAGAGCTAACAAGCCCCACCTACTACCAGGAGTCAGCTGTAATTACTCAGCATCTTTATAGAGGGTTCTAGGCCCAGCTTCACAAAGGGATGTAGGCATCATGATGCTGAGCACAACACCTGACTTTTACATGTCTAGAAAAATCACTGGAACAATGTGATCCACAAAGCCTGAGTTAAGTGCCCAGGCTCCCTATAGAATGAATAGGGAGAGACACATTTTAGACTATAATCCAAAAAGGCCAGCATAGGAGGCAGGGAGCTGCCTAAACTAGTCAATGGGAGATGCCAATGACAGGGGGTGTGTCCTAAGACCCACCCCTCTCATGAAGATCAGTGCTTAAATCTGTGCTGTAGGGAGATGCCTATCTTTGCTAGCCATCCACATCCAGGAACTCCTCTCCTGGAGACAAACAGCTTAGGCACCTTATGCTCAAATAAATTGGTTATTTTATACCTATATATATAAGCTTAGGCACCTTATACTCAAATAAATAAAAATATATATATACACACACACACACACACACATACACACACACCCCTATATATCTAAGGTGCCACTAGTACTCCTTTTCTTTTAGGCACCTAGGGTATTTCTTGCAATGAATTAGGCAGACCTTTATCTCCATATAAAATGGTCAGGGAGAGCAGAACCTCTTTTATAACCTTTAGAGCAGTGGTTAGGGTACTCACCTGGGATGTGGGAGACCCACAGTTCAAGTCACTCCTCTGCCTGAGAAGGGATTTGAACAGGAATTGCCACAGCTCAGGTAAGTGCTTTAACTGCTGAACTGTAGAGTGATTCTCACTCTCTGTAGCCTAATGACTATTTAATTATTAAATGACTTAACTGAAATAGAACAACTTCAATAGGAGAAACAGAGGGACCCACATCAGAATATCCCACAATCTAGTAATTAAAGCACGGCAGATCCCAGTTTAAATTCCCTCTCTTCATAAGCAAAGTACCTTTATGAATCTGGGCCCCCTAAACTAGTTATAGTAGCTAAGTAGAAGAACTCTGCACTCCTATGCAAAAGATTAGAAACTGCCCTTCATATTTGCGTCAGGAAGGAGAAATTAAAGAGAGCTAGAATGGTTAGAAAATATGAGCAGAAAAGTTTATCAAGCTTGGAAAATAAAATACAAGCTAATATTTCTGAAGAAAAATAATCCAGAAGTCATTCAAAACAGCAGGAGAAACGTGGAAAGAGGAAAGCTAAAAAGGCCAGGAGCTATTTCAGACACATAACTATCTGTTCAGAATGCAATTTAGAAAGAAAGAAAGGCAATGCCATTTTGGGGACCTTGACTAAGACTAAATGGAGCCATGTTTTTGCTTTGGCCATGATCTGGATGAAACTGGGACATGCCCAGGAGCAAGTGGTCAGAAGGGTAATCTAGGCCTTAATGCAGATGCTCTTTGGAGAAGACATCCTCATTGTCCAGTAAGAGTTTGCAAGTGTAGTAGTGCTGTGAAGACAGAACACTGGTTTACTTTAACAGCCACATTTCTCTTCCTCCACCCAACCACATTTCTTTAAGTACAGTTCCTTGCATAAGACTGATATTCCCTGCCCTCCCTTATAAAATGTTAAAGTCAGACAAGAACTGAGCAATGCTAATGTGGTCTTTTATTCAGTTCAAATTAAAAAAAATAAAAATCTTTAAATACAGACCCTGCTAATTTCAGTCTCTTATGCCTCTCCCTTTTCCAGAGGTGCTGTCTTTTAGTTGCTGCGGGGAGTGCTTGACTCCTGCTTTGCTCCAAGCTCTTGCCTCTTCCCACCCACCCCCACCTTTCTGCCCCCCACTCCTATTCCTCTAGCACTTCTTGAACACCCCTGAACAGCTGATCACAGTCAGTGTGAGGCACCTAGAGGGAGAAGGAGGAGCTGATGGGTGAGGCCCACTGGGGGGTGGGAGGTACGGGGGGAGAGGGAGCTGGTTGGGGGCACTGCTGGTAGGTGCGGAGCAGCCACTATTTTTCCCCCCCATGGGTGCTCCAGCCCCAAAGCATCCAGGGAGTCTGTGCCTATATCATTTTCCAAGCTCATATAGTGCATTTCCAACATATTTCTCAGTGGTGTAAATAATCCTTGTAGTCTTTGGAATTTAGCTTTGAATTCCTCTATTTCCCTACTCATTTGTGTGTGATCAGCAAGATAAATAGATGGAAGAATTTGGCAAGTTTTATCTAATTCAGTTTGGAGAGAAGTTTAGTTAGACTACCTGTCTTTTGTTTTATTAAAAAAAGGTGTTTGTGTGCTCAAGGAAGTCAAGATAGACTTTCATGCAACAAATAAGCATGGTCATGAATATAGACCACTTTTAAATTTGTTGTCCAAATATTTAATAACTTAGTTTGTAAACATACAAAAATGCATGGTATAGAAATCTGTATTAAAATGGAAAGTAATATTAAAGACAAGATGTGATTCTTTATTCTGCTACAAATCTGGTTCTACACAGGCACAACAGTAAAAAGTTGCTTTTGTCTAACTTGCCAGTATCACTATTCCACACAATTCAATTTCTAAAACAATTTGAGTATTTAATTGCTCCATTGTTTAATGCTGTAATTCTTACAGATGACTGAATAAAACATCTGAGATTTACCTCAACAGCCAACTCTCAGTCACCATCTATTTAAAACAATATAAATCAAAAAGGTGTTCACTGAGATTTATCAGAACAGTCATACCAGACACAGGCTTCTGGGGTTCTTCTAACAAATTTCAATATCCTGGCATGCAGGGATGTTTCACAAAGTATTCATTAATGTTTCTGGCATTATTGTCTCAGGTTGCCATAATGTGACAGTTTTAGACTCTGACTTTAAGGCCACAAGGGACAAATCATGATCTATTCTGACCTGCACACTGCAGAACATAGAACTTCACCCACCAACTCCTGAAATATAACCCCTCAACTAAGGCTGAGTTTCTGAAGTCCTCAAATCATGGTTTAAACACTTCAAGTTATAGAGAATTCACCATTTACACTAGTTTAAAACTGTAAGTGGCCCATGCTGCAGAGGAAGGTGAAAAAACACCAGGGTCTGTGTCAATCTGACCCAGGGGGAAATTCCTTTCCAACTGCAAATATGGCAATCAATTAGACCCTGCATTTGTGGGCAAGACCCACCAGTCAGATACCTGGGAAAGAATTCCCTGTAATAACTGGGAGCCCCCCCCTTCTAGTGTCCCAAATCCAGCTGTTGGGGATTTTTGCTACTGGCAAAATGGGCCACATGCCATTGCAGGCAATCCTATCATACCATCCCCTCCATAAACTTATCAAGCTCAGCCTTGAAGCCTGTTAAGTTTTTTGCCCCCACTGCTCCTCTTGGAAGGCTATTCCAGAACTTTACTCCAGTGATGGTTAGAAACCTTCGCCTAATTTTGAGCCTAAAGTTGTTGGCCAGTTGATATGCATTTGTTCTTGTGCTTAACTGAAATAACTCCTCTCCCTCCCTGGTACTGACCCCTGCAATATACTTAGAGCAATCATATCTCCCCTCAGCCTTCTTTTGGTTAAGCTAAACAAGCCAAGCTCTGAGTCTCCTCTGATAAAGCAGATTTTCCATTCCTCTGATCATCCTAGTAGCCCTTCTCTGCACCTCTTCCAGTTTGAACTCATCTCTTCCTTAAAGATAGGAGACCAGAATTGCACATGGTATTCCCAATGTTTCACCAGTGCCTTGTATAATGGTACGAACATTTCCCCGTCTCTACTGGGAATAGGGTTACTGCAAATTGCTCCAACTGCACAGGTCTGCCAGTCTTCACTTGGAGAAGCTGCTATTAATGCTAGTTTAATGTTGCTGGACAAAAAGGCATCAATAACCAAAGCATCTTTTCTCCACTCATGTTCCAATATCAGCACAAACATTATCAGCTACACAAAGTCTGACTAGAGTCTGTAACAGCAATTTAAGTATCAAGTGTCACCCCAAAATTTGTGGTTCATCTGGTTACTTGTTTTTATTTTACTTTTGTCACCTATGCACATGTTTAACAACGGTCCCCAAAACTCTTAAATGCAGTCACCTAAAACACAAAACAATAGGCTTCAATTACAAACACCAATGTAAGCTCTTCTAGAAATCCTTCAACTGACCATGTGATGAGACTCTGTACCAACCATCTCCCTGAAGGCTCATAAAAAGTGGACTTTGGGGTATGCCCAGGCTGACAAACCCAGGCTCTGGAAGAATGAGGAAGGAAGTACATTCTAGAGGCCAGGCCCTCTCCCAGAGAATATTCTGCAAGCAGCCGCCTCTCATTTTCAGATCAATTAAGTGCCACTTGCACATGCCTACTGATCTGAACTGCACAGATAGTCTCTCAAGTAAGGTTCCAGGTCCCAAACTATTTAGTTTGAAAGGTTAAACCCATCACCTTGCAGTTCATCTGGAATCCAGTGCAACTCTGAGTATTGGTGCTGTGCTCCCTGCACTATGCTCAAAGGAGCAGACACACTCTGCACAACCTTGAGTTTGAATGGTTCCAGAGTGTACCCACAACATGGACTGCATTACAATCATATTGTCCTGAGGTGACAAAAGGAAAGGATGATGATAGCAAAAGCTGCATCAGAAGAAGAGCTTGAACTCTTCTAGCCACTTCTAGATTTAAAAAACAAAAAAACCACCTTTTGGCACTGCTACTTGATCTTTTAAAAGCAGCTCTTGTTCCAACCACCTTCAATATTGTGAAACTAGGTCAAATGGTGGATGCAACCCCTCTTTCAGTAGCACATACATGACTGTTGCCAATTTTTTCCCCATTGCTTTCAGCCTATTTTCATCTGGTCTTATTATCAAGACTAAGCCTCAGTCCGGTAACCCTCACCCATTCGGTTTTCATACAGGACTTATTTGCTCCATTGCACAAGCAAAGCATGATCTGATTTGAATACCTGCAGCATTCTCATTACATATCAGAATATTTTGTTTTCCGTATGTCTAATTCCATTTAGTTGTAATCTTCCATTTTAAATTATTCTGTTTATATGAAGACGTTCCAAAATGGAAAGCTGGATTATTCCATATTTGAAGTTACCCTCATTCTTGATCACAGATGGCCACTAAGTCAGAATCTTACTGCTGACTGACCAGGACAACTAGTCTCTGGACAGACAGCAATGCAGTCCTGTGGACTCCTACCAGAAAGAGTACTGCAGCTCAAAGAGTCTGTCGGACTCTTAATAATGTTGCATGTGATTTGTTTAGTTGAGGCTGACCTTAAGTTTCCATTTCTTGACTTGAAATTTCCAGTTCAGAAGACCAAGTGATGCAACTGCATCAAGCTTCCAGTTTAATTAGGAAACAAAATCTGCTGATCAGAATAGTAAGTACATGCCACAAGTTTAAAGTTGAATTTACTACAGAACATACATGAGCAACAAAATAATGTGCTATCAACTGTATTTATGTGCTGCAAACATATTTAACACACATTCACTTTTTTTAAATGTAAACTTACCTATAAGTTCTGCTTAGTCAATGTTAACTTCCCTGCACAGAACTAAGATTTTAGACTCTGTTACTAGAGATATTTTCCTACAATAAGAGACGGTAAATCCAGATTTATGGAAATATTTCAGTGATACTACTCTTTTATTAATAGAATGATGAAGATGTTCTCCAATAATTAACAAAAGGGAGTAAAAATCAGGCTTCTAACCTACTTGATACAACTGGAATTTGTCAGTTTGATGACACTACTCATGGCTAACAATATGCTTGCTGACTGTAATTTTATGTACTCTACGTAGATAATGATATAATTGATTCCATGTGCACACCAATGGCATCATTGATTTTATAGAGAAAAGTGTAAACATAGGGTTTACACTTCTTCCAGTAGTCTCCTCAGTTAGCATTTTCATGGGTGTTTCCACATGGCCGAGTTTATATACAGTATGTAGCTTCTGCTGTTGAACAGTAGGAAAAGTCTGAGGTTGTTACATAGCTAAGGATATGTCACAATGTTCTGCCTGAATAGAGCTAAATACACTTTTACTCGGATTACCACCTTGCAAGAGTTTGTTCTTTCATATATTTAGAACAAAAAGTTACATAAATAAAAAAAGCTTTCAGTGTGATCCAAAAAAAGAGGAAGATATTGAAAAATATTCTTGACAGGACCATGAGAATACATACCTTACTTAAACATTGACACTTAATTACTTGTGCAAGATAGGAAGGCTTATTTGGATCAAGTAAAGTGTGTCTTTTAAGTATTTAAACAGTTTTGCTCAAACTGTTTCAAGAACAGCTGCCATTTCCTTGAAATGTCTGAAGAAGTCCTGAAAAAGAAGAGGCAATATTAAACTGCACTTTAACAATTTGCATTGTAGTTAAAGCCAACAGCTTCTTGTTGGAATTTTTTCCCTATGTTTACAAATAGCACCCAAGATTATAGTATCTAAAATATGAGAACTTTATTCCAGTTTGCTTTATGCATTAGTCAGCACTTTGTGTAAAGTCACTTTCATTATAGTCTGATGCCATATTTGTGTGGTTTTGTCTTATGCCTTTGGAAACAGGAGAGAAAAAAAATGTTTTAGAAGTGGGAAAATGTGGTTGTAAGACCACAGAAATTGATAGGAGTAATACCTGAAAGTATTTTTATTCCCAGTTTGAAATAACCTCGATATTCAGTTTACAGTGTCCCTTTCACATAGCAATTGAACAGCAATATATTAAATAGTTTCCAATCTACAGAGTTGAGACTCGAGCAGATCTAGATTCAGAAAAATCACCAGTCATCCCTTGCCTTTTTAATACATTTTTCACTAAAGGGATTTATTGATAGTTAGCCTTGTAGAAGTTTAGTTTAAAAACAAAGGAGATGTAATGACCCTTTAATATAACTGAACTGATAGCTAAACAAAAGCTCTCACCACCACCACCCAGGTTTTCAGCTATAGGCAAAGGAATTAAGGACCACTATGATAAGATTGCAGTGGGGGGGGGGGGGAGGAAGGAGGAGAATAGTAAAATTGTACTGGGGTGCAGGTATGCTGTGACTGAACAGAAGATATGGCAATAGAAGAACACAGTGGGGCACCAGAGCTGGAACATTTCAGGGGGGAGGGAATCCACCAATAAACCAAAATAAAACCTTCCTTTAATGGCTGTTACAGTAGGTCCACAAATGCCAGCAAAAAGGAGCGTACAACATTTTATATGAAGAGCCAAGATTTTTCAGCCTTAGAGGAATAGAATCAACTTGACGACTAGTCATTTAAAAACAATGTTTCAGGTATTACACCTCCCCAGAGAACCCCAGCCAATTTTTGTGGCTTTGCAGCCATATTTTTTTACTACTCTGTTACTTGGTTGTTGCATGAAAGACTCACACAAATCAAGAAAGAGAATGTGACTGACTACCTGATTATATGGGAGACCACAGTGAAACCAACTACACAAAGTAAACACCCCCTCCCCTTGGATTTTTTTTCATTTATAGCACTAGTAACATCCTCCTACCTCAGAGTGAAGTGCTATTTTTTAAATGGCATTGTTCCTAGTGATTTGTGCGTGTTTACTTTTATAAATGTAAGCCTGTAAAATATAAGCTATATAATCACACTGGGAGGTCGCTCTGTTCAGCATTAGGAAGTCTCTTCCAGCAAGCTCAACCTATTGGTAGTCTACTTTCACCTCTCCACGTTTATTGTGTGGGGAAGGGAGAGCAGCAGCAGCAGAGACTTAATTAGCAGCTGCTGTTTAACTATATAGTCAGAAATGGTTCCAAAAGTTAGTGTACATTCAGCTATGATGATTCAAGTGATTTGGAGATTCGTGTTTATTTTGAAGAAGCTAAGAGAGTTGCACAAATTTTTTTTTTTAAATTGACAATTCCACTTCATGAGGAATATGTACAAATCAGTTATGTTTAAATTTGGGACCGTCTCACCAGATTAAACTCTCTGAAAGAGCAGCTAGCCCTCTGCCTCTTTAAGTACCATAAAAGAACCCAGAAAGCTCTTATTAGGCCCAAGACTAAAGAAATGCAAAACAATTTTTAAAGTTAAGGATTTATCATACATTAGCTCCTTACCCATTTGACCCTGGCCATTTCACATGATCTCACAGAACCCTCCAAACTCCCAGCAATCTGACTTCTGGCACCGGCTATTGCTCTAAGTCAGGGGTTCCCAAACTTGGTTCAGGGCTTGTTCAGGGTAAGCCCCTGACAGGCCATGAGACGCTTTGTTTACCTAAGCGTCTGCAGGTACAGCTACTTGCGGCTCCCAGTGACCGGCCAATGGGAGCTACGGGAAGCGGTGGCCCACCCCACGCCACTTCCCGCAGCTCCCATTGGCCGGGAACGAAGAACCACGGCCACTGGGAGCTGCGAGCAGCTGGTTACCTGAGCATCCACAGGTACAAAGTGTCTCACCGCCTGCCAGGGGCTTACCCTGAACAAGCCACGAACCAAGTTCAGGAACCCCTGCTCTAAGCATTAAGGATTTTTTTTCCTGGAAGTTTGGTTTCAGGCTTTAATTCAAATTTTAGTTTTTAAGGCTGGAGTGGTCCCACAGACCTCTTGAGCTTCAAACACACTCAGTGATTGCAGGACAGGCAGCTGGGTAGCAAACTAGACAGATCATCAAGCGAGTTAACATACTAAGAGATCTAGTAGTCTTTGGTTACAATTTTACTCATTGAAACAGGATAGTTTTGATAAGGGCAAAGCAATTTTAAACTTGGAATTCTTAAGTCAGAGTTCTTATTAAATTAACAATGTTTGGGTTCAGTTGCTTAAGCAAATAGATTTTTAATCTGAACCATATGTAGATGTCTCATCTTTCCATTACCACATATGTAATTAAATGTCTCAAATGTGCTTTCGTAGATGTAAACATTTGCGTATCTATTAAGAAAGTACTGTTGTATGCAACTCTTTTTGAGAGGTAACACTTGTATGAAACTGGATTACAAACCTGGAACTGTGGGATTGTCATTTCAAAAGACCTGCTCATTATCTGGCCCGACGGCTCTGCCACTTTTAGTGTCATTGTAACGTAAGGATACTTAAGAGACCTGCAGCTGTCAGAGCTCACTGCCATTCCCAGTTTCCACTGAATATCTATAATCTGAAGAAAAGAGAGCAACCAAACCGTTTTTGAACACTTCCAATCAAGCCTACTGACACTCAACTATACTATCAGTAATTAAGGCTATGTTTAGTGATGGGTAAAAGTCATGGACAGTAAACAAAAATTCACGGCCAGTGACCTGTCTATGACTTGTACTATATACCCCTGACAAAAAAATTTGTAAAGGGGGGGGGGGGGAGAAGAGAGGAGGAGGTGTGCAGTGTGTGTCCCAGGACACTGGCTGGGGTGGGGTGGGGGGCGCAGTTGGTGGGGCTGGCAAGCTTCTTACCTGGAAGCAGCAACACCAGACTCCCTCAGCTCCTAGGCAGAGCCAGGCAGCTCTGTGCGCTGCCTCCGCCCCGAGTGCCGGTTCTGCAGCTCCCATTGGCCGGGAACTGTGGCCAATGGGAGCAGCGGGGGCAGTGCCTGCAGGCGGTGCACAGAGCTGCCAGGCCACTCCTCCTGAGAGGTGTTGCCAGCTCCAGGGAGCTCACACCCCACTACCTGCCCAGAGCCCTCACCCCCTCCTGCACACTAACACCCAGCCCTGAGTCCCCTCCCACACCTAAACTGCTGCTGCTGCTGGTGGGAGGTGGTGGCCGATGCTGCCCCAGCAGTGGCTGGCCTGAGGGCCACCTGAGCTGTTCAAAAGTCACAGAATCCATGACTAACTTGCAGCCTTATCAGTAATACATTAGCCCACCATCCTCTAGCTCACCCAGAAGCTGTGGGCTTGATGTAGGAGCTATTGAGTAAAATTCTGTGGTCTGTTTATTGCTGGAGGTCAGACTAACAATTCCTTGTGGCCTAAAGCAGTGGTTCTTAACCTTTCCATACTAATGTACCCCTTTTGGGAGATTGATTTGTCTCGTGTACCCCCGAGTTTCACCTCACTTAAAAAGAAAAAAAGACTACCTGCTTAGAAAAATCAGACAAAGGTGTCACAGCACACTATTACAGGAAAAAATGCTTACTTTCTCACTTTTACCATATAATAAAATTCATTGAATATAAATATTGTACTTACATTTCAGTATATAGTATACAGAGCAATATAAACAAGTCATTGCAGGAAGAAATTTTAGTTTGCACTGACTTGCTAGTGCTTTTTATGTAGCGTGTTGTAAAACTAGGCAAATATTTAGATGAGTTGATGTACCCTCTGGAAGATGTCTGCATACTCCCAAGGGTACATGTACCTCCAGTTGAGACATCACTGGCCTCAAATATCTATTAAACTATAGCTAAAACTGCAGAAAATGGAATATAACGTTAAGAAATGTTGGATCATAAAGGGTCACCTACTAGATGCTCTAAACAAGACTAAATTCTTCTCTATCCTGACCCCTTAAATCAGTGGTTCTCAACCAGAGGTACACAGAGGTCTTCCAGGGGGTACATCAACTCATCTAAATATTTTCTTAGTTTTACAACAGGCTACATAAAAAGCAGTAGCAAGTCAATACAAAACTAAAATTTCACACACACGACTTGTTTATACTGCTCTATATACTATACACTGAAATACAAGTACAATGTTTACTGTAAAGAAATCTTCTCCTTGGGCTGCCACCTTGACATGGTGGAGAAGCTTGCGTATACTTAAGACCCTAAGACCGATGCTGTTGGGAGTCCTGTACTTCTAGTAGGGTCACTCTTTGCAGTAAGGTCGAAGGCAAGGTACCAGACAAAGTGCAGCCCAACTCAACACAACCCAGTATAAGACCTCAATGGCAGAGCAGGCAGATGAAGCAGGATCACCTCTCAATGGCTGCAACAGAGGAGAAACCCCTGGTTGTCTCGGACTTCCTTGCCACAAGACACAGGTGCCTCTTCTGCCAAGATTTGTGTGGCTGTTGGTGCACTATGGCTCCCCCAACATTAAACTACTCAAATGCAGGCTTCTCTCACAGGAAGAGCTTCCCCCCACCCCCAATATTTATATTCCAATTTTTTATTTATATAGTTAAAAATGAGAAAAAGCAATTTTTCAGTAATAGTGTGCTGTGACACTTTTGTATTTTTATGTCTGATTTTGTAAGCAAGTAGTTTGTGAGGTGAAACTTGTGGATACTCAAGACAAATCTGACTCCTGAAAGGTATACGGGTAGTCTAGAAAGGTTGAGAGCCACTGCCTTAAATAAACCTGGATCTCAACTGCAGCTCCCCTTCCTCCCCCAAAAAAGTTGTTGTTCTAAAGTACTTTGTAGCCATGCAAACATAGCTTCAAATTACTATATAGAACACAATTTCAGGAAAAAAAGAGGCCCTGGAGAATTCAATAAGTCAGTGGGAGAGGCAAATACATCATCCATTTCTTCTACCGTTCAGTAGCATTTATGGGTCCATTTTCATTTTAAGACTCTACTAGCCAGTCAATACAACCAGGATTTAGGCACAGGTTTCCAGCTTGGCATTAAGCAGTTACATTTCACTTGCCCAGACAACAGGCTTTTTCCTGGCATAGCAGAGATCATCATCCGTCAATAGTCATAATTATAAATTTACAATTGCAAATTTTGGTGAAGTTTGATTTGACTGAAGTTTCGTAGATAAACACAAATTCAAGAAAACACATTTTCAACTGTTTGTTGTTACTTGCTAGGCAATTACTATGAAGTCAGATTGTTATTTGAAAGAGGATTAGATACAGATATTCAAAAGCATGGTTCTGCTGACAACTCCAGGGTTCTAGTATCACTCAAGCTTCACTGATTTTATTTTTGATCCTTAACAAAAAGGGTTAAGGACACGTCTAGGTCTTCACAATTGTGTTGCAATGAAATGTTTCTTCAACAACATAAGCTCCAATAATTTAGCAGATACACATGACTGAAAGGCACTGGCATTAAATCCTAAGGGTTTTTTTTAAATGAACACACACAATCAAAGATTAAGTCCTTAAAGAAGGGCAAGAGCAAAACCTACTTAAGGGTTGCTTATGGTGAGCTCTTAGTGCTCTGTTGTTGTTGTTTGTAAGTATACAAGCAGGAACAGATTTTTCTGCTGCCAGTGCAATTTTTCATGGCAGGAGGATTTTACCCACCCATCTTTAATTGATAAAGAAAATCAGGGTAACATCACTCCTAAGCCCCTGATAAGAGGCACAAGACTGTACTAATGCCTATATGAAACCTTTTTGTTATGGTTGTATTCTTTGTAATCTTCATCAAGGATTTAGGAGCTAGAAGTATTCTTAGCTAACTCTAGACTTTCAGAAACACATGTTGAATTTTTTCAAATACTCAACTTGATCTATTCATGCATTAAAAGAAGCAGAATTACTGTTTTATTTTTGTGCATGAAAGTTCATAACATGACCGTATCAGTTTTATATAAAGATCATGCATAAGTATTAATGTAAGAATTCACATCAGAATGTTTTGCTTAAGTACATGAATGTCAGAGCCTTATTGTGCTATACACTAAGTAAAATGTTAAACTCATGGAAGTTAAAATATTAAAGCTCCATTTTAACTCACTAACAACGATGAGAAGCGTAGTTTGAACAGACTGTCACTTGTATGAATAAGCAGACACACTTTTTTTTTGTAATTAAAAGTGCCAAGTGTGTTTAGTGCCAGTCACTTCTTTCAAGGTATAAAACCTATATACAACTTTAAGTAGAAATCTATGTTGTCAGAATGAAAATGCAGTATTAATGGAAGTCTTCTAAACTTGTTAGAAAAATATTGAACCACCTAGCTCTATATGTTTAAGTATTTGTAAGTGTTAAGGGGAAAGTAGTATTAGCCAGGTCTAATCACAATGGGCAGGCATCCAACAGTCCATTAAATATATTGTTTGCCACTTTTGCAGCAGCATCCACCATGAAGTAAGCATTTTTGGAAAGTTAATGCGATTGAATCAGAAGTCTGAGCTAGTTACCTGTCCCACTGTTGCCATATTTCTAGCATCTTCTGACATAATGATAGATTTGCCCTGTTCTTTCCATATATGGCGAATAACCTGAACTGCATGTTTTGGCAGCATTCTGATTACATTACCCAGACCAGTGGAGAGTTCTTCTGCAGAGAGGTTGTTTTTGGCTGCTGTGCTGTAGATAAATTTAAAACAAACAATTTGTAGGTTTTTGTAAGAGTGATGTTCAAGAAATCCAGGGTTTTTTTAAAATAGGCAAACATTTCCATTAGTGTTCTGTTCATGAATATTATTTTACATAGTAATTGTGTAATGCAACCTACATACTCTTTTCGCAAAGGATTTTACTTAATTTCCCCCAAAGTAAACTGTGCTAAGAATTTGCATGCAAGGTCCCCACAAGGGAGCAACTTCCTTTTATTTATGTATACCCCATCTATTTAATATTCATAAATATTCTAAGTGGAAAAACAGATTAGCTTCTGATTTATGAATTTAAAAAATTGAGTTAATACAAGTTTGCAAGCCCCTTTAGATCCTCTCAAGTACTCAAAGTCAAAATTTTCTGGCTCCTCAGCCTTAATTTATACCTTTCCACCTTTTATAGCCCCCCCCCCCTTTTTTATTCTTTAAAGAAAGAATAAAAATTAAGAGGTATAGGCAGGATGGGTTCTGGCTTACCTGAATAAAAAGGAAACAACATTAATTATCTTTGCTAGGTCAGCAACATTCATTTCAACTCCAGCTGTTTGAAATCTCTAGAAACACAAACAAATGTAAGTCTTAGAAACATTCTGTAATTCACGTGACGTTATATACAATGAATGTAAGTGATTTGCTTTTGGATGACCACTAATCATAACTTACCTGGCATAGTTCTACTGTATTTACACCTGGGATCTGACAGTGAAGATGCTGAATAATTCGCTCACACTACAAAGAAAAAGTTACATGGACAATAACTAGTGAAATTATTAAAATATCATGCTTTAAAAATATCTGTACAGAGGGTGTACACCTAGAGTCATGTGGTTTCAATACACAGTGGCCAAGCGAAGAAGCCTATTGTGGCAATATACAAATAGTGTGCTACACCACTTTACACATATACTAGGTGAAGAGGAAAAGGATGTATTAAGTCAGTGGCTGCTGCTAAAACTACATTTAAATACCATCAAACCCACAAGAGTGGAAAAAAAAAAAAATGTTCAAACCACTAGCCTACCTGCTTTGCACTGCTTACAACACAGCTGCAACTAGTGATACAATTCAGCACTAAGGGTGCATTTTCCAATGATTTAATAGAAAACATGAAAGGGATTGTTTGCCAGCCTTGCTGTTCCAGTGTGTACTACTCAAAAGCAAAATCAGTATTTTCTAAAAATACAAAATTGGCTTAGTCTCACTAATCACTAGAGGATGTGGTCCACTAAGGCAAAGGTGGGGGACATTACTATTACCCTATCAGGGAAATTTGCACTCGAACAGCTAGTAACATAACCATCACTTCAAACATTTTACAATACACAAAAGCATAAAAGCTAAATATAGAAATATTACTTACTAGCTCAGCAAATAGATCCTTAGGTATTAGTTTAATAATATCAGCAGTACTACCAAAATCTAAAAAAAAAAAAAAAAAAAAAATTAGCTGTGTGCCCTTAAATAAAAAAAAAAAAAAATCCTCTCAGCTCATGGGAAGGCTCTCAGCTCAACCCCTCCACACGGACAGTGTCTGCATTTTAAACAAAATCTTTGGTCAAGATCCAGGAGTTTATTGCCAGATTTCTGCTTCATGAACAAAAACTAAACCTATTAAAAATACCTAATGACCACATTAAAGGTAAATATTAATCACAATTGAATCCATAGAGACATAGATTTTAAGGTCAGAAAGAACCATTATGATCTCTAGACTGACTTCCTGCATAACTCTCAGAACATTATCTGGTATTTCTACATTAAGTCAATATCTTATATTTGAGCTACAGCACTTTTTTTTTTTTTTTTTTTTAAAGTCAGTCCTAATTGAAAGACTTCAAGTGACTGAGAATCACCTCCCCAGATAAGTTGTTCTAAGGGTTAGTTACACTCACTGTTAAAAGACAAGGATGACTTGTGGCACCTTAGAGACTAACAAATTTATTAGAGCATAAGCTTTCGTGAGCTACAGCTCACTTCATTGGATGCATACAGTGGAAAAATATAGTGGGGAGATTTTATATACACAGAGAACATGAAACAATGGGTGTTACCATACAGACTGTAACAGGAGTCAGGTTTCAGAGTAACAGCCATGTTAGTCTGTATTCGCAAAAAGAAAAGGAGTACTTGTGGCACCTTAGAGACTAACCAATTTATTTGAGCATAAACTTTCGTGAGCTACCCTCTGATGAAGTGAACTGTAGCTCACGAAAGCTTATGCTCAAATAAATTGGTTAGTCTCTAAGGTGCCACAAGTACTCCTTTTCTTTTTGTAACAAGAGTGACCAGGAAAGGTGAGCTAGGATGGGTGGGAACCTTTTGGAGTGATAATCAAGGTGGGCCATTTCCAGCACTTTACAAGAACAGTAGGAGGGGAAATAAACAAGGAGAAATAGCTTTACTTTGTGTAATGACACATCCACTCCCAGTCTTTATTCAAGCCTAAATTAATTGTATCCAGTTTGCAACCTAATTCCAATTCAGCAGTCTCTCCTTAGAGTCTGTTTTTTTGTTGAAGAATTGCCACTTTTAGCTCTATAATCGAGTGACCAAAGAGACTGAAGTGTTCTCAGACTGGTTTTTGAATATTATAATTCTTGACATCTGATTTGTGTACATTTATTCTTTTACGTAGAGACTGTCCAGTTTGGCCAATGTACATGGCAGAGGGGCATTGCTGGCACATGATGGCATATATCACATTGGTAGATGTGCAGGTGAACGAGTCTCTGATAGTGTGGCTG
This sequence comes from Lepidochelys kempii, assembly GCF_965140285.1. Lineage (NCBI taxonomy): Eukaryota > Metazoa > Chordata > Testudines > Cheloniidae > Lepidochelys > Lepidochelys kempii. The sequence goes on from NC_136380.1 coordinate 80,493,114, forward strand.
ATGTGATTAGGCCCTATGATGGAAACCCTATCCTGGAAACCTACTGACCACTATACTTACCTATATGCCTCTAGCTTTCATCCAGATCACACCACACGATCCATTGTCTACAGCCAAGCTCCAGGATACAACCACATTTGCTCCAAACCCTCAGACAGAGACAAACACCTACAAGATCTCTATCTTACAACTACAATACCCACTTGCTGAAGTGAAGAAACAGATGGACAGAGCCAGAAGAGTACCCAGAAGTTACGTACTACAAGCCAGGCCCAACAAAGAAAATAACAGAACGCCACTAGCCATCACCTTCAGCACCCAACTAAAACCTCTCCAACGCATCATCAAGGATCTACAACCTATCCTGAAGGACGACCCATCACTCTCACAAATCTCGAGAGACAGACCAGTCCTTGCTTACAGACAGCCCCCCAACCTGAAGCAAATACTCACCAGCAACCACACACCACACAACAAAAATACTAATCCATGAACCTATCCTTGCAACAAAGCCCACTGCCAACTGTGTCAACGTATCTATTCAGGGGACACCATCATAGGGCCTAATCACATCAACCACACTACCAGAGGCTCGTTCACCTGCACCTCTACCAATATGATACATGCCATCATGTGCCAGCAATGCCGCTCTGCCATGTACATTGGCCAAACTGGACAGTCTCTATGTAAAAGAATAAATGGACACAAATCAGACATCAGGAATTATAATGTTCAAAAACCAGTCGGAGAACACTTCAATCTCTTTGGTCACTCGATTACAGACCTAAAAGTGGCAATTCTTCAACAAAAAAAAACTTCAAAAACAGACTCCAAGGAGAGATTGCTAAATTGGAATTAAGTTGCAAACTGGATACAATTAATTTAGGCTTGAATAAAGACTGGGAGTGGATGTGTCATTACACAAAGTAAAACTATTTCCCCGTGTTTATTTCCCCTTCTACTGTTCTTGTAAAGTGCTGGAAATGGCCCACCTTGATTATCACTCCAAAAGGTTTCCCCCCATCCCTGCTCCCCTGCTGGTAATAGATCACCTTTCCTGGTCACTCTTGTTACAGTCTGTATGGTAACACCCATTGTTTTATGTTCTTGTGTATATAAATCTCCCCACTATATTTTCCACTGCATGCATCCAATGAAGTGAGCTGTAGCTCATGAAAGCTGCTGCTCTAATAAATGTTAGCCTTTACGGTGTCACATGTACTCGTTTTCTTTTTGGGGATACAGACTAACCCAGCTGCTATTCTGAAACGACTCACTGTTAAAAACCTGAATCCAAAAATGTTCAGTTTCTTCCAAGAAGTGATAGCCACATAACGGCAGGCCTTGGCCCTCTCTTAAGGTGTCAGCAAAGCTCAGAGACAGTCGTGTGTGTGTGTACACGCAACTCCAGACCCATCTCCACCTTGTGTCCCACCACTACCACCTCCATGTACCACCCTAACTCCCTCTCCATTGCCCCCATATAGCACCCCCGTGCCCTGAGCTCCCCTTCCCTGTTGCCTCACCCACTCCTCCCCCCGTGCCCCATCAATCTCTTCCTAGCCAACACCCCACCTCCACCCGTCCATCCATGGGCCCCACAGCCCCGCCCTCTCACCAAAGGACTCCAAGGCCGGCGCGCCCACCACGGCAGCTCCGGCCGCCATCCTCCCGCCAGCCACCCGGAGACCCCGTCAGGCTGCTTCCGCTAACAACACCCGCGAGCGGCCACCCTCATTGGTTAGCAACTACAGACCCACCCTCCGCTGTCCAATCATCAGTCGGCTACCTTCCGCCGCACTTCACGCTTATTGGCTGCTGGGCCCTTGGGCCGCCCCGCTCCCGAGCTCTCACTGGTTGCTCATTATGGCGTTGAAATCAAGCGCCAGGCGGTGGGGTCGGCGCCAAGCACGCGACTCCGTCGGAGGCGATCGCGCGGAGCTAGGCGCCCAGGGCGCTTGTCCGGCCCCAGCGGTTTGTGTGCGTCTAGCTCAGCGAGCCGCTGACTCGGCCTGTCTCGCGCGGCGCGTGGCCTGAACTTCCTCGCGGGCTGCCGCTCTGTGTCCTTGATCTGTGACGTCTTCCCTTTCCGGCGGCGTTCCCGGAGTGAAAGGGCATTGCCCCCCCCCCCCCGTTTAAAACCTGTTGGATGAGACTCCAGATTTCAGTCGGTACGGTCACTAAATCAAAAGGGATCCGAGAGGTACTTAGTTGCATCCGATGAAGTGAGCTGTAGCTCACGAAAGCTTATGCTCAAATAAATTGGTTAGTCTTTAAGGTGCCACAAATACTCCTTTTCTTTTTGCGAATACAGACTAACATGGCTGCAACTCTGAAACCTAACTACATATGCTGCATGTAGGGGCTGTCGCCGGGCTCCGTCCTGCAGCAGAATACTTTCTTCGTCTTGGTGTGGCAACGCGATGCTGTGTGGCACAGTCAAATCACAGCGCAGTTTGATGCACCGGCGGGCATGTTGGTGTCACAAAGCTGCATCAGTGTCAAACCGAATTTGGGACCCTTAAAATCAGTCACGCCTGGCCTACAGGATATAGGGAAGACCTACCCCAATTCAGTACAGTATTCCCAAAACCAAGATTGGTCAGAACCCTGGTTATCTCCTCGCACCCATATGTCTAATATATGGAATAATCTGACATTAGATATTCCTGGTGATGCAGGTTTTATAGGTGTTCTAATTGCAGTTTGCTTTTAACATTACCATATTACCATGATCTCAAAATAATGAATTTGAGATGATTTGTTCATATTGAAAATGAACTGATTAGTAAAACTGTAAAAGACTGGCAGTGCTGGTTAATCTACACCCCACAGTTTTGCATCATATTTAACTAAAGCCCCTTTTAGTCAAATCAGGTATAATATTTTGCAACCCTAGTCCTAGGTTTGCAATTATTGTGCAACATTATGTACTTGTTTATTGTTATTAATAAGAAGCACTATGAGTCAGATTCCTGTTTGGTCTTGCTCTCTCCTTTCCCAATGATATAATAATTTGTGTTTATGTTATATGAAGGTGGAGATTACACACCTCCATAATCTCATGGTTATCAAAACACCTGCATTGTGCAATTTACTAAGGTTCTCTCATCATTCATTTTAGACCCATTTGGTCATTGGCTCAGATTGCTGATGAATTGTCACTTTCCCCATTTTTAGTTCAGATCTCTTTATTCTGACTGTGGCTAGGAGTCCTGAGTCCTCTGAAGTTTGTTATCCACTCCTGATGAGTGAGAAGGAGGAAATCACTTGTTCTGGAGTCAGAAAGAACCCCAAGTAGATGCTCTGCTCTCTTTGGCAAAGAGGCAGAATGGGATGTGAGTTTTTGCTGATGCTTCCTGTGGCCAAGGTAACAGGGAAGCGAGTGAAGACGTGTCCTTGTCTTGATTCTTCATATTTATTTCCCTCTCACAAGACTAACAAGACTGGGAAGAAGTTCTCTGTCTACCTTCCTGCCATAGCCATCCACTTCATTTGATCCCACTATTTTTGTGTACTAGATGTCACCTTTGAATTTGAAGTCAATGGGATTAATTCCGTGAATAAAATTAAGCATGTGTGTAAATCTTGGAAAGATCAAGGTGTAAAATAAAATAAAACAAAAAGGGAAAGGTATGTACAATGTGTAAGCAGATGACAGATTCATGTTATGTTTTGTTCTGTGAGTTTATTTTTAATATGTAAGTATGTTTTATTTCTGTTACAAACACTTAGTGATAGGTTTTTGGGGTGAACACTCAGGTTGAAGATCAGGGAGAGAAAGGGGGTGTTCAAATAAGAAAGGGATCTGTGTGTATAGATGTGTGGTTCTGTGAGGGCATCAGTCACTGTGGTGTGTCAGTCACTGGGGTCTATGTGTATGGATGCCTGTGGTTCTGTGGGGGTCAGTCTCTGGAGTGCTTGTGTGGAAGATGTCAGTCACTCAGGTGGTTCTGTGTGCGTGTCAGTCAGAAGGTCTCTGCGTGTAGCAATGTGTGTAGTTGTGAGGGTGTCAGTCATTGGGGTCTCTGTGTATCTGAATGTAAGTCAGTTCGGGGGCATCTGTCTCTGGGGTGGTTGTGGGGCGTGTCAGCCTCTGGGGTCTGTGTGTGGCTGAAGGTATGTAGTGCTGGGGGTGTCAGGGCATCAGTCTCTGGGGTGACTGTGGGGGGTGTCCGTCTCTGGGTCTGTGTATGTATGGGGCGGGGGGAAGAGGCTGTGAGGGGCTGCCTGTCTGTCTCCCCGCTGCGGGCGGCGCTGGGGTTGGGGTGCCTTGCAGGGTCACCGCGCCACCTGCCCGCGATCAACGCCGCTCGCTGGCTTGGGCTCTCAGCTTCGCTGCCCTTGCTGGGCCTGGCCGAGCGGAGCCGGCTGCCGCGGCGGGACAGAACAGAGCCCTCCCGCGGCCACGGCCACGGCCCGCTCCCGCCGGCGCCGCGCACCGCCAGCGGGGCAGGAGGGGCGGGCAGACTCCGGCCGCGGCCCCGCCCCTGCCTGGGCGGGAGAGTCCATGTGCCGAGAGATGGGGGTGGGGGGAATGTCTTGGAGAATCTGGCCGGACAACAGGGCCCCCTCCCCCGGCCTGGCCGGCGCGGCGTCCGCCCTCTCGCCGGGCAGAGGCCCTGGGCCGGCGTCGCCCACTCCGGAGCCGGGGGAGGAGGAGGCTGATGTTTTCCTTCCCCGCTCGCTGTGGTGCGGTCCCGGGGCGGGGCGGGGCGGGGCGGCAGGCGCGTGAGGCGCTGTCAGTGCCCGGTCCTGCAGCTCCGCAGAAGGAAGCGCCCAGAGCCCGCAGCATGGAGCCGCACCGCTGGCTGCCCCTGGAGGCCAATCCCGACGTGAGTGCTTGAGGCGGGGGGAAGGGAGTGACTGGGGAGAGGGGGAGTATAAGGGAGAAGGGGGAAGTGACCGGGGGACTGGGAGACAATAGGGGGAGGGGGCTACGTGGTCGGGTGACAGGCGGGGGGCTATGGGCGAGGGAGGAGACGATGGCTGGGGTGAGGGTCTGGGGCTATGGGGAGGGGGTGATGACCGGGCACCGAGGGGGCTTTGGTGGCTGTAGCTGGGCTGGTGTGACAACTTACTCTCTTTTTTTCTGTTTTCTTTTCAGGTCATTAACCAGGTGAGCAGCTTTGTTTCATATAATACCCAGCCCCTTCCCCCTCCACCACACCCTTTACCATCACACCCAACTTCTCTCGCTTCCCTGTAATTAAGGGACCATACCCCCTTCACTGTCCCCAACAAAGCCTCTTTTACCCCCACGCCCTTTTCATAGGGCCTCCTATAGCCCATTTGAGTTTCTGAAGAAGTGCAAACATTTTTTTTCTGTGTGACAGTCCTAAGAGTGCAAGTAGACAGAGTTTTTTTAAAATGTGGAAGAAGTGAATTAATTATGAGGGTGTTTCCCACTGTTTATACATCAGTGTACATATTTGGGTCCTAATTCTGGGCTTGGTTGGATGTGCACTTCTGTACTCATGTAGAGTCCAAGAGCTCACCCATGCAGATCCAATTACAGAACTGGAGACGTAGTCGTGTTTTGCTCTGAAAAATGTATGTGAAAATGGCATTATTTCAAACAATGTATCTGTACCTTGCTTCTTGTTCAGTCATATTTGCTCATTTTAGTGTCAGAAATAAGTTTTTGGTTTGTCTTTTTACTCTGGTTTCTCTTGTAGAACCAGCACAGCTAAAGTGAGCTCTGTTCTACCTCATGCATCAGTAGAATGACTGGCTATGTTCTGTTTGTAAAGCCACCTATGTAGCCCTTAGTTTCAGCTGTGAATTCCTTAATAAAAGCAATAGTCTTGGCAAAGGCATCATTTGGTCTGTATACATCTTTTGCTACTAATGATGGTGTTTGAGCCAGAAAACATAGCTTGACTTTTTCAGAGCAGAATCACATTTTTAAAATTAGCGGGATGCTGAAGTACTATTACTCTGTGAACTAATGCACTAATGCAAAGGGAACTGTGTGCCCTTCCTTAGTTGATCATGTACCTTGCTCTTTATGTGTGTAGAATGTTTATTTTAAGAAATTCCATGATAATGAAGTTAATTTGTTGGAAGATGCAGGACAGGGAAGGTGCTACTAGATCATTTTTTCAGCTTATTTCCACGTTCCCTACTAAGCAGTGTAATTCAGCAGTTTCTATGCCAGTGCGTTCATTTCAGTACAATGACTTGACGAAATTAAAAATAATTTTAAACTAAAATGTCTGAGAGTGTACCACATGTTCTCTGCTTTTCCCCCTATACTTCTGGAATCTTACAGCTAAATATATTACAAAATCTGAAATAAATAAACTGGATAGCTGGACTGAATAGTCCTTTTGACATCCAAGTTAAGTATCTGGTTACTTTCCAGTGAGAAAGAAAAAGGTGAAAATAAGACAAGAGAAGCTTGTTGTTAATTTTTAACAACTCATAACTATAATAATCAGAAGCAAAAGAGAAACTTAACATGGTATAGCTTGGGACTAGCTAGCAGTGATAGGATGAAACTGAGGGAAAATTAATGACATTTTGAAAAATGTCAGAATTATGCCATCTTGTATTGAACACTTAATTTGGCTTTTGCACTTAATTTGGCTTTTAAAAAAACTAGCAATGTCTGAAAATGAATTTCTTCCATGTGAAGACTGACGAATGGAGATGCCTGTTTTCCTTTGTAATCAACGGAAGAGCACTCAACTTGAACTTTCTTTTAGGACTTTCAAAATTTAAAATATTGGTGGTATACATAGCTTTGTTTTAAACCACCTTGTTTTTGATTACTTTATAGGCAGGGGAGATCTATGAGCTGTGGATGATGATGGAGGATACATACTTCCCACTTGAAGTGCTCTTCTCCTTTCTCTTAGCTGAGAAGGGAGGTTTACTTGCCATTCAGCTGCTCTTTATTCTAATTGAAACAGAAATTCATTAAGTAGGGAGGAATAACAAAAACAAGCTACAACTCGAATGTGCCAATCCTATCTTGCATTATTAATCTTGTTAGCTTGTTTTCAGGACTCCTGCTAGATAAATTTCCTTTATTTTTGATGAGTTTTGAGTTAGAATAAGGTGAGAAGGGGGAAAGAAAACTTTCTTTCCAGTATCCGAGTAGCAGCCATGTTAGTCTGTATTTGCAAAAAGAAAAGGAGTACTTGTGGCACCTTAGAGACTAACAAATTTATTAGAGCATAAGCTTTAGTGAGCTACATCACTTCATCGGATGCATTCAGTGGGGAGCTGTAATTTCCACTGAAGAATTTTTGTTGAAGAATTACCACTTTTAGATCTGTAGTCGAGGGACCAAAGAGATTGAAGTGTTCTCCGACTGGTTTTTGAATGTTATAATTCTTGACGTCTGATTTGTGTCCATTTATTCTTTTATGTAGAGCCTGTCCAGTTTGGCCAATGTACATAGCAGAGGGGCATTGCTGGCGCATGATGGCATATATCACATTGGTAGATGTGCAGGTGAACGAGCCTCTGATAGTGTGACTGATGTGATTAGGCCCCATGATGGTGTCCCCTGAATAGATATGTGGACACAGTTGGCAACGGGCTTTGTTGCAAGGATAGGTTCCTGGGTTAGTGTTGTGTGGTGTGTGGGACGTACTGGCCACCGCTTCCAGCAGCTCCCATTGGCCTGGAGCAGTGAACTGTGGCCACTGGGAGCCGCGATCGGCCGAACCTGCGGACGCGGCAGGTAAACAAACCAGCCTGCCCTGCCAGGGACTTTCCCTGCACAAGCGGTGGAACAAGTTTGGAAATGACTGACCTAAAGAATAAAGTGTGCTTGCGTAGGAAGTGCTGCATATCTGTTGCCAGTCACTCTGTATCTCTGAAGAGACAGCAAACAGGAGTTCTTAGGCAACCTGTTTGTGCTGGGAATTGTACAGTGAAGGCAGGGAACTGTGCAACCTGGGAATACCATGCTAAGAAGGGAGAGAGACATGGGTCTCCACCCAGAAAGACTATGGCTGGGGTCCTGGAAAGTGAGAGTGGGTGTCCTTTCTGAACCACTTGGGAGGAAATACAGGTACAATTGTCCTGAACTGTGGCAAGGGATTTAAGTCTTCAAATATCTAAAGCTTGTTGTAAAGAGGATGGTGATTAATTGTTCTGAGTGTTCACCGAGCATAGGACAAGAAGTAATCAGCTTAATTTGCAGCAACAAAGGTTTAGGTTAGATATTCTGAAAACTTTCTAACCACAAGGTTAGTTAAGCACAGGAACAGGTTATCTAGGGATGTGGTGGAATCCTTGTAATTAGAGGAGTTAAGAATGGGGAGGACTAGGTATGCTTAATCCTGCCTGAGCGGTGAGATGGGGGGATGAATGGACTAGGTGACTGACCAGTTCCCCCTGGGGTATCACTGAGCCCGCTTCCTCCTCCCCACCAATCCACCAGTCTGGGCTCCCTCTCACCCTGTGTTGCTGTGGTAAATTGTCAAGCTCTCCAAGGTTGCTCTTCCTCCAGCATAAACACCGGTAGGGACACACCCAGCTGCAGTACTTACAGGCTCTGTGATCAGCTCTGCAAAGGGAGGCTACAGCTAAGGAACTGCCCAGCTGCTCAAGAGCACCCCCTTCTGGAGTGTAAACCCAAAATTACACTGTCTTGCGCTGCACAAAGACCTGTACAGCATAAGCTCATGAAATTTTCCCCCTCCCTCAATGTGGAAAGGAAATATACAACAGCTTTTTGCCCCAAGTTATGACTCCTAAACACCGGTTCGTGATAAAGCAAAAACAAATTTATTAGCTACAAAGCATAGATTTTAAGTTATAAGGGATAGCAAACAGATCAAAGCATATTACCTAGCAAATAAACAAAAACACAATTTCGGCTTAATATAACTAAAGCGATTGGATAGGAGTAGCAAATTCTCTCCCTAATTATTGGTTCAAGGAGGCTGCAGACTCTTAAGGGGAAAGCTGCACATGCTTGCATCTTAAAAAACCCATAAAAATTCACAGGCTAAAATTCCCTGTTAGCCTGAATCCAGCACTTCCTCTCAGTTCAAGTCCTTGTTCCTCAGGTGTTTCCAAGAGTCTTTTTGGGGCGGGGAGTCAGTGAAGAACCATGATGATGGCACTCCCCTGCCTTAAATAGCTTTTGCATATGGTGGGAACCCTTTGTCTCTAAGCATGGCTCCCATGCCTTTCAGTGCTAAAAACACTGGTATTCCAAGGTGGAGTCCAGTACCAGGTGATCTGGTCACATGCCCCTGTAGTGTCATAGCAGCCATGACTCTGAGGCTGTTTGTAGCATCCTCAGAAAGGCTCCCTGGTGGGAAATTAGCTTCTTCTTAGACCTATTGTTCTTCCTAATAGTCCATTGACTTGAATGGGTCCTTGCCAGCCTGCCAGTAATGTTATATACAGAGCCTGACAGTCTTTTGCCTAGTGGGCATTCCCCAGGTGTAAACACTTTTGTAATAGATATATTGACAATATTCCAAACTTCAGATACCATAATGATACATGCATACAAGTAGGATAATCATATTCAGTAAATCATAACCTTTACCATGATATCTCAGATTCCTTATCTTTCACAAAAGCTCCATCCTCTTTGGAACCCCCTTCAGGTAATTGAAGGCTACTACGAAATCCCCCCTCACTCTTCTCTTCTGCAGACTAAATAACCCCAGTTCTCTCAGCCTCTCCTCGTAAGTCATGTGCCCCAGCCCCCTAATCATGTCTGTTGCCCTCTGCTGGACTCTCTCCAATTTGTCCACATCCCTTCTGTAGTCGGGGGACCAAAACTGAACGCAGTACTCCAGGTGTGGCCTCACCAGTGCCGAATAGAGGGGAATAATCAAGTCCCTCGATCTGCTGGCAATGCTCCTACTTATACAGCCCAATATGCTGTTGGCTTTCTTGGCAACGAGGGCACACTGCTGACTCATGTCCAGCTTCTCGTCCACTGTAATCCCCAGGTCCTTTTTCCCAGCCTGTAGCGGTGCATGGGATTCTTCCTTCCTAAGTGCAGAACTCTGCACTTGTCCTTGTTGAACCTCATCAGATTTCTTTTGGCCCAGTCCTCCTCCAGTTTGTCTTCTCCGTGGTCTAGGCTTCTGTGACCATGTGATGCTTATGTTCACTGGCTCTCAGTCAGTTTCCAATGTTAGTTGAAGGCCTTGCTCCTAATTTTCAAAGCAATCAGTGGATCAAGTGTCAGCTGCGTTTAAGACTGAATTCCTATTTATGAACCACTGCACAAGCTGTGCTCCTCTGGGACGTTACAGATCACAACGCCCCAGATCAAGTTCCTGGGAGTTGGGGACAAAGTATTTGTGATTGAGGGGATCCAGTTATAGAACAAATGGAGAGTTGATCAGACAAATTCAGGGTCTGAGCATCTTTAGGAAATGCTTCATTTGCTTTAGAAAACCCTCCCCTGTGAAAAAGGCCTTTCCACCATAAAAATGATTATTGTAGCACTGACTCTCAGACTCAGTAAGCCCCGAAAAAAATTTAAAAATAAAGATAAAAACAAAAAACCCTACCCCATTTAGAGATTCTTATCCCAAAAGGAGTGCCAGAGACTCCATGAAGTTCACTAGAGATTTGGTTATTGCTATGATTTTTACATGGAAGAAACTCTTATATTACAGTGATGGGTGACAGTATAAAATCTTAAGAAATATAGATAAATACACATCTTAATATTTACATTGATGTCCTTGTGAAGATATTAAGTAATGCTTTAAAAAAAAAAACCTACCCAAACTCTACAGTAAATAAGAATAATTCACGTTTGATTTTTGTAAACCTATTCAAAGTTCCTACATTTCTTCTCCCCCACCCTCCTGTCTCCAGAAACACTTCATAAGAGATATCCTTCTTGTGCAGTTGGGTTACTGTATTTATCAAATAAACCCTTTATAATACATTAGTATACCACTTTCTTAACTTAAGCTCTTGACTACTTCCCTAATAGATGCCAACAAAAAAAGTATTGGTGTATCTCTTAGATACTTATACTATAGGTATCTTATACTTATACTATACTAATATCTATGTGCCTCACAACCTTAAATGCATTTATTTTTAGAATACCCCTGTGAGGTAGGAACATACTGCTAACCCCATTTTGCAGATGGAGAACTGAGGTAATGAGACTGAGGGTCAGATTTTTTTAAGGTACTTACGTGACTAAAGATGCAGATAAACATCTAGTGGGATTTTCAAGTGACTTGCCCAAGGTCACATGGGAAGTCTCTTGTAGAGCAGGGATTTAAGCCTGGGTCTCCTGAGTTTGAGGCAGCACCTTTACTGTTGGACCATTCTTTGTCTACCCCTGAATTATCCTTCCTCTAGATCTGTGTGTAGGAATGGAGGAGGCAGAACAAATTCCAATGGCTGGAAGTTGAAGCTAGACAAATTCAGACTGGAAATAAGGCACAAATTGTTTTGACTAGATGTTCACAATGGTTCCATCCACTACTGTCACTTTAAGTTTCTGAAGGTGACTATTTCACAATCCCTCACAGTTTGTGGCAGAGTTTAGAATGAATCTTTTAGGAAACTGATCCATCTGAAGTAATTGAAATGTTAACTCATTCTACTAAGTATGAATTCATTTGAACCTTTGAAGCTTCTGCAGTAATGTAGCAGTAGTCTCTCTTGCATGCTTAACATTCTGACTTTTGTTCTGCTTTTTTTGCTTTCACTTACCTTTTTGTTTCTAGTTCCTTGTTTTCACTTAGTTGTTCAACAGTCTTACAGATATGACTACACTAAAACAGTCTGACTCTCGTGCAAAACTAGCACTCATCTTAGTGAATGGTATACAGTATAATGAAAAGCCATTGTCTCCCTAGTACAAACAAGTGAGACTGCTTACTGTACCAGATTACATTGTAGCAAGGCAGAGGAGATGGTATTTTTTACTGCTCTAAATTTCTTGGATGAAAGGAGCTGTAGGTGCTGCATGTTTTTATAGTACATGATAAATAACACAGCCCGTTGACCGCTTATTTGGAAAGGTAGGCTGAACAGCACCAGGTCCATTATATGTGGTGGTCTAGATTATTGAGACAGCCCTTCTGTGCTTGACAGAAGGGTGGTGGTGAGGAATATGTGGCTTTACATTAACTTTATGCCCTAATTTTCAATCTTGGAGTCATCATACCAGTCCCAAAACTCAATATAGAGCAGCCTCAGGGCAGCTGTAATTTATGGTAATTGGTAACAGCCTCAAAGTGTTGTTACAACTGCCAGGGATTAGCTGGACATAGAACCTCCCTCGTCCCAACGCCTGTGCTGGGAAGGGAGAGCAAGAAGGAGCCATTCTGCTGGGTCTGTGCTTGCTTGTGATTTCCTCCACACTGAGAGTCTGTAGGTTAGATTGTTATACCAATAAAATAAAAACCAGCAGGATCTTATTAGAGGGGATAAGACAAAATGTCACATTTATTGTGAATACAAAAAGAATCATAGTTGGCAGTCAGTTACAGCTATAACATTTCATTCAGTTTCACATTTATTCACACGTTCGTTCATACACACACACAGGTTCTGCAGCTTCTGTATAGTTACCAGTCCTGAATGTAGCTTGAGTTCGTGGCTTGGGTTCATAGCTTGTGGCGGCTAACTGGCCAGGAAAGCCGGACACAAGAAAGAGCTGGGTCTCTGTTCGAAGGGCATCGGTGCATGCCCATGTTGGCAACATAATGTTACCCTTCAAAGTCTTCCATCTCACCCATCCTTTTTGTAGGCTTTAGTTTGAATCCAGAGTCTATAGGTCTGGCTGTGTCACGCTGTTACATAGTTAAGTAGCTACAGCTGCTGGGCCTCCTGATTTTTGTGTATAGGAATCATCCCCTAGTCAAAGTCCCATATCAGGCACCACCAGGCCTTTCTCTTGAAAGTATGGAACTATTTGCTGAAACATCAGGTACTGGTTCCAAACCAGGTGCTGAACTCAGACAAGATTCTTGTCTGAGGTGAATTCATCTTTCTATACCTCATGGGAGAGCACCTTCCATTCCTTCTGTCCAAAGCCAAATCACCCAGTAGAAAAGCTGTGGCAAACTTTGGGTGTTCAGAGTATTAAAGATCTGTTTCAAGTGCACTAAAATCAACAAGACTGGGCTCCTTGTTTGTCTCCTTTCATTTGAAGTGCTGAAGGCTCAGGGTATCCAAGCTATCAGTAACATAGATGGATCAGTGACATAGAGGCATATAAAGTGTCAGGTGTGCCTGTTCCACGCAGCATCAAGGCACACTCCACAAAATCTATGGCAACTTTGTGGGCAGACAGCAGTTGTGCTTCCACTACGAAACTGTAGGACGGCAATATGCTGATCACTTAACACCTTTACTAGATGCTATAGAGTGGACTATCTGTCCTCTCCAGAGGCCTCCTTTGGCAGAAAGGTGCTGCAAGTGGTGGTCATTTTGGGCAATTAACTCGAAGAGGTCTTCCCTATTTCATTCTGTTTTTCTTATTCCTCCTTATGTCCGTTCACTGTTTGCTACTTCCCATACATATCAGAATTGTGGGAGACGCTGAGATGCAGAATGGTAAGTTTCTTACCTGATCGTTTCCGCTCTGCTAGCAGTGTCTCCCGCAATTCTGCCCTCCCTGAATGTCTTCCTAGCCAAGGGATAGTACTTAATTTTGGAAGTTCTGCTTATAGGCCAGGGGTGGGCAAACTTTTTGGCCTGAGGGCCACATCTGGGTATGGAAATTGTATGATGGCCGTGAATGCTCACAAAATTGGGGGCTGGGGTGCAGGAGGAGGTGAGGGCTCTGGCTGGGGGTGCAGGCTCTGGGGAGAGGCCAGAAATTAGGAGTTCAGGGTGCGGGAGGTGGTTCCAGGCTGGGGAAGGGGGTTGGAGTGTGTGTGTGTGGGGGGGGGGTGAGGGCTCCGGCGGGGGCTGTGAGTTCTGGGGTGGGGCTGGATATGAGGGATTGGGGGTGCAGAAGGGTGCTGGGACCAAGGGGTTGGGGCATGGGAGAGAATCAGGAGTGCAGGCTCCAGGCAGCGCTTACCTCAAGCAGCTCCTGGAAGCAGCGGCATGTCCCTCCTCTGGCTTCTACACAGTGACATGGCTATGTGGCTCTGTGTGCTGCCCCATCCCTGCAGCTCCCGTTGGCCTCTGTTTCCAGACAATGGGAGTTGCGGGGGTGGTGTTTGGGGCAGAGGCAGCGTGTAGAGCCCCCTGGCTGCCCCTACATGTAGGAGCCGGAGGGGGGACATATCGGCTGCTTCCAGGAGCCATGCGGAGCCACAGCGCACGCAAAGCAGGGCAAGCCTCCAACCCCACTCCCTGGCTGGAGTTTGAGGGCCGGATTAAAACATTTGAAGAGCCGGATGCCACCCCTGGGCCATAGTTTGCCCATCCCTGTTGTAGGCCATAGTCTACTGTACATAATTTATGGGTTGGCATGGAAGCTGTTGTTACTAATCATATTGTATGAGTTTGTACACAGCTTTGGAATGAATCATGTGGCAGCAGGCTGGAGAAGGGTGTGAGGGTAGCACAGGCTGTGTTACAGCTTTGAACTGTCTCCAGAAACCACAGACAGGAGGAGAATGGCCCTTGTGTATTAGAATTGTGGGAGATTCAGCTAGCAGAAAGGAAATTATAATATAAGAAATTTACCATTCTTATCCAGCACATTTTAAGGTAGTTTAATTATATTTTTAATTCAGTTTTTGCACATTGAATTCCAATTTCATCCAAATAAAGATTGACACAGATTATTAATCTAGTAAATAAAAATACATCATGCATCACTTTCTAACAGAATTAAAATGTAAGAATTAAGAATCTTAAATGTACATAAACTATATATTTGCTTTAAACATGTGTATAAATACACACTATTCTCCTGGTTTAAAAAAAATACCAAATTCAGAGTAGAGGCTAGAGGTAATTGCAAATCAAGTAGTTTAAAATGATGCTTTAAAGATTACCAACCAATGAGAATCACCCTTTCTTTAGGAAAGTAATAACTAAAACATCCAAATGCAAAATAGGACTAAAATTGATTATTTAAACCAAGGCTTGCTGATTGTTGTTTTAAATCATGGATTAAAATCAATTATTTAAATCATTTTTACCTTAATCGATCCACTATGTCTAGATTGTTTTATACTTCCTTTTAACACTGAGTCGGATCGCCACTTAACTTATTATGAGAGTGTTGGCTAACTGTTCTGCACTGTGAGATAGCAAGTAAGAAGAATATTGGGAATAAAATGTTTAAAATGGCTAAGTGTCTAAGCTTCCCAAAACAGTGGGTATAAATCACAGCTGTTAAAAGAAAATGTAATAAACTAAATATGGTTGGAAGTATTTCATTGCTCTTCCTTCCTTACTTCCTCCCATACCACCTCACAAATACATATAGTCTTGTGCACTCTGTTTCTACAAGGGCTAACAATCTCTTTTTATATCTTCAAACATTGGTAATTGGTACCCTGGGCTTCCTATGATGGACAGCCACCATGCCTCTCATCCAATGCAAGACTAATTTTAATCAGTGTTTTAATTGTTTTCTGCTTTATTTCAAATTATCAAGAAAGGACTACAGTAATCAAATACTCATACTTTTTTTTTGGGGGGGGTGTACTCTTGAATGTAAACATCCCAGCCAACATCCTTGAGCAAAAAAATTAGGTCAGATTTGAATAAATCTACATAAGTGTACCTACCTGTTAGTTAATGTAAATAAATTTGCATAAATATGTGTGTACAGTGGGGGCACCATGCTAGGGAGGAGAGGGCTGAGAGATGTTTTTAATTTTGTCTCCCCCTTCCTTCCTTCTCTACTTGCATTATCATGTCATTCCAAAACACCCCACCAACCCAAAGAAACCAACACAAATCCTCACCTTCAAACAACTGTGGGGGGAGAGTTCTATTAAGCTTTTCAAAACAGTTCCTTGGTGGTCCTCCCAGGCCTGAGTTAGCAGTTTTGAGAGCTACAGCAGGAGTTGCAGAGCTGCATCTGCTCACCAGCCAGCTCTCAGGATATGAGTTCTCCAGCCTTTCAGCAGGGGAGGGAGAAGCATTAGCCTGCCCATAATATGAGTGGCCAGATTGTCCCTCACCAAGTGCAGGGGCTATTATTGGCTGCCCTTCCCCTTCTCCTGCATCCTGAGACTGCAGCCAGTTGAATAAGATTTCTTTTTAGATTAGGGGCAGACCTGTAGGAAGGTGTGAAAATCCATAACCTACATGGAAACCATGTAGCCCCTGCATATGCTAAGGGACAACAATGCAGGTTTGAAAGTTAAATACACTACTTTTCTAGACTGTGGATGGAGTGTTCTAAGATAGGGCACTGGCATCTCACAGTGCTTTGCTTAGAATAAAATAAGGCAGAACAAAGTTGCTATGTTTCATCTGTCATAGTAACAATTGTTTCTGAACTGTGATTTGATCAAATTCATCTAATAATCTCTTTTCTTGACATCTAACAAAACTGTCAATCAGAATGGCAAATATTTCAAAATTGTTAGATGGTTGTGTGTAGGTTCTGAAATCCTCCATATTTGAGGAGTAGAAGATAGTTATTTTAGGCTGTGTCTGACAAGTTTTACCAACAAAAGTAGTTGTTTAGTCAGAGATGTGAAAAAACATTCCTAAATGATGCAAATTTCCCCAACAAAAGTGCTGGTGTGGACAGTGCTGTGTTGGCAGGAAAGGCTCTTTTTCTGACATAGCTAACACTGCTCATTGGGGGTGGTTTAATTAGGAGAACTCTCTCCTGCCGGCAAGGAGCAGCTACACTCGAGAACTTATAGCAGCACAGCTGTAGTGGTACAGCTGTTCTGCTGTAAGAGCTGTAGTATAGACATAGCCTTAGTATGTGATGAACAACTTTAAAGGGAGATCTGTTCGTGAAGGGGAATGATCTAAGGTTCTCAACTGGAAGGCCATGAACCCCTGTTAGAGGCAGGTTCAGCTTCCATTTTTTTTTAATGGCTAGACAAGTGGTAGTTCATGATCCAAAAGCTTTTTGCTGTTGTAACATGTGGTCCTGGCATGGGAAAGGTTGAATACCACTGATCTAGAATTTAGTGAATAGCTCTGAAGAAACAAACTGAGAACTATATAAACTGCATAGTTATGGCCTAGCTTTCATTAATCTGTCTAGGTAAAATGGGTACTTTATGCTGGGTGTCATAGGGTTATTTTTATTATATATCATCCTTCTTGCAAAAGAACACCTCTAAAGTGTACTCTGTAAAATGCTCAACCATTAATCTCTTTAGTGAAGAAGGTCCTCTTAGGGGTCAGATTGCTCAAGTCAAGTGACTAAATGAGTTACATGCCTATTAACACTCAATATGGTATACTTTTAAAAATACATGTGAGGGCAGGGATTTTTTTTCTTAAATCCATGCACTCAGCTTTCATCTATTACAGATCCATGTGCTCCTCTGGGATCTTAATTGTCTCAGTGACTAAAATACAACTTGAAAAATTGTTGACTTGAACATCCACTGCATTTAAATATAGTTAAAACTGTTTATGCTGTAACAATGGCTCCTCAAGTAGATTAGCAAAGCGTTACACTTTTTCAGTTTGTCAATCATGACAATTTAACCTTACTTCATCTTCCTGTTTCCCTCTCAAATATCTTGATCTGCACAAAAAGTGTATTTAACTTCACAGGTGATCAAACGTGTTTCTGATGGATTATTTATGAACAAATCTGTTTAATACTGTGCCTTTTTCTTTTCCTTACTAGTTTCTCAAACAGTTAGGTATACATCCTGACTGGCAATTTGTAGATGTGTATGGTATGGATCCAGAACTACTTAGCATGGTGCCAAGACCTGTCTGTGCAGTGCTACTGCTCTTCCCAGTAACAGAAAAGGTAAATATATATAATATGAAATCTGTAATTCTTTACATCAGTGAGACTTAAAAAAAAACAACAAGCTTTCTTCAAAGTTCCTCTGGTTTGTGATACATTCTGTTCTCGTCAAATAAGATTATTAAACAAAACTGCACAATTGAAAAAGTATTAAAAATAAATGTATAAACAAAGGATATCTGATGTTGCTCTCAGTCAGTGATAGATGTGAATGATAATTTAAAGGATTTTGATATCTTCTCTTAATGGAACGGCAATATTTATTTTTGCTGTTTTAATATTTATATCACATAAAGGCATGAACAAAGTGGTAAGAAGGGATATGGAAAATGTGGAAAATATCAAACAGCCATTTATAAAACGTGTATTGATTTTGTAGTATCATAATGTAGTCCGAGCTTTAATCACTGTCTACAGAAGCCTGTAGCTCCAACATAGCTTTCATTTCTTGGACAGATTGGGCATGTTTGTAACTGAGGCAGAATTGGGGATAATCTTTGTTTTTGATTTGTGTTTTTTGTCAAGAGGGGTTAAAGTGTATATCTTTCCCCAATCCCCATTCCAGGCTATGCACTTATCACTCAACATGTAAATATAGACTCTAGAGTGAGCATATGTTGGAGACAATTTTTTAAATATCTTAACGATTGCTTTAAATATTTTGAATCTGTGACATTCTCAAGTTACTGAGTACATCTCATGCAATTGCATATTTGACCGGAAATGTATGTACTTAAACATATCTATATTTATCTCTTCTTGGAGTGAGAGGGGCTGCTCCATTTTTCTGTTGTAGCATGTGATTTATACTGACACGTCAGTTATATAGAAATCTTGCCATAGTATCACCGATGATAAAATTTTAATGACGCTGTTAACATCTCAAACAGAAGGTCCATTTTTTCTTGTCCTCTTAACACACACCTTTTCTCATCGATAAGGCATTCTGAATGACTGGAACTATGTAATAAAAGTGAAGAAATTGCCACAAAAATAAGTTGCTAGTCATGAATTGATGTAAGATTTGCATTATGAGGAAAATGTTGGGCCAGGAGCTCACAGGAATACTTTTCTAGCTATAGAAGTGAAAAAAGCAGATGACTTCTGCAGGGTTGCTGGAACAATTTGTTTAATGGGGGGTGCTGAGAACCATTGAACCAAACTGTAAACCCTGTATATAATGGAAGCCACTGCAAGCCAGGTATGCGGCAGCACCCTAGTTCCAGCACCTGTGGACTTCTGTCTGAACAACCCTGTTGATAGTTAACAATGAGATCATAAACACGTACTTCAGAACTGCTGTTTTTATCTGTTTTATCTGTTCTAGTTCATTAGTTTCATAGCTGTTCATTATGAGGGTTTCAGTAGTCTTTAAAATAACTGTTGTAACTAGATGTGGGAATGCTCAGCTCCCAGATGTGGGAAATACTAGTTATGTAACTAGTGTAATTAGTATGACTCCTTTCTGAGCCATTCTGCTTTCCCAAATGGATGCTTCTTGTTGCTGGCATATCATTTCCTTATTTTCTGATACTTCCACATCTCTCAATCTTGAGCCCTTACATCAGTATTAGCCCTTTGACAGAGGGGGACTGAATAAGCCGCTGTTTAGAACTGTTAATGTGCCTCCTTGAGGCCTCACAATTAGTGCTGCATAGTTTGCCCTGGTAGTCTGGAATGCTTACAGCAGAGCAGGCATTCTTTCCTTCCTGAAGGCCAACCTGACTCTAGTTTGTAATACCCCTAACCTCTGCTGGCCAGTTCAGTGAGTAATAGTGCCCAGAAATTGAATATGCCTTAGTAGTAGTATTGCTAGTTCATTGTACCAACAAGTAATTTTTTAATCCCATAAATACATTTTTGTAGTGTTCTGGTTAAAGAAATGTAATGGATTTTTTGCAGCAGCATTGCTGTAAAAAAGTGCACAATAGAGCATTTTAGGCACATGTATAAAGCAGATACGGTTATTTGCTTAGAGATTTATAACTATTATTTATTGCAACCCTTTTTATTTCTGTGATTAATGAAGAAGTTAAAGGAGGGAAGCATCGTATTTCCAGAGAGAACAACATTCCAGCAGTAGATAAGAGAATGGAATGTTCTATAATTGACAAAACCAGCTGTCTAGTGCTTTCAGGTTTGCTGTGCTGACTGATAAAAATCAGTCATTAGGGCAGCATATTGAAAAGGTGGAAAGACTTAAAATCAGGACATACCTTCATTCTTGTAGTCCAGATTGTCTATCTGAAAACCTGCCTACTCTGTTCTACTTGCAAGCAGCTGTTTCTGGTTTATTTGTTTTTCCAGTTGTTTGTAAAAGCACTGTCTGTTTCTTTTATACTTATTTATTGGTAAACTTCTCCGCAGCAGACTAGATCACACCAAAGAAATGAAACAATACAGTAGTGTGTGTGTGTGTATAGTGGGCTGAACATCAGCAAAAAACCCTCCCAATTCCATCGTTGTAGAGTATTTTCAAAACAAAACAAGCTTTTGCTCCTAAAGGTAGCTTCTCTTCAGCAGAAATCTGGGAACTTGTACTGAGACCCAGAATTTGCTTCGTTGTCGCTGAGAGGCTCTCAGCAGCTCCAGTTCCCTCCCACCATGTCTTTCCTTCTGAACGGAAGGAAGCTGCTTATATCATTTCCCAGCCAGCTTTGGTAGAGTGACCTACAAACCCCAGCAGACCTTGAACTAAGGCTGGGTCTACACTATGAAAGTATTCTGATTTTACAGAAGTTGATTTTTAGGAATAGATTGTATAAAGTCAAGTGCATGCGTCCACACTAAGCACATTAATTCGGCGGTGTGTGTCCACATTACCGTGGCAAGTATCGACATTCCGAGCGGTGTACTGTGGGTAGCTATCCCACAGTTCCCGCTGTTCCCACTGCCCATTGGAATTCTGGGCTGAGCTCCCAATGCCTGATGGGGCCAAAAATTTGTCGCGAGTGGTTTTGGGTAAATGTCATCAGTCAATCCTCCCTCCCTCCCTCCGTGAAAGCAACAGCAGACAATCATTTTGCACCCTTTTCCCTGGATTGCCCCAGCAGACGCCATAGCACGGCAAGCCTGGAGCCCGTTCAGCTCACCGCAGCAGTTATGACCATTGTCAACAGCTCGCGCATTATCGTGCAGTTCATGCCGAACCAGCACCTGAAAAACCAGGTGAGGAGGCGACGGCAACGCGGTGATGAGGACATGAACACAGATTTCTCTAAAACCATGGTCCCCAGCAATTTGGAGATCATGGTGTTACTGGGCAGGCTCATGCCGTGGAACGCCGATTCTAGGCACGGGAAACAAGTACAGAGTGGTGGGACCTCATAGCATTGCAGGTTTGGGATGATTCTCAGTGGCTCCGAAACTTTCGCTTGCGTAAGGGCACTTTCATGGAACTTTGTGACTTGCTTTCCCCTGTCCTGAAGCATAAGAATACCAAGATGAGAGCAGCCCTCACAGTTCACAAGCTAGTGGCAATAGCCCTGTGGAAACTTGCAATGCCAGACAGCTACCGGTCAGTCAGTAATCAATTTGGAGTGGGCAAATCTAGTGTGGGGATTGCTGTGATGCAAGTAGCCAACGCAATCATTGAGCTGCTGCTATCAAAGGTAGTGACTCTGGAAAATGTGCAGGTCATAGTAGATGGCTTTGCTGCAATGGGATTCCCTAACTGTGGTGGGGCTATAGACGGAACGCATATCCCTATCTTGGGACAGCCTACCCCTTAATGCTCTGGCTCATGAAGCCGTACACAGACACCCTGGACAGTAGTAAGGAACTGGTCAACTATAGGCAGAGCAAGTGGAAAATGGTGGTAGAGTGTGCATTTGGACGTTTAAAGGGTCGCTGGCGCAATTTACTGACTCGCTCAGACCTCAGCGAAACCAATATTCCCATTGTTATTGCTGCTTGCTGTGTGCTCCACAATCTCTGAGAGAGTAAGGGGGAGATGTTTATGGCAGGGTGGGAGGTTGAGGCAAATCGCCTGGCTGCTGAATATGCGCAACCAGATACCAGGGCGGTTAGAAGAGCACAGCAGGGAGTGCTGCACATCAGAGAAGCTTTGAAAACTAGTTTCATGACTGGCCAGGGTACTGTGTGACAGTTCTGTTTGTTTCTTCTTGATGAAAACCTGCCCCCTTGGTTGCCTCTAAATTCCCTGTAAGCCACCCACCCTCCCCCCTTCGATCACAGCTTGCTTGCAAAGAAAATAAAGTCACTATAGTTTAAAAAACATGTATTCTTTATTAATTGATTATAAAACAGGGAGATAGGTAGACCAGGTGGTGTGTGGGAGGAGAGTAGGCGGGAAGGAAAAGCCACTTTAAAACTTCTTGAATGACAGTCTTCTGTTGCTTGGGCTGTCCACTGGGGTGGAGTGGTTGGATGCGCGGAGCCTTTCCCCCCCTCCACATTCTTGGGCATCTGGGTAAGGAGGCTGTGGAACTTGGGGAGGAGGGAGGACGGTTAAACAGGGGCTGCAGTGGCAATCTGTGATCCTGCTGCCATTCTTGAACCTCCACCAGATGCCAGAGCATGTCTGTTTGATCCCTCAGTAGCCCCAGCATTGCCTCATGCCTCCTCTGATATTCCTGCCGCCACCTCTCCTCACGTTCATCAGCCACTTTCCTGTACTTTGCTATTGTGTCCCTCCACACATTCTGCTGAGCTGTCAGTGCCAGATGACTGCATGAGCTCAGAGAACATTTCATCACACGTGCATTTTTTTTCACCACCTCATCTGAGATAGCCTTTGGGACGGAGGAGGGAGGCTTGAAACATTTGCAGCTGCTGGAGGAAAAAAAGGGAGTGAAGTATTTAAAAAGATACGTTTTACAGAACAATGGCTATACTCTTTCACGGTGAACAACACTATTCACATTACATAGCACATGTGATTTTTGGTACAAGATTGCATTTTGCATCTTATATTGAGTGCCTGTGGCTTTGGTGTTAGAGATCACACACGCAGTGCCGGGCAACAGAATTCGGCTTGCAGGAGGCCACGGTAAGCCATAGTAACAGCAGTGCCCTCCTCTCCCATACCAAGCAAAGCACGTTGAGTTGGCCATTTAGTGCTGCGGTTTTGCTGTTAACGTGCAGTATAGCAGAAACCAAACTAACTCCCATGCCCATCCAGTTCTCTGGGATGATGTTTTACCTCTCACCCCACCACATGGCTGGTATCCGGGAAGATCCCTGCTAGCCAAATGCCAACAGCTCAGTGCCAATGCCCCCCGCCCCTCACCGCGTGGCTAACTGCTGGGAGGATATCTTTTCAGCCACAGGCAAACAGCCCAGTAGGAATGGCCACCTCTGAATGTCCCCTTAATTAAATTCCTCTATTTCAACCAGGTTACCATAAACCATATCACTCTCCTGAGGATAACACAGAGAGATAAAGAACAGATGTTGCTTGAATGCCAGCACACACCGGGACTGTACGCTGCTAGGCTTTGTCATACAATGATACCAGATTACTTGCTACTAGCATAGCGTGGTAAAGTGTCCTACCATGGAGGACGTAATAAGGCTGCTCTCCCCAGAAACCTTCTTCAAAGGCTTTTAGAGTACCTCCAGGAGAGCTTCATGGAGATGTCCCTGGACGATTTCCGCTCCATTCCCCAGACACGTTAACAGACTTTTCCAGTAGCTGTACTGGCCACGAATGCATCCCAAGTCCTCAGGGCTAATTAATCATTAAAAAACGCTTGCTTTTATAACATATATTGTATTTTAAAAGGTACACTCACCAGAGGTCCCTTCTCCGGCTTCATTGGGTTGGGAGGGTATTTCAGTCAGGGTGATAAAAAGATCCTGGCTGTCTGGGAGAATGGTGTGCTGTGTGATCTCCTCAAGCTCATCCTCCTCATCTTCCCCATCCGCAAAATCCTCAGGCATGGCGGAGAGTACCCCATCATCGGAGTCCACGGACGGGGTGGGGTAGTAGTGGCAGCCCCCCCTAAAATTGCATGCAGCTCATAGTAGAAGCAGCATGTCTGGGGCTCTGTCCTGGAGTGTCCGTTCGATTAATTGGTTTTCTGGTACGAGCTTGTCTGAGCTCCTTAAGTTTCACACAGCACTGTGTTGGATCCCTGCTGTAGCATCTGTCCCTCATGGCCTCGGAGATTTTTTGAAATATTTTGGCATTTCATCTTTTGGAACATAGTTCTGATAGCACGGATTCCTCTCCCCATACATCAGTCAGATCCAGTACCTCCCGTTCGGTCCATACTGGAGCTCTTTTTCGATTCTGGGACTGCATGGTCACCTGTGCTGATGAGCTCGACCGGCCAAACAGGAAATGAGATTCAGAAGTTCCAGGGGCTTTTCCTGTACACCTGGCCAGTGCATCCGAGTTCAGAGTGCTGTCCAGAGCGGTCACAATGGTGCACTGTGGGATAGCTCCTGGAGGCCAATACCTTCGAATTGCATCCATGCTAACCCTAATTTGAAACGGCAGTGTCGATTTCAGTGCTAATCCCTTCATTGGGGAGGAGTACAGAAATCTGTTTTAAGAGCTCTTTATGTAAAAAAAAAAAAAAAATGGCTTAGTTGTGTGGACAGATGCAGGGTTAATTCGATTTAACGCTGCTAAATCCGACACAAACTCGTAGTGTAGACCAGGCCTGAGACTTCCAATGGTTCCCTACAGAGGGGAGTCTACCCAGTATCCAGGAGCTCTATCATCAAACTCTAAACGGCAGAAGCAATGGTCTGCATATCCTTCCTTCCTGAAACCATTTCTTCACTCCTTATTGGCTACCTTCTTTATCCAAAAGGTCACTAGTGTAGTTGACAAACTCTGGAATCCCCTTGTGCCACCCCAGGATGCTTCCCTCACCAGTAGACCCTGTTACTAAATTTATATATGTATTCATATTGTAATTGTCAGATTACACAGCCAAACTGTGTGCCCTGGAATAATTTTGTTTATTCTGTTCAGTTTGTCATCTTCTTATGGTGTCAAAAGGCCCATTTGCAAAGTTATCAGTACCACTCAAAAACATATAAATGACTCAACTTTTTCTGGAAAAGGTTAAGACTATATACTGGAGCCTCTACAATGCTTCATTTTTTTTCCCTTTTAGCACAGTTATTTATTGTACTCCACTTTGCTTGCCATAGATGTAAAACTTCCGTTACCTTCTTCAAGGTCTTTTGTTGGATTGCAGGGAGACAAAGGAGGCTGTGGTAGAGGGGACTGTTTCTCTAAAAGTGAGCCTAGCTTATCAATCTTCATTTTTGAACATTCTTGATGCACTAGATGGCACAACAAGTTAAGTGTTTTAGAATATTGGATAAAAGACACTGATGTTTAGCTGGTGACAAGATACTGATTTAGGATTTGATCTCACAGATTTATACAAGCGAATAATCTCAGGTACATCAATGAGATTGGTCATGTGAATAAGGGTTGCAATCCCTTACTTATTCGGTTCTGCTTCCTTCTGTTTCAAATTACTATTAAAATTTTAATGGAGCTTTTGTTTTTGGACAGGAAATTTGAAATAGTTCACTGTAATTGTTCTACATGCAAGACACTTTTGATTTTCTTTTCCAGTATGAAACATTCAGAACAGAAGAGGAAGAGAGAATAAAAGCCCAGGGACAAAATGTCAGATCATCAGTATATTTCATGAAGCAAACTATCAACAATGCTTGTGGAACAATTGGACTTATTCATGCTATTGCAAACAACAGAAATAAAATGAACTTTGGTAAATCTTTTCTCTTAATATACTGAATATTATTTTTTGGAGGGTAGGTGGCGCAGTACTTCTTTCATAGTGTTGACTCTACTTGAAAATTCTTTAAAAGACAAGTAGAAATTCACCATTAGTCGTCTTGTCTTAATTATACAACATCAATACAACACAGACTTTTGTTAGTTGGCAGTCATTAAGAATTTTTAGTAATACAAAGGATAGTAATACAGCATATAGTTAAATGAATAAAATGGAACTCCAAATTCAAAGTAGCAGATACCATATTAATATTTCATACCATAATAAGAGTCTGGTGACTTTAAATTGTTTTGTCATTGTATGTAGTGGAACAGAATGTGTTGCATTATAGGCTTAAGTCTCCTGTCTGGATGTAAATACACTGTATGCCTTGTGCACAAGCTTTTTGACAATGTAATGTTTAATATTAGCCCAGAGGAAAAGTAAAGAAGAAATAATACAAATCAGAATTGTTCCTTATGTTGTAACCTTTCAGTTTTCATCTAATTTTCTAAGTTGCGTAGAACAGTAAGAGGAATTGAATGATTTATTAATTTTTATTTATTTATTTTTAAGAATCAGATTCTACATTGAAAAAATTCCTGGAAGATTCGTTACCTATGAGTCCTGAAGAGAGAGCCAAATATTTAGAAACCTATGAAGTTAGTATCTTTTTTTGTTTGTTTTTTTTTCTTTCTTTTAAATATAGTGGAATTGTTAGCAGGAATAGTCTTGCATCTAAGTCCTGATCCAGCAAACACTGATGTGCTTAAATAGTCCCATTGTTGTAAATGGGGTTGCTCACGTGTTTAAAGTTAAGCACGTGCTGAAGTGCTTTGCTAGATTAAGACATAAATGCTTGTAAATGTTGCTTGCTACTAGTGGGGAATTAGTAATCTCACTAACACGTGGATGACTTTAACAACTGTTGTTTGATTTTAACTTTGCATGAAACAGCATTACAGTTTTAAAAAACTCTTAAAACACTTTTAAAATACTGTCTTTTTTTAAAAATTGAGATATCTTGAGGTTAGTTAATGTCTAATCAATATTTCTAATAGTTACAATCCTAAAAAATCATACCATATAGTGTATAGCACAACTTTCCTCTACTTTGATGTAGACTTCCATAACCTACAAGTTAAAATGAAGAAAGTACAGTGAGTCCTTAAACACCTGCTATTTTAGGAAATGATTTCTTTTGTTTGAAGTCTAATTAAACATGTTTTCTAATTTCAGGCTATTCGTGTTACTCATGAATCCAGTGCCCATGAAGGTCAGACTGAGGTATTCCATTTTTTAAATTTTGTTCATTTTACGAACATAATACCTTGAGAGAATGTTTCAAGTTGTTTGATTTTTCAACCATTTTAATATTTTCTTTATTTCATGTAAAATCTACACTAGAACGAAAGTTGCCAGCTTCAAATGTTCAAAAATCATGACTGGATTAAAAAGGAGATTTTTTTTCTTTTAGTTGCGGTTTTTTATTTCCCATTAGGTTTCTGAGCCATTAGGGTGCCTTAGGTCATATTTTCAAGCTTTTCTCCGTAGCCAAGGAGGTCTGGTAACTTCATTTTTTAGTGAAAACTGAGATTCTCCTGTAAGCACATGGAGTTGGGGCTTTAAGAGAAATGCCAAATATTGCAAAACTTTTCTAATAAAATCACAAGAGTTGGTAACATTGTACTTTGCATGTTTTGTGTCAACAGAAAATTAACTCTGACGTTAACTTTGTAAACAAGATATAAATTAGTCATTGAAGCTGAAAAAGTGGCTTTGACACTTTTTTATAACTTTTTTTATATAGGACAAAACTACTTAATGTTGGGAATACAAATCCTCAAATGTTAACACCTCATGAAGATGGGTGCGATGTTGCTTGGGTACAGACAACTTCAGTTAAGCTCTAAAATCTATGCTATAAACTTAATTTTAAAATGCTGTAAAATAATCCAGTCATTTTCAAGTTTGCGGGGGAGAGACTTGTGTATGCTTCTCAGTCAGTATTAGAACTGACACCCCTTACTTACATGTGTAACAAGCAGGTCTGTGTTGTTTCTGGCAAATCTCAAGTTTCTTTCTGCACTGTGCATTCTCCAAGTCATTAAATGTTGTACAAAGCCTGGAAACCTGAACATAGTTTGGAGTAATGGCAGCACCCGTATAGATTTTTTAATACATGCATGTTTTTTTTGGTCTTGTCTGGACTATGTGGAGGTTGGGAAATAGGGGTTAAAATGGAAGATTTTGTTAGCTAGGAAAAGGTAGAGAAATGGCTCGAGTTCTAGGCATCCAGAAGGCAGTTGAAGCTTCTGGCAGATAAAGTTTTCTCTTTGCTGATAAATGGTGGTAATTTGCACCTGTCTTGGAGCTCATTTTTATTAGTCTCAGAAAGACAACACTGTGCCAATTTACATTTGGTTCGTGTTTGGAAGTATATCTTCACAGCCGATGGCTAGAAAGTTAACTACTTTTTAAGTGAAGCCTTAGATTTTGGAGCACAAAACTTTAAAAAGGGATAGATTCCCCTGTCACCAAGGGGGAAAAACATGGGCTTTTAGATTAACTTCAGCAAAATAACATTAGTCTAACATAAAGTAGCTTTCTAACTACTCCCTAAATTCCCCTCTGTGGTCACTGAGTAACATCTGAACGAGTCTGTCTACCAGTATTTTTCACTAAGCCACATTCATTAGCAGGGGAATCCATACTTTAGATCTTAGTGGTCCTTTTTAGTTATTTTCCAGATCAGTACATGTTTCCTAGATGTGTGGCATCAGTCTACGCAGAGCAAATTTTACCTTAAATCTCTTATGGCCTTGCTAGTGTCTCTGTATCTAAGACCTTAGAATACTTCACAACAGGTCTGAAGGAGCCTCTGTCTGAGGCCAGATTGGGGCATAGGGACTATATGCCCATGGCTAGGACTGTGACTCCCAGAATCCTGTGATTACATCACTTTCATTTTTTATTTAAGAAAAGTACACTCCCTGGCCCTCATGTTTGAAAAGAAAAGATTGAAAATGTGACCCAAATGTAAGCAATGCAGTGATGTCTGCAGATTCAGTCAGACAGCTTGAAACATCTGTAAGAGGAGTGAACTTTTTTCAATACAAGTCAAAGCAGGAAGTATGAGTAAAGTATAAAATCCAAAATTACAGGTGGAAAAACATTTTTTGTACCTAACTACTTAAAAATAGGATATTGGAACGTGCTTACTGAGAAGTGGATACAGAGCGGGTTGCCTGTCGCAGTAGCAGCAAAGGTTTTGTTTTTCAGGTATCCGGAAATAAAGGTTTCCTGGGTTACATGGCAGACTTTTGCAGAGTAACCAATCTTCTGCATTTAGACTTATGGGAAAACCATAAATTCTTTCTAAAGTTCTTTAATTAATAAAGTATCTTTTTTATTACAGTTTTTTGGGAGGATGAAAAAACGGTGCCAGATGTCTGACACACATGAGCAAAAAACCTTGTTTAAAATCTCCTGTCACCACCTTACTTTACCAAATTCAAAAAACAACTTTCCAAAACAGAGAACAAGATTCAGACTGACTCCTGAAATAACTTTACTGGAACGGATATGATTAAATAATAAGCTGGTGGCTGTCCACAGAGCTTGTCTAACCTAAGTAAAAGCAGGCTGTAGAACCCTGCAGCACTTATACTATAAACTCTAGGAAACCTATATGTGTAATATATGGAAAATTTTTGTAGAAAACTGCATTCTTAAAATAACTGTAGAACAAGAGCTTTGGTTACCTCGCTACTGTAACCTCACCAAAAACATAACCTAGTATCGTTTTAGATATTCCACAAATACACTTACAGTTTGAGATACAATTATTGTTTAATGGGTGTTGTAAAATGATTTGTGCATTTTTGCCCAGCTGCATATGGTTAACAATATACCCTTTCGTGAGCTACAGCTCACGAAAGCTTATGCTCAAATAAATTGGTTAGTCTCTAAGGTGCCACAAGTACTCCTTTTCTTTTTGCGAATACAGACTAACACGGCTGTTATTCTGAAACCTGTCAGTATACCCTTGTAGTTCAAGCATGCAAAAAGGCCTTTTCTAATTTTAGTGCTCAGTAACTTCATAACATGGCATTTTTTTATTTTTTTTTTTCATTGGCAGAATGAATATGGAGGAAAAATAGAGGAGCCATTAAAATGAGTGGGGGATTGTAAAATGTTACAATTTTAATGCTAAAATCTAAAGTATACATTTAATAAGATCTCTTCTGTGCCTGTCTTGTTTGATTCTTTTTTTGCCTTGGGAAGCTTTTGAGAATGCTTAAGAGCCTAGTATATAATTTTTTAAAAAAATGTTACAAGTGGCTGTGGAAGACTGAGGAAAATAATAAATAGAACTCCAGATGAAAATCATTGAAATATATAAAAATGCCATTGCTATTGTAGCTTACCCTGTTAATTGTATCAAAAGCGGGGCAAATGTATCTACAAGGTTATGTCTACACAACGAGCTAGGGGTGTGGCTTCCCCTGCTTGTATACATGTACTTGTGGTAGCTCTTACCAGGCTAATGCTAGTATAAATAGCAGTGTCGCCGTGCTAGCACAAATAGTGACAGTGGAAGCACGACTGAGTTGTGTAGGCACTTGGCACTAATTTTGGGTGGGTTTTTAGTCAGCACAGCTCAGTCGTGCCTCTGGTGCCACTGTCAATGCTAATGCAGCTACACTGCTATTTATATTCATGCTAGATCATTGAGTGCTAATACAAATGTATATAATATGAGCAGGGGAATCGTATCCCAAGCTCATAGTGTAGACATAGCCTAAGAGTGGTAGTATGAGAGTGCAGCTAGATTATTTCTCAATAAACTAAGCTGAAGAGCACCAAAAATTGTTAAGCTCATCCCAGAGGAAAGCACTGCAAGTCAAACCACCATTCTGTGTTTTGACTAGGGTATATATCCTACATGAGAAGAAAGCAGTACAGAAAACCAAGTAGTGGAAGCTTTAATGGTGTTAGCAAAAAGTTTTAAATGAAAGTGTGGGAGATCTCTTTAGAAGGGTTAAGAGAAAATACGATTCAATTGTCCAATCATATTGCAAGCAAAATTCAAGAATGTGTAAAGATCTGCTTGGTGAAACAAAAGCAAGAGGGTTTTTGCCCAGTGAGATCTGGTGATGGAATGAGAAAATTTGAGATGCTGGGAAGGAAAAGAAAGTGTGAAAAACATAGGCAAGCGACATTCCAGCAGGACATAAAAAAAGCCAAAAAGATAGCAAAGAAAGAGGTGGCAACCAAAAATCATTATATGCCCATCTTGAATCGAATGCAGGTGAGAGAGAAATATATAGACTAACAAAGACCCGTGATAAGAGAACTAAAGACAATGGTGAGATCAAAGTAATTAAAGATAAATGTAGAAATACCATAATAAATGAAAACCAGATTAAGGAACAGTGGTGAAATTACTTTGAAAGGCTTATGAATAAAGAGAATCCAAGAGAACCATGCCATACGATTAAAATCAAACCAGGGTCTGGTGGCATCAATCCAGGAAGTAGTTGCAGAAGCACTGAGCAACATGAAAAATAAAAAAAAATGTATGCCCGAGTGGCATACCAACAGAAGTATCAATATGTTCACACCTTCCATACAACAGTTTAATTTTGTCATGAAGACTGAGATGATGCCTGGAGAAGAGCACCATACCAATTATTAAGAGGAAAGCAGACATAGCAAGACGTGGGTAACTAATGTGACATTCAACTGGTGAGCTACACGAGGAAAAATTGGGAGACAGTTATGGATAAGAGACTATGAAGAGAAGTAAAGGTCATTGACAATCAGTTAGGATTTTCTTGCCAGGCAAGTAGAAAATTATTGTGATCTTTGCGCTAAGATTGCTTGTGGAAAAATATAGAGAAAAGAGGAAAGTCCTGCACATAATATCTGTTCATCTTTGAAAAATCTTATGACCACATTATGAGAGGGGTCATTGGGTAGTGTATGAGAACGAGAGAGATTACTGAAGGCTGTATGTAGAAAGCGAACAGGTTCTAGTAATAAAGTACATCAGGGCTCTGCACTAAGCCCCTTTGTGTTCACACTGATGCTTGCTGTGTTTACAGAAAACATCCAGAGAGTGGCACCCTAGTGTATGCTTTTTGCAGATTGATGTACTCGTAGGGGAGAAGAGGAAGTGGAAGAAGATTTAGAGATATGGAGGTGTGTACTTGAGAGAGATGGTCTGAAAATCAGCAGAAATAGAACAGAGTATATGGTTTGTAGACTCAGTGATACCTTGCAGGAAGACAACAAAACTGTAAGTCTGGAGGGGCAGTCACTATCAAAGTTACAAAGCTCAAGTACCTAGTTTTGATACTACAGCTGAACTCAACAACAAACTAATAAGCAGAGAGGCATGTACTAAATGGAGAGAAGTGAGCAAAGTCATCTTTAATTGAATGCCTATCAAATTGAAAAATAAGATCTGCATGATGGTAATTAGGTTTGTACTTTTGTATAGCTCCACATGCTGGGCACTGATGAAGAGGCAGGAGAAAATCTTGAATACAGTGGAAATGAAAAGGTTAAGATGGATGCTTGGAGTTACAAGGATAGACCATGTTACGAACAAATTAATTAGGGGAAGTGTGAAGATGATACCAATTATAGAAAAGCTGAGGGAATCCAGAATTACGTGGTTTGGGCATGTGAAAAGAAGATCAGAAGAATATATAGGAAACAGGGTGTTAATCTTAGAAGTAGAAGGTAGGAGAAGGGCTGGAGGACCCAAACTAGATAGATGGATGTTATACAAAAAGATTTGATTAGCTGCATAGTTTCTGACAAACTGCTTCTAGAAAGACTGGAATTGAGAAGGACTCAGAGACGGCCCCACATCAGTGGAACGAAGGCGAGGAGGAGGAGGAAAAGAGAAGATGACAGTGGGGAAAATATACCCTAGTATACCACCTGTTATGGAAGTACAGAAATAATTTCCTACTTTTTGACATTGTACTACTTCTGGATTTCTTGTATGTTTCCTACTTCTGGTTACCAGGTGACAGCTTCAACTACAGCTGTGCATGTTTGGCTAAGAAAGATGAGACCCTGGAACTGAGTAATCCTTAAATTGTTGTACCATGATTGCTGTGTAGCAGTATAACTGTCACCCCTTCTAGTGGCAACACACAACTTATTATTTCCATTGAAACTTGACAAACAATTCTGGCAATGAGAAATTTTATTTTGGAAAATCAAAATGAACTGCTGCTTTTAGTTACTCATAAATTGAGAGAATTGGTCTCAAATTCACAGTTTACTTATGGATTCATGAATGTATATGAATACATGAACCTAAAGCTATGTTACAGTTCAGCATTGTCACTAGGATTGGTATTTTTTAGAGAGATTGGAGTTGTAGTAACTCTGAAGTTTCTTGAAAACCAGTAAGTTGGAATCATAGTTTAGCTGGATGTCTTCCTTATGTTGAACCGTGACTACAAATTCTAGGCTATAAGAAGTTGTTTAGCATGCCAGCAGAACTTGCTTGGAATGTAACATGCTCAAGCTTTGATTGTGATTGCTGTGGTTAGCCTTGGCGATGGTAAACTAAAGAGTGAAGACATTCCGTTTTCAACCATTGTAAAATGTAGGCTTTCAAAGGTCTTTGGTTTCCTGGGTTATTTTGATTTATTGGTTAAGAAATAACATGAAGGAACTTGCCATTATCTTTTTCCATGGAGCGTATAATGGTATTTTGTGTATTTTGACATATAGCCCATGTTTTTGCATGATTTTTTTTTTTCCAGGAACCCATGTGACTTCCTTAAGGAATGTTTTTTGCAGCTTCTCCAAGGTTCCAGTGACACTATTGCAGCCATTATAAATATGGGTCATAATAGTGTTTTTTACAACTTTTAATACTCCAAAACATACCCTGTAAAGGAAATGAAATGAAATTTTAAACATTCTGTAGCTTGACCAAAGTATTCTTTCTTTTTTCACTTTCTATCTTACATTCTTACTGAAAGGTTGGGTTTACATGTTCTCTCTCCCAACTATCCAGACAACAAGAAATATATTTACAATCACTTTCACTCAAACTATGATTCACTGTGTTCCACTGTCACTTGCATCACAGTGGAGTATTTGAGAGAGAGATGTGCGGTCCAGCTCTGATACTCCAGTTGCAGTATGTGAAGGAATTCCACACCCCCAACCAGAGCCCTCACCCCCTTCCGCACCCCAATCCCAATTTTGTGAGCATTCATGGCCCGCCATACAATTTCTATTCCCAGATGTGGACCTCGGGCCAAAAAGTTTGCCCACCCCTGCCATAGAACCTCAACCACTTTAGGAGGATTCTAGATTGATTTGACTGAAATAACTTTTCAAGAAATTTACAACTGAGGTGAATTAAATTTGGAAGACTATTTAGGACTTTAATCTGGACACTATTTATTTTCAAGGCCCTATGTCTGAGGCCATTTGTCTCACTAAATAGTACTCTCAAGAGATTTTCAAAATATGCTTACCTCCATTATGGACTGGATTATAAATTGCAGGGAAATACACTGTAAAAAAAAAAAAAATCCATCTACCGGTTACAGAGCCTGTAAGTAATTTAGGCCAAAAACTTCACTTTTTGGAGGGGTGCCTTCTGGATTGTAGAGATGTTGAATTTTAAATCTGCTGTTCTTAAGTACCAACCTGAAATATTTCCTTCTGCCATTACAAGCAGCTGTTCAGTAAGCAGATAGAGCACAGGTCAGCTAACAAACCCTCTTCCCAACAATATTGTGCTGACTTCAATATTCCCAGTGTTGACAGAACAAAAAATTTTTTTATGGTGACTTCTAAAAATAGTTGATGAACTAAAAGCTACACAATCAATTAAAATGTTGTAATTAAGCTTTCCTAATTAGTCACTTGGATGACTAAAAAACAATGTACTGTCTTTATCTTCAGATAGTACTATTTTACTGTTAAATAAAATGTAATACATTGCAGGATAACTGAGGTAAAAGCTGTTTTTAAGCTTCAGTTTTGAAATTTTGTTACTTGATAAGTGTATTACCTATATGAAGATTAAGTTCAGATGATGTCGTCTTCGATGTTCTCTAACAGCTTTCATTGGAAAGTGTGTGTGGAGGTGTTTTCAATCCAACAGACGTTCAGTAAAGATTGAAAGTTGTAAAATACATTTACATTCGCTACTATATGGATTTTGTCACCGTAGTATCTGAGTGCATACTACTTTGGGAAGCGTGTGGGGAAAAAATAACATTTTGAGGTTATTTCTCGCAATTGGACTTCTCTGTGTACAGTGTGCACTCAGCATAGTATGAAGTATTCTGTCTCTACATGTGTTGAAACATTAAATCTGCTTAATGTAATAACTTCCGACCCATCAATGTAAGTCTTCAAAAAAAAAAATTGTTCAGCTGTGATAAATTGTAGTTTAATTATGAATACCTGCCTAGAAACAATTTTCATTTTGATCCAACATTCTAATACTTTTTAAAAGGCACTGCGCAAACACTGATGAACACAATGCCCATATGCAGTAAGTGTATACACACTTTTATGTTTGTGAATTTGGAGGCAACTTAATATAAATCTTGTTTACAGGTAGGTGGTAGTATTATGTTTGAAACATTTTACAGTGTGTTCCTATATTAACATTCATACTTATTGAACAAGTCTGTATATAAAAAACCTGAAATTAAAATTAAACATTTATTCCAAATTTCTCATCCGTGGTATAGCATAGATGATATCCGCTTCTGTGATAATTCTGGAGTTTATTTGCCACAGATTATTAGTGCGCCGTCTTTTTTTTTTTTTTTTTTTTTTTGGTCATTTTAATTTGTAATTTCATGAAGGATTTTAATCCTCTAGAATTCTCGGCATTTTGCAGGAAGGTACTTCAACTACAAATCCTTTCATCTTGTATAATTGCATAGCCCAGGAGTCTCCCTTTTCCCTTATGTTTGCTGATTGCTATTATGGACCTTGGTAGAGGATACCATCTAAAGCTGTGTTTGTGACTTCCAAGTCTCAAATTAAAATGGAAATGTTGTGCTTAATGGAATCCTTAATAAATATGCATCATCTCTAAATATAGAGATATTTTGGAATAGCAACAGTCAAAATAATCTGTATTGGCTCTCTGTATTAAACAATAGAGGGCTCAGATCATTTAAATAGTAGGTGGAGTTAAAAATATCAGACCTTGTAAAAATATTTTTAAAAATACTTATGCATTGAATTAAGTGACTGCAGAAAGTAATCTTGTTAAGTAATACTGGCAATCTGCCTTCTGTGGATTTCCTAATTCCTAGTAGTCCAGACATCACACTTGTCTAATTACTATTAAAAAAAAAAAACAACCCTTAAACTTTTCTTTGATAAGCGAAAGAAATTCAAGAAGCAAGCTGATCATGAGGTCCGAATACAAGGAGAAGATAGCTCATATTAGAGGGCTCTTTAATATAGCAGACAAATGCATAACCAGATCTAATGACGAGAAAATGAAACTGGAAATAAAATGTAAATTAAGTAACAGGTGAAAGAGCTTACCAAAGGATAAGGTAATTCTCTATCAGTTGTAGTCTTTAAATCAAGATTAAGTAGATACCTTTCTAAAAGATACAGACAGTTTGGTATTAAGGAAGAATTACTTACTGAATTCTACAGACTGTTATGCAGGAAGGGTGGTTATATGGCCTTAGTAGTCCATTGTCCCTTAGAGGCTGGAAGAAAGGCAAGACGTAAGGGATGTGCTTTAATTAGACTGCAACTTTATTAATTTAACTAATTTGGGAATTATCCAGCAATAATTCACACAGTACACATCCTCATATCTTCCACTTCACCCAGGGAGTCTCAGTGGCTGCACAGCGAGTTCCAGCAGGTGGAAGAGGGTGCCAGATAGAAGGTTTGAGCCCTGAAAGTATACTTAGGGGACCCGAAGATTGGGGCAGCATCTGGGTTCCATTCAAGCTTGAAGTACTCCAGGGATCCAGAGTGCAGGGGCTTGGATTCCCCTGACAGTAGTCCTAGTGGGAGGCCGGTAAGGGGTGCTCCCTAAAATCTGTGACATCTGGTCTGTCAGCAGGGCCAGCCTTAGTGGTGGTTGATGCTGGCGATTGCTCAGGGCACCATGATCAGGGGGTGACTGTCCAAGTGCCGCAAACTGGTGGGCCTGGTCTGCTGGAGCAGGTGTGAATGCAGGCAGTGCTTAATTTATAATGAAAGAGGTGTTGAGGCTCAAGCTGGGTGGCCAGAGAGCAGCAGCTGCTGGCTGGGTATCCAGCTCTGAAGGCAGCACCACTGCCAGCAGCAGCACAGAAGTAAGGGTGGCATGGTATCGTATTGTCACTCTTACTTCTGTGCTGCTGGTGATGGCAACTGCTGGCCAAGAGCCTAGAGGTGCTGGGGCTAAGTCTCGGCAAGCCCTGGCACAAATTAAGCACTAAGTGCAAGCAAGCCTTGGGCTGGAGCCCCTGGCCAGCTGAGGGTGGGCGATGTTGCCCGGAGCTGCCAGCCTGGCGGGGAGGCGCACGCAGGGGGGCTTGCTCCTGTGGGACCAGTGGGCCAGCCCTGGGTCCCTCGTTTCCATGGGCAAGGTTGGGGGCTGCACACTTGCTCTCCTCCTGGTAGGTTGTCAGGGGGTTTATGGCCAGGGGAGCTTTTGGACTCAAACTCCTCCCTGTGCAGCCTGTCTGAACTCTGGGGCCAGGAGCTGGTCCTTGTGCCCTGTGCCCAATGCTGCTGTTCTCAAACACAAAGATAGGGTGCCAAAATACAAGTTTGCCCAGAGTGCCGGTCTTCCTAAGGCTAGCCCTGTCAGGAACCAGATTCCCTATGGAATGAGTCCCTGCACCAGATACCTACCACCTGTTAAGTTGCAACTATTTGAACTGTGTCAGTGACTGGGACATGGGTAGTCAGACTTAGTGGTTAGAGTAGGAGTCCACGCTGAGGGCAAGGACTGGTAACTTGGAGTGAGGCAAGGCAGGAGCAGGGCTGGGAATAAGCAGGCACAGGAGCTACCACAGCCATGGGTGAATGCTTTGAGCAGCCACTAAACTGCTGCTGGGCTTAAGAGCTACTCTCTTGATTCTTCCAATCAATCTCAGGGTGTAGGCAATCCGGCAGCCTCCTACATGCCTGTTGCACTCACTAGGTTGCCCGGAGACTGGCTCTGCTGCAGGCCCAGCTTCCTGACAAACTATGGCTCCCAACTTACTTAGCTGGATCCTGGAGCTGCTTTGGGAGGCTGAAAAAATCCACTCCGGCCAATCTGGTGGTGAGGGAAAAATTAGTTTCCAGTTCCAGAAAGGTCAACAAATACGATGCCTACAGCCAGCCACAAAAACCCAGTCCTTCTATGATCCCATGGCTGGAGGGTAAGAGTGGCTGATCTGGGCATGAGAGCATATTAACTTCCACCTGGTGCACAGGGAGATAATGGCTTACATGAGTCCCTCTGACAAGTCCCCAGCTCAGGTGACATCCTCCCCTCCCATCCCAAAGGACGGGGAACCCTTAAAGGAGCCATTACCCCATTCTTCCTGCTTGACCATAACAAGTTCCCTTGCCTTTATAGTTTCCCATGTTGCATTCTGGCCTTAAAACCTATTCAGAAACACTTACTGAATTTATTCATGATCTTAAAACAAAAAAAAGCAACAACTGGGAAACTCAGAAATGGGTAGGAGTACTTGTGGCACCTTAGAGACTAACCAATTTA
Organism: Lepidochelys kempii; assembly: GCF_965140285.1. Taxonomy (NCBI): domain Eukaryota; kingdom Metazoa; phylum Chordata; order Testudines; family Cheloniidae; genus Lepidochelys; species Lepidochelys kempii. The sequence goes on from NC_136380.1 coordinate 80,531,431, forward strand.
TTAGAGCATAAGCTTTCGTGAGCTACAGCTCACTTCCTCAGATGCATATCGTGGAAACTGCAGCAGGCTTTATATATACACAGAGAATATGAAACAATACCTACTCCCACCCCACTGTCCTGCTGGTAATAGCTTATCTAAAGTGATCATCAGGTGGGCCATTTCCAGCACAAATCCAGGTGTTAGTCATTGAGAACGGTAAATTACGAAGGGAAAAATTCCTGCTCCTTAATCAAAACTCCCTTTGTCTTAAGTCATGCCTTACTTAAACTATAGGATTTAATACAAGGTGCATTAAAATAATAGCAAATAAAGGAAAACAGATAAGTCATAATTGAGTCATTTAACTTCTCTAAATGGAACACTTGGCTAGGAATGGTTTTATATAAACTTTTGATTTCTGCTAGCAGATTTAGTAAGTCTTGTATGTAAATACCAAAATATTGGGTCAGTCTCTACTCCCTTAAATATCAGAATTCAGCATCCCTTATGGGTTGGCATTACCAATGTTGTCTTGACAGGTTTTATGCTATCAAAATACAATACTGTATTTTTTCAGAGCAAAAATATACATATTGTGAGGCAATTTCCTGTCAACTGTGTTTACCCAGCCAAAACTAAATTCATACCCTATAATTTTTAAAGCTTTTTGTTGTTGTTGTGTTGCTAGGTAAACAATTACTATACTTGCAGATTCAAGAAAGAAAAAACAAAACTCTGTTACCAAAATAGGCCAGAGATTTGCAGAATTGAAAAACCTCATATAGTCTGCGTTGGCATTCCATTGTGGAGGGAGGGCACTGAGGCCTGACATGCCAAACCACTAGATATTGAGATCTTGCTCCTACAACTTGTTCTGATCAGCAGACCCGTGCCTCCACATGTAGGTCCATTGACTTTGGAGGGCTCTGCAAGAAACTGCAGGAGTAGTTCTTCAGGATTTGATTAGGAATTTTGAGTATTTTGCCGTGTGTTCTGAAGCTTTGCGATCCTTCTGATATGTTATAAACATTTGAAGTATTTTCCTAACTGAGCAGCAGTCTTTCGTCTCAATACCTGTTTAGTATAAAGAGATGAGAAATCAAAGTAGTGCAACTGAAGCATAGCAGCCATCAGCTCCTGCAAACTTTTCTCACCCTGCAAATATTGTCTGATTCTGCTGTTGGATTGTATCAATTCCCTCTTCCTTTAGCTGGCTGTACATTCTTCTTTCCTGTAGAGCTGCTAACATCTAGGACCTGACCCAGAACACATTAGTTATAATTTTTGGATGAGGCTCTAAAGGCAAGGAGCATATTACAAACCTCTGCATGACTCTTCACCATGGCCCAGATGCTAAAAATCCCATGTTATCCCAGGTATACTCATCTCTGAGTGAGTGAGGTTTGCAGTTGTTCTTGTCCTTAGTTCTTATTCAGGAAGAATCTATTTGATTACCTCTTGCTCTGTTCTAAGTGTGTAAGGCAGTGTGTATGGCACAGAAATTTACTAGACCCTCCTTTTGTGGGGAAGTCACAGAATGAATATAGACAAAAAAGGCAAAATGGCAGGTGGAAAGTTGTAAAAGCAGAAGGCAACACTGGTACGGATTTGTGACACGGGATACAAGTATCAATTTGACAAAAAGGTAAATTTATATTTTGCAGCTATTTGCAGAACTACGTAATCACATTATACATTGGGCCTTTGTAATTCATTAGAACTGTTTAACACTTAGTGTACTGTGTTGAATATATGCTTATTGACTATATATTTTGTGGAATTACATCTTCGATTCTGCATACATACATATTCTGTAAAATGAGACACACTTGTGCTTGAGTTACTTGGTTATTGCTTGTGTGGTCTTTCTTCTAGTAGCAACTATTTGAATCATTTAACATATTCCTAGTGTGTCCAAATATTTGAAAAAGAATAGAACAGAGATTTCAACTTGTGTTAATGGCAGTACTGCCATTGACCTACTTTAGAAGAATAAGTGGAACATGTGTCAATTGCATACTTTACCCCAGTAAGCCTTTCCAATTGCTATCCTTCTACATTAGTAACATACGAGTATGGAAACTCTGGATAGTGCTGCAATGACTTGGTCCACTTTAATCAGAACTGTACCATATGGTTTTCTTCTAAATTATTCGAAAACCTGACTTTTGGGCTGCATATATGAGGACAGGATAGATCCTTTTGTATCTTCTAATCTCTCCCAGAAGAAGTAGATATGATTTCAATCACCTTCCTCCTTTCTTCCAACAATCGATCTCAGATACATTTGTTAAACTTGTCTTCATTTTATGAAGTTTATTGGGTGTGAATAAATCAACTGTTCTACCGAGTTCATATCTGTCTAGTGGGGAACTTCTTCAGTTTTGGACCATATCTTTTGTTAATTTCCATTCTTTGTTGTCATATTGTTCAAATCTAGCCCATTCCTAGGCAAGAATCTTCCATGCTGATGCTTATTAAAGCAATATGCAATACAGAAAGTGGGAGACTTTGCAGGAGCCTACACCCTAGATATGTTAATTCAAGTTTAAGTGGGTTAAGGTTTTTTTAAAAAAATATTTATGAAGTCGTCATTGTCCTCACTGTTCTTACCATCATTGTCATTACAGCCTCAGTTTAGCCTGTGCAGAACGAAGGCTTCACCATTGTGTCGCTCTGCATCTCTCTCCTAGGTCAAACATAACCATGTAGGTCCTGCACAGGCTACCAATTCATCAATCCGTCTTCATTGTTGGCAGCCATTGATACGCCTTCCTGTTGGGCTCCGTTCTGTAAGTGTAGTCCATCTTCAGTCTCTACACAGCTGTTGTTTTTTCTCTGAACCATTCTTAGGGCTCTTTTCCCTGTGGAATAGCAAGCATGTATCAGTCCATGCTTTGCCTCCTAAGTTTTTTTGGGGGAGAGGTTTTTTTTTTGGTTTGTTTTTTGTTTAACTTTAGAGCTATTTTTCCAAATATACAAGAAGCTTGCCCTTTATGGAATTGCTTGTTCTTCCATAAGCTCTCCTTCAAACCTCTGTGCCCTTTACCTCATCTTTATGGTCTTTCAGTTGGTTCTGCTAAACATACTTTTTAGCATCTTCTAATTCTTTGACATACAGCATGATTTCCCCTTCCTGTGGCTTTATATCCTGAGCCCATTTTCCTTCTTGTTTTCAGTTCTGAGCCTTGCTTCACAATCCTTTAGGTGTTTCAGCAAAGATGAAATGTCTCCTATAGTTCTGAGGTGGCTTAGATACTTTCTCCCTTGAGATCCTATTATTTTAGATGCAAAGTTTCTAAAATTCATCTTTTGGTTGAAGATTAAAATGTTTTGTTTAGATGGTGGTTCCTTATCAAATATCATGCTTCAACTTTTTTTCTCTTTATTCATGAGGCTTGAATATTCATACACTAATTGTTTGTTTATTTAGTATGCAACATTTTTAGATAATTGTGATATGACTGAACCCTCAGAAGCACTAAATGGAAGTAGAATGATGGAGTGGAAATTCACAAAAATAAAGTGTACTACTTTCCAATGTGTGAAAGATACTGTGATAGACCCAGGCCAGTTGGGTACAGAGAGTAGCAGAAGGCAGATATACTGGCCACTGGATTAACAGTTTTCTGTTCCCTGACTGACCAGAGCAGGGGCTGCTCCAAGCTAATGAGAACACCTGACTCCAATTAACCTGCAAAGAGTAAGGTGAGGCCATTAAGCTAATGTGACCACCTGACTCTAATTAAGGCCCCTCTGATAATATAAAAGGGCTCAGTCCAGTCAGGCAGGGGGGAGCCAGAGGAGCGGAAGTGCCGCTGAAGGGCTGGTTAATGAAGACACCGTCAAGTCATTGGTAAGGGAGCCCTAAGGTAAGGGTGAAGAAGAGAGAAGCAGGAGAGTTGTGGGGAAGTGGCCCAGGAAAATGTAGCAACTCTGGCAGTAAAAGGTTGGCTACCAACAGCTGTTACCATTAGGGTCCCTGGGCTGGAGTAGAGGGCGGGCCTGGCTTCCCCTCAACCCACCACTACAGAAACACCTCCTGGGAGGGGAAAACAGGTCCCTGTCAGGACAAGAGGCTAAACTGTTTTGGCATGAGGCCATAGGAGCAACAGAGACTGTGGGAATTCTCTCACCAACCTCCACTGCTGGCTTATGATGAAAAGGGCTCAGTAGACTGTATCACTGGCCCTAGAGAGAGAAGGGCTACGTGGAGGGTTGCAGTGAGCCTCTGAAAGCTAGCATAAACTGCCTGGAAGCACGAGACCCACGGGGACAAATTCGGAGCTCTGCTACAATATATATCCTGAGATGGATGCTACCAAGTTACAACTGGGATAGCTATCTTTCTGTTTCAACCAGTATAATCACATTACTGTCACACTGCTAGAAATTTGCATTTGATTTATGTGGATTCTGACTAAACTGAAATAATTCTGTGAGCCAACTATAAACTAAATAATTCCCCAGTCTGAACAGGCATATGGAAATTCTTGTTAGTGTTTAATGTCCCAAGCGTATTCACTTACAGAATACTTCCATTTCTTTTAGTGTATTTTTTTTGGTTCATTATGATTTATGTATCTCAATGTTGAGACCCTTCCCCATGTACCTTTTCATTTACTTGGAGAACTACTCTTCAAATACTTTATTTTATTCTGTTACATAGATAGGGAGTAGCTCAGACTGTTGCAAATCAGTGTTTGAGAACCTGATGAAACTTTCTAGATTTTTATATTCAGGGCTGTCGAGGTTCCTTCCCCACTCTGAACTCTAGGGTACAGATGTGGGGACCTGCATGAAAACCTCCTAAGCTTACTTTTACCAGCTTAGGTTAAAACTTCCCCAAGGTACAAACTATTTTACCCTTTGCCCTTGGACTTCCACTGCCACCACCAAATGTTTATCTGGGTTTATTTTATTAGGAAAGTGTTGTTTGGAAACATCTTTCCCCCCAAAATCCTCCCAACCCTTGCACCCCACTTCCTGGGGAAGGTTTGGTAAAAATCCTCACCAATTTGCATAGGTGTCCACAGACCCAAACCCTTGGATCTTAAGAACCATGAAAAAAACATTCAGTTCTTGAAAAGAAGAATTTTAATAGAAAAAACGGTAAAAAAAAGAATCACCTCTGTAAAATCAGGATGGTAACTACCTTACAGGGTAATTAGATTCAAAACATAGAGAATCCCTCTCGGCAAAACCTTAAGTTACAAAAAGACACACAGACAGGGATATCCATTCTATTCAGCACAGCTTATTTTCTCAGCCATTTAAAGAAAACATAATCTAACGCATATCTAGCTAGATTACTTACTAAATTCTAAGACTCCATTCCTGTTCTGTCCCTGGCAAAAGCATCACCCAGACAGACACAGATCCTTTGTTTTTCTCCCTCCTCCCAGCTTTTGAAAGTATCTTGTCTCCTCGTTGGTCATTTTGGTCAGGTGCCAGTGAGATTATCCTAGCTTCTTAAGCCTTTACAGGTGAAAGGGTTTTTCCTCTGGCCAGGAGGGATTTTAAAGGTGTTTACCCTTCCCTTTACATTTATGACCAGGGCTTTACCTGGTTTGTAACAAATAAAATTTGAGAACATTATTCAATGGAAAACACACAAATTAAAGGAAAAGAGGGTATATCACCCTTGGCCTTCTCATTAGCATTGGTAAATCTGTGCCATTCATCTGTCTTAATATTCAGTGAGGAATATTTGTTTGTTTTTAAGTTTATTTTTGTATCTTCAGAACACTTTGCCTAAAAGTTGCTCATGAATATTTGTATACTTTGTTGTTGTTTTTTCAGTAAACCTATATCAAGAGTGAAGTCAAGGATGCAATTAAAGCCATTTCTAATGCAACTAATACAGTACATTGAGCCTAAAATGTCTTTAGATAAACAGTGCCCACTCTTTGTGGACATGGGGAATCCAATCATCTATTTCATTTACTGGAGCGGACACAGACGCACACCAGTCCAGTACTCCTTTCTCAATATTCTTAAATTGTAACTTAACTTAGAAAATTAAATTAGTGACTTTTGACATGAAAATTAAACAGTGAACCGGTTTGAATCTATTGCTCGTTAACGTCAGCTCACTTCTGGATCCTTTAGATTTTTCTCTTTTCTTCTTGGCAGGTTTTCTTTTTAATCTAACAGGAGAGATTCAAATTACATGTCCTGTAAGAGGTAGGATTTATTATTATAAACAACTCAGTGGTAGTCCTTGTTCAAGGTGTCAGACACCTTTCCTGAGCGAGACCATTGTCTGGAATGCAGTACAATAGGCTTCCACTGCTCTGTCTCCTGTCTTCCCTTCACTTCAAAACTCATTGTGTGTGCCACAACTGTTACCTGAAGTTCAGTTCCTTCAACTCCATGCTGAATACCCTCATTTCTGGCTTCTCTCCTCTCAGCTTCATTGTAATGTATTAATCAACGCTTCTGATTGCCTCTTTTGCTAGGAGCGGTGTATCAGAACCTCTGACGTTCTTGTCCTCTTGGCCCTCTTCATTGACTTTGACATGGTTGATCAAACTCTCCTTGTCATCTTGTCCTCCCTTATCTATCATGATAGCACCACTACTAGCAAACCAAATCTGCTGTTAAACATCTTTTTGGGTGGTGGTAGGGAGTTTCTTCCCTTTCCCACTCTGTGGGGGTTCATCAGAGCTTTCTCCTGTTCATCCTCCTTTCTAAGTCATCTTGTCTGTCTCCATCTTCAATCAACTATGTGCTCACTGCTAACAAATTAACCTTTCATCTCTGACTACTCCCTCTTTAAGCAATCTTACATTTCATTCTGTTGTTCCAATGTAAGAATGGCCATACTGGGTCAGACCAATGGTTCATGTAGCCCAGTATCCTTTTTTCTAACAGTGAAATGAACAGAAAAGGGCAATTATCAAATGATCCATTTCCAGCTTCTGGCAGTCAGTGGTTGAGGGACAACCAGAGAATGGTGTTGCATCCTGTACCATCTTAGCTAATAACCACTGGTGGACATATGCTCCATAAATTTACCTAATTATTTTTTTGAACTCAGTTATGCTTTTGACATTCAGAACATCCCCTGGCAATGAGTTCCACAGGTTGACTGTGCATAGCATAAAGAAGTACTTCCTGCTGCCTATTAATTTTATTGGGTGACACCAGGTTCTTGGGTTGTTGTGAAGGTAAAAACTTGCTTATTCACTTTCTCCACATCAGTTATGATTTTATAGACCATATCTCATCTCTCCTTAGTCATCTCTTTTCTAAGTTGAGCAGTCCCAGTCTTTTTTTTTAATTTCTCCTTGTATGGAAGCTGTTCCAAACCCCTAATCATTTTTCTTCCTTTTTCTGTACCGTTTCCAATGCTAATATATCAGACCTGCATACAGTATTCAAGGTGTGAGTGTACCATGGATTTATATAATGGCATTATTATATTTTCTGTCCTATTATCTATTCCTTTCCTAATGGTTCCTAACATTGTTAGCTTTATTTTTGACTGCTGCTGCACATTGAGCAGATGTTTTCAGCGAACTATCCACAGTGACTCTAGTCGTCTGGTTTAAGTGATAGATTACGTATTACAATTAGTAGTTCTGCAGTTTCATATTTGAGTTGCTTCAGAACTCTTGGATGAATACCATCTGGTCTTGGTGACTTATTGCTGTATAACTTATTTATTTTTTCCAAAACCATCTCTACTGACACCTCAATCTAGGACATTTCCTCAGATCTCTCACCTAAAAGGAATGTCTCAGGTGTGGGAATCTCCTTCAGATTCTCTCTGCAGTGAGGACAGATGCAAAGAATTGTCTTAACTTCTCTACAACAGCCTTGACTTCCTTGAGTGTTCCTTTAGCACCTCAGTCATCCAGTGGACCCCCACTCATTGTTTGGCAAGCTTCCTGCTTCTGATATACTTTAAAAAAAAATTACTGTTATTTTTTGTCAATATTGCTAGCTGCTCCTAATTCTTGTTTGGCTTGCCTTATAATAATTGATTTGCCAGAGTTTATGCTCCTTTATGTTTTCCTCTGTAGGATTTGACTTCCAGTTTTTAAAGGATGCCCTTTTGCCTCTAATCACCTCTTTTACTCTACTGTTCAGCTATGGTGGCATTTTTTTTGGTCTTTTTACTGTTTAATTTGGGGTATACATTTAGTTTGCACTTCTATTATGGTCTTTTAAAATAGTCTCCGTGCAGCTTGCAGGCATTCCACGGTTGTGACTGTTCCTTTTAATTTCCATTTTTGTGCTAATGTGGTGGGTTTCTTTAGTTATATTCCTCCCTACAGGGATGTTAAATTTAATTACATTCTGGTTGCTGTTAGCAACCTCCTGGATATCAATTGGAAATCTTGCCACCAACATTCTTTATTCTCCTTGTTTAACCCATTGCCTTTCTTCCAGTTACTATAGCCTATTACCAGGGGTTCATCTCTGACTCTACGCAACCAGGCAGGTTCTACAATGTTGTCCAAGACCATATTGCTAAAACTTACAGTCAGGCCATTGTCTCCTGCTTTGTGTTTTCCCTGGTATTCCCACATCTCCCCTTCGAGTCCATACAAAATGCAGCAACTAAAGTTGTCTTCCTTACCAATTGTTGTGACCTCAGTTCTTCAGCTACATCAGTCCTCTTGCTACATCAAATTCAAGCTTTTTTGTCTTCATTGTCATAACTTACATAACTCTCTCTACCCCTTTCTGTTTAACAAGTCTCTTTTGTCACTCCACCAGCAATTACAGCCTTGATGCCCCTTTGAAGTCTTTTTCATGTATGGAACATTTGTCCTGAGCTGGTCCACAAGGCTAATACCCTCACACAACTCTCCCAAGAGCCATATATTCCCTCAAGAGCCAAGGAGTTAGCCAAATAATAAAGATTAGGCAGAGGAGCCAATTTGAAATCTGCTGTATCAGGATAATTAAACAACCTTGCTTGTATATTCTGTTCCTTTTGCTTCATCCTTCACATGTGTCTGTTGTCTTTATAGTTTAAGCTCTTTGCAATAGGGACTGTCTTCTCTCTCTTTTTTTTTTTAATCAATCTTATTTTTCAGAACTTTAGCATATCCATACAGACATTCAAATACAGTGACAAAGCAAATATAACAGGAATATGGATTTAACAATAACTCAATATGAAATATTCATAGATAAATACTCCTGAGTGTTAAGAACTAATTCCCTAACAACTCCCCTGTAACCTCCCCCCCCTCCCCCAAATCAGAAAAACAAACTGATTCCAGGTAGACTGGAATGCTCTCATTAAACTCCCAAGTGTCTTAATAGTTGGATCTTGTGCCTCTGTAGATTGTCTGTCAGTTTTTCCATGAAGGCAGTGTTGACTGTGAGGGTTGTAGCAGATTTCTAATTTTGTAAAATGACTCTCTTGGCCACTGTAAGTGCTGCAGCAATCCATTTCCTGGCATTACTTGAACAGGGTAGATCTTCTAGAATGCCCAAAACATAGAGACTTGTCATAGGGAAACCCCTACTCTGATCACCTCAGAGCACCACATGCTTCCTTCCAAAATGTGGATAGACTTTGACATTCAAAGACTGTATGAGACAGGTTTGCATTGTAGCAGTCACATTTCCAACATTTACTGTGAGGGGAAGTCCAACTTTATGCAGTGGCTCAGGAGTCCAATAATCTATTTAGAATTATCTTCTGAAAGAAATACAAAAACAGAGAAGTGGATGTTCTGCATATATTGTATCAGATATTATCCCACATGTCAGAGGAAATGGAGATGTTTAGCTCCTTCTCCCATTTTTTTTAATGATACAGTTAGCAGGATAAATAAGGAGTTCAGCCATTTTTGTGTGTTATCCATAAAATGTATTTGGCTGCACCTTAAAAAATATGCTACTTCAAGTGAAGTGTTATTTATGGCCTGCCAACAATTCCTTGGCTCCTTTATAATTTTGAGTGAAAAGGGACTGTCTTCTAATGTGTCCATACTAAAGATATTTTGGATTCTACTGTGATACTAATGAGGATATATTGATATGTCTCTTGCTCACTTTTTAAATGTATGGATAACCTGCAATTGTAATTTACAACTAGGAAGAAGACCTGGTCAAACAATGTCTTAAGGTTTGAAATACTTATTTAAAGAACTCTTTCCTTGATGGAAAACTATAACTTTCTCTTTAACCTGGTGATAAAATTACTGAGGTGCATCTGATTTCCTAGGCCATGAGTTTTTGTGCATGTTTGAGAAAAACATCTATGTTGTGAGAGAATTAATTTTCTATTGAATCACAGCTTTTGGAGATTGGAGGATGTAGCAGGAGAAGAAATGAGAAGTTTTGGAGTCAGAATAAAAGCTGAAGTTGCCCACTCTGATCTGATGTAATTGAGAGGGAAGCCTGGGAGACTAAGAAATGGGAATTACTGTTGAGGTTGAGGGACGGTCAAGTAGATTACGTCAACTTGTTAGAGAAAAGTGGGAGAGTTGAGCGTAGTAGTTCCGGGGAGCAAAAGAGTGGGGGAATGGAATGCAGAGAAGATGAAATGTGGGGAAACGTGTCAAAGCACTAGGTTAACTGCCAGTAAGGCAGAAAGTTCTCAGGGAGCACAGGTCAAGAAATTTCACAGACCAGGAATCTGTTGGTGAAGACTGGAGGGAGAACCGGAGAAGAATTAGTATGGGAAGTTGAGGGAGACTAACAGAAGTTAATGGACACTGACCTGAGACCAGTGACTCTTTATGTCCTGGCCTCGATGAAGATGTTGCATCCGGGTTTTTGGGACTTGGACTCCCTGTAAACCTAGCAATATGGTGGCCTGCTCTCTCCCCTGGTGCCTTGAAGAGGAAGCAGCAGTTGGCAGAATGAAGAACTGCACTTTAGTTAAACCCAGTAGTTAAGTGGCAGACACTACTGAATTGGTCAGTTTAAAGTCATAGAGCTTAAGGCCAGAAGCCACCACTAGATCATCTGATCTGACCTCCTGTGTATCACAGGCCACCAACACACTAAACCCAACCACTGAAATAAGACCAAAGTATTACAACCCTCAGGAGACTAAACTATTATGGACCACAGGCACAGAAGAGACAGGACGAAGACACATCAGTGCTTGTGGCCCCTGCAATGGCAGGGAAATAATTAAATGAGATATAGACTGTTAATCCTGGCAAGTGATCTACATGCACATGCTGCAGAGGAAGGCGAAAACCGCCCAAGGTCACTGCCAATCTGACATGGGGGACAGTTCCTTCCTGACCCCACATACAGCAGTCAGTTAGACTCTGAGTGTGAGCAAGAACTAGCTAACCAAGCACCTGTGAGAGAATGCGTGATGCCACCCCAGAGCCCGGGTCCACCCCACCAATGTCCTATCTCCAGCCATGGCCATCCCTGATGCTTCAGAGGAAGGAGATTTAAAAAAATAAACTCCCAGAGTACATTGTGGGGGAAAATCCCTTCCTCACCCTTGCTGGTGGCCAGCTGAATTCCTGAAGCATGAGCTTTAGGAACATAAGACACAAACTGGAAGTGAGTACCGGTCTGTGTTGAAAGTGCCTGGATTACCACAGTTTTCATTGCCTTGAATGTACACGGTTCTGTGCAGGGAATATAGTTCTAACTACAGACCCAATTGATTGTGCAGTGTCCCCTACTGGTACAGGCATGAATAAGGTGTTGTAGAAGCTCAGATACCATTGGGCCCTTGAAGTATACAGGAAGTAATAAGTCATCCACATTTTTCCATCCATGTTGCAATGGTGATCCAATATCTGGTTTACCTGTGTGCAAAGACATCCAAAGCTTTGTTTACCAAAAGATGCTCCTTTCATATGATCTTAAAAATCAGCCTCACATGGTGGGAGTTGGGCTAGTGACTTGTTCTTTTTGATGGTGAGATTGAGGTGTAAAGCAATTCAGGTTTCTGTGGGTCTCCTTTTTTTTTCTTGCTCTGATAATACAGAGCTGGTGCCAGTTTCCTTGATGCAGAAATTGGAATTTGTCCATCACTCTCTCCCAGTTTGGCAAGAACTCCTAAGCAGTAAGTTCCTTTAGTTTTAACAACGTTTAACACAGATTTCCCCCCAATACCAAATAGGGATGACAGTGTCACATGCTGTTAATGTGTGTACAGCAGAAAGTATGTTGCAGAAGTCAGGAGTGAGTGTGTCACAAATTGCATGCATAGGTATGAAGCAATGCTTGTCAGTTGTGCTGGTCTTGGTGCCTGTTTCAATCCAACAGGTTATCTCTGTGTTCTCTTTTTGGAAAGAGGTGAACAGCAAAGGCCAAAACATTAGTGTCTGGTGGCCTAACTACTCTGGTTCCTTTGACACCAAGAGACCCAGAATCATCCTTGTGTCCACTTCCTCCTGAGTACTGTATAAGTCTGGGGCTTCTTCAGCACCTCTACTGGGGATGGACTTTGCTAATTTCCTTGGAAAAGCCTCCAACAAGAGGGGTGTTTGTGCTGTGTGTACTCCTACGCGCTCAGGTGCATTTTGAACTATATATTCACAGAGGAATTTTACAAGTGACTGCTTGTTGGGTGCCATGTTTAGAAACCCTTTCCATGAAGTCCACCAATCCCCTGGTATTTCTTGCATCCAACTTCAGATCCTGTCCGGTGCTGTCTTTTTCATCAGTTTTCAGAGTTACTGTTGTGATACCTCTCAAAAACATTAATTACAGAATTAGGTTTGTCAGATCCTTTTAGGACCTGCCTCTAGTACTCAGCAGCCAATTCACTGAACGTGTGGAATTTGTGTCCAGCCATAATTTGTAAGATAGCCATGGCACCTGTGATGTGCATTATCGTTTCTTTGTTGCATGCTCTTAACTCATATACTCTTTCAGCTTAAGCCTCCAGCTGCTGCTCTAATTCAGCTTTGCCTGTTCTGTTCACTGTTACACGAGCATGGAAGAGGGTACATAGGCACAGGTCCCATGGGGTGACGAATAACAGTCAACACTGAAACATCATCTCTGGATTTTGCTAATGACAGGGCTCTCCAGAAAACAGTTTCTGGACTGATCGCTCCTGTGATTGGCAAGGGAGGGGGAAGGACAGATTTAAATTTGGTCTTCTTGGCCATGTCAGCAAATGTTTTGATGCCAGATTTCTTGACTGGGCTGAAAAAAGCTACATGTCCCATCATAATCAAGTGCACCTCTCACAGATCTCTCAATTTGTTCTTCACCAAAATTTGCTATTTTCAGTAGAGACTCTTGTACATTTACTACATCCAGTCCAGTAAATGTGTTGATAAGCACCTTTGCATGTGATTCAGGGTCTAATGAGTTTGCCAGATTGTTGATGACATGGTTTGTAAGAGCTGTAACATGCTTTTCATCCCTCTTCATTGCAGAGGCATGGACTTGTTTGTGGACTTTGTCTTCACTACTTCTTTCTGTCATATTTTTTGCATATTCCTAACATGAAGCTGTGTATTGCCATCTCTAACACTAATACTGACCTGTGCATAAGTATAAGTGTCTCTAAAAAACTCATTTCTAGAACAGTTCCAAGGCTAGTACTGCATTCATAGGTAATTAGAAATTAAAACAGGTTACCAGGCAGGCTAGATAGTATATAGTATGTACATAAGCTTACAAATGGAGAAGCATTACGTAAGCAATTCACATACATTTATATCTACCCACTGTGCAGTACAAATTGTGGGAACACAATGTACTGCTACTGGTGCACAGTCTTCAGTGTGAATCTGATCTAGTTTAGCAAATTTCAACTGAAAATATAGAAAACTGCTGTAATCACTTGTGAGATGCTTTGACAATTAAGAATATAAGATGTGAAAACATTTCATGTTCTACTGCAAACTGTTGATATTTGCCATTTTTGCCACGTGCCAAATAGCTTCATTTCAGGGGGAAAATATCTTGCCCATGCAAAAACAATAAAAATATTTTAATACATGGTTGTTTGGTAGCTTTGACCAACAAATACCACACTGAGGTGTTGAAATTAACTGAAACCATAAAAAGTATAATTGTCACGTTGCAGTTTTTCTGGAACTGTGCAAAAAATGACACTTTCTAATTTCGGACACCATTGTTTCACCTTTTCTGCAGGCTTATGACACCACCTGACAGCTCCACATCATACTTAATCAAAATGTACATAAAATAAGCTTTTAAATGATATACGATGTGGATGTATATAGGATGGGTACATTATATTCCAAAACTATGACCCTTTTTGGAGAATTGCCACATGCCTACAGACTTTGAAATGACTAGTGGCTTCCAGCCACCAGAATTCAGTAATAGTGGCAGCAGTATGAGGCTTTGGAGCAGAGGGAAATTTGAGAAGATAAACTCTCTTCCCACCAACTCCCAGTGCCCTGAAGTAGCTAGAGTTGCATGTTTTAAGGAATAAAATTGTTCAGACATAGTATTTTTAATCTGCAATCAATAGAAAATTACCAGAATATAATATTACATTTAAAACAAAACTACATTAACAAAATACTAAAGTTGCAAAATCAATTCTTCAAAAGTTAGCAACTGCCAGAATTAAGGTTACCTGTGCAACTTTAATTCAGCCCCCTTTTGAATATGCATTATGATACAGTCTTTAATTACAAAAACACATTTTCCACAGGACCTCTGCCTCTTTCATCACACAGGATGGTCGGGGCTCAGGGAGTGAATCGGGGTACATAATAAATAAGGCTGTTGTCTGTAGGATCCCTGCCTCCATTTATTGCAGAAGTTAGACACGAATGAGACAGGGATTGCAGGAAGAGGAAGGATGGTCTCATGAATAAAGCAGTTGATTGTTCCCTCAGATAATTGAGTTCTGCCTGCCCTCTGGCACAGAGTTCTTGTATGATACTAGTCATATCACTGAAACCAGATTTTTCACAAGTGGTCAGTAATTGTGTACACCTAACTTTCTGAGTGCTCTGCTTGAGACCCTGTAGTCTGATTTTCAGAAGTGCTGAGCACACAAAGCACTTTAAGTTTATGTTAATGGGAACTGGTACATTGAACATATAAAATGCTAAATACTTTAAAAAAAAATTAGGGCTTAGTCACCTAGATACCTCAAAATGGAAACGCAAGTCAAAATTAGGGGACATGACAACTTTGGCCTTAATCTCTGTGTGCTTCAGTTCCCCATCTTTAAAATAGGAATAATATCACCTTGGTATTGGTGGTGTGAAGATACATTTAAGTTAAACTACATAATTGCTTAAATAAATGTGTTAAGATATAATATATCCTCCTGGTTAGCAGAAAGCACCAAATTTAGTGTAAAAGCTATATTTAGTTGCCTATCAACATGCCTGATTGGTTACTGACCACTGAGAACCAACCTGTCTTTAGGAAAATAACTAAAAAATACAAATGAAAAAAAATTAAACTACTTAAATGTTGCCCGATTGGTGATTTAAATAATTTCACTTTAAATCAATCCAAGCTGGTTTTTAGGGCTTCTCGGCTACAGTCCCCTCCTTTTATAGGTCACATGCTTTCTATATTGGGGGATTGTATTTTTAGTATCATAAGAGATTTGGGTGTACATAATATTATACTGTTTTTGTTTTCTTACAGGCACCAAGCATAGATGAAAAAGTAGATCTTCACTTTATTGCGTTGGTTAATGTAGGCAGTCATCTCTATGAATTAGGTAAGAACACTTTATTTCATTGCTCTTGAAACAGGTCAGTGTGATGATCTTGTCAGTTGTAGTCAGTAATTAAGCATTCTTCCTGTTGATTCCCCCCCCACACACACACACACGGGAGGGCTAGCTCAGTGGTTTGAGCATTGGCCTGCTCAACCCTGGGTTGTGAGTTCAGTCCTTGAGGTGGCCGTTTAAGGATCTGGGGCAAAAATTGGGGACTGGTCCTGCTTTGAGTAGGGGGTTGGACTAGATGACCTCCTGAGGTCCCTTCCAACCTGATATTCTGTGATGATTAACCTTATTTTTGGGGGTGGGAGGGGGAGAATGTAATATAAAGGGCAAGATACAAACTACCATTGCTAGAAACTAGTCTGACTCAACAAAATTATGGTCCTAATCAGGAAAACACTTGTACTTCAGTTTTGGGGGCGGGGGTTGGTTTTTTGGAGGGGGAGGATGGCTTCTTTGATGAATGTCATTTAATTATTATTTTCTTTGTGATTTTTTTTCTTTAATGCTGAACAGTGCAAATTATAAATTCTAGCTAGAGGCATGTTACTGAATACCAGAATAGTCGGAATCAAAACGTGCTGCGTGAAGAATAGCATACCAACAGATATTGAAGATCTGCAATTCATTCATCGCAGGCTGGTTTTAAAAAGTTTGCTTCACATTTAATAGCTAATACTTCATTTGCATCTGAGCATTAGCTTCTGCATCTGAATTATTTTTGACTATTTGTTTCGCTGCAGGTTGAGCAGCACTAAGTTCTGCTCCGATATTCTATAATGCTCCTAGTCTCCTATAGAATTGTTGCTGGGCAACAAGATTTTGCTGTAGACACTTCTGAATCCTAGTTGAAGCAGTTTTAAATAGGTTTGGATAAAATCTCAAGTCACACAGACATCTTTCCAGCATAATTCTCCAATATAGTATAATGAGAGTATGCTTGCTGTATTTCATCTGACTACTTAACCTTTTCAAAACATATTCCTAGTGAAGCAATGCTCTCACACATCTTTAATAGTTTGGAGGCCAATGTAGTATAAAGGACATGTTCTGAATCAATCTGAACCTAAGAATCATCACTGTCAGCTGTACCTCATGAATGTTGTACTTTCTCCATAAAGTGTGTTTTATGAGCTTATATTTTAGATGCCAGTGACTCACACTAAATAGCAGGGTAAAAGCTGTACGATGCAGCACAGATAACTTTTGGCTTTAAATTTCAAAATATGATTTTTAAAATAATGAACCACCCATTGTTTTAAGCTCTCCTCGCTGAAGTTTTGTGTCACTGTGTCCATGTTGCTTTTATATTTTATTCTGTCATTTACATGAGTTTAAAAACAGTGCAGAGCATATGATTATCAGCTTTGCATATTGTACACTCCCTGAGAATAACTAAGTAGGAGGAGATGAACTTTAAGGTATGCTTGAATTAAAAATATGTGTAAGATGTTGATGGTAGTTACACAATAGAATGCTAACACCACTTCCTTTACAAATACATAAATAACATCCTTACAATAACCCTTTCCTGTACCAGTATAAGAGATTAAAGACATAATGTAGAGAAATAAGAAAAAGGGAAAATACAATAATCTGTAACTCTCTTCTCTTGTTTAAATAATTTACAGAAGTTGCTAAAACCTGTAATCATTGTGATTCCTATAAATCTGTTCAGATAATTCTGGCTGAGTCATCAGCTTTAGCCACTGTGGTGAATATTTGGACCCTGGCAGGCAGAAAGCTATGGAGTGGCACATGAACATAAATGCCCACACTTCCATCAAAAACATGCTATTCATAGGTACATTCAAATGTTTTTGTGCCAAACTGCATTTAAGAATTCAGTCAAAAACACAGCTTGCGAAATACAATGACATTCAATTCTGTTTTCTGGAATGTGCTGAGGATTTTATCTTAAAGTTGCAGCTTCAGTCATTTCTGCCATGTACAAGAGGTTAGTCATTAAAGTAAATATCAAAAATGCTTTAATATATTATATTTCATAAGAGCCTACTTTGGTTTTTTTTAGGCTAATTATAGGTTAGAAGTACTGCCAAGTTCAAGGAAATTATGGCAGATTTTTAAAAAATGATTTGAGAACTAAAAAGAATTTGGCCTGGCAAGCTCAGTAGGCCAATGCTGCGGGTGGAGAAAAATGTCATGCCTTAACACGTTTTGACATTCATAGTTTTTCATAAATAGCTTGAAATATTTGCATAGTAAGCAACAAATGTAAATATGTTGAGAAATACCACACTTAATGGGCACTGTTACACATCACAATTGCAGGGTTAACTGTACCCGTGTCTCCTCCAGGGTCTCCCCAAGGGCACCCTTTTAGTTCTCAGGTCTTTAGCTGTCACTTCTCACTCTGGGTGGGGACCCGTGTTCCTCTGCCTCAGGATCAGAGTTTTAGGTTACAGTCCCCAGCAATTCACTGTGCTTATCCCAGCAGGCATGACTGTAATCCAGCGCCTGTAGTTCTCATCTCTTCCATGGGGCATGATAACATTTACCAGTGGTTTCGCAAAGCACAGTACATTTACTTAAGACCACCGCATTACAAAGAAAACATATCATAAAACAGTGGTTTTCAAACTTTGTTACTGGTGACCCCTTTCACATTGCAAGCCTCTAAGTGCGACACCCCCCCCCCCAAATAAATTAAAAACACTTTTTTATATATTTAACACCATTATAAATGGTGTTGGCAAAGCGGGGTTTGGGGTGGAGGCTGACAGCTCATGACCACCCAGGTAATAACTTCACAACCCCCTGTGGGGTCCTGACCCCCTGTTTGAGACCTGCTGTCATAAAACAAGAAATGGTCTGTAGGCATGCTAAGCTTACCAGCTATCACCCATTCTCCACGTGGAGCCCTTAGGACGTTTCAAAGTCCTTCAAACCCTTCCAGCAGGGTTTTGCCCTCTTGGTTAAAGTCTGTCAGTTCATGAATCCAAGTGAGGGTTATTCTGAGTGAGTTCAGGATGACTCTATATCATTTTTCCTTCTTGGCTTTCTTGTTCTCTTAGACCCACTCAAAACCAGTGTGTACAATGGTACAATGTACGCAGTTGTCTTATCTGTCTCAGGATTTGTGGTAATTCTCGCCCAGGGATTTTAGTTTCTGCAGGAAGTTCTGTAGCCCACCCCTATGGAGCCAGAATACAATCCCTAGCTCACAAAGATACATATACCATTTTATAGATATAAAACTCTTTGAAACTGCCCCACTTTGAAGGTCTCATGTCGCATCTTCCCCACTGGAAGAGAGAGAAAATTCCTTTCACCCCTGCTAGGTATCAATACAAACTGAGCCACACATTCTTTCATAAACAATAAACCAGAAGTTTCCCAGTTCTGCACAATACAGTTAAAGAAAAAATTGAAAACTTTTGTAGACCACTTCTTCTGGT
Organism: Lepidochelys kempii; assembly: GCF_965140285.1. Classification (NCBI taxonomy): domain Eukaryota; kingdom Metazoa; phylum Chordata; order Testudines; family Cheloniidae; genus Lepidochelys; species Lepidochelys kempii. The sequence continues at coordinate 80,550,466 of NC_136380.1, forward strand.
AGGGTGCTAAACTAGTATTGTGAATCATACCTATATTAAATTATCAGTATTAACTTTACTGTATTTCTGTGACTTATATATCCTGCTCTTAATTGAGTGTAATACTTCAGTTACATATTACTTGACCTTTAACCCCTTCAGAATTGGTGGGTTTGGAGTTCCCTTTTTAGTGCTCACCCCAGAAACCCTAGTTTCACTTGTCTGAGTATAAATTTGCATTCTCCTTTGAATGACTGTGCACATATTCATTCCACTTCAAGTGTATGTGGAGACTTTTACCAGCAGTACCACTAGCATGTGCCCCTGCTCTCCTCTTGCACGAGCCAAGAACATAAATGGAATGTGTCCGCCACACCCTCTCAACTCCTTCCCACTGCCCATGGTGAGAACTGGAGCACCTCATAGTTTTTGCTTTGGTTCTCCAGCTTTAAATCTTTAGTGCATATAGTTCTTATAGTTAGCCTTAGAATACTTAATTAGTAATAATTTTAGGTAGTCTGGGGCTTTGTTATGAAAAATAATTAAGCTTTAAGCAGTGTGCCATGTGCAGAGCCATTATCCCTGTCATGGATAGGCACAGAAGCTGCTTAATTCGTCTTGGAAAGAAGCATGTGAGGGATAGATGCCCTATTTGTACCACCTTCCCTTTTTTAGTCCTTTGTTAGGACTAAAGAACAGGAATTTCTGCCTCAAATTTCACCTCATGAAGGAGACTGTGTCCCTCCTCAGAACCAGGCCCCCATCACAAGATGATGGACTCTGAAACTATGAGAAATGCTCGTCCAGCAGCTTCAACTTTGAAGCATAAATCTGGAGAGAAGCATCACTTTTCCTCTTCCCGATGGCCTCTTTAAAGAAATCCAAACATTCTGACCTGGACAAACAGTCAATGTTATGATCTTCTCTGCACAAGAAGGCTTCCAGTAAGTCCTCCAGTGCTGAGTTGGGGCCTTTGAATAAGCACAGATGCTCACAGCTCCATCTGAGGGGTCACTGTCAACTCTGGCTCCTCTGGAGTTGTTGAGACTAGTGCCTTCATCTTTGCTGTGTCCTCCTTTGGCTCCACTGGAAGAGCACCTGGCTGTCTTGGTGATTTCAACTCCATAAGCCTACCTTTCCATAAGAGTCTCCTTTGTGTCCCATTACCTGACTCCCTGTTGCTGCACCTGGATTTGGTCATTGTCAGCACTGTTGATGTGTGGTGTTCAGCCAACGTACTCTCTACAGTACCTTATGCCAACCACTGGCACCAGTTATGACTTTGGCATTCCAATCACCTCGTTGGGCTTTTTCTGACCAGATGGTTTCCCTGATATCAATCCCCCCCCCGTCAGACCTCAAAGGTGAATGCTCCTCCCTTTCCAGATGAGTCCTACATCTTCTCATTAGACTCTGAGCATGAGGGGCCTGTATTCCCATCAGAGTCTTTATAGTCACTTCATAGACCTTGCCCTAGGGGCATGAGGCAGAAGGTACAGGACTGGTATTCCCATAAAGAGGCTCCTGTACTGTATCCTCCGTGACTCTACAGATCTTTGCCTGCTGCAAGGGAGTCTAGACCTCCATTGGAGTTACAGAGCAAGGGGAGATCTCAGTCTCCATGCAGGAAACCTCTAGAGAGGCTCCTTCCGCCATCCCTCTGTCAGCTGTACTGGATCCTATTGAGGAAGGGGAATTAGTGCAGGAACCCCTAGATGTGCCTTCCTGTCCCTATATTTCATCCCCTTCCTTGAACAAAGCCATCACCCTGGAGTCGATATCCCCTTCTCCAGAGGGCTTTAAAGTCTTTCAGGGAAAAGTTGCCCTTCTCATTAATGAAGCCCAGCTAGAGCTGATGAAGACCCTCTGGCAAACCCCAGTCCCTGTACCACCTACAACCAAGCAGTTTATTGGCTGAGCAACATTTCCTGAACATGCAGACTTGCATACCTGCATGAGGTCAGTCAAGGTCTGCAGGTCCATCCACCAGTTCAGTGTGCAGAGGGGTTCCCTTTCTGTAGTCATAACTGACTGACTCTGGCTACAGATGTGTCTACCAGAGCTGGGGATCCCATCTTAGTCAGCTTTGAGCTCAAGCTCTCTGTTCACCCCAGGAGGTCTCACTCCACATAAATATGTGGACCTCGGAGCTATTTATCAGGCCTGCAAGATGTTTATGTCCACCATCAACAACCAGACGATACAAGTTTTACAGACAACACAGCTGCCATGTTTTGTCTGAACAGGCAGGGAGGTGCAAGATCGTCTCGGCTATGCCAGAAAGCCATCCACCTGTGGAATTTATGCATCAGAAATGTCTTCCTGAAGTCATTCCACTTTCCAGGAATGAGAAACACAATTGCAGATTCCTTCAGCAGGGTTTTCATAGACCAACACAAGTAGTCGATCAGAAAGGACATTCTCCTCCAGATCTTCTACCAGCAGGAGTTCCCAATAATAGACTTGTTCGCAACCAACCTGGACCACAAGTGCAAGATATTTTTTCCAGGACAGGCTGCAGCCCATATTCCATCACAGATGCTGTCCTTCTCCCCAGTCAAGTCATCTCCTATATGCATTTCCTCCAATTCCTCTCATTCCCAAGGTCCTGAGGAAACTGAAAAGAGACAAAGCAGCATTAATCTGACTGGAAACAGTCTCATCGAGCCCGTATTGGTTCACGGATCTACATCAATTTTCAGTCAGATCACTGATAACTTTTCCCCTAGTCTCAGAACTAGGGCAAGTCTCTGCATCCCCACCTCCAATCTTTTCACCTCATGTCATGGATGAACTTTGGTTGAATGCTCACAAGGGATTGTGCTCCCGAGATCTTCAGATCGTCTAAATGAGCAGCAGGAAAGAATCTACTAGAGCGACATACGTATGCAAGTGGAGAAGGTGCTCTATTTGGGCACAATTTCAACGTTTACTGACCCGCTACAGAGAGATTTCACATGTATTGGACTGTTCGTTACACTTGAAATCCTCTGGCCTATGGCCCGTCAGTTAGTTAGTTCTGAGAGAGTCCACTTGGCAGCAGTATCTGCTCTGCATCCACCAGTGGATGGGTTTTCCATCTTCTCACTCTCTCTGGTTTCCAGATTTTTTTAAAAAGTTTTGTCCAACATCTACACGTGTCTGATCCAGTACCATTATGGAATCTTAACCCAGTCTTCTCTAGACTAGTGGGTTCTTCCTTTGAACCCAGGATGACAGCCTCACTATCCCTGGTGTCTATGAAGACGGCATTCCTAATAGCAGTCACTTCTGCAAAGGCGAGTTTTGAACGTTATGCTCTCTTAGCTGATCTTCCTTTCACATTTTTTCATAAAGACAAAGTTTCTCTTAAGCCATACTCTAAGTTTGTCAAAAGCAGTTTGAGCTTTCAACCTGAAATCAAACCATTCGTCTTGCAGTGTTATTTCCAAAATCTTGCTCTTCCGAAGTTGAAGAGAAGCTCCACACCTTAAATGTTCACAGAGCTCCAGCATTGTATCTGGATTGCACTAAGTCCTTCAGACCTTCTCTCCCAGGCTTATTGTAGCCTACAATGAGAGAGTTAGGGGTCAAACAAATTTCTCATTAGGTTTCTGATGCATTAAGCTGTGCTGCAGCTTTCCTAAGATCTCCTCCTCCTCCTCCTCTTCTCAGGACAATAGCTCGCTCTACTAAAGGTCAGTCTACTTCATCAGCTTTTCTGAGCAACGTCCCTCCGTCTGTTCCTACCTTTTTCCAGACATTCCCATCACTCAAGCCTTCGGCAAGTTGGTGCTACAGTCTCTGTTTCAGGTGATCCAATGTCCCGTCACCTGTAAGGGAACTGCTGATGTGTCATCCAAAGTGGAATGTGTATGTGCACAATCAGGTGAAGGAGAATCCTAGAATATCAGGGTTGGAAGGGACCTCAGGAGGTCATCTAGTCCAATCCCCTGCTCAAAGCAGGGCCAATCCCCAAACAGAATAAACTGTTACTTACCTGGATAGTAACTGTTGTTCTTCGAGTTGTATAGTAACATATACATTCCATGATCCTTCCACTTCCCTGCTACTTCAGACATTATATATACAGAAGTGTGAAGGAATGGAGAGGGAGGCAGTAAATATGCCCCTTCTATGTCCTTGACTCAGCACATGAAGAGAGCAGGGGTGCATTGTGTGCATATACACCTGAAGTGGAATGTATATGTGCCCATCTTGAAGAACAGTTTCTGTACAGGCAAGTAATTTTTTTTTGGAGGGGGGGGCACTAAATAACTACTTTTTTTTTTTCCAATGACCTATTTGGAAAACCCAAAGAACTTAAACATTACCAGAAACAAAATAATTAGAACTCAAGGTTACCCCTTGATTTGAAAGTTTTCGTGTATTAAAAATCTATGTTCAACTAAAAAAGTGTTATTATTTGTCATTGTTTATAATACTGTATTCCTATTGAAATACTCTGTTTAGAGGGGAAAGTGCTGAACAGTTGGGCATTACGATTAGTATGCTAAGTTTATGAAAAACTGAGCTGATCTTTGTGGCATGTCCTCATACGAGGAGGGAATTATTTAATGCTTTGGGTTTATGTTCTTGTCTGAGAAAATTACAAGTTTTCCAGTTTTCGTTTTACAACTATATTTTGTATAATTGCTTGTATTCCAACAGATGGGCGCAAACCTTTTCCAATAAACCATGGACAAACTAGTGATGACACTTTTTTAGAGGTAAGAATAGAAAAATCCTTTAAGTTTTTGTGCAACTTGAACTTTATGCACTTCCTAGATATGTAGTTGGGTAAGGGAAGGGATAAGAGGAAAAGGCCTCTAATTAGTTCTCAGCCAGTAGTATTTCAGAATACCCATGCCGTTACTTCTGTGTATAACAGAACATTTTAATATGGTGGACAAGAGCTGCTTGAGCAGAAATCTTGTAAGGGTACCATACCCATAGATCAGGTTACCTTTTCTCCCATGTTGAGGTGTTCCTATGCTTCTGTTGCTCTCAAACCATGCATACATGATGGGGGAGCCCTGAAATGACCAGTGTCTGAGGACTTTTGAGCGAAGGTATTTTATTTTCCTTCCCTTTATTTCCTTTATAATTTGAGAGATGCCATGCTAACAAAGGGTGCACTCTCTCTCTCTTCCAGCATTTATAGTCTTTGCCCTAGTTCTCAACCCCCACAATTTGTGTTCTACCTATTCCCTTCTAACCTCTTTTATCTTAAACGTACTTGCTCATTGCTGCTTTAATGTGCTATTCCTTGGGGGAATTCTGCACCACAAAATTAATAATTTTGCACACAGTATTTTAAAATTCTGAGCAATTCTGCATATTTTGTGAAAATAAAACAATGTAATCATGCCAGTTTCAATTATTTTGGTCATTTATTTCAAAATACCCGTCAGCAAGTATGTCTGAAACAATACAGATGACAAGAAAGATTCAGGAAATGTTTTTTGAAAAACAGATTTCCTACTATCCATATTAATATAGAACTTTGAGTAATTCATTTAAAATACAGTACAGAAATGTATTTCCCACACCTATCAGAAGCAGCGTAAAGGGTTCAGATAGTCAGTGGTAATAGAGGAGCTGAGGGAGAAGGAAGAAGCCTGGGAGTGAACCTGAAGGATTGTTGGGCATGGGTAGGAGAAATATAGAACAGTTTTCTTTGGGTGGGGTACGGATTGTTAGGGAGCTGGGGAGTTCCCCCCCATGCAGACTCTGACCCCAAGCCTCTCCCAGTCAGTCAGGCACATCTTCTCCTGTCCCCATGTAGCCCTGCACTCCCCTATGCCCCTGCCCATTCTACACCTGCCTCAATGCTGTCACCCCACTAGCTCCTGAGTCCACGCCCCAGTCTGTCCCCCCACTAGCACTTTTGAATCCCAGTCTGACCCCCACCCCCTCAGCAGCCCATGTGCCCCTCTCGGCCTCCTAACCTGGCTCCATGGACAGGTTGCTGTGACAAATGCAGCTAGCTGTTACTGCCAGTCGCTGGCTGTTCTGGCGCAACAGCAGGCTCCGGTGGGTAAAAGGTAGTACTGTAGCACTTCTTGGGCAGAATGCATTTTCTACCAGGGGGGGAAAAAAATTCTGCACCAACATGAATTATGCGCATTGGCACAGAATTCCCCCAGGAGTAATGTGCCCGGAGCTGTTAGACTGCAAAATGGATCCAAAGGGAATACATTTGGTTTGAGAATAAACTTTTCTCACACACAAGTAATGCCAGTCGGGGAACAGATAGCACCATTACTCCTGGGGGAATTCTGGTTCAAAAAATTAAAAATTCTATGCACATATATTAAAATTCTGAGCAATTCTGCATATTCTATTTGTCAAAATAACATAATATAATCATGCCAGTTTCAATTATTTTGGTAATTTATTTCAAAATACCTGTCAGCAAGTATGTCTGTAACAATACAGACACACACACAAATTCCCCCAGGAGTAGAGAGTTAAAGAAACCTCTACAACAACCCAGTTCCTGCTTTTCTGCCTCCTCTCCCCCAGAGCCCAGATGAGGGGCCAGACACACCCCCTTCTGCCCAGAGCCCAGCCATGTGGCCCTCCCTGGCCCATTCACATCCCCTACCCTCTAGAGGCCAGCCTTCAGACATTCACAGAGCCTACCCTCCTAGACCCCCAGGGATCCAGATGGAGAAACAGCCTGATGATGCTGGGTCCCACAGTTTCCTGCGCACTACTGCCTCCTTCCTTCAGGGGGTACTGAGAACTGCAGCTGCTGGAAATCCTCCAGCACACCCCCCCGCTCCTCGCCATCCTTGTCTTCTATTTGTGAGCTGGGCTCTGCTGGGTGCAGTGGCCCCTAGTGGCGGCCAATATCTCTGCAGCCCATTTCTGTCGGGGGAGGAAATTCCACACACCCAACGTTAATTTCTGAAAAGTTCTGCATTGCGCAGTGGTGCAGAATTCTCCCGGGAGTACACCACGCATAGAGAGCTAACATTTATGGTCACTTTACATAATCTTTGGGGAAGCAAGAGGCTGGAGACACACAGGCTGCTTTCTTTAAGTTGCCAAAGTCACTTTTTCTTAAATTACACACACTGTGTGTGTGAAATGAATGCATATTTTCCTTTTTTATTCCTTCACATGCCTCATATTTTCTAACACAAATAACAAGCACTGTGTGGTGCACCCTCAGTCTAGATTAGATACAGGAGTTATATACAGTCTTCCAGTTTCCCAACATACAAAGCTGGTGATGTTGCTTAGGAGTTCAGTTACATCTGCAGGTGAAGGAGAAAAGTTTCTGAATGCAGCAGTACTACTAAAGGCAAACGTGCAGAAAGAATTATGTAGCTGCCTCATCTTTTGAAATGTAACCCATAATGTTCCATACTGTTAGATGCAACAACTAAATAAATCATCCTTGTTCCTGAGGTTCAAAACACTTGCTTACGTTGGGCACAGCAAGTAATATTTAACAGTGTCAACTCAGATTAGAAATTAATTCCAGTTCAGTTTGACACCCTGGTAAAGTTTGTGTAGAAAGTGAAAGAATCATGAGGGACATAACTGCTGTAAATCATAGTTACAATACTGTATTTAATTCATGTGCCAATTGCTTAATTGTTTTTAGTAATAGTGTGTTTTTATATAATAAGTAGTGATTGTGTGTTTTCATATCTTATTTTTTAAATAGGATGCAGTAGAAGTTTGCAAGAAGTTCATGGAACGTGACCCAGAAGAATTAAGATTTAATGCAATTGCTCTGTCTGCAGCTTAACTATCCCATTTGGAAAAGCTGCACCACTAATCTACTGAAACAAAACAAAAATATTGCCATATATTAATGTACGACTTTTGATACTTTCACTAACATGTTGATGATGTGAGTATATATGGATTAAATCTTCAATTAGTCTTTACTGCATCTTGTTGCTTGTTCCTAAGGCAATTGTTTTGAAACAAAATCTTACATATACACACCAAAGATCTTCCATGCAGTTGACTTTCATCTTTCCTTTTAGTTATTCTGAATTATTCCCCTATGATATTTTATCCCAGTTCATCAACTAAGTAAAGAGTAGATGACCAGAATTGAACGTATGCATTCAGACACACTTCAGGGACTACACTGTACATTGATGAACAACAACAGAGATGTAAAATGTAGGGCTCCTTGTTTTTCAAACTGTTTTGTAATGATAAATTAATATAAAAATAAATTAACATTAATACACTTAAAGCACTTATTCAGGTCAGTCAGAAAACCAAAAAGTAGTTTTCATTAAAATATTTATAAATGCAAAGAGATTTTGAAGAGGCTTATTCCCAAAAAGTTACCATCAGTAAGTAGCCGTAGCTGTTTTTCTCTGATCCAGGCAGTTTAAGTACTAACATTATATAATTAAACTTAATATTTTTAATTTTGGGCACATCTGCCTGGGCACCAGCCAGGGGTAGCATTGAGAGCGTAGGGGAGAGAGTTTCCCTGCACTCAGTTCCTGTGCTTGGTGCCACAGTGGCCCCTAGCAGTCAGGAGAAGCAATGGCAGGGAATGTCCTGCTCATCACCTCTCACTTCAGATTGGCGCATGTTCATTTGCTCTATGGGAGTGGTGTAGGAGCAGTGTGGTCAGCACACGGGGATGGAGCATGATCAGTGTGGGTGTGAATTTAGGAGAATTTAGCTGCTAAATTCTTACAAATCTATTAAGAATATGCAAACTGAGGAGGTTTTGGTTTTTTCAAAGGCTTGCAGCATGTCCAGATTTTGGTAAATTTTCACAGGGATGGCAAAAGGCACATCTGACAATAGGGTGACTGTCTCTCACCAGCTTTCATCTCCCTGTTCCAAAACATGAAATTGTTGTTAGAGCTTCTCAACAAAACAATTTTTAACATTGTCAAGATGTATTTTCCCTAACCTCACTCTTGAAAATGTCTGAATCTTTTAAGCTGAAACTTTCTAAATAAATAAATAAAAAGGCAGTCTTAGGCAGCAGACACATGATGTGGAAACATTTCAGTCCAAATGCTGAAGTTTCTCAGCCATGAAAATGGGTCTGTAATGTAAAGTGTCAGGTAACCTTAACTGTAGATGTTTGCTACTTGATGTTGCTATGTGTGCGTCATACAATATTGTATCCTTTAACAGCCATCCTTAAAGCTTCCTACATATATTTGACTCAGTTGAAAAGCAGATTGCTAGAGGGTTTGTAGATTTCAATGTGTTTTTGTGTTTAGAAAATGTGTGTAGTGGCTGTAAATCAAAAGTACCCTTTTAAAAATGTCTTGAAACCTGTCTTGATTGCACATAGTATTGTACTAAATATTTAGTACAGCTGTCTGTGGAAAAACATGACACAAGCTTTTGCTTTAATTATCAGTTGGGGGTACACACACTAAAAGGATCAGTCTTAGTAAAATATTGTCTTCTCCATGTTCACTTGCTGTTAGCACCAATTTATAGATTCCTAGATTATATAGCCAGAAGGGATCACCATGATCAACTAGTTTAACCTCCTGCAAAACACAGGTCATAGAACTTCCCTGAATTAATTCATGTTTGAAATAGAACATATTTTTTAGGAAAAAATCCAATCTTGATTTAAAAATGTCCAGTGACAGAATCTACCACAACCTTGGTAATTGTTCCAATGGTTAATCACTCTCATTAAAAAAAAAAAACCTGTGCCTTATTTGTCTAGCTTCAACTTTCAGCCAATTGGATGCATCACGCAGCACAAGTACATAATGATTCTAGCTGTAATTGTACAAAGCCTCTACTCCATGAAATTGCTTCACATCCGAGAACTATCAGGTGTATCAACTCTGTAACCACCATGTGTGACGTATTTCCGGTGGGTGATAATACATTACCTGAATTGATACATAGATTACTACCTCTCATTTCATTGTCCAGAGCCAATGGTAAGTTTAAAGTTAAACAGTTTGGACTTTCAGCTCCATTCCTGCAACAGCTCTGTAATATTTGTACCTTTTTTCTCCTGTACCATAATTTTTGCACTATGTTGCATGTAATGTAACTGGAAGAGACATATCAGTAACAATTGTAAATATTACAGTAACCAAAACACCACAACCATGTGAACTTCCCTTTAGAAAGCCCAAATTCTGAGTGTAGAATATTTGGCGATGCTTCAGCAAACCTAGAGAATACTCTGTGTTGAAATTTGTTCCATGAATGAATGTCCCTAAATTCTGCCACATTGCTTGTAGCAACTTCACCCTTAAGATTTTGGGGCCACTGCTGCTATGACCCTAAATCTTGTTTCTGACCTGATGCCTGAGTGAAGCTGTTTCTACTCAGTTCAGTGTGGCACAGGTGAAGTGTAGGAGCCATTTGTTCTCCTTTTACTGCTTGCTGCAACAAAGGTTAAAGATGTTCCTAGTGCTTGAAACAGCTAAGTTTCTGGCTAGGTAGTATTCTAGTCCTTTTGGTAAAGAAGATTTACCTCTAGATGGCATTACCTAGTTGATTCCACTCATTCCTGAAGTTCCTTGTATCCTCTCTGTTAGTTGCTGAAACCATAATCTTACCCTATGTTTTAAGTCACCTTTGCCTCAAGATCCTTTGTTTGTCCTATTAGTGTGGCGTCAACGCCAGCTTCTTTCACTATTCAAAATCTCAGCATATATAAACTGCCATTGCACTGTGTTCCTAATGTGTGATGACTGGGATGGAACTGCCTTTACCTCTTAAAATGGCAACCCAGTTGTTCTGTGGTGAGTGTTCTTGGGAGAGTGTACTATGGCACTCTCCCAAAAAGGTTGATTGGGAAGATATGGGCAAAGGTAACATGTCTGGTTTGCCAGCAAAGAGAAAGTGTCCAACATGCAGTATAAAAAGCAGCTTGATGCAAAAGACTGTCAAACTGGTCTTTCATTGAGTGAGAATTTCGATAAAGAAAAGAAACCTTTTAAAAAATGAACAGATGCAGGTACTTGTACTTGGTTTACATGGTGCAAATTATCTGTCTTCCTACTACAGACCTCTTGCTATTCACCCAGCTTGAAATGAGGGAAATTAATAAACAAGTACCTGATTTGTCAATGCCTCATTTTCTACCAGCTCCCGTTACCATCATAAAAAAGCCTCTGTGAGAAATGTTCCCTGTGCATCTAAAACCCTGATCTAGTTTACAGCCAGAGATCAAATACATTTTGTGGAGCAGCCAAAATTACATTTATAATTGTGATCTGTGGATTAGGACAATTTGCTATCCTTAGTGAAGTTGCACCAATGCAGGTCAAACAGAAGCATGAGTAGATATGCTAAAAATCCAATTTGTGTATCATAGATTTGAATGTAAGGAATCAGATTTCATAACATATATTAGAATGAAGTTCATAATAGCTTGAGGCAGGCAATTTGGTTTTTTCAATATGCAACTGATTGAAATCCAAGTATGCTTTTTACAAGCAAACACATTTTAGTAAAAATTGTTGGAATTGCTTTCACACTTACCAATAATATTGTACATCTGGTATGGCTTTCATTTATGTATACTGCAAAAACTTTTATCCAAGGAAGTTTTAGTGCTTTCAGCCTAGCAATACTATCATGAGTTAGTCTATTTGTTAATGATTAATAGGAGCTGAGGATTCACAGTACTTTAAGATCTAGCTTTTAAATGATTACTACTTATGCTTGGTTTACAACTAAGTTCTTGATGTTTTTAAATCTAAAACCTTGATGGATGTGCAGCATTCTGTCAGCCACTGGCAAAATATGAATAAATGATAACACCCATTAAACTTTTTTGCTTATAGAAAAACTGTTTAAAAAGTGTAACGGAAAATTTAGTGCGAAAATTAGCATATATGTAATTTTAAGGTAATTTTAAATGTCAGGAAATTTTAAACAATGATTTCTTAAAAGATTGCACATTTCCTAATGGATACAGGGTTTCAAATTATACCACCATTCTACATACAGACCTCCCCTTTACCCAGATGAACATGGTTTCTGATATGATGGTAGATTTGCAAATTACTGAACTGGATATGAGCAGTTTGGTTTGATCTAGTCATCACACCTGTATCTAGTTGGAGTGGCAAATGAATGTGCCTGCTCTCTACAGAAGAGCAGGAGAGAAACTGCCTAGGGACATCTCTGGGCATAGTTCTATCCAGAACAGTTGTATGTAGTTACCACAGAGACCAGAGCACAATACCCTAGAGAGAGCCAAACTCAAGAACAACTGGAAAGTCAGAACATAGAAGATTTTGGTAGAAGAGAGGAAAGATTATAGAGTAACTGGGACAGGAAACAGCAAGGAGAATACATGGGCAGGAGAGAGGAAGATACAGGGGCAAAATAGATCAATGGACGTTATGATGCGTATCACTGTTGGCAGTCTCAGCAGACTCCAATCACTGAGGATATGTTTACACTGCAATGAAAGATTGGGCTCCTTCTCAGGCTCAAGCCCAAACTCACCTTCTGTCTACATACAATTCTGTCTGACTCGGGCCAGCAAGCGGCCACAACTGGGGAGGGAGCTAAGAAGCCTGTGATATGGTGGCCTGATTCAGGTCTGCTTACTACCATGTAGACTGGAGCATGGGTGTGGGGCCTCGGTCCAGAAAGTCTAAACCTTAGGCTCACCAATGAGTGTGGACACTCAAGCCCTGAGCTTTCAAGCCCAGGGTCCGTGGACTCAAGTCCTACTAACCCCTGACTTGCATTGCAGGGTACACATATCCTTAGTAGACACACTGAGCAAATTAACTCCCTTCGATAACTTAAAGGGATTCCTATAGGTCAGGCTTGAAGCATAGTAGTAAGACTGTAGGGAAGCTTGCTACTGGAACTTGCACCACAATCATTGTGAGTATAAAATGAGCAGTTCAGACTCCAGTACAGAATTCAAATCCTATCTAATATAAGGTTTCAGAGTAGGAGCCGTGTTAGTCTGTATTCGCAAAAAGAAAAGGAGTACTTGTGGCACCTTAGAGACTAACCCATTTATTTGAGCATAAGCTTTCGTGAGCTACAGCTCACTTCATCGGATGTACTCCTTTTCTTTTATCTAATATAAGTGGTAAAAAGCCCCCCTCCCGCCCCCAGATATCAAATTGACTGGCATCTTTAAGGAACAGTTAAAACCCTCACCTCCACAACATTACACTAATGATTAAGTGTATGAAATATAACAGATTAAAGAAATGGAAAATGTCCACTCAGGACCGGCTTTAGGGGTGGACGAGCTGGGTGGTGTCCCAGAGGACGCCGTGTGCAGAGTTTGGTACCTGAGTCCCCCCTGACCACCAAGAGCCAGCTGGGCTTACAGAGGCAGCCAAGCGAGCAGAAGCATCTGAAGAGGGCAAAGGAACCCAAGCTATAGGGGGGCAGTTGGACAAACAGTAGGGTGACCAGATGTCCCAATTTTATAGGGACAGTCCTGATTTGGGGGTCTTTTTCTTATATAGGCTCCTAAACCCTCCACCCCCTGTCCCGATTTTTCACACTTGTTGTCTGGTCACCCTAGCAAACAGCCAGGTGACTCCTTTGGAACAGGGATGCCGCTCCTCCCCCATTCCATTGCCATGTAGCTGTTGCTCCTGTTCTCCCCCCCTCCCCCCCCAGCCAAGCTGATCACTGGGAGCATCCTGTGTGCTGTGCAGAGCAGCAGGGCTTGAGGGGTGGGCTGATGTCGGGGTGTGCCCCTCCCCCTGCCCATGTACCTGGTCTCCACTGAGCTGGATGGCAGGACGGGGAGAACCTGTCTGTACTGCTGCCTCTCTGGGTCTGGAGTGGGAGCTGCCAGTGGCTGCTGGTGTCTGAACAAGCCTTCAGGCTCCTGACTCTGAGTGCTTTCTTAAAAACATAGTGAACAGGCACACACACTCTGTCTCTCACATGCACACACTCTCACACATGCATGCTCTCCCACACTCCCCCAACACACTCACATGCACACATTCCCCTCAACAGACACACTTATATGCTCTCTTGCACACTCCCCAACACACACTCTCACAAACATGCTCTTTCTGTCTCACACATGCGTGCTCTCTCATGCACATGCATGCTCTCACACACTTCCTCAACACTCACACACTCCCCCAAAACACACACACACTCTCTCACAGTCTCCCCCACACAGTCTCCCCAACACACAAGCTCTTTCAGATGCACTCTTGTATTGTTGTTGTTGTTACTTCTTGGTACTTCCTTTCAAAATGTGCAATGCACATATATTCTCTGTAATTTTATTCTTTCAAAGTTCATTATTTTATTTTAGTTTTTGAAACACTTAACTTTAGACATTCAGAAGATGAGGGTTGCTTACTTTCAAATTGTATTTTTAGTTAATTTGTAAAATAACTTAAAATTTGTACAAAAATAAATGTGGTTTCAAGTCTGATACTAATAGTAATGATGGAGTCAAATGTTAGTGAGTCATGTACACGATTGTGGTCAGTAAACATAAATGCCAAAATAACTAGAAAAATAATTCCCCCTTCTTAATAAAAGGGGGAAAAAATCCTTAACTGAGTATGTTAAAATTAGTGTTTTTAGTGGAGTGAAAAGCAATTGATTAAAATAGAGTAGATAATGGCAGTAACAGAGAGTGGGGAAGAGAAAGTAAGACAATTTTATTTATCTCTAGTAAAGATCATGTACAAAGTATCAAATTTGTGTTTCTGATATCTGTGTTAAAGCTCCAGAACTGATATTTCAAGGCTTGGGATTGGGCTATCATCCTTTATTATCTCCTGATTGTTCTAAATTTACATATAAATTTAAAATATGGTTTAATTGGTGTTTGTATATATGTATATTTCCCTTTCTTTCTATAGGAATTAGATACAGTGCTTCAGTCAGCTAATTTCTAAGTTGTTATTTGCAAAAACAAACAAACAAACAAACTAGTTTTCAGGTGCTTAAGTAGCTCCTGGAATCACAAAGTTGCCCCCTCAATTTGAAATGGCACCCCTTGGAGGAGGAGGTGGTGCCTCAGGGCCCGAGGGCTGCAGGAGGGCCATGGGCTCTGGCAAGATGCAGCCCTTGTGTGACAGCGTGCAGCCTGCCTTGAGCCACAGACCAAGCACCAGGCACCTCAAGCCACAGCAACAGTGCAGAAGTAAAGGTGGCAATACACTAGATACCATGCCACCTTACTTCTGCGCTGCTGCTGGCGGTGGTGTTGCCTTCAGACCAGGTGCCCGCTCAGCAGCTATTGTTCTCTGGCTGCCCAGCCAGTGCTTAATCTATACTGGGGCTGAGCTCTGGCACCTTTTTCAATTCAAATTAAACATTGGGTGGGGAAGGCAGCAGGGCCCAGAGGTGATGGGGCCGTGGGGAGCCTTGGGGACCAGGGGCAATGGGGGAGGAGGGTGCTCACGGAGTCCAGCAGTGCCAAAATACAAGTTCGCCCAGGGCACCATTTTCCCTAAGGCTGACCTTGTGTCCACCCTAACTAGAGGAGTTCAAAGAGTCGCTAGAGCTAAAAGGGAAAAACCCCTCCATTTGAAACGTAGGGGGTGGTGGTCACAGGATACTGGAATCTTGCCTCTGGCATTTTTACTTGTGCCTTTGGAGACAACACAAGGAGTGACTGACATAGAGACAATACAGAAGGCGGTCCCCATCCCTTTGGACTGCCACAAAAGTCTTTACTCTCTCAGATTCAACAGGAATAACCACTGCAGTCTGTATCCTAACAACACTACGCTAGCTCCCAGTGGTGAGAATTGACATGGGCCCTAGGCATCTGCACTAGGGAGGTTGCCTTTGGGCTTTTTGGAAGAGTGGGTGAGGGCTTAACAGTAGCTAACAACTTAGCACCATTTAATGGGAAAGGAATCCAAACAAGTAACCCGTCTTTGGAGCCCTGCCCGACATGCCTGGGCTGAGGGTGGGCTTTTTTTTTTTTTTTTTTTTTTTTTTTTTGGCCAAGGAGGCACTGGCGCACCCCTGCTCTTAGGAAAGACGCCCGGGGTGCTGTGGCTCTGCAGGCAGCACAAGGGAAGCTGCTGTTCCTTTTAAGGACTTTAGGAGAAAGAGGAGCCCTGTGCCTGCAGTAAACTGCGGCGCCCTCAGGGTCTCTCCACCTGGGCACGCGGCTGAAGAGGGGGGAGGGCTACTTGCCGGGCCAGTTCGGGAGCCGTCCTCGCTTCGCTCAGCGAGCCCGCGGCGCGGAGAGGGGGCGCTGCAGGGCACCTGCAGGCGCGCGGCACAACCAAGGGGCCAAGGCGAGGCCGGCGCGTCCTTCGGCGGCGCTTCTTTTACCTGCCGCCAGGTGGGGCCGGGCCGCTGCGCCCCGGGAGGGAGAGGGCGGGACGCTTGGAGCCAGGGCGTGAAGCGCGGAGCCGCCAGGCTGCGCTGCAGCGAGGGAGAGTCGCCCCGGGCGAGCAGCGGCAGGTAAGAGCCGCGAGGGCGGGGCGCGGTCCAGACCCCGCTCGGCATTTGTGGGTGGCGAGCGGCGCCGGGAGGTGCAGCGGTCCGGAGCTATCCCCGGTGCGTGTCGGAGCCGCTGCGCGGGCTGGGGGCGCTGCTCCGGCTGTGGGGGGAGCCCCTTGTCCCCCCCCCCCCCCCCATCCAGCCAGGCTGCAGCAGGGGGCACGGGCGGGCATGTCCCAGCCCCGGCCTTTCCGGACACTTGTCCCGGGGGACGCGAAGCTGAACCCCTAACCCGGGCATAGCGGGTTCCTTCCCCCGAGGAGGAGGAGCAGGAGGCGGCGGCTCGCGGCCCCGGGGCTGGAAGCAGCTGCTAGAGACTGGCTGACATTCTGGGGGTGCTGCTGCTTTTGAGGGGGGGCGGCGGGGGAAGGGGAGAAATGAGGTTCAACCAAACTTCCCGCCCTCTCCTCCGCCCCTTACTGGGGTGACTCGGATTTGGTCTCGAGACAGCGGCTTCTTCAGATTCTTGTGGTTTTCGGAGCCTTCCCAGACTCCCGGGGAGGGGGCGGGGAGGAGCTGCCCGGAGCGTTCAAAAGCCCTCGCGGAGCGCCGGCGGCTGTCTCCTGCTCCAGTCCCACCGGAGCGGCGGCGTTGCTGGGGGTTGTCCACTGATCTCTCGCTTCCCCACCCCTTTTCTCTTGCTTCCCAGCCATGGAGGGGAGAGAGGATGCTGAGGGCAGCTGCGATGTAGCTTTTGCTGAAGCTCAGAGATGGGTGGAGGTGAGAGGATTTTTTTAAAAATTGTCTTGACTGACTGCTTTGCTTTATAGCTTGAGTCTTGTCCACCAGCTGCTAAACATTTCCCCACAGACCTGGGGACTTCCCTTCGCTGATAAGGGGGCGTCCAGCGCTGATGGAGCTTAGGTGCTTGTAAACCTTAGTGTTTGTCCATCTCTGACTGCTGGAGAAAGAAATGCTCCCTGCTCTTCAAGGTGAAGTTATCCTGCTCCCAGCCTTTCCACACGGTTTATGTTTGTTTTCCACTGATGCTGTCTGGGGCGTTTCAAAGGAAACGATAGGGTCCGCATTATTTTAGCAGGGAATCTGATGAGCTCAAAGCCTGGGCGAGGGGGAGAAGGCTGCATCTGTGGGCAGCACGGAGGTTGTCTGCCCCACTTGGTTTGTGAGGGCTGCGAGTTCAGAGCAAGTAATTGAAGAAAAGCTACGCTGTAAACCGAAGTTTATTTTTTTTAATTTGTTTTAGCGGGTAGTTGAGGGGAGCTTGGCCTGCAAGAGACTTGTTTACAAACTTTCTAACTTCATGAATAGCTGCAGTTCATTATGTGTAGAATGTGTTATTAAAAGCTTTCGTGCTTCATAACTTAAAAACAAAAATAAACCCTTCCGTTAAAGGATACCAGGGCTTTACCCCTGTAATTACCATTTACAATTTTGTGATGACTTTTTTTAGTTCTTTTCCTGGGACAGCTTGATCTAATCACCCCCATAGTCTTCTGGAAATTATGGGTAACCTGTATCTGTGTGAGTTGTGAACTCTGATTCTTGGTTGATATAACTTGTTTATGTGTAGACGGATACCAGAACTTTTGTAGCTTGTGGCTGTGGTCACTGTACAGAACAGCATGTAAAGGGATGGTTGTTCAGCGGGTGACCTAGAGTGTGCATATTGCTAGTGTGAATTACAGCGAGTAATGTGATTGGTGTAGTTTATCCCTGACATACAATTGCATGGTATGTGTTCAAGTCAAGTTACTGTTTAAGATGAGTACACTAACTTTAGTGCATTTCTGTAAATTTTAGACAGACTAATACTCTGGCTCCAACTTCAATCATTTTGTACGTTTATAAAGAACTCTTATTTTTTTAAAGTGTATATAGCAACTTAAATTTTTTGACTGTACACATGCTTCAAAATACTTGGTTTTTAAAACTAAATAGTCAAGGAAACACCTTTTAATTTTTTCCTTTGCTTACTTGTCAAATCCTGGATTCAGGATTCTCTCTTTCCTGTTTGCAAATTGATGACATCCTTGTGCCTAAAAACTGTGCAGGGATTTTAGAGGATTATCAACTCAGGATATGGCAAGTAAATGGCACTTTTGTACTCCCGCTTTAAGAATAGTTATTTTAAGGTCAGTGCAGTTTATACTTAATGACATTAACTCACTTGAACAAAAACATATTTGAAAACCTAACTTTTTTTTTAAAAAAATTCCATTTAACTTTGGCTGGTCATACCAATCAAAAAAAGTTTTCTCTTCTACTGATAATACCAAACAGAGAGGAGTAGCAAGTGTAAAGTATTTGGTACTTCTTGCATAGTGTAAAAACAGAGCTTTAAACTTCTGTTTAGCTTGTGTGATGTAATATAAATATGCTTTGTTTCTGAATTATCGAATTCTTTATTAATTTATTCTTTAGCATTTAGTAATCTGACCTGCCTGGATAACATTCAGATTTTAAAATATAAAATGTTTTCAATACCTTTATTATAACCTGTTTAAAAAATAAAAAATCCTTTTATGTTCGGGGCAAATGTAAATTTAAATGTGTTTACTTTGAAATTCAAGCTTTGCTTTAAACCAATTATAGTCTCTCTTGCTATGTGTTGTTTTTAATTAAATCCAGTTATAAAAAATACACAGAAGTCATTTGGTATGAGTAACTTTGGCTATATCAATTAACTTTTCTCTTAGATATTGGCCCGGTAAAGTTTTCTGATGAGATAAACTTTCAAAAAGATTACAGTATTATGTTAACACACACTAGGGAACTTTAGTGTGCACCAGCAGGCCAGTTACACTGGTCAGTTAGCATGCAACATGTTGGTGCATGTTAGAATTCACACACATCTAGTGTGTACTGCTGCACTGTGTAGACAAGACCTTAGATCTGAAACTTGTTGCATTTGGTTAAGTTAACAGTAAACATTTGTTACTCTGTGCATCCTAGTGAAATACAGCAACATAAATCTATTAGAAAGTAACATTTAAAAATAGATCAACCTCAGCAGATGCTGTTGAGTGCTCTGAATTTCTGAAAATCAGGCAGGTTCACAAATATGTATCCAGGAGCCTCTAGTTAGGCTTCTATTTTTGAAAATCTTGCCTACATTTTTAGATTAACAATTTTCTTGCAGCTTAAACCTAGTTTCTTTGTTAGAAATGCTTGCTTGAGGCATTTTTTCACTTTGCAAAGCAAAACCTTCTAACACTGGAGGAAGATGAAAGGATACAAACACTAGCTACTTTGTGTATCTCTTAAAAAAAGAAAACTTTTTTGTAAACTGCAGTTTATTGCCCTTTGCGGTGAGTCCTCCGTTAGCTGAGATTTCAGTACTTCTACTTTTGGCATAATCTTTTTACAAGATGAGAAGACGAAAGGAAAGGAGTTTAAGGTAATCAGTAGTGCTAATGCTAGTAAGGGGAAGAGGTTACTTTTGAACACTGTGTAACAGTACATTCATTTAGAATGCAGGCCTTGTCAGTAAAGGACATATATATTTCACCAAGAGCAATCTTCAATGAAATCTGGACACAGTTCCACTTTCCAAAGAATTTTTTGATGAGCACAGAATTCAATATTCCAGCAGGAGATTGACTGACCATTTTCAGAAAGGTAGATGTTTTTGGAGCTTCCTAATTTTCTCAGTGGCAGAGAATAGTTTGTATGAGCACAAAATGAAAACCACTTCCAGGCATCCTTATGCAAACAATTTCCTAAACCGGAGCACAGTAGAGCATTAGGTTTATAGACCATTACAGCTGAGACCTCTGGAGTCCCCCAAATCTATACAATAACAGCCATTGCCAGTCAAGACTATACAAAGCTTGGTTTTCATTTCGCATCTTGGTTGGGTAGGTGAGAGCCAATCACAGTTAGCATTAATTCCTGATGTGAGAAATGCCGTCTTCAAAATATTATTCTGATGGGGTAGAGGTATCCCTTCCTAAGGACAAGGTCACACAGCAAGCCTATGGCAAAACCGGGAATAGAGTAGAACTCTGCTCTCTTAACATCCTGAGTTTTAACCACAAGACCATCCTTCCTCTCTTCTAACTAGGAAATAATCTGAATAGGTCTACTTCTCCTGTTGAACTCAGTATGGTTCCTGAGATGCCTGCTACTGTAAGGATAGTCTAAGAGGAATCAAAGGATAGGACTGAGTTTGATAATTGCAAGCTTAGAACTCTTTCCTTCCCCACTGCTTCAAGATGTGTGAGTAGACTACCCCTCTCCACAACCTAAGGACTCTTTCTAATGAATCTGGGTGGAAAAAGATATCTACTTACCACCATAGATGGTAATGTCAGGGGTAAGGATAGGAAGTGAACCTTTGGTCTGCCCCTCAAAGATTTCAGAAGGAAGGGTGGTTTCGGATTGCTAATGACTCCATTAAAATACATGCAGGTAAAGCAGTGGAGATATCAACTGTCTTATAAAACTACTGTTTTATTTGACAGGTTTCAGAGTAGCAGCCTCGTTAGTCTGTATCCGCAAAAAGAACAGGAGTACTTGTGGCACCTTAGAGACTAACGCATTTATTTGAGGATAAGCTTTTGTGGGCTACAGCCCACTTCATCGGATGCACAGAATGGAACATATAGTAAGAAGACAGATAGATATACACACACACACATACAGAGAACATGAAAAGGTAGAAGTAGCCATAGCAACTGTAAGGCTAATTAATTAATATGAGCTATTATCAGCAGGAGAAAAAACTTTTGTAGTGATAATCAAGATGGCCCATTTAGACAGTTGACAAGAAGGTGTGAGGATACTTAACATGGGGAAATAGATTCAATATGTGTAATGACCCAGCCACTCCCAGTCTCTATTCAAACCCAGGTTAATGGTATCTAGTTTGCATATTAATTCAAGCTCAGCAGTTTCTCCTTGGAGTCTGTTTTTGAAGCTTTTCTGTTACAAAATTGCCACCCTTAAATCTTTTACTGAGTGGCCAGAGAGGATGAAGTGTTCTCCTACTGGTTTTTGAATGTTATGATTCCTGATATCAGATTTGTGTCCATTTATTCTTTTGCATAGAGACAGTCTGGTTTGGCCAATGTACATGGCAGAGAGCATTGCTGGCACGTGATGGCATATATCACATTGGTAGATGTGCAGGTGAACGAGCTTCTAACGGCGTGGCTAATGTGATTAGGTCCTATGATGGTGTCACTTGAATAAATATGTGGACAGAGTTGGCATCGGGCTTTGTTGCAAGGATAGGTTCCTTGTGTGGTTCGTTGTGTAGTTGCTAGTGAGTATTTGCTTCAGGTTGCGGGGCTGTCTGAAAGCGAGGACTGGTCTATCTCCCAAGATTTGTGAGAGTGAGGGATCGTTTTTCAGGATAAGTTGTAGATCTTTGATGCACTGGAGAGGTTCTGATGAAGTGGGCTGTAGCCCATGAAAGCTTATGCTCAAATAAATGTTAGCCTCTAAGGTGCCACAAAAGTACTCCTTTTTTTTTTTTTTATAGTAGTAAATCTCTCCTTGGAAGTAATCCATGCAGATCCTGTGGGGGAAGGGTGAGGGGGATTGTTTTCTTTAAAAAGTTTCACTTAGTGGCTTGTGACCTGTAGATCTGACACAACTTTAACTGATCCACTTAAGTGAACATAGATGTTAGGCCAAGCAACATTCAGCATTGCAAAATGTCAGGGGACCTCTTATGACCTATGTCTGTGGATTTTTTTTCCCCCATTAATCAGTAGATCTAGAGTTCTAAAAATAGTCTCATGTTCTGAGAACCATTAACTGGGTTTTTTAGATGCATGGTCACCAAGAATGTTAGTTATAAGGAAGATCTGTTTTGTGCTACACTTCTTGTACAGGAGTATTGCAACGTAGCGTTGATGTAAACTAGTGATCTAAAATTTTATTTTAGAATACTTTTTATACTACAGGTATCTTAAAACAAAATCCTACATATTTCATTTCAGTGTTAGTGGCAGAATGTTCCATCTTGAAGATAGAACTTACTCTTTAAAAGGTGACCAGAGTTATGTAAAATAACCTTTACATTTGGGCATACTGTCTAAGGATTCGCAAAAAGAAAAGGAGTACTTGTGGCACCTTAGAGACTAACCAATTTATTTGAGCATGAGCTTTCGTGAGCTACAGCTCACTTCATCAGATGTTTACCGTGGAAACTGCAGCAGACTTTATATACACACAGAAATCATGAAACAATACCTCCTCCCACCCCACTGTCCTGCTGGTAATAGAGCTAATACCTCCTCCCACCCCACTGTCCTGCTGGTAATAGAGCTATTACCAGCAGGACAGTGGGGTGGGAGGAGGTATTGTTTCATGATTTCTGTGTGTATATAAAGTCTGCTGCAGTTTCCACGGTAAACATCTGATGAAGTGAGCTGTAGCTCACGAAAGCTCATGCTCAAATAAATTGGTTAGTCTCTAAGGTGCCACAAGTACTCCTTTTCTTTTTGCGAATACAGACTAACACGGCTGTTCCTCTGAAACCTGTCTAAGGATTGAGTCCAATGAAATGGTCGTTTAACATGTGGTCACCAAATGACTTTGTTTGTGGAACTTGGTATAAAGCCAGCATGTCTACTGTATATTTTCATGGCTTCTGCCAATGCAGCAAAGATGACTAGCTGGGATGTATTTCCTGCATTTGCTTAAGGATCCTCTCTCACCCATTCTTTTCAAGCATGGATCTAATATATACAGTCTGGTTCAACAGATGGGACAAATGAGTGTAGAGATGGTAGGCATTCCTTTCTCATTTCATTGCCTAGAGAAATGTGATCTGAGCAGACTGTTCGTTACCTCAATTGTGCTAACCATGGTGAAAAGGTTTTGCCTGGCTCCAAATAAAGTGTGCCCAGGTTGCATGCTAAAAGCCCATCAACCTCCTGAATGTTTTCAGAATGGAACTGTATAGTTATGCTGCCTGTGCTATATCTATTATTGTGTAATTCTATGATCAAACCATAAAACCTGGGTGGGCTAGTTTCTGGAGACCTTTTTATAGCTGTGCTGTCAAGTCTTGGCTGGGTTCTTAATGCCTACATAAGGGATGGATTTAAGCCTCTATTAAGTAAAAGCATCAATATTTCATTTTTGTATGTGTGTAGACTCTTAGCCATGGGTACTTGCATGGAATAAATCTAAACGTATCCAATTAAGGCATGAACATGGACTGCCACTGCAAGATATTCTTAAAGTAAATAGTGATGAAAATGAAATACAATTTTAAAAGTAACCTTACTCTGATCTATTCAAAACTATGAAAGTGACTGTCAGGAATTTCATACAGCAGAGATGGTAAGAATATTTTGGAAGATGATGGCTGAGCTCTTCTTACATTTAGCTGAAATTCTCTTTTCTCAGTAATGCAGTGTCACAGTGCTGTGTGTGTTTGGAGGTGTGTCAAGGAGAACTATTGCGATGGTCATTTTGTTGTTTGAGAATATAAAGATATTTTAGTGAATTGGTAAGATTTCTTCTTTACACTTTAGTCAGGATTTTGTATAATGTTTGTTACTTGTCTTCACAGTTCTCTAATGTGTGCATATAGAACTTTAGTTGAATTTACAGTGCTTCTCAGTAGGTTTGCAGACATATAATTGTTTCTTCTATTCATGATAATAGCTGCCTTTGTATTTTTTGGTATTGCTTTGAAATCTTACCACCAGATGCTAACATTCAGCATTTTTAGGAAGATTTCCTAAAGCTGCTGAATATCACTAGCTGTATATCTAGTCTAATATTCGGGATAAGTAACATTCTTTCTTTAGTTGATCTTTTGGACTAGACTGATGTGTTTAGATTTACTTGTTGCTTTCTTTTGTTCTGAGTTACAGTTAGCCAAGCTACTAGCTACAGTCAATCATGGAACTATTATTATTCCTCTGCTTCTGTGTTCTTGAACTGTGACCTGAACCTTTCATCAGCTTTTTGGGGCCACTTATATTTTCCTTCCACAGTTCAGGAGTAAACAGATATCAGATAATATCTTCCATACTCAGAGTGCTCTTGTTAGTTTTTTCGACACTGAAATAACTTCCTTCATTTAACTCCTTTTTCTCTATCAAACATACTTCTTTTTTCATCCAAAGTTTTGAAGTTTTTAATGAGCACTTTGGGTGTATTATATTTAATACAACCTTGCAGAATTGTGGAAAACATTTGGATTCTATTGTGTTATAGAAACCAGACACATTCCAGCTGTTTCTTGTAACCACCGCTCCCTTCCTCTAGACTTCCTTATAGCAGTAAAGTAATCTACTGGAGAACAGGAGTAAAAGGCAAAAGTAGTTATGAGATATAACGTGTAGGAGAAACTTTTTTTAAAACATAAAAACTGGAAAAGTTAGTTAAGTTACTTACTGTTATGTAAAAACTACCAATATTCACAGATCAATATGCTACAAATACTTCTGTTAGTTTAAGCAACTGTACTTCCAATATCCTATATGTTGGAGAAACTGTTTCAGGAAGCTGTTTCTGTTTTGGGATCCTTGCACATTGTCATTTTAAAAATACCTAGCTTTATTGAACTATAGTGTATACTCTATTTTAAGCACTGTTTTTTCCTTTTACACTTTGAATTCTATAAGCAATAGTGAGTGTATCTAGTGCTAGGAGCTTTTAATGAATAGGAAAATCTAAGATTTAACTTTGGTGCAACCCATGACACATTAATAAAGTGGATGCTAATTTTGGTTGATACTTGGCAATAAATCTCTTCAGTGTCCTGGAAAATTACTGTTTAACCGTCCCGCACTGTTTTGAGTGTGGGGTCTGAAGTACTTGGTGTTCTCTAAGGGATAAAATCATTGTGAGGGTTAGCCTGTTTGATGGTGAGTGTGCTCTGTGTTTCAATGATGTATTTTTATAGCAGCCAACTGGAAGGGCCCTAGCTTATTCTCTGGAGAGATTCTGTGATATCTTAATTGAAAATAAAGCCAGTATACTGTTTTGAGGAAAATACCTTTTCATTCCATTAACCCAAAGAATCAATCTGTGAGTCTTTAAGCTCAGTGGCATCTAAAATGGACAGAATTTATTAGATGAATAGTTTTATTTATATTGTTGAAGCTTTCTGAAGCATAACATATTCAAGGTATTAATCCAAAGCTCTCAAAGCATCTGATTTGCTTATAAATTGGCTTCAGCTATGGCAAAAGATGAGTTGCTGGATTTTTCTTTTTTTTTAACCAGAATCCCTTTGTTTAGGAAATGATACGTTCTTCTATCTGGCTTGCTGATTCTGAATGGATCATTTCAAGGGCCTTCAGATGTAGTCATTAGTCTTCTTTGCTACTGTTCATTATCAATACCTCCTTTATTTTTACATTTTGATGCAGAAATATTAAATAGAAATTTTATTTGTGTAAATTACCATTCTGAATGAAAGTTTATTACAGCTGATTGGAAAGCTTCTTTGTTTTGTTTTTTGTTCCCCTTCTCCAATGGAAACTCTTTTGTTAGCAACCTAAAATTGTTGGTTTACTGATGGGAGGGAGGAAAATCCATTTTCAATTAAAGCAGATACTTTCAGTGGAAAAATTGTCCTAGAAAAATATTTAACCTGGTCAAAGAACACGTTTCATTTAAAAATTTTTGGAGAAAGTCTTATTTTTACTAAGTTCAAAAGATTGTTCTCAGTCCAAAGATTGAAGCTTGGTAAAGAAGGAATGTCCATCTATGTTTTTATTTATGTGAGGAAGGCTCTGATTATGAGCTACATAGGAAACAAAACCCAGCAGAGAGAGAATGAAAAGAAACAGCATTACTGTGGCAGTAGCTCTCCCTGCTGCTCTACAGGTATGCTCAGTGACAGGGTAGCCTCTGAAGGAGCTATATAACCAATATAATGCTTTGGATTGGCGCACCAGCAACCAGTGTTGAAACAGAGGAAGGTTCAGTTCTGGAAGTGGCAATTAATTATACTAATTTGTTGCATTTCAGTGGAGGTTGTGGGGAGATGGATATTTGGTGGTGACTCATTTAAATACCCAAACAGAGAGACTGGGTTCTCTATCATGTATGGCAGGGTGTTGAGGTGAGGACTAGTCCCCCATGCATGGGAAGTAGTAGGATATCAGGAGGGGAGGGAGAAATCTAAGAGAGTGGTGTGAAATCAGATTAGCCTAGACAAGTAAATTCTACCCGTAGAATCCCTGTGCTTTATTTCAGTCACTTGGACTGTTTATTTTGTATGGTAGGTGATTGACTCCTCCAGAAGAACATTAAAAAAATACTTCACATTTTGCACCTGAAGAAGTGAGGTTTTTACCCACAAAAGCTTATGCTCAAATAAATCTGTTAGTCTTTAAGGTGCCACCGGACTCCTTGTTGTTTTTGTGGATACAGACTAACACAGCTACCCCCTGATACTTCACATTTTACTGTGATACTAGATTCATGCTTGGCTGCATGTCTACTGTATTTTGAGTGTCGTTGGTCACAACTGGCATATAGTTGCAGCATGTGTCCCTGGCTCACTTCCTCTTATTATTTCAGTCCCTGCAGGCATATAGTAGGTAAACAGTGAGAGATAGGGAGGGACATATTTTACAGATGTTAAAACAAGGATAAAGTTTGAATTTGCGTAAGGGAATGCAAATATAGTGAAGGCATTTATAGAGGGAGTGACATGGTCTGAACACAAAGTGAGGGAGATTAATTTGGCAGAAGCATTTTGGATGAACAGGATAGAGTGAGTTGGGTGTTCTGTAGATCAGGTAAAACCTACCTTTTCAACGACGTTGCAGCCTTCCCCGTAGGGTTGCCAATTTTGGTTGGAGGTTTTCCTGGAGGTTTCATCACATGACATGATCTCTAATTAAAGATTAATCTGTAATTCCTGGAGACTCCAGGGAAATCCTGGACGGTTGGTGATCCTACTTTTCCATGAACTGATATTTTTTAAAATAAATAAAAATAAAACCTGCACATGCAAAATTAGCCCAGTTGACTTTCTGTTCTGGGATTCTACACTCTCACATTTTCTGTAGCAGTTAAACACCGCAGTGCTGAACTGTGGCTGTAGAAATGGTCTAGGAAAGAGAAAAGGAAGTTGCACTAAACTAGGCAGGGGGAAGACCACGTTATGGGAAAGGTTTTCAAGTCTAGCAAATTCCTCTATCCCCCTCCTTTTTTGCGTTTGTCTTTTGAATTAATACAACACATTCTTATCTTTAAATTAGGGTCTTGTGTTTCCCTGAATAATAAGTTTAATAATAATGAATTTGATCAAAATAAAAATATCTACTGAGTTATGCCTCTAACAGAACCTGGTGATCTCCTTATTGGTGGGTTAGCACATCCATACAGAGTTTCTGGAATGATAAGACTGGCATAAGCTCAGTTTACTGGAAAAGAGTACAGAGGCAGTTCCCCTCAAGGTGCTGGTGCAAACACTTGCCCTCCCTCTCCAAGGCAGGAAATGCACACACTTCAGCTTCCTCTGTTTCTTTTTGGGACTTGGTACTTCCTGTCTGGTAAGAACCATAATCTTACAGGGGGTGTGTGTGTGTAGGTGGTGGGTGTGCCACACACACAGGCCCACTCAGTGGCCCACTCAGCACAGTAAGTCTTTTTCATGCTTCAGGATTATCAATCTGGGTAGCATTTATACCATGTTTAAATTGTGGCTATCTGACCACAGACAGCTCCAGATGTTTAAGATTTTGTCGAGATCTACTGATGAAAAGCACTATATAAGAGCTAGGTATTTTTATTATATTGTGACATCCAAAATTTGAGGCCCTTGATTCTTTGAGACTTTTGGCTTTAGAAACTTAATTTTGACTGGATATAAATTAGCTAATTTCACTCCTTTTAGGAGACTGGTTTATAGGAAACTGTTCCCCTGTTCTTGGTTACTTTAGGTGAAGAGTTTTAATGTATGAGATTATGTCCAAACTCACTTGTCCTTTTTTCTTCGGTTACCAGAATTGTTAACCCATAGCAATAATAGTGACTTTTCAAATGTGGCAGAAGCATGTGGCAAACTTTCTCGTTTAAAAGTTTATGTTCTTGATTGTAAAATGGATTATCTTGACCATGAAATAGAATATCTGATGATAATTCCTTTTTAAAAGATTGCTTGAATCAATTCTTATTTTGGGGTATGTTTGTAATTGACTTTCCATGCCCTTTCTTCCCTATGGCATGTAGACAGCTCTGTGGCAGAGGAAATAAGAACTCTGTAAACATTGCTAAGATGAAATTCCTTCCCTTCACCCCTTTAGTTTCAAAATAGTGTCATAATGTTGTGATGTGGGAAGAAAATAAGTGAATTTGAAGGAGATGTGAATAAGCGGAGCATTACTTGCTCATGGCTAGTCAGATGGTTAGCATCATGACCTCATAAAATTTTAATATACACAAAGTAATTTTAGGGCATTTGACACAATCATGAAACTAATGATCAGATAGCCGATGTTGTTGCAAATTATCTATGTATCATTGTCACATTCCCAACTGATGTGTGAACTTTTAGAAGTCTAGTTACTTCTGTGAATTTAGGCATCTCCTGTTTGTTAGATTTGCTTAAAGGACTGTCCTCTCTATTTTAGTGTAGGCTTTATGAGTGTAATGATATTTAGTCTTTTACCAAGGGAATCTGGTTTTAATCCTGGATTCTTTTAATGTGAATTCCCATCCACTCTGAGTTGTGCCTTGGGGAGCCTTGAAGTAGTAATTGTTCTTCCTCAGTAAGAATCCCATTTTTGATCACCTCCTGGCTATTGTTTGCCAGGACACTTTCTAAGTTATGGTGAATTTGACTAGAGATGATGGCAGCAGCTTCCAATGATCATTAAAACCTCACATTTGTTGGTGATTGATTTTTACATAAAATGAAATAGACATAATGGAACATTTTCATAATAGAACTTTTTAACTTTTTGGTATAAATAGCTCTTCATCGCAGTGCCCAGGCTAATATCACAACTAATGTTTAAGAAGTTTCCTTGAAAATTAGTTAACCAATTTCTGGAAAAATTGTGCAAGCCTAGTTAAATCATAAACTGTCTGTCAGTTTGGAGTCCCCAGTTGTTAGAAAAGCTGCATAGTGCTTATAACCTTACAAAAGCCAATTGTTTCTATTTTGTCTAGTGTCAAGCAGTGCTGTTGATTATTATGCTAATATAGTGTTTTTGTAGCAGTCCCAGAATATCTGTAAATTGGAAAACTGCTGCAAAGAACATAGAAAATATTAGTAGCTCATTTTCTCCTTCTGCTCAGATGCTTTGTTCTAATCCACTTACTCATAGATAGCCATTGTGCTATTGCCAGCCAATGGCTTTAAGTTTTTTTTGCTGTTGATCCTATTTGACAATTTAAACACCACATTGCATTGACATGTTGTCATCATTGACATCAAATGTGAGTTGATTCCTGTTTACAGTTGGCAGCTTTCCACTTAAATGTCTGCAGTTTTAATTTTACACCAGACTTTTTAACCCAAAACTTATGGGGCATATTTCCATTCTACCAATCAAATGGATGTGATAGCAAGATTCCTGTGGTCCTACAGAAAGCCTAAGAGGTAGCAATGCATTTATTTCACAACAGGCTTTAACATACAAGTCATTTAGTACTGACTCCAGGAATTTAATGTTGATTCTTGCTTGCTAACTGGGGAAATGAGACACTTTTGATGCTGAGCACTAGAAATAAGATGTCAGTCTGTGTATGCTTGGGGTTGGAGGAACTCATTTGCTTTAATCAGCAGAAAACATTTTAGTGTATGCTCTGTTGGAATCCGGTGACCTGTTCTCCCCAATAAGTCCGTTCCATCTCCTCCAAAAGCAACTTTTTTTTTCTGGGTTCTCCCATCGAAGAAGCCTATAGACTTTGTTTGAGTTTCCTTTCTAAACTGATGTCATTTCTGTGTGGGAAATGATGGATGGGTATGATGGATCAAAAAACTGTATTTGACATATGTAAAAACCTCTTCTGGAGTTCATTGTTTGCTTCTTTCCTGTTATCAGTTTAAGAAAATTTATGGTTGAGAGATCACTTACCTATAACTAAATATTTCTTGCTGTTAAATGGTGTAAGATTTCCTTCTCTCCACTAACTTGTCTTATGGCAAAAATATATCCTGGAGTCCAATGTAGTGAAGACCACTTGGGTCTTCAGCCTCACGGCTGCATGTTACAGGATTACGAACTACCTTATTCCCACTAATCAAGTTTATTATGTCTTAGATTAGGAATCTGTTTAAACTAAACTGAAAAAACTTGCACTTAAACTGAAGTAAGTGTCCAGACAATGCGTTTGTACTGGCTTAACTAAATCTGTACAGCTTTCTTGTGGAGACAAGTTCTTACATTTCATCTGTCTTGAGAAATGGCTTGAAGTCAGAAACTAAAATAATTGGTTGCCTGTATTTAAGTTTCCATTATCAGCATCTGTCTAGGTATGGAGGGAAAGAGCAAGTGGTATGTCACTCATGGGCACATCTGCCATAGCAGTTTGTAGAAATCATGGCCAGAGATTTCTTTTCTTGCTGATTGTTAGTCTAGGAAAGTTTACTGGTTGTAAAAATGAGGGCTAGATTACATTTTGAATCTGTGGTCTGTGGTCTGGGTCTGAAAACTTAAGGTCATGTATTACCATCAATTCATGGTAGAGATCCCTTTGTGAATAGATGCTAGCTACAAAGATTAAAAGTAAAATGTGTTCCTTATGTAGGAATATACTGACCTTTTGTAGTAACTAAATTAGTGCTTAATTAATGAAGTTTCTGTTGAAGTTAGCAGTGCTCACTAAAATATTCAGTGACTCTAAGAGCCAGAAGTAGATTAAAGATTTATCCTATCTGAGAACTAAGACATACTTTCATATGGCATAAAGCATTTATTTCTAGTTCTGGCTATCATAGCAATTAATTTTGTATTGCAATACACATTCAGATTAAAGCATTTAATAATCAGAGTGGCAAGATTTTAAGGTCCAGAATTTTCAAAATACCAGGGCTTGAAACGGAAGAATGCCACAGCTTTCCAAGAGCACGTAACATTTGTTTCCTTGTGGACTGTGAGGGTATGTCTACACTGCAATTATAAACCCACAGGTGGCCCATGCCAGCAGACTTGGGCTTGCAGGGCTTGGGCTGCAGGACTGTTTAATTGCAGTGTAGACTTCTGGGCTTGGGCTGGAGCCTGGGCTGTAGGACCCTGTGGGGTGGGAGGGTTCCAGAGCTCAGGCCAGAACATCTACACCTCAGTTAAACAGCCCCTTAGCTCGAGCTAGGGATGAGGGGTTTTGTGGGGAGGGGCTCAGGATTGGGGCAGGGAAATGGGGTGTGGGCTTACCTCAGGTGGCTCCCGGTCAGCGGCACAGTGGGGGTGCAGAGGCAGGCTTCCTGCCTGTCCGGGCACCGTGGACCACACTGCGCCCCGGAAACAGCCAGCAGCAGGTCTGGCTCCTAGGCGGAGGCGTGGAAGTGGTTCTAGGAGGTTCTTGCCCGAGACACCAGCTCCCGGCCAATGGGAGTGTGGAGCCCATGCTCGGGGCGGGGGCAGCGTGCTGGGCCCCCTGGCCCCCCCACCTAGGAGCTGGACCTGCTGCTGGCCGCTTCCGGGGCATAGCGCGGTGTCAGAACAAGTAGGGGCTAGCCTGCCTTAGCTGGGCAGCACTGCTGACGGGACTTTTAATGGCCCAGTTGGCAGTGTTGACCAGAGCTGCCTCGCCCCAGTGCCTTACATTCTGCAACCCAGTACGGGGTCGTGACCCACAGTTTTAAAACCACTGACCTAGGACAGGCCCTGACCTTCAGACTAGTGTTATCTTCAATTTCTGATGAATTGTTCAAAGTGAAAAATATAAATCCTATAAGTAGTTTTGTACTCTGTACTAAATATCCAAAAGTATATTTAATGTGTGCTGTTGCAATAGTGACTAACTGAACATGGGAGTTCCATACCTCATGCTAACTTTTGTAAACGCAATGTGTTCCAGCTTTTTTTTAATTTTAGAATTTTGTTTTTAACCTGGGTCAAAGCTCCATGACCTCTTGAGGAATTAAGCTCTCACGAGGTATTCCTCTAACCCCTCATGCAGCCTAGTCTGACCATCATACACATCCAAACACTGTCACACCTATGATGGATACCATTAATAATGTGTGGGATCTGACAAAGAGTCCAACATTATGTGCCTCTTTCCTTTTTTTGAAAAGAGCAAAGCCCATGTTAAATAAGCATCTTTTGTGGGAAGGAGAATATGAATTTAAATGGTTTTATATTTGATCCAATTCCAGTGTATATTTTTTGTCATGCTTGACAGTGCAAAGCAAAGTTCATGACAGCAAGAAACAGTGTAAACAAATTAAACTTCTTTTCATGGAGACATTAATGAAGGAAACACAAATTCTTGTTTGAAACCTGTATGGAAGTTTGTCTAAAATACCTTTAGTTGTAGGCATAAAACCCCCTTGCTCTTGCTATTCTGGGGATGCATATTACTGTATCTTTCTTGCTTTCTTATTATTTGCTCTATGTTTAATTCCTCTTGTTTAGTAATAGGTACTGAGTTCTGGCAATAGGATTTGAAAACTTATTTAAATTAAATGCTAACTGTTAGTCAAATGAAATAGGTTTAGTCAGGCTTTACTTTGTTTCAGTGCCTTGGAGGTAATCATTTACAAATTACTGAGCTAAGAGGCACAAATTAATGGCATTCCAACATCTTAAAATAACCCTCACTATGTCATAATGGAAGAATGTGTAGTTGAAGTGCTATGAATTTTAACAAATATCTCATTTGTATGAAAAATTTGACCTAGACACAGAAAGGAATTGAGTTGAAGTTTAATTTAGTCTCATGTGAAACTCAATAGGAAATATTTATATACAATTTTCAAATATTTGTAGTTCCTTAATGTGGGTTTTCTCATCATAACTAATTTTGTACTTTATTAGAAAACATCACCAACCATACTTTTACGGGAAGTAAAATATCTTAGCAGCCAGAAAAAATGTTAGTATCACAAGTTCTATCACAAGATCTTTCATGAGACTACAAAATGCTTATCATTTAATCCAGTCCACAAAGTTTTCAGACTTGATTAAAATAATAATTTTCTCTATTGCAGTGTATTGTGGCTTTATATAATCTAAGTCTCCAAGGAATGTATTGTGTTAATTCTATACTTTTCCTTCATAATCCATTCTCTTCGAGATGGGATTTGTTTTTGAAGGGTACTATTTCAGAAGTACTGTGTGAAGCTAACAGTTTCACTGTCAATATATTGCACATCCATTCTTTTGCTATGAGTAAAACGCACTTTAGGAAAGCTTCATTGTAGTCATTGTAACAATGAGCTAGCAAGTCTTAGTATAGGTCTTCCACTGTGACACTCTTTTGATTGCATATTTGTAGGAGTTAGTTATTGAATCAGTCAGAGCAGGTTGGTCATTCACTTTAATTGCTTTATTGGCACAGAAACTGTTCTCTGAGCAGTTGATTTTTGACATTCTTCTACATGGCATTTGGTCTGAGTTGATACGTTTTCTGGGATTGACCGTGGCTTTTCCATCAATTAGCATAGCCTAATTCTGTGTCATGCTACGTATACTGCTTTCTTGTTTACGTATCTTTGGATTGCTGTTCTTGTAGCTATGACTTTGGGTCAGATATCTTGGATTAGGAGTTTTGGCCCAAGGTGACAGTATGTTGGATTAATTTGATTCCTTTTATTCATATCTGTTTCAGAACTTGCTGACTGGAGTGGGAATTAGATTGCAGCCTCCTATTTGGCAGGGCAGAGCGGTACTATTAGTTCACCAGAATGACGTTTGTAATACTAACACTTTTTTCCTCTTAGCACGTGCTGTATCATAGTTACTACTGAACAGGCTTTAACAAACCTATTAGGCCCCCAGGTGACTCTAGTGGTTGCGCTTAAGAGGTTAATTTATGGAATTTGGGGTTGGGGTGGGCGATGGGGTAGATCCACCAGAACTCGATAGCTAGTTCGATAACCAGACCTAGGTTTTGTCTAGACAAGGATAAGAGATGTGGCATTAGAAAATATTAACTAGCGTCCTGTGTTGACTTTAACACATTCAAAGCTGTTCATGTTAGAGTAGTACTTTTAGTGTTTTTCAAACTTGAGGAAGACAATGCTTGAAATAGGAGCTAACTTGGAATCCATTGAATGGCTCACAACCAAGTGAAATGACGGGGAGCTTGGGCAGAGATGACGTGTGCCTGTTGATAGTGTGTGCAGGGGGAGGGTGGGATGGGAGTCAGGGCAGGTGGCTTCTGCAGTGTTACTGAGCATGCTCAGTACAAGCCAAGCAGCAAATCTGGGGGGCGGCATATCCCTGCATGCCCCCTCATGTGTCACCTCTAAGTCTGGGTTTCAGCTAACCAACTTAGCACATGTAAAGTATACACGGCCTTGCCTACACTATGCTTTTCAGATGCATGTCTTGGAACCCTTGAGCTAACACCCTTTTAAAGCCTGGTCTAGCCAACGTCTTGGAGAGAAGGCTCCAGACTTCCAGCTTTTGAACTTCGGGTTAGAAGACCTCAGGCACAAACCTGCCAAAGACTGGTCAACAAGTCCTCATAAAAAAAAACAACCCAATTTCCCAGTCTTTTGGGTTTGTCTTAATCCTTAGTGTTCCCTTAAAACTAGCAGCAGTATTCAGCAGGTCAGATCCTTCAAAGTACCTACCACAATGGCAGTCACTTCATACAGGTACATAAGACTTCATAAGGTTGAGAGCTATTTAATGAATTCCAGATCTGTTTTTATTTCAAGTGTTCTCTTTCAAGAGATGTTTTACTTTGTTTTGTCTCTGATTTTCAGAAGCTTGAAGACAAAAATGCAACAGTAGCAGTTTCCTTTCTTTTTCTTCTCTTCACTTTCCCCGTGTGATTCTAGTTTTGAATGGAGAGCCATTGTCATGGCTAGGTCAGGATTAACTCTCTGCTAGACGCAGGGAAAACTGGAATTTTTCTTTATCTGTGTTCATCATGTGATCTTCCCAGAGAGGTAAATATGTAAACAGCCCATGGGCTTCCTGAGCATCCTGCTTCCTCCATACATTCCTCCATGGAGAAAAACCTCTATAAAGAAACCTTGCCCCAGCATTCTGGTTAATCATTACCACAGTGATTGATTGCATGAAGCCCTGATATAAACTATGGGAAGGAAAAACAAAAGTAATTTGAATCTTGCGCATCACATTGTGAGATGATCCTTTGCAAGGGACAGGAATGAATTTCCCCTATACACAGCATCAATCAATGGTGTGGTCTTTGATTTCCTCTGATGTATCAAATATTGATCTAATGGTCTGTTAAACTATGGCAGGGGTGGGCAAATTTTTTGGCCTGAGGGCCACATCGGGGTTCCAAAACTCTCTATGGAAGGCCAGGTAGAGAAGGCTGTGCCTCCCCAAAAAGCCTGGCCTCTGCCCCCTGACTGCCCCCCTCAGAACTCCTCACCCATCCAACCCCCCCCCGCTCCTTGTCCCCTGACCGTCCCCTCCTGGGACCCTACCTCCTATCCAACCCCCCCGTTACCTGTCTGCCCCAACCACTATCCACGCTTCCGCCCCCGACAGGCGCCCCGGGACTCCCATGCCTATCCAACCCCCCATTCCCTGACCGCCCCTCCGCCCCATCCAACTGCTCCCAGTCCCCTGACTGCCCCCTGGGACCCCCTGCCCCTTATCCAACCCCCCTTGCTCCCCACCCTCTTACCATGCTGCCCAGAGCAGCATGTCTCCTGGCTGGAGCCAGCCACGCCGCTGCGCTGCCAAGCAGGAGCTTGCAGCCCCACTGCCCAGAGCGTGGGCGGCACGGTGAGCTGAGGCTGCGGAGGAGGGGGGCAATAGAGGTGGGGCCAGGGGACAGCCTCCCCACCTAGGAGCTCAAGGGCCGGACAGGACGGTCCCGCAGGCTGGATGTGGCCTGCAGGCCGTAGTTTGCCCACCTCTGCACTATGGTAAATCCGATTCTCTGTATAATTTACACTCTGGGTCACCAAGACTGACGCATAGAAAAAGTGCAGTTTTAAGGAACAGTTCTCTATGGGAATCCAGTCCTTTTTAGACTGTGGCTTTTTAAGTGCCACTTACATTGTGTAATTTTGCAAAGACAGTAATAATTACCACGATCCATATAATTGTATGGAAAACAATATTTTTCATTTCTGGATACACTAGTGTTGGCTGACCATTGCCAAATCATCGTACCAACTTGATTTCCTTCCTAAAGTCTGTGTCATAGAATAAATCCATCTATGTAGATATTATTTCTGTCCATTTATTGTATTTTCAAGCAACAGTCTGGGAGAAATACACAGATCATAAAGTGAACTTTTATTTTCATGACTTGGGCCCTAATCCTCCAAACATTTATGCATGTGCTTGATTCGATGCATGTGAGTAGTCACATATCAATGGGACCATGCATTGAATAAATGTTTGCCAGATAGAGGCCTTAAATTGACTGTTGGTTTTCATAGACATGTAGGGCTGGAACATCAGAATGGCTGTAGTGGGCCGAACCTATGGTCCATCTACTCTCCCAACGGTGGCCAATGCCATATGCTTCAGAGGGAATGAACAGAACAGGCAATCAAGTGATCGATCCCCTGTCATCCATTCCCAGCTTCTGGCAAACAAAGGCCAGGGACACTCAGAGCATGAAGTTGCATCCCTGACCATGTTGGCTAAGAGCCTGGAAGAGATTTCGAGAGGTCATCTAGTCCAGCCATCTGCTGTGAGGCAAGTACAACAATACCTAGACCATCCCTGACAGATGTTTGTCTAACCTTTTCTTAAAACCGCCAGTGATTGGGGGGTGGGAGGAGGAGTGTTCCATAGCCTACTTTGGACACCTATTCCAGTGCTTAACTATCCTTCTACACCTCTACCCCGATAGAGTGCGACCCGATATAACACGAATTCAGATATAATGTGGTAAAGCAGCGCTCCAGCGGGGCAGGGCTGCGTGTGCCGGTGGATCAAAGCAAGGTCAATATACCGTGGTTTCACCTATAACGCGGTAAGACTTTGGCTCCCAAGGACAGCGTTCTATCAGGGTAGAAGTATAGTTAGAAAGTTTCTTCTAATAGCTAACCTAAATATTCCTGGCTTCAGATTAAGTCAATTACTTCTTGTCCTTCCTTCAGTGGACATGAACAATTGATTACAATCTTCTTTATTTAGTTTTCAAATATGTTAAGGGCTATTAAGTTCCCCTTCAGTCTTCTTTTCTCAGTAGTAAACATGCCCAGGTTTTTTTGCCTTTCCTCATAGGTCAGGTTTTCTAAACTTTATATTATTTTTGTGGCTCTTCTCTGGACTCTCTCTCCAATTTTTCCACATCTTTTCCGTTGGATGGTGTCCAGAATTGGACACAGTATCCCAGCTGAGGCCTCACCAGTGCCGAGCAGAAAATAATTATACCCTGAGGTATTTTTTTTTTATGTAACTGCATTACATTGTTGATCAGTGTTTAATTTGTGATCCACTGTAACTGCTAGATCCTCTTCAGAAGTACTATCACCTAGCCAGCTATTCCCCATTGTGTAGTTGTGCATTTGATTTCCCCCGCCCCTTTCAGAAGTGTAGTGCTGAATTTCTTCTTGTTGATTTCAGACCAGTTCTCCAATTTGTCAAGCTCATTCTGAATTCTAATTCTGTTCTCCCAAGTACTAACAACCCCTTCCAGGCTGGTGTCATCCACAAATTTTATAAGTATACTCTCTATTCCATTATCCAAATCATTAACAAAATTTTTGAATATTAATGGACCCGGAGAGACCCTTTTGGGATCCTAGTAGGTTCATTCACACAGTTTGACAGTGAACCATTGATAACTACTCTTTGAGTGCAATCTTTCAACCAGTTGTATGCCCACCTTATAGTAATTTCATCCAACTCTCATATCTCTAGTTTTATAAGAATGTCATGTGAGACTGTCAAAAGCCTTCCTAAAATCAAGATACACCACATCTACAGCTTCCTCCCATCTACTAGACCAGTAACCCTGCTAAAGAAAGGTTTTGAAGCTCAAATAAAGAGTGAATGAGCAGTCAACTTTTCAGTGTTCAGTTTCCCATAACTTTTCTGATAGCATAGTTTTGTGTGACACAACTATACTAGTATTTGTATATATTTTATACTGTATATACATGTATATTTCTCATTCTACTTTTTTTGTACCTATTCATTCTCTCATTCTGTGTGTGTGTGGTTAGTATAGTTCACTCTCTGCTAAAAAGGCCTAGTGGAGCTTATTTCCTGGACATAAAAAGAAGAATAAAAGAAATGTTGGGCCTGATCCTGTGTAGTGCTGAATGCCTTGTATGTAGATCTGGCTACCTTTCGCTCCCATAATTTATTGAGACCTTAGTGGCTAAGATATGATAAGCATATCTTTTTTTTTTTTTTTTAAATCCTAATGCTACCTTCTTCGTGTTCCTATAAATCTTTGAGAATTGCTTGATTTTTCTTTCTAAAAAAGCATAGATCTGTGTTTTTCCTTTTTTTATAATTAGCTATGCTATGCCTAGCTTTAAGCAATAGTATCGGTTCCCGCACTTCAAAAAAGAAAAAACAATTAACTGAAATACATAGGACACTATTGATAGGTTGTATGAGGTACTTTCTAGTATCTTTGCTGTTTATTTATAACCGACATGGTACTACTGGAACCAAAATGGCATTCCTTGAGCCCCTTTATGTTTTTAGTTTCCAGTGGATGATGGTTGCAACTAAAAGTGATAGAAAACATATGAAAACATTACTATTGGAATGTGTGAACTAACAGGATATCCTAGTGACATCTGTACAATAGAGTCGGGTGCCACGTCAAGTTATAATTAGACTGTTTGTTTTACCATTTTAGTAAAGGTTCTTTTCAAATGGCTTTATTTATTGATCTTGCTTAGACTGTTTTCTTAAGGCATATTGACCAAAATGAAAATCCCTATGTGCTTGCAAGGGTCAAAGAAAAATCTTAAGAAATTATGACTAAAAGCTTGTAACTATATTTTTTTCTAATCCAAAATGTAATTAAAACTGATCAGATATGGTGTTTATTAACATGAGAAAAAGCTTTTTATATACTAAAGCAAAAAAAAAAAAAGCATTAGGGGCATTTTTATTAACTGTTGATAAGGAATATAGTTGCAAGAACAGCATGATTATCTGAAGAGGACTAATATATGAATAGACTTTTCTTAGAAGGAAATATGGGCACAAAGAATAAACAAAACTATTTTCCACACATAGTCTAAAGATGAGAGTTTCACAATTGATATTAGAAAGACTATCAAATAATTCTTCAGAGGTAGATGTGTGTGCTGTCTGATTTTAACATAAGATGTAGATAGAGAAGTGGTCCCAGAGAGCATTCTCACTGAACACTACTCTTTGCCAGTCTTTCTTGGTCTTCCATCTACACTCTCAAAGGGAGAGTGCTGCCCCAGATGCCCGCTCTGGATGATATTCAGTAAAATCTCTTTCCAACTTTCATGCTAAGAGAAGATTGAATCTGGGATTTACATGCCTCCCATCTGAATTTTTCAGTTTTATTTTGGAGTGTGTCTGACAGAGGTGGTGGGGATTCCAGAACATCCCTCTTAAAAGGTTCAGTGTCTTCACCTTACAGGTCAAGGTATACTGGAGATGGCTCCTTCCAGAGCTCATCAGCTAGGGTTACCAAGTGTTTGGTTTTTGACCGGAAATTCCAGTCAAAAGGGGACCTGTGCAGTGTCCAGTCAGCAATGCTGACTGGATACCAAAAGTCCAGTTACCACAGTAACCGTGATCAGCCTCTGCCACCGGGAGCATGAGAGGAGCAGTTGCTGCTGCAGGAGGGGGGATCTGGACTCTGCATGGCACTCGAGGAGTGGAGCCAGCAGCTGGGCTTGCCGTTGGTGATGGCCCATTTAATCTTCTCAGCCTCCCAGGGCCCCGGCTCTCTCCAGCCCCACTCCACCAACAGACACCCCGCCCCCATATCTCACTGCATCCTGATTGGGCAGGCAAGAAAGCTCCCTGTCCACTCCTCCTACCCTGGCTCCATAGGCAGTGGGTGAGTTCCAGGGTGGGGACAAGATGTCCTTTAAAAAACAATACTAGGGAAGAGCATATTCCATCTTGAGCATGACAGACAATCTGTTTAACTTCTGTGTGTCTGTACTTCAAAATGATGGTATGTGAAACTGCCACGAGACAGCTTTATTAAGTACGGAATTAA